>NC_134709.1:106151810-107443477 GCF_043290135.1 Rhipicephalus microplus
TAATACATTTTACAGACGTGTCAATTTTTACAATATCATTTATATATATACAAAAAAGCAGAGGCCCCAATATGCTACCTTGTGGTACACCCGCTGAAATTTTTAGTAAATTGGAGGTACTATTGCCGACGACTACTTCCTGCTGCCGGTACATTAGGTATGATTCAATGAGTTGTAAAAAAACACCTCGAAATCCATAGTGTGCACATTTCTTTAGCAGCGTAATGTGATTTATTGTGTCGAACGCCTTTGAATAGTCTACGAAGATGCCTAAAGTGTGTAGTTCGCGTTCAAAAGCATTTAGTATAAATTCTTTCTGTTCTAAAAGAGCATGTTCAGTCGTACGGCCTTTGATAAAACCAAACTGCGAAGGAGTGATGATGTGGTGCTTATCTAGGAAAGAAACCATACGCTTTTGAATTAGTTTTTCCAGACCTTTTGAAATTACTGGAAGTATAGATATCGGTCGGTAATTGTTTAGTGCATTTTATCTCCTCCTTTGTACAGCACAACCACTTTTGCAACTTGTAACTTTTGTGGGAAAATTCCGGTGGAAAAAGCAAGATTAAAGATATGCTATAATAATTCAGCAATGATATCTAATACGTGTTTGATGGGCTTAATCTGTATGTCATATGCGTCACAACACGTGCTGTTTTCCACAGACGAAAAAGCATGTGAAAGTTCACCAGCTGTTGTTGGCGCTAAAAACGCGCTCTCAGATATACTGTCAGACAAATATGTGGTACAAGCTGAATTGTACTGTTCCTTCGCTAGCGATACAAAATAGTCATTGAATAAGTTTGCTAAATCATCCTTACAAATAACGTCACCGTCTATCACAAGCTCAGTAGGCCTGAAGTCATCACCGTTACGGCCAAGAAATTCGTTTAGTCTAGACCAAGCCAAGTCTTGTTTATTCATTACATCTTTGTTGAAGATGCTGTTTAAGTACGTTCTCTTTTTGTAACGCAACAGGCTGTTTACTTTATTTCGCTGGGCTTTGAAACGTTTAAGCGTTTCTTCGTTCTTGTTTTTCAGGAAGTTTTCGAACAATTTATTTTTACGTTTTATTTCATTAAGACAACTTTTAGTCAGCCACGGTTTTTTGGCTTTGCGCGTATGCATGAGCTGTTTGTACGGAAAGCATTTCTTGTACACCCTTATCAGTTTGTCATGGAAAATATCATAGGCGGCTTCAGGTTCTTGCTCGCAATACACGCCGGACCAATCGGTTAACGATATCTCCTTGCGAAATGCAGCCAGTGTATATTCATTAATATCTTGAATAACTATCGGTTCTCTGAGTTGGGCTGGCGCACAGTTTACGGTTTCGTTTATCAGCATAAATATAGGAAGGTGGTCACTGATGGGTGCGCTTAGTACGCCGGACAAACATTTCGAAGCTTCTATGTTAGTAATGAACATATCTATTAATATCGCAGTGTTTTTGTCAATGCGGGTTGGGATGGTGATAACATTAGAAAACCCATTGGATTCAATAACTTGACAAAGTTCTAACTGACTTTCTGATGGCTTTGCAACATCGATATTGAGATCACCTGCAAGAACTAGTGTACTACCAGTGTCTCCAACCCAACGCAAGTATGTATCTAAGAATACTAAGAAGTTCGACTTGTTACCACTAGGAGGGCGGTATAAAACACCATAAACAAAACCGTCACTTTGTACAGTCAATATTTCATAATCATTAGTGACATGCGAAAACTCGTGAACCAGCCTACATTTTACTGAGTTTTTAGCCATCATCAAAACACCACCTCCTATTTTTGTTGGGCGATTCAAAAAGAAGGTTTCATAGCCGGGTGATCTTAGAACCTCAGATTCATCCCTGTACCATGTTTCCGTCATCATAAGAACATGAGGTTCAGAGCGTATAGTTGAAATAAGGGCGGTTATTTGGTCTTCTTTATTTCGCGCAGATTGTGCGTTGAGATGAAGGAAGGACAAGCCATTATTTTTCGTGGAAAGTAATGCGCCTAATTTTTCAAGTGTCACGTAATCTTTGTCTCCCATCTTTCTCTTTAGGTAACAGTCGCTTTGGTCATTAACAGTGGCTATTCTCTCATTACTGAGAGGTCCTGCACGCTGGCGATGACGTGAACTCGGCTGTCCTCAGTTTTTCGCACCTTGATGCGACCATTGTCCACCCACAGAAACTTCCATTGCTTTTCTCTCTTTAGTGAGAGCGCTTGTGCAAACAATCTTTTGTTGTTGGGTGTGAGGTGGTCATTAACGTACACATTGGCACCTTGTGACTGAGCAAAACCGAGTGACTCGGTTGTTAGACGTGCCCTGCGTGTTTTACGCAAAAATTCATCCTTCTTGACCCGAGAACAAAACCTCGCGATTATGTTCGTGTCCTTTTTTGCTGGCACGCGATGCACAGCGTCGATATCATCCTTTTTTATGGGACAGTCAATTACATCACCCATTTTCTGAAGAATGGTGGCGCAATCCTCCCCCTTTTTTAATGGCACACCCTTTATCTCAACGTTGTTAAGTCGCGAACGCTGTTCCATGTCAGCCAGTTTAGCAGCCAGTTCGTCATTTGATTTTTGAAGAGACTTGTTTTCGGCTGAGGTAAGCTCATGCTTTTTTTTCATTTCTTCATAAAAAGTGCTGATGGCAGAGACACTTTCACGAAGCTGTTCAATTTCGGCTCGAAGCTGTTGCACTTCGCGTGACAGCTCAGCATTTGACGGCATCATATAAACGTAACAGTGACTACAGCACAATAACCACTGGCAGCAGCAGTCGCGACAACAAGAGTAGAAGCAAAAATCAGCGGTGCAATTAATGCACAACCAACCTGCGCAAAAGAAGAACGTTGCTCAGTGGACTCGACTTCCTGCTGCCACGACCGCCACTGCCAAAATGTGGCTACACGAGCACAGTGTTGAGCCTAAGTAGTGTCTCCGGTAGGTGTCCTCGCAGTCCGTGCTTGCGCAGAAAGTTCGTTTTTTGTGGCTGTAGCGACAGGGTAGTGACGTTGCTTCACCAGATATTCCAAGTAGACGGGTCGAGAAATCCAGAGAAATATCCCGATAGCCCGAAGAGCCGAACCAGACAACTGTCACGATATGCACCAGTCAGCACCTGCGCAAAAGAAGAACGTTGCTCAGTGGACTCGACTTCCTGCTGCCACGACCGCCACTGCCAAAAATCTAGATGGGAACGACCTTGCCCATGTTTCAGTCATCTGGAAGAACGCCTGTGGAGAGCGACTGCGCATACATCAAGCACAGAAATGGGGCAATGGTGTCATCAATATTTTTTTAACCCTTTTGAGGTAATATCGTCGACGCTACCTGATAAGGACAGTTTCATGTTTTGAATAATACTTGAAATACCACCAGTGCAAAAAAACAATTGAGCCCATAGAGGATGTCAACAGCACCGGGGCAGGAGAGGAAGGTACGCTAGATTCGTTAGTAAATACAGATGAAAATGCGCTGTTAAAAGCATCAGCACATTGATCCTCTGAGAGCATGTGACCGGAATCATTAGTAAGGTAGATGGTGCTGGTAGACCGAGGGTTCGCGATCTGCCAGAATTTACGCGTGTTATCTGTTAGCATGCCTGGTAAAACCTGGTTCAAAAACGAGTATTTTGCGTTACTAATAGCGGTAGTATATTCCTTATCGCCTGCGTTGTATTTAGCCCCAGCTTCAGGCGTCTCTTTTGCTTGTGCTGCGCAATAAACGCGCTTTTTTTTATTCGCTAGTCTCTTTCGTTTGTTTGTAAACCAGGGTTTCTGCGGCGTGCTACGGAATGATGTTGTGGTGTTAAATTCGCTAATTAATTCATGCATCTTATTCTTAAAAATCTCGCAATTATCGCACACAGATCGGGAGTGAAAGCTATGTTCGAAGTCTGGAAAGAAGTTTTCGAATTCTTTGTTTATGGCCTCATAATTACCTTTATCGTATAAGGTAATTGTTTTCTTGAGTTAGTCGCGCCGCTCAAAAGGGAAGGAAAAATCTGCATGTACTGCTTTGGGGTCACTAATTTTGGGTAGGTATGAAATGGACGATAAAGTATCCGGGCGGTCGGTTAGTAATAAATCTGGGATGTTAGCCCTGCCGCCTAATATGCGCGTGGGCTGTGACACAAGTTGAGATAGGTTAAAATTCAAACAAATATCTATAAAATCTTTCGTTTCTACATCGTATGCCGACAAGGGTGCAGGATTATGCCAATCAATATACGGGAAATTAAAGTCCCCAAAAAGTAAAGTGTGAGCGTTATGGTAGGTGGTCGTGAGTGTGCTCATTATATTGTTTAAATCACGTGAAAAACCTGTATTGGTGCTCGGTAGTCTGTAGCACACCCCGAGTAGGAATGTTTGAGGGGAAGCGTGGCAAACCAGCCACAGAATTTCAAAGGCAGATTTAATGTTGACAGCAGAACAGGGTATTTCTGGGCCAACAGCGATTAGCCCACCCCTGCCCCGGCCGCGTTTGCGGTCGGTGCGGAATAACTGATAATAGGGTAATTCCGAGAGCACTTCGGCGTCAGTAACTTCATCGGTTAGCCAAGTTCCTGTTAGTACCAAAACATTACTGTTAGAAGACGCCACAACGTTCGACACGAGTTGGCACTTCGGCATGAGACTACGAACATTAGTAAAGATAACAGAAAAAGGAAGTTTATTTCATGATTGGATTTGGTGGTGGGGTGGTTTAATACGCGGGCGCGGTGATCACATGCGACTTCTATGACCGATTGTGATCCGTGGTCAAAAATGTGCCGTTTAGAACCCATATACAAATTTTTGAAATGGATCTGAACTTTACCTGATTTCTGCTTGGCGAAAGCAACGAGATGACGGCGGGAAGTACGAACTGAGAGGGAATAATCTTCGCCAATACTCAAATCTGTTCCTTTCAACGTTTTGGCAGTTGAGAGGGTGTTTTCTTTGGTTTTGTAGAATGTGAACCTGGCAATTATCGAGCGGCAACGATCATTGGTGTGGCGGCCGAGGCGATGCTCTTGGTCAATTTCTTTCGGGTCAATTTTTATTTTCAAGTGTTCAAGACAGTGGTTCAAGATAAGTTCTTCTGTTTCAATATTTCTTTCTTTGGTGTTAGTATCTGGAAGTTTATAAAAGATTAAGTTGTTGCGGCATGACCGGTTCCCTGCATCATCCAGACGTTTTTCAAGTTCGGAAACTAAGTGTGTGGTTGCGGTAGTGTCGGCTTGAATTGCGGCAATGTCAGCTCGTATGGGCAAAATATTTTTGGTAATGGCGTTCTAGTTCGGTCATACGCTTTCCCAGATCCGACAATGATTTGTCAGTTGTGAGGAGTTGCTGCTTTACTTCTTCAAAATTGGATATTAGTTTGTTTTGTCCAGCGCTAATCTTTCCGAGTTCTGCGAGAATTCGGTTCATTTCCGGACCAGGGTTAGTTTCAACGTCACAAGATAACAACAAAAGTACAGAGTAAACGGCATATAAACACTCGGCAATGATAGCGACAAGACACTGTGGGCCCGGCAGCTGGACTAGAAAGTAATCACTTGATTTTTTCGCCTATAGACTGCTGTGCTTACTAACCTGCATTGTTTGAAGGAACGGGTAAGCGAACTGCTTTGTGTCACAGCTGCCAAGCCCACAAGCTGACGCCGGTGACCGTTCGCGATATATAAGTGCTCGGAGTGGTGATGCTGACTTCGTAGGGGCTGTCCGAGGTGAATTGGGGCTGTCCGAGGTGAACAGCGTCGGAGCGGTAGCGGAGGGGGGCGAGACAGTGCCTGCTTCGTCATTGCCAGGCAAGAAGGTGCAGTTTGATGATGGGTCCAACGAAGTCATTGCCAGGCCGGGCTTCAGCAGGCGAGCGACAGTTACAAGGAACACCTGCATTGTTGGGAGGAACGGGTAAGCGAACTGCATTGAGTCACAGCTGCCAAGCCCTTTTTACGTAAAATCGGCCATTCGTGCTTTTGTGCTCTTGTTTTTGTTTTTCCAAATTTATGCGTACTTGCCTGTTCTATTGATTGTACTCGGTGACAAAGATACAAGCGGACATCACTCAAATTTTTCAGTACTGCTCTGACCTCATGACGGGCAAATTTCAGTAGACCTCCAAACGTTAAACGATAAGCTTATATCTAACCAAGTACAAGCATACCTTTTTTTATAGATTTTTCTCTGTGATAAGACATTCGCTTATAGACGACGTTATTTCAGCTTACTAGTGATGACAACGTTGCTCATTTCAGATTTCGACGGCTACCAGGTGGCAAGAGATCGCAAATGATTTCTGTAACAAGTATGACTTCCCCCTTTGTGTTAGAGTGGCGGACAGGAAACACGTCCAAATTCAAATGCAACCACACTCCGAAAGTCTTTACTACAACTACAAGGTAATGTTGACATTGCGTAAAATGCTTTAAATTTTGAGCATATCCTGTTATCAAAATTGTGACACAAGCTGAAGGTAGAACAGACTAAACATTTATTTAGTGCCGAGTCTTTAGTGTGCCTTGTTCGATCAATAGGTTCTTAGTTCTTGTCTGACAACCAAACTTTTCCTTTATTGTAGGGGACCCGCTCCATTGTCTTGATGACAGTGGTGGACAGCAACTTGAAGTTTGTTGCCGTTGATGTGGCTGCCTATGGGTGGCAGAGCGATGGAGGAACATTCAGCAACTCTAGATTCGGCTGAGCTTTGGAGAATAGCCTGCTGTGTCTTCCACCGCCGCGGCGACTACCTGGCGACACCACCATTGCTACATATGTGTTTGTCGGTGATGAAGCTTTCTAGCTTCGGCCAGACTTTCTACGGCCCTATCCGGGGACTTGACTTAAAGATGACAAATGAATATTCAATTATCGTCTGAGCCGCGCAAGGTGACTTGAATGGCATGGAATTCTCATTAATTGAAATAACTGTTGACCTTAAGTGCCTCATATATACTTATACATAATGTTCTTGTGCTATTCAAACCTACACTTTCTCTTATGTCAAAGACTCACCTATGCTTGCGTCATGATTTTTTTATGCGCAGGAGGTGCGTGAAAAATTCTTTCGGCGTCATGACATCAAGGTTCCGAACATTCAGGAGAACCATAAACCTGCTATCTGAAAACGCTATGTTGTCATGGCGTCGTGTGTTCTCCACTTCCTATCGGAAGATGACTTCTACATGCCCACTAATTATGCGGATAGAGAGGATCTGTACGGAAATACAATGAATGGCCAGTGGCGCTCAGCAGCAGACGCAAAAGGAACTGCGATGATTCAACTACAACCTCCTGTGGGCCGCAATTACGAGCAAATCAGCGGCTGAAACAAGAGATATCTTTAGATCTTATTTCGTAAGCCCACAGGGGGACGTGGCTTGGCAGCGGGCGTCCGCCGGAATACGCCCTTAAAGTTTTTGCAAAATGTATCGTAGGGTACATGCCAAGGTGAGCGATGACTTTTTTGCGAGAAAGTCAAAGCTTGTAATATACAAATAAAGAGATAGCCTGTATTCAATTTTCATTCTTTCTTTTTTTTTTTGGGGGGGGGGGGCGTGTTGTATCAGCTCATATTTTGTAACATACCTTGTTCTCTTTTCATTGAAGTTCGAGTGTCGTTTTACCATAGTCATATTATCGTATAATACACCACACTCTATCCCAGTGATATTTTATATATGATGTTTTATATTATATCTCTATAATTCTGGGGCTACTGACGTGTCTTAAGAAATCGAGTGTTTATGTATCAACATTTCTGTATTGCCGCTAAGCAAGCATAAGATGTTACTGGAAAGTACACTAGCTATAATTTCATTCACAGTGTCATATTTGCCTATACAGAAAGTTCAGTTTGAACACCAATGTGCTTGAATTGGCCATTCAATAAATGAAGATATGGACGCATGAAGTTCACTGCCAAGTTCTATTTTATTTTCAATCTGCACTCAACAATCGTATGAACGCAGTGAAAGAAGACGGCGCCCCTTGGTGGAGCAAATATGGAGTAGATCCATCTTCAAATCTGTGAGCATTTCTTGTGGCGTGCTTTGCAGGTATGGTTTTAAAGACAAAAGAAATAACCCGTTAACGTCCATCGGCTTGTGAGCCGCAATGACGTCGCGCACTGCATTCAGTTCGTCGTCTACAATTTCGAATTCTCTTTTTCGCGGCCGCTTTGACCTTTGTTGTGGCGTCGATGAAACTTCCTCACTTTCTCTTGGGCAGCTGGAAGCCTGTAATAGATTGGAAAGTGGTGGATTGGAAGGCGGTGGATTGCAGGGAGGCGGATGGTGGGGTGGCAGTTTAGGTGGTGTTGTAACCCGTTCTGGTACGCTAGGCGCTTGGAATATAAGTTCAAACGGATTTCTTGGGGCGGGGCAGTTGTCAACATCTGTGCCGGTCCGGAAAGCTTGCGATGGGAGGTCGAGTGGCTCTACAGGCACGGATGTTGGAACTGCTGTTTCCTCGCAGGCATCTATGTTACTGATGCTCCTGATAGAAATGTATGATTCAGTAAATTAATGACTGTACATTACAAAGACCACAGCAAGCATACAAGTACTGCGTTACATTGGTTATTTAAAACTCGCGCTTATTATTGACACTTGATATTTACGATTACGTCACGTACCGCCTAGGTCCTAATACGTATCTAAGGAAAATTATCTGTTCACTGTGCGGACAACATGCTGTCTTCGATGGAGCTGCAGCACCACTCTTTTTCATGTTGTTCTCTTCTTTCATTTTTTTCCTTAATGTGGCCTTGAGGTTCGTCCAAGGTGCTTGAAGCTCGTCTGCTGTCACTGAATGAGAAAAATTTCACATTAGAGCAAATCTTTTAGAATAATATATGTGTGGCACATATATTTCAAAACTATAACTTAAGAAGAAGTCTTTACATGAACAACGTGTACGGAAAGAAAATGTTCGCAAACGGTAGAGATATAGTTTCAATAGCAGTAAATGTCTATGTGACACGTGACGAATCCCGTTCCTTGAATCTATAAAAGCAAATGGGAATGTGTGTGGGCATTCGAAACGATGAATCGATGGACTTTAGTGCCACCCCATAACACCATGCTTGGTTCTTCAGTTATGCACACACGCACACATGGTCGTATACACGCAAACATACGTTGTTTACCTACCAGATTCATCGACTTCTTTAAGAATCTCGGCAATTACTTCTCAGAGCATCATTTTCTGCTTATTTTAAAAGTGTTTACTCTTTTCGTCCCAAACAATAGGCCGTTTAGCAACTCCAGCAATCAACAACTCGTTGTAAGCAGCGCGAGACATTTGTGAGCCGGGGAGAGGACGGATGTCGTCTGCTACTCGGAGCGAGTTCTTCTGTGAAACGAAGTCCCCGCAGCGCACGCGTTCACTCCTCGACACGGCTCCTAGGCACTGCGCCGTGCTCCCGACCGCTTTGCAGAAATTAGGTGCCTTTTCTCATCTTCTAACAACTACCACCACCACACGGCTCCTGGCATCACGTGTCAAACGACGTCACTGGTTGCTCTCCCGCTTCAAACGCTAGCGAATTTTTCCAACTCTGGCAATTTCACAAGGGCGTCTAGTCACCGTGGAAGAAGCTTGTTTGTCCTCGCGCGGTGGCTGCCGCTCCGCTCTTGAAGCAAAATCGCTCACTTGTGAAACAGGCTGAAGAGTGGATCTCGTGACGGATGTGCTTCAGATCTGTCAATGGAACATACAGGCAGCACTCTCAATCTGCCAATCCAATAGACATGTTCCACATGGAGCAGCAGAAAGTATTAGCACGAGTGCTCTGAATCTGCCGATGGATGACACCATAAGAAAAGCACTCGCACCTAAAAATGGCCATTTCCACTTGTTTCAGAAGGGCCAGAGAGACCGCAGAACCGATACGTCTTCGGTTTATTGTTGACAGAACAAGAATAAAGCGAACACTTATCGGTTCTGCGGTCTCTCTGGTCCTTCTTAAACATGGTGCCGTGACCAGAATATCTGAAGACAGACGCGAAAACTTCAACCCCATTCGCAACAGTGTGTTGAAGAACGAAACAGTGGCGTCTGGCTCAAGGACGAACTCTCGAGGGAAGGACCCCGACCGACGACTTGTGGCGACGCACTTAAACAGGCAAGAGCTCTTTCAACACGTTTTAGCATGAATGAAGAGATCCTATCGAAGAAGTGGAAGATGCTTCGAGCAAATGTGACAACGCTTGCGAGCGAAATTGATAAGAAGATAGAAGAAGATGCCGATCGAGCGCAACTTATAACGCTTCTAAACCAGAAGAGCGTGTCATAGACGCTAAAATAAGTTAACGAACAGATTGAACCATTCATTGAAGAAGACGTTGCGAAGGCAGAATTTGAAATAGTTTTGCATTATGAGATGAAGATCGTCGCTGCAACGGCAAAAATAGAGGACCAATTACGCGAGTTAGAACAAGCGTCGCAGCTGACTACGAGAATAGTCACAGAACAGGCGAGCTCAGTGCAATAACCAAATCTCGGAGACACAAGAGCTTGTTGAGTTGCCACGTTTTGAGATGATCACGTTTGATGAAAAAAAATCAACATGGCCAAGGTTTTGGCATCAGTTCGAGACATCGGTGCATAACAGAGTGAACATGCCGAAGAATAAAAAACTTAATTACCTTCTGGCACCTCTGAGTTGGGAGGCTGCATCCCTCTTAGAAGGTTTGCAGTTTTCGGACCAAAATTTCGAGCCTGCCGTCGTTCTTTAAAAAAAAAACCTTCGGACGACAAGATAATTTAAGAGAGACCTACATAAAAGAGCTAGTAAACGTGGCAGCAGTGAAAAGTCCTGAAGATGTAGATGGGTTGAGGAAACTCTTCCAAAAGTTGCATGTGAACACACGAGCGTTGCAGTCGTTAGGAGTGGAAATGGATATTTATGCCACAGTGATAGCTCCTGTTGTAAACTCTGCGCTACCAGTGAATATGAGGATTGAGATGAAGATGAAGGAGATAGAGAAAAGTGACAACTGACCAGCAACTACAGAATTAGACTCAGCGTCAAGAGACAGCACGAGCAGTTTGAAAGAAATATATGGAGTTTTTAAAGATATATATACGCAGCACAGATGAAACTCGAGAGGAAAAATACAACGTGACCTAGTCACCGCACGGTATCAGGCGGACTAGAACATCGACGCTTCAAAGCACCTCGATTAAAAGTGCATCCTCTGTGAGATGACTGGACACTAATCAGAAGTATATTCTAGGCACTGTAGTTCGGCTCTGCGCGCTTTGACTGATGGCGCAAAGCTGAAGGTGGCCGACATGGCCTGCATTGCTCACCGAAATTAGAACACCTGAAAAAAATTGAGGCTGGCTGGGCATTTTGGCGCAGCGTGGCGCAGTTTTAACAATTTCACGTGTTTGGCGCAGCTTGGTGCAGCAATCGGGAATTGTATCAAATGGGCGCAATTGCTGTGCAGCTGTTGCACAGCTGCTAAAAGGATCTGTTATTAAACTGTTCAAGCTTTAGCAGTGCATTTTGGGGGCGGTTAAGTCAGCCATTTGAGTCTACCCGGTTACTGCCTCCTATAAAAAGGTTGTGACAATAAATTTTCTGGACCATGTATCCACTTTGCCATTATTGAATAAGACAGGTCTGTGCGTTATGTAAACTCTGCCTTATTTCAAAGCACTGAGTTGGTTAGAGAAGACAGGGCAAGTCCCAGACTTCCACGTATTTTTGACCCTATAGTAATCATTTTTGAGCATGCATAATGATAGCGACCAGATGCTTATACTAATTATTTGTTCAGAGTTTTGTGTTCTATTGGCCGAAGCAAAGTATAGTTTATATTACAAAAAATGGCATTTTTTACTACTGTATTTGGTTTTAGGCAAGTTTTGCACACTTGTCTTTATATCAAATGAAACTTAGTTAAAGGATCAGGTTCAGCTCAGTACACCACCGTATGTTGCTTGAGTATGTGCACAAACAATTAGCATGACATCTTTTGCCATTTAAAGTTATGATACTCCCATAACAAAGAATCCATTTCGAGAAGATGGAGTTCAATTTCTGCAATGGAAATAGCACTTTTTTTTTGTGCCAACCTATTTTTTACTGTGCCCACTTATCTAATACACTGTGTCTGACTTCGGTAAATGCTTTAATATTACTAGTGTGACGGCTTTTTCTATTCCCTAGAAAATGCTAAATTTCATGCTTTTTGTCAATTTACAAAGAAAAGAACCCACAAATAGACCATCTGTAAAAGAACCCTTTGCTCTTAGGTCACTTTTTTTTCAGTTGTTTAAAAAAAGATACGCAGGAGGAGGAGCAATACTGTAACATTTCAAGCAGGCGCCCACACCTAATCAAGTGCCATCCTCTCTTTTAGGATATTAAACACAAGCGCGAAAATTGAGCAAGCACCTCCCCCCTCCCCCTTCCGGCCATTTCTGCAGTTTCCTTTGCTTTCTTTTTTTAGAAGTGCAACGAGGTTGCATAATCGTAGTGCGTGCATGCATATTTATTAAAGTGTATCAGTTTCGTTGAAACGCATGCGGCTTTACCATCACCATCTTGATTTTTGATGCAAGACTTAGCAAGAACTGTTGCCCTTCCGAATCTCGTCACTTTCACCATAGTGAGAGCACTTGCTCAGGATTGCACGGTACATAAAAAGTGTGAAAAAAGAATCTGCTTTCATGTCTAGTAAACAATGAAAAAGTACATTTTTTCTAATTGTTTCTTGCCCTGCTTCCTTCATACACAATAATACCATAACCCTTACAAACAATATTTATTTCTGCACACCAATTCGCAATGGAATATGCTGCCCGCTAATATTGTAAACTGCTCTTCTGTCAAATTCATGAGCCGAATTCAGAGCTTATACGAACACCTTGTTTTCTGTACAATGTGCATATTTCTTGCTCTTACTTGCTCTGTACATAGGTTCTATTTTTTTCCTCCCATTTTTGTCTATTCAAGTTCAACCCATTCCTGCATCTGCCCGAGAAGGAACCTGCAGTATTGTAAAATAAAATAAAAATAGGCTACTTTGAAATTCACTTAATATTTGTTCCGTGCACTGACAGACACACGTATCTTCAAGCCTCTTCAAGAAGCATGAAGGTGGTGGACATGTCAAATATTCTGCCCATTGAAAACATCATTGTCATTGAAAGCTAAATTTCCTAACAGTGCACACTTGCCTGATAGCTTCCTTTGGAAGCATGTGAAGCCCTGTCAAGGTGAGGCATGATTAGGAAGGACTGTGGTAGCGGCTCAGAAGTGGTAATGCTGGTTGTGATGCAGCAATTGCTGAAGTGAAATCTAGGGCGTGGTGGTAGTGGCCGCTGCTACAGTGCTTGTGCCGAAGATGGCCTGGAGGATATGACTGAAACTTAAGGGGTGACAGATAAAACGTACCAAAAAATCTTGAAAAAGAATGTGCGCTACTTTAGAGAAATTTACAACTTAGAGTGACGAACAGCTGAGCTTGTTGGTAGAGACTCATGTTCGACTTCTCTGCTCATAATTAGTGAGAAGCATAGCATTGAACGGGTATTTCGTGGGTAGCCCTTACAATCACGACTTAGCCGAAAGGCTAAAGAAAGTGATATATACAACATCAATGTATTATAGCCACCAATCGACAATGTACTAGGTGAGATACGTGCGTCGTGCTGTGAAAGAGTGAGAGGGGACAAGAAGCTGAACTCCATTTTGTTTCATCAACACACCAAAAAATTTGTTGATTACCATACAGGCGCGAACGAAAATGTTCCTTTTAGCTTCAGCAATACCTATATAGGGCAGATGGGCCATTGTTAACCAGAGAATAATGAAATATAAGAGAGCGTGAAATGCAGCCTCACCGAAAATTCTATATTTAAATTGTCTAAGGTGTGTTGAAAGCACAGGCTGACCAAGAACATTGTGGAGCTCACTCAATCACCAATTATACCGGCAGATATGGCTTATTCAGATTCTCATTTATTGCCCAATCAGAGTTTGAGTGGCTTGGCTTGTGAGGGAGTTTGCTGACCTATGGCTGAGAGGGGTTCCTAATTCTGCCATTCCTTTCCTCCAAACGAAATTGATAACGTAATCGTGCATGTACCAAAATACCTACTGCCAAACCATCTAATATTATTGTTCCGATTCATCTTGTTGGAATCACTTAAAGGAGTACTGAGACGACTTTCCGATATGTAGGCATTGTTGCTCTATAGAAGACAATTGGTGTCAAGAAGAGAGTTTGTTCTGCGTGGGAAAGCATCGCATATGTTTTTAATACGCCTACCTTTAAAAGACACTTTCAGTTTCGATATCAAGTCGGTGGCTTCTCTGTTGCATGACAAGGCAGTATGACGTTGGAGGAACTTCGCAATTCGCTACGTACTAATGGCAGATAAGCGATCTGCTCGTGGTTAATATAAATTATCAGTGCATTGTCCCTTGAACAAGGCATGGATTTCTGTGATTCAGGCTGCATAGAAACTACGTTGCAAACTCGGAGGAACCCTGTTGAGTCGACACAATAATGTCCACTCCATTGCTTGCCAATACTCTGGAACGAAAACTTTAAAATCAAAGTAACTATCTCATGCACGTTGACTAACTATTGTGTGGTACGAGGTAATACTACTTGTACACCGAGGAAACTAAAAATGTCCCTTTTGCGATGTCTCAAAATTGTCTCGGTAGACCCTTAAAAAACGCTAAAACCAAAATTAATTTTCGTGTATTAGTCAAGTACAATGTCTCAATCCAGAAAATACCACTTGTGCCGCCAAACGACGCTTCGTAAGTAAGATAAAGCGCGAAAATAAAATGTGAATGAAGATGCCGCCTTGATTTTTTCGCACAAAACCACGGGACATCAAAAAGTTCAAACGCTAGTACTAGGTCTTATGTAAATAATAATTCATCAAAATTAAGTACGCTGTTATTTGTTGGTGTGACGAATATTAGATACGAAGTTTCAGAAATAATTATCAAGGCAATGTTGCGAAAATACAATATATTTTCAAAAATTGAGCATCACAAAATTAAAAAATGAACTTCCCTAATATTCTCCGCTGATAATGAACTTGTGGCATGACAAGTCTCGATGTGCAACGTGTCGGTCTAAATTCAGACATTGGTTCTGTTTAGTGTACCTTTAAAAAATATTGCCAACTGCTGGTGCAACAGGAGTCATTGCAAACACTTCTTTGAAGCAATATATTATTTTATTCAAGTAAAACATCAGAGGTTCTCTGACATCTTAGTCCTACCACTTCATTAAACTCGGCCTTGTCGTTGAGCTACTATTCAAGTGAATTAACAGCAGTCATGAGTTCTTTTGGGGGCAAGGCGTAGTATTATTTTAATCCCTTTCTTGTGCCCGATTTAGGGGCTATCTTGATATTTCTGCGGCAGAATGATCTGGAGACATGCGTTGAATTTAGCTTAGATGTCGAAGACCTTTACTATTGTGAAATGGGGTTACTTTGTGACAGATTTTTCATATTTTTTTCCTTGCTGAAGAATCGTCATTATAAAGCCAAATGAATAATAGTAGAGAATTCATAAAACCTTCCCTCGCATTACGAAGTGTTCTACTGATCTGCATTTTTAATGCAAGTGGCTCTATGGAGGTGGGGAGGTGAGGTGGGGCAAATGACTCTTTATTGTTGGGGAAGCTTTGTGACAACGTTGTTTTTGGCTGAATATAGGTGGGAAAAAAGGCCAGCACAAAGTTACACCATCAAAAGTTCATTTGAGTTATCTAAAACTTGTTTCTGTTTTAGCAACCTCACAGTTGTATAAAAATTTTTTCATACATGTACCTCTTCAATCAAAATGTTTTACCTCAAAGATACCTTGTTTGCCTAGTGGATTAAATCGAGTAAGAAATTGCATCTTCACAGTCGAGCCATCTCCCGTTCTTTAGGGTCGTCCTCATGGTGCTGATGATGTGCCTATCAGGTTTCACTTCTATCGCTCATCTCAGGTAAAGGGGTCGTTCAAAGTTTGCTATGTTGAAGTTATTCTTCTCGAAGGTTTTTTTCTCCGGAACCCGCACCATCAAATCCTAAACATTGCTAGTATAGCGAACCAGCGCTGAAGTTTTCACGGCCGCCCTGGTTGAGAGAGCGCGCACTTCTCAGCTTCTCCCGCAGAGGATAGTGGCGGCCGGCAGAGATGTTGTGTGCGCACATCGCCGTAACAAAACCAAAGGATTGGCTACTTGTGCTTGTTGGTATTGCAATTTTTGAGAGAAATATATTTCCTTTTGCGCAGAGAACGTTTCACAGGGAAGATATAGCAGAGAGATAGGACAGAGCGCACACTTACAACCAATTTTATGGCACAGATGGCGGGAATATAAATACGGTCAAGAGGGCGAGGAGATCACCCACCGAAGAAAGGACAAATGGTGGTGCGTGCGCCAGACCACCTTATTCCAATCCTAAAATGACAACCTAAATGAAAAGATACCTGTCTATCTGTCGAATAATGAACACAGGTATTTTTTCAGTAAAGTTGTCATTCAAACTGATCGCCACCTCTTCGAGGGTAGATCGGTTGTGAAAGGGTTTAGCGATCGCTTGAAATGTGTTGATAATTCGGCAGCCACACCATCAACCCACCATGGAGCCCAAAGAAGGGATTCTACGTGACACGGCGGAAATGTTGGCGCCAGCTGTACATGGTTGCTCTAACTGAATATAACTATCTAAGGTTGGGCAACTACAGTGAGTTAACCCTTGCCATCAGGAAATTCGGGAGTAAGCACAAGGAAGAAGCCAATCGGACAGATAAGAACTGTGAGAGAAACACGAAAATGAGGAAAAAGAGAAAAAGGCGACCACCGATTTCCCCTGGATAGGTTAGCCTAGGGGTGCCGTCTGCGTGAAGCCGGGGCCAAAGGGGTGTGTTGCCTCTGCCGGGGGGCCTTAAAGGCCTAATCACTGAGCGTCGGCTAAGCCCCCAGGATTCCCTTTTCCTCAGACACGGCTCGGCTATGGGCGGCTAGGTGTGGGAGAGGTCGAAACTCTCCGCTAGCTCAGGTCCGTGGTGTCGCTACACATCAAACGCCTGCTTATGCTGACGCCCCTGCAGGGCGACTGTTCCTTATTGTGTACAAGACAGAACCCTCTGGCACTGACGGAGTGGCTCAACAATGCCAACGAAATGTTGACGACCAAACAAAGCTTGTCTGCTGTATACCAGCATACGAGATGGAGACCTTGCTGAAAACGAGCAAGGGACTTGTACCTTGGACATTATTTTTTACATACTTACACTGCAGCCTTGAATCGTCACACATTAAACGCCTACGTATAGTTCTGTTCGATGCTGTTTTCTGCGCCTGAGCATGTAATTTTATATTAGTGCATTAGTAGCACTTTCTATTGGAGGAAAGCTTGAATGACGACTGGGCTTTGCCTTCAGGAGTAGAACGCGATGGCGTAAATGGATTTTTTTGTGTCACCTGATCAATTGCTGGTGTGACTTCGGTTTTAAGTGGATGCTTCAGCTATACCGCAAAAAAATGGCCCCGTATCTCCCTGTTATTCTGCAAATGTAGTCGAAAGACGATAGTCTTGCATGTGGAGACGGTAAACAAAATATTTATTTCATGTTCTGTGCACGAAAATAGGTGAATGGCGTTCTGGAGGCGCTGCGATAAGGCACGAACACACTCGCGGCGCCACGCTCTGCCGCGCGCCGCGCGCCGCTCGCGAGACGCCGCTTTTCTCTCTTTCTCCCGCCGAGCGTCGAGGAATTTCTGCCGCCGACTCAATCGCTCCTTGCGCTATTTCTGCCGCCGCCGCCCAAGCAAAGCGCCAATCAGTGACGTGCGTGGTAGTCGCCAAAGCAACACACGGAGCTTGTTTTCTTTTTTTTTCGGCTGTCATTTTTCTCACGCCGTCGTTTTTTGAAGCACGCACCATGGACACCGAACACTTTTTAGAGGAGATTAGACTCTACCCTTTCTTATATACACTTTTGGAGAGATAATAGAATAAACATTGCTTCATTGGAATGGATGCTGTCCATGCTGTCCAACCGACTTCACGAAGAGTGACCACCCCATCGACAACTACTGAGGGCGCGTTCGTAGCTGCAAGATTGACTTTCTTTGGAAGGTGCAACGCTTTCGTTATTAGGATTCCTGAAAACATGATTGCAGCAGCATTCATTACTTCAGACAGAACTGTTCGTGCACTTGTAGTTACGTCCAATTGCATGAAAATTAGACGAAAACTGATTTCTCACAGAGCCCGTAATAATTCAATGGAATAGTTCGAAAATTGTTATGAAGCTCAAGAAACCCCGTCTCGAGTTAAACGCTTTAAGTTTTCACTGCTAAATGCATGTGGGCCTATGTATTTATCAATGAAGCTTGCGCTTCATTTTACAGATAATAAAACTGAAACATACCTCGCTAAAAACAAGCGAATTCCCCGACGTGGTCACCGACTGCCTGTGTTAGCGGTGTCAAGCCAAGCTAGGCATGCAATGTTAACAGCTGTCCTTCCTAAATTAATTGTTTATCTTGTAAAAATAACAATGTACGGAGTTTAAGGGACTTTTTTTAAGTGCAGAAATCTTTGTTGAACAATGCTTACTTCTGCTGCATTGAAAGTGAAACAATTTATGAACAGTTGTACTTGCTACAGCTAATTAATGTATTGATTCATATGTGGTGTTTAAAGTCCCAAAAGCACGATATGATTATAAGACACGCCGTAGCGGAGGGGGCCGAAAATTTTGACCACCTGGGTTCCTTAACATGCACCCAAATCTGTGCACACGGGCCTGCACCCTTTCCGCCTTCATCAAAAACGCAGCTGCCCCAGCCGGGATTAGATTTCGTGACCTCGATTCAGCAGCTGAGTACTATAGCCACTAGACCACCGCGGCGGGGCTTTGCTAAGGCTAATAGCTAAAACGTTTCGATGGCTTATGCACATTGGTATTTCTATATCAGACACAGCAGCGCTCGCAATGCTGTGTAGCGTGAGCTCGCTAATCATGCGGGTTTTGTTCGCGAAGAACGGGAGTGCTAAACAAGCGGTGCTCGTTACATATGAATAGTACAGAGGTAAATCTCGCTGAGTGATGGCAGTTATGTGTACACTCACCTTTCAGGCGATATTGCAGTCGGCACGTAGCGTTTGATTTGATTGATTGATCTCTGGGGTTTAACGTCCCAAAACCACCATATAGTTATAAAAGACACCGTAGTGGAGGGCTCCGGAAATTTCGACCACCGGGGATTCTTTAACGTGCGCCCAAATCTGAGCACACGGGCCTACAACATTTCCGCCTCCATCAGAAATGCAGCCGCCGCTGCCGGGAATCGAGCCCGCGACCTGCGGGTCAGCAGCCGAGTACCTTAGCCACTAGACCACCGCGGCGGGTAGGATAGATAGGGTGGGTCGATAGGGTAACACTTCATTCCAGAATCGGATCACGTTTCCTACAGCGCATAGATGGTACAGTGCACCACAAGAGACAGCAATCACAACGACATAACGATAACACTTCCACAACACACCGCTACACCATTGAGGGTTACTTCGAGGAGAACAACACGCAGCGCATTGGTACAGCTTGAGCGCAAGCACCTTTTTTTGAGAACGGGGGCTCACCGTTTCGCCTATGTTTATGCTATAGAAACAATTGTAAATGCAAAGCGTTTCTTAGCGAAATTCGGTGACTTTGAGCGTATTTATCTATCTATCTATCTATCTATCTATCTATCTATCTATCTATCTATCTATCTATCTATCTATCTATCTATCTATCTATCTATCTATCTATCTATCTATCTATCTTTCTTTCTTTCTTTCTTTTTTTCTATCTATCTATCTATCTATCTATTTATCTATCTATCTATCTATCTATCTATCTATATAGCCACATACGACTTTTAGCTCTCCTGGCCGTTTCGATAATGGTATCGACACCAAACTTGGTATGGCATAACATGACTGTATAAGAACATATTTGCTAGCCATAACATGAAAATTATGACAAGTATGTCATGAATGTCATGATTTACATTTCATGGTCCTCCAGCTCTTGCAGTGATTTCGTTCACATGGCATTTTACAAAACTGGTGTGGTATGGCATGATTGCATGGTGATAACGCGCGACAGGATTTCCGATGGAGGCTGAAATGTTGTAGGTCCATGTGCTCAGATTTTGGTGCACGTTAAATAACCCCAGGTGCTCGAAATTTTCAGAGAACTCCACTATGGCGTCTCATAATCATATGGTGGTTTTAGGATAGTAAACCCCACTTATCAATCAATAAATCATCAAGCTACAGACCCTAACACAAAAATCATTGCATACGTGTCATGTAACACATGGCTACTAGCCAAGCTCATGATGCGCTCACGGCTGCTTCGCTAGCGTCACATATACCAAATTTTGTAGTACAGTACGTGAAGAGATGGCGAAGGTATGTGAATGGTGAAAGCATTATAATCATGATATGCGAGTCATGTAACAACACGACTACATGCCACCGTCATGATGCGCTGGCGACCGTGTCGCTAGCTTCCCTTATACCAAATTTGTTATTACGGGGTGTGAACGGGTGATGAAGGTTTGATACTGATACAAACATGATAATCCTGAGATGCGTGTTATGTAAAAACATGACTACAAGCCACACTCATGATGTGCTGGCGGCTGTTTCGCTAGCTTCCCTTACACCGAATTTGGTATAACGGGGTGTGAACGGATGATGAATGTATGATACTTATGCAAACATGATCAAATGAGATGCGTGTCATGTAACAAGATGGCTACATGCTACACTCACAATGTGCTCACGGCCGTTTCGCTAACTTCACTTATACCAACTTTGGTATTACGGGACATGAAAAAATGACGAAGGTATGATACCGGTGCAAGCCTAATAAACATGTGATGCATGTCATGTAACAACATGACTATATGCCAGACTGATGATGCATTTGCGGCCTTTTCGCTAGCTTCACATGTGCCAAACTCGGTATTACGTGACGTCAATGGATGACGAAGGTATGTGATTGGTGCAAAGATAATAATCATGAGATGCGTGTCATGTGAGAATATGACTACATGTCATAGTCAAGACGGCAATAAATTTCAAAATGATGCGGTGCGCGTGCTCGCCAGCATTTTTTTCGTCGCGTCACGCCGGCGTTGCCATGCCAAGCGCCGGTCCTGCCATATGCGCTTGTGGCCATTTCACTAGCTCCACATATAACAAGTTTGGTGTTCCTTCACTTCAATAGATCACAAAATATATGACTGGTGCAAACCTAAGAATCCTGACAAGTGTCAGGATTCTGGCATATAGGAACATGAGGAACATGAAGGACATGTAGGAACATGTCAGGATTCTGGCATGTAGTGGCATGTAGGAACATAAAACATACCACGTTCATAACGCGCTCGCGACGGGTTTCGCTAGCTCCACATCTGCTAAAGTTGGTAACCCGTGACGCGGATAGGTAACGAAGGTAAACGACACATCCACACGTGATGAATACGACATCGAAGTTATGTACGGTATTATTTACATTCACCTCGTAACGTTGTGGTAATTTTGAAGTGACATATCAACATCTCTAATTAGTGCTTCGCATATCATCAATTCCCACAGTACGTGGGATTTAATCATTTGTCCTTTGCTCCTGACGTAGTTGCCGTAGTTTTCATGACCATTTACACTAGCTCAAACAGTTAAGAGCTGATTTCTTTGTGTAGCTATTTGCTTACGCCCATGTTGCCCTTTCCTTCGAGGCCACTTCTGCATCGGCAAGTTCTGTAGGAGTAAACGTTGCTTCGCAAGGTCTAACAGTTCCTCCTTCCGTTTGTGAGCGACAATCTTGTCTTGAAGTTAATCCCTTCACGGACTAACTGTTGGTTTCAGGGACAAAATGCAGCACTTACTCCAATGTCGCTACCCTTATCGCTCCTTTACCGCTTAGAGGTTAGTGCAAGAAGTGGACTAATGGCGGATAGAAATTTCATACTGGCTAACCTCCCTGTCCTTCCTCATTTATTCCTCCTCCTCCTCCTCCTCATATTCCCCATTTAATTTCTTGGCGAACGTCAGTTGAACGAGTGATGCTAGTAAATCATCATGCGTAAGGGGGGCACGAGATCTAGGAGCCATAACCTCAAGTTCACAACGTATGGCTTACATCAAGCTTTGTGTTATAGTTGATGCAGCAGTAGAGGTTCGTTACAAGAGGAGGTTGGAGCGATGTTAGGAAGCCAACCAAAATGTTGCATAATGCGTTCGCCTTTTGCTTGCTCAAACTGGCGGTCTATTCATTCAGTAAGTCTACTGTTGTGCTGCCCTTACATAGCAAGGAGTTGATTGCACCGTTGGCGATGCCCCTCATTATATGCGTGAACCTACCTCCGGCTTGTCATTGGCTTTTTGGCAAAGGACTAGTACATCTCAAATCTATAAAATGTGCGATTTGTTGGGCGCCAGGATACGGAGCTCGAGCTCCTTCTGGGCTTCTGCTTTATATCCAATTGGTCTTTCGAAAGCGTCGCGCAGCCTCCCTTAGCAAATGTCCCAAAATGAGAGTTTGGCTTCGTGAGTCTGAAACCACGCCTTTGCAGTGTTCCTGAGGTAGAATATCACGTTTGCCAGCATAAAAATTGGATCCCATGTTTCTCTGTCTTTGGATCCCATCCACTCATTGACGTCAACCTTCCCAGTGCCGGTCATGATTTCTGGGCCTCGTAGCGGAGTCAAGACGTATTACAGAGGTGTCTGAACAGCCAGGAAACTGTCGGTAGCCATAGCAGTGGATCCCATGTGACGTCCGCTAAGGATATTCAGGTTTGAATTTCGTAGAGACTACAACACGCCTCTACCAAAATTATACGCGGAGATTCAAGTTGCAGTCTCAGTTGAAGACACCCTATCGCAAGTGCAACGCCATTGGTCCTGAGCCCGAGGCACTTCAAAGGTTTTTGGACTAGTAGTGATCTTTAGTTGACATTGACACAAACACCTACGAAACAATATCATCATTATTGTTCATCATCGTCAGCTTAATTACGCCCACTGCAGAACAAAAACTTCTCCCATCTCCCGCATGTCAACTTGGTCTTGTGCTTCCTGCTGCCACTTTACACTCGCAGACTATCTCATCTGCCCACCTACCTTTCTGTCTCCCCCTCACCCACTTGCTTTCTCTGGTGATGAAGATAATGTTTGATGTTTTATTGCGCAAGGGCCATCTCATGGACAAAGAGCGCCAGCTCATCTTACCAGAGATATGAATATTGATTGTGATAAGCGCCTGTATAAGGGCCGTAAAATTCTTCGCGCTAAATCGGGTAAAGCATAGAAGTAGTAAAATCATGACCATGCCGTGAAACGTGTGTGGTGTTAATGAATGACCAAACTTTGTTGTAATAAAAACGATGGTGGATATGTAGGGCATTAGCACAAGTGCCTCACTCGTTCATACCCTTGCGCCTAAGGGTTGTGAGGCAAGTTCTTTGTTGAGTGTAGTCACCGCAGTGGAGACCTCTCTGGAGGGGTCGTGCTACGGAATGCCCGGGTATATGATATGAAAAGTACGAATTTGTATTAAAAACGCTAACAATGATTTATGACTTAAAAGTGGTTGCCTACTGACGAACATTGCAGGATGGAACATTGCAGGATCTGTTGTCGGTAGGGTAACGGAAAGTGTTGTCTTCTAAGCGTGTCTAATTCTTTAAACTGGAATAAAATGTAAAGTACAGTGAGTGCTTCTCCACATCTATCACACAAAGGTGGATCGCCCCAGACAAAAGAAATGAATGTGTTGTATGCGTATGTCCTGTTCTTAACCTTGTAAGGATTACTTCTGTGTGGCGTGAATTTAATACAGGCGGCAAATGACCAAGTCGTGGCTTCATGACTGGCAATTTATTGATTGATATGTGGGGTTTAACGTCCCAAAACCACCATATGATTATGAGAGACGCCGTAGTGAAGAGCTCCGGAAATTTCGACCACTTGGGGTTCTCTAACGTGCACCCAAATCTGAGCACACGGGCCTACAACATTTCCGCCTCCATCGAAAATGCAGCCGCCGCAGCCGGGATTCGAACCCGCGACCTGCGCGGGTCAGCAGCCGAGTATTTTAGCCACTAGACCACCGTGGCGGGGCAACTGGCAATTTATTATCTGTGTGCGTGTGTCCCATGATATCTGCCAATAGCCTCAGAGCTTTCGTTTTAAAAAAGGTTTCAAGTCGAGTGCTGCAACTGGTATTGATGTATTAGAACCGGTTTTGTTGGCGGATCCAGATAGCTGGTCCACAAGAACGTCGCCTTAAATTTCGCGATGTCCTGGCACCCAGCAGACTTTAACATACTGCTTAGATGAGTAGACCGTGCATAAGAGTGAATAGAGCAAGGCAAGAACAGGGTTCTTGTGCTTCTTAAGAGTTTTGAGAGCTTTTACTACGCTGAGGGAATCTGTATATATTGTTGCCTTCTGTAGTTTTATTTGTTTATAGTGTTGGAGGGCCGCGAGTACCGCATAAGCTTCGCCGCTAAAAATGCTTGAATCAAAGTGCAGAACGCAGGCTTCCGAAAAGAATGGGCCGACGGCTGCGTACGAGACAGAAGTGTCGAACTTGGGAGCATCCGTGAAGAACTCAGGACATATATAGTCCTGTTGTATTTCTAGGAAGTACGCCTGTATGTGTGAAATTGGTGCATGCTTCGTAACCTCAAGAAAAACACGTCACAATCTATTTCCTGCCACTGCACTGGTGGCAGGTACACTTCGGCAGCCATCAATTGGTGTTCAGGTGGCACACCGGTTTCCTTCACTAGGCCCCTCACACGGAGTGAGTGGGGCTGTCTCATAGAAGGCTGTTTTTCAAACACAGAAAGGCTTGACATGTCAATAATTGTGGAATGTGATGAGTGATTCTTGTCTGCATTAGCATGAAAATAATATTTAAAAGACATGTAACATCTCTGTAGGTGAGGCGACCATTCGTTCAATTCCACGTACAGGATCTCTACGGGACAAGTGCGAAAATCACCCGTAGAGAGGTGGATGCCTAGATGATGAGCAGAATCAAGAAATTTAAGGGCAGTAGGTGTCGCAGACTGATATGCTATTGCCCTATAGTCTAGGCGGGTACGTTTGAGGTTTTTGTACAAGTTCATTAAGCACTTCTTGACACTTCCTCACGCAGTGCATGCCAACATTTCAAGAACATTCATGGCTTTTATGCACTTGTTTTAAATACTTCATGCGCGGTACGAAGGTTAGCTTGGTGTCCAAGATGAGGCCTAACAATTTGTGTTCGGTGTTAAAAGAAAGGCGTTGCCCATGCAGTTGAATATCAGGTTCGGAATTAAGTCCTCTCTTCCTAGAAAACAAGACACACGTGCTTTTCTGTGCATTCAATCAGAACCCATTTTTTCAGCCCAAATGGAGACTTTGTTCCAACCAAGCTGAACTTGACGCTCACACAAGGTCAGATTGCAAGATATAAAGCCAAGCTGGACGTCATCGACATATGTACAATAAGATATATTGCGAAGGATGAACAAGCGCAAAGAATTCATTTTGGTGAGAAAAAGTGTGCAACTGAGTTCACCACCTTGCGGCACGCCTGGTTCTTGGACAACTGTTAGGGAAAGAATGCTACCTACTCGAACTCGCAATCTCGAATTGGACAAGTAACTTTCAATTATAACAAACATTCTTCCACACAAGCCAAGACGGGAGAGGTCTCTTAATATTCCAAAGCACCATGTCGTATCGTAAGCTTTTCGATACCGAGGAACACAGAAAGAAGGTATTGCTTATGAACGAAAGCGTTTCTGATCTGTACCTCAATACCAACAAGGTGGTCGGTGGTTGATCTACCCTCTCGAAACCCGCACTGAAATGGGTCGAGCAAATTGTTTTTTTCAAGGAAATGTACAAGTCGACAGTTGATCATTTTTTCGAACAGTTTGCACAAGCAGCTTGTAAGCGCAATTGGTCTATAACTCGAAATTGAAGAAGGGTCCTTGCCTGTTTCAAAATGGGAATAACGATAGCTTCTCTCCAGGAAGTAGGGATAGCGCCAGGGAACCAGATAGTATGGTACAAGCAAAGTAAGGTTTTTTGCGTTTTAATTGGTAGGTTCTTTATTATTTCGTACACCACACGGTCAAAACCTGGAGCGGAGTCACTGCAGGAGTTCAGGGACGTTTGAAGCTCAGGCAAGCTCAAAGCTTGATTGTACGCCTCGTATCTTGTACATTTGTGTTCGAGTTTTTGTTTTCTAGTTTTTTCTGCATTTTTGGAAAGCGTTAGTATAGTGCGACGAGCTGGACACCCGCTCGAAGTGTGCACCGGGGAAGTTCACCTGATCTTCCAAGGTGTCACCCTGTATGTTTACAAGTAAGAGTGTGTGTACTTGTCTTCCTGCTACCCTGCCAACCATGTTCCAAGTTTTAGCCTCCTGTGTATATGAATTGATCCCTGATAAAAACTTTTGCCAACTTTCTCTTCTGGCCTGCCGATGCGTTCGCCTGCTTTGAGACTTCATTTTCTTGAAGTTTTGAAGATTTTCGACTGTCAGTGAGTTCCGAAGCAACCTCAATGCTTTGTTTTGCTGCTTGCGTGCATTTCGGCACTCAGAGTTCCACCATGGCACACGTCGTTTTCTAGGGTGTCCATTCGTTTGCGGGAGGCATTTTGTTGCTCTATCAATCAGAAATGAAGTGAAGTAGTTGACAGCAGCATCAATGCTTAAAGTACCTTTGTCACGCCAACTTAAGAGAGTGATGGTATAAAACTGTTCCTAATCGGCTTTGCTTAATAGCTATTTGGGAACCTGTGGCGGGCATTCAGTTGTTGTGGGTTTGCTGAAAACTACGTGAACTGATGACTTCCGTAGGGATTAGTGATGACTTTCTAGTGAAGTAGAGACACAAGCGATGGAGATACTATGCTTAGGTCTATTGAGGAAGAAGTTAGCGAGGTTATAATAAGTTGGTTCTTTTTGATTCAGAAGACAGGCACTGGAAGCGAGAAGAAACTGTTCAATCAGTCAACCTCGGGCGTCCTAACGAGAGTCGCCCCACAGCCTGCTATGCGCATTCAAGTCTCCCTGTCCTTCCTCATTTATTCCTCCTCCTCGTCCTCCTCCTCCAAGTCTCCAAGGAGAACAAAGGTTCCGGAAGTTCATCAATGAAACCTTTGGAATCCATGTTTTTGTAGGTGTAGCTTGGATGTACGTAAAGAGTTCAAATTGTTACGAGTTTGTCAAAAAGCAGAGCTCGAACAGCCACTGCCTCAAGATATGTTTGTAGTTGAAAGTGTGTGCATGCAATCCCTTTATTCACTATGATGGCAACACCTCCGGATGATGTCATGACATCATCACGGTCTTTCCAGAAAATTGCGTATTTACGTAAAATGTTGGTGTGTTTTGCATTGAGCTGTGTTTTTTGTACAGAGATCACTTTTGGTGAGTGTTCGTGTAAATGTTCTTGGACGTCGTCAAGCTTCCTGAGAAGGCCCCTGACATTCCATTGTATAATGTGAGTGTTCCTAGTCAAGGTAAAGTAGCGCTGTGTGTACGAGGAGCAAGTTGCTGTTTATGCGCGGAGTTTGAATTTAAGTAACAGGGCGATCACCAGGCCCCGTTATTTGCTTTTTGTTTTCTTGACGCGCTCTAAGGTGTCACGCCACTCTTTCGGCCCCAGGGGTAACGACGTATCCATTGCCTTCTCGGAGGCACTGGATGGCCACACATGTGAGCTGGTTGTTAGAAGTTTGGGCCTCACCTGGTGAGGCAAGGCCTTGAGACCTGAACACCCCAGGGTCTCCGGTCGTTGTTCGGGAGTAGGCGGAGTAGTATGGACTCCAGTCGCCTTGGGGGCAGGTGCCACAACCTCCGGCTTGATATGTTCCGGCCGAGGAAGTGGCGAGGGCTCGTGCGGTGGTGCACCCTTACGTGCCGCATCAGAATACGTTGGGCCATAAAATGGCGGGACTGTTTTCCTTGGTTCTTTGAAAGTAATGTTTTCTTTCACTTGGGCCGTTATCCCCTTTTTTTCCAGTATGGACATGAACGTTATTATGCAATATGGTTTCCGTCTGAGTTTACACAGTGCGGCTGCTTTTTGCAGTTCTCAGACACGTGGCCCAAGGCTCCACATTGCGCACAGGCCTGGCGACCATGACATCTTTTTGAGCCATGGTCGTACCTCTGACATTGGACGCAATTACGGGGGTTTGGTATGTATGGCCTGATTGAAGTTTTCGTGTACCCTGTTTTAGTAGTTTCGGGTAATTTACTGGAAGCAAACGTGAGTATTAGGTGTTTTGTTGGTGTTTCTTTTTTGTCTCTTCTGATGATAATTCTCTGTACATTAGTCACATTTTGGCTTTTCCACCCCTCCAAAAGTTCAGTCTCGGTCAGGTCAAGTAAGTCCATGTCACATACTACTCAGCGAGTTGTGTTCATTGATGTGTGTGGTGTTATGGTTATTGGTATGCCACGAAATCTGAGAGACGGTCTAGCTTTTCAATTTGTTTTTTTTTGTCACGGATTTCGAGGACAAGGTATCCGCTAGCCATTTTGGTTACCTTGTATTCCAGTGCCAAGAGTTTCGGTAAGACATCTAGCAACTACGAAGGGAGAGACTGTCCTAGCTTGCTTTCCAGTTTTTTCACAGTGGACAACATGAAAGTGAGGAATTGTTCTATTGGCCGTTTGAAAAAGTTTACGTCATCGGTACGTACCCGATGTGAGGGGAATTCGTTATGCATGCTGGTTTTATTTTTATTCAGCAGCGTTGGAAACCACCAACCATGGAGCCCAACGAGGGGACGCTAAAAGTTCGTAAATACTAAAAACTTGCCGACGCCAGCCGTACAACGCTACTATAACCCAATGCGTCTAGACCAAGGTAGGCTGTTTGCACAAGGTTAACCCTCGCCGCCAGGAAAATTGGAAGTAAAAGGAAGAAACAACAAGACAGGAAAGGTAAAAAGTGATGGCAAAGGCGAGGATGTAGAAAGAAAGGAAGGGATTGGAAAAGGTGACTGCCGATTTCTCCTGATTGGGTCAGTCCAGGGGCGCCGTCTACGTGAAGGCGGAGCCAAAGGGGTGTGTTGCCTCTGCCAAGGGGCCTTAAAGGCCCAATCACCTTGCCTCCGCTCAACCCCCCCGGATCCCCTTTTTTCCGGACATGGCAAAGCCAGCACGGCTAGGCGTGGGAGGGGGTCGAAACCCCCTGTTAGCTCAGGTCCGTGGTTTCGCTAAACACCAAACGTCTGCTTGTGCAGACGCCTCTGCAGTGTAGCCTTCTCTGGAAATCCTGCTTTGTTACCCTTGACTTTTCCGTAGCTACGTCTTATCAAATCTATCACCGCTGAACGATGCTTTGGATTGTCGATTTTGCCATGTAGAATTTGTTTTTCATGCCCTCAGCACATTGTAGTAGTTGGTCCAGCAGCCTAACTTTCAGGATAAATATGAATTTGCGAGGTTTTGCTAAACATTGATTTTTTGCACCTTTGCGCGAACCAATGTGCATGTGTTGATGAGAAAATTCACTAGACAGGCGAAATTCACAGCAGGACGCACCACCAGTAGTTAGACTACAGTAACTTCAAAATTCTGTTTTGAAAGAACCTTTGCAAGTCAAGTTTCTATTCAAGGTTTGAGATTCGCAATTTGTAAGTGTTCATCCGTAATACCTTCCAGAAGTTTCTGCCAGCTATTCAACAGAGGCCTCGTTCTAGGAGTAAGGCAAAGTTTATTATACAAGAAATATTTCCAAAGTTCTCCCCCACGTGTAAAGAGTGGAGGTAGCCTTCTCAGTTTCGAGCAACTTTGATTTCGCTGGTACTGTTATGTCAGACAATCATCACACAGTTATATCAGACAGTCATATCTAGTCCGAGGATGACACCACTTCAGCCTAAAAATTTATGGTGATGATGGTTTGCGTATATCTGAGACATCTGCAGCACCTAATATATTTGTTTTTTTTACGGCCTCAGGTGTTTCCTTCGCAGGAAATGCATGGCAGCTGAGGTTTGTGGACAATCTTATAACTACTCTGGTTATATGCGAGGTCCCCACGTCTCTGGGGCGCATTTCACAGGAGCCTGCTGCAGACCTTCTGCTCACAAAAACAAGGCCACCGGAGCACATCTTGACCCTGACTACGGAGCAGTGCTTTGTGTGCAATATTGTTCCTTTTTTTCACATCGTTCTCAAAAATGCAAGGGAATATGCTTGAATGCATAATATTAGAACGGCACTCTATGCAGAGTGAGTTGGCTCATTGAAAGAGGTGACGCTAGAAGAAATGGCGAAGTTTATTGCACATCTCTATTATAGAAGAATTATTCACACATTGCGCATGAATCTATAGTGAAACAGCTGCAGGTTCCTGTCGCCCCCCCCCCCCATTTAAACAAAAATTTTCCAAGAAAGCTGTAGGAGGTACTTGTTTCTCTCGAAAAATAAGCAATGCTGCACCTCATTGCATGACCCATGATGCCGCACTTTGGTTTAGATTTTTCTTTCTATGTTAACAGAAACATTTTTAACTAAATTCACATTTTTTCTAATGCTCCTGGGTAATTTATTTCAAAACAAATATTCTGAATTATTTATGTGTTGAATAACTTTGCATACTGTTTTATTGCACTTCTCACGAACTTTTCACTTTTTCCAGACTGTGTTACATCTTTCACATTTTTGTTCATACAAAAATATCTTTGCTGCTCAAACCATGTATTTGTCCGAAAGAGCGTTGCATTGCGAAAAACATTGAATGTTGCAATGTGCGCTGGCATAGATTCTGAACTCGAAAAAGCAGTTTTCCGGAGACTTATGAAAAATTGCCTTTCTCGCGTGGTAACGAAAGAGCTAATGACTAGTGGTTATCCTGCCTGCGCACTGTGTGCCCTGACCACATTTTTTCTATCCATTTCTATATCACCTAATCCATAGTATGAATGTGTTCGCTTGATGTGTTCGCCTGTTTGAAGTCAAGCTTGTTCTCTTGGTTGATGGTAATCTAGCGTGGCCTCAATTTTGTTAACAATTACCTTTGCAAATAGCCTGCATACGATGGAGAGAAAGCTGATCGGCCTGTGGTTCTCTAAGCCATTGTCGCCCTATTTATTAAGAAATAGGAGAAAATTAGCATTCTTCCAAGATTCTTGTACCCAACACTTCAAGAGACACTGATGGTGGTCAGTTTTTTTCTAATACAATCTGTCCTCTGCCTTTAAAAAGATCTGATGTCACCTGATTTTCACCAGAAGCTTTGCCTGTTTGCATTCTCTTCGATGCTTTCCCGACTTCTGTTATTACTGGTGGTATGTCATCTAGGGGACTGCTATTTGTTACATTATAAATAGATTTTCTTTAAAGCAAAACAACTTTCAAATATCAATTGACACCCTTCTTGTACTTTGTGAAAGATTTGGAATCACTTGTGCATGGATATATATTGTATATACTTTATTAAAATATATAATGTGCATTTAAATGTAAAATTTATCGTATGCGTGAAATATTCCTAACAATGCTGCCAAGCCTATTTATGGTGGTAGAAGTGTACGAAGTGCTGGCGTGTTATCCGATCATATCCAAGCAAGCTCTTCTAACACCTTTCATTTTGAGTATTAGTCATTCACCTCTAAATTTTTTTCAGTTAGCAATGGTTGATTGCGTGTGACAATCCGACCTTCGGTACAATATATGGGCTTTTCGTGAGAGCGCACTTCTTGCGCTATGCAGACCTGGTTGCATCCCCTTCTTGGGCTAGGTGGGTATTGGATTCCGCTGCCAAGAGTTGCACGTTTTTCATAAGATCGTCGCACCCTAATAAAACCAACGTTCTTCCGAAAAGAGTGCACAGAAACGCTACCTCGCCCGTCTGGTGACAGAAAAACACAAAGATATTGTCACGTTATTATGAATAGCACAACCTCTGTCCGCAGAATCACCGGACGTCGAGCTGAACCAGTCACCAAAAAGACGAGCTCGTCGTCTACTCTTCTTTCTCACGATGGTACATGCACGCAGTGCAATAGCCCAATCTCGTTTTATGCCCGTGGCAATATCCCCCTTTGTAAAATACCGTCCCGATGCTGTATGCTGACTAGAGCTTACAGTAATCGCAGGCATGCACAATTAGGCAAGATTGAAGTAGTGTCTGGTGGTTCGGCAGTAGTGTGGCTTTTTCCTCGATACATAACCAATGTTCGCCCAAAATTTGTTAATCAACGCGCGTTCCTTCATTGATTGTGGTGCACGAATGCTCACAAAACATTATTCTCGTAATGAACTTCGTCCGCAAGCATGGATCAGTTATTACCCTCCACGGCCTGCTCGTAACGTTTTTCGACAAGCATACACCCAGAAAAAAAGATACTGCTGCCCCGACCAGAACATTTCGAATTGCTGACGACACCATAACACTTCCGGCGCAAGCCAGTATGTTGGTATCTATGGAGAGTGTCTGAGATAACAAGCCTAGTGAACTATGATATTGCTAAACTAATAACCCTGTCAGGCGTAGCAACCTAAGTGCCCTTTGAGCGAGTGTAGTTACGCTCGCAAAGTGTCATTTTGGTGGTTCGCTGCTACATGAAAAAGCAAAATTTACTCTGGGAGTTATGGCGGTGGCAATCGTTAAGTTTGTAGCACAATATATATTTGTTACTTTTGCGCCCATGTCTCATCATGGGGCCACGTTGTCTTCGCGGATTGAGCACCAGTGGCACACGCCATCGTAAACGACTAGAGAACGACTCACCTACACACGTGCTAGTGTGCCTGGAAGTAAACAACGTGACGGACGCGGCCATTGCACAGCATGTGCGCCACATCCTTGTAGCGCACGTGGTCGCAAACTGCCCGAGGGTTAGAGTAGCGGAAATATTTGTTGATTTGTGGCTTGTTTTAGTATATAGCAAAATCTCTTATAACTAAACAATAGTTTAAAAATAAGATGAAAGTCACTTTAGGCAACAGCGTATTTCTGTGCTAGCCTGTGGTACCGAGGCTGTCACTTGGTCGCAGCAAAGTGAGGTTGAAGGATGCACTTGCTGGCAAGTGTACATTGTAGCAAGTGACACTAAACTTGCTCGTGTGACAGCGCGCAGACGACCATCGCGGCTAAGTTTACTCGCTCAAAGTACACTTAAGTTGCCACATGTGACACGGGTGTAACCTCTTGGTGTTCTTGGCTCGGCAAATATGTATTGCGCGCGATATCATTTAACCGAAACGCAAAAAGGCTCAGCTTTTGGTCACAAATTTCAGCGGCGAGTGCAAACACTTGGAAAAGGTAACAGCCATCGCAAACTTACCCCCATATTCAGAAACGCTACTTGACTTGAACTTTACACGAAACCGACTTCAATGCAGCGCGTTCGCCACGCGCCTGTGCATTTGTGCTGCCTTGGCACGGCCTAGAAACAGAACGTACGAAACGCGTCTGTGCTCCATTGAAGCCGGCGGCAAATCAAGATCAAGTCATCAAGTCAAGCAGCGTTTCAGAATACGAGGTTAGAAGCCATCGATGAGAAAGCTTGCGTTAATATCGCTTCAAGGGCCGCTGCCGCTGAAGTTGACACCGCATTGGCCGGCACAGGTGCGTGAGTTGCCAGCTATCATCAGTGCTGCAGGAGCAGACACACATGATTTTACGCACGTATAGTGAGTGTTTCGCGTCCACCTCAAAAATCAAGCAGAAGCCAATAGTGAAGCTCCTCATTATGACGTACCCTAACGAATGGCCAGTAAGACGGCGTGGTGGCACGTTCTCAATAAAAGCAGATGCTCGACGATGACATCATCCACCCCTCGAGCAGTCCGTTGGTGTCACCCGTCGAAACTTGTTAAAAAGACAGACGGCACTCTTTGATTTTGCGTGTAATACCGGAAAATCTACAAAGTTACGAAGAAAGCGTCTACCCCCTCCCGCCCATGATAAACCACTAAATCTACTTCGACATGCCCGATAATATTCGGAAATATCAGAAATATAGCATCATTTTCAGGAATCCTATGTTATTTGGTGAGCAGTATTGTATTTGCTAGAGCAATTTGACCATTTGTTGGGGCCATCTCTTTAAGAAAGGTCACTGGACGTACCTATTAGGCTACAGCTGTGACCAGTAATAATTTACTAACTCAAAAGAAAGCAACCTTGTAACAAACTGGCACTCTTAGTAGCCTTTAGTAGCAGCCCCGGTTTTATGATCACATACCCAAAGTTGGACACTGTTAAAGCCACAATATCCGAAAACAATAATTAAATATTTATCAAAGAACGACTAGCAAAGATGCTACATTGACAAAGAAGGTTTTTCTCTTAGCGTGGCTTGGATGAAATGCTGCAAATTCTGTAATAAAATGCAGGAATATCAGAACAAATAACGTTAAAAATCATCAGCATTCATAGTACTCGCAGCTCTAGCATTAGCAAAAATTGTATATATAATGCAAAAGAGAAAAAAAATACTCCATATACTTACCGTCCGCAAAAGGCATGTTTTTAAATTATTCGGAATCTCATGATTGCCTCTTGTATTGTTGTCGTAGTTGCTGTTGTCGTCGTCGTTGCTCATCTTGCATTTGTCGTCGTGCCTGTTCCTGCGTTTGTCGCAATATTTCTTGCCGGCGCTGTTCTGCATCACGCAGTGCCCTTTGATATTGTTGTTGTGATAGTGAATTAGAGGTCGGCCACACTGGTCGAGGCATAGCGTGAGCAAATGACGATGGCGGTATTTCATGGTGAGTTATGCAGAAAATAATAGCAACAAAGATTGCAGAACTAAAGAAATTAGCCGTAACCATAATCAACCCCAAAGCCTAGTCCACGCGCTCCTTTCTTTGTTTGCAACTACTTTACTTTACCGATTATCAGATTTTTTGCGGAATATTTGTGACATTATTTTTGGAATCCTTGACAATACCTCTTCTCGTTAGTCTGGCAGTTGCATTCATTGTCTGCAGAAGAAAACAATTTATTAGTTTTATTTTATGACAAAACATATTGCCATTAGAAATCATCCAAATAATAAATAAATTGCCATTGTCCAGCTGCAGTTAAAACAGAATACCTGCGTCGACGTCGGCAGTGCGGCATGAACCTATTGTTACAATATATAACACGAATTGTTTTCGGTGAACGCGTGCAGTAAGAAGTGCACAATAGATCCTTCATGTATTCGTGTCGATAACAGGGCTTGCGATAGGCTCAAGGTTGCTTAAATAGCACGCTAAAAGCCTTACATACTTAAAGATGATTTGATAATTACCTTGACAACTAACTTATTTTTGCACGTGTGCTATAACGCTATCGCCCTAATACATCTATGGTGCACAAAAATTTTACTCAACAATGAAATCCGTTGAAACACTCGCACATTCACACTCACTTCCACTTATGCCACACATAAGCACTGTGTGTGATGTGTGTTTCTTGAGTGCAAAAAAGTGTGAACGTGTGGGTGTTTCTGAGTGTTTTTGAGGATTTCGAAGTTGCGCTGAATTTACTCATATTATCACGACTTATCAACTAGCCAACAACAAGTTTAAATTGATACATCTATAGCCTTTTCAATAATGGTTGTGCCTTTATTTTGACGAGGCTTAGCGCTGCCGACATGCACGTGTGATGGCATTGGTGGCTTATATTCAAGGTATATATACCGAGGAAAAATACACGCAAAAGTCACATTGACTGATCGACATACTTGCGTGCTTTAAACTGCTGCCCTTCGGCTTCCTTCACATCATCTCCGTAATAGTGCCCCCGGACATTGAAGCGCCGTCTGTGCGAGAGTTCCGAGAAATGCAACAACAGTGTTTTCATGCGCGAAACGTGCACATTGTAAACAGATGGCGGACTTGGTGACTTACCCGAGCACAATGACCCTATTGTGCAGTTCGCTTCGCTAACTTCAAGTAAAACTCGGAAGGGTCAGCGGGCCAAGTGTTTTTCGGAGAAACCTATACGGCGACACGGTGACGAGACGATCAAGCGGTTAACCGGGGCAAATTTCATATTGTCACAAGAAATTGCCAATGTTCCACGCAACGCAGACGTCAAGAACGAAGAGAAACGCCGATGGCATAACTACGAGCAATGAAGCCAGCCGCAGTGCAAAAAGCAGCTCTGCATACGAACGAGATTCCGCCAAGCGGCTAAGGCGCGCAAAGAAGAAAACTAGGGTGTTCAAGGCAGAGGCTCGCGAGGACTACCGGCCTTCAGTTTGCTTTAGGCACATGATGATAATGATGTTTGTTTTTTGTGGCGCAAGGGCCAATTCATGGTCAAAGAGTGCCCGTTCATGGGACTAGAGATGTGGACAATGATTGTGATAAGCTGCTTTGTTAGGGCCTTCGAATTCCTCGCTCTAAGGCGGGTAAACACACAGAAGTAACGTAATCATGACCATGTCGTGAAATGTGTGTAGTGTCAATAAATGATGAAAGTAAGCGACAATGAAAATTATTGTGGGCACGTATGATATTAGCACAGGCGCGTCGAATTCTCACATCCTTGTGTCCAGGGGCCGCGAGAAAAGTGCTTTGTTCATTGAAGTCACCGCAGCAGAAACCGTTCTGGAGAGGTCGTGCTACGGAGTGTCCGGATATATGATGTGAAAGTTATGGAAGTCTCTGAAAAAGCCAACAACGATTCACGTGCGAAAAGTGGCTCCCTACAGACGAATATTGAGGACGAAGAGGTATCTGTTGTCGGTAGTGTAATGGAAAGTGTTTTCTTAGCGTGTCTAATTCTTTACACTGGATTAGAGTGCCAAATACTGTAAATGCTTTCCCACATCTGTCAGACAAAGATGAATCGCCTCCAGACAAAAGAAATGAAAGTGTTGAGCGCGTATGTCCTGTCCTTAACCTTGTAAATAATATTTCTATGTGGCGTGACTTTGATACTGGTGGTTAATGACCAAGTTGTGGCTTCATAACATGCAGTTTATTACCTGTGAGCCTGTCCCATGTGTTCTGCAAATAACCCCTGAGCTTTAGTTTTAGAAAAGACCTCAATTCAAGTGCAGGAATCGGTATCAATGTGTTGGCATTGGCTTCGTTGGCAGGCCCAGCTAGATGGTCCACCAAAACGTTGCCTTGTATTTAGCGCTGCCCTGGCAACCAGCAGACTACAACATGCCGTTTGAATGAGTAGATCGTGCATAAAAGTGAGTAAACTGAGACAAGGACAGGGTTTTGATCTTTTAGGATTTTTCAACGCTTTGATAATCTGTGTATATTTTGACCTGTAGTTTCATTTGTTAATTTTGGATTATGGAAGCAAGAATCGCATAAGCTTCGCCATTAAAATTTCCTTGTATTAGAGTGCTTCCGAAAAGAATAGGCCGATGGCTGCGTACGACATTGAAGTATTGATTTTCGAGGCATCCTTAAAAAATTCAGTACACGTGTATTTATGTTGTAGTTTCAGGAGTATGTCTGATTACGTGCGATTGCCATGTGCTTCGTAAGCTCTATCTAAAAACGACACGTCGCAATCTATCGCTTGCCGCTGGTACGGTGGTAGGCAAAGTGCGGGAGCCATCAAATGGTGTTCAAGTGGCACACCGTTTTCTTCGCTAGGCTCCTCACACAAAGTGAGTTGGGCTTTCTTAAAAAAGACGTTTCTCAAACACAGCAAGGCTTGACATGTCATTGTAGAACGTGAAGGATCTTCTTCGTCTGCGTTCGCTTTAAGATAATTTTTAGAAGACTTGTAACATGTCCGTGGGTGAAGTGATAATTCGTTCAATTTCATGTACAGACTTTCGAAAGGGCTAGTGTGAAAAGCACCCGTGAATAGGCGGATGCCTAGATGATGAACAGTGTCAAGCATTTTAAGGGCAGAACGTGTCGCAGACTGATATTCTATTGCCCCATAGTCTAGACGAGTACGAATGAAGCTTGTATAAAAATTGATCAGACACTTTTTGTCACTTCTCAACATAGTGCGTGACAACACTTTTAGAACATTCAGAGCTTTTACGCACTTGTTTGTTGGATACTTCATGTGTGGTATAAAGGTTGGCTTGGTGTCCATGATTAGGCCTAACAATTTGTGATCAGTAATAACTGAAAGACGATGCCCGTGCAGTTGAATATCTGGCTCGGCATGAATGCCTCTCTTCATGGAGAACAAAAAAAAAACGCTTTTCTGTGCATTTAGTCAGAATATGTTGCCTTCTGCCCAATTGAAGGCTTTCTTCAAACCAAGCTGAACCTGCCGCTCACACGTGACCAGATTGCAAGACTTAAAACCTAGCTGGACGTCGTCGACATATGTGTAGTTAAACACATTTCGAGGCATAGATAGGGGCAAAAAATTTATTTTGATAATTAACAGTGTGCAGCTAAGTACACCACCATGCGGCACTCCTGTTTCTTGAAGAAATGTTTGGGAACGAACGATGCCTGCTCGGACATGAAATGTCCGGTTTCACAGATAACTTTTGATTAGAGTAGACAATCTGCTAAGCACGCCAAGGGAGGACAGGACTCTTATTATTCCAAAGTACCATGTTTCATTGTAAGCCTTTTTGATATTGAAGAATACAAAGAGCAAATATTTTTGTGGACAAGCGCCTGTGATCTGTGCCTCGAACGAACAAGGTGGTCAGTGGTCGATCTACCCTCTCGAAACCCCCCCTGAAATTGGTCGAAAAACTTCTTATTTCAAGAAAATGTAGAAGGCGGCAGTTTATCATTTTTTTCAAAAAGTATTCACAAGCAACTTGTTAATGCAATGGGCCAATAACTAGAAACTCAAGACGGGTCCTCACCCTCTTTCGAAGTGAGAATAATAATAGCCTTTTTCCAGGAAGTAAGAATAGCTCCAAAAATCCTTATACCATAGCACAAGCAAAGTATGTTTTTGCGTTTTGATTGATAGGTATGTCAACATTTCCTACACCACTCGATCAGAACCTGAGGCAACCTTACGGCAGCAATTTAGTGATGTTTGGAGCACAGCTAAGCTGAAAGCTTGGTTGTATGCTTCGTGTTTTGAACATTTGTGTTATATGCTCTGCTTCTCAATTCTAGTTATCTATTTTTTGGAAAGCGTCAGTATAGTGTGACGAGCTGGGCACCTGCTAAAGATGTGCGCTGAGGAAGTTCGCGTCAACTTCGAAGCTGTCACCTTGTGTGTTTACAGGTAGGAGTGAGTGTATTTGTCTTCCTGCTACCCTACTAAGCATGGTCCAGACTTCATCCTCCTGTGTGTATGAGTTGATCCCTGTTAAACACTTGTTCCAACTTTCCCTTCCGGACGGGCGCCACGTTTCCCTGCCTTGAGATTTTATTTTGTTGAAGCTGTCAAGGTGTTCCGCTGTCGGTGAGTTCCGCAGCAGCCACCATGTCCAGTTCTGCTCCTTTCACGCATTTTGACATTCAGTGTTCCACCATAGAGCATGTCACTTGCCGGGCAGTCCAGATGTCGGCAGAGCGCACTTGGCTGCTGCGTCAGTAAAAAAGCTACGAAGTATTGCACAGCTTCACCTCTGCCTAACTCACATATCTCATTCCAACCTAAATGAGTACTGTTATGAAACTGTTTCGCGTCGCCTTTGTTTATCAGCCATTTAAAAACATGTGGAGGAGATTCATACAGTGTTGGAGTACTCAAAACCAAAGAAGAATGCTCACTTCCATATGAATTATATAGGAGTTTCCATTTCAGTAGGGGTACAAGTGGAGAAGATGCGATACTGAGGTCTATAGACAATTATGTTTTGTTGGCGATGTTATACTACGTTGGTTCCTTCCTATTTAAAGACCAGGCACTGGAAGAAAAGAGAAACTGGTATATGAAACGGCCTCGTGAATCGCAGTGAGAATAACCCACAGACCGTTATGTGCGTTCAGGTCCCCAAGAATCAGATAAGGTTCAGATAGTTTCTCTATTAAAGACTGGAGTTCACGTTTCTCAAGACAGTGGCGTGGAGGTATGTACATAGAGCATACAGTGATGAGTTTGTTTAGAACTACACGCACAATCGCCGCCTCGAGGGAAGTTTGAAGTAATTGCATACATGCTATCCCTTGACTAACTATAACAGCTACACCACCGGATGATGACATGGCGTCATCTCCATTCTTACAAAATATTACATAGTTATGTAAAATGTTTGTGTGTGTTCGTTTTAAGAGTGTCCCTTGTACACAAATCACTTCGAATTATGTTTATGCAGGAGTTCTTATAGGTCATTGAAGCTTCAAAGAAGGCGTCGGATGTTCCACTGTAATATTTCTGTCTGCATATTAAGAAAAGATGCTGCTGTGTGTAGAGAGAGTATCCTGTGTTGAAGTGAACTAGTTGATTGAGGTGGCAGGATTGTCGTCCGGGCCCGTGATTGGTATTTTTATTTCTCTTGACGCGCCCCAAAGAGCCACGCCACTCTTTCGGCACCAAGAGTACCGTTGTATTGATTGCTTCCTCGGATGCACTCGCTGTCCGCACGTGTGAGCTGGTGGTTCGGAGTTGAGGCCTCGCCTGGTGAGTTGAGGTCTTTAGACCACAGGACCCTGGAGTCTCCGGTCTTGATTTGCTAGGAGGCAGAGTAGACTGATCTACTGCTGTCTTGGGGACAGGTGCAACAGCCCGCGGCTCGCTCTGCGCTGGCCAAAGGAGTTGCGTGGGCTGGTGCGGTGGTGTCCTCTGACGCGCCGAATAGGCATATGTGGGGCCATAAAATGCGAGACTCTTCTTCTTGTTTCTTTGAATTCGATTTTTTTTCTTTTACTTTCAATGTGATGATCTCTGTTTCTTTTTTTTCGAAAATAAAGAGAACCTTGAATATGCGGCATGATTTCCGCCACAGTGTGACGGTTCTTTGCAGTTGTCGGAATTATGACCTCAGACTCCACATCGTGCATTAATTTGGTGACCACGACAGCTTTGTGAACCGTGGCCATACGTCTGGCATTTTAAACAATGATGTGAATTAGGTAAGTATGACCTGATCGAAGTCTTCGTGTACCCAGTTTGAATAGTTTCTGGCCGATTACTGGAAGCAATTGTGTGTATCAGGTGTTTTGTTGCTGTATGTTTCTTGTCTCTTCTCAAGATACTCCTTTAAACTTGGGTCAGATTCTGACTGTTCCATCCCACCAGAAGTTCCGCTTCGGTCAGGCAAAACATGCGAGCGTCAGATACAACTCCACGAGATGAGTTCAGTGATCTGTGTGGTTTTACAGTAATCGTAGCGCCACCAAAAGTTGAGAGATTGTGTAGCTTCTCAAACTGTTCTTTTTGATGAACTTCGCCGAGGAGGTCTCCGCCGGCCAATTTAGTCAATTTGCACCCAGCCCCAACAGTTCCTGTAAGACACGTGGCTACTACAAAAGGCAGATACAATTCTGGCTTTCTTGCAACTTTTCTCCCTATGTATGATATGAAAATGAGGGAAGTTTTCTTCAGATCGGTAGAAAAATTAAGGTCTTTGGTGCGTACGCACTTTAAGCTGGTGCGATCACTTAACAGGGGGAAACACTCTATGCATGCCTGTTTATTTTCTTCAGAAGCGTTTGCGGCCACCCACCATAGAGCATACTGCAGGGACGCTACAAGGTTGCGATTACTGAAAGCTGTAGACGCCAGCCGTACAGCGCTACTATAACCCAATGCGCATAGATCAAGGCAGGCTATTTGCACAGTGTTGTCCTGCCGCGGTGGTCTAGTAGCTAAGGTACTCGGCTTCTGACCCACAGGTCGCGGGTTCGAATCCCGCCTGCGGCGGCTGCATTTCCGATGGAGGCGGAAATGTACGCCCGTGTGCTCAGATTTGGGTGCAAGTTAAAGAACCCAGGTGGTCGAACTTTCCGGAGCCCTCCACTACGGCGTCTCTCATAATCATATGGTGGTTTTGGGACGTTAAACCCCACATATCATCATTATTTGCACAGTGTTCACTCTCACCTCCAGGAAATTGAAAAGAAAGCAGGAGATAGTAGATGACAGGACTGATAAAAGGTGAGAGACAAAGACGACGGTGTAGGGAGAGAGAGAAATAGGAAAAGCGGACTGCCGATTTTCCCTTGGTGGGTCAGCCCAGGGGTGCCATCTACATGAAGCTGGGGCCAAAAGCTTCTGTTGCCACAACCAGGCGCCTTATTCAGCCAACCTCGGCTCAACGTCTAGGATTCTTTCCCTTTTCCACAGACAATTAAAGGTCATCTACGCACAGCTAGGCGTGAAAGGAGATCGAAGCCTCCCCCTCCCTTCTGCTAGCTCGGTCCATGTTGTCGCTACGCAACGAATGCCTGCTTTCACAGACGCCCCTGCACATGACTGTTTTGTTTTATTCGTACGATGCAGGACATGAAACTTGGGGAAGGACTGCTTTCGTTTCGAAAAAAAAAGAACGGTTCTTCGGTGTGCCATCTTTTAGAGCGGCGATCAAGGAGGGTGGGGGGAGGAGATGTTGGTCATACAGGTTGTGTAAGGTTCGGCGCAGACGGCAGCCGCCCACCAACGAGCTCAACAAGGGGACGCTTGGAGACGTCAACCATGCATCGCTGCTGTTTCGAATGTAACTACCCAAGGTCGGGATATTACAGGGTTAACCCTCGCCTTAAGGAAATGGGGAAGAAAACAGAAGAGAGTAGATGACAGGACAGATAAAAAGTGAGAGGTAAAGACAAAGGTGTAGGGAGATATAGAGATAGGAAAAGGCGACTACCGATTTCTTTTGGGTGGGTCAGACCAGAGGCGCCGTCTGCGTGAAGCTGGGGCCTAAGGGGTGTGCTTGCTTGTTTGACGTTATGCGCTAGAAAATTGGCGAGTAGTTCTTGCATAATATATAGACGCCATCTGGCACTATTGTCAAGTAAAAAATGTGTTTCTACAAATTTGCGGCAAATCTGCATGCCTAGCTGGCAAAAGTCGTCGAAAGACAATAGCCTGCTGCCCTAAGAGACAGAATAAGGCGTTTATATGACGTCCTGCACGAGAAAATCGCTGAATAGGTGCTGCATGAGATATGAACGATGTCTACCAGTAATTTGAATAAACGAACTTTTTCTTACAACGCAAGCCCCTGATAGGTGGCAGCACCATGTATTTCTAGTGAAGCGTTAGAAATTCCTAATCTTTAAGTCATGGCATGGCATTGTCAGCGCCGCGTAATAGACACTGCGGTTTTGATAAGTACCACTATGCGTGGTATTTCTTTTTCGAACGAAAATGTCAAACATGTGAAGAGTAAAACCATATGAAGACTCCTTCCTTTCCCCTTACACCAAATTTTGCGTGACAGCACCAGTAAAATAGACACGCTGCTAGACAGACAGACCAAACTTTCCGCGTTGAAATATATCAAGAAACACTATCGACTTTATAAGCAAAGCCATGGTAAGTAGAAGCAACGTGCTGTTTTTGTGAAGCATACAAAACAAGCGCTTTTTTATTCACAGCGTCGTATTGCCGGCGTCAATGAAGCACTGCGCTTTTAAGAATTACATATCTGCGCACTTCAGATGTATAATATGTGGGGTTTCATGTTCCAAAATCCTATTTGATTATGAGAGACGCCGTAATGGAGGGCTCCAAAAATTAGATCACCTAGGCGTCTTTGACGTGCACCCAAATATGAGCACACGGGTCTATAGCCTTTTCCCCCCAATCGAAAATGCAGCCGTCACAGCGGGGATTCGATCCCGCGACCCGCGTGTCAGCAACCGAGTACCGTAACTGTTAGACTATCGTGGCGGGTCATATTTCAGATATAAATAAACACCTTACTTAACACTTACATACTGTCACGGGGTCGTGACGAGCCGAAAGGGTGAAGACTAGATGTGCAGGTCTAAATGTTTATTTGAACAAGTTTGTCAGATTACCATATGTCAGATTACCGTAACACAAGGACACTGATAGCGGCCAATAGAGCATTGGCTGTCAATCAACTGACAAGCGGTGAAGTGCGATCGTATGTATACCTGTGCTGGCGGAAATTCCAGCCTTGGCACTGGCATTCACGCAAGCTGCGGAATAATCTGGAGTGTTCACTTTTTGCGCGAAATTTTAACAGAAGATTTCTACGGTGATCGTGAACGTTCTAGAACAATGAAGTGCATCTTATGCTGAGCATTTCAGACATGCTTTGTGGGAGAAAACTGAATGACGCATAGGTGTAAAGAAAGAACGCGTGTGACGTACATTATTGATCTTTAATTAAAGTACCTATAATAATTTTTCACTGCTGGAGTGTACAAGTATGAACTCAAAAAGCAAATCAAGATGGCTGGTTGTTGAGAAAGTGTCTGAACTTTCGTTGGGTGGCTTAATCGTGCGTCGGTCAGACGATCACAGTGAGACACAAAAAAAGTTTTGCGTTGAACTATCCCAATGTGTGAGGTGTAACAATATGTGAGGTGTAACGTCCCGAAAACTCGATATGATTATCAGAGACGGAGCATTGGAGGGTTCCGGAAATTTCGACTACATAGGGTTCTCTAGCATGCACCCAAATCTGTGCGCACGGGCCTACAGCATTTCCGCTTCCATCGGAAATGCAGCCGCTTCAGCCGGGACCTGATACCGCGACCGGCAATTCAGCAGCTGAGTGCCTTACCCACTAGAACACCACGGCGAGGCCCGAACTATCCGAAGGAAGGCTATTAGATGTGGACCATTTATTAGCAAACTTCGGACGTTTTCAGTCTATCTATCTATCTATCTATCTATCTATCTATCTATCTATCTATCTATTTATCTATCTATCTATCACCGCAGGGACGTATGTGCAAGCAGGCCTTTGGTGTGTAGTGACACCACGGACCCGAGCTAATGGGGGGATTCGACTCCCTCCCACGCTCAGTCGTGCGTGGCTTTGTCGTGTCCAGGGAAAAGGGGATCCTGGGGGTTGAGCTGGTGCTGGGTGATCGGACCTTTAAGGCCCCTCGGCTTAGGGAACACACCCCTTTGTCTCCAGCTTCACGTAGATAGCACCCTTGGGCTGACCCACCCAGGGGAAATCAGCAGTCGCCTTTTCCTATCTCCCTTTCCCTACATCTTCGTGTTTATCTCTCACTTTCTTTCTGTCCTGTCTTCTACTCTCTTCTGTTTACTTCAAAACTTTCTGGTGGCTAGAATTATCCCTATGCGGCTTACCATTATTGGCTAACTATATTTGGTTATAGCGGTGGTGTGCGGCTGACGTTGGCAGGCTTGTCATCGCGCATTTTCAGTCGCGTCCCCTTGTTGGGCTCGGTAGTGGGCGGTTGGTACCACCGCCAAAACAGAAGCACCTACTATGATAAGTACATTTTTTCCCCAACGTGATTGTGCCCTTAAAAGGGTACGCACCAAAGCACCCCTGCAATTTTTTCGAAGTTGTTCGAACGTGCGTGCACAGCAAGCAATCAAACGAAAAAGCTAAAACCATTTCACCATTTCTGGTGGCAAAAAGACTCACTGAAAAACTAAGACCAGGTTACTAGGTGACTAATATGGCAAGTGGTGATCTACTCATTGAGCTCAAAGACAGGGCGCAGTATGAAATACTCTCCAACTTGACGTCATTAGGGAACATCTCTGTCACAGTCACCCCACATAGCTGCATGATCACCGTTCGTGGTGTCATCTCAGCTGCAGATCTCCTGAACCTCTCTGAACATGAGCTACTTGATGATTGGAAACAGCAAAATGTCGTCAACGCAATGCGAACCAAATCAGAAGGGACAACTCATAAAAGCCATCCGAGCACATAGTTATAACTTTTAAATCAAGTGAACTTCCAGAAACCATTGATACAGGACACATGGTTCGGCCCTACGTACCAAACTCACGCAAATGCTTTAAATGCCAGACATATGGCCACAGTTTCCATACTTGCAAAGGTCAGTCTACTTGTGCCAGATGTGCCTCAACGAACCACGTTTCTGAAGGCTGCGAGGCCGCAGCCTACTTTGTCGATTGCGGCAGTAACCACCCAGAATACTCGCGTTCATGTGAATCCTGAAAAAAGGAAATAGAAATACTTTTATTGAAGGTCAGACAGAACATATCTTTTAAAGAGGACAGGAAACAAATTGCATCATTCTATGGCACCACTTATGCGGATACGGCGTGTCAGGGGCAGCGTCGCACCCGCCTATGTCCCCAGCCCAACCTACGTTCAGCGAGCCGTCAGCTGTGGCATCAGCCCCAAGGCGGCAGCAGTACAACCTGCTTCTCCAACACAGCAGAACTCAGTGACTCCAGAGTCGTTGAGTCACAAGGCCTCGTCTCACCGAGCGAGGTCTGAAACTCGAACGACCAGCTTGCATACGTGGAAATTCAGTGCCTCCCAGGAGGCAATGGACACTACTCCGGTGGCTTTGACGCCGAAACAGCGGTGAAACTCTGCGGACCGCAATAAAGAAAGAAAGCACAAAATCACGGCTTCTCCCAAGGACCCTTGAGCAACAACTTCTAGTATAACACTATCACACACACAACACGAGTATTTTTGCTAATATGTCGACACAAATAATGTTTCGGAATATCAGGGGCCTCATTTGCAACCTAGGCGACTTAAATGAGCTGTTATGCTCCTACCAGCCAAAGGTGTTCTGTGTCCAGGAGACACATTTAAACTCAAAACACACGACTTTCTTCCGGCGTTTTGCCATCTACAGGAAAGATTGTGAAGAAACTCTTGGTTCATTAGGAGGTGTGGTAATAATTGTTAACAGGCCTGTGCCTTGCCATCATGTAGTCCTCCAAACGCCTCTTGAAGAAATTACAATCCGTGCTAGTTTTTCGATAAGTTGGTTACCATCTGATTCATTTATATATCACCTATATACCCCCTCACTAAAGCGGAATTACACAACTTCATAAACCAGCTTCCTGAGCCCTACATCATCGTTGGAAATTTCAACGCACATACCAAACTCTGGGGAGACTTGCGCTGTGATGCAAGAGGTCATCTTGTGGAGAACATTCTCACAACCTCTGACGTATGCGTTTTCAAAAAAGAAACCAACATATTACAATATATCACACAATTCATACTCATCTATTGACCTAGCGACAGATTCAGCAGTTATTCTTCCATGCCTTGAATGTAATGTTGTGAAAAACCTATTTGCGAGCGACCACTCTCCCAAAAGGCTGCAGTTAACAGAGCAAGATGATTTCCTGCCCCACACCCCCAAATGGTAACTAGACAATGTTGACTTGGAGTTCTTTAAACAATCCACATATCTGTCACAAGATTTTATTGATGATTTTAACATCAACGATGCTGTTGCATATTTCACCGCTTTTATTTTAGGCGTAGCCGAAAAAGTGATACGAAAATCAAATGAACACTCGAGCACACGATGAGTTACCTGGTGGAACATCGACTGCAAGGAAGCGCGAAGAAAGCAAAATAAGGCATGGGGTACAATACGGAAATACAATACGAAAGTTTAAACTGATAAATTCACGGGGAATGCACACACGGAGGCAGGCCAGACGGACAAGCTGTGAGAAGTTCCTCTCCTGCATAAACTCGCACCCTCAAGAATCTACAGTATGGAATAACTTAGAAGGTTGATGGGGCAACAAGCCCAATCACTGCCACTTGGGAATGAGGAGTGGAAAACCTTGAAAGATCAGGCAGATTCTCTGGGAGAGCAATTCGAACGTGTATCCAGCTCTATGAACTACTCAAAGTCATTCCAAAAATACTAAGGCAAAAAACCTCATAGACCTGGATCCTAAATGCCATCAGAATGAACCTTATAATCGGCTTTTTTGTTTAGGGCTGTCCTCTCTTCATGTCAGAGCTCTGCCTCGGGACCTGATAGAATTGTATATGTATGATATGATTAGGAACCTTAATCTTGACATACAAATGACACTGCTTGCCATTTACAACATCATTTGAGTTGATGGACGCATTACAGACATGTGGAAAGAAGCAATAGTAGTTCTTATACTAAAACAGGGCAAAACCCCTCTTCGGTAACGAGCTACCACTCTATTGCACTAACTCGCTGCCTTATCAAGGTGTTTGAAAAAAATGATAAACCGCCGCCTATTGTATCTTCTTGAAAGAAACAACTTTCTAGACCCGTATCAGTGTGACTTAAGGCCCGTATTAGTGTGGCTTTAAGGAAGGCAGGTCGACTACTGGCCACCTCGTGCGTGTAGAGACCTACATCCGCAATGCATTTGTCCATAAACAGTACTTCCCCTCAGTTTTCCTTGACATTCAAAAGCGTGTGGTATGACGTGGAGATATGGAGTTCTTCGTGATGTCTACAATGGGTGTGAGCGGGAACATGTTTAAAATTATCGAGTGTTACCTATCGAACCAAACATTCCGAGTCAGGATTATTAACACGCTTTCAAGATCATTGATTCAAGAAACTGAGGTACCACAAGGTTGGGTACTTAGCTGTACCCTTTTATTGTAAAAATGACTTCTTTGCGAACCTCCATTCCAAAAGACGTGTTCTACTCCGTGTATGTCGACGATGTGCAGGTAGGTTTCAGGTCCTGTAACCTAACTATCTGTGAGCGACACGTAAAGGTAAGCCTAAACTAAATATCGAAATGGGTTAAAGAGAATGGCTTTAAACTTATTGCGCAGAAAATCTCCATAGTCATATTGACTAAGAAAAAAGGCTTGGTCTAAGATCCAGCTATTCAACTTCGTGGACAATGCGTAACGCTGTATGCAGAGCAAAAGTATATAGGTGTTATATAGTATATAGGTGTGCAAAAGTATATAGGTGTGCAAAAGTATATAGGTGTTCTTTAGGGGCCCCTTATTTGGGCAGACGTGCCTCAATCATTTTAACCTTCAACAAAAATGCGGCGACAGCGGAAACACTTCATAATTCGAGCCATATGTTAGGTAACATCGTACTAGTTTGCAGGACTGAGTTCGCGGCCGCAGTTCAACGGACGCAATCAGCTAAGAAGCTATGTGTTCAAATTTATAAGGACTTTAACCACACGTCGTCGAACTATCAGACACTCCACTACGGCGTCTCTCACATTCATATCGCATTTTTGGACGCTAAACAACAAAACAATCTCGTGAGAAGTAGAAGCGCTTTCTGTGCAGCCAGAGAAGTATAGGTAGTGGAAAAAAGCGGGATAAGCCTGGAGACCATAAGTTAACCTACGTTACAAACTCAGTAACCTAACTTCAACATTGAAAAATGCTACTATTCGACTGTTGAGTCGCTCATTTTAAGTCAATCTCTTCAAGAACTCGCATCGTGTAAGCCTTTTTATACGGTAAAAAATATGCTCAGCTTTCACCGAGTCACGCAGGGCAAGGGCATAGCAAAGCTAGTCGGCACTGGCTGGTCCAGTTTAGACAAGGCACTCGTTCACTCAGACGTCCTTGTACAAAATGTTCACGTGATCACATTACGATTAACAAGTATTGGTTAGGCATTAATCTGATTCCGTTGGGGATCACATTGCAGTCGCAGAACCAGGTACCTTATTTTTTCAAATAGGCAATTGACCTAATTTTCACATATTCTTGGTCTCAATTAGGTTGTACTTATTATTAACCTCAGCTTAATTAGCTAGTTAACCGCTGAGGCATAAGTTAAGATCCGTCTTATTTAGTATTAGAAAAACCTTCTCCCATCTTTCTCTGCCCGGCATGACTAGGTGTACAAGCATATCGGCTCGGCTTAACTAGGGTCTAAGAAAGTGCAATTTTATTACCTTTGTAATGCGTAGGTCATTATGTTTTACGATGCTCAACATGGCTTCACAAAGCTAGCAAATATTTTGAATTAGTTTAGATTGGTAGAAGAGCTGTTCTTATTTTTGTTCCCGCTGCCGCCACGCCAACGTGATCCACATTTTTTTTATCTACGTCGCGAAGCCGACAAAGAGCGGGTACGTCACCGATGCAGTAAGACAAACGAAGAATTTTGTTTGGCGGTCCTTTTAAAATTTCCCGTGCAGACAGGCTGCTTCTCTTTTGTTGTTGTTTTTTTTTTGGCGCGCACTACTATTCGTAGCCGTAGAATGGAGGAACAGCTAGCCTCTTTAACGTTACAACTCGCTGGTATAATCTCTGACGCCGATGACAACGGCGGCAGACGAAGCCCTGTCTTGAAATTTTTGCTTTTGCTTCAAGCCGCAACGAATTTCTTGACTACGCGCAAGATTCAAAATGATACAAGTCATGCGGCACGTGAAGGAAGACACGCGAACTAAACGCCTGCGTTCGTGAAAGCTGGATGTGAGTGTAAAACATTAACAACACTTAACTTTTTTTCCATTTAAAACAGTATTCTTCTGTGTAAATACTTTGCAAGATTGCGATATCTTGTGAACTTTTGCTTGATTCAATGATGTGTCCATTGTGGTTTCTCTATAGACTCTGTGAACTTCAATAGAATATGAACGAAGATCACTAAGTACCTAATAAAGCCATGTACAGCGTGCTTTTAGGGATGCATGTTGACAATATATAAAATCTCTAGGAGAATTATGGCGCTTTCTTCATATGTGTGCATCTTTTCGTGACAAAGCCTGAGACTGAAGAAGTCTTGGTACTTAGCGTTCTCTTGTCGATCGTCAGTGATATTGAAATTCATGGCCATTTCTCCATACCACGCTGATGCAGGAACAGTTGGTTAATTAAAGTTGACGCACAAGTGCCGGAAGATTTTTTCATATATATACGATAGAAAACTCTCAATAATTGAACCACATTGGTATATACATATGTTAATTAGAGCAGGCATCTCCACGGTACTGATACCTTTTCGCAAATCTTCGTCCAAAATAATCAACCAAATGACTCATCACTTTATCTCGGTAAAACAAGCATATTATTTGATTTACATGTACGATGCTTCGGTTGTGTGTGTTGTCTGCCTGCTGCTACGTCTGTATGCGTGGTTTCACACAGTCAGGTATTGTTTTCTTCTTGGCGTGTTGCCTTGGACCATTTCAATATTATTGTAAATAAGCAAAGGCAGAAAGATTTAAAACTTTATTCAATAACTCTGCTTTGCAAGTGAATGTGTTTTTTAGCACAAATGACTTCGTTTATTTTGGCATAAAAGCTCAGTGGTCACCTGAATACAATCACTGCTTTTTGTTGTGCATTACTCACTGATCATTAAATTCTGTTCAATATAGAGCATAAATTTCAGTTACCCAACTACCAGCCCGAAACGGGTAGTATCACTTAATTCGCTAGAGCGAGTCAAGAAGCGAATTTGCTGGTTTCTCTTTGAACAGTGTGGCGTGATAACTGTTCATTTTCATGCTTGCCCGCGAAATTTAACTCCACTTATTTAAAACAATACCACAGTATCCTTCGTGGAATGTCCATGCTTGCAAAATTACAGACCGGAACAGTACAACTTTTTGATCATTCATCGCATAAAAAAACATGGACGATGAGTACATGGACCCAGTACTGACCTCCAACACACGGCCTTTTTTCGATAGTGGTACGTATATATACAACAAAAAGGAACGCACGCAGGTGCATTGTGGAATATGATGATGATGATGATGATGATGATGATGAGCCTTTAGCTTTGCTGGCGCTCGCCCACAAAAAAGGATTGGCCAAGATCCGGGCGGCAGGTTCATCAAGTGAGTTAGTTATGAGTCAGGCATTCAGGTAGTCTCACGCCCGAAATAATAATAACAATATACTAACAAGGTAATCTTTTTGTTGCCCATATGTACGCACACACACCAGAGTAAACCTCCCTGTGGTTATAACCTACTGTGATCCCTCTGAAAGATAAAATTACTGCTACGTTTATTTTGAAACCTAGCTTCTCAATTGGTTAGACCAGGTATCTTTTCCTTTGATAAGAATATCAGTGACAGAATGAAATGAAATGATCTATTGATTCTAATTCCTTGCAAAAGAGACATAACGAAGATGATGTGAGTCCAGCTTTACGTAGGGAATAATTCAGGTGCGGAATTCTGCATTGCCATCTGGTAATTGTAATTTCTAACTGCCGAGATACGCAACACTGTTTGTTTCAGCAAAATCTTAGATGTACGAAGTCTCTGACTTTATTCAATGATAATTTTTATATTGTGAGGAACCGGTTTATTCGGCCAGGCTCGAGCCAAATCACGCGGATGATGATGTTTTTAGATGAAGAAGATGTACAGGTGATGATGATTACAAAGAGAATAAAGAGTCATTCGCTTGTCGCGCTCACACTAATTCCCCCGCGCGGTGAAAGCGGCCGCCTGGTCGTTTGACAGTATTATGAAATGCGTCGCGCATAAGGCTTTAAACGAGATACGTGCACTATCTCTGTTCTTCGGCAACGATGATCAGGACTAGCGCTAAGAGGAGAAACGCGGTAATTGACAGGAGATGTCTGTTCGACCACCGTGTATGGCCCAATGAAGTGACTGATGAAATTGTCGCATAGGCCGGGGACGCGTAGTGGAGTCCATAGAAGAACTTCGTCACCAGGGGGAAAAACTCACAACACGGCGAGACGAGTCGTAGCGAGATTTCCGAGTGTCTTGAGAGAGGCTGGTGTTAACACGGGCCTGGTGACGGCAGTGTGCGAGACGAGATAGGAATTCTTCAGAGAAAGGAGCCATCGAGGGTGCAGGGGCCGAAAGGAAAGAGTCATCCAGAGCGAAACTCGGCGAGCGACCTTGGACGAGAAAAAATGGAGAAAATCCGGTAGTGCGTTGAGCAGCCGTATTATAAGCGAATGTCACGATGGGTAGAATTGCATCCCAGTTCGTGTGGTTGGGGTGAATGTACATGGCGATCATGTCCGATAGGGTCCGATGAAACCGTTCAGTCAGTCCGTCGGTCTGCGGGTGGTAGCTAGAAGTGGTCTTGTGAACAGTGTTCGAGGCACGCAAAACTTGCTCGACAATGGAAGATAGGAAGACTTTGCCACGATCACTGAGGAGAATGCGTGGAGCTCCATGACGCAAAAAGATGTGGCGAAGAAAGAAATCGGCGATCTCAGTGGCAGTCCCAGATGGTATAGAAGCTGTTTCTGCGTAGCGGGTAAAGTGGTCGACTGCCGTGACAGTCCAGCGATTCCCATTGGATGATATAGGAAGAGGGCCATACAAATCGATTCCAACGACTTCGAAAGGTGAAGCGGGACAAGGAAGTGGTTGCATTAAGCCAGCCGGAGCAGTTGTCGGTCGTTTTCGCCGTTGGCAATGGACACAGGAGGCGACGTACTTAGCGACGGCTGAAGAGAGGCCAGGCCAAAAACGACTTCGTATTTTGTCATAAGTCTTGTGGTAGCCTAGATGAGCAGTGGTTGGATCATCGTGAAAGGCTTCCAGAACTTCACGTTTCAGAGAACGTGGGATGACGTGTACCCACTTGTTACCATCGATGTGGTAAATGTAGCGACATAAAGCATCACCGACAAGCTTATATTGTTTAAGTAGTCGACGGAGTCTGGCGTTTGGAGGAGTAGTAGAGCCTGTCAAGCGGTCAACAATGGTGCGGCAGTATGGGTCTACACGTTGTTGTGAAACAAGGATGGATAGGGTGGGAGGTGATGAACTTAGCGCTGCGTTTGGAGAGGTGCTGTCGTTTTGGAGTATCGATGGTGAGTGGCTTCCGCTAGGCAAAGGACAGTGCGATAGAGCATCAGCGTCTTGATGCTTCCTCCCAGATCTGTAGGCGACATCGAAATCATACTCCTGCAAGCGAAGCGCCCAGCGACCGAGGAGACCCAATAAGTTTTTCAGTGATGAAAGCCATCATAGGGCGTTATGGTCAGTTACGACGGTAAAATGACGGCCGTGAAGATATGGTCGGAATCTTTGCACTGCCCAAACAACAGTGACGCACTCCTGCTCGGTGATAGTGTAGTTCTTTTCTGGAGCGGTAAGAGCACAACTTGCGTAAGCAACGACGCGTTCGCGTGACTTTTTGTCACGCTGCAAGAGTACCGCACCAAGACCATGACTACTTGCGTCGGTGTGAAGGATGGTGGGTGCGGTGGAATCGAAGTGGCACAGTACCGGATCCGACGTAAGGGCTTGCTTCAATGCCGTGAAAGCGCTTTCGCAGTCTTCGGACCAAATTAAGGGGACGTTCTTTGCGAGGAGTTGATGGAGCGGAGACACAAGTTCCGCGAAACCACGTATGAAGCGTCGGAAGTAAGAAGATAACCCAAGAAAGCTGCGCAGGTCCTTTTGACGTAGTGGACGAGGAAAATCGAGGACAACGGCAAGCTTCTCGGGGTCGGGCCGAATTCCTTCTTTGCTGACAAAGTGGCCGAGAACCTTGATTGTCTTGCTAGCAAAGGCACACTTCTTGGTGTTAAGCTGTAGACCGGCTTTGCAAGGCATGTGAGGACTTCGTCAAGACGTTGTAGGTGCTGCGAGAACGTGGATGAAAACACTACTATGTCATCGAGGTAGCACAGACATGTTTTTTATTTCAAACCACGCAATCGCCGTCTATCATGCGTTTGAAGGTGGCGGGCGCATTACAGAGTCCAAAAGGCATCACATTGAACTCGTACAACCCATCTGGCGGTAAAAGGCGGTCTTCTCTTTATCAGACTCCGATATTGGTATCTGCCAGTAGCCCGACTTAAGGTCGAGGCTGGAAAAATACACTGCGCCCTGTAACGGATCCAGGGCATCGTCGATCCGAGGGAGGGGATAAACATCCTTGCGCGTTATTTTGTTTAGCGCACGGTAATCGACGCAGAAACGCACTGTCCCATCTTTCTTTTGAACGAGAACAACTGCGGATGACCAGGGACTCTAGGAAGGACGTATGATGTTGCGTCGTAGCATGTCTGAGACGTTTTCCTCGATGATCTTGCGTTTTGCCTGAGACACGCGATATGGACGCCAATGTACAATACGAGAGCCGTCAGTCTGGATGTGTGAGTAGCGGTGGTAGTCATGCTGAGGGCGGGCGAGTTAACGTCAAATAGAGAACGGTGTCTATTTAACAGGGCGAGCAAATCTTCAGTTCGGTCAGGTGTTAAGTCATTGCTTATTGTTGCCGACAGAGGTGTGGCAGAGGCATTGAATGGCAATGATTGCGACTTGGGAACATCGTTGTGGTTGTTGTTCGGACGAGTAACAATCGCAACAGGCTCACTGTCGACCGCGCAAGATACTGTTGAGCCACAGGGGAGCAGTACACTCTCGGGCGTTTGATTTATGGCGGTTGGGTACGTACACCTATCGAAGAAGCGAATAAGCCCCGGTGTTATCACAATGCCCCTACGTAGGGTATGACCGTAAGAGAGAATTAGTACGTCGCCATCCACAATGTCGGTGCAATTAACACTTATAATTTTTTCGATGTATGGCCGAAGTACATAATCTGACTTGGTGACAAGGCGGATGCGTCCATTTTGTTCAAGCGGAGAAGAGTCAGTGGCATTTAGATGCAGGAGGCGCCGATGACATGATATGAAAGCGGACGCAGAAGACAAAAAATCCCACCCAAGAATGAGAGCGTGGGTGCACTCACGAAATACCGCAAAAACAATGTGATGACGAATGCCTTCTATGCAGACACGAACGGTACACTGTGCAAGTGGACGAATGAGAGCGTTGGTCGCTGCACGTAGAGGTGGGCCGCCATAAGGTGTGGTGACTTTTCGAAGGCGGGAACAAAAGTCAGCACGAATAATCGAAACGGCAGCGCCAGTGTTTACAAGAGCCTCAACACGTACACCTCCTACAAACACTACTATCAAATTCGATGGCCGCTCTGGAGGAATTGTTAGCTGTCCAAGGGATGCAGTTTCCCCTCCTAAAACTGCATTGGGGAGTTTTCCGCGTGGGCGTTTGTGGAATGGGAGGCCGTGGAGGCGACACTGAACGGCGACGTGACGAAGGCGACCTGTGGCGAGACGTACGGGAATTCCCAGGCATGTCCGTATGGTAATAGGTGACGGTGAACGGTCATAGCACGATCGGGAGGGTGGCCGTAAGTAGTTCATGGTCGGACGGAAGCTTCGATGTTCTTCGGGAGCGTAGCCACGTTGCTAGTCTTGTTGGCGCCTTCGACGAAACCGAGCGATATGTCCTCGATAGCCGCAGTAGTTACAGATTGGTCGAGGTGGGCGCTGAGGTGCGTAGTAAGGTGGTGCACGCACTGGCGGTGATAACGAAGCCACAGGCGTATGGTCTGCTGTTGTAGGCACCGAAATGGTGGGTGCGGCATAGAGCGCGGCAACTTCGGCGTACGTGCGCGTCTGGCGCACGCAGGGACTGTTAGAACACGTCGCACGCGATGCGGAGGCGATCTCTTGTTTAATCAGGTCTCGCAAGCTATCTTTTTCAGGAGGTGAAGTAACTTCCGCAGCACAGGAATAGCAGCACCCGTGCAGCTCTTCACGAACGATGTCGCGAATAAGCGCACGCAAGTCGAGGGGTGCAGGCAAAGGCACGTCAGTGGCATCGTAGCAAAAGCGAAGAGACTGAAGCTCGTCAAGTCGCTGACAGATGGTTATCACGTCCTGGGTGGTGGCAGGATTTTGCGTGGCGAGGGCGTTAAAGGCGACGGTGTTAATGCTTTTAACAATGTGGCGTATTTGGTCGTTTTGAGACATGCCGGTGTTAACGCGCTTGCACAGTGCAAAGACATCCTCAATATAAGAGGTGTATGATTCACCCGGCAGCTGCGTGCGTTGAGCAAGTTTTTTCTTTGCTGCCTCAGTGTGAACTGCAGGGGCACCAGATATCTGACGAATTTGCTGCTCGAAAGTGTCCCAGTCGGGAAGATCCGGGTGGTGGTTCCAGAACCAAGTTTTCGCAACATCGGACAAGTAAAATGGTACGCTGCGCAACTTCTGTGGATTGCCCACCTGTTCAAATCGCTGACGAGGTCGTAGTTCTTGATCCAGTCTTCGACATCATCGCCTCGGAGACAGGAAAACACAGGTGGATCACGCAGGCGAGTGTTGTTGGGCGGAGCGGGTGGCGGTGGCTGCAGTAAGACGGCGACGTTGGAGGGGCCAGGGTTTTCTTGGGCCTTAAAGGCAGGGGGTTGTATGCGACGACCCGAGCGGAGCTCCAGCGAAAACGGTCGAGAGGACTTGAGGGAACGAAAAGCACAGTCCACCACTTGTGAGGAACCGGTTTATTCGGCCAGGCTCGAGCCACATCGCGCGGATTATAATATCTTTAGATGAAGAAGATGTACAGGTGATGATGATTACAAAGAGAATAAAGAGTCATTCGCTTGTCGCGCTCACAATGTTTCCTTGCGCAAACAAGTATTTCCATATCTGAGCAGAGTCACATTGGCGAAATCAGGTAAAATAGGTAAGAGTAGTCTACTTAAAGATGCTTTGGCTAACGAGTCGGCCATCTCATTTGGATAAATCCCGCAGTGGCCAGGTACCCATAGCAAGTGGGATCTTTTGCAGGTTTGCTGGTAATAAAATACTAATCATACTCAATGTTGTCAAATTTTTTGCTGTAGGCAGTGCAGTGCATACTGAGAGAGAATCAGTGAGTATGACTGCTTCTGATTTGCTTGCAGGAAGTTTACGAAGTGCTAGAAATCTAGCAAATGATTCAGCGATGAATATAGGCGTGTAATCTGATAATTGAACTGAAAAAGACCAGTAAAGAGAAGTGCTGAAGATGCCTACTCCAGCCTTTTCGTTTATTACCGAGGCATCCGTCGGAATAATGTTGTGAATGGACAAATGAGTGAAGTAATCTTGTAAATGATTATTTAAATATTGAAGGGGCATTTATTCCGCAATGGAGCGGAAGATATCAAATTTATTTCAAGTTTTGAATTAGGCATCTTCGATAAGGTAATTTGATAGATATTTACATTCAGAGGTTCTATCAGCGCCAGGACAAACCTAATGTGGGGGGAGAGTAGTCTAGACCATTGTGTTCCGAAGAATGTGGTTGGTTCTTGAATAAAAACGTAAGACGCTTGTCTAAGAGGCGAATGGTATAATTAAAAAAAGTTTGAACTGTATGTATTCTAAGCCAAGTTAACCAAGGTGGAAGACGTGCTTCCACACACAAAACATTATTTGCAACAAATTTGGGGAGTCCAAGACAAAAGTGCAAAGCTTCTCTTTTTAATAATAATAACTGTCTCATCTTGTATGCCAAGCTGCCAGAAAATAATACGCACCCGAACTCCATAATAGGCCGCACATACATCTTGTAAATTATTATCAATGAACTCCTTCGCAATCCTGTTTTTCTGTTTCCCAATTTTCGTAGCCACCTCAAGGCACGTGACGCTTTACAGCCAACCTCGTCTATATGGCTTTTCCAATTTAGCGTCATAATATATACAATTCCTAAGTATTTGAAGAAATCAACCTGGGCAACGAATTTGGTACGATACTTCAGAGAAATGTTGACACGATCCTTAAAACAGAACGGCAGAAGCGCACTTTTTTGACGTCCAATTACACATGAATACTGTCAAGCCATGCTTCTAGCATGTTCATGTAATCCTGTAATGCCTTGATACAATGAGTGCAGATCACTGTTTGTTGTAAAGAAAACAATATTATCTGCATACACGTAAATTTAGATATGCCGATGAGTTGGCATGGAACTTAGTAATATGTTGAATAAAACAGGGGAAAATACTCAGCCCTAAGGTACACCTTGTGTCTGCTTATATCTTTTAGAAGAGCATCCGCCCAAGAAGCAATAAAATTCTCTGTCTTTCACAAACATTCTAATCCATGATATTATATGTTTGGGAAAGTGATAGTCTTGCATGTGCTGAATTTGGATTGGATACTCAGCTTTATAGTAGGCTTTAGCTAAGTCTAGAGTGACTAGTGCACAGCATTCGCGCCGATGCCGAGCCAGCTGTGTTATAGATCAGTGCTCTGTCCGCGTTGCTTTTCGTCTTTGTTGGTCTGTGCACTAAAATGTGAACATGAATGGCCATAGCCAGAAGTAGCTTTTCAACATTGCAAAATTTTGTAGAGCAGAAGAAGCACCAGGACGTTTTAGTAATTGCCTATTTGCTCGAAGCATGATTTGAGATGGGGCTCATCGGTAATCTGTCTTCAACCAACATAAACAAGCGAACAACACTTGAACAAGAGAAAATAGACAAGGACTAGTTTCTGCTTCTTCCTATTGAGTAGAACATATCTCTATTTTCAAAAAAACAGAGATTCTAGCGGATACTATTGGCTGAAACCTGTTGTCAAACAGCTTGACTGGTTGACGATTCATTACTAGGAATAGGTAGCAGTTATAAGAAAAAAATAACAACATTTCTAGAAACTAAAAAAACCTATAATTCACACAAGTGTACAAAACAATATCTAAAAATATTGTTAATAATGAAAACAAAAATTCTATGAATGAGAAGACAGGAAATCATAGACACTTCACTCTGAAAATCGAAACATTAAAACAATAATTGCGAAAAGTAGAAATACGTTCAGTCGTCACATGGTTACAATGTGCATCCAAAGTTCCTTCACTGAGAAGCCCTTGACATCTATATATTACTTTAAAATATCTGTAAAGTTGTGCTGTAATGATTGTAGGCTACCATTATTACAAAATCTAGGAACATTCCACGTGTCATTGTTTTTGGTATTTGCGTAAGGGACTCTTGGAGTGAATGATGCAGTAGACACAAGACATTTATTAAAAGCTCTTTTCCAGAAATGAAAAGGAAAAAGCAGGCGAAAAGTGTAGATATTCTACTTTATCGATTTTATAATTTAGGAAAGCTGGCCGTGTTGTCTCCAAGAAAACCATATTGTCAATGTGCCGAATCATTCTTTTTTGCAATATAAATAATTTCGTGATGTTTGTTTTTCCGGTAGTTCCCCAGACTAAGCTGCAATAAATAAATAGGAAAAAATAAAGCATAGTGTTAAATTTTGTTTTCGCTAGACCCGAGAAAGAAATGTCTTTCTTCACTCCAGTGTCTTTTGTTTACCATGATGACTTACTCGAAACATTGCGCCGTACAGAGCAAACACATGTTGAAGCCGGTTGCAAACTTCTCAAATGATTTACCTTCACAAGAAGGCAGTCTAGCGTATACAAACAAGAAGCGACCACTGCAATTGTTACCGTTGCAATAGACACTTTTGTTGGGATTTATTTACTGTAACTATAAAGTTGTAAGTGCATAACTTTGTGAAAATTTTCACGTTTGTTAAATTACTTCTTTCAAAGTGTAAAAAAAGCTGTCCGGAAGTTTCGTCGTTGAAGTTTATTTTAGCCCGCTTCGATCACTTTTACTTTCCCAAAATACCAGCATGGTCGGTCTCCACTGCAAATTCATGCAGGGTCCAGCAACGTTAGCTTTGTGATGATATGCAACATGACATGCTGCAGGCTGATAATTACTTCGAATATGTATGCTCTGCATGTTCTGCATATTTCGAGAGGCTCTTCTGGAATCCTTCAATGTCACCGCTGTTTTAAAGCGTACGTATGGCGCATGAAAAGTACCTCTCCAGTGTGGTGGGCAATGTAGGTAATATCACTGGATCAAGACAAAACAAGGATCATTTTACTCTTTAGAGAACAAGACTTCGGCACGATGACTGGTGTTGAGTTGTGCAGCAATCTGTCGATTTGTCTTTCGCAGGCGTTTTTTTTTTGCACATATTCCCACTCTTTATGGCGTGTAGCTACTCCGGTCTCTTTCTTGCTTGTTCTGGTTTCAGGATCATATGGCAGAAGTTCTAGTCAAGACAGTGTGTCATTAATATTTATAGGTGGGGTTTAACGTCCCAGTACCATTCTATGATTATGACAGACGCTGTAGTAGATGGCTTCGGAAATTTCGTCCACGTAGGGTTCTTTAAAGTGCACCCCAGTTTGAGCACACGGGCCTACAGCATTATTTAGTGTTAAGAGTTACGTCCTGTGTAAATATCTGTGGCATAGTGTGACACCACAGCAGTGATCGAAATGCGTGTATATAGAGCCTCACGCGTATCGTATGTTACCTTTCGTTTGATTCAGTTTTCGCCCTCAAAGCCTCGGTCAGGATTGCTCAGCGCAAACTCCGCCTCGATGTTTAAGAAGATTTGCTATCATTGTAAATCATTCTTAAAATTGCCCGGAAAACGCTCATTGTTATTCCCGAACTTTTGCGAAAATCAGTGATTAGGCTGGAATATTTGACGATGCCTGTATATATGTCACCAAATTATTTCCGGTTCGCCAGGTACAACTTCAACATTTAAAAAGTTTCATTTTTGAACAAGCCATCTCTGACATCGTTAGCGTCAAGACCTTGTGACAATGCGCTTCCGACGACATATGAAACTTAGTTGTAGCATTCGCTACTCAAATATTCTAGACGAGTCGATCTTCGTATGAATGACGAGTCTGACCTGATGTTTAAGTGTGTTCTCCGAGTGTTTCACTTGAGAAGGCATGCATCCCGCTTCTTTGTTGTATACCTAGGAAGCCAATTGGTGACCCTTTATCCAAGCCTGGGGAGCGACAAGTGGCAGTAAGGCACTGTACGAGACGCTTCAGTCAGAACAAACGTAGAGAAACGTGTATATTAGTTATTTATCTCTTATATTGACGAAGCTTTTTAGCGTCGAGGCAAGTCTGCCTGCCATTGTCTTTTGACCAGGATGAAGCCGATGACAATGAAGAAAAGGCGCGTTCCAGTTTTCGCACTCTCTTTCTGCCTCACAGCATATGCGAAGTGCCCACTACACTTCATGGCGATGCTGATGAAGCACCGACTATGTCACTATGTCATTTATCATTCTTTTCATAAGCAAGGTACTCGCTACATATATGCAAGCCGTTATGTGTACTGTGTGCTGTGGCAGATGACGATGACGAATAAGCGCGTTCCAAACGGAACAATCCCTTACTATCGCGGATAAAAACAAGCATGAACATGCTGTCGCCCATGGAGCTGCAAAGGCACAGAAACAATCGGCAGAAAGCTCGCTCAGCTGCAGAAAAATGGCAGCGCCGGCAAACCGACCCGAGGTTAAGGGCTCGCAAAGCTGCAGCGAGACGGAAGCGCCGGCAAGCCAACGCAGAAGTGGCGAGAGTGGGGAACGGCTGCAAAATGGCAGACGTGGTCGCTGCTTGAGGTGGGTGGCACCGATGAGGAGTCTAAGCACAGTTTCCTCGACCGAAGTTTCAGTCACAGCTGCAAAGTTTCCTACCACTTGTGGCTCGACAATTATCTGGTTGCAATCGTTAACAGCGAATAGTGCTGTGCCAACGCGATTTGTGTGCTGCAGCGAGAGTTTGTCGCCGATAATCACACTGCTAGGTCTGCTCTACGCGTGGGCATATTATGCCGAATTCATGGTTCCCTCAATTCTGTCTAGGAGCTTCTCCAAATCGTCATTATTAACTTAGAATATGCAATGATTTTTTTCATGAGTTGTACTGCCCTTTTGGAAGACCAAGGCATAATCGAAGGCTGTTGTTGGCAGAAGCCTCAAGTTTTTTCTTACTCGTATAAAACATTGTTTAGCATGCGCAAGCGATATTGTTACGGGGTTGGTTGCGTGTGTACGAATTGCATTTACTGGAAAAACGCAGGCGAGAGAGAATAAGGCTGACTAATACATTCGCGCGCCTGTCAGTTTCTTCTGACCTTCGTCTTTCTTCTCGCCATCTGCGTAACAGGACTCCCGGACGTAGTAACACCGTCTCGGCGAAAGTCCGGAGAAGTGTGAGAGAAGCAGGCTTTCATGCACGAAACATTATCAATGTCAACAGGCTGCAAACTAGGTTATGACTCGGAGTACGATAGCGCTATCTCATAGTTGACGTCGCTAACTTGACGCAAGAATTAGTGGGCATAGAATTTCTTAAATGTACACTACAGGGAACTCCGACGCTAGTGTCTAACCGAACTGCAATGCCCGGCTCTTCAGTGAGCATGGGATTGATAGGTAATACACCGATTTGTCTAATTTTCGTACTTTTGGATCCATGCGTGTTCGTGTGGCTTGAAACGGTTTTCTTATGAAACAAAGATCCGCAAATGTACAGCGGTTGCACTTCATAACCTTATTCTTTCAGGCTTGCCATTTAAAATCACCTCATGAAGTGCAAAAGACTTTTTTCTTTCCTTCGAAACAAAACCAAGCGCAGCAATAAGCGAAGCCACAAGTGCGATTCGCTGCCCGCTAGTACAAAGACTACGCAATTCATGTACTACCAATCATTCCCGTAGTCGCTGAACGATATGATCGCGAGAATCCCCTCTAGTTAATTTTGGGGCAATCTGTGTTGGTGGCGCCTTGCATAGCAGGACAAGAGTTTCTCGGAGTGCTGTACACGGCATGATAGGACCAGACGAGCACACAATCACCCAGGGCAAACTTCGGGGTACGATGTCAGTGGACATAGCGGGTCGTTCGCACCTTGTAGCCTGGCGAGACAAGACAGCGAACCCTGACGACCCATTCCTAGTGCATAAAATCACCGCATATTATTAGGAGCCGTGGCGCCAACATGGTCCCGAAGGCGCCACTGCTTCGATACTCGCCGCCAAGGTCACCAGCCGTTTGGTAGCGTATGTTTCTCAGCTTGCGACTACTTCTGCGAAGAGCTGATAGACGAGCGGACAACGCGATGGTGAGTTAAAGCAAGGTTTGTGTACAACATAGAAATAGAGGTGTTACATGATTGGCAATGGAACCGACTGCTTAGGGACTCGAAGAGCCCGGATGTCTTCTCTCTGACGCATAGGTCGGCTTCTTTCTGACGCAGAGGTCGACTGCTAGGCGTAACAACACCCCGCCGCTAGACAATTTGCCGGAAACATGAGCTGCTTCCACGTGGCTCAGATGTCGGGCACGCTCGTTCGCCTGGTCTCTACAGGTTCGCCTCCAGTGCCATGGAAAGGATGTGGCTCCAGGCTCAGTTCCGTGAACACATCTCAATCTTGAGTACGGTTCCCAGCTCCACTGGCTTGTCGCCAAATTTGCTCGACTAGGTTCGCTCGTCTCTTCTGACGAACTTTTGTTCTCAGCATTTGTCGATGGTTCTAAATCTTTTCAAGAACGGTTCAACAGCAGACAACACATGACACAAGCAGGTGCCTTTGGTTACCCGACAGTATATCTTACAAATTATAGTACAACCTATACCTAGCTACGCGTCTATCGTATTTCGGTTCTGTCTACATCGAGGCACATGTGGGACGGAAGACTTAAAGTGAGAACTCGAATTTTTACATGTGCAACAACTTTATAAAATAGAGTACTGTGACGGGCGATAGCAGACGACGCTTGGTGCGTGTCTCGTGTCTTTGCGCGAAGAAAACGAAGTATATCGGCGCCGAGCATGTGGGCTCTCGAGGAACTTAAAATAAAAAAGAGTGTCTGGCAGTCCTTTTCTTATCTTCAAAGAGTGTAGACGTCTTTCTTAGTCCACCTCGGAGTTCAGTATATTCGACGGCCACAACGGCATGCCACGATTGGCGCCCAACGGCTCGAGGTGAACTAAGATGTTTAAATCTTCTATGTGGGGACGTCAATCCCTACGCGCTACTTTGGCTCAACCACCGATGTTTCGGCAGCGTCGGCTCCATGATTCCAAGGTGGTGACGGCCCCGTGTTTATCGACGTGTTCGGACAGCTAGATGACGCCGCCCGGGTGGAAGCCTACCAGTCAGCTGTTTCCGAAGCCGGTATCCTAAGGACCAAGGTGGACCAGCTTCGAAGTGAGTTGGAGGAAGTGAAACTGACGATTCTCGAGCACCACGATGCCGCCAAAGATGACGACGCACCAAAAGCGCCTCTTCACTCGCAGATGAAAGCAAAACATGACTTCTTGTGTAACCTACTTGCTCCACTAGTAGAACGCATCGAGCGTATAGAGTTAAATTGATGGTGGATAAAAAACTTTTATTGGGGTCCTGAAGGATTCCACCCCGCTTTGTAGGGGTAGGATCGCGAACCGCTCCCTCATTGGGAAGGGGAGGCCCAGCCTCACCGCTTTATCGTGGGCCTTCTGGAGAGCCTTGAGTTGTTGTATGAGAACCGGACTCGTGTGCTTTAAATGAAAGAAGTTTTCGAAACATTCCTTATATTTTCTTTGTAAAGAGGGGCACCTTCAGAGCATGTGGTTAAAATCACTGCGGTTGTGGCAGTCCGGAGAAAGTTCTGAAATATCAGAGTAATGGCTATAGGTTACGAGGCTAGGGTATGTTCCCGTCAGAAGCATGCGAAGAGAGATTGCCTCTCACCTAGACAACTTTACGCGTGGCAATAGAAAGGGTCTATGGCATAATTGATGGTGCTTTGTGATCTCATTGAAGATAGTCAAAATAATCCTAAACTGAAGGTTGGGGGCTGATTCTTCTTTGTGAGAAGCCTAAGTCCCGACGCGGTAAGTGAAGCCTCGCGCCTTGGAGTAGGCTAGCTTGTTGACATTGAGAAGCCCCCCGACCTTCAAGCCAAAGTGAGCAGGGAACCAAATAAAAGTGTGGTGGGTGAGTTCAATGTGAGCGAGAGTTCTAAAAACTTCCTTGCACACGGAGTCAGAAGCGAAGGCCCTAGCAGCGGATTTAGAGGCCGTTTAAATATCAGTCCTTTGTGGATCAAGCAGAGCTAGTGCAATGGCAATCTGTTGTGCTTGGTAACAAGACGTGGTTCGAAACGACACCGAGAATAAAATCTGATCCTTAGTATTTACGGATACTGCTGCAAAGTGAGCGAAAATGTCGTACCGGGCGGCATAAACAAAGAATAAAACAGACGAGTAGCTGTGTGCTTGGGCTAAAAGAGACGAGTCTCGAGCGACACGCCTGCCCATGTTGTACTGTGGATGCATATTTTGCGGAAGGCGACATATTTTGATGTGAGAGCGTATATAATCATCAAGTGGCGTATTTTGCACTTCGATCGTCAGGGGGTTGACTTCAGTGTCAACCAGAATCTTTCTCTCCACTGGTATGATCGAAAGCCTGGCAACATGTGCCGTTTATTGAGCCTCAGAAACTTCTTCAAGCATAGTGTGGACTCCAAGTTTCATAAGGTCCTCAGTGCTTGTGCGCATAGGAATGCTAAGACTTTTCTTGATATTTTTCCTTTTGAGGATGTTCACTTGATTTCTCTCACGGAGTTACCACCTGTGCATAGATGCGACATAGCTTATGTGACTCATCAAGAATGCATAGAACAGTCTGAGGAGGTTGTGCTCGCGATGAACACCCCGACTGTTGAAAATGCGTGAGATTAGTCGGATTACCCCTTCCGCCTTAGAATTCAGACGGTCGATCACGCGACCGTTCTGTCCATTAGCCTCGATAGTCATGCCTAGAACGCGCTTGAAGTTCACCCTTATAATACGCTGCCCCGATGCCGTGTGCAGCCTAATGTCGATGTCAGCCAGTGCTTGCCAGTTTTCGGGTTTGGGTCTCCGTCTCATGGGTCGATATAAGAAAAGTTTGGACTTTGCCGGCGAGAGATTCCTGCCCATTTCCTTTATGTAGACTTCAACACAGTCAACGGCTTCTTAGGAGAGCTCTCCACAGAGCCCTCGGAGCCACCGACACTCCATATAGTGATGTCATCCGCGTTGATGGCGAACTTGATGCCTTGTTTATCTCAGAGCTTCGCCGAAAGGCCGCACATTGTAATGTTAAACAACAGTAGGGAAATGATTGAGTCGTGCGGGGTGCCGAAGAAACCGAGATTGTAGGCCTTAGACTTGAGATCCCTAAGCTGCATTGTGGCTTTTCTGTTCCTGAGAAATGAGCTGGTGAACTTGTAAAAGTTGGCTCCTAAGATGACAGAAGAGACGGAGGCAAGTAAGTATTTCGGAGAAAGAGACATTGTCAAAGGCCTTTTCAAGATCGAGACCAATATTAGTGCTAACGTCTTTCGTCTTCTCATCTATGATGTAATGCTTCACCATTTTCATGAAGTCCTTGGTAGATACGTGTGGCCCAAAGCCAACTATGTTGTACAGGAACAGGTTAGTCTTCTCTATGTGCTTTGATATCCAATTGTTGATGACATGCTCGGCGACCTTGCCTCTACAGGAGGTCAGTGAAAGGGTCGTAAGTTGCTAAGACTAAGACTACAGCCTGGTTTATGTATGAGAATAAGCAACGTCGTTTTCCTATGCTCAGGGAGAGTCCCTGTCTCCCAAATATGATTGATTTCTTTGGTGAGGTAAATGACAGAGTCATCGTCTAAATTGCGTAGTGTCTTGTTTGTAATGCCATCGGGGCTCGGCTGGAGTTACCATTAGGATTGTTTATGGTGGTCCACACATCTACTTCCTGGAAGGGCTTGTGCAATCCGAAGGCTAGTGATCCCGTGTATTGCGCGTAGTCAGACGGAGGCCGGGTTGCGTCTAAAGGGAGGTATCTCTGTGCCAGACATTACGTTATTTCTGTGTCTGATTTAACCTTCCTTTCTGAGTGGAGTATTCGTTCTACCAAGCGGGTCTAGTTAGATTTAGACTTGGTCTCCTTCAGCAGGTGTTTGAGGAGGTTCCATTTTCCCCCAACTCTCATGGGACAATCAACCGTGTTGTAAATCTCGTCCCAATGCTGTTTTTCCAGCGTCTGACAGTTAGTGGTTATTTTGTGGTTAAGACTTGCGATGCGTTTTCGCACTCTTCCATTCACACGGTGCGCTTTTTACCTGGCAAGAAGGGCGCTTTTAGCCTCAAGAAGATAAGCAAACCTGCTATTTATTTTATTGACAAGAAGATCAGTCTCTCTCGTTTTGGTGGCCGACTTGACGTCTTCGACCAACTGAAAAAGCCACTTGTCGAAATTTGATGACTTATTATTCTCCTCTGCGCTCTACGCTCTGATTTTACGGAAGAGGTCCCGATCTGTGAATTTGAAAGCTTTAGGGAGCTTTGCCTGAATTTGTAGTGTCGTACTCTGAATACAATAGTCGCTCCCAAATTTAACCATGATACTTCCCCCGTGGTTGCGACAAATGTGAGGTCTGGGGTAGTATCCCTAGAGCAAGAATTTCCAGTGCGGGTAGGAAACGTGAGGTCAGTGACCAAAGTCAGATTCAGATCCGATACCGCTTGCCAGAGAACGCCTCCCTTTGCAGTGGCACGAGGGTAGCTTCAAGCATGATGGGGTGCGTTGAAATTTCTCGGCATAACTATTGGTGCGTCCACTTTCCTAGCGATGGTAATGGCTTTTGATAACAATGAGCTGATGCAATGGTGCCTACCTCTTGGAGAGCTATATATGTGCAGTATGAAAACGCTATTTTTAAAGTTGCTGCCTGGTATCATTTCTAAAAGAGAGTGTTCAATCTTTCCCTTTGCCATGAGTGAATTGTGCTCAATGTAAGGGTACTTCTTGTGCACATACGTGCGGATTCCGCAACCACCTGGAGGGTTCGTAATGTGATGGTTGTAGCCTGACAGGCACACTGTTTCTGTAAGCGTCTCCTGTACCATAATAACATGTGGTCGAATTGGCTGGGATTTATCCTAATTCTGTAGAGCTGCCTTCTTTGATTGGAAGCCCAAGCAGTTCCACTGATAATTACGGAATTGTTAAGGTGTTGCGCCATTGTTGGAACCCTCAAAAGCTCTCTCCTTCTTCGAGAGACGCTACAGGTTGCCACCTTCTGCACGATCCTGACCTTAGATATTACTCGGACCGGAGTAGCTTCGGCAGATTGTAAAGCTCTAACTTGGTCAGCTTCGATCTTTGTGACTCTGCAGTCAATACCGCAATCAAATCGACCGCCACCTTGAGAGCATTTTTGATCTCATTCAAGGTATCCTTGACCTGTGTTTTCAAATGTGTCCTCGTTATTAACCAGTTGTTCTAGCACTCTCTTTTTTGTTTCTTTTGCCCCTGGCTGGGCGTCCATCGGTACCTCATCGTGACTCGCATCCGATGCGGCCTCTGTAAAGGGCACTGTGTTTCAAAGCGATGTAGACGAAACTTGTTGCAATTTCCTTAGGTCGGCTATTTGAGCCCTTAGTTTCTCGACAATGGCCCTGAGATTAGCGTTTTCTCTTTGCATCTGCGCGTATGTATCTGAGTGTTGCTCTGATTTGGTACCCCCTTTACCTTTGGTTGGGAGCCCTTGATCTTGGATGTCCAAGTCTGGTGCTGATTTTCTTGCTGCACACCATTGCGGATGGTAGGCAACCCATAACTCTTCAGTCATGGCGTACACATACGTGTACGCAATTCTTTTGATTTTTTTTTTGTTCTGATTCAAATTTAGCGCGCTATATTTGTTGTAAGAAGTTGTATGAGCTCTGTGCAGTACTACGAGCGCCATCTGTTCTTGTTGACAAGAAATAAAGCAGTAAACAGCCATTTCCAAAATGGATGCCGCCACATTCTACGGTGATGCCGGTAAGTCCCTTACAAAATTGAATTTTTTTTTAGTATTGATACCTTTAGAAGGCAAGTGTCTGGATTTTATATGCTGTTTTGTACCAAAGGAACACAGAAAAACCGCAGAATGTGTTAGAAGTATTATTTCAAGATAGAAAATTGATTGTGAACTCTTGCGTACACAATTGTGCAAACTCCAGCAGTCAATCTGTGCCCCAAGGGGCACAGACCGACTGCTGGAGTTTCTTGTAGTTGGCAATTTTCTAATAAATATTTGGGTGTTTCACCATTTCAGACTTGAGAAATCATGCGAGAAACCAAGGGAGGCTTGATTTTGAGAGGGCTGAAAGGGTGCTGTCTGGTATTGCCGATGGCAACACGTCGGACATTGGTCTGTCTGACGACGACGATGAGGAGGAAGGACATACAAATCAGCTGGTGAGAGTAGAAATGCCGTGGCTTCGTTTTTTCTATCCCAATTCATTACTTACCTTACATTACGTTGCTTTGCTTTTGTACTGTGCTGCTTAGTTGTGTTTCAAAAAAAGTAATCGTTTTGCGGCCAGTAACCCTAAAGTAGGTATGAGCGATTCTTTTGTGGATCAGTGGCACAATGATAGGCGCGGATGGAAGTGCAACCCATTTTTCAGGGCAGTAATGGAATAATTGTCTTTTCCTGGCCGGCACCACAGGCAGTGATGCTCATCCGTCCGGATTAGTAATCAGTCGACAAAAAAAAGGAAAGTGGTTTGGACAACTGCAGAACTTGACCGGCCCCCCGCAGCATTTCATCGCTCCAGTGACACTGATGTCAATCTTGTGAGTGAATCACCTGAGTACTTCTTACGGTACATCACAGACGAGATTTTTGAAGAAATTGCGCGTTGTATGAACATCTACTCAATGCAGACAGGAGGAGCCATCCTGGGAACAACTCCAGAAGAAGTGAAAACGTTTTTCGGTATGCTAATGATAATGGGAACCCTGGAATTTCCACGCATCAGAATGTATTGGAATCCTGCCACGCAAATGCAGAGCGTGTCAGAAGCCATGAGCGTGAACAGATTTTTCAGGTTGCGTTCAGCGTTGCACGTCACAGAGCCAGATGCGAATCATACTGGTACAGACAAGTTTTGGAAGGTACGACCGCTATTTGATGCTTTAAGGAAGAGGTGCTTAGAGTTACCTGCGACTGAAAAAAAAAACAGCATCGATGAGCAAATGATCCCCTTCACAGGAATAGTTGCAGCCAAACAATTTGTTCGGAACAAGCCAAACCCCGAAGGGGTGAAAGTGTTTCTTCGGTGCAGCTCCAGTGGGGTAGCACACGACTTTGAGATTTATCAAGGCAAAGGTACTGGCACATCTGCCGAGCACAAGCATCTTGAGCTTGGTGGCTCTATTGTCATGAGGTTGGTAGAAGGTCTCCCTGAACACGAGAGCTTCAAATTGTATTTTGAAAATTATTTTACATCTATTCCGGTACTCCAGGAGCTAAAAGAAATGGGCATTTGGGCCATAGGCACTATCCGCAGCAACAGATTGCAGGGACGCCCGTTGAAGCCTGACAAAGTGTTAAAAAAGGAAGGACGCGGCAGTATGATAGCCAGAATTACTCAAGGAGGTGACGTAACAGTTGTAAGGTGGCAGGCCAATCGTATCGTGAATGTTGCGTCAACGTTTGTGGGTGTTGGGGAGGCAACTGTGAAGCGGTGGAGTGAGTGCACAAAGCATAATGTTGACATACCATGCCCAGAAATTATCCCCAAGTACAATGAATCGATGGGCGGAATTGACAAGATGGATTTCTTGCTGTCCTCGTACCCACTAAAGCAACGAACGAGAAAGTGGCCAGTGCGAGTAATTTCTCACTTCAGATCATTTGCTCTTGTAAATAGCTGGCAAGAATACCTGACCGACGCGAATGACAACTCCATCCCACGCAGGGAAGTCCTCGACATTCTAGCTTTTCAGAACAACGTGGGATTGGCGCTAATCATGTCTCACAAGAATGGTGCCAAGAAACGCGGTCGACCAAGCAACGAAGCCAAGGAGCCATCGAGAAAAGTGCACAATGCTGAGCTTCGGCCTGTAAATGCCGTACGGTATGATGGCCTACACCACTGGCCAAAACACACAGGCAATAGTTTTGCTCAGCGTTGCAAGTTGGAAGGCTGCAGGTGAAGGACGCGAGTCCGGTGCAGGAAATGCAAAGTCTTCCTGTGTCTTTCGGCGACGAATGACTGTTTCTATACTTTTCACAACAAGTGAGACAATGTCTTCATCTTAATGGTCTCGTGCAAGAACAGCATGTGCTAATAGAATCATTTTCTGTATGAAATAAACCAATTCATTGTCTGAGACATGTATTCGTGCCTCCTGTCATGTGTGCTGACTGAGTCACAATCTACACATATGTGTACGCGTGCTAAAACTTAGGCGAATATAAAAACATTTTTTTCTTTGCTTTATTTGTGTCCCTGGGACATCTTTTTACAGAAAAAATATACGCGGGAATTTTCCTGCACTATGTTAAAATGTATGACCGAAGGGGTTATATAAGTTAGAACGGCCTTTGGATCTAGAATGTTCTCTGGATCTCAAATGGCGCCTTGCTCTGCCTTTGGAACGGGATTGCCCTTGCGGTGGTTGTAGCTGTTGGCTGACGTCAGGCGGGCGCCAGCTGCTGCTCGGGTGCTCAGTCGTGACGCGGCCACCTGCAGCGGCTGGTAGTGATGGGAAGTCTCCTCCACCATCTGTGAAGTTTATGTCGTCGGCGTCTTGCTCCAGAAATTCCATCGTATATTGCATCCGTCGCTCTCGTCTTCGTCGACGGATTATGTAGGGCACTTGAAAACAATTTTTACACGTCTTCTGTGTCGTGGGATGTGGACCCCCACACAACTTGCATTCTGGTGTGCACACGTGATCCTTCGAAGTACATGACATACTACAACCTCTACAGACCACATCTTCTGGATGGGGACAAACATTGGGTCAATTTCCTAGCTTTCAACACGCATAACAGACATCCGTATGTCTATGATACAGGGTGCAGCAAACCCTACTATTTCCACATATGACGTAATTTGGCACTTTTAGTCTGTCAAAGATGATCGTCAGCTTGGTGGGATTCTTGACTTTTTTCACTTGCAGTGCAATAGGGTTTCTTGAGTGTATGATAAGTGAAAAAAGTTGTTTTTGACCGATTTTCGCGTCAATATCCCTGATGATACCTTTGCAGGTGTCATCGAGGGCAGCTCGGTAGGCACTAACATCAAAACAACCAGTACCGAGATTAATGGCAGTGATCTTGGAATATGCTCTGGTGTACCTATCCGCTTGAGTGCTTATAACTACGATGTGCTTCACCATGTTCGGGCATACCACATTGTCACACAAGTCCCGTTAATTAGGGAGGCAATCGCCGGGCTAATTCCAAGAGCCGAAGTATCGGCCCCCCGAACCGCACCACGAAAGCGTGGACAATTTTAGAAGTGGTCCTTATTGGCGCGCCAGCAGACGCCGGTTGTGGCCCAAAGAACAAGTCAGAGCCGAGAGTTGATAAACAAGCAAAATTATATTCTCAATAATGGCAGATCAGAAAAACAATACACGAATATGCTCACTCCACAATAGCTGAGGACAATATGTCACCAATCAAACAACGTACTACACAGTACAATCAGCCACACTCAAAACAACGGACACAGACAACAATACGCACTACAATGCAGTCGCATGCATTGAACAACCAAGACACTTAAAGACTAAAGAGATAGAAAACCTATTCAGTCCAAAGTCCTTGGAACAAAAGTCCGAATGATACTCTTCCGGGAATCACTCACTCAAAGTCCAGCGTTGTTGACGTTCCGCAGCCCTCGAAGTTTCTCTTCCAGGAAACCTCCCGTCTTCAATTGGCCACTCTTCAAACTTCAACTTCTTCGCCGGAACACGTCGGCTTCACACACGCAGCTGTTGCCACGCGTCCTCGCTCAATAGCGGTAAACACACGCCCTTGCCTGTAGCTCGAGCCTTCACTCACTGGTGGAAATCCTCTTCATCTCCGGCTTCGTCCCTACGGACCAGAACCTTCGCCGACTACACGGCGGAATCCCTACGAACTCTGGCGCTCACTTCCGTCTCCTCCTGATCTCTCATCTCGGCTGCTCGGTTAAATACCTTGCGCGCGACATTCCAGATGTTTCTCGTCATTTCGTCGGCGCGATACGCAGCGAAGGCTGGGAAGAGGGCGAGACGGCTGGAAGTCCCTCCGCGTCGCATGACTCAACTCGGCGTGGCCCCGCCCCCTTCGTTCTAGAAAAATCGCGGGCTTGCTGGGCCGCCGATGTGGGGTGAGGAGGTTCGTCTGCGAAGCCAAGCTTCTGCGGGGAGAGCGCGCGCCCGGGAGCCTTGGATGTTTGTTTTCTCTTTTTTTTTTCTTTTGACCTCGCGGCGTTTCTCCCGCCCGTTGTCGCAAGAATTTGGCGGCGCGCCCGTTTTTAGCGCTCGCTCTGTGACACACATCCTCTGCGAGTTCTTCACTGAGCGCTGCAGCCTTTGTGATTGACTTCCTGCACTTAATTCGACTCACGGTTTTCTTGTCCAGGCCACTTCTAGGTCTCACGATGACTCGATGGTGATCTCTTGGAAAGCGAGGAAGTATAGGAGCAGCGATGAGACCCTTCTTCACCGCAGCTCGGGAGCGCTGAGACAACCACGCGTCACCGTGCATGGAGATGCTTGCTTACGTGTTGGTCCTGGGGGTATGCGTCCCGAAAATTTACGTTTAGTGGCAGCCACAGAACATCTACAATTTTTGAAGATCATCAGGAGTGGTATCCTACCCATCGACAGAGACTTGCACACACAATCCGTGCGTAGCGCGCTGAAAAATCCTACCGATAAGTGTCGGTGGCCGCTTCACCGTAGCCTCAGCCTAGCGCGCTCAGCTGAGCAGATGGGCAACCAGAAGAGTCTCGAAAAAGGGCCAGAAAGCTCACCCACAGGGAAATACTTAGAATAAATGTAGTCAGGGCAAATTTGTGCGTCGAATGGCACTAAAAGACGCTCACAAATGCACAAAAAACTGTCCAAAAACTTTTTCCAACGCAGAGCGGAGCCGATGTTTTCACATTATAAAGTGACGGCGTCGCCCCGGTGGTCTTCTCTGGAGTTAAAAACGCATGAAAACTCTGGCGCCGAATAAAGCACGAGTGCAGAAGATGGCAGTGCGTCGATGAATCTCAAACGCGGCTCGAGAAAACAACAAACACAAGTCAGAAGCGATACTCCCGTGTGCATGTCTAACAGTGGAGACGCTCGCGACCGACTTTAAAGTTTTGCGGCGAGCTCCTTACCGCATCTCAAGAAAGGTCTAAACACCTGGTTTCACCAAGTTGGCTATTGGTTTAGAACTTTATGCGTTCCCGATAAGGCCTCCATACCATTCGATATTTCAAGACTCCTAGCTAAAGACTTTACATGAATGCATCGCCACAAGAAGGTGGCTAGTATAAGCACTTGGGCTGAAATGAAGGGAGCGTTCCGCCTGCGTTATAACATTGACTGCAAAGTAAAATAAAACAGCGAATGATCGGTACAACGCAGCACGCAGGCGAGTCATGTAAAGACTTCGCATACCGAAAGCTCGACGTGATTAAGCAGTGAACTATCCTGTACTGCAAAAGCAAAAGCGCCAAGCTATCATGGCTTTTCTGTCACCTAACGCAAAGAAGCACTTTTTTGATAAAACGTTTAAGCGGCTAGGCGATATGATAAGCTCTTTTCTGCGCTTTACTCAGATAAGAGATTCAGAAGAAAGCATTTAAATTTCGGCTGCGGAAGAACTCAGAACGCCATTCACAACGCCATCCACCGAATGCCGTGTTATGGCAAAGCGTTCGCCTCGCAAGCCTATGCGCAATTGTCAACGCGCGGAGAGTATAGGGTCTAGCGGTTTTTCTGATTATGAAGCAGCTGAGAGAAAGGGGAAAGCGGATACGAAAACGAAGCCATCACTGTCGCGGCAATCGACTCATTCCGCAACGCGTGTTTTTGAAAGGTCACAAGGAAATGCCTTGAGAGTTCACCTTGAGAGGAAACGCCTTGAGAGGAAATTCCGTGAATTGAGAGGTCGCAAGGAAATGCCTTCTGCTCTAACTGCTCCAGGAGTGGCCATTTTGTCACGCAGTGTCGTATGCCGCTAATTGCAGAGTTTTTGAAATGGCAGGAAGATTTCCAATTTTCTAGCTCACAATAGTGGGGGAACAAAATCCCGGTGACGGTGATGTCTGCGAGCAGTCGCCAGTAATTGAGCAGGTGTAATGTGTCTCTGAAGCGGGCACTTTTTCTGTTCCTGTCATCATCAATGAACAAACAATTAAAGGCATCTTGAATTCTGCAGCTGCCAAAAGCTCGATTACAGCACCAATAGGTGACAAACTCGAATTATGCATAAGGCCTTCGTTTCAATGTTTTGTAGGAGCAACCAGCCATCAGCTACAAAATTTAGGACTAGTCAGTGCTGTGGTGACAGTGAACGACCAAACACTGCAGCCTGACTGTTGTTTTTCCCCAGTTACCTCACAAAACAATACTGCTAGGCGATGACTTCTTGAGGGATTCAAGAACCGTCATCGGCTGGGGTTCGGAGAGCTTCGCGGTATCGGTCCCCCAAAGGCTACGCAAGATCTACCTGGTAAGGGAGCAACCACTGCCAGTTTTATTGTGCAAGTTAGTTCCCTTGCCCGGGGATCGCGTGTCAGAAGGTGAAAATTATTTAATGGTCATCTCCGAGACAAAGCTCTTGTGCGACCGCTATTCAGTCCTAGTGGAGCTCATGGCAACAGCTGCATCGGAAAACACAACGGTGGATTTCATCACGAACTGCTCTTCTCAAGCCGTCTTGCTTCCTTATAAGATTACAATTGGCCTCATTGAAGAAGCGAGCAGAATTGAGGTTATTGAACTTTCTGGAGAGAACTGCCAACAGATCCTCCAAATTTTATGCATTCCTTTTCCTGTTGACCTTGAGGCACCACCATCCCATACGGTGGTTGATCCGCAGCACCGTTCAATCGCAATAGGAGACGTCAGCTTTAACATCGGAACAACGTTATCTTTCAATGAGCTGCAAGTCGTGAAGGATTTGTTGGTGCAACATTCGGTTCCCTTTGCAAAGTCAAGTACAGATGTAGGGTCCAGCACAGTTGAGCGACATTGCATTCCAACTGGAAACGCAAAGCAAATATCGCAACGTCCTCGCAGATTGTCACCAGCACAGCATAGTCTCGTCAAAAGTATAACCAAGGACCTCATTGATACCAAGACAGCGCGACCTTCTCGGACTCCTTCGGCGTCACCCCCCGTCCTTGTAGCAAAAAAAGATGGGGCGACGCGCATGTGTCTTGATTATCAAAGTCTCAACGCCGTCACTGAGGATATACCAAAGAATTGAAGATACGCTGCAGGCGCTCACCGGAAGCAAGTACTTTTCTGTTTTTGATTTGGTGTCTTGATTTTATAAGATCGCCATGCACCCAGATGACATACAGAAGACTTCCTTCATCACGTTGTGGGGCCTTTGGGCATTCCTCCGGATGCCGTGTGGCCTCAAAGGTGGCCCAGTCACAAGTCAGCGAGCCGTGGATACCTTCATTGATGGTAAGAAATACAACAATACCCTTGTGTATATGAATGACTCTGTACTCTTCTGTCGGACATTTGAAGAACTCGTTTCGCACGTTAAGAACATATTTACCAGGTTAGAAATAGCAGCCTTGAAGTTCAAGCCACAGAAGTGTTTTTTTTTGTACTGCCATCAATTACTTTGGGCACGTTTTCACAAAAGACGGTGTATCTCCTGACCCACCGAAAGTGGCAGCAGTTGAGGCTTTCCGGTCGCCTCGAAATGTATAGGAACTACCATCATTAATCGGGCTCACATCGTACTTCAGGAAGTTTATCCTGAATTACAGCGTTATCACAGCACCTCTTCGCTCACTCCTATAGAAAATCGCTACTTTTTCTTGGGAAGGAATTGAGCAACTGGCATTTGAGACATTAAAGCACGCTTTGTGCCCGCCACCTGTCATTGGGCTTTTTTCCGAAAAACCAGAATTTGGTGTCCAAGTACACACAGCTGATCTCGGCTTGGGTTGGGACGTCTATTGCTGCAAGAAGATGTAGAGCGACAATATTGTCCGGTGCTATACTTGAGGCGATACCTCAAAGGCGCAGAGTTTTATTATTCTTAAACAGAACTGGAAACCCTTGCAGTAAAAATGGGCATTAGAACTGCTACGACCATCACTGATTGGCCGAAAATTTCAAGTTGTCAGCGACCACTATGCACTGGGCTGGGTCTTGCACTACGAGGGAGGAAACCAACGCCTTATTTGTTGGTCACTGATTCTGCAGGAATTTGACTTTCATATCATCTATAAATCAGAAATTCTGCACAGCGCACCAGAATGTCTTTCCAGGAATCGCCTCAATTGTTGGTGATGCTGAACCAACTCTTGCAGTATCATATCCATTACTGCGATTCTGTGACAACATGGGTTGGGAGGAGCGTCAGGATGCGTTTTGCGGTAAAGTCCTGGATATGGTTAGAGGCGCGCTCGACACGAAAAGCAACAGAAACGCGTGTAAAAGATGCTTATCACACATAACCATGCGCTGTACAAAACAGACCAAGGCCCAGTCAGGAGTCCATTTCTCCTCTACCTTTCTACACAGCGACAAACTGATGCACTCCGTGAAATGCATGAAGGATGATACGGTGGCCACATGGGCATCAGGCGAGCATTCGATGCCCGTAGGTCTAAGCATATCTGGCCGAAGCTCATTGCAGATGTCAGATGGTACGTGCGTCACTTTGACCTTCGTCAGAGAATGAACATGTCGACATCACTGCCTTTGGTTCTCTAACAGCCTATAGAAGTGCACAGCCCATTTCACACAGGTGGGCTAAACATAATAGGTACATTAAACGTAAAGAGGTTACAAATACATCATTGTAGCAATTGATTACGTCACAAAGTTCGTGGAGGCAAAACCATTCCGGAACATAAAGGCTGCAACCATCCACAAGAGAGAGAGAGAGAGAAACGAGAAAAAAGGAAGGCGGGGAGGTTAGCCAGATGCTTGTATCTGGTATGCTACCTTACACTTGGGTTGGGGAATAGAGGGTTGAAAGAAAAAGAGAGAGTTATAAAATAAATAAGAGAAAAACACCGACAAACACGCACACACAAAATCAGTCCACTCAGAGGCGTTACGACAGGCCCGTAGTTCGCAAGAAGCCCAGTAGAGCTTGCACGGCTTTCTTCTGTGACGATGGCGCAGTATACTTTCTTCTGAGAGCGGCTGGTCATCTAACCTGTTTAGTGTATTAGAAACGTGTCTTTCCAGGTTGTATTCCGGGCAGTCACACAGGATATCTCGAACTGTTTCTTCATCTCCGCAGTGTGCACAGTCGGCGGTGTCGGCCATCCCTATGCGGAACGCGTACGCACGGGTAAACGCAACTCCCAACCATAGTCTGCAAAGAGCAGTAGCGTCACCTCGTCGAATTTTTGTTGGAAGCTGTAAGCTTAACGTTGGATAAAGGGATTGTACTCTTGCATGCGTGAAGAGAGGCTCATTCCAAAGAGCCATGAAGCGTTGGCGAGCAAGCATGTGGAGCCTCCTAGCAGCGTCTGTCCTTGAGATAGGTATTGACTGGCTGTTGTCTTTTGTATGGGCTGAACGAGCAGCTTGATCAGCTCGTTCGTTACTGATAATTCTACAGTAACTTGACAACCACTGAAATATAACGTGGTGCCCTTTCTTTGTTATATGGTGTAGCATTTCTGCTGTTTCAAATACCAACTGCTTGTGTGGACCACGGCGTAGATCTGACAGAAGTGACTGCAGTGCCACTTTGCAGTCGCAGAAAATCGTCCACCGTTGCGTGCTTTGGTCGTTAATAAAACACAGCGCAGCGCGAAGTGCTGCAAGCTCTGCTGCCGTTGTTGTGATTGCATGGGCTGTCCTGAATTTGTCGGTTGTGGCGTGCGTTGGAATAACGACCGCCGCAGTTGAGCTGTTTGGCAGGACGGAGCCGTCGGTGTAGACGTAGGCGTAGTCTTGGTACTTCTCGTACAGAAGAAGTAAGGCGAGCTGCTTGAGGGCTGGTATTGAGAAATCTCGTTTTTATATGGATGCCTGGTATTGTCAGGTTGATGACTGGCTGTAGAGGCACCATGGAGAAATTGAAGGTCTCACCGCGGGCGTAAACCAGTTGGTAGCGAGTCACCAAATGTAGTTATTGTTTGACAAAAGAAAGTATGAGGTCCATCGGCTAGTATAGAGGCTAGGTGGTGATGGGGAGTCCGCCCCACATGCCTTATATGTGTCCTCAAAGCTTCAATTTCAATATGAGTCTACACGAGGTGGTCTTTGGCTAAAGCTATAGTCGCCACTGTTGACGCACCCTGAGGCAGACCTAGACATATTCGAAGCGCCTGTGCCTGAATGCTTTGTATCATGCGTGGACTCTTTTCGCAGGCGTTTGATAATGCAGGCAGACTGTATCATAAAAAGCCAAAGGAAATCACCCTGTACAGTCGTAACATAGCATCAGGCTGCAATCACAAAGTCTTTCCAGCGAGAAACTTAAAAATATGGCATATGCCTGTCTATCGCTTTTTCAAATACGACACATGAGGGCTCCATGATGTGTCTCTGTAGACTATGACACCCAGAAACATGTGAGATAGACGATATGGTATATTTTGACCATTATTTGACACTATGTAATTCGACATGGGTTTGCGCGAAAATGCCAGAAGAGCGCACTTTCCGGAGGAAATTTGCAGGCCTCGATTGCGGAGATACAAAGCAGTTGCAGTAGCAGCTCTTTGCTTTCTCGCTCGTAACTGCAGGCGAGTTACTGCAGATGTCCAGATGCAGATGTCATCAGCGTATGTTGATAGATAAATATTGTTTGGTAGGTGCGTATGAAGAGCATTAGTGTTATATTGAAAAGCACGTGCGGGGGCTCAGTACACCACGCTGAGGGACGCCGCGACAACTCAAGTGTGCAGACGTGTTCCCGGCCTCCATATTTACAAAAAAGGATTGCATTTGAAGATAACTGCGTATCCACTTAAACATTCGGCCACCTACTCCAACCTCTTCTAGTGCGTTAAGGACGGCTTCATGTGTAACGTTATCATAGGCTCCTTTGACGTCAAGGAACAGAGAGGTGTCAAGACGCTTATGGCCTTTCTCGTGTTCAACGTACGTGACTAGGTCCATGACGCTATCGATCGATGATCGACCACGTCAAAAGCCCGCCAAGGCATTTGGGTAGATCTCATGATACTCCAAGTACCAATCGAGTCAGCCGAGAATCATTCTCTCTATCACTTTACACACGCAACTAGCCAATGCGATCGGGCGATAGGAGGAGAGTTCCATTGGTGATTTGCCAGGATTTAGCAGTGGTACTAAAAGACTAGTTTTCCAACCTAAGGGGACAGTGCCCTCTAGCCAATAATCATTATATAACTGAAGTAGAGCTATTCTCGCGCACTCACCCAGATGACCTAGGGCTCTGTAGGAGATTCAGTCAGGTCCTGGTGCGGAGGTACGTTTGCATGAAGCGAGTGCTCGCTTGAGCTCCTGAATGGTGAACGGGAAGTCTATACAGGAATCACGTGGTGGCGGACAACTGCTAGAAAGTGGTGAGCTGCTAAAGGCTGTAAATTGCCCTGATAGTCCGGCGCAGAACTCTTCAGCAACATCAACATCTGGTCGATTTTGGTAAAGGGCGAAGGCCTTGAATGGTGACTTCTGAATGGGGGATGACCGCAAACCTCTTACCGTCCTCCATATCTGCGATAAAGGCTTACGAGGGTTGAGTGACTCGCTGAAAGTTACCCAGCGTTGGAATTATAGCTTGTCCAGCCGACGTTTGATCGTCTTCTCCATACGACTAGCAGTCCGTAAATCTTCTAATTCCTTCGTGCGCCGGTACCTTCTTTCAGCTCGTCGTCGCAAGACTCAAAGCCGCTCCAGCTCTATGTCGATGTTCATGATTCTTACAGGGCATAGGATCGCACACACAGTCTTTTTTACAGTGTTCTTGATTGCCTCTTGTATATAGGATATGTGTTCTTGGCATTGGTTTTCCACACGAGACTGAAATTTTTTCCAGTTCACTTGTTTAACCACGTCGTGCACTTTAGGAAGCGACAATCCTCTGATCTTGACGTATGTTTGAATTTGATCACTCCCATGCGCTTCTATATCCGTAAACCATTCGGTATGTTTCACAAGGCTTCGCGAAACACAAGCCAAGTTGAGACAGCTACTGAATGCGGAGCTATGTAGAAATGTAGGACTGCCATCGTTCAGTAACCAAAGTTTGTTGTCGGAGGCAAAAGACACCAAGTTTCTGCCCTTCATGTTGTTATTCTGTATTCTCCACAATGTATGATGAGCGTTAAAATCCCCGATGATAACACAGGTGTCAGGAGTTGACGCTATGATGTCTTGTAGTCTTTTTTGATCGAACCGGCTTGATGGTGATAGGTATGCGCCAACCACGGTGATGTTGAGCCTCCTCTTTTTCACTCTTAAGCACAGGTATTGGTTTCAGTCATGAAATGGTACAGGTTGAAGGATGTAAGTGAGGTCTCGGCGAATGAACACCGGAACCTTGCTGCTTTCACTAACAGTGGATGACATAAAAGGTTCGCATCCTGGGAGTGGTACTACACTCGATGAGTTCGGCTCACAGATGACGATTACGGGAAACATATTGACGTACACAAATCGACGAAAGTCACCATTGCGCGATCTCAGTCCCCTGACGTTCCGCTGCAGTATTGCTGCTTCACGAACCTCATCCCTGAAAAACAGTGTTGGGTTAGCCAAGGTCTACTCTAGGGCTGCTAGCACTAGACTAAGCGCGTCCAGTACTTGAAGGGCACTTTTGGCTGACGGTGTATTCATGTCGCTTAACAACACGCGAAAGGTGTCCACTAATGATCTTAGCATAACCATCACGCGATAATCTGGCTTCACGGCCAGGGCAGCATCTTGTGCTTGTTCTTGAGGCGGCTTCTGTTGATGCTCAACAGGTCGTGTAGGCGGCTTCTGTTGAGGCTCAACAGATCGTCTAGGCTGAAGGGGTGGTTATTCTTTTGATGAGAGAGATCTCCCAGCATCTTCTCCTTCAGCACAGATGTTTGCCATGCTAGGAGCCGTACCTGTCGATTTCACTTGAGTTTCTGACTTTCTCGTTAGATTTTGCACTGACCTTCGTAAGGACCTTTGACGATGACGGCACCTTCGCCTTACTTATTGTGCAGATTCTCTGTAAGTCGAGTTGTCTCGCACCCTTTGCCTCAGAATATAAATCTCTTTCTTAATCTGAGGACAGTGCTTGGAGGAAGCACTTTGGGCGCCGTGGCAATAGGGGCATTTCAACGTAGTTGCACTAGAGTCGTCTTGTGAGACGTGTTTAGCGCATCGAGGGCACACTGCAGAATTTCTGCAAACGTCCTTCACGTGGCCAGTCTTCTGGCACTTAAAACACTGCATAGGCTTCGGAATAATTGGGTGAACCTGGTGAGGAAAATGGCCAACCTTCACGTAAGAGTGAAGACAGCCACCCTTGAATGTTATTTGCACGCAACGAAAGTTGCCTAGGCGACAAGCATGCACAATGACGCTGTTTTCACTCACAGGTTTTATCAGTACAGGAAAATCTTCATTGGCGATTTCAGTGTCTATATAATAGATAACTCTTGTTACGGTGTCACCATTCGCTGGTATGATGGATAGCACTTTGATGTTTCCCAGCTCCGACACATGCTGTAGCGTGTTCAGTGCACTCGGGTTCATCAGATCGATTGCCAAAATATTCTTCCTCGTGTTTATCCTTACGTCCTTAATTTCATTAGCCACAATGTTTTCAAGATACAAGGACAGTGCTTGCCTTTTGAGGATGCGTAGATTGACCGTAGTGGTCTGCGGCATAAACAGATTGCAGTGAGGCCATCGCTGAGGCAATGTCCTCACAGTGGCCTTACTTGATGCCGCTGATGCGTTCATGATTCTTCGTTTGGCTTTGCGGTAGAGCACAGGTTCGAAGCCATCTTCCGAGGACTCGATGTCTAATGCAGAGTACAACTCGGTGTCCTCGCTCTCGCTCGGTGCATTACCCCGCTTTCTTGAAGCAGTGCCCATGGATGAACTGGTACTGGGCGGGATCTCCGGGGATTGTACATCCATCACCGCGATGTAGGGGACTGGAGATCCCGCTGTTGCTCTGTGGGACGCAAAAGATACAGCACTGACCGCAATATTCAGATGATGGCCGTACTCAGATGATGGCGCGCTCTTCTAAAGAATACCTCAAACATCGGGGAATCACACATGCTGCCACTACCGCATATCACCCCGCAGAAAACGGCTTGTCCGAAAAAGCCAATAAGACAATCAATCAGATGATTGCCATGACTACTGCTGGGAGGGGAAAATGGGCCGATGTCCTCCCTTGTATTGTATTCTGTTACGACACCGGGTAACTAGACACGGTTCGCCAAACTCCCTTCTTCCTGATCTACGGTTAGGATCTGGTGCTACCGTTAGATGTGGTTTACAGCCGCCGAGAGCTTGAAGAGCTTAAAGCAGAATCAAAGTATTTCACGGTAGTGCGTGAACAACAAAAAGCCAGGGACACCGCAGCCGCGCACATCAGACTGACTCAAGAAAAACAGAAGCGGTACTTTGACAAGCACCACAAGGACGTTCTGTTTGAAAGAAGACAGCTGGTGCTCGTTAAGGCTCCAACGTCCGATGTGAAAACAACTACATCCTACACCGGACCTCACAAGATAGTGAACAAACTGTCTCCTGTGAACTACGAGATCAAACTCGCGGACAACTTGGGAAGTGGCATTGTGCATGTTGCAAAATGAACACATCTGAGCCCCATTGCCTACATGGAGCCACCCAATGCTATGGACTAAGCTGTACTTGGGTGCTATTCAGTGTAAATAGTTGGTGCTTTTATATATTGTTGTGTACCTGATGTGGATAGACAATGTTTTGTTGACTTTTGTAAATAGTTACAGCTAGGCCTGTTTAAGGTAGTTTAGTTACGTGTGTCTTAGTGTTTTGTGTATGAAGTAGGGACGACTAGCTTCCGAACTTGGGCATGTGACGAGAGATAGCAGACGACACTCGTTGCGTGTCTCACACTTTTGCGCGAGCACAACGAAGTAGATCGGCGCCAAGCTCGCGGGCAGTCGAGGAACGTGAAATATAAAAAGAGGGTCTGGAAGTCCCTTCCTGAACTTGAAAGAGTGTGGACGTCCTTATTTGGCCGCACGGAACCCAGTATATCCGACGGCCACATAAGCACGTCATAAGTACGAAAATAAAGTTGGCCTCTTAAGATCACTTTGGACGAGAGCACTCAGCTAAGGCCGTCATGAGGACAAAATTTTGCCCCGACTCGCTAGCGAAAGACCGAAAGGTGGATAAAGTACTAACTAAAACGCACGGCTCAATACGTCTGCACGAGCGTTTAGCTTTCCTTTTTTGCAGCGAAAATCGAAAGTGTGCTGATGGAGTATTTTGTTCTACTTCAGTATAGAGCCACTTTTATGTGACGATACCTATGCGGTACCAAGAGCTGCTCATACTTGCGACGTTGCACATGTGTGTAACTTAGAGGAGTCGTTACTTTTATAAATAGAAGCATTGTTTTTCTTGAACCCCAAACATGCTTTTCATTACCGCTTTAACTGAGAGGTACTCACGTAGCTCTCGAATGAGCGTTTCTCGATCTACCCTCGACCATTCACTCCAACTTTCGGCTACAGGCGAGAGCGTAGCACCCTTCTTCCTCTCATCCAATGACGTCATGTCGTCTCCTCCACCAACAGAGACCGCTTCCGCGAGGGGCGGCTCGAGGGACTCATCCGGAGAATGTTCTGTCTGAGGCACCATTGACTAGCCTCCAAGGTCACGCAAATCAGCCTCTTTAGCAGGTGTTGTTTCACTACACTGAACGAGATAAAGTTCCTGCGAAAACTTCCGTGCTTGCGATCACGTGAGGGCCACGTACGCTAAGTTGGACAAAAACTATTTACCTTGCTCTTTGAGAAGCTTCTTAGAGTTATTGCAAAAAAGATAAGGGAAACGACCGGGAAGTTCGGCAGACACAGCCAATACGGTGCAAAGCTTACCGAACGAACCTTCAATGACAACCGCGGCGATTGCTAAGCAAGCACTCTGCTCCTCGGCGACTTGCCTGATCCACGCGCATTCTCCTGTAAAGTCGTCCGAAGACACCAACGAAGGATGCACAACGTACAAGGTTGCCTCTGAGTCTCGAAGTGCTCGACACGTTTTTCCATTCTCACTGATTTCCTGGAGGTACGGCTCGAACAACCACATGTTTCTTTAAAGACGATAGTCTTTCTTGGGGACCTTCGACGCAAAAACTTTGATCTGTCTGTCGGTCTGTCTGTCTGTCTGTCTGTCTGTCTGTCCATTGTCTGTTTGTCCACCCTTACCTCGATCCGGTTACTGTAAACAGCACCGAACGATACCCCGAACGGCCAACCCCATCGGCAGCACCCACCAATGTTGCTCAAGGATCCCCCCTCTTACGTGTGTGATTGTCAAATAAAAAGCAATTATTGTGCATATCTAAGGTACCATAACAATACGCCGATGTTTTATATGTGTGCCTTTATGATAAAGAACGCACACAAAAGTAAATCTAAGGACTGTAGCGTTAAACACGCTGCGCTTACAGTGCGATGCGGGGCTCAAAAAGGCAAGTTTTACCAACGCTTTGTTAAAGCGACACAATGGTGCCACCTGCCGTTGCTTTGCGTTCTACACCTTATCGCCTCCGAGAATGCATGCGTCTTTCTCCGCAGGCACGCAGGCCTTCCTTCAATTTCGGAAATAACTGCCAGATGGCGCTCATGGCTAACGTGTCTTAAAGTCTCTGAAAAATAAACTAAAGTAGCGTCATTCGTGTCAATGTGCAGACTCCTCTCCCCTCGCGTGCATTGCAGATAGTAAACGACGCTAGTTGAGGGACTGTATGGCTCCTGGCCGCAAAGATGAGCTTGTGCTCATGTTTCCGTTAAAGCTCATCTGGGCGCTGCGGTTCTAGGCGATGCACCGAAAGAGTGATGAGAAAGAAAAAAATATAAAAAGTAACGTTAAATACGACGATGTGACGTGTATATAAACAAGTGGCATGCAGTGGCAAAAGTCATCACCGCAAGCACGCAATACTCAACGCGATAGCACACCGTTTGCGTGCAGACGCGCTTAGCGGTGACGCTTTCGATGGCAGCGCCGCTGCTGTCCATGTAAACTCGGCGGTGCTAAAAATCTGCAGCATGACGCACTAGCTTTTGTGAAGGTAACGCAAACGCCATATTGTTTGTCCAGTTTCGAGAGCACGCGCTCCTCTAACAGACGCCACCGGCGTTCCCTTTCAGCATACCCGAGGCACGGCCGCTCGAAGAACACACGGCGCAGCAGTGCCCGAGCTGCCCAAGCGTCTGGCACATCCAGTGCACTCGTGTGCTTTCGCATTCGTAGTTTCCTGGTCGACACTCTAGAGGCGCTGCTGTGGCTGCTGGGAGAGGAGGTAGAGGCAAAGGGGTGCGGTTGGCGCTACTTTAGTTTATTTTTCAGGGACTTTAACGTGTCTCGATGCGCTTGTTCACCTCCGCTGCATGCTCGAGGCACTCTAACGCAGCGCCTATGGAATACAATTCACTGATTTATTTGTGCAAAACATCAAATAAATGTTTTGTTAACTCACTTCACACTCAAGAATATCATCTTTCGACGACATTTGCAGAATACATGCCGATACGGGGTGAAATTGTTTTATTATCGGAGTGTTGCGAAAGCAAACTTTTGTTTAAAGTTCACCGCAATGAGCGCTTCCTTTTTGCAGTTGTAGCAGATTAGCGGCTTCCGTGATTCAAACACACGTGTGGTATCAGCGTGTTGTTTAGGAACCTCACTAGATTTCTTCGCTTCTGTTTGTCCTTTTCTACAGTGTCTTTGGTAAGAGAAGAGTTCTTCCTGAAATTACGGTGCGGATGGGATTTCCGTTGATCAGGTTTTTTCGAAAAGCTCTTTTTCCGCTCATTCTTTTCAATGCGCACTACCCTGCTATGCAACTTTCAGCGAGTGTATTACTCCTCAGCTAATTATGCTGCCTTGTACGTGCACTTCTCCAAGTTTGTCCTGCAGCCAAAGCTTGACATTATCCTCGATACAGCGGTAGAATTGCTCCAATGCCATGCATTCTACCACTTTATTGCAATTGCCATAAACACTTTCGCCTTTGAGCTGTTGAAATGAATCGGATTCAAGACGACACGCGAAGTCAACGTGTGAGTCATTGCCCTTTTTTGCGTACCAGAACCTTTGCCGGAAAGCCTCAGGTGAAAACTTATAACGTCTCAAGAGCACTTCACCTAACCTCGTCATATCTCTCAAACGCTTCGCTCGACAAGCACGTTATCACGTCCAACACTTCGCCGGGAAGAAGAGCTAACACGTTCTGCGCCCAAAAAAACTGCTTCAAGGCATTTCGCTCACAGACTTGTTCGAACTTGACGAGATATTTCGCCATGTCCTCGCTGACTACGAAAAGTGGCAGTTGATCCCGAATTCCATGAGCGCTGACCTGAACTGTCACAGAAGCTACGCTGGGCGCCAGCGAACACTATAGGATTGCCAATTCTATTCGTTTCAACTCGAGGCGCTCCTGTCTCTCGGCCTCCTTATGGCGTGGCAGCTTGGGCTAGTTGGTATGACAAGACAATAGTTATAGTGTGAGAACAAAACGACGACACAAAGACGCTCGTGTCGTTCGTGTTCTTCTTGTCTCTGTGTCGCCGTTCTGTTCTCGCGCTTTAACTATCGCCCCCTCGTGGCGTTCTCGCCTTTCAGCTTCTTCGCGCTCCTGACGCTTTTCAGCCTTCTCGCGGCGTGCTTTGATATCTGCCCAGGCCTCACTAACTTTCTCAGTCGTCACTCCTTCATCCTTCATGATCTCAATGATCGCTTGCTTTTGTTTCACACGGCTCAAGGTAAGGCCAAGTTCCTCACACTTTAAGGTTCTCCATCGTTCTCACTACCCTCTTGCTGTTTGCCCCTATTAAGAATGTACTTGCCACACCCGCTATAACTGGACTATCAAGACGCGTAAGCAATTTTTCAGACTGCTGTGTTTGCGACCCCGCAATATTTTGGTTTCAAAGCGCTTCGACTTCGCTTGAAACATTCAAAGCTCACTCACTAAGGCTTCACACAGCCCTTTTCTAAACTACCAGAACCTGTGCTAGAGTAGTCTGGTGAACTGAGGGGAAAGTATCACGCAGTCACTGCATCGATGTCGCTGACTCCAGCAGATCCCGCAGCGGCAATCTACTGTTAGGAAGCGCGCCACCGACGAGGTTACGAAGGGCTCCACGAAACTCGCCGCTGCCTAGAACACCAGCCACGCTGACAGCTTGGGGACTCGAAGAGCCGAGATGTATTCTCTCTGATGCATGCGTCGGCTTCTCTCTGACGAATAGGTCGGCGGCTTGGCGAAGCACCGCGTGGTTCTTTATAGGCTTCAGGTGATCCTTTACGTCATCAACGTCCAATTAGAACTGCCACCTGGTCTCGTCAGAATATTCCAATGGGAACCTGCTGCTGGGTTGCGTCATCATCCTCAAATCCGAAGCCTCTGCGATAGGATGTACCTAAGGACGAGTAATATTTTCACGCATTGCGTAAGACTCGCCAGACTGGATGGCACCAATTGCTTCATTCGGCCCGTGGGCTGAGAGAGCTCGCCGTGCGTTGTGTAAGACAGACCGATGCCGCCGCTTGATGACGTTGTTGAGTTAATGGCGTCAGGCGGGCTCGCTTGCTGGCCCTGACACAGATTGCCTTTGCAGAGGCATTGACGTTCGGTATGGACTCCCAAGCTTAACAACATCTCCGGAGTGAATGATAAAGAGTGAGGTAGATGGAAGCTCAGATGAATGGGCGAACAAGTGGACGGACGGACGAACAAACAAATGGTCGGAAGCAACAGCAAACGGATGGACGGAAGCGTGGACAGAAGTACGAACGCAAGGATGGACGGACGCATGGATGAACGGAAGCACGGACGAACAGAAGCATGGAGGCGCGAAGGTTTAGGCGAAATCTGATGATGATGATGATAATTTTGATGATAATGTTTGGTGTTTGGTAGTGGAAGGGCTATTTCATGACCAAAGACCGCCAGTTCATGAGACTAGAGGTGTGGACAATCATTTTGATAAGCGGCTGTACAATGACCTAAACTTCCTCGCGCTGAGGCCGTAAAAACACAGAAGTAATAAAATCATGACTGTGTCGTGAAATATATGTTTCGTCAACGTATGATGAAAGTTTGTGATAATAAAAAGCATGGTGGCCTTGTATGTCAATAGCACAAGCACCTCGATCGTTCACACCCTTGCGTCCAAGAGCCACGACGCAAGTGCTTTGTTCAGGGTAGCCATCGCAGCGGAAACCTCTCTGGAGAAGTCGTGCTACTGACTGCTCGAATGTATTACGTGAAACGTACGTACGTTTCTGAAAAAAAAACTAACAACAATTTATGCATTAAGATTGGTTCCCTACCAACAAACATTGCAGGACGAAGTGGCCTTCGGTAGGATAATGGAAAGTGTTGTCTTCTCAGAGTGTCTAATTCTTTACGCTTGATTAAAATGTGAAGCACGGTGAGTACTGCTCTACATCTGTCACACAACGGTGGATTGCCACTAGACAAAAGAAATGAATGTAGTGTATGTATGCCCTGTTCTTCACCTTGAAAGTATTACTTTAGTGTGGCGTAATTTTGATAGTGGTGTCCAGTGATGAAATTACAGCTTGAGAACATGCACTTTAATACCTGTGTGTGTGTGTGTGTCTCATGTCCTCTACCAAAAACGCCTCAGATTCTGTTCTAAAAAAGGTTTCAAGCCAAGTGCAGCAATCGCTATCGATGTATTGGTAGCGGCTTCGTTGGCAGATCTAGCTAGCTGGTCCACCAAAACTATACGTTGTGTTTTGCTTTCCCTGGCACCCAGTAGACTACAACAAGTTGATGGGATGAGTAGACTGCGCATAAAAGTGAGTAAAGTAAGACAAGGACGTGGTTTTGTGCTTTTTAAAAGTTTTTAGAGCTTTTACTACGATTAGAAAATCTTCGTACATTAAGGCCTTCTGTAGTTATTTTTCCTTGACATGTTTAGTGGCCGCAAGTATCGCATGAGCTTCGGCACTGAAAAATGCTTGTATCGAAGTGCAGTACGCCGGCTTCCGAAAAGTGTGGGCCGACGGCTGCGTACGGCACGGAAGTGTTGGACTTTGAGGCATATGTAAAGAACTCAAGACACGTGTTTGTGTTTGTAATTCCAGGAAGAATGTATGAATATGTGCAATGAGCGCGTGTTTTGTAACCTCCAAGAAACACATGTCGCAATCTATCGTGTGCCACTGCCATGATTGCAGGCATGCTGCGGGAGCCATGAAACGGTTTGGAAGCGGCACACTGGTTTCATTCGCAAGGCTCCTCACACGGAGTGAGTTCGACGGCCTGATAGAAGGCCGGTTTTCAAACAAAGCAGAGCTGAACGTGTTATTATCTATCGAATGTGATGGGTGATCCTTGTCTGAGTTCACATTAGGATAATACTTAAAAGCCATGTACCATCTGTGTTGGTGGAGCGATCATTCGTTCAATTCCACGTACAGGCTTTTCACGGGGCTAGTGCGAAAAGTACCCGCAGTGAGGTGGATGCCTATATAATGAACATGATCAAGCATTTTAAGGCAGTAGGTGTGGCAGATTGATATGCTATTGCCCTATAGTCTAGGCTGGTACGCATGAGGTTTCGATACAACTTTATCAAACACTTTTTGTCACTTCTCCACGTAGTGCGTGACAACACTTTTAGAACGTTCAGGGTTTTTATGCACTTGTTAATAAATACTTGATATGTGGTATGAAGGTTATCTTGGCGTACAAGATTAGGCCTAAGTATTTGTTTTCGGTAATAAGAAAAAGAGTTTGTTCATGCAGTTTAATATCGGGTTAAAAATGAATACCTCTCTTCCTGGAGAACAAGACACACAAAGTTTTCTGTGCATTCAGTTGGAACCCGTTTTCTTCTTCTTAATTGGAAACTTTGTTCTAACCAAGGTGAGCCTGCCGCTCACATATGCCTAGATTGCAATATCTAAAACCAAGCTGGACGTCGTCGTCATATGTACAATAAAACATAATGCAAGGATTGCAGAAGTGAAAATAATTTATTTTGATAACAAAAAGTGTGCATCTAAGTACACCACCTTGCAGCACGCCTGGTTCTTGGACAAATGTTTGGAAAAGAACGCTGCCCACTCGAACATGGATTGTCTGGTTTGACAAGTAACTTTCGATTATAGTAAACATTTAGCTGCACACACCGAGGTGGCACAGGGCTCTTAGTATTCCAAAGCGCCATGTTGTATCATATGCCCTTTTGATATTGAGGAACACAGAGAGAATGTATTGCTTTTTATCTAAAGATTTTCTGATCTGTGCCTCATTACGAACAATGCGATACGTGGTGAATCAACCCTCTCATAACCCGCACTAAAATTGTTAGAGCAAATTCTTTGATTCAAGGAAAGTACAAGTCGGCAGTTTATCAATATTTCGAAAAGTTTGCGCAGGTAGCTTGTAAGTACAATAAGCCTATAACTCAAAACTGAAAACGGCTCTTTGCTCATTTCCGAATGGGAATAGTAATAACCTCTTTCCTGGAAATAGGGATAGCAACAGAAAACCAAATAACATTGTACAAACAAATTAAGGTTTTTGTGTTTTGATTGGTAGATTTTTACCCTTTCATACGCTACACGGTAAGAACCGGAGCCGGAATTGCTGCAGGAGTTTAGTGGTGTTTGGAGCTCAGCTAAGCTGAAAGCATGGTTATGATGTTACGGGGAATAAAGTATACACTGGTGAACAAATGTGTACTGGCGAATATACTGGCGAGCTAATGCGTACGACGCTGCTGCAGTCCGAGCACGTTTCCGTTCAGCACTTCGTCGTCGTCATCATCAGGCATCTACTTAGCCCGTGACATTACCCGCCGGCGGCAGAAGCACCGTCCCGGTGCGATCAATTCTCGAGGCGTGAGAAGTATGGCTTAAGCCGTGAGACGTGCACTATATCGGTCGGTACTGAAGCTGGTACTGACGTGGTATGGAGTGGAGCTATCTCATAGGTCACGCTGGTGACCTTGCGTATGACGCGGTAGGGGCCAACGTAACGGGACATTAGTTTTTCGCTGAGATCAACACGACGTGATGGTAACCACAGCAAGACGAGTGACCCCGGAGAGTACTGTACGTCGCGGTGCCGGCGATCGTAAGCACTCTTTTGGTTAAGCTGCGAGGCACATAAACGATCCCGGGCGACTTGGCGGGCGATGTCAGCTCGGGCCAGGGCATCACGAGCATAAGCAGTCGATGAGGCGGCGTCATATTGGAGCATAGTGTCCATGGGCAAAGGCGGGTCATAACCGAACAGTAGGTAAAAAGGGGAAAATCCAGCTGTATCATGACGTGAACTGTTGTATGCGAAGGTAACGAAAGGTAAGTGGATGTCCCAATCTTTGTGATCCTTGGAGACGTACATCGCTAACATATTCGTCAAGGTACAGTTGAGGCGTTCCGTGAGGCCGTTGGTTTGTGGATGGTACGCTGTAGTGAACTTGTGGTGGGTAGAGCAGGATCGCAGGAGCTCGTCGACTACTTTAGATAGAAAACAGCTGCCGCGGTCGGTGATCAACTGACGAGGAGCACCATGACGCAGAATGATGTCATGAAGAAGGAAATCGGCTACATCAGTAGCGCAGCTGGTGGGGAGGGCGCGTGTAACGGCATACCGCGTTGCGTAGTCGGTAGCAATAGCAATCCACTCATTACCGGTGGCCGACACGGGAAAGGGTCCTAGAAGATCGAGGCCGACTCGGAAAAATGGCTCATCTGGTACTTCAATGGGCTGGAGAGTACCAGCAGGTCTCAGAGCAGGTGTCTTGCGGCGCTGGCAGAGGTCACATGCCGCAACGTACTGTCGCACAGAACGGTAGAGGCCAGGCCAAAAGAATCGGCAGCGAATGCGGTCATACGTGCGTGACACCCCTAGGTGTCCAGCGGAGGGGGCATCATGCAGCTGGGCCAAAACGTCTGAGCGAAGATGCACAGGAACAACGAGTAAAAGCTCAGCACCATCAGGGCGGGCGTTGTAGCGGTGCAAGATGTCGTTGTGAAGAACGAACAGTTGTAAGGAGTGGTCAGGGTGGGGAGAGTGCAGACCATTGATAATAGCACGCAAAGAGGGGTCGCGGCGTTGTTCAGCAGCTATGTCGGTGAAGTCGGTAATTGAAAGAACGAGGGCCTCTTGCTCATCTTCCCTCGTGTCAGGGGGATCGACTGGGTAACGGGACAAGCAGTCGGCATCCTTGTGAAGTTGTCCGGATTTATAGGATACGGAAAAAGTGTACTCTTGTAAGCGCAGCGCCCAGCGACCTAGGCGTCCCGTAGGGTCCTTGAGTGAGGAGAGCCAGCAAAGCGCATGGTGGTCCGTAATAACTGAGAATGGTCGGCCATACAGGTACGGTCGGAATTTCGCAATGGCCCAGACGAGAGCTAAGCACTCGCGTTCTGTGATGGAATAATTTTGTTCCGAGCGCGACAACAGTCGGCTTGCATACGCGACGACGCGGCGCATGCCTTGTTGCCGCTGCGCGAGCACTGCGCCTATGCCGTGGCCACTGGCGTCAGTACGAAGCTCCGTGGCGGCAGATGGGTCGAAGTGTGCTAGGACTGGTGGATTGGTGAGAATGTCAACGAGCGACGAGAAGGCGTTTGCTTGCTGTTGGCCCCAGGTGAATGCGACATCCGTTTTGAGGAGGCAGGTTAGAGGACGGGCTACTTCAGCGAACTTCTCGACAAAACGACGGAAATAGGAGCACAGTCCCAGAAAACTTCGGACGTCCTTGGCTGAGCGGGGTGTGGGGAAGTCGCGAACTGCTCGGACTTTCGCAGGGTCTGGTTGAACGCCCGCAGCGTTAACAAGATGGCCGAGTACGCAGATTTGGCGTTGCCCAAAGCGGCATTTGGACGAGTTAAGTTGCAAGTTGGCACGTCGAAAAACATCAAGCACTGCGGACAGACGGGTAAGATGGTCGTCGAAAGTAGTCGAAAAAACAATAACGTCGTCAAGATAGCAGAGGCAGATGGTCCACTTCATGCCTCGAAGGAGAGAGTCCATCATGCGCTCAAATGTCGCGGGGGCATTGCATAATCCAAAAGGCATCATCTTGAACTGATAAAGTCCATCTGGAGTCACGAAGGCTGTCTTCTCTCTGTCTTTGTCGTCCACAGCGATCTGCCAGTAGCCTGAGCGAAGGTCTATTGAAGAGAAATATTTGGCACCGTGCAAGCAATCGAGTGCATCATCTATGCGCGGTAGGGGATAGACATCTTTCTTGGTAATATGGTTGAGATGGCGGTAATCAACACAGAATCTCCAGCTATTGTCCTTCTTTTTAACAAGTACAACGGGTGAGGACCAGGGACTAGATGAGGGTTCGATTATGCCCTTATCAAGCATTTTATCGACTTCTCGCTGTATAATAGCACGCTACGGGGCTGACACACGGTAGGGTCGTCGGCGAATGGGTCGAGCGTCACCGGTGTCGATGCGATGGGTTACCACAGATGTCTGGCCCAAATTACGGTCGCCGAAGTCAAAGATGTCCTGATAAGAAGCAAGCACACGGCAGAAAGCAGATACTTGTTCAGAGGTGAGCTTGTCAGATAGCATTGGCTTGAAAAGGTCGGAACAGGAACGTGACGAGAACGACGTTGATGAAAAATCGGGTGGCGAATTGGTGGTTAGAGCGGAAACTGTGTGGTCGACCAGTGGTGTAAGATGCGCAAGTGACATGCCGCGAGGAATAACTTGCGCTGAGAGGCCGAAATTGAGGACGGGAAACGAAGTTCGGTTGTCCTTTACGGTAACCACCGTGTTGGGGATTGCAACATTACGTGTCATGGCGACGTCAGAAATCGGGGCAGCAACATAATCACCATCTGGTACTGCAGGATATGGCGAGAGTTGGACTTGGACTGCGGCTTGCGGCGGAAGTCTAAGGAAATCGACAGAGCGTAGACGAAGTGGGCTGGTAGAGACGGTCTCCGAAAAGGATGGTAGTTCGAGCTGAAGAAGACCTTTGGAACAGTCAATAAGCGCAGCGTGTGAAGTCAGACAAGTCGAGTCCAAGGATTAGGTCATGGGGGGCAATTTTCCAGTACAGCGAACAGAACTGAAGTTTGATGCTCAGAAATTGTTAATCGCGCAGTGCACATTCCAAGCACACCAGGAGTACTCCCATCCGCTGTACGAACAGTAGGTGCAATCGCAGGCGTCAGAACTTTTTGGAGGCGGCGGCGGAGGTCTGAGCTCATCACAGATATTTGTGCACCGGTATCAATAAGAGCAGTTATAGGTAAACCGTCAACGAGAATTGTAAGGAGGTTGCACCGCTGGTCGGGAGTAATCAGAGGATTTGCAGTCAAAGTCGTGTATGCAGCGTCACCTCCGGGGGCTGCACCGGCTAGTTTTCCGAGCGACGGTCGTAGGGAGACCGAGAACGGCGGGGTTGGGGCGAGCGGGACTGACGACGCACGGGCGATGGCGAGCGGCTGGTCCGACGTTCTGGATTATGCTCTGCACCTGTCTCAGCACGGTAGGACGGGGCATAAGGTGCACGTTCAGAGCGAGGCCGCCAATCATAGAAGCTCGGTCGAGGTGATGAGGTCCACCGGCTGCGGCAATGGCGAGCGATGTGTCCTATCCGATGGCACGTGAAACATATGGGCCGATCATCATGAGTGCGCCATTCAGCTGGGTTTCGTCGTGGCGCGAACGTGTGGTTCGGAGTGGCAGCCGCAACGACTGGAGCCGAGCTGGAAGTAGTAGGGGCATTTTGATGAGGTGGCGAAATGCCCATATTCGCGATCTCTTGGCGAACCACGGCCTGTATCATTGAAACAGCACCGAGGTTGTGTCCTGGCGCGCTGACACCAGACATAGCGGGAGCCATAGCCTCGAGTTCCCGACGGACTATTCTGGTGACGTTTTCTGGCGCTGGTGGTTGGTGTAGTGTCGGCAAATCTTCGCAAGAGGACGTAGCCGCCGTGTTGGGAAGGCGGTCAAATCGGTGAACTATGCGCCTACTTTTTGCCTGTTCGAAGCGACGACATGCTTCGATGACCGACTCCACCGTCGAGCAGTCCTTGCACAGGAGAAAATTGAAGGCGTCATCCGCAATTCCTTTCAGGATGTGTCCGACTTTGTCCTCGTCGAGCATGTCCTTGTCAACCTTGCGGCACAAAGCCAACACGTCCTGGATGTACGCGATGTACGGCTCTGTGGATGTCTGGGCACGAGTCGCAAGCTCTTTCTTTGCGGCCACTTGACCTCCGATGGGTTTCCCAAATAGATAGCGCAATTTCTGCTTACAGACGTCCCAGCTAGTCAACTCTTCTTGATGTGTCTCGTACCAGAGTTTTGCCGTGCCATGCAAGTAGAAGATGATGTTCGCCAACATAAGCGTCGGACCCCAATGGTTGCTGCTGCTGACGCGCTCATATTGAACCAGCCAGTCATCGACGTCTATGCCACTTGTGCCGTTGAATGGACCTGGGTCACGAGGTTGCACCACAACGATCGGCTGCGGGGCTGACGGATCTTGTTGACATTGAGTAGCCTGGTCAGTCATCGTGGTAGCTGCAATGCGCCGTCCGCTGCGAAGATCCAGCTCGTTGGGTTGTATAGCGAGTGGTACCCCGTACCTTCCACCAATGATGTTACGGGGAATAAAGTATACTCTGGTGAACAAATGTGTACTGGCGAATATACTGGCGAGCTAATGCGTACGACGCTGCTGCAGTCCGAGCACGTTTCCGTTCAGCACTTCGTCGTCGTCATCATCAGGCATCTACTTAGCCCGTGACAATATTCCTTGTATCAACTACATTTGTGTTCGAGTTTCTGCTTTTCTATACTTCTGTATTTTTGGAAATGTTCAGTATAGTGATGAACTGGATACCCCTTCGAAGTGTGCACCGAGGAAGCTCGCCTGATTTTCCAAGGTATCATCCTGTGTGTTTACGATGGACTTGAGTATACTTGTCTTCCTGCCACCCTACCGACCACGTTCCAGACTTTAGCCTTCTGGGTATATCAATTGATGCCTGACAAAAACTTCTTCCAGCTTTCTCTTCTGGCCTGACAGCGCGTTTTTCTGTCTTGAGACTTATTTTTTAAAGTTGTCAAGATTTTCGGCTGTCGGTGAGTTCCGAAGCATTCTCCATGCTCTGTTTTGCTGTTTTTGCGCGTTTCGGCATTCCGAGTTTCACCACAGCACATGTCGTTTTCTAGGATGTTCATTAGTTTGTGGGACGAATTGTGATGCAGCATCAATCAAAAACGCTGTGAAGTAGTTTAAAGTAGCTGCAATGCTCGAAGTACGTATGCAACTCCAATCTAAACAAGGAGGTGTAAAACTGTTCCCAGTTGGCTCTGGTTATGAGCCAATTGAGAACCCATGGTCAACACTGAGTTGCTCTAGTAAAGCTGAAAAATACGGGGAAGTGCTAAGTTCCGCAGGAATTAGTGATGACTTGCCACTTGAGTTGAGGCACAAGAGATCGTGATATTATGCAGACGCCTATGGAGTTGTACGAATTAACAGGGAGATTATAAGAGGTTGGTTCCTTTCGATTCAGAAGACACGCGCTTGACGAGATGGTCACCCTATTGCCTAGTATGCGCATTCAAGTCTCCAAAAAGAACTGCAGGCTCAAGAACTTCATCTATTAGGAATCAGAAGTCATGTTTTTGTAGGTGATAGCTCGGAGGTACGTAAGGAGTACAAATTGTGATCAGTTTGGTGAAAAGCACAGCTCGACAGCCACTGCTTCAAGAAATGATTGGAGCTGAAAGTATGTGCATGCAATCCCTCGATTGACTATAATGGCAACACCTCCGGGTGATGTCATGGCATCCTCACGGTCCTTTCGGAAATTAATGTATTTACGGAGAAAGATTGTGTGTTTTGAATTTAGGTGCGCTTCTTGTACACACAGCATTTTGGGTTAATATTCGTGTAAAGGTTCTTGGAAGTCGTCAAGGTTTATGAGAAGGCTTCTGACGTTGCTTTGTATAACTTGAATGTTCATAGTCACTGTAAAGTAGTGCTGTGTTTACAAAGCGAGTGGCTCTTTAGGCTGGGAGTTTGATTTTAAGTAACAGGGCCTGTCACCAAGGCCTTTTATCTGCTTTTTTGTTTTCTTGGCACACTCCGAAGAGCCACGCCACTCTTTTGGCACCAAGGGTACCGACGTATTTATTGCCTCCTCAGTGGCACTGAATGCCCGCACGTGTGAGCTGGTAGTTTGAATGCCGGGCCTCGCCAGGTGAGGCAAGGTCTTGAGACCCGAGAACCCTGGAATCTCCGGTCTCTGTTCGGGACTAGGTGGAGCAGTCTGGACTACTGCCGCCTTGGGGGCAGGTACCACATTTGCCGGCTCGGTATGCGTGGGCCGAAGGAGTAACAAGGACAGGTGCGGCTGTGCCCTCTGACGCGCCGCATGAGCATACGTAGGTCCATAGAAGGGTGAGACTCTTCACCGTGCTTACTTGATGAAAAGTTTTTCTTCACCTTCAATGTAATTATCTCTTTTTGTTTCTTCCAGTGTGTGAAGAGCGTGAATTTATGGTATGGTTTCCTTCACGATTTACGCAGTGTGGCGGTTGTTTGAAGTTCTCAGACACATGGCCCAGGATTCCATATTGTGCACACGTCTGGCGACCACGACAGCGATTAGAGCCATGGCCATACCTCTGGCATTGGAAGGAACGACGAAGGTTTGGTATGTATGGCCTGAGAGAGGTCATCGTGAACCCTGTTTGAATGAATTCGGGCAGTTTACTGGCAGGAAACGTGAGTAATAACTGTTTTGTTGGTGTTTTTTATCTTTCCTGATGATAGTTCTCTGTACATTAGTCAAATTTTGGTTCTTGCACCACTCCAAAAGTTTATTATTGGTCAGATGAAGTAAGTCTGAGTCAGATATTACCACTCAACGAGTGATGTTCATTTATCTGTGTGGTGTTACCGGGCTTGGTATACCACCGAAAGTTGAGAGACCTTTTAGCTTTTCAAATTGTTCTTTGACCCAAATTTCAAGGAGGAGGTCCTCACTAGCTCTTTTAATTACCTTGTATTGAGCCCCGAGAGTTTCGGTAAGACACTTGCTTTGTGGGGTTTAACGTATCAAAACCACCATATGATTATGAGAGACGCCGTAGTGGAGGGCTCCGGGAATTTAGACCACCTGGGGTTCTTTAACGAGCACCCAAATCTGAGCACACGGGCCTTCAACATTTCCGCCTCCATTCGGTAAGACACTTGACAGCTATGAAAGGAGATATGGTGTTGGCTTGCATTCCAGTTTTCTCACAGTGAAGGACGTGCAAGTGAGAAAATGTTTCTATTCGCTGGTTAAAAATATTTATGCCAATGGTGCGTACCTGCTTCAAGCCGGTACGACCGCTAAGTAGAGGGATTGCTTTATGCATGCCGGTCTTATTTTTCTTCAGCAGCGTTGGCAGCCACCCAGCACAGAGCAGAACAAGAGGACGCTGCAAGTTTGCGGATGCTGGAACCTTGCAGACGTCAGCCGTAAAACACTGCCATAACTCAATGCACCTGGAAGAAAGTAGGATATTTACACAGGGTTAACCTTTGCCGCCAGGAAAATTGGAAGTAAAGAGTAGAGAAAAGTAGACAGGACAGAATAAAAGTAAAAGATACAGACGAAGTTGTACGGAAAAGAGATTGGAGAAGGTGACTGCCCATTTTCCATTGGTGGCTCAGCCCAGGGATGCTGTCTACGTGAAACCGGGACCTAAGAAGTCTGTTGCCTCTGCCTGGGAGTCCTGAGTGTCCGATAATGCGGCGTCGACTCAACCTGCAGGATTTTTTTCTCCCCGGGCACGGCTCAGCCACGCGCGGTTAGGCGCGGGAGAGGTCGAAGCACCACGTTAGCTCGGCACCCGGGTGTTGCTACACACCAAATGCCTGCTTGCGCAGACACTTCTGCGGGGTGCGGGAATGAACGAGAGCACGGATGCTCGGATGAATGGACAGATGCATGGGAAAATGGACGTAACAATGAATGGATTGACAGACGAATGGACGGAAGCATTCAAACACAGACAGACCAGACGGCCACAAGCACGGATGCACAAACGGACGGATTAACTGAGGTAGGTACAAATGAACAGACGGGTGAACGTACGGACGCATGGATGAGTGGACACAAGAATGGATGGATAGGCGCTTCACCCCACAAAACACCATTCGCTCCTTGGATATACTTTGAACGCCACTATGGCAATCTATGCAGTATATTTCCTAGAAGATATACGCACAACACCATCTATTGAGCAAGTCTTAAACTAGAGTTGGCTACAAACTACTTACGTAAGAAAGAACGACCTTCGACTTCAGGAGTTTCGTCCCTAAAGCCAGCATTCTTGGCGCGATGCCAGTACGTTTTTTGGCACTGGTGCACGATAAAAACACTGGTACATGCCGATATATACAGTCACTTCTCTGGTTGCACTAAGAAATGTTTGGGTCAGACTGGTAGGGGCGCTGGCTTGACCGGTGTAATGCTAGTGCACATTAGGAAGCATCGGAAGTGCAGTAATTTCCACTGGAGTGTGCTGGAGCGTGCACGTTTATATAGCGTATGTAGTAATATGTTTCGGTATTGTTGATTATGAAACAATTGATTCGACTGCAAGAATAGATGCTACCCTAACAGATCTCGAGCATGCCTCATAATTTCGCATATCACACATCGTGATCCTAACCTGTGATATGTGAACTCATTGTGATTTTGAATGTTTTCTTTTGGAAGTAGGACAAAAATGTGTCGATAACCTATACGTGATATCATAAATATATGTGGTTTTTTATGGGACAAGGTTCATGCTTGGTCAAAAAGTGCAATGAACAATAATGAGCGAAAAGCAATGGTAGGTGATTGAAGTGATATCTACAGGATATGAACAATCACACAGTTGCGCGGCTGTAGAGGAGCCTGAAATTCAGCTCCCAGAGGCGCGTTTAAACTCAAATATATAAATTCATGGCAGTGACGTCAAACGTGTGGAGCAGGAATAAATGACAATGGTGATAATGAGCGCCACCATAGCCACGGCCTCTGATCAGAGGTCTAACTACGAACCACTTTGGAATATAGGGTGAAAACTATGCACATCCTATAAAAACGTAAACAGTGATAAAATTTAAGGCCTCTCTTACGGATGAGCATGACAGGATGCAGTGGGAGCTGCTGTCGCAAGAGCATCAAAAAGTGTTTTTTTATTACTTCAATCACTACACTGGACTAGGGTACGAACTGCAAGTGAATTTTCACACTTCTCAGAGATGGGTTCGGCACCACCAGACAAAAGGTATGATTTTATGAAGTGTGTCTGTCCTAAGGCTTGTATCCTTGTATCTCGAAATTATTAAAAAGGGGCTTTCTTTATTAAAGCATCTCAATTTATCAGGGAACTGAAGTAGGATGCGAAGAACCTTGCGTAGATGTCCACACTTCTCATAGATTGGTTCGTAATCGCCAGACAACAGGCATGAATGTGTAGCCTTGTAAAAGTCAGTACACTTCTTTGCGGCACTCCTGTTTTTTTTTTTGCGAGTTCGTGAAAAAACTGTGCCTAATCAAGCACACAATGTCCGATTGGTGAAGAAGCTTTTGATTATGCTGAACATTTTACAAAGTACACCGGTGCGAAAGGTATCTCAGTATGCCAAAGCGCCACTTAGTATCAAAGGCCATCTCCAAATCAAGAGATACTAAAAGAAAAAAAATTGCCCCATACCTGCATTTTTCACTGCAAATGTCGTCGAAAGACGATAGTTTTGCGTCTGAAGAGAGTGAACAAACGTTTATTTGTTTTTATTCGCAAGAAAAACGTTGAATAGTATGAAGGTGGCACTGCGTCAGGGCGCCTCGAGTGTGCAGCGGAGGTGAACGAGTGCATCAAGTTACGTCACACTATGGGCGCTATCTGGCCGCTATTTTGAAAAACGAAGCGCGCGCGTTCTGCGCCCCCGTTTTGGAGGTGATAAGGTGTAGAACACAAAGGGACGGTAGGTGCCACCCCCGTTTTATCTTAGCAAAGCGCTGGAAACAATTGCCTTTTCGTGCAAGCGTTGTCTGGTCAGCGCAAATTTATAGAAAAACTACTTTTCTTATAACTACTTATGTACGCTTTTTTTATTAAGAGACACACAAACAGAATATTGACGTGTTGTTATGGTGCCTCTGATGTGCGCAATAATTCATTTTTAACTGACAACCGCACAAGTATGGACACTGAATATTCAGCAACCTAAGGTCGGCCGTATGGAACATTGTTTGGCCACTTTGGTGCCGTTTAGGATACTGTTAAGGGCAGACAAACAGACAGTTGTTCACAAATGTACAGAGAGGCAGACATACCGAAATTTTTGCATCGAGGGTTCCAAAGAAAGGCTCTCCTCCTAAAACATTGCCTATGAGCGAAGGCACCACTAATTTGTGTCTCGAGAACAAGGTGGGCAGGGGTGGACCTAACCTCTCGAAACGTTCAATATTATGCATCAAGTAGGCCGTTAGCCTTCTTGCCTTACGCACTACTCGCCACTTATCAGCCAGCGTTAAGGTTTGGCTCATCTGCTGCGCACAATAATCGGTTGTCGCACATGTGCTTTCATGCCTGTTCGCGCCCTCTTCGGTCATAGCGTGCGAATATAATGGACTATGCAATATGGCGTGGGTCTTTTTTATGTACACCTTCTTACGGCGAGTATGCTGCATTAAACTTATGGTATTGCTTCTCACGGAGTCTTTCTCTCCCCAGTTGGAGCCCATCTCGGCCAAACGTAACTGTCTAAGGGAATTGCACAAGTCGTCTGTTTGTCATTTTCTCAAATACCTTGCAACTACAACTTGTTAACGCTATTGGCCGGTAACGTAAAACTGAGAATGGGTCCTCGCCTTGTTTTAAGATATTATTATCTAGGGCTTCCTTTCAAGACAAGGGGACCTCGCCGAAAAGCCATACAGCAATATACAGAGATGGAAGGAATTTTTAGTTTCATTGGGCAGGTCTTTAAATATTCTGTCCCACACACGGTCACATCCTGTGGCGGACTTATGAGTAATTTGGTGAAGCCTCAACCTCAGCAAAACAGAACTGTTTTTTGTATGCCTCATGGGCTGTGGATTAGCGCTAAAGGACCCATTTTTCTAATTCGGCTTAGTTTCGTTGAAACCCAGCGGCATAGTGTGACGAGCCGGAGACCTCCTCGAAGTGTGTGGCGATGTAGTTCACCAGGTCTTCCAAGCTGTCACCCTGTGTGTTTAAAAGTGGGGGTGAATGTGCTTGTCGTCCGGCTACTTTACTAACCATGCTGCAAGAATTAGCTCCATCTATAAATGAATGAATGCTCATTGAATTTCTGCCAACTCTCACGCCTAGCCTATGAGCATACTTTTCTTCCTTGGGACCTAACAATTTCGGAACTATCCATATTTTCGGTAGTCGGCGAGTCTCCAAGCAAAATTCACGCTTTAATTTGTTTTTGCGTGCCTCTCGACACTCAGTATCCCGCCTCACGACAATTAGTTTGGTGGATCATCGGGACTGTGGGATACATTTTGTTTCAGCCTCAATTAGGAGAGAGAGGGAGAGAGAAACATAGAGGACAGGTAGGGAGATTGACGAAGCTTGGCTTGGTTGGCTTCTTTACACTGGGGTGAAGTAAAGAGTGAATAACAGAAAGGATAGATATACAAAGAACAGCAGAAGAGTAAGAAAGAGATGAATAAATAGTCAACTTGAGACTACACAGCACGTTCTCACACTGTTCTTTCACAAGCTCTCGTGAAATACTCAACTAGGAGAGCTGTGAAACAGTCTACAGCTGCATCCATGCTTATACCACACTTATAATCTTAACTTGAGTCTGCAGCTGCACAAATAGTTCCCATTTAAACTTTTTCATCTTCCATCTGGGAAGCGATGAAAGACCTTCAGAATGTATCTGTGTGCTTAGAATTACTAGAAAATGGTCAATTGCGTAGGTAATATTTATGACCTTTCTTTTAATTAGCATTAATAGTGATGGAGATGCAAAGCTGAGATCTATGAACGAGTAGATATCGCTAGCGATTTCCTAATATCTCGGTTCTTTGTCATGTATCATGCCTTCATACGAGTGAAAATGAACTGTTCTTTTAAATAACGTCGCGCATTAAAACGGGGGTCGCTCATATACTGCTATGTGCGTGTACGTCTTTAAGGAGTAGATAGGGTTCAGCAAATTCATCTATAAATCACTGAGACAATCACTGAGCAAATTGTTACCAGTTTGTTGGAAAAAACGTGTCACCCGGCTACGGCTTCAAGGGGTGCTTAAAATGGCAAATGTTACAGGCTGTTTCTTGGTCAACTATAATAGCAACAACATCGGATGACGCGACAGCATCATCCCTGTTTTTTCGGAAAATATCTAACTGTGGAGGAAGTTGGTTAATTTAAATTTTAGGTGTCTTTATTGTGCCCACAGCACTTGTGGTGTATGCTTGTGTCAAAGTTCTTGAATACTATCAAGGTATTTCAGCAGTCTTCTAACGTTCCACTGTAGTTCAGTTTGAAGGTGTGTGGTACTGTGTGGACGAAAAGTTTTGCCTTAGGATACAAGGCTTTTTGGGAGCTCTGTAAAATCGAGTTTTTCTTCTTTCTTGGCGCACTGCAAATAGTAGCGTGTATCCTTTGGTGCCTACGGCGCCGTAGAAGTGGGGCTTGTATTTACATCACCTCTTGTGAGGCGGCGGATTCTGCCTTTTCAGCAGGCACATTCACAGTGGTTTCGGACCTTACTGCACTTGCAGTAACCCTGAGTCTGGTAGGCACGGTTGTCTGCCGGTCATGTTTTTCAGATAGCGAAGCAGTAGAAGCTGCTCCACGCGAGAGCTCTGATGGCGTGGGCCGTGGTCAAACGCAAGTGCAACCCTTGCGGACGCGGAAAGGTGTGCCGCGGTGCCCCGAAAGTTCTATCGGTGGAAGAGGGATAAGATGCGCAGTACAGAGAAAACTTTTGCGCGTCTTTTCGAAGGACAAGTTGAATTTCACTCTTAGTTCTGTTATTTTCTTGTCTTCTTCCCACAAGGGGCATGATTTTGAATAGACGTTGTGGTCCCCTCCAGAATTCGCACAACAGGCTTCAAGGCACTGTTCTCCGATGAGTGTTCTTCCAATGCACAATTGGCACATGTGACACACCCTCTGCAGCTTTGTGACGCATGTCGAAAGCGCTCACAGTCTAAGAAACGAGGGGCGTTTGTTACGTACGGTCTCCCTCGATGATTATAGTAGCCAGTTTTAATTATTTCAGGAAGGTTTCACGCTTCAAATTTTTGGAGTGTGTGCTTGGTTGGACTTGCCATTTCGCCAAATAATAATTTTTTCTACTTTGAAACGTTCTGGTCTTGCCATTCAATGAGGAGTTCACCTTCATCAAGTTCTAGAAGGTCGTCACTAATGATGCCGGTGCGCACTGTGTTCTTGTATCTATGTGGCACTTCTGACACTGGGATATTTTTGAAAGCTAAAAGTTGAAGGCCCCACCTCCACTAATGGGGGTCAATCAGCCGAAATTCGCAGGAAACAAGCCAGCGACCATGTGAACATGAAGCGGCTTTGATGCACGACTCAACAGAATCAAAAACAGCCTTCCGCACTGGCTAAACATGGCACTAACGCACACAGAAAGACTAAAAGCCCTGAATGAGCAATCCCCGTAGACTGGTGGTCAATGGAACATACGCAGCGGAACGTAATGGCAGGAAAGCCAGTGCGAAATATAACGGCAGGAAATGAACTCTAACGTAACTCGCAGTGGAATACAAGCCATCAACTCACCTGAGCCGACGCGCGAATCCCGATGCGACCTTTGCTCTGTAGCACGCACGAAGGAAAAAATACATCGCGCCTAGCGTGCCCGACACCACATCCCATCGCTGGCCAGCCACAGAAAAGCCACCCCCCTCCCCCCACCAGTCTTTACCGCCCCTAGTGGCTTTTTTGGATCATGACGCTCATCCCGCGCATGTGCAACACGCATGTGCAGCGCACATTTGTTCTTGCCCTACTTCCACTCTGCGTGTTGTAGATATCCACCCATCAGCTCGGCAAAGTTTTGAGAGTTTCTCGTACTTGAGCTTGTCATTAACTTGCATGAGAAGATCGCCGCTTTCCATTTTCAAACTTTGTATTCTGAGCCGATCGCCTCTGTGAGGCATTTCGACACGGGTATTGGTGAGATTTTTCGGACAGTCTTTGATTGATGTTGGCTGTGCGTCAGGTGGTACCTATAAAAAAACTATGAATTGGACAAGAGTGAACAGGTCATCGCTGCATTAACTTTTTAGGCGGCGATCAGGTAAAGCAGAAAATGAGTCTGCCATAAAAAGATTTCAGTTCGGTGGCAATGGTGGCTACCCACTACAAAGCCTAAAAAGAGGACGCTACTAAACGCTTGGAGTTGCCAGCCATGCGTTGCCGCTATACCCATATTTAACAGCCCTAGGTTGAGCAGCTACACAGGGTTAGGCATATGAGCCAAGAAATGAAAGAGTACAAGGCAGGAAAGAGTACGAAATACAGAGAGAGAAAGAAACAAAAAAAAGCGACTACTGATTTCCCCTGGATGGGTCAGTCCAACGATGACGTGAAGCCGTAGACAAAGAAGAGTGTTCCCTCTGTCGGGGTTCCTTAAAGGTCCAAAACTTCATGGGTTGCCTCAGCTAGAGCTTTTAAAGGCCCAAACATTCAGCAACAATCAAACCCCCCAGATCGCCGTTCTCCGGACATGGCTAGGCCACGCACGGCGAAGTTGGAGGAGGTCAAGCCACCCACCCCCTCCCGTTGGTTCCGGTTCATTGTGTCGCCACACGCCGTTGTTCTCATGCAGAATTAAATAAAAGTTCATGCTTATGAACCAGACACGGCTGAAAGACGGAGCAAACCTGTATCTGTAACTGTTGGAGTCGCTGTGCACAACGAAAGTAGTAGACATCGCACTGTGCCTCTTTTCCCTCCTTCCTTTAAATGTGTCTAGAGAGCATGACTCGTATTGCCCGTTTTTCTCATGGGCTTTTACCTCCGGTCACAGATAGTTGAACAGCTGTTGTAGCTCTTTCTCTGCGAACTAAGTCTCGTCGGGCCTTTGTGGTGAGCTTTATCACTCGTAGTGTTTAACATCAGTGCCCTTGAGAATCACCTTTCCTTGAGAATAAATCGCTAATCGTCCAATAGCTTTGACACTTCTCACGTTTGTGATCACCATATCGAGATTTTTCATGACGTTGACGTTACTGGAAGGTCGTCGCTGTGAACCCATAACTTGCACAACTGTCAGTGGTACTGATCAGAACGGCTGGAGCATTTTAACGTTTTCTAATTACTTCTGCTAAATGATACTCGTGTTTCCGTTGCAATTTTCTTGAAGTTTATTGCTATCTGAGTATGAATCATCAGTACCTAAATTCTCTCGATGATCCGCTTGTCCGCTGATGCAAGCAGAAGTTATTTCAGGTAGTAGAGTTTTTCGACGTTTGTCAGACCGCCGCTTGGATGAACGGCATGCTTGAACACGTACCAGGGCCAGAATTCCCCTTTGCTAAATATGCTTATGTTATACATTGTAGCTGAGGACTTATACATTGTAGCTGAGTACTTCATCCGGTTAAAGCGGCACGGGCCGTGATTCCTCACGTCTTGTCTGTTCTTATGGTAACAAACGGTGCAACCTTCCCGTGGGCACCACCTTAAATCGTACAGCGCATCATCTACAGCCCGTGGGCATTGCTAACTGAATGGAGAGTTATAAACTTCTGAATAAGTTCGGACTTTACATTACCTGTATCGAAGGAACCGGAAATTTTATTCTGGCGTGTAAAGTTAAATATCATCAAAACTGGGACCTGGTAGATTGAACTGTTGCGCCACTGCATTCGCTCAGTTCAATCCTGTATGTGCTTAATCCTTGTTTAATTTACATATAAACAAGCTCTTGAGGTTCGGCAGTGTACTAATTGGGGAAGTGCGGATATTGGACTATGCAAACATAATTCAGCTAATGCGACTACCAGTGCATTTCACATTATGAACAATATCAATGACTATCTGATATGTAAATTATGCAACTACATGTCATTCTCGATGTGAAAATGCCAAGTACATTATGGATATCTATTTTTTTATAACATACTGCAGACCAGAATTCGGTCCTTGCAGGAAAGGCATTCCTAGTACACTAAAAAATGAAATACAATACCAAAACATCAATACAGTGAGTACAAAGACTGCGCAAACTTTTACACTCAACTTAGTAAAGGCACTCAACTGCGCACTACAAAAAAATGCAATACAGTAGTTACAACAGAAGTAAGTAAAATGAAGTAAAACATACAAAATGGAAACAGAACTCTTAACGCGTGTATTTTGGTAACTTAAAAAGAGGCATTCATTATATGCCTGGAATTTCACTCCGACATACAAAATTATACAAAATGTAAACACAACATGCAAAAAACATACAAAATCAAAACATATCACCTAACGCGGGTATTATGGTAACTTAAAAACGGTCATTCATTTCATGCCTACAAAGTTCCACTCCGATGCTGTCCTGGTAAAAAATGAGTGCTTGTAAATATCTGTCCTTGCAAAATGAGCGGTGAAAGCATGTGTGTGATCGTGACGTGTTCGTCTTGTGGACAAAGGTGTTAAATATAACGCGCGGTCGATGGATAATTCACGTTTATTGAGTGATTGTAGGAAATTGAGGCGGAGAATCTTCCTACGTGTTTCGAGGAGGGAGATGTCAGTTTTTGTCATCAGCTGTGTGGGGGAATGGGTGTGCTTAAACTTAGAGTAAATGAACCGAACAGCTTTTCTCTGGATTTTTTCTAATATATTAATGTTTCGTTTAGTGTAGGAATGTCATGTATTGCAAGCATATTCTAACTTCGGTGTAATGAAATTATTGGAACTCAGTAGTTTAATGTGGGCGGGTGAGTTTTTAAGCTTGTGGTTCAGGAAACAAAGTTTACGGAAAGCTGAGTAACATACATAACTAATATGTAAATTGCACGAAAGGTTGTTTGAAAATGTTACCCCCAGATATTTAAAGCATTCAACTTCTTTTAGCGGTGAGGCGGCCAGTGCGTAGGTGTCTTTTAACGGGATTTTTCTCCTTCTGATACGAATACAGACAGTTTTCGCTTTGTTTAAAGACATGCCTGATCTGTCATACCATGCCTGTAAGTTGTGCAAATTATTCTCGAGGTCGCTTTGGTTACGCACTGTAGTTATTTCCTGATATAAAACGCAATCATCTGCAATCAATCCGATTTGTGTGCCAGGTGGAACAACGTTGACAATGTCATTTGTATAGACCAAAAACAACAATGGCCACAGGACGCTACCCTGGGGTATTCTGGATGTCACAGGAAGACAGCTCGAGTCATTGCCCTTAATAGTGCCACGCTGCACGCGATCCGAAAGATAAGCTGCTATCCAGGATACTATAGCGCTTAGAAAATTGCAATCTCTGAGTTTTTGTAAAAGTTTATAGTGAACCAATCCATCGAACGCCTTGCTAAAGTCTAAAAAAAGAGCGTCGATTTGACAATTATTATCCCATGTTCTTGCAAAACTATTACACCCAACAGTTGTGTCGTAGTGGAGTAGCCTTTCCTAAAGCGCTGCTGGTAGTTCATTAACACTGAATTTCTGTCTAAAAACTTTGTCATGTGGCTGGAGATGCTATGCTCGATTAGTTTACAGCAGGTTTACAGTGATTAGTTTACAGTAGAATCATTAAAGATATTGGTCAATATTTCCTGCAGATAAACGATTGCCCGTTTTAAAAATTGGCACTACCCGAGCTGTCCTCCAGTCTTTGGGCACTTGAGTAGACAACGAAGAAGCTCTGAACCGTATAAAAAGAAATCTACCAATACACTCCGCATAGCGCTTAAGAAACATATCTGGGATACCATCTGGGCCACGTGATTTTGCGGTCTTCAAGTTTAAAAGCATTGACACAATACCATTTTATGAAATAAGGTCCACTTCGTGTGCCTCGAAAACAGTGCAATGAAACACGTTACCTAAACCTGTCTAGGAAAAAACGCTGTGGATGTAAGTGTTAAAATGTTCGGAGATTTTTTTCACGTCTTTTGTAGTGGTTCCATAGACCATTATCTCAGAGACAGGTCTCTTAGCTTCGCCTAATATCCCCGAAATTTTTCGGGTGCACTTTTCATGAAACCAGGTAGCTGTATGTTGAAATAGTAATACTTTGAACTTTGAATAGCTGATGACAGTTTGTTTCTTATAACACTGATAAGTTTGGGCGGGTCACCGTTCTTTTTGCTTTTTTTTTAGTTTGCGCTTTAGTTGCAATGTGTTACGCGTCATCCACGGCGTTTTTTTATTGACCGTCTTTATATGTTAGGCACAAATATATTTATGAAGTGGCGAAACCTTTTAAAGAACATTGCCTAGAGCGTGAATACGTTGTTTTCAGTATCAGTGAGGTCACCAAGACACGTTTTCGTGTAATCTATTATGCTTGCATCATCGGCTTTAGCAAAAGTTTGGAAGCAAAGTTTTTTTGTTCAGTTAGAGACAACAGGCGTAAGTATGAGCAAGCAAACATTCACAAGCTTGTGATTGAACAGACCTTCCTGAACTGAAACGACGCATTTCGAAAAATCACTATTCCCAAATAGCAGGTGAAGAATATTGCTAGAGAAACCTTGTACATGGGTAGGTTCATTACTGCTTATCTGAATATTGATAGCCGTACTGAGGAAAACACGCCACCGTACTATGCCACTACCCTGGATGTTCAACGCAAACCCCTTACTAACCCTTGAAAACGTGGACGTGGGTCCACTAGACGCGTCCACTAACGGCTTCAAAGCAATCCGAACGACCTTCTGACAAACAATGGCAAAGAGCGACACGATGAATGGCTGTTGTGCGATGCCTACATTGAACAGGGTGCCTGAAGCTGTGATACTAAAGTTTGTCATGTGCCTTCGTGATTTTGTTTAAGTGCTCTTTATGCGCCGCTACATCCTCTAACTAGAGATATGTGAGTTTTTTACAGTTTCTCTGATGTACCACATATACGACACCTTTAGAATGAGCACGTTGACTCTCTTGAGAATCACACGGCTGTAAGAAGTGATTATAGTGACTCCCCAAGAGGATTGTTGTGCCTCTTCAATGGGAATCTTAGACGTGAACATAAAAAAAGGTTTATTTAAGGAGTAATTCTGCTACACAACAATAAACAGCACCTGGCTTTCTGATGCTTTCTTTTTTGAAAACCAAACGCTTAATACTTTCCTGTCAAAAACACTATGTCAAGCTGACAATGCGCGTGCCGTTCGCGAGCGCGAATTAGCGCAACTGTGGAGGTACCGCGAGTAAAGTACTCGTACTCGAGCATATTGGGCCCTTCTTGATGCACTCTAGACCATGTCGTTAGCTCCACATTTACCAAATTTGTTGTTACGTGACATCAATAGACGGTGAATGTGTATGACTGGTGCAAACTTCATAATTATGAGACACGTGCCATGTAAGAACATGACAACATACCATGTTTATAGCGTGCTCACGGCTGTTTCGCTATCTCCACATATACTAAATTTGACATCACAAGACGTCAATAGATGACGAAGGTAAACGACGCATGCCAACATGATAATCATGACACGGAAGTCGTGAACGGCATAATTTACCTCCACCTCTTAACGTTGTGCTGATTGGAAAGTGGCATATCAACATTCCTCATTAGAGCTGCGCGACGATCAACGATTCGCAATGTACGTGGTAACTGCCAATTTTTTTTCTCAACACAATGGTCTAGTGGGCATGTTGCTCGGCTGCTGACCAAAAGGTCATGGCATCGATTCTCGGCTATGGTGGCTGCATATTCGATGAAGGCGAAATGTTTATGCCCTGTGTACCTGTGTAGCTAAGTACGCGTTAAAGAGCCTCAGGTGGTCTATATGTTCGAAGCCCTCTACTGTGGCATTTCTTAAATTCACATCATGGTTTTTGGACGTTCAATTTTAGATATTTCTAATAAAATGTTTTCTTTTCAGTGCAGGTTGATTAAAATAGGTTTTTGTGGTGAAGTACTTGAATATCAGTAAGATATTACGAATCTTAGAAGGCTCCTATTTCAGTAAAAGGGTCTTAAACACGCTTTCGCTAGTCACCTGGCAGGCACATACTGCCCTCTCATCACATTTGTTGTAATAAGTACGTTCATGACCTACAAGAGCTTACAACATGTGTTGAATATTCTAATCCAGTTACCTTTGCGATGCAGGTCAGTAAGTCATATGTCGTTTTTGCTCATATTCGATTAATTACTTTTTATTGCAGTTTGCGAGCTCCCATTGCTGTATTACTATTGCTGTTGAGTGTGCTGATGTTATTACTCGTTACTGATGCTGTCGGGTGACGTCGAAACTAATCCTGGTCCTAATGCAAACGCTGCTATTCTCCCTGAACTACAAGAGCTAAGCACCGGACAGGTCGAGTTGATTTCCGATGTTCATAGTCTGAAATCTCAGCTAAGCACGACGGAAAGAACACTTACAGACTTAAACAATCGACTGACCGATCTCGAAACGTATAAGCAAACCCTTCTTGGCCTCCGAAATGAACTAAAAAAAACACAGATCAACATAGTCAACACGGCTAAAAAAATGCAAGTTTTAGAGGCTTCCCTCGATGATGCTGAAAACCGCTCGCAGCGGAATCACCTCATTTTCTACGGTATTCTCGACTCTACAAGGAACGAAACATGGGCTGCATCCGAAAAAAAAAAGATCATGGATATCTGCAGTAATAACCTTAGTTCACTAGAGCAGCCTAGCTAGATGGAGCGTGCACATCGTCTGGGTCATCATTCAGACAACCAAAACCGCCACATAATTATGAAATTATTATCACACAAAACAAGAACCACACTTTTATCAAATGGCAGGAAAGTAAAAAAAAAACTAGGTATAGTATCGGAGAGGACTTCTCCTGCGCGTTCAACGTTGATTGCATTTGTGAAAACAGCTGATGGCATTTGTGAAAACACGTTCGGACAAGTACTCGCTGCGATTTAAAACACTGCATATCGGGTCGAAGCACTATATATTTGACACATCGTCAAACGCTGTTAAAGAAGTTTCATAGCAGTCACCACACAAACAACCAGCATTAGTGCGCCATACGACCTCACCCTGCCACATTCTCTCATTTTTCATTATATTCACTAACATACGCAGCCTTCTTCCAAAGTGAGAGCTTATATCCAACATTATCTCTGCATCTAACAGCAACATACTTGTGCTAACAAAAACATGGCTTAAGCGTGATGTAACGGCTTCAGAAATCTTAACTAATTTGAAGGACGTACACGTACCGCAATGACTGAAAAAGACCACGGGGGGACAAAATACTTGTCGCAATTCATGATGACTTAACTTGCTGTGTCATTATCATCAATTCTAATATAAAATTCATGTAGCTGATTTGTCGTATCCATACCCTAACAGTTCTACTTGGCGACTACAATAGGCCCCCACAAGCGGGTCTAAACTTACCCCGTCATCTGAACGATACCGCTCAAAAACTTTCTTCCACTTATCCAAATGCCAAAATTCTTTTCTTTGGTGACTTCAACTGCCCGGACATTGACTGGCAAGACATAACTGATTCTACATTATCATGTAATGCAGAGGCAAAAAATTTCTCGATGTGGACCTTAACTTTAACATCAACCAGCTGGTCTCCCAACCAACACGTGCTCCACGAGGAACGGCAAATATTTTCGGCCTACTATTTACAAATAGCCGCGAAAACCTATCCTCTATTAACTATCTTCCTGAAATAAACGATCACAAAGTTATTCATATTCTATTTTCATTTAACTTGACAAAAAACAAATTACTATTAAAAAGAGTCTTCTTTATGATAAGGGCAACTAAGGCACAATATCTAGGGATCTCAGCAATTTTTTTGCAATCAGCATAAATCTACACTTCACACACACTCCGTTCGTGACAACTGGCTGATCTTCAAAAACAGAGTAAATTGTTCCGATACGTTGATCCAGAAGATAACCTTTCGCATTAACCACAATCAGCCATGGTTTTCGCGGTACTTAAAAAACTTGAAAACAAAAAGAAGCGACTTCCTTGCACTGAAAAACAAAATGACAAGCCTGCTACATGAAAAAATACATTGCTGATGAAAAATTGTATTTGCAGTCTGTTCGTAAAGCCAAGCATTCGTTTTTTTTATATTCACATACTTGACCTGCTATTGAAGAACCTCAAGCAATGCTGGCAAGTTTTAAACCCCACAAATTCTTCCAATGTCACACCAACAAGTTATTTGCACTAGACACTAACTGACTATGATTGCGCAGAAATGTTTAACACAGCGTTTTCAGCTGTATTTACCACACAACTCGACACACGCTCATAGTCATCATTCTTCGTTTTAAAAACTTCCATGCCAGTAATCACCTTCTTTGAAGAAGGCGTTTCATCAATTATTAACAAAATGAACTTCTCTCCATCAGCTAGTGTGCATTCTATCAACTCGAAACTCCTGAAAAATGTGCAATCGACTTGTGAAGCATACTTTTGTCTCATCTTTTCAAATCGCTTTCCTCAGGAATCACGCCCACTGATTAGAAAATAGGCAAGGTCGTTCCAGTCTACAAATCACGTAACAGAAACTAGCCCTTAAACTACCACCCCATTTCATTACCTAGCGTGCCTGGTAAAATCATGGAACATGTCATCCACTCGCAAATCGTCAACTTATGGGACTCCAACGCATTTTTTTTTCATTTTTCGAAGCACGGCTTTGACAAAGGCTTCTCCTGCGAGACCCAGTTAGCACAATTCGTTCATGAACTTCAGGCTAAGTCTCGACTGCAACATCCATATTGACTCAATGTTTCTTGATTTCGCAAAACCTTTTGACAAAGTTCCTCACATCGTTTGTTACTAAAGCTTTCAACGCTCAACTTACAAGCTAGTATCCTCAAGTGGCTTGAAGAGTTTTTAACTAGCCACTCTCGATGCGTCTGTGTTAACTGCTATCTGTCTCAACCCTTCCTAGTAACTGTTATCTGTCTCAACCCTTTCCTGTAACCTCAAGAGTCCCACAAGGGACTGTTCTCGGTCTCCTCTTGTTTCTAATACATTAATATGTGGGGTTTAACGTCTCAAACACACCATATTATTATGAGAGATGCCGTAGTGGAGGGTTCCGGAAATTGCGACCACCTTGGGTTCTTTGTGCACCCAAATCTAAATCACTGATACGACCAAAACTATAATATGCATCTGCCATCTGGAGCCCGCATTAAGCATATCTAAGCACCGCATTGCAAGCCGTTCAAAACAGGGCCACTCAATTCATGTACGTTTTATATTCATATCACATCGACATTTCGCCCTTGAAAGCGGCATTCAGTTTATCACTACATTTGTTCCGCCATTGTACTGCCAGTCTTACCCTTTATCACAAGTTATTTTATTTGTCTCTCAATCCATAAATGTATATAAAAGCCGCATCACGCATTTCCCACCGCACCAGTCATCCACTTCAAGTCTCCCGCCTGCCATGGCATACCACTACGTTTTCTGCTTTATTATTCTTCAAAGTAGCTTTAGACTGAAACGACCTACCCTACAACATTGTCAACACTGCCTCATCCTCTGATTTTCTGGAACGATTAACTGATCATCTACGATGTTAGTGGAATCATCACTGTTCAATTTTTTTCTTGTTCGCCCCCCCCCCCTTATGTAACAACCACTGAATGGGGGGTCCTTAAGGGAAATAAAGCTCAACTGAACAGAAACTGAACTGAACAATGATGTTGATGAGGACTGAAAAATTGCCAAGATATTCCCCGTTTCAAGTCCAGTGACAGACACTCGCCCTGTCACAATCGACTCATTTCACCAACATACATATCTTACAAACTACTTAAAAATATGTAGCTTTTCGTATCTACGATCACCTTGAATCGAATGACTTCTTTTTCTTTAATCAGCATGGCTTCAGAAAAAACTACTATTGCGACACTCAGTTGATCAAACTCACCACTGACCTTCACTTTATTATGAATGGCAATGATCGGCTGCATCCGTGTGTCATTTAGGAACTTGTGGAGGGCAAGGATTTGCTATTGGGGCGCTTAGAAATATTGGAAAGGGGTCACTTTCATATGGATTCTCTAAAACTTCTCTATTAAGAAGGGGAAAAAGAGAGAGATGCAATGCTCAGATCTCTAGAATCGTATGTTCTATTCGCGATGTTGTAATATGTTGGGACTTTTATTCAGGAGGCAGCGCCGGAAGTAAAAAAGGTTGTTCATCTGGCAATTTTGTGCATCGCAACAACAGTCGCCCCAGAGACTGCTATGTGCGTTGAAGTACTGAAGGACTAGATAATTTTCTCGTAGCTGGTCTATTAGGAACTGGAGTTCATTTTTTTGTAAGTTGTGGTGTTGAGGTATGTAGACAGAGCAAATTGTGGAGAGTTTAGTGAAGATAATGGCTCGAACAGCTACTGCCTCAACAGAAATTTGAAGAGACACATGCGTGCATACTATTCCTTGGTTAGCAATAATAGCTACACCACCCAATGATGCCATTGCATCATCTCGATTCCTTCAAAAAATGACATGATTTCGTAAAAATTTGTATGTTTTGCTTTCAAGTGGGTCACTTGTATACGCAGCACTTGTGGATTGAGTTTGCGTAGCTGTTCTTGTAGGTCGTCGAGGTTCCGAAGAAGGCCTCGGATGTTCCACTGCAGTATTGGTGTTCACATGATGAGCTGTTGTATTTAGTGCGGCGTGTATTTTAATTGGTTTAGGGTACTTTGGGGTTCAAGAGGCAGGACCATCGTCCGTTGCCAATATGGGCTTTTAGGGTCCAAGCTCCTTAAGACCTCACGATGTCCGCCATCTCCCGTATGTCCGTAACACCATGTAACCTTCAACGTTAGGCAACAGAGGGCGTTTGTGGTAACCGTTTTGCATGTAACCTTCAACCTATAAGCAACAGAGGGCACTGTGGTTAATTGTAGATGTGATGGCACTGCTGTCAACGATATATATATATATATATATATATATATATATATATATATATATATATATATATATATATATATATATATATATATATATATATATATATATATATATATATATATATATATATATATATAATCACGTTCCATACCACACATTCTCTTTTATCATATGGACGAAGACAAACGCGGGAAAGTGGAGACAAAAGAGAAGGAAGTGGATGCAAATCGGCCTCGGCGACAACAAAGTTCTACACCACAAACTAGGGCTAAGGAAGCAAAGGGTAAGCGGGAACAACGCCAAGCTGACGCGCAGTTGAGACAACTTGAAGCGGATGCAAGGCGGCAATACCGACAAGATAATTCCACACCAGAGACGATACCTAATGAGGCTGTGATTATGAAGTCAAAACGTAACCCGGAACTCGGAACCTTATATCAGCTATAAAGAAGAATCACCGCTATATCACAATCGGTCTCAGCACTATCTCTTTGAATACAAAATATATAAGTATCACAACCACAATTAGTCTCAGTACTATCTCAACTTTAATCGCAATAATCACCTCTGAAAGCTTCGCCCCATAATTATCTTCAAACAGCTTGAAATGCAATGACTTTTTTGTTTTCTTAGAACGGTCCAGAGAACTGCGCCGGTGTTCTTGCACGATAGGTACCGGTGTTTTTTGCATTGCCTCCTGAGAGGCACTAGAAGACCTTATGTGTGGGTCTTTAGTTCGAGTTTGTGTCCTCGCCTGGCGTGACAAAGCCTTGGGACTCCACGGCCCTGGAGTCTCCGGTTCCTGTTCAAAACTTAGCGGAGTAAACATACCTACGGCCGCTGGGGGATCACCTGCCACAGCCATCCACTCACTCTGCGTGGCCCGGGCAAGTGGCGGAGGCTGGTGCGGCGCTGCCACTGACGAACCACATCAGAGTAGGTTGTGCCACAAAATGGTAAGCACCTTTTTCTAGCCTTCCTGAAGGAGATGTTTTCCATCACATTCAAAGTAATTATGTCCTTTTTCTTCATCCATGCTGAACACAATTGAAAGTATGCTGAGTGGTCACCCTCGCAGTTCGCACAGTGACCTGGAGGAGTGCGCTTGACGGAGATGTGGTCCTTTTATGCACATTTGGCCCATGTGGACTGTCCTCGGCAATCAAGAGAGCCATGACCGTACCGTTGACCTTTGAAAAACCTTCGCAAATTTGGCATGTATGTCCGCACTTGGAGTTGAGTTTAGCCTGTTTATATGTGCATTTAATGTGCATTTATATGTGCATGTGCATGATTTATAAAAGGCATTCGATACCAGTGACCATAATATTCTGCTTATGAAATTAAAACACTATGGATTCCGCGTCAAAGTTTTTAGCCTTTTTTCTAACTACATTGATGGACGTCACCAAATGGTCAACATACAAGATCTTACGTCGTCATTATTAAACATAAAGACAGGGGTGCCTCAGGTGCCCGTCCTGGGGCCACTGTTATTCTCACTATACGTAAACGATTTGCCATGCATACTCAAATCGACCGAGTTGCTATTGTACGTTGATGACACAGCTTTAATTGTTACCGCCGATCACATCGCCAATCTACAATGTAGAGCTAATGAAGAACTAGAAAATATTTTTAAGTGGTTTACAGTGAACAAATTAACACTCAATGTAAAGAAAACCAAATACGCCATTTTTCACTCCCGTTACCGAAATGTAAACTGTGAGTCATTTCGACTTACAATGAACTACTGCCAACTTGAGCATGTAAATGTATTTGAATATCTCGGTGCAGTGTTCGACAGCCAATTGCACTGGAAAAAACAAATTATCCCTGTTTGTATGCTACTGGCTGCTAGAAATTATTTTAGCAGAAATATTCTCTGAGTCCTTTATTTTTCGTTTCTTTATAGTCATCTATCATATTGCTTAGACTCATGGGGATGGACCTTTAAAGCTTACCTTGATTCTATCCGAATATTACAATAGCGTGCAATTAGAATTATAGATTATTCGGTATATAACAAACCCAGTGAGTCTTTGTTTCACAAGTTGGATATTTTACCTTTTGATTACATACGGCAGCATCAAACTGCAGTCAACATCAATAATGTTATTGCACACAGTGTACCTTTCGATGTATCTATCTGTTCTTCCTCGTCCCGCGTCACTAGGTGCATGACATTGCGGAATTTGAATCTTCTACCTAATAAAAACGTGTATGCTGAACGCTTACTACAGTTCGTAGGAGCTAAAGTGTTGAATAACATACTACTTCAGAATAAAGACTCTAGGGATTATTTGAGCGCACTCGAAAGATATTTGCTACATGTAGATCAATAGTACTAACCATGTACTGAGCCTTACACATAGTGTGATGTTTTGTCTGTACTTGAATATTTCATTATTTATGAACAAAGTGCAACAATGTGTATCTTGTAATTTTGTTCGTTTTTTGAAAAATCAACGTTTTTTGATGTTCTGATTTTTTATATACAGATTGTATTCTGCTTGTATACTTCTTCTCGTTAGACCCCTACTAGCCTATGGCTATGGGTCTAATCAGTGTTGTGCATTTCTTGAAATGTAGTCATAACAACCTCAATAAAATGAAAAAAAATGTGTTTTTGCACTTCACTAGATTCAATTTCAAGTATATTGTGTTTTGTTGGCTTTTATGTGTTCTTTCGTCTGATTTTTATTCTTCGCAACTTTACAACAATTTGCTCTTTCCATCCGTCAAGAAGCTTAGCTTCAGTTAGGTTCAAAAGGTCGTCATCAGAGCCAACACATCGACTGATATTCATAGACCTATGTGGACGGACTGTGATAGGGATGTTTCAAACAGATGTCAGAATCGGGAGGGATTTCTATTGCTTCTAGTCTGGCAGTTCAAGAAGAAGATCGCCGCTTGTTATCTTAGAGTCCTTATAGCCATGTTCTAGTTCCTCTGTTAAATTTCCTACTACTAAAAATGGAGAGATAGCTCTGGCTTTTCCAACAAATTGTTCAGCATGCAATACATGGTACTTAGGAAAGTGTTCGTTGGTTCTTGAAAATAATGTGGTAACTACTTCAGTGTGCAACCTTTTCAGGTTGGGATGAGCTTCGGAAGAGATTGCACTTGACATAACAGGTCGTTTAAGTAGGGCAGTGGTGCCAGCCACCCACCTCCGCGCCCAACCAGCGGACGTGGCAAGAGATGCTGGGCAAGCCCTGTCGACGCCAGCTGTACAGCGCAGATGTAATCCAATATGGAATAGCCAAGACTGGGTGTCCACACAAGGTTAACGCTTGGCGCCAGGAAATTCGGAATTAAATTGAAAAGAGAAGATAACAGGAAAGATGTAGGTATGAGAGAAAGACGAATATGTAAGGAGGGAGGGGCAGGAAAAGGCCACTGCCGAGTTGTGCTGGTTGGCTCAGACCAGGGGTGCCGTCTACGTGAAACAGGGGCCATAGAGGTGTGTTGCCTCTGCTGGGGGTCTTAAACGTTCAATCACCCGGTGTCCACTCAACCCCCAAAATCCCCTTTTCCCCGGACATGGCAAGGCGACCCACGGCTAGGCGTGCGAGGGAGTCGAAATACCCCGGTTAGCTCGAATCCGTGGTGTCGCTACACACGAAACGCCTGCTTAAGCAGACGCCCCTGCGGGTGGTCTTGTGTGGCTTGTGTGTAGCGAGATTTGGGTACTGTTGACCGATTTCCGGTTCTCAGCTTGATAACATGTTTTTTTTTCTGTTTGCTTATCCTATGCGCGGCCAGCATGCCCTGAACTTCCGTCGTAAGGAAGGTTTCAGATAGAGTGCAGGGACAGAGGCAGATGTATTGGTGGCAGCGTTGTCTTGAGCAGATGCTGCAAGCTGATTCACAAACACGTTTCGCGCAATCTCGCGGTGCCCTGGCAACCAGCACACTGCAACACATCGGTTGAGAGCATAAATCTTACGTAATAGAGGGTACGGTGGCGCAAGGACAGAAGTTTTATGTTTTCACAGAGTTTTCGAGGCCGTAACTACACTCGGTGAATTTCTGTATATTACCGCGCGTTGTATTTGCAGTTGCTTAACATTCTTGATGGCCACAGACAGCCTGTGCGGTAAGATGCTTGTTTCTGAGTGCCGAATACCGGAGTTAGAGAAGGATGGGCCAAATGATATATAGGACACACACCAGTGTGCGACTTTGAAGCATCTGTGAAAAATTGTGGGCAAATGTACTTGTATTGGAGTTCGAAGAACTGCGTGCGGATATGTTTAGTATGGGCGTGTTTAGTGACTTTAACGAAAGATCGATCGCAGTCTATAACACGCCAATTACACGGTGGAAAATATACTGCTGGAGCGATCAAACGGGGTTCTACAAGTGGCACAGCTGCTTCTTCAGCAAGCCGCCTGATATAGAGTGTATAGGGTTGTTTCAACATTGGATGGCTATTTAACAAAGTAGAATTGGACAAATCAAATCATTAATTGCGCTGTGAGTAGGATATGTTCCTCGTCTGGGTTAACATTGAGATAGTATGCGAAAACATTTGAAGTCTCTGCAGATGGAGTGACTATTTATTTGATTCTATGTTCAGACTCTCTACGGGGCTATTTCGAAAAGCACCCGTAGAGAGGCGAATGCCTAGATGGTGGACGGAGTCGAGAATCTGGAAGGCTGATAGTGTTGCCAACTGATAAATTATCACACCGTAATATATACGCGTGCTTACGAGGCTTTTATATAAATTCATCAGAAATGTCCTGTCACTGCCCCACGTATTGCGTGACACTTTAAAAAAACCATGGTTTTTAAGCACCTGTCTTTTAGTGCTTGATGTATGGTATGACGGTTACTTTTGTACTTCATATTAGGCTCAGAATCTCATGCTCTGTCTTCACAGACAGACGTTGGTAAGGCAGGTCAAGGTTGGGGTGAGAATGAAGGCCTCTTTTTCGGCGAAACAATGCGCAAGTGCTCTTTGGCTCATTAAGTTTGAAGCTATTCTCGTCTACCAGTTGAGAAACTTGGTTCAAACCTAGTTGAACCTTACGTTCACACACAGAAAAGTTGCACGGTTTGAAACCAAACTGTACATCATTGACATATGTCGAGTAAAAAATATTGAGTGGGAGAGATGAGCGCAAGAAATTCATTTTGATTACGAAATGTGTGCAACTCAGTATAGCTCCTTGTGACACTTTAGCTTCTAGGACAAATGTTCGGTATAAGGCAGTGCCAACTCGGACGCGAAATGTCTGATTGGACAGGTAGCTTTAGATTATTGCGAATATTCTACCCCGCAAACCTAAATGTGACAAATCTGGGAGTATGCAAAAGCGCCACGCAGTGCCATAGGCCTTTCTCATATTGAGGAGCACCGATAGAAATAATTGTTTATGAATGAAAGCGTCACGAATTTGTTCCTCGATACAAACAAGGCACCCAGTAGTGAACTTGCACTCTCGAAATGCACACTGGCATGGATCAAACAGGCTATTTGTTTCAAGAATATGCATCAGTCGTCTGTTTACTTCTTTTTCGAAAACCTTGCTAAGGCAACTCGTCATTGCTATGGGCCTGTAGCTTGATGCTGAACATGGGAACTTGCCCTGTTTAAGAATGAAAATAATGACTGCTTCTTTCCAGGCAGAAAGATTCTCACCGGGAAATCAAATCGCACTATACAGTGAAGCAAAATGGAGAGGTAAGCGAGTTGGTACTGATCCATAAAAACGCAAATTTAGCGCCAAAAGACACGGAGAACAAAGGGTACATTCGCCCGTGTTTTTTCGCACTAAATTTACGTTGTTAAGGCTGTATACAAAGAAAGAAGAGCTTTTGGGGTTTTAGGATGCAGTCGCTTGAGCGTTTTGTATAATATACGGTTGGAGCCTGGGGCGGGTCTGTTACAGCAGTTTGACGATGCTTGTAACTCAACTAAGACTAAAGGTTTATTGTATGCCTCAATGTTTGTAGATTAGTGTTCAATTTTCTGTTGGTTTTTTTTCATTCTTGCTATGTATCGGTCGATCGGTCGACTGTAATGAAATGAGCTCGAGATCTGTTCGAAGTGTTCCTAGGGAGTTCGCTTGGATCAAACATGCTATTTGTTTCAAGAATATGCATCAGTCGTCTGTTTACTTCTTTTTCGAAAACCTTGCTAAGGCAACTCGTCATTGCTATGGGCCTGTAGCTTGATGCTGAACATGGGAACTTGCCCTGTTTAAGAATGAAAATAATGACTGCTTCTTTCCAGGCAGAAAGATTCTCACCGGGAAATCAAATGGCACTATACAGTGAAGCAAAATGGAGAGGTAAGCGAGTTGGTACTGATCCATAAAAACGCAAATTTAGCGCCAAAAGACACGGAGAACAAAGGGTACATTCGCCCGTGTCTTTTCGCACTAAATTTACGTTGTTAAGGCTGTATACAAAGAAAGGAGAGCTTTTGGGGTTTTAGGATGCAGTCGCTTGAGCGTTTTGTATAATATACGGTTGGAGCCTGGGGCGGGTCTGTTACAGCAGTTTGACGATGCTTGTAACTCAACTAAGACTAAAGGTTTATTGTATGCCTCAATGTTTGTAGATTCGCGTTCAATTTTCTGTTTTTTTTTTCATTCTTGCTATGTATCGGTCGATCGCTCGACTGTAATGCAATGAGCTCGAGATCTGTTCGAAGTGTTCCTAGGGAGTTCGCTTGGCCTTCGAAACCATACATTTGTGTGTTTATCAGAGAAAGAGGATGTGGTTCTCCTCCAACTACCCTACCGACGATGCTCCATACTCTTGCTTCATGTGCATATATTTTGATTCCAGACAAAAACCTCAGTCAACTTTCCCTCATGGCCTGTCAATGCGTTCTTCCACCTTGAGACGTTTTCAAAATTGTCAAGATTTTCATCCGTCGGTGAGTGTCGAAGTAGCTTTCATGGTCTGTTTTGTTGTTATCGCGCATTGAGGCACTCACTGTTCCACCAAAAGACACGTCGTTTTTCGGACAGTCTAGATGTTTGCGGAACGCGCTTAGCTGCAGCTTCAATAAAAGAAGCAGTAAAGTATTGTGCAACAGCGCCTAAGCTAGAACCGGATATTTCATTGCATTTAAGCCAGCAAATTTGTAGAACTGGTCCGAATTGGTTCTTTCTATCAGCCTTTTGCGAAGCTGTGGAGGGCCTTTTTGATACGGCTGAGCTCAGAACTGCAGGATAGTGGTTACTTTCAAAAAGACTTTTGATTAGGTTGCTTAACGAGTAGGTAATGTTAGCGAGGCCATAATTTGTTGCCTCTTTCCTCTTGAAGAGACACGCGCCAGAGGAGAAAAGAAACTTTTCAATCAGGTGACCTAGTGCATCGCAGCGCGAGTCATCTCACAGACTGATATGTGCGTTAAAATCTCCAAAGAGAAGAGATAGTTCTGGAAGTTCATCAATTATTGCCAGGAATTCTTGTTTTCTAAGCTGATGCTGAGAAGGTGTAAAAATAGAGCGAATTGTGACCAGTTTGTCCATAATAGCAGCTTGAACAGCTACTGCTTCAAGAGGCATCTCAAGTGGTGAGTGTGTACAGGCCGTTCATGGTTTGACATATTGATGCGTTATTTGACATATTGAGGCCGTTACCGTTTGACATATTGATGCGTTTTTCTTCAAATTACTATCTCATGGTCGTTTCTGTTGCGATTTTCGTAATTGCTCTTGTCGCCATCGATTTGCATCTGCAATTCGTCTTGCTTGTTGTTCCTGTAATTATCGTAGTTGTTGTGCAGTACGCAACAGAGCTTCTTGCTGTGCTCTCTGTTGTTGGTTGTTACTGGACCACATTGGCCGAGGTATAGGCTTGGCTTGTGTTGACGATGGCATCTCATGAAGAACTATTAGCAAAACAATGGCAGCTAATAGTATAGCAGAACATAGTCTGCTAGCTGTCACCATACCGAATAACCCACACTGGGCACTGCCTTATATATAAAACGTTTCCTTTGCATATAATAAAATCACAGTTCAAGAACTATTGTCACCACTCTTCAAACCACCGCATAATATTGCTGTCTTTATTGTGACATTTGCGAACATGGCCCCAGAGAGTTTAGATTTGTTACCTTCATTTTCCTCCTCAATGCCATTCTGTAGTTCAGATCTTGTCCCCAGCGGAACACTATTGTGTGTACTGCCAGTGATGATAGAATACAATAAGGACTCTAGGTGAACGTGTTTCTTGTACCTATTGTTGGGGTAGACTTCAGAAATTTTTATTTCGAAACCATGAAATAAATATTACTTCACGATGTATATATCTCTCATTTTTGTGTACTGTTACGTGAATGCATAATCCAGAGTTTTCACACGATGACGTGAAAGAGCTCCTTACGCTTAAATGCCGAATCAGGTGTAAACAACGGTGTTGCTGATTGTGAGCAACAAATCTACGGAGATCGAATGAAAGGCCTTCTGTGTAGCAGACAAGTGCTTTCCTGCAGAGCCACACCATTCTTCCAAAAAGCGCAAGGAAAAACAAGCTTACGCACATGTCAAGTAGAGTTCGAATAAATTCGTACTCCGAAAAATAAATAGAGAACAAGGAGCAGCTAGTTTATACTTCGCGACAACTTTGCCCATCGCACGACCTTGCGGCAAGCTGAGGAATGTTTCCGCCCATCACACGTGGGCTTCGGTGCTTTCCCGTGTGCATGCTGAGTGTCATCGGGTTATTATGCTGCGTTGAGCATGGTATACTTGCCGCACTCGGTGCTGTGGGTATTTCCTGCACTTCCAATGACTCCGGCTGCAGCGTCAGGTGATTCCGTCAGGTGATTCCGTCCAGCCTCAAACAGTCGGTCGCAATCAGTGGCACCAAGGTTTATTATGTGCAAAGAATAATATACGCGTTCCTTTTTAGTGTACTTGTGTGGTAATATCTGCGCTGTTATTTATTTTTTCTCAGTCGATAACTATTGATTCGCGTGATGCGCCGAATACATTTATGTGTATCGCGTTGTTTCTACCTTTTGCGCGCTATCTCCTTTTCATAAATACAGTAAGTCCGTGTTCAATGATCAGTGTGGCTTTCTTAACGCTTCATGCGAAAATAACTGCAGGGGATATTTTTCTCTGCTCAAAAAGAAGTATTCTCGGCTGCAAAGAGCATTTTATACTTGCCGCACTCTGTGCTACAGGTATTCACTGCAGCTTATATGACGGTAAGTCAGCCTTCTCAGGCAAAGCCTTGTTTGTTTTCGCATGGCACCTATACCGCTTTTTGTGCATTGGCCGCTCCTTTCTCTAGATTTGTGATCCCCTCTTTACAGTGTTAGTGCTGCCTTGTGCAACCACGCCTATGGGCTAAGAACCATCAAGACAATCGTCGAAATGTCCGATGCATTTACGTGCACTACGTCAATGTTAAAGAATTTTCCTAATCTTACGTGACCACTAGCAATTACGCCCAAATATTCAGCACATGTGGGAAGGCCAGCGTCTCTCATAATCCTATCCCCTAGGGACGTTTGTGAGAGCAGGCGTTTGGTGCGTTGGGACACCACGGACCCGAGCTAACGGGGAGTTTCGACTCCCTCCCACGCCTAGCCGTGCGTGGCTGAGCCGTGTCCGGAGAAAAAGGGATCCTGGGGGGTGAGCCGACGCCAAGTGATTAGACCTTTAAGATCCCCTGGTAGAGGCAACACACCCCGTTGGCCCTGGTTTCGCGCAGACAGCACCGCTGGGCTGACCCACCCAGGAAATATCGGCAGTCGCCATTTTCTGTATTTCTCTCCACCTATACCTTCGTTTTTCATTCTCGCTTTACATGCGTCCTGTCTTCTCCCCTCTTCTAGTCACTTATAATTTTCCTGGCGGAAAGGGTTAACTGTGTGTGGTCATCCAACCGTGGTATACCTTGTTAGGTTTTAGCAATGGCGTACGTCTGGCCTCGTGCAGACTTTTTAGGAAGTTGCCGCGTCCCCTTGTAGGGCTTCGTGGTGGGCGGTCGGCCCTGTTGCCTAACATACCAAATATCTTATGTCGGAAGCTTTCCCTCAACTCCCTGACCGACCTCTAAAAGAGGTCACACTGAAGCTCCACTCAATTCAGATCTCCAAACCGACCTAAACAACTTCCCCCGTTTCCACGTTTTGCATAGCGAAGGAAATACAACTCGGCGTAAACTATCCCCCTTCTTCGTGGTGGAATCTTAGACGAAGCAGTAGGAAATGAATACAAAGCATCGAAAACGAACACTGGAGACCTCTTGATAGAATTAAAAAGGAGAGAACAAGTAACAAAACTCTAAGACGTAGACAGTATTGGAAACTTGGATATCACAATCACCCCTTACCGGTCTCAAAACAAATGTAAGGGTGTTATCTCGAAAGTATATTTCCTGAACCTGAGTGACGAGCACCTTCTCGAGGGTTTCCAAGATCAAAATGTAGTAAATGTCCAACAAATAACAAAATAACAACTCCCGACAAAACACACAGTTTTAACTTTTGGCACAAGCAAACTTCCTAGCTCCATAGAAGCGGGATATCTCAAAATGAATGTCAGACCATACATACTGACCCGAGGCGCTTCATTAAGTGCCAAAGGTTGAGCTATGCTTCACAATCTCGTAGAGGTAAAGAAACGTGTGCTAACTACAGCGCCAACGACCACAAGTCAGAGAAATGTTAGGAATCTCACCGCTGCGTGAACTGCAAAGGCGATCACCCGGCGTATTCTAGATCGTGTCCATGCTGGAAAAAAGAAAAAGAAATAGTTGCTTTAACAGTCAAACAAAAACTAACCTTCTTTGAAGCGAGGAAGAGGCTTGGACTCTTACCTCAGAAAATCTATGCCAGTGCGGTGTGGCTGGGGGCAACACCGCAGTGGCCTCAGGAGCCTACGAGGATTGTGGCCAGGGGTCCCGTAGCAGCTCCATTTTCCATCTTGGTGGTAGCAGCCAGTGGTGCACCACCATCGACATCCAAGGTGGCCCTACCTGCTTTGGTTGCACAGGACCCGTGACTCAGTCGCACACAAAAGCCCGAGACGCGCGTCTCAGGGCCTGGTTCTCGATCCTTCAGCGCCTCTAACAAGGCGATGGGGATAGACCCCATCGACCTTATAACCTCGGTGTTGTCTGCACCGAATAATAAGCGCTTTCTCGAGCACGCCAAGCGGGACAAGACCCCAATAACGCTGCAACCCATGCGATAGCGTGTGTGGTTATCGTTCTTCATGAACCCTGTTTTACCATATGTCACCTACCATAATGTTAACAATCATTCTACATTGTTGATACATTTGCTTCCTTTTAATTCTATCATGGCTTTCATTAAGAATTGGAACGCCAGAGGACTACTTTGAAACTTGGGTGACATTAAAAACATATTTAACAAGTTTTCCCCGATAGCATTCTGCCTCCAGGAAACGAACCTTGGTGCAAAGAACACGCGTATACTAAAAGGGTATACAGTTTTCCGTAAGGACCGGCCGCATTGTAGCTGTTTATTGGGAGGAGTTGAAGTTGTATAAAAGTGGCATTCACACCCGATCAATCAGAATATACACCTCCCTAGAGGCAGTGGCAGTCATAACTATTGCACACAAAACCATATCCATTTGCTCTATCTACAATCCCCACAACAAACAATTAACACTACAAGACCTGGAGGATGGACCACCCAACTTCCAGAACCGTTTGTTCTCGTAGAACATTTTAACGCCCATGGTACGCTATGGGGAAGCGACAAAACGTAACAATGAGGATAACTGATTGAAGATTTTATTTTATCGAATGACATTTTCACTTAAACTTTGGCACACTAACCTAAATTTTACCAAGTTCAGGCAAGTTTAGCTGCCTCGATCTAGCATTCGGTTCACCATCTGTTTTTAGTGATTTCAAGTTGAAAGTCCTCGACTCTTCGTACAGCAGTGATTACCTACTTGCAATCATCAAACTGCCAGCTCACTACCCAGCATCTTCTCTAAACCACGCCGCTGGCTAATCCATCTTGCGGACTTGCCACTTTTTACAAAGAATGCAAAACTCGAGGATGCCATCTCACCTGGTATCACCATCGATGACATAAACGACAAACGGCAGTAGACATCGACAACATAAACTACTCTATACTGGCACACCTGTCCGAGTCATGTGCAAAGGTTTTACTTACTGTTTACATGGTATGGCAATCAGGATCTATGCCAAAACAATGGAAAGCTGCCATAGTAGTGCCATTTCTAAAAACGGGAAAACCCCCAACATCCCCTAGCAGCTGCAGACTGATCGCTCTTACCAGCTGCCTCGCGAAAATTTACGAAAGTATCGTAAATTGCAGACCATCATTAATTCTCTACTCCCGAAATTTGATAGACAATCTTCAGTGCAGATATAAAAAAGGTTGCTCAACCACTGACCATCTTCTTCGTCTGGAGCATGAAATACGAGGGGTTTTTCGTCACAAGCAGCACTGTCTCACGTTTTTTTTTTGACTTAGAAAAGGCCTACTAGACCACGTGGGGACACGGAATTCTGCAAGACCTCGCTAATATAGGCTTTCGAGGCGAAATGCCAAAATGTTTGTCCAACTTCGTGACTAATAGAACATTTCAGGTGCGCTTAGGCACTGTAATTTCACGTACAATTATCCAGGAAAACGGCGTACCTCAAGGCTGCCTCCTTAGCACTACTCATTTCAGAGTAAAAATGAATTCAAATAATATAGTCATACCACCCACAATCATGCACTCTCTGTATGTTGACGATCTTCGCATCGCTTCTCCTGCTTCTTACCTATCAATTTGTGAGAGGCAACTTCAAGTTGCCCTAAACCATAAACATACTAACACAATGGGCTGACAGAAATGGCTTCCGATTTTCTACACAACAGACGATTTCTGTGGTATTTACATTGAAAAAAAGATTATTTCCAGATCCAGAGCATACATTGAACAACATGGCGATGATGATAAAGCATGAACAAAAATTCCTAGGGGTTACATTTGACAGTAAACTGAACTTGCTTGCTCATACTATTGCACTCAAACTCAAGGCCCATAAAGCGCTTAATATTTAAAGATTCTCTCCCATAAGCATCGGGGTTCTGATCGACTATGCTTATTGAAGGTTTATGGTTTTCTTGTGCGTAGTATTTTAGACTATGGGTGCATTGTTAACGGCTTGGCCAGTGAATCCTACGTTCACCGTCTAGACAATGTACACGATTTCGGTCGGCGTTTATCAAAGGGTGCCTATAGAACATCCCCGATCCAGAGTTTGTATATAGAATGCAATGAACCTCCGCTATGCCAGTGCCGCATATTTTTAATACTCTCTTATGCCTTAAACATTAGGTCAAAGTCTCAGCATATATGCCAACACATCATCACGCAATGCCACTCAGGCCTACACAACTCAAACAGGCCGCACCTCATAAAACCATTGATTTTACGCTTTGAAGACCATTGCAACGTCTACAATATATTTGTAATGACGCACTGAAAGTTGCCATCAAACCACTGAGACTGCCGCCATGGGCTGACCTTGCGCAACTGTGCAAATTTTGACAGACCCGACTTGAGAAAAACGACACCGCACCACAACACTTAATTCAAGAATTCCACGCAATTAAGGACAAGTACACAGGTTATACAAACCTTTACACAGATCGCCCGAAAACAAAACACCATGTTGGCATTGGGACTGTGACAGTGAACTGAAGTGCTCTCAGTGTTAGACTACCAGAGTGCATGTCCATTTTCCGCACTGAAAAGTGAACCAATAAAAAAAAGCATCACTGAGGAATACAGACAAGCAATCATAAACACTGAGTCAATGAGTTCAATAAAAGCTTTATATATATGAAATCTCAATGCGAACCTTTACTAGGTAATACCCTACGTATGATTGTTTTAGATAATAAGAATAGGACTGTCCGTTTCTGTTGGGTTCCAAGACACATACTTATACCAGGCAACAAAAAGGCGGAAGAATGTGCGTCTTTCGCAGCACAGAATTAGTTAAAGAAAGATTCCCTTTAAATATAGCCTACGTTCTATTCACGTACCGTTATCATCAAAATGGCAGCAACAATCGGAAGCCTCCGCGAGTAATAAACTGCCTTTGCTAAAGTCCACAGCGGGTGAATGGCAGTCTTGTGCTCACCAAGAACGGCTCATTGACGTCATCCTATGCCGACTCCACATTAGGCACACTAACCTCCCTCACAACTTTTTGCTTAGAAAAGAAGATTTGCCGGAATGTGAAAAATGTCAGCAGCCACTTACATTTTTGCATATTCTGATCACGTGTCCTTACATAGAAACAGAAAGACGAAAGCATTTCAGAGCACTACAAACCCCTCACACTTATGAACCAGAATAAAATTTTAGGAGATGATGCACTTGTTCCACTGTTTAACATTATCAATTTCCTAAAAAGAAGTGAACTCCTCGATAAGCTTTAGAATTGAAATGCATTGCCACGTTCCATTTCTCAAGTTGTGTCATCGCTCCGATACATTACACAATTCTCAGCGCAAACCGCCCCTGCAGTTTTCGAGAAGTTTCAGGACTGTAGTAGATCATTTCGGTAAGATCACGCCCACTCCGTGAACTGTACAAATTATTCTGGAACCTACGTCACCGCCAGTGATAACCCTAGAGTATTCGATGGCAAGAGTATAAATGCCAAATCTCTTCGTCGCTTGTTAGTAGCTGATCGACGGCCGACGCTCCGTTTACTGCTATCTGTGTAAGACTGCTACTGTAATCGGACTTTCCGTTTACCGCGCACAGGTTCGCCCAAATAAACAGTTAATTCCCAACATAAATCTCCTGTCTTCGGCAACGTCACGACGTTGTGACATCTGGTGGAGGTGCTGCTTCGTTAATGTACCGGACGCCCCCGTCAAGCCGTGAGCCCAGCCCACGTCACGGAGAAGACACCGATGCCAACCGAGACAGCAAGATCTACCACCGGTGTACGGGCCCCTACAAGACAAGGCGTGGAAGACCAAGGCCATGACCTCAACAGCAGCGACAATGATAACCGCGGCGTCCCAGCCCACGATCGTCATGCATCAACCCAAGGAACCACCAACTTTCCATGGGTCATCGTTCGAAGACCTGGAGACCTGGCTAGAAATAACCGACCATGTGGCCGCCCACAACCACTGGTACAAAGAATAAAAGCTCCGTCGTGTGTACTTCTACCTCGAAGACACTGCAAGGACCTGGCTCGAGAATCAGGAGTCAGCGCTACGAACGTGGGATATCTTCTGCGTCGCATCCCTGCAAATGTTCGCGAGCGTCGCTCGCAAAGAGAGGGCCGCTGCTTTACTAGAGACCCACGTTCAGCTACCAAATGAAAATGTTGCCATTTTCACACAAGAGATCACCTGCCTATTCCGTCACGCTGACCCAGACATGCCTGAGGAGAAGAAAGTTTGTTTCCTCATGCGAGGGGTCAAACAGAAGCTCTTCGCGGGACTAATGAGGAATTCACCGAACACCGCCCAAGAATTTGTATCCGAGGTGACCACTATCGAAAAGATTTTGGACATGTGCTCTAGACATTATAATCGTCGCCTGACTCCAGAATGCGCTGCTGCTCAAGCCAGTGACTCCGAAGATCTGTGTGAAACGATCTGAGCTATCGTACGGGAAGAGCTGCGCAAGCTGTTGCCTTCGGCACAGCCTCAAGTGGATTCAATTGCCGACATTGTACGAGAAGAAGTTCGGCAATCGCTTCGAATTCCCCAAGTACCGCTTTCCGAGCCGGAAACTATGAGCTACGTCGCAGCAGTGTGGCAAAACGCTCCTTCCCGTCCACGCCAAAACACCGCCCCATCACACTTGCGTTGCCAGACGCCACCGTCGCTACCATTCGCAGCGACGTCCTACCATTCTCCAGCGGGCCAGCGCAGTGCGTCGAGGAAAACGGACGCTTGGCGTGCACCTGACAGCCACCCGCTCTGCTACCACTGCGGCGAGGCCGGGCACACAAACCGCCGTTGCCAGTACCGACAGATAGGACTGCGTGGCTTCGCCGTCAATGCACCACGTCCGCAGCCAGGGGAATGGCCACGGGACATCGCCGACTACCTGACAGAAACTCAATAGACACCACAAATTCCTTCCCGTTCGCCGTCGCCCAGCTGCTGCCTGTCACCACACTCTGGCCCAATGCCAGGTCTGTCACCACACTCTGGCCCAACGCCAGTACTCTGGCCCAACACCAGGCCGGTCTCCTAGCCCATATCCGGGAAACTAAGGGCAGCAACCGATGGAGGAGCGGTTGCTGTGCGACGAACTACCGAAGATCTTCTGATGACGACGAAGACGCGACAGAGCTTTCAGAACACCACGACAACCAGGCAAAGCCCTAATGACGAAACCATACTTACAAAAGGTCGCATGACGACGCAGTATAGAAGCAGCGGAACAAGCTGACGCAGGTGTGACTCGACGCCATAGCCTAACTGCAACACGAGACGGCGAACTAGCGACCTCGACGTTTTTATCGACGGCCACGGTGTGACCGCTCTCGTTGATACTGGAGCCGACTATTCTGTCATCAGTGGGTCGTTTGCCGTGAAGTTGAAGAATGTTAGGACAGCTTGGGAAGGCCCCGAAATCCGCACAGCCGAGGTCATCTCGTAACGCCAGCAGGAATCTGCAAAGCGAGAGTCACGATTAACGGCCGTATTTATCCTGCAGACTTCGCAGTTCTACAGCGTTGCTCGAGAGATGTCATTCTTGGCATGGACTCATGCCTCCATGGTGCTGTCATCAACCCAAGAACATAGTCGATAACGTTATCCACAGAAGAAGCACTACCGCCACACACGCCGTCAAGAAACCACGCCTTGAATGTGCTAGAAGAAAGAGTCACCATTCCACCTCGCTCCAGCGTCATTATTTCTGTTGGCTCTCCTAAATCACCTGACTTGGAAGGCGTCGTTGAAGGCAGTCAGCACCTGTTCTTCACCCGTAATATTTCGGTCTCAAGAAGAATTTCAGAGCTGTGGGGAGGCAAAGCAATGGTTATGCTCACGAATTTCAGCAATGATTACAAACACGTGAACAAAAGAATGACGGTTGCGTACATCGAAGAAATTGTAAAAGCCACCAGTGCTTTCGCCCTCGCCAATTCTGCAGAACCGCTCAAAGAAACGAAGCCCCTAACTCAGCTTTCCACGTCAATCCCAGCGTTCCGAACCATAAGCAAGAACAGCTCAAGCGCCTGTTCCGGCAATACGAAGATTGCTTTTCGTTGCCATCAAAATTCGGCAGACGCTAATCACGAAACATCGCTTCATAACCGAGGAAAATGCCAGGCCACACCTTGAGCGCCCGTACAGGGCTTCGACGCGAAAACGCGAGGCCGTAAAGACACAAGTGAATGAAATGTTACGGTACGACATCATCCAGCCGCCCAAGAGTCCATGGGCGTCCGCCGTGGCGTTACTGAAGAAAAGAATAGAACCTAACGTTTCTGTGTCGATTATCACCGCCTGAACAAAATCACAAAAAGGACGTGTATCCTCTCCCACGAACAGACAACGCACTGGATTGGCTTCATAACAACAAGTACTTTTCGTCAATAAACATCAAGACTGGCCATTGGCAAATCGAAGTCGACGAAAGAGAACGAGAGAAGACGGCGTTTACAGCACCGGATCACCTCTTGATGCCCTTCAGTCTTTGCTCAGCGCCAGCAACTTTTCAACGCGTTATGGATACAGTACTGGTAGGATCGAAGTGGCAGACTTGCCTTGTGTGCTAGGACGACGTCGTCGTGTTTTCCTCGAGTTGAATGAGCATCTTTGGCGTCTTGAAGTTGTACTTCAAGCCATAAAGATGTCCGGGCTCACACTTAAGCCAGAAAAATTCAACAGAAAAGTGCAAATTTGCGTACGAGGAGCTGTTGTTTCTGGGGCACGTGATTAGCAAGTCTGGAATTCGTCCTGATCCACGAAAAACAGCCGCCATCGCCGACTTCCCGCCACCCACTGACAAAAAGGCAGTGTGCCGATTTCTGGGCCTGCGCGCCTATTAGAGGCGGTTTGTGGAAATTTTCGCCCGCATCGTCGATCCACTCACGAACCTTATCAAGGCCGACGTGAAGTTCAAGTGGGAAACACCGCAGTAACACGCTTTCCAGGAGCTTAAACATCGCCTCCAGAAGCCTCTGTTACTTGCCCATTTCAAAAAATTCGCCGAGACAGAAATACACACTCACGCAAGCAGCGTAGGTCTCGTTGTCGTTCTTGTGCAGAGGGCTGACGGACTTGAAAGGGTTATTAGTTACGCCAGCCAATCGCTATTCAAAGCAGAAGCCAATTATTCCACAACAGAGAAGTAGTGCCTCGCCATCGTCTGGGCTACGTCGAAATTTCACCGCTACCTCTACGGCTGGCCCTTCAAAGTAGTGAGCAACCACCACGCCTTGTTTTGGCTAGCTACCTTGAAGGACCCTTCAGATTGCCTCGCACAATGGAGCCTGAGAATTCAAGATTACGACATCACCGTCGTTTACAAGTCCGGCAAGAAACACTCCGACGCCGACTATTTCTCTCGTGTGACTTTCGATCAACCACCGCCCGACGACCCGGAGGACGACTACTTCTTGGGAACGATAACTACCGACGTCTTCGCTGAACGACAGTGGGTCAACCCGGAACTTAAGGCCCTAATAGAATGCCTTGAAGGCAGGACCACCGAAGTCCCGAAGGTATTCAAGCGCGCACTGTGGTCAGAACTGTCTACGGTCAGAACTCCTGCAGGTGCTGCACGACGGTCCGACGACAGGGCACCTCGGTGTTTCCCGCACGCTCGCGAGGATACAAGAAAGGTACTACTGGTCACATCTTACCACCGACGTCACTCGTTATGTGAGGACATACCATACCGGGACTGTCAGCGACGCAAGACACTGCCGACAAGGCCAGCGGGACTTCTGCATCCAGTTGAACCACCTCGCCGGCCATTCCAGCAGATTGGTGTGGACCTACTGGGGCCGTTCCCGATGTCGGCTTTCGGAAACAAGTGGATCGTGGTAGCTACCGACTACCTCACCCACTACGCTAAGACAAAAGCCCTACCCAAAGGCAGTGCAACCAAGGTAGCTAAGTTCTTCGTCGAAAATATTGTCCTACGTCACGGCGCCCTGCAAGTCCTCATCACCGACAGAGTAACGGCATTTGCTGCTGGCCTAACTCAAGCAATCTTGACACATAGCCAGAGAAACCACCACTGCACGACAGCGTACCACCCACAGACCAACGACCTCACCGAGCGGTTAAACAAGACGATCGCCGACATGATGGCAACGTACGTCGATGTCGCACACAAGACGTGGGATGACATTCTTCCGTACGTGACCTTCGCATACAACACGGCGATGCAGGAGACGACGCAGATATCTCCATACAAATTGGTCTACGGAAGGAGCCCAGCAACGACGCTCGATGCCATGTTACCCAACGTCACCGACGAAAAAAACCTTGATGTGAGTGAGTACCTTCAACGTACCGAAAAAGCCCAACAACTCGCTCGTCTCTGTATAAAGAATCAACAGACCACCGACAGCCGCCGTTACAATTTTCGACGACGCTTCATGGAATACCAGCCCAGTGAACGTGTTTGCGTGTGGACGCCGATTCGCCGACGTGGACTCAGTGAAAAGCTTCTGCGACGGTACTTCGGACCATACAGTGTGGTTCGACGTCTCAGCCCACTTGATTACGAGGTTGTCCCCGACGACATCACGAACTCTCAATGACGCCGATCACGACCTGAAGTCATCCATGTCGCGCGCCTCAAGCCGTTTCATGCGCGTTAACAAACAGAAACAGTGTTATTTGTAATATTGCTGATTGTATTTTATTCATTGTATTTTCTTGCATTATTGTTGTACTTTTATCTCTAGGTAAAGCGTGGGGACGATGCCTTTTTCAGAGAGGGCATTGCCACTTTCCATTTCTCAAGTTTTGTTATTGCCCCAATTCTCAGCGCAATTCTCAATTCTCAGCGCAAACCGCACCCACACAATTCTCAGCGCAAACCGCACCTGCAGTTTTCGAGAAGCTTCAGGATTGTAGTAGATAATTTCGGTAAGATCAGGCCCACTCCGCGAAGTTTACAGATTTTTCTGGAACCTACGTCACCGCCAGCGATAACGCTAGAACATTCGACGGAAAGAGTATAAATGCCGGCGCACTTCACCGCTTGTCAGTTGTTGATCGACGGCCGATGCTCTGTTGACTGCTATGTGGACAAGACTGCTACTGTAATCAGACTTTCCGTTTACCGGGCACAGGTTCGCTCAAAAAAACATTTAAATCCCAACATAAAGTCTCCTGTCTTCGGCCGCGTCATGACCCCGTGACAGTATATACTAGTTACCACTAGGTACCTTGTGATGGGCGCAGCTTTGCCTGAGTTGCACTTGCTCCAATAAAGCAAATATAACTAACTCTCATAATCATATGGTGGTTTTGGAACTGTTAAAGCGCACATATCAATCAGCATGCGGAAAGGCTGTCACGTCACCGCTTCTCAGTGAATAGACAGACTACGCTCTCAATGCCGGTATCAGCCATCACCACAATCATCGTCACTATCAGAAAATGTCATTTTCTCGAAGTCTGAAGCCCCTTGTCTTCCCTCACAAAATAGGCACCATGCCGTTCGACCAAGTATAGTCATATACTGAGTGTCACTGTATGCATTGACTTATCATATCACTAAGTGTCATACCGCTGAGTGTTATCATAACACGGAGTGTCTGTATGCAGTGACGAAAATCATATTAGCGTCTAAAAAAGCATTAGGTTTCTTAAAACGTAACCTCCGCCATACATCACAGCACGCAAAAGTAAACGCTTATCAAACGCTCGTCCGCCCAAAACTTGAATATGCGTCATCTGTCTGGCATTCACATCAGGTTTATCTCACCCAAGCACTAGAGGTGGTTTAAAATTGGGCAGCCAGATTTATTCATTCCGCGTATTCCTAAGGCATTAGTGTAATGTAACTAAAATGCAAAGATTGTCGTTGCCGTCTCAGCAGACTATCAATGTACCAAAATTTTTTTCAGAACCCTTCATCAACCACATTACAAGAACGCGAAAAGCGATTGCAGTTTGAAAAGCAAATTGCTACCGATGAGCATCCCACGGTGCAGTGAGGGCTGCTGTCTGTAGGGCAGTAAAAAGTGCTTTTTTCTTGGAGCATTCAACTTCTTGGAGCAGCCCACCCTGCAGCTTTTAGAGCCGCCGTTCCGTCCGTCGGCTCTTGTGCGATGGACAAGACCTACCCCGTAGAACCGATGGCGCACACACAACAACCGGCCCATCTGCTTTGCTTTCGGTTACGGCAGCCACGTAGCACGTTATTACTCTCGTGTACAGCCGGCTCCCAAGTCTTCGCCTGTTGCTGGCCAGCTGAGCCGTCCCTATCACGACGAACCACCGTATATGCCTCCACTGTCTCGCCCAGGTTCGTCTCCTCGAAGGTCGCCGTCTCCACGACATCATTTATTCTCGCCCATGCGGCCAAGTTCGGCTGCTCATCAGCGGAAAAACTAGTCGTCCCAGTCTCCGAGGCAAGGACTGCGACTCTATCACAGTGTGAATGCCCTCAGAGCAACCCCTCGAATGTCATTGACATGTTTATGGACGGTGTTCGTGCATCGGCTTTTATTGACACTGGAGCTGCCGTATCAGTTAAGGAAGAAAAACTTTGCCGCTTACTTCGAAAAGTGACGACGCCACTTCCTGGGTTGTCCCTCCGTACTGCTAGTTCACATCCTACAGCAGGGTGCACAGCTTGCGTTGTCAATGAGGACGTTCTGTATGTCACTCAGTTCATCATCATTCCGGCATGCTCTTATGATGTCATCCTGAGATGAGATTTTCTCTCTCACCACGACGCCGTCATCCATTGTGCCTCCGCCGAAATTGAACTCTCACCCTTCTTGCATTTGATGCCAGAGGACAGTCCTTTGAAACTGAGCAAGATTCTCGTGAAAGCTTATACCATAGTGCCTCCAAGCAGGACGACGGGTATATCGGTCTACTGCGCCGGTCTCTCCGACACAATTGCACTCGTTTCGCCATCCTACTGTGCTTGCAGAAAGAAAGAATTGCTAGTACCCTTCGCGACCGTGCAAGTCACCCAGGGCAACGGAGCTATTTTTCTGACCAACCCATCCCCGTACACTGTTACCTCGGTTCGAGGGGAATGTCTCGGCAGAGTGGAACCAGTCGACGATGCGAAAGTCCTGGGTGTACCCGATGACTCACGTTGTCCAAATTTGCATACCATCTGTGCTGTTTTCTCTTCTGATCCATCATCTCCTGATGTATTTGGCCCCTACGTTGATGACAACCTTACGTCGGTACAGCGTTTCCAGCTTCTGGAACTGTTGCAAGAATATCGTTCTTCTTTCGATGTCGGGCGAAGTTATCTCGGTAGCGCGTCCACTGTTACGCATCGTATCGACACTGGTGCCCATACACCATTACGCAACGTCCATACCACGTGTCGCCTGCTGAACGTCGGCAAATTAACAAGCAGGTTGACGATATGCTCCGACGCGACGTTATTTGGCCCTCAGACAGTCCAAGGATGTCTCCTGTTCTTCTTGTTGCGAAGAAAGATGGTTCTGTGCGGTTCTGTCTGGGCTACAGACGGCTCAATAAGATACTCGCAAGGATGTTTACCCACTACCGCGTATCGATGACACAATTGACAGCCTTCACGGAACCGAATTTTTTTTCTTTCGATCTGCGCTCGGAATACTGGAAAGTAACCATGGCTGATGACACTCAACCGAAGACTGCCTTCATCCCACCCCACGGCTTCTACGAACTCAACCTCATGCTGTTTGGGCTTAGTAATGCACCTGTAATCTTTGAGCGCATGATGGACACCGTTTTGCACAACTTGAAATGGCACACGTGCTTGTGTTACCTCGATGACATTGTGATCTTCACTCCAGATTTGTCCACGCAAATCCAACGTCTGAAAGACGTTTCCGCACGTGTGAGCAATGCCAGTTTACAACTAAATCTTAAGAAGTGCCGCTTTGCAGCACGGCAACTCGTCATCCTTGGTTAAGTCGTGTCCGAGGATGGAATTCTTCCTTACCCAGCCAAGCTCCGAGCCGTGGCCGAATTCCCCGAACCTGCGTCCGTCAAAGAACTGTGTAGTTTCGTGGAGCATACTTCTGATGCTTCATACGAAACTTTGCCACGGTCATATCACCACTTGATAAGAAGTGCAGCGTCAAAACGTGTTCAACGTCATCCACTTGTGTTACGGCATAGGCAAGCGGCCTATATATATACTTATTCGTCTGCAAAATGAAAGGCATTCTGCGTTGATTCTCAGTCCGGCTCGGTCACTCTGCGCTAGTTACTACAGTGGCGACGAAGAAGGGATCCAGATTTTCTGAGCGCCGGATGTTACCACCCACCACTACAGAACGTCGACGGGAATGACCATGGCTACGAGTCCCGGAACCCGAAGTTTTGACGAAAATCAAGATAAGTGGGAGATTTACTTGACTCAGCTGGAAGCATTCTTTGAAGCAAATGATATTAGCAAAGCGGAAAAGAAATAAATGTTTCTGATTTCGACGCTATCAGCGAAGGTGGTAGGCGTAATTGCGGGACACTGCGCTCTACGTAAAGTAAATGAGCTGAGCTACGAGGAAGCACTCGTTTTCCTAAATGCTCACTATGCGCCGAAGTGTAACAAAGTAGCCGCAAGTTACAAGTTCTTCACTAGAGATCCAACTGCCACTGAATCTGTCCGAGACTATGTCGTTGCACTCTGCAAGCTGGCAGATAAATGTAATTTTGGCACCAGCCTTGACCGAATGTTAGTGACCACATTGTTTGTGGCATTCGAAATTGCACGGTGCAGCAGACGCTGCTCGAAAGAAGTGAGCTCACGCTGGCAGAAATGACAAACATTGCTACGGCAGCTGAAACCGCTGCGCAGGAAGTTAGCGCCATGACCAAACAGGATATGGGAGCGGTATGCAGTTTAACGGAAAAATCACGCCGGTATAAAACCACCGTCAGAGATAAGAAGCAAAGGGTTGGCGATTGACCACGCTGTGGATGTTGTGATCATCAAGCAAATGATTGCCCGCACAAAGGAGGGCAATGTTTTGGCTGTGGAAAGACTGGTCATTTCGCAAGAAAGTGCCACTCCAAATCGAGGCTCAAGGTTTTTAGCAGGCAGGTTGGCAATGCTTACGCTGTTCACACCAAGAGCACTGAATCTGAAACAGAGGAAAGTGATATTTGTACAGTTTTCACTGTACAAGAGACACGGGAGAGGCAAAGTTTACTACAGGCGTTTCGCAGGGTCATCCGTTGCGAGGGCGTGCCCTCAAATACGGTCATTGATAAGGAATCGCCATTTTCAATAATCCCGCAAGAAGTGTATCTGTAACATCGCCTGAGCTGGCCGCGCTTATCAAAATGCAAAAAGACTCTCAGCTGATACCTGGGCAAGCTGCCCATTATCGGTGAACTGCAGCTTCAAGCTCAGTTTTCAGGCATAGCTGTACCTGCCACCCTGATCTTTATAGGGTGTTCTGGTCCTAGCCTTTGCGGAAGGGATTTAATGCAAGCCTTGTCAATACTTCGGAGCGAGTTCCTTGGAACAGTGCAATCGATGTCAGTCGCTCGCGACAGCCTCTGCACAGAGTTTTCTGCACTTTTCGAATCTGGGCTTGGAAGAATTCAGGGGCCTCCGGTGAAATTTCACCTTCGAGAAGACGCCCACCCTAAGTTCCACAAGGCACGGCCTATCTCGTACGCTCTTCGTGAGAAAGTGGAAAGGGAACTGGAACGCTTAGTGAGTGAAGGCATATTCTCACCTATAGCACATTCAGAGTGGGCGGCACTAATAGTGCCGGTACTAAGGAAAGATGGGCCCCTTCGCATCTGCGGTGACTTTAAAACCACAATAATTACTGCGTGGGCAACTGAGCAATATTCAATACCTAACATCGTGGATATTTTCGCATCACTTCGTGAGGGATCGCTTTTCACTAGATTGGATCTGACGGACGCGTATAACCAGCACCCCTTGGATGAGGAAGCGAAGAAGCTGGCCGGTATAAGTACGCACAAGGGCCTGTTCTGCTATAACCGTCTTCCGTTTGGAGTTGCCTCGGCTCCCGCGATTTTTCAGCGCCGCATGGAAACCGTCCTGGCTGGCCTTCCAGCCGTGCAGGTGTACCTGGACGATGTACTAATAGCCGAGCGTCAAGACGGTAACGACTCTGTTCTCCGGAATGTCTTACACCATCTGCAGGAAAGGGGTGTCAAGGTGAAGGCAGAAAAGTGTCACTTCCGTAAAGACTCAATCGTCTATTTGGGGCACCGGATCGACAAAGACGGCTTGCACCCGTTGGAAAAGAACCTCGCTGCCATACGCGATTCAGCACGACCTACTAGTGTAAGCGAACTGCGCTCGTTTTTAGGTCTGCAATCGTATTATCACCGATTCCTGCCGCACATGTCGGCGATCTTGGCCCCCTTGTATAAGCTGCTCGAAAAAGAGCATGAATGAAAGTGGGGTGCAACTCAAGAGAATTCTTATCAAAAGGCGAAATGCACGCTTCTCAGCTTATCCGTGCTGGCATATTTTCGGCCCGACCAACCAGTGCGGTTGGAATGCGATGCATCACTGTCGGGTTTAGGTGCCGTCATTTCGCACCGAATAAGCAACGTAGATAAGCCCATCGCTTTCCGTTCACGCACACTGACGCGTGCGGAAAAAACTATTCGCAGCTCGAGAAGGAAGCTCTGGCGCTGGTGTTCGGAGTCTCAAATTTTCGCGACTACTTGTTGGGCCGCGAATTTGTACTGGTAACGGGCCACCAACCACTTGTGAGACTGCTGCGAGAAGATTGACCGGTGCCTCAATTGGCGTCGGCGCGTATCCAGAGGTGGGTTCTGTTTCTAAGTCAATGTCGGTACCGTATCGAGTACAGGGCCGGGTAACAAAACGCCAATGCAGATGCACTTAGCCGTTCGCCAGTGCCGACACCAGAGGTTGTTCACTCCAAAACCTTGCCAGAATACGTGCTGTCTACGGAGCAGCTTGACAGTTCGTACGAGCCAGCGGGTGCTTTTAAGGCTCTTACCAGTGCGGACAAATATCTTCGTATTGTCCAAAACTTCATACGTAATGAATGGATGAAACGCCTCTCAACATGTCACAGCCATCTCCAACCTTATTTTTGCAGCAGACTGGAACTATCGAGCGCCGAAGGTCTGCTCTACTGAGGTCATCGAGTTATCATACCCAGCAAGGGGCGGGAGCCCATGCTATCGGAGTTACACAGGTCACACCAGGAGCATCGTGGATAAAAAGACTGGCTCGGACGTCGTTCTGGTGGCCAGGGTTGGATGGCGAGATCGAAAGTCTCACTCGTTCATGCATGCCATGTGTACAAGCTCAATCTATGCCACATCGTCAGGAGCCTATCAGTTGGCCAGAAGCAGGGATGAAGTGGTCACGGCTTCACATTGTTTACGCTGGGTCATTAGCGGGGCGCATGCTAGTCATAGTCGTCGATTCGCACACGAAGTGGATCGAGGCCCTCCCAGTAAGATCAGCAACTAACGAAATCACAATTACAAGGCTTCCCGAACTATTCGCGCATTTTGGTTTGCCCCTAACTGTAGTGTCTGATTACATGCCCCAGTTTGCAAGTCAGCAGTTGGCCCAGTTCATGACAGATAACAGCATAACGCACCTACGCAGTGCCCCTTACCACCCACAATCGAATGGCCTTGCGGAACGCGCAGTTCCCACTATCAAGTACGGTCTAGTTAAACACTTGATGGTACACGACCTCGAAGTTAAACTAGCACGAGTATTCCTAGGCTACCAACGCATGCCTCTACCGTGCGGAAAGTGTCCTTCGGAACTGCTGCTTAATTATCAAGTGCGTTTACGCTTGGACACTTGTGTGCCATCTTTATCTCGGAGTCATTCGCAGCCTCCCAGATTCCAGCCCGGAGACCCAGTGTGGGTGCGCAACTTTGGACACGGAAGGCGGTGGTGCCCAGGCGTCATCAGAGGCTCTGAAGGTTCGCGCCTCGTGAAGGTCGACAAACCAGAAGGGCCGACCCGGCGTAACTTAGACCAGATTCGTCCCTCATCCGGGGCTCCAAAGGCGGACACTTCTGAATCGGCACTGCCCAGGCGCTACAACGCGGAGCAGCAAGAGTCACCACAGAAGCAGCTATTAAGCCCGGTAACTCCAGCACGCATGAATGCTGCTCCTGTTCCTTCGGCAACGCCACCAACATCTCTTCAAGCTGTGGCTGCTTCCACAACTCCTCAAGTCTTACGAAGGTCTACCCGACAACGAAGACCCGTACAAAGACTCAATCTTTAAAAGAAAGGGTAAAGTGATAGGAAGCGCAGTGTCAAAACGTGTTCAACGTCATCCACTTGTGTTACGTCATAGGCAAGCCGCCTAAATATATACTTATTCGTCTGCAAAATAAAAGGCATTCTGCGTTGGTTCTCAGTCTGGCTCGGTCACTCTGGGCTGGTTACTACACCACTCGCGAAGCTCCTTGGAAATAACAGGCCCCTTAATTCGTGGCCATACGAGTACATTACATGTTCGCAAAGCTCCACCATTTGTGGGCGTCTCCTCCCATTCTACGCCACTACGACCCTACGGCCCCAACAGAGGTGCACACGGACGCCAGCTATGTAGGCCTCGGCGCTGTCCTGGTGCAGCGCAAACCTGGATTTCATGAATATGTCGTAGCATATGGTAGCTGTACGCTCACGAGAGCCGAGACAAACTATATCGTCACGGAAAAAGAGTGCCTGGCGGTCGTCTGGGCTCCTACAAAGTTTCGACCTTATTTGTATGGTCGGCCATTCGATGTCGTCACCGAACATCATGCACTATGCTGGCTGTCATCATTGAAGTATGCCTCAGGGCGTCTCGCCCTTTGGGCTCTTCGCTTACAAGACTAAGACATCCGCGTTCTGTACCGCAACGGACGCCGGCATGTTGACGCCGGCACCCTCTCGCGCTCCCCTCTGCCTGAAGGTGACGTGCTCTGCTAAGTATCCTCGGTTGCTGCTTCTACCACTGATGTTGACATCATCGCTACCGAACAGTGAAAAGATAATGGGATTGCCCCGTTGATATAATTCCTCTCTGATCCGTCCGCAACGCTATCCACGCGTGCCTTGCGTCGTCGGGCTCACCATTTCGCCATTCGTGACGGCTTCCTACTGCGACGCATTTACGACACCGATGGCCGGCAGTGGTAACTCGTGATACCCTGCAGTCTGCGGTCGATGATATGGGAATCATTCCATTCTAATCCTCAATGCGCGCACTCTGAAGTGTTCAAAACATACCATCGCATTCGCCAACGCTACTTCTGGTGCGGGATGTACCGCTACGTGCAGCATTTCGTTCGCTCCTTCCTCGCTTGCCAACGTCACAAAGCGTCAGCACACATGTTGCCAGCTGGTCTGCAACTGCTACCTTGCCCTGACCATCCGTTTGGGTGCATAGGTATCGATTTGTATGAACCACTTCCTCTGACGTCTGCTGGTATCCGCTGGGCCATCGTCGTCATAGATCATTATTCACGATACGCCGAAACCGCCGCTCTCCCTGCGGTTACTGCGCAAGATGTTGCGTCCTTCCTGCTGCATCGATTCATACTGTGCCACGGTCCACTTTAAGAGCTTCTCAGCGATCGAGGCCGTGTGTTTTTGTCAGAAGTCGTCGAAGCCATTCTCACTGAGTGCCGTTCTGTCTACCGCAAAACTACTGCTTTCCACCCGCAGAAGAATGGTCTCACCGAACGCTTCAACCGCACCCTCGGTGACATGCTTTCGATGTACGTCGCCACCAACCACACGAATTGGGATAGTATACTGCCCTTCGTCACCTACGCCTACAGCACCGCGCCTCAAAGCACGACCGGTTTTTCACCTTTCTTCTTGCTGTACGGAAGGCACCTGTCACACACCATCGACATGATACTCCCGTACACGCCGGGTCCATCTGAGTGTGCACCGATTTCTTAAACGGCCAGGGTTGCTGAAGAGTGTCGCGAGCTTGTCAAGACTTTGACGACGTATGAGCAAGAAGCGGCAGAAGAGTATTCGTGATGGCTCCGCCAATTTGGTTCCCTTGTAAGGCTCTCAATACCAACCTCTGTAATTGGCCCTTCTTCCTAACTACTTCCGAAATACGAAGGCCCTGATCGTGTCATTGAGCGCACATCACTGGTCGACCATCTGATCGAACCAACTGAACAATCTTTCGGACATGCGCCGTCGCGGGCGCGCCTTAGTCAACGTGGAGCGCCTGAAGGCATACTACGACCCGCCCATAGTTAGAAGCTGTCAGGTCGCTAGGCGGCTTCAATTTCGACCCCGTGGTAATTGTAGAGAAGCCTCCGAACACAGCGATGGGTCGAACTCTCGAGGGCTTTCTAGTGGGTCTACCCAAAAAGGACGCTGCCCGCGCTTAGAGTCGGTGCTTAGCCGTTACTGTCGCCATTGTGTATGCTCGCTGTGTGCCAGCTAATAAACAGCATAACGATATATATATATATATATATATATATATATATATATATATATATATATATATATATTTATTTATTTACAATTATTGAAATGTGGGGTTAAACGTCCCAAACCACCTTACGAATATGAGAGACGCCGTAGTGGAGGGCTCCGGAATATTTGATCACTTGGGGTTCTATAACGTGCACCCAAAACTTAGCACACGGGCCTACAACATTTCCGCCTCCATTAGAAATGCAGCCGCCGCAGCCAGGATTCAAACCCGCGACCTGATATATATATATATTATATATATTCATGTAGTATATATATATATATCCTTCGAACAGTGGGTCGTCCTCTCCAGCGCCTTCTAGTGGATCGCCCTTTTAGCAAAAAGAACAGCAGCTCGTGCAGAGAGTCGGTACCTGCATTGACTGTCGCTGTCAAGCATCATCGACAAGTGTCCGCCAATAAACGTCTCAACAATTTGGTGGAGAGTGCTGTGCCCTTCTAACACCTTCGGTAAGCATTCGATGCCCTTGGAGCTTCGATCCCGTACCGTGCCTTCTGCCAGGCACCAAGACGCCGCGCAGCAAACGCTTCCTCCTGCGCCAACGCCATGTTCCGGTGTTTGCCGCGTCCGCGACCCTCCTGTCTTCAGCAGCGCGGATGGCACTGACGTCGAGGACTGGCTCGCTATGTACGAACGCGTCAGCGTCTCCAATCACTGGGACGAGGCAGGTAAAGTCGGCAACCGGGTTTTCTACCTCGTGGGATTGACCGGCATGTGGTACAACAACCACGCATCCGATTTCCTCACTTGGTTCGCTTTTCAAACCACCGTCGTCGACGTGTTCGGCCGTCCTGCCTTTCGTAAGCTGCAAGTCGAACAGTGGTTACGTGAACGAGCACATCAGACCGGTGAGTCCTTCACAAGCTACATAGAGGACATCCTTGACTTGTGCAAGAAAGTGGACGCGAGCATGTCAGAGGCCGACAGAATTACCCATGTTCTAGAAGGCATCGCTGACGACGCCTTCACCATGCTCCTGGCCAAGAACCCTCGCACTGTGGCAGAGATCATCACACTATGCCAAAGTTACGAGGAGCTGCGGTGGCAGCGCTCGATGACTCGTCGACCACCCTCACGTGACGCTGATCTCTCGGCCCTGTCAACACTTCCTGACCACACCGCCTTGCTCGCTGAAGTCAAGTCATTCGTGCGTGAGGAAGTTGCCCGCCAGGTCTCAATACTGGCTTTTGCTTCCCCGCAACATGCTCAACAGCCGTCAAGCACACTTCTGCCTCTCTTCCGCCGAGCCATTCAGCAGGAAATCGCGGAGGTCGTTCCTGAATACCAGCAGCCGCCTCCAGTATCTACACCACTCAGTTACGCCCAAGTTGTCGTCAGGCCACCCCCACCGATTCCTGTGACTGGCCCCCTTGGTTACACCGAAACCATCGCCAGGCCCCAGGCCTTCGGAGAAACTGTGCCACCTACATATGCCGATGCCATGCACGTGCCCCGTGTGCCGCCTACTATGCAGTTATATCAGCAGCTGGCTCGCCCATTGCGTTCTGGGACATAGATGAGACCCGCGAACAGATGGCGCACTGCTGACAATTGCCCCATCTGCTTTGCTTGTGGTTGCGTCGGTCACGTAGCACGCTATTGCAAACGTGTGCAGCAACCGCAGGTCGCCTCCAATTTTCTCAGCCAATCGAGCCGCTTTTATGACCAACCGCCGCCTACGTCACCGTCGTCCCGCCCCGCTCCATCTACCCGCCGTTCACATTCTCCGCGACGTCGCTCACTGTTGCCGATGCGGCAACGTCCACTAGAGGGTGACCAGGAAAACCAGTCGTCGCAGTTCACGAGGCAAGGGCTGTGACGCAGTCGAACTGCGGAAGCCTTCAGGAAAGCCCATCGAACGTGATAGACGTGCTTGTGGATGGTGTTCGTGCATCTGCCCTTGCAGATACTGGAGCCGCCGTACCGTCATGGACGCAAAGCTTAGCCAAATACTGCGCAAATTGACCACGCCAATTTCCGGGCTCTCCCTTGGTACAGCCAGCGCCCAAAGCATTCACCCTACAGCGATGTGTACAGCCCGCCTCATGATTCAGGACGTGGTGTATGCCGTCGAATTCATCATAATTCCTTCATGCTGTCACGACGTCATCTTAGGATGGGATTTTCTCTCCCGCCACGACGCCGTCATTCATTGCGCACCAGCAGAAATAGAGCTGACACAATTCTCTTCTTTGACGCCGGCCGACAGTCCATCTGCTGCAAGCAAGTTACTCGTCAGGGACGACACGCAACTGCCTGCAAACTCATCCGCGGCGGTGTCGGTCTACTGCGCAAGTCTTTCCGACACCGCTGCACTCCTCTCGCCATCTCATCGTGTTTTCAACAGAAAAGGCTTGCTGGTTCCTTTTGCGACCGTGCAAGTCACTCACGGCAGCACCACTATTTTTGTTGTGAACTCATCCCCGTAGAGCGTTACGTTGGTGCGAGGGGAATGTCTCGGCAGCGTGGAACCCATCGAAGACGCACAAGTCATGGATCAACCTGATGACACGCTCTGCCGAAGTTCCAATACGCTTAGTGATGTTTCTACATCTGTTTCATCATCCGCTGAAGTATTCGGTCCTTCCATTGCCGACAACCTTACGCCGGTCCAGCGCTCCCACCTTCTGGCCCTGTTGGAAAAATTCCGCTCTTCTTTCGATGTCACTCCAGATTCTCTCGGCCGCACATTCGCTGTTACGCATCGCATCGACACAGGCGCACAACCACCACTACGGCAACGTCCATATCGCGTATCTCCCACAGAACGCCGTGTAATCAACGAGCAAGTGGACGACATGCTTCGCCGCGATGTTATTCGACCCACTAACAGCCCCTGGGCGTCTCCTGTCGTCCTCGTCGCGAAGAAGGACGGTTCTGTGCGGTTTTGTGTGGACTACCGACGCCTCAACAAGATCACTCGTAAGGACGTGTACCCACTACCCCGTGTGGATGACGCGATTGGCAGCCTGCAAGGAGCCGAATTCTTTTCATCTCTAGGTTTGCGCTCAGGGTACTGGCTAGTACCTATGGCTGAGGACGCTCGACTGAAGACTTCTTTTGTCACTCCCGACGGCTTGTACGAATTCAACGTCATGCCGTTTGGGCTCTGCAATGCGCCTGCCACCTTTGAGCGCATGATGGATACCGTTCTGCGTGACCTGAAATGGCACATGTGGCTGTGCTACCTCGATGACGTCGTCGTTTTCGCTCCGGATTTCTCCACGCATCCTCAACGCCTGCGGCATGTTTTAACGCGTCTGAGTGACGCCAGTCTGCAACTGAACGTAAAGAAGTGCCGATTTGTAGCTAGGCAGTTGGCAATACTCGGCTACGTCGTGTCCAAGGACAAAATTCTCCCCGATCCAGCCAAGCTTCGGGCCTTGACCGAGTTCCCCAAGCCGACATCCGTCAAGAAACTGCGCAGTTTCGTAGGACTGTGTTCTTACTTTCGGCGCTTCATCCGAAACTTCGCGTCTTTCGTATCGCCGCTGACGAAGCTGCTCGGAAGTAACAGGCCTCTCCATTCATGGTCATCACAGTGTGACGACGCATTCACAATACTCCATCGTTTGTTGACGTCGCCTCCCATACTCCGCCACTACGACCCTACGGCCCCTACAGAGGTTCACACGGACGCCAGCGGTGCCGGTCTTGGCGCTGTCCCCTCGCAGCGCAAACCAGAATTGCCGGAATATGTCGTGGCGTATGGAAGCCGTACGCTGACAAAAGCCGAGACTAATTACACCGTAACTGAGAAAGAATATGTGGCAATCATCTGGGCCCTTACCAAGTTCCGACCTTTTTTGTATGGTCGCCCATTTTATGTAGTCACCGACCATCACGCACTATGCTGGTTGTCGTCATTGAAAGATTCCTCAGGACGTCTCGTCCAGTGGGCACTTCGCCTGCAAGACTACGACATCCGCGTGCTGTACCGCAACGGAAGGCAACATGCTGACGCCGACGCCCTGTCGCGCTCTCCCTTGCCTGACGACAATTCCCACGACTCAGCGTTTCACCTTGCCGTTTCTTCCATTAGAATTCATGCCGTTGCTACTGAACAGCGCAAAGATCAATGGATTGCCTCACTGATAGACTTGCTGACTGATCCATCCACTCCATTCACTCGCGCGTTGCGTCGTCAAGCCCACCATTTCACCGTTCGCGACGACCTTCTCCACCGACGCAATTACAATGATGACAGCCTTCCGCGGCTAGTAGTCATAACCCGCAGTCTGCGCTCTGACATATGCGAATTCTTTCATTCTGATCCGCAATGGGCGCACTTCGCGGTATCGAAGACTTACGAGCGCATTCGCCAACGTTACTTTTGGCGCGGCATGTACCGCTACGTGCAGAAATTCGTTAGGTTGCAGACCTCTACCTTGCCCTGCCAAGGTAGAGGTCTGCAACCTCTACCTTGCCCTGCCAGGCCATTTGGGCGCGTTGGCATCGATTTGTATGGGCCACTCCCACCAACTTCGGCTGGTAACCGCTGGGCCATTGTTGCTGTGGACCACCTCACGCAATACGCTGAAACTGCCGCTCTCCCCGCGGCTACAGCGAGCGATGTGGCCTCCTTCCTGCTCCAACAATTCATGCTGTGACACGGTCCACCTCAGGAACTGCTCAGTGATCGAGGCCGCGTCTTCCTGTCTGAAGTCGTTGAAGCCATTCTCAAAGAGTGCAACGTTGTTCACCGCAAAACTGCTGCTTACCACCCGAAGACGAAAGGCCTCACTGAACGCTTCAACCGTAAGCTTGGCGACATGCTCTCCAAGTACGTTGCCGCCGATCACACAAATTGGGATGCCATTCTACCCTTCGTCATCTACGCATATAACACCACCCCTCAGAGCACTCCTGGCTTTTCACCTTTCTCTTTATTATATGGAAGGCACCCGCCGCACACCATCGACACTATACTTCCGTACAAGCCAGATCCATCCGAGTGGGCGCCTATTTCTGCTACAGCCAAGCTTGCTGAAGAGTGTCGAGAGCTTGCAAGGACCTTTACAGCGCATGATCAAGAGCGGCAAAAAGGCATTCGCGCTGACACCAGCACTACTGCGCCCACGTTCCTCTCTGGAGGGCTCGTCTGGCTCTCGATCCCTACCACTTCAGCTGGCCTATCTTCAAAACTATTGCCCAAATACGAAGGCCCCTACCGTGTCGTCGAACGCACTTCCCCTGTGAATTACTTGATGGAACCCATCGAACCAACTTCGGACATGCGCCGTCGAGGGCGCGACATTGCCAACGTGGAGCGCCTCAAAGCCTACCACGACCCGCTCATAGTAACCAGCTGTTAGGTCACCAGGCGGCGCCCTCTTCGTACCCGGGGTAGTTGTGGCGAAACCTTCAAACAGTGGGTCGTCCTCTCCAGCGCCTTCTAGTGGGTCGCCCTTTTAGCAAAAAGAAGAGCAGCTCGTGCAGAGAGTCGGTACCCGCAGTGACTGTCGCTGTCAAGCATCATCGACAAGTGTCCGCCAATAAACGTCTCAACAATATATATATATATATATATATATATATATATTTATATATATATATATTTATATATATATATACGGTGAATGATCGCGACGCCAGGGGCGAAAACCAGCCGAGAGAGTCCATATAATTGTTATTGCAAGAAAATGAAGCCTGAAGTAGCGCGGAGCACCAAACCAAACGTCCCACGTTTTTCGCGTGTTATCACATTCAGGAACAGCGCAAGGGATGGATGCACAAAATTCACCTACGAAAATATTTTCGCGCAAGAGAATTTTTTTTGCGGAAGTCGATTCATGAAACGAAAAAAAACGACGTTGGAGGCCATCGTTGTCACATCAACCGCTGCAATAAAGCGCACTGTGACTGCCCGGAAACATGTCAGCGATTGTGATGCAGTTGCTATACTTACTTACGTCACCGAAAAGTGCTCGTAAGTGGATTCGCGAAGCAAAGTTTTGCGTAAAAACAGCGCGGCTAGGGGAAAATTCTGAAACTGATGTGTGGCTACTTAGAACCGGCCACCGCGGCGGTATGCTTTGGTGCCCTGGCTGGTTTTGAGTTAATTCACGCCCATGAAGGGCTGCCTGATGACTGCTTGGGCTTTTTTATTTCTTTCGGCGCTTTGAGTTTAATGTGTTGCTTCCCTTGTACGCATTGGGTGGTATTGGCAACCAGCGTCGTCCAATAAGTTCAAAGTCGCAGTATTTGAAGAATCCTACTGGGCGTCAATGGCGTAAAATTATGCATGTAAAGATTTGTTGTTGGATGAAAACCAATGTGCTACGTGAATGGTCGGTGCATTCGAACGCGGCAAGGCATAGGATCAACCTTAATTGTTATTTCATTTCATTTCATTTTATTACCTTAAAGACCCTATTGAAGGGGTATTACATATTGGGTGGGTACATATACGAAAACGTGAAAGCCATTTTTTTTTACAATGCAAGGTAATTTGTTACGGTGTTCAAAAAGGTGGTAGGACAGGTTATGGCGGTGATTTTGTTAGAAAGGCCGTTCCAGTCCGTAGCTGCACGAAAAAAGAATGAGGACGAAAAAGTGACGGTGCGCGGACGCGGCCGCTCAACTTGTTGCGGGTGACCACTGCGATGGGAGAGGCGTGCCGGAGGAAGAATGTATGGTGGCCTGCCGAGCGAGCTGTAAAAAAACTTGTGAAAAAGGGAAAGACTAGAAATGCGGCGACGAGATGCAAGCAATGATAGGCCAGATTCTGTTTTCAGTGCTGATATGCTGACGTCGTAAGAGTACGTAGAATGAATAAATCGTGTGGCTCGATTTTGAAGTGACTCGAGTTGATTGATGAGATATGCTTGATGCGGGCTCCAAATGGCTGATGCGTATTCTATCTTCGTCCTTACGAGAGATTGATAAGCTAGTAATTTGACATTATTAGGAGCGTGACGCAAATGGCGTTTTAAGAACCCGAGTGTTTTGTTAGCAGATGCAATGATGTTCGTAATGTGCGTTGCCCAGGTTAAATCGCTACAAGGGTTATTCCGAGATATTTATAGGAAGGAACTAATTCGAGGTTTGTGTCAGCAATTTGGTACGGGAATATTATCGGATTTCGACGGATGTGAAAGGAAACGGTTTTACATTTGTTAGGGTTGAGTTTCATTATCCAAAGGTAACACCATACCTGTAAGCTTAGTAAGTCAGTTTGAAGAGACGTGTTATCCGAAACGTTGTTTATTTCACAATAAATAACGCAGTCGTCTGCAAACATGCGTATGTTAGAAGATACATGTAATGGTAGGTCAATAATGAAAATCAAAAACAGAAGCGGGCCTAGGACACACCCTTGAGGGACACTTGAGGTTACCGGGGTAGTGTTAGGCATTTGATTGTTGACGGAAACTCATTGCGAACGATTAGTTAAGAATTCTTTAATCCATGCTAATACGTCATCATTTAAATTCAACGCGGCAAGCTTTAGTAGTAGGCGCTCATGAGGAACTTTGTCAAATGCCTTTGCGAAGTCGATGAAGATGGCGTCAGTCTGAAGGTTAGAGTCGAGGTTAACATGCAGGTCGTGAACAAACATAGCTAGCTGCGTTTCACACGAATACCCTTTCATAAAGCCATGCTGCGCAGGATGAAAAAAATCATTGGAATCAAGGAAGTCCATGATATGTGTGTAGATGATATGCTCGAGGAGTTTGCAGGGTACGCTGGTTAATGAAATGGGACAATAATTTATTGGCGATTGTTTGTTACCTGATTTGTGGACTGGAACGACCTTTCCGTGCTTTCAATCTGGAGGCAGCATTTCTGTTGAAACTGATTGTGAAAATAGTAGACACAGATACGCTGCACAGATATGTTTAGTATTTTTCAGGAGTTTGGATGTAATGTTGTCTACACCAGCTGAAGAAGAAAGTTTGATTTTGTCTATTAGTGATGAAATACCGCTGGAAAAAACGTAATTGGTGGCATGGTACATTTAAAGTTCGCATGAGGGATGGTAAATGACAACTCAGTTTCTTGGGTGAACTCAGTGAAACTCAGTTTCTTATGTTTTTGTGTGGCGCCCCATCTCATGCAATTAAAAGTACGACTCGAGATGCTTGCCAAATTGTTGATAGTAACCACCAAAGAGGTGAATGGGAGCGCATCTCTTGCAGGCTATTGAAAATGAAAATGAGAGGAACTTTTAGTGAGTGGTTGATAAAGCTTGTGCTGTAGCGTACTTCGATTGGCTCTAACTGCGCAATGGGTGCGACCTCTGAGATACAGATGTGGATAGACTTTGGGACGATCTGGAACGGCGCGTACTTTGTAAACCGAAGCGTATTAGGGGTGTGCATAAGTACGCATGGAACTACAAAAAAATCAAGCATTTTCACCCTCCCTATTCAGTAAACGATATGTACCGTGAGAATATGGCAAGCAGTCGTGATAAAACGACCCTAGTAACTTTATTTGACACCGCAAAATATGCAAACCCTCACGATTCGGGAGCAAACCTCTGCTGAACTCGTCCCTGAAACAATTACCAGCTGTTTAACTTGGCGCACGAACATCAGTCAAAGGTAGAGCGAGCCGCTGACGTGTATTTTGTGCGACGCAGCGACCACTTGATCTGGGAATAATTGCGTTGCGAAGGCGAATCTCCTGTCACATGCTCTGATTGAAGCAGACGACAAACGCGTGGAGACGACGACTTGGCCGACAGGCACAGCTTGTGATTGCTTGTGAAGCAATACCCTCAACATCAGCTCACTCCATGACGATGTCAAAACACTTCTTTCTTCTGGCATGCCTGTCGTGTTCGTCATATCACCTCCTCGGACATAACATCAAATTTTGTCACGCCGTTAAAAATGCGCATGTGCCTTCTAAGAGCTCTCTTACGGGCTGCGCAGTTGTCGAAAACAACATTGCGTCGTAAACAGCATATCGGTCGGTGCGAGTTTTAGCAAACGCTTCTCCCATGAGTTATTTCAGCGCATGACCGGATGCGTTGTGATTACGGCAGCTCTTTCGGGGCCTGTAAGCAAAGTCAAAGCTGCGGTAGTGCAATGGTGAACGGTGAAGCGCAGCGGAGCCTGTGCGTCGGTGTGTTTGTTAAACGGAGATTGGTGCCGGTGTATCGACGGCAACTAGCACTCGAGAAGCCTGCATTGTGTGTTTGTGTGCCGGTAACAGTTCGTTCGCTTCACTTTTCAGTCTCATTCCGGTGCTGTGCGACATTTCGGATTGACAGCGTTTTGGCACGTTACTTGAGTGACCTCGAGTACGTACGGAAACCTCGAGTACGGAAACCTCGAGTGACCTCGAGTACGTACGTGCTGTGTTCGGTTCTTGCTTCGCCACTGGTTAGCCCGTACTCTTCCATTTTCTTGTGAGCACACTAGTGTTCGAGAGTGAAGCAATGTTCGTTGTGAACAGTGGGGAAGAAACTGTTCTCGTGTGACCGAAAATTGAAATACAGCGTTGATAACTGTTTTGCTTTGCGAAGTTGCGGGGGTGGAGCTTGGCGCTTTTCTTTATTAACACGTCACTTCTTCTTTTTGTGGTAACCATAGTCCTAGGGCTGTCATGTGATGAACCAAAGCTGCGAGATGCTACATTCTATTGTGGATCGTGTAACTTTGGCAGCGCGCCTAGACTGCTCTTTGGTAAGAACTTGAGAGTTCTATGTGGCAGCGAGAGCCCGTGAATGTCAAGCTTTCCTCCGGCCCCCAGAAAGAGCAAATATTTCACTGGTGCCTTGCTTTGGAGGAAGTTGTAGGCCAGTACCAGCTAACTACAGGTTTCCGAGTTCGTCTGGCCGTCGTTTTGCACGGCACTAGAGCCTTGACAACAGCCGGTCACAGCCAGTTCTTACACTATATCAATTAACGTGCACGTCTGGCCAGCGCTTCATTGTTTTCATCGGCAGCTTTCAGCCTACAGATGTTCTTTGCTTGTTGGCCCTAGAGTACGCTTGGTTCCTCAAGACACCGACGGCTACTGATTGCTGCCATGGATAATTTGACCTAGCAGAACTAAATCTGTTGCTATTCATGCAGTAGCATAACGTGTGCAAGTTTTTAAGCCCATCAGATGTAATGTTTTCCCATGTTAAGTTCATACCACTACTGTTATATACTTACATATATTACGGAGAGGCGGACGAATACATCAAAAGTTTTTGTGCTTTGATATAACTGAGCTCTTGTTCATTAGTAGAATGGGCCTGTAGACTTACCACTTTTGATAGTGTGAAAGCTAATGTTAATTTATGTTCCAGGAACCATGTTGCACTTGAGGAATTTGTTATTTTGAAAAATTAGTTTTATAGATGCATCGGTTGCATACACTGGCCCACCAAGCCTCATCGTTTGAAGCACCTGTAAAAAATAGGAAGGACACGTGCTCCCTAACGGTGCAAGTCTATGTCACTGCTGGGACTGTTATCATTCAGCGGACCTGGATGTGGCCGGGAAGCATGCATGGCATCCTCTTCTGGAAGGAATGCGATCTGCCTGGGAGCTTCGTGGGCACAAAACGGCCTAACGACTGGCTGCAAGGCTAGTTTTTTTAAATACATAGGTATGAATAAACACCACTTACTGTGCACAAATTGAAAACCCAAGCATGGTTGCTTGCAGTGAATACTTATAATAGTCTAACACATATTGCCTATTGAACATTTATAAAACTAAATAGCGAGATAATTGAGGAAGTTGAAAGTTGAAAGCCTGCAGCTTATGAATGAAACTCAATTCATCTGAGGCTCAAAAGCTCGTGTTTTTTGTACGAGCACAAATACTTTGATTCCTTATTAAGCTCTTGAGCTTGTGACTCACTCCGTAGAACAAATGTCCTGGAAGGAAATAGCAAGTGGGTGAAAATCGCCCGGCTGTTCACTACTTGCAAGGAGAAAGACCTTTTTAACAACTCTCAGACGACATAAGGCCAGACACTGCATTTTTTACTTAATGTAGCTTTTTCTCTCTCAGTGCTGTGGCACGTTGTGTTTCATGCGAACGTGTTCACCACGATTGCAGAGTGACATGTTTTTTCTACGAATTGTACCTGACCAAAGTATGCATTGCTGATCTCTAAAGGTGATATTCAGTGTGTTTCAAAGCCATGGCTTCTCATCTATCTCTGTGGCTAGCCTGCTTCAGCAGCAGTCTGATGCAGCCAGCACACATGCAAGCTAAGTCATGGAGCGCTCCTTTGGTAATCTGTGCAGGACACAACATATCCATCCGGCAAGACACTGGTATCAACAATGGTGTGTGTTGGTGGCACTTGTAGGAGCCCGTTGTGTGTGTTGCGTCTGATTATTTATTTATTTGAGAATACCTCACAGGCACCGTAATAGGCATAGGTGAGGGGGTATACAGTACAATTGAATAAATTGTAAACAAAGATTTCCAAATAGAACAGTTACAGGGCAGTAGAATAAAATAACATAAAGTAACTAGTAGACAAGAGATTAACAGATAACTATTTATGCAAAAAATTTATCTGCGCATCACATAGTAAGTATTGCGTAGGAGTAATATAGTAATAAGTACAGGCACAATACACATCATAACGGCCACCATACAATTACGTCATTGTAAAAAAACAACAAAAACTGTATGACAGTAGTATAAAAATACAGACGCCATCAGTTTTAAAAGCACCCTTACCAGGGATTATCAAAAAGAAGTTTTAATAATAAAAAATCAAGAGTACTAAGCCAAGCGTGTGGAAAAATGTTCGTTCAACTGAAGACAAAAAGCGTCATGGTCTCTATGTGAAGCAATGTTGTCTGGTAAGCTGTTCCACAGACGAATGGCGCAAGGTAGTGGGGAAAAATTTAATGATTGTGTCGCACCATATAGGCGGCCGTAACTGAGAGTGTTGTGCAATCTTCGTGATGTATAGACTTGAAGATTCAGATAGGGTAGTGATAAGTTGTCAGAGTGAATTACTTTATGGAACAAAGACAGCAATGCAATATTACGGTGGGTGCTTAACGATGGTAATGATAGTTTACTTTTTATTTGCGTGATACTAGACAGGTTATTGTAGTTGTGAGCAATGAAATGGCTTGCCCTATTATTAATGATTTCTAATGCTTCGATCAGGTATTTCTGATGTGGTGACCGAATCGTAGACGCATACTCAAGCTGCGCTCGCACAGAAGTTAGATACGCAAGTTTTCGCAAGGGGGGGGGGGGTGCACTGCCCATGTTTTTTTTTTGATTTGTTTATTTGTTGTTTTTTGTTTTTTTGTTTTATTTGTTGAACGCAAAAATTTAATGATTTCGATGCACTGGCACAAACGCAAGTTATGTGCTCTGACCATGATAAATTAGGTGTAAGGTGCACGCCTAGATACTAGTAGGTCACGTTCGGTGATATGACATGACTGTTGATGTGATAAGAAAACTGTGAATTCACAGGTTTGCGGGTGAAAGACATCTTCGACACGTTTATTGTCATGAGACATGTGTTACACTACTGGTTTACTATTTCTAGGTCTCGTCGAAGTGTGATATGCTCATGATTGTTGGTTATTGGGCGGTAAATTATGCAGTTATCGGCAAATATTCGTATTCGAGAGGAAATGTTGTTAGGCAGATCATTTATATAGATTAAAAGCAACAGAGGCCCAAGGACGCTACCCTGTGGCGCGCCACAAGAAACGATAGATTTAGAAATCGACTTCATTACCGGAAGTAAATTGCTTTCTATTGGATAGAAAGTTACGTAGCCATGACAATGTAGAGGAGTCCAATTTTAGAGCTGAAAGTTTTGATATGAGGCGGCAATGTGCAACGCGATCAAACGCTTTCGAGATGCCAAGGAATAAACAGTCTGTTTGTAAGAGGTGATTCCTGTTAAGCTGGATATCTGTTGTAAGTTAGAGTAACTGTGTCTCGCAAGAAAGGCCTTTTCTGAAACCGCGTTGATTCCAGGAACACAGAATCCTGAATGATTTCCCCTGGTGAAGTGCATTCTCGAAATGTTTTCTTCATTTGGAATAATAGATGGCAGCGACAATATTGAATGACTGATATGTCGGGTGTACCGTCCCAAAGCAACCAAATGACAATGAGAGACGCTGTAGTGAACGGCTCTGGAAATATCGACCACCTGGGGTTTTTTAACGTGCACCCAAATCTGAGCACATGGGCCTACAACATTTCCACCTCCATCGGAAATGCAGCCGCCGCTGCCGGGATTAGAATCCGCGACCTCTGGGTTAGCAGCCGAGTACCTTAGCCACTAGACCACCGCGGCGGTGCTAGATGTCAGCAACAAGCACACTCATAATGCACAAGTGCTTTGTGTCCTCTAGACTGCCCATTTTCTCCTCTACGCATTATGGTGGGCTGGCTATGTTGGACAGCCCTAAAGTTATGAACATTAGCAGTTTTGTTGTATTGCATTCTATCCGCTGTTTTTTATTGAACTTATTTTTGGTCTGCTTCTCGCACCTAGTGTAAAGTCGAAATAGAAGAGACTTTATTGGCTTATTATAGCTGGCAGAATTTCCATGCCTTCATCTATAACTTGGTAGTTTTGCTCTTGTTTTATAATGAAATATATTTTCAGTCTTCACTGTTTGTGTGTGTTGAGGCTTGTCATCGGCTTTTGAAAATATATCTGTAAAAATGAGCACATATTTACAAGTGTACACTTTTGCATGCACCGTGGTTGTAACAATGGTCTGTATTTTTCTAAGATCTAGCAGTAACAAGAAATCTGGTGCTCCACGGTCATGTACAGTGTATCAAGAACAGAGCGCAGAAGACCAACATGTAGAAATGGACTGCCAGTCACTGTTCTCCTGCTCAAAGTTTACGACAGCAGGAAGAGCACATTGTGATGTCAGGAGCAGTTTGAATTGCATACGTAGTGACATTTTGTGCAACTGCAGTTTAACTTCTTAGCAGTGCATTATTCAGCAGTTCCTTCGCTTGCATTCTAAGTCATTTAAATTTTGCATTGAAGATACCAAACTATGACACTAGTTTAAAAGCTTCTGTAGTGTTAGTGGGCAAATCATCTTGAGCTGAACTTTTTAACATGCATATTAATCAAAGTGCCTGCGTTTCTCTGCAGTTAACTGCCATAAATCACAGCATCCATGGTCAGCAATGGTAACTGTGTTTGCATTCTTTGTAGCACAAGAAGTAAAGCCATGGATGTGGTAATCTTGTACTTAGACGATGTAATCCTTCAGTATACACTCAATTTCATAGCACCAATGATGCCCTGTGTGTATAATCTCTGGAAACTGAATCTATGTGGATTATTTTATTTGGAAGGAAGAGGATCATCACTATTCCTAGTATATCTAACAGTAGGTTTTAGTGCTTGTGTACTGCTACCCCACTGACTGTTCGTCCTTCAACAGTCTACTTCTTTGTTTGTGCTGTATAAGTGTAACTTCTTTAATGCATTACTCAGAGAGGTTTGTTCATAATGAAATTGTGCACTATGCTAGTGACTTATCATCTATGCAGCTTTACTCAGACTCAAAATAAAAGTATTTATTTTAATTTAGATGTAGCTATAGCATGTATTTGCTTATCTTTTTCTACGTGCCTGCACAATTGTTTAGCCCTACAAAGATACTAATGTACTCTAATATTGAAGCTGGCGTCTTAAAATAGTTTGTTAGTGGAAGTAACAATGTGTTTATAACCATTATTACTATTCTCAGATGAGCCGTGAAAACTCAATGGAAATGTATTTACAATGTTGAACTGTGTGAAGGTAAATGTTCTTATGTTCTCTTATTGTGGTGCTTGTTTCATGCAAATGACACAGAATTACTTTCAAGTTGCGTAGTATTAGTTGTGATTTCACACAAATGTGCTGAGCAACATCGCAGCTGAGGCCAGCAGCAGGACATACATCAGGGACTAGAGCATCACCTCACATAATTAGGGCACAGTCTTGGCCCTCCAGCGAACTGAATTTTTTTCAAGCAGACTAACAGACAGACTTGTATGGGAACTGTGTTGATGTGCAAACTTCGAAGTCTTTTTCAGGAGTGTTTGCGGGGAACGGAATGGGGTCTATAGCTGTCAATAAAAACACATAAAAACACTCTTTGCACCAAGAAGCTTAGTAGCTTAGAATAGTATTATTAATTTATTGTCTAGAATTTCTTTGCGTGGTGCCGACATTCAGCTCAAGTGTGTTAACATGCTTTGGTAGTGTGTTGTGGATGAGCCAAGCTATGTAAATAAGCAGAGTAATAATTGCAGACATGTACGAAATATTGATGCACAGCCCTTCTCATTAGCATTACTTTGTCACGGGCTTTACTCTTGTGTTTCTTATATTAACTGCTTGTCCCTGGGCAGCAGCAGAAACTATGCATCAAGCTTTCCCGAGATGGTTCGAGAAACACCGAGTTCAGACATAGCAGTGCTGATGGATTTCTCTCGTAAGGTACGTTCTGTATATTCAAAATGAGTGTATTAGAATTGTTTTTATAGCCATTCATCTTAATATTTACGCCTCAGTGCGTGTACGTATGTATGTATGTATGTATGTATGTATGTGTGTATGTATGTATGTATGTGTGTGTGTATATGTGTGTGTGTGTGTGTGTGTGTGTGTGTGTGTGTGTGTGTGTGTGTGTGTGTAGGTATGTGTGTGTGTGCGTGTGTGTGTGTGTGTGGGTATGTGTGTCTGTGCGTGTGTGTATGTGTGTAGGTATGTGTGTGTGTAGGTATGTGTGTAGGTATGTGTGTATATATGTGTGTATGTATCTTTTAAGTGATAATCCGTTTATCTTTGGTGAGTAAGTTTGCTAATGATTTCGATGAATTTGTTTCTAGTTCTTTTTCTTCTGAGCCATTACACATTTCAACTTGTTTTTACTACACAAAAATAAGTGTAACCTTACACAAAAAATGTGCATTCGAAGAAGTTATTTTATTTGCCAACGTACAGTCATGAGCAAAAAAGAAATTTGGTAAAATGGAACCAACCAGCGGAGATAAGTTTAGAGCATAGCTACACTTCATGGCATATCGTGTACACATTGCGTTGGTCGAATATGTCGATTCCAACATATCAATTTTATTCAGAATAAACAAGCTATCACCTGTGGTTGTATATGTGTGTGGTATTTATGCTAATTGTAATACCGGTTGGCTACTACTATTAGGGTCACAAACCTAGTCAAGCTGAATACACGAATTTTATCCATGCACCTTTCATCTGTACTGTAACTGTTGTTAATAAAAAATGGACTTCAGTTTAAAAATTTATTGCAGTAACCAAAATCAGAGCATCTCTCTATGACACAAATCAAATCGCCATGTTCTGTTTCGTTCTAGACAATAGGGGACCCTCTCAGCAAAACTCAATTAGCTGCTTTTTACGCATTGACAGCGACATTAAACTGAAGTGCGCTGCATGACAGATAGCGGCAGAAAAGACACAAACCAATCACTTGGTTTGTGTCTTCTTTAATTGTCCGTGCTCTTTTGCCTAGCTGCATGTAACTATGCCCATCAAATTAGCACAAAAACGTGTCTCGACAAAGGCAGTCAACTTGGCCGCAAGCAATCAGCTCGCTGCATGTGCAGAGTTTCTTTAAAACACCGTGACGACTGATCGCGCTGGTTGAATATCCAAACACGTGAAAAGTAATATACCAGGTATGATATTGGTATTTCAGCACTGGGCTCTTTTGCGCTAAGAAAGGATGGAGGGGAAAATCATGAACCTTGAATAATGTAATTTATGAAGGAGCTTGGCACAGTGCTTTTGTGTCAAAAGGGAAGTGACAGAAGAAGGTGCGAAAACCACCTTCTCAAGAAATTAGTACCCGCCGCTGCCCATAATCTCAGGCCAGGCAACCTTGTAAAAAAAGCGCTCGGTGACACTGCATTTCGAAGCCAGTACCTCCTAGATTGTAGCTGAGCGCTGTAATCGCTAGTCCACTGCATCAGTGCTTGCATTCTTCCTAATGCTGATATATTATCAATGCTTCGAATGACACCAAATGCAAAAACATCTGGTGAAACTTGCTCAAAAATAGAAAAAAATAGTTTTAATGCTTTTGGCCATGGTTACTAGAAGATAGAAACCACTACGTGTGGCTGTATAACTGTGCACTATTTATCTTGTACATAACTGTCATGATGTTATGATAGCCGTCTCTAACGTACGCTACCTTCTCATCGTTTGCCAAATATAAATAAAAAATGAAAACATATATTGGCCTGTGACAACGCTAATGAACTATTATGAATTCACTGTCACTAGCGTCACTTTCACTAGATGAATGCTCAGTTTTTTTCATTAGTGTAGATATTTAAGGAAGATTTGGCTCATTAACTCAAGATTCTCCTAATTAGCATTGATTCTCACATCTAAAGACAGTCACAGTTCATCTTGCTTTTTGTGTGGCTGTCGTTCCCATAAAACACGTACTCCACTTTTTTATGCTCTCCAAGCATCCGACGCTGCATTGCGGAAATTTTTCCTGACGTCTGGTAGAGCAGATAATTGTCTTTTATTATGTATTGATTTCAAATTGTCGGAGAGACAAAACGAGCGTTTGTTTGTCTCTCTCTGTCTCTCTTTTTTTTTGTCCTTTTTGCACGTGTGATAACGTCTCTCGATTTCGAGACTCGTATACAAGTTTCTTTCTTTGTTTGCTCACTGAAACAACGCTAGATGAAATATTTGCACCGTGTTTAGAGAAAAGCATTAGCACTGAAACACCTCCCGACAAGTCTTCTTCGTTTTACACAGACACATATCTAAGCGTAAGCGTATGTACGTTCTCGCATTCCGGCTTCATAAAAATGCTGCTGCGCATGAAACGAGCGAAATTCTGCTCACATTTTTTTAATTACTGCTGTTCTCTATTTCTGCTAAATTTATCCGCAGGCACAAAAGTCGCTCCTGTGTCTTCCAATAAAAGCATTGTTAGAAAGGCAACCTTTTACCTCTATGTACAAAACGCCCTTACGTTCACCACTATATACTCTTAAGAAAAAGTAAGTAAAAAGGCAGCAACTGCAAGCAAACAAGTAGTAACTGCAGCGCTTACTGCCTTTCTCAAACCATTACCACCCTTTTGCAACCTGTTTACTACATACGTTAAAAAACAGTTACTAGTTGCAGCCGTTACTAAGTTTTTGTGACATGTTTACTACCTATGTTAGTAAACAGTAACGGGAATGAAAGAGGTAGTAACTACAGTCGTTACTACACTTCCTGCCCCGTTACTACCTTTTTGCTACCCGGCTGCTGACAATTTAATCCAAAACAGTGTGATTCCAACTCTGATAATTGATGAAAGGAATCGTCTCGACGTATCATCATTAAACGGAAAAATTACACAGAAGATATCCAAAGATCAAGAAAAAATGTTTTAAATTACGCAACCTAGATAGGTGAAAGCATTCTGATATTGTCGAAGCGAAGAAGTGCGAGTTAACAAACCATAAGCAAGAGCAACACGCGTTGTAATAGACAATTACAACCAACTTAGTCAGTTACAGAAAATTAACAAGACCGGCGGATCAAAATAACAAGACGATCACAATTATTCCGGAGGACGGTAACAATTATTCCACTGCGGCGTTACTGCAAAGTTTATCATTGGTCTGGCACGTCAAACCCCAAAACAATTATTACCTTTTAACCGCTGATATAGTAGCTGTGTGAAGCATTCAAATGCATTGAGACTATGTTAGTAAGAATGGTACCTCGTTTTGGTCACTGTAAATAATGTCTTTTTGCGGCCCTTTTATAATAAACAGAAATCTAATCTACTTTTTGAATGCTAGGCTGATTAAAACTGTTGTGCTACGTCTCCAAACACACGTAGTGTGGTAGTATGAAATAGTGCTCCATAATCACATTTGCTGTAATTCATCCTGAAAGACAACTTGTGCCAGACATGCATCTGCAAAGTAAAGGCTATATATACCCCACGTGTATTTCACACTTTATCGTAAAAAAAAAATAGTGAACATTCTGCTTCTGGTCACCGACGCGTGCGGACGCAGGATGGCAGGCTCGTCAAGAGTTGTTACAGCGGCCGACGCTGGCCGCGGTTTTTCGTTCACATCACTTCCCAAGGACTACCGTTTATTTCTGCCACCACTGCCCACAGGAGAAGAACTCAGACACGCTTTGGTTTTGCACTGCGACATCGCAGCGCGTCCGTACGGGATTAATGACTTCCGAAAGCCGCTCAAGGAACTAGGTATCATTCAAGAGGTAAGCAGCATAGGAGCGTATCAGATGTAGCACGTCTGGCTTCTTAACATGAAGACAGATGAAGCCAAGAAGGCACTTCTGGACGCTGGCCTACTCTCCGTGAAAGACCGGCCCTGCGTCGTCGTCGACCCATAGAGGTAAGAGGTGCATCTCAAGTTGCATTGGGTAGCCTTTGACGTCAACGCAGATACTGTACGGCGTGCATTCCGGGAGTACGGTGAAGTGAAAGAAGTTATCAGCGACAAGTGGAGAGACGAGACTTCGAAGAAGTTGAGTCAACCACAAGATTCGTTCGGCTATTACTTAAGGAAGGCGTTACTACGGATCGCATACCCCACCAGATGCGTCTCGGGAGCGGCATGGCACTGGTGGTCGTGCCAGGAAGAGCGCCGCTGTGCCTGCGTTGCCGGAACACGGGACACAACCGTCGTGACTGCAGGGTGCCCAGGTGCGCTGGTTCTCGCGCATTTGGGCATGAGCAGGCGGACTGTATTCTTTTCTGTGCCAGTGCAGCAGTCGAGCAACAAATGCCAACCACAGTGAATTGCTCATGAATGAAGAGGAAGCAGAGAGGGCCGCGGCATCGAAGGCCGCAGTGGAGGCGTCTCATGCAGTGGCGACCAGCGAGAGAGAGATGGATACACCTAAGCAAGACACAGATGAAGATACGGTTATGGGCACTCTAATTTAACGGCGTTTGTCTCGGACAGAAACCCAACACAAGCCTGAACCAATCATACTATGGGCATGGATACAGTCGAAACTACGCCACTAAAGCGACGCCTGAATGAGGGAGACGTGGCGTCCCAGCAGCGTCTATCCTAGGAAGATCAAGGGCAGTGGCTAGTGGCTGGCTCCAAAAAGTCTCGGGGTGCTGGCCACCTGCATTCGTCGTCGCTTTCACGCGGCGGCGACGGGATGACGCCTTGAGCGTCGGCCGGACAGTGGTTTAGGTGTTGGTAAGGTAAGCGTCTTTCGCTCGCCTTTCTCTTATCATGATGGCAACGATTAGATTGGCGACGCTAAATGTACGTGGGCTTTCTGTCAAACGGCGGCAAAACCAGCTTTACCACCTGATTATAGAACAAGATATAGATATCGTCGCTGTACAGGAAACTAAAGTAGAGAGTGAAGAGCACGCTGAGCGAATGGTGCAGCCTTTCACGAGACTGTTTGGTGTGTGCGCTTGTCACGTGGTGGGTACGTCTGCAGGCTGCCTCTTGTTAATTCGGCAGAGCCTCAATGCGAAAGTGGAGTCTGTAACTACCTGCGAGGCGGGTCGTTTAACTATATGTGATTTATCATTACCAAGACAAAAATGGAGAGTGATCTGTGTGTACGCACCCATTGTGATTCAAAATCGAAAGGAGTTTTTTGAAAAACTTGATGTGTATTTGAAATGTGAACGTAAACTAATTTTGGCCTGGGATTTCAATTGCGTTTGTTCGAGTATAGATAAATCAAGTTCGATGCAATACAGAGATTCAAGCACTGCCGTTCTACTCGATATGGTGGCGAACGCTCAGCTAGAGGACATGGGTGAATGTCTTTGCAGTGAAAAAGGGGTTACGTTTACCCACTTACAGCGTTCAAGCCATGCTAGACTTGACAGAGTATACGTGTCCTCCGAAATCATTCCTTCGTGCCATGAGTACAGAGTTACACCTGTTACGTTCAGTGATCATTGTTTGGTTTCATTCTCAGTGGGTAAACATAAAATGAATAACAAACATTTCTCTTGGGACCTCTGGAAATTTAATGTAAAGCTACTAAAGGATGAAGAGTTTAATCGAATTTTTCTAGAGGGCATAGATGACATAGCAAATAGAACACTTGAATCCTGAGGACATAAGTGGGAAATATTTAAACAGACCATTAAACTGAAAGCACTTGAGAGAGCCAGTATCCTGAGACATGCTGAAAAAGATCTTGAAGTGCGCTTGCGTGAAAACTTGCAACAGTTAGTAGCGGATGAATGTACTCTGGCCGGAACATTTTCAGAGGAGATAAACATAACTGAACAGAAGCTAGAGTTGATAGACCAAGAACGTTATCGTGGAGCATTGATTCGAGCTCGAGCAGAAAACTTGGTAGCGGGAGATATACCAACAAAACAAGCTCTTGGAGCTGAGAAGAGACATGCCTGTAAAAATGAAATAGGAAAAATAGAATATAAAGGAACAAGGTGCCATACGAAAGAAGCAATATCCGTTGCGTTTTTCGAATATTACAAAGAGTTATACACACCAACCAGTGTACGCGCAGAACATTTCAATAGCGATTTCATTTCATTAATGCCAAGACTTGATGATGAAAGAAAACAAATTTTAGAATTGCCTATAACAGAGCGAGAAGTTTAAAAACCAATTGATAAGTTAAACAATGGTAAGTCTCCAGGACCAGATGGCCTGAGTGCTGCAGTTTACAAGGAATTCAAACACGTAGTTTCACCTATTTTGAGGGAGGTATTTAACGAGGCTTTTAATTGTAAACAACTTCCACCATCGTTTTTGTCAGCCACACGGTCTTAATACCTAAAACAGAAGATCCGAAACAGAAGATCCAAAGTTAAGAAGTGTTACTGCATATAGACCAATTAGCCTAACTAATGTTGACTATAAAATATTGATGAAGATATTGGCCAGAAGACTCCAGACAGTTATGACAAAACTAATTGGGTGCCACCAAACTTGTGGCATAAAGGGAAGAAAAATAATGACTAACATAAACATAGCACGATCAATCCTAGAAAGTTGTGACGCTATGCATCTCAATGTTGCCATGCTTTAAATTGACCTCGAAAAGGCATTTGATCGCATGCCGCACGACTTGCTCCTTTCATTACTTCAACACATTAACGTGGGGAGTTTGATTAGCGACGAAGTGCGCATGGCTTACACTGTATGCTCGACGAGATTGGTAATAAATAAAACTGCGGGTGAGCGGATACCTGTGCTGCGGTCAGTGAGACAGGGGTGTCCACTATCGCCCCTGCTTTTTGCTATCTTTATCGAACCTTTCTGTTTAAGTGTAATTAATAACGCTGCAATAAGTGGCTTTAAATTGCATGAAGCTGAGGTTAGCCTCCTTGCATACGCAGACGACATTGCAGTTTTCTGTACAAATTATGATAGTATAATGCATGCTGTAAATGCCGTGAAAACTTTCTGCCAGGCGAGTGGTAGTGCCGTGAACTGGGATAAGTGCCTTGGCTTCTGGCATGGGGAATGCAATGTCACGCGAAGAGTATTTCTAAACATTAAATGGCAGGAAACACCAGTGAAGTATTTAGGAGTGCCGCTGGAGTTCTATCACGACAGTTAACCGTATTGGAAAAAAAACAAAGGCATTGCGCAATGATGTAGAAAATTGGAAAAGGTTGGGGTATTTCGATATTCGCACGGGCCACAACGTGCAATTTGTTTCTGGTGAGCAAGCTGTGGTACGTAATGCAGGTTTTGCACTGCAGTAGAATAAGTGTACAGAAAATACACCGAGTATTTGCAATTTTCATATGGAGCTCTGTATGAGAAAGATCAAGCCGCACAAACCTCTTCAGAGAAGTTCGAGATGGAGGGCTTGGATTAGTTCGTTTGTACGTAAGACAACTTGTCAATCGTTTCCTTTTTCTGCGTGATGTAGAGGACCCCTTTTTGAGAACCGTTACACAACTAAGGTTATCTAGAGTGCGGCCGGGATTTCTCGTACATCATCAAATATGCAAGGACCAATACAAGGGTATATAAAGGAAGTTTTTTCGTCTTTTCACTTTTTGTCAGTGACAATTTCGATAGAGTAATTGGCTGAAGTACCACGTAAAAATTGTATAAAGACCTTGTCGATGTTTTACTCCCTGTACCATTGTACCATCAGCTATATTGTGCAGGCCCAGGACAGGATGTTCAGAAACGTGTTAAAAGAATGCTTGTAGCGCCAGGGGTCAAAACTTTTTTTTTAAATTACATACTGGTACCTTACCAGTTAGAACGTGATTGCAGGGTAAGGGAATATTCGTGCCATGGAGCACAAATTGCCACTTGTGTAAAAACCGGAAACAATTGAACACGTGTTTATAGATTGCTGGAGCGGGGTTTTTTCTGGGACATACTGCAAAAAACCTTGAAAAAAAGAATTACCGTCAAGTCCACAGGGCATCCGTTTTCTTTCGGTTAAAAACGAGGCAGGTGTACCTTATGATCTCATTATGCTTCTGGACCTGCACAGTATATGGAAAACCCGATGTGCCTTTGAAAACGCGGATGTATAAGTGCTAGCTGTGCGCCAATATTTTTGCAAATCTGTGTGCCATTTCCTTGAAATGCTGAAAAGCCAAGAGGATGTGCCATACTGGATTGGGTGCATTGAGCGATTGTTACGAATGCCCAAGTATTGATTATTAGTCAGCCAAGAGCTCACGGTACCTCAATGAATTCTGTGGGTGTATTTTGTGACGCACTTGAATTTGGACCAATATGTAAATATGTAAAATGTGAACAGTCATGATATGCCAGGCAATAAAAAAAATAGTGAACTTCGTAAGTGTATGTATTCTTCCCTTTCATTGCACACCACGCATGTTTACCCGAAGCTGTGTAGTAATGCGACATTGATTGAACAACATTAGCATTGAAGAAAAACTAAGCCAAAATGAATGAAAAGGGTAGTATCGGTTGCTACTTTTTTTCTTGAAATCTTTAAAAGTTACTTCCCCAAAGTTAGCAAGCACTACTACCTCTTTTTTAATAGCGTGTCGTGCTCGATTACACTAGAATAGTTTAGTAGCAGCACCGCTTCTTCAAAATGTAAGGTAACTGGTCGCGTTAAACAGGGGAAGACATTTGAGGCACGTTTTCAAACATTGCATGCATCAATTTATGCGTGGTTTGATTGATGTGTTGTACCTGGAGTGTTGTTTGCTTGTACTTGGTGAGATAGTGCATTTCTCGATGGCAAAAGGCCATCGAGGAATTTTTTTTTAACTGCGATCGTTGATGAAAGACGAGTGCTTGACTTTGCACAGCACACCAAAGCGTCAATTACAACATACGCGGCATCCCGTAAGGAATGTAGCAGACGCTTGCGGAACTGAAACTTAGATGCAGGCAATCTTTGGCGATCACCGTATACTCTCTATGCTAGACGCTTTACATGCTACCTTGATATTATCGGAACACACTTCTTTCTTTCCTGGTCGTTTCATCGGCTATCGTGTGTCCTGCTCACTCTCTTAAGGGCCGAATGAGTTAAATTCGTTCCTGCGCTATAGTAATCCCTCCAGATAAGAGAATTTTCGGCTAAGAAAATGCGTAGCCAAGAGAAACATTGTGAAGTTGGCCCCAGGTTTCTCCACGGCATTTTTCGTTCTTCGGCATGTTGAGTAAAGATTCTCGCTATTTGGGAAGTACAAGAGTCTAGTCACGTGTATGAAAGTGGGAACATTCAGAAGTAACCATTTCTTCATAACAGCAGCTCTGTAAAACAGCCAAAATCCCTTTAGGCATGCCATGAAAGCTGGCGAAAGTAAGAAAGCGTTGTCTGCTTTTCCTGCCTGCCATTCCGCTTTCGCATAAGCGCAGAATCACAAGATGAAGGCACGGGGTTGCGGTTTCTGAAATATTAATGTAGAAGGGACGTACGCGTCTGGCTGGAATGCCTTGCTGCTAAATAAAAACAACCGGACGTGGCACTACAGTGTCTAGAAATATACTGCCTAACGTGCTGAGCACGCCCATTCCGTACGAGAGAGGGTGGCCTCGCATACGATGACTGCACTCAGATGTCACAAGCAGCGCTGCGTGTCGAGAGGGTGCACGAACGCGCGAAATTCATCTCGTCCTGTTGCTGCCGAAGCCTCGCTGCGTTTAAAATCAGTGTGTTATAGCTACCATATGATTTACTGTGAAGTGCGACGGCGTCATATGTACACTCAAACATGCTGAGATGTTAAAAGCTAAGCGGCAATGCAAAGAAAGGACGTGTATTGTGCCGCTGTGTCAAAGAAGTTATCGGTCGAACAAGGAAAGGTGTCTTTTTCCCCGCACTAACGGATCCAGTGCGGTTTCCTGAATGAAAAAGTAAGATCAAGAGGGCACACAGAATGGTGAATCCGAATGTGAGAAAATCATTCTGTCAGTAACTCCATCGAACTATCTTTTCGGATTAGGGTGAACGGGGTCGGGAATGAAATCGCCGTTTAGGCATAATTTCAAATATCAATATTTATCTGAAAAAATTGAAAATATCCTTTCATATTTCATTCACGCAGTTTTTCTCCCATCTTAACGTCGGACTACCTCTCCAACAATGTTTCACGTATCATATGCGGCGAGTGTCAAATTGTTCATTGGCATGCTATCATTCTTTGTTTTCACTCGAATCCTAATTGAATGCCGGCTAAGAGGTAAAGGTTTAAGGGTCTTCTGTGATAATTCTTGCTCTCAAGAACAAAGCGCTTTTTAAAAAATAACTCTGGTGGTTATACTGTCAATGGTTTTTAAAATTAATTTCATTGCGTACTGCAACCACTTTGAGCACCTATCTATCTATCTATCTATCTATCTATCTATCTATCTATCTATCTATCTATCTATCTATCTATCTATCTATCTATCTATCTATCTATCTATATATCTTTGTATTTATCTATCTGTCTGTCTGCCTGCTTGTCTGTATGTCTATCTATCTATCTATCTATCTATCTATCTATCTATCTATCTATCTATCTGTCTTTGTAATTATCTATCTGTCTGTCTGCCTGCCTGTCTGTATGTCCGTCTATCTATCTATCTATCTATCTATCTATCTATCTATCTATCTATCTATCTATCTATCTATCTATCTATCTGTCCGTCTGTCTATCGGTCCATCTGTCCGTCTGTCGATCTATCTATCTGTCCGTCTGTCTATCCGTCCGTCTGTGTGTCCGTTCGTCTGTCCATGTGTCCATCTGTCTATCCTTCCGTCTATCTGTCCGTCCGCCTGTCTATTTGTCAGTCCGTCCGTCTGTCTATTCGTTCATTCATCCATTCATCTATCGTTCTATCTGTCCATCCGTCCGTCCGTCTGTCTGTCTATCTGTCCGTCTGTCCGTCTGTCGATCTATCTGTCCATCTTTCTATTCGTCCATCTGTCTGTTCGTCTGCCGATCTATCTATCTGTCCGTCTGCCTATCAGTCCATCGGTCTGTCTATTCGTCCATCTGTCGGCCGTCTGTCCGCCTTTCTGTCCGTCTGTCTGTCTATATGTTCATCCGTCTGTCCGTCCGTCTGTCCCCCCATCTATCAGTCTATCTGTCCGTCCGTCCATTTCTCTATCTGTCCATCCGTCCATCCGTCTGTCTGTCTGTATGTATGTATGTCTGTCTGATTATCTATCTATCAAATCGCCTACGTCTGGGTGCCCTCGGGATCACGCCCTTAACTTAGGGTAATGCAAAATTAGTGTGGGCGGGTAAGATGGTTTGATGAATATTACTCGCTGATCCTGACATACATAATTTCAAATCCTGTCACGTACGCCATCAAACCCTTCTCGCCACATTTTTTTTAACGCGTGAGCATTGGGCTGGCATTGGCAACGTTGACCCTACGAAAACAAATAATAAACGTTTGTGTCCTAGCAGAGAAAGCGAAGCCAAGCAACCTGCGTGGAAACCAAGTATTTTACTACAGAGCCACGCCAGGTCTTCGAAGTAATTTGCAAGAAGAGCCAAACAATTGTGAAACGCCAGTGCTCGTTCCAGTGTTGACTTTCCACTTTCTCGCATATATTTAGCGCCACTTCATGATTATTCACTTTATAAAAAATTACAAGGCAGTAACCTTGCATAGCATTGATTGCAAAATTATGTGGGATCTGCCTGTTGTTTTTTTTTTTTTGCGGGAAGTAGCGGATGGCGATATGTATGTCACGAAATAATCCTCATTTGGCATTGCAAAGCGCCAGTACTCTGAAAACAATCGAGTAGTTCTTAAAAAGTATAATGTAAGTAACACTCAGAAAATGCAGAAAATTAATAGTTGGCCTCGTGCGACTTGGCCTCCTGAAAGCTTCGCAGTGCTTGCGGAACGCAAGGATTGAACGCACGTGCACCCACTCGCACAGCAGCGCGCCATGCGGGCGCAGCCGGCAGTCATCGGCTGCGGGGCCATCTCCTAGCCAACACTCAGCACCCTAGGCACTATATTTCTAGACACTCTAGTAGCACACTCGTCACCACCGCCAGGCAATAATGACGAGCAAACATAGCAGCCAGACCCAAAATCGGAATACCAGTTGGAGGCTTTGTGGGTGACCTGAAGTTGAAAAGCTGCTACAATATTTAAAAGGGTTTATCACAATAAGCTCTGACTCCCTTCATTTAAACGTCAATCCTACTTGTAGCTGTACATGAAGAGTGGCCAGAAACGACCGTTATTTCTTCCGTCTTTTTTATAAGGGTAATATTGTAAAAAAAAATGACCAGATTAAGCTGATTTTCTGCGGCTTAAACATTTTTCAAGTCACGAGGCGTAGCTGACCAGAGTGTGACACTCTGGTCGCTCATTTATTTTAAATGGCACGCTCATTTATTTTAAAGATGCTTTGTAAGAACGCAGAACATTCTGTGAAAAAAAAATGAAAGACAGTAATTTTAGCACAAAAATTCATCCCTCTTTAATTACCTGACGCTCCAGGATTTGTGCGCGCGCGTATTAGGCTACCGCTCAGAAAATTGTGGCACTACTTACCGTTAGAATGCAGCGCTTCTCTTTCCTTTTTTTTTGTACATCATGACTGTCGTTTTGGTGTTTTCTGTTGTTGCTGAAGCTGTTGTAGTCTTCGATGATCTCTTTCTTGTTGTCGTCGCTGTTGCTCATATTGGTGCCTTTGAGCAGCGGCAACCAACCTCCGGGCCACGTCGGCTCGATCTCGCCCCAAAGTGTAGCCTGCTCCCATTCTAGAACCTTGTTGACCAGACCACATCGGCTGCGGAGGCATAGCGTTAGCGAATGCTGATGACAGATTTTCATTCATTGCTAACAAAAAGATATTTAGAACACATAGTATTACAAAACCTAATCTCTTATGCGCAGCCATACTGTTAAAGCTTTCCCGTTTTTGTGAATACCTATGTATTTGAGGTCATTCTTTTACTTAAGACTACGAAAATGCTGTAAAACGATTGTCAGAGCAGGCCTAAAGTAGCCAGACAAAAAAACCTAGGTTCTGCTGTGCACAGCTGTTCTAAGAAGATATGAAAGGGCATTGTGCAGCTTCCAGCAAGATAAAATATCCACCACCATCATATGCATCAGTAGACAGCCATGATATATTTGTTGCAACGTGGCACTCAATACCACAATAAATTAAATCCGTAAATAATGCTTCAAATCGCAGTGGCGCCTAGGTTTCAGCTGCATTACCTAATTACAAGATACTTTGAAATGCAGAAAGTACCTGTTTCTAGATTTACGAGCACGATATCCAACTTTAGACGATTATTGAATAAGAAATCGAATTATCTATGTGTGCACTTCTGTCTGCCGAACTGCGGAGTTCATTTATAGTATGTCGCTGTCCAAACTATGAATAGAACAAGGATTTAACTCGACGTTTTGGGACGTTAAATCCCAATAATCAATCAATGAAGGATTCAACTTGGCTGCAACTTATTAGCAATATCGATAGTTGTTGGGCTAGTTTGTGCATATTACAAAGAAATCACTCTCCAGTAACCTATTATTCCATGGCGGTTCGCGTCCTTTAATTTTCTTGTAAGAAAAATGAAATTCTAAGGGAAGATGACTGAGGGTACATAGGTGTAATAAAGGCATTTATTAGTTATGTGTAAAAAAGACTTGGGAAATGCTTAAGCAGTGCCTTCAAAGTAGAACGCGATAACGTTAACAGTGTGAAAGGTTTTTCTTTCAAGGGTCGGGGGCGAAGGTTCATGGCAGCGCCACCCCTCTACTAAGTCTACAGAGGTTTATATTCTGTCCGCTTTTCTGGTAACACAAATGAAAGGCGTACTGAATTGCGTGATCTGTAGCCATTACCACGTTAAGTTGCACCATCTATATAGCGCAAAGGAAAACGAACAAAGACGTTATGCATAATATTCGAGATTCTTGGAGCGCCACTCACTATGTTTACACTAATTAATATTTCAGTACGTGTACCACACTATTCATTTTGTTACCGAACCTGAAGAACATGAATATGAAGCAAATAAAAAATTGATTCATAGCTGGCGAGTTACAGAGCGAACGACAGCCACATGAAAAATTCAAGGTGCTGGGCGAACGCTTTCAGAGGCGCGGCTATATTCTTCTGCCTCGCGCATGCACGGCTCACAACCAGTATTGAAGTAAACGCCAAGCATTTAGTGCATACTAATGAACCGGACAAACTAAAAACTTGTACTGTAAAGCACAGATTTTGCTCCCCTTTCTTAGCTAACTAGGCGACGACAAAAAAAAGGATGACCTCTTTGCCCCTCTTTGCGCATGCCTATCGTCAAAGTCCACCTGTAAGTGTGAATATAGTGAAAAGCCTGGTATTTTAAGGATGAGTATATGATTTGAAAGATGAGAGTGTGTGGGTGAGAGCCGAGGGATGAATTACAAATGAGTGATTTATGAGTAGTCGATATTTATTTATAGTTAAGTGAGCATGCACTGGAGAAAGTGGACGTGACTGAACGTCACTACAAATGGCTGTGAGTTTGTGTTAGTACGACTGTAAGTGTTAGTACCAGAGGTATGAATAAATCTAAGTGAGTACTTATCAGTATGAGTGGACGAGACCACAAGGTCTGAAGGCGGGCGAGTGCTCGTGAGTATATAAAAAAGTGAGTACGAACATGAGCGAGAGTTCATAGGTATGAGCAAACTTGAGCGTGAACATCTTTAGTTATGAGCGTGGGTGACCGTGAGTATTGACGTGATGGAGTGTTCATTTGCGTGAGCAGGCGTTAGCAGTAACCCAATGAAGATAACAGAAAAAGCACTGGTTGGATATTATTGAAGTTATGCAGATTCATGTAAATGCAATAGGCAATAAAATTTTTAAATTTTCGTGAAGTTTTATGAGATTTCGCAGAAGTTATGACACATGTACTTTTGAAAGTTCACTGTGCCCTCGACATAGCAATTCAAAAACTGGTGAGATGCAAGAATTGAGAGTCCGCAAGGCCCTTGCCAAAAAAATACTAATGTCAACTGGGCAGATACAGCCTAATGATACACCCTTGATTTATGTAAAGCGTAATGTCACACTTTTCGCAGCACTATTTTATTGTACTGTGCATAGCTGGATTGTTTTTCAAGATTATCAAACGTGTGGGTATGAACAGCGTCATAGCACGCTCAGCTAACGCCAAAGAGCTTTTTATACTTCTGCTGGTACAACAAGACATGATTGATATGTGGGGTTTAACGTCCCAGAACCACTATATGATTATGAGAGGTACAACAAGACAACTAAATACCTTGTTATTGTGCGACTTAAGAACAATAGTCCACACGTAGGGGGTCTACTGATTTACACAGTGCAGTTGCTGAGCACGTATGCGTTGTCTGCGGTGATATCAACCATGTAGCTCATTGTGGGCCCGTGCCACTTTGTCTCAGGTATAAAATATCTGTGGGTATTCGAAACATGGTCGTACAAATCAGTCGCTTTCGCGCTATAGTTACAGCGGCTGAGCAGAAAAGTTGGCAACGGCATTACGGTAGTTGTTTTTTTTGTTTATTTCAGGCGATGATCACCTAATTATAGAACAGAGAAACTACTGTGTTGATCCGGAGAACAGTAACAATGCTTTTGTATTTGACCTTTCCTGAACAAAAATTTTCCTGTATCAAAACAGGAAGTATACACCCAATGTTTGTCTTATTGTGATGTTGGTCTAACGCATCCTTGAGTCTTCGTGTCATGTAACAACATGCCCACATGCCACACTGGTGACGCTCTCGCGGCCGTTTCACTAGCTTCACATATGCCAAATTTGGTACTACGTGACGCCTATGGATCACAATGGTATTTGACCGGTGCAAACATGATAATCATGAGAGGCGTGACATGTGAGAACGTGACTGCATGTCACAGTCAAGGTGCCAATACATTTCGACGTGACGCGGTACGCTTGCCCGCCCGTGTTCACTTCGTCACGTCATGCCGGCGTTGCCATTACGCGCTGGTTCTGCCATATACTCACAGTCGCGCGCCGCGCTGCATTGCTTTGACGCATGCGCCTTTCAGCGCGTCTGGCATCCCTCCATCACGAGAAAAGGAAGACGCAGTCTTGTCTGGGTAACGTATCGGCTAAAGCATCGGTGCGAAATGCAGCATGTCGCATTTCGTGCCGGTTGCCATCGGGCCGCGCCGACGGACGCTGGTCGCGCCTGGCGTCATATTATAGAGTGCTCAAGTTTTGCTAACGTAGCGTCGCTGTGCCCAGCGTGCGCGCTCGTCAACACTACATTAAGTATATTGGGCCCTTCGTGATGTCCTCGCTCCACATATACCAAATTTTTTGTTACGTGACGTCAATGGATGATAAAATATATGACTGGTGCAAACACGATAATCATAACACGCGTGTCATGTGAAAACATGACAACATACCGCGCTCATAGCGCTTCGAGGCTGTCTCGCTAGCTCCACATATGTTAAATTTGCTATCACGTGACGTGAATAGATGAAGGTAAATGGCACATTCAAACATGATAATAATGACACGGAAGTCATGTACGGCATCACTTACCTCCACCTCGTAATGTTGTGCTGATTTTAAAGTGACATATCAATTCGTGCTTCGCATATCATCGATTCCCACTGTACATTTGATCTCTCAATTTTTTCAACGTATAAATGATGAAAACTGGCTGAACAATAAAAGAAGGTGTACTGAGCGCTCGCGTTTCACGGGCTCTCGTTTTCCCGAATTCTGACAATTCACAACACAGACACATCAAAGATTCAATGTTGCAGAGAGCAGACTCAATGGTTAGATGAAACTGTTTATCCGAAGTTGTAGCCGGTATACAACAAAACGTATTATAATAATAATGGAGGTTATTGCTCCTAAACCACCATAATATTATAAGAAACGTTGTAGTGGAGGGCTTCAAAAATTCGATCATCTCGTGTTCTTTAACGCTAGGCTGTGGCGTCCGTGAGCCTGCTGATAACATAAAGAGGACAATAAAGACCGCGGGTGCGCTCAACGCATACCAAAGCAGCTGGCAGCAAGCAGTTCCGGCCGAGGCTTAGAGGAATAAACAAGACTCCTGGCCTGGCTCTGCGCCTTTCCTGGGGCGTTCTGGACCGATCTGCCTGGATACCCCTACGCCCCGCCGCGGCAGTCCAGTGGCTAAGGTACTCGGCTGCTGACCCGCCGGGCACGGGTTCAAATCCCGTCTGCGGCGGCTGCATTTTCGATGGAGGCGGAAATGTTGTAGTCCCGTGTGCTCAGATTTGGGTGCACGTTAAAGAACCCCAGGTGGTCTAAATTTCCGGAGCCCTCCACTACGGCGTTCCTCACAATCATATAGTGGTTTTGGGACGTTAAACCCCACATATCAATCAAATCGATACCCCTACAACCTGCACATAAATCCACAAACACGGGCCTGAAAGATTTTCCCCTTCACTGAAACTGCTGTCGCCAAAGCTGGAATTTGAACCGTGGCCTGCGTGGCAGCACCCAAGTGCCTTATTCAATAGACAACTGAGGCGAGTGGTGAACGAAAAGCCAGATTCCTGCTTCACACTGGCACTGATAGCTGCGAACAGTGCCCGCCGTTGATCAACTGACAAGCGGCGAAGCGCGCTGGCATTATTACATGGTCCCTCGAATATGCCAGCCTTATCACTAGTCGTCGATGAAGCTCTGGAATAATCTCGAGAGTTCGTGTCTTGCGCGCAATCTTAACAGAACGATCTAAAATAATTGCGTAAGTTTTCGAACAATTATGCACAGTTTACGCTGAGCATTTTTGATAGGCGTTTTTGGCAAAAAGGTGAGAGCTAAATTGAACAAAACTGAAAATATAAAACCAGAGTGAAAACGGAATGAAACAAAAACTGAATTCATCAGTGGAAGAATTGCTCCCTATTAAAGAGCATCGTCCCGATGCTGAAGACAGAACATGGGAGGAAGATGTATGAACAACAAATATATCAATTGTTTAGGAAGTAAGTACAATGACAAATTGGTGCGAGCAACAAAAAAGTTCAAAAAAAACAAGACAAGAGATACAGTCATCAGGTTGAAGCATGAAGGACATATGTTGCGCACACCACCATTGAGAGTTTGTTATGCCGTTGGGTTCAACCTCGTAGTCGACTTTGCCTAGACGTCGAACTGCCTTGTAAAGGTTCGAAAGGGAGTCGCACAAGTTTTTCAATGAGACAATGTCTCCGTATCGGTGTCTATATTCAAACGCAGTCGCTGGTCTCGTTTTCTACGAAGCTTCGTCGAAGATTCTAATGGCAGTGGTCAGTCATTGGCTGATTTTGATGAACAGGTGGGCGAGTTGACGATCTTCTTCAGCGCGCTTAGTGTATAGGGTAACTTCGAGGTTTTCTTTGTCAGTAACGCTCGGCAGCATGGCGTCGACCATCGATGATGAGTTCCTTTCGTAGGCCAACTTGTATGGTGACATGTGCGTCGTCTATTTTAACACCGTGTTGTATGCAAAAGTCCTGTACGAAACGATGGCAACCCAAGTCTTGTGTTCGACGTCGACGTACTTGGCCAATATGTTGATGATGGTCTCATTTAGACGCTTGGTGGGAGCATTTGTCTCCGAGTGGTGGATGGTGGTGCGGTGGTGACTTGTATAGCCTTGTCTCAAAATCGACCGAGTCAGATCAGTATAAAGCCGTACTTTCATGGCTTATGAGAATCTCTGAGGTGTGCATGACGAAGCACGTCGTTCTGAACGAAGAACTTCGCTACTTCGGCAAAAATGGCTTCGGGTAGAGCTTCTGTTTCGGCGTAGCACGTGAGGTAGGTAGCTATGACGATCCATTTGTTTCTGCAATACGACGCCAAAACATGCCCTGTAGGTCCATGCCAATTTGTTCAAACGGTCAACAAGGCGGGGCAATCGGCTGAATAGTGATTGCTGGCCTTGTCAGCGGTATTTTGCCTCACTGACAGTTATGGCAAACCCCACGTTACGAGCGGCGTCATCGGAAAGGCATGGTCAGTAGGACTTTTATTTTATCCTAGCGAGCACGCGGGAAAAACCACGGTATAAAGAATGCCACGGGCATTTACTAGGTTGCCGGAGCACAATTGGTGCAGGCAGCATGGAGGCTGTCACTTTCACCATGGTCGAGTTGAGGGTCTTTGTTGTCGGGTCTTTTCACAAGGAGGCCTTGCTGTGGTGGTAGCTTTTGTTGCTCGCAGCTAGCTCGTAGGTCGAGGTTGACGTGGATGTTTTGTTCGAGGTTGGGGCTTGGCTGGCTGACGAATGGAGAAAGGCGTGAGTTACACGGACAGGAAGCACCTCCAGCAGCTTTCACGAGGTCTTGACAGGGCGAATGGAGAAGACTGGATGTTCAGCTGAAACTTTATTTGGCCGAACTTGTGGCCAATAAATGAAAAGTCAAATTACAGCAACACACTGGCACTGATAGCGGCGAACAAAGCGTCGGCCGTCGGTGAAGTGAGAAGCGGCGAAGCGTGTCGGCTTGTATACATGCGCCATTGAATTTTTTAGCCTCATGAGTGGTCGTCGCGAAAACTCTCAAATATTCTTGAGTGTTCGAGTCTTCAATCAATCAATCAATCAATGTTTTTTTATTAGCATCAGAAGTGTACATTGTAAGTAAGTATGCCGGAGGAGGTCCCAAGGTAGTAAACCGCAGGCGGGACCTCCTATGTTATTACAATGAAAAAGCTAAAATATGAATATTGAAAGAGCAAGTCACGGAACATTTTTAACTTTTTTTTCTACAAACAAAGCAAGATATCAAAACTTAACAAAATCTCGGAGTTATACGTTTAACAGAGAATTTTTCAATTTCCTCTTAAAAACATGAATGTGCATTAAGTCTTTCACATCATGTGACAAAGAATTCCATAATAAAATTGATGAAAAAACAATGCTGATTTTTCCATAATTAGTGCGAACTTTAGGTAATAACAGGTTATGGGCGACCACGAATCTAGTATTATTGGAATTATCCAACAAGGTAATAGGAAAGATGTCGATAGTGAGGGTACGGTGGAAAATTTTGAAAAACAAAACACACACATTGTAAACGTACATTTGGGAGATCGGTAATACGTCAAGCTGGCGAAAAATCTCATGTGATGGCGCTTGACGTGAAGCGAAAGTTATGAGTCGAATTGCTTGTTTTTGCAATACCTTTAACGGCCAAATCGCACCGAATATGAATTATTCCAAGATATAATGCAATAACTGAGATGACTGTGTATGAATGCATAATACTATGCCTTAAGAGTTTTGATGTTAAAACACATTCGTGACTTGACCAATGCCCTGATACCGTACGAAATCTTTTTACAAACAGAATTGATATGTTGCTGAAATTTCAGATGTGTGTCCATTATAACTCCTAAGAATGACGTATGATCACTTAAAGGAATAACTACTGAGTTCACATTAAGGTAAGGAATAAATGATAGTTTTTGTTTGGTGAATAAAAAAGCATAAAACAGGTTTTGCAAGCATTAATCAACAATTTATTACAGTTACACCAGTCAACAAGACAATTAAGGTCAGCTTGAAGTCTTCACACGAGAGTCGCTAAATCCAAGTGATGAGAAAAGAGAGTCGTGTCATCAGCGTAAAGTAAACAAGAAGAATAATTAAGGCAACGTGGTAAATCATTTATGAATAATAAAAATAATAATGAACCCAAAATTGAACCTTGCGGAACACCTCTTGTAATGGGGTTGGGACTGGATGTAAAATTATCGACCGAGACCACCTGCAACCTATTAAGAAGAAAGCTCTGTAATAGCGTTAATGCGGGACCAGTTATGCCGTAGTACTCGAGTTTGCGAAATAGGATGAAATGATCAATACTGTCAAATGCTTTAGTAAAGTCGAGGAAGACAGATCCAGCGATGTTACCATTATCAATGAATGATCTGATTTTGTCAGTGAAACAAGCAATTGCAGTATTAGTGAAAAGACCAGCCCTAAAACCAAACTGACAAGAAGAAAGTATGTTAAATTTGCTTAAATATTTAGATATTCTTATTTCAACTAGTTTTTCTAAAATTTTATCCAGGAAGGGAAGGACAGATATGGGCCTGTAATTGCACATATTGAAGGTATCACCTTTTTTAAATACTGGCACTACCTTCGCAACTTTTAATTTATCCGGGAAAACACCGTTCTTCAAACAGCGGTTAAAAACGTGGCTTAATATAGGAGCTACAAGATATCTTACAAGTTTAATGTGCTTTGAATGAATGTTGTCTAACCCAGCTCCGGTAGTTTTTAATCCAGAAATAATTGAGGAAATTTCAGAAGCACACGTAGCAAAAAGAAACATCAACTGAGGGCTGTGAGAAAACGGAGGTACATAGTCTGAGGAGAAGGGGACTGCAAGGCTAGTGGAAAAGTGTACATTAAAGGCGTTGGCCACGTCACTGGCCGCAGTGAGGGTGACGTTGTCGACAAGAATAGAGGTCACTTTTCTGCGCGACTGAGTGGAATTTAAAAATTCTTTTAAAAGCTGCCATTTTTTCCCCGAGTTATGTCCACAATTCTGTAGTTTTCGCTTGTAATAACTTTGTTTAGCCTTTCTCAAAAGTGTGGCTAATGTTCTGGAGTAAGTTTTATAGCGGGATTTCAAGCGTGAATTAAAAGGCTGACGTTTCGTCTTTTTATATAGGTTCTCTTTTTTGCGAAGAGATCGTATCAGTGATTGTGATAACCAAGGGCACCGTGGGGGGAAGTAGCGTCTGTTAGAGGATTGCAATGTAGTTGAACGCTCAACTGCTGAATAAATAGCGTCTTAGATCCTGGTCAAGGCCTCTTTAGGATCATTCGCGGCATATACACTGGACCAATCTTTATCGGCAATGAGCATGCAGTACTTGTCTCAATCAAAGCGATACTCTTGACGTATTATGTTGCTATGAGTGATGACCTGTTCAAAATATAGGAATACAGGAAAGTGATCTGTGATGTCACTCTCAATGACACTAGCGTGACTGACGTCATCAATGTTTGTGAGGATGTGATCGATTGATGACCGTGAGCCGTTATCAGAACAGCGTGTTGGTACAGATATTAGCGATTTAAACCCAAAACTATGAAAACAAGTCTTATACTCGAGAGCAGAATGGTTAGAGGAATCTAGTAAATCAAAGTTCATATCTCCCATAATTATTATACTCTTGCGCTCAGTAGTACGTTTATCAAGCAAGTGATGAAGCGCATTACAAAAAGCGGAGGGGTCACTGGAAGGGGTCGATAGACAGTAGGAAAAATACTTTTTCGTTGATTCTGACAAAGACCCGGCAGATTGATTTCCAACCAAAGAGATTCACATTTCACCACACTCAGGTTTAAATCATTGCGCCTTTTATACAGAATGTTGTTTATTATAAAAATGGCGGAGTCACCATGACGATCATCAGTTCGGTGAGCATATTCGCTTACATACCCGGGAAAGCCATACAAGACTTAATGACCAGGCGATAACCAAGTTTCGGAGCAACAGATAGCCGAGAACTGATGATTAAGGGAAGCTAGTAGAGTGGTAATACTGTCATGATTTTTAGGGAGGCTACGAGCATTGAAATGAATCGGAGAAAAACCCCAGTTCTGCGAAGAAATGTTATTAAAGTCACCCGGAAGAAAATAAGCCATTATGTTTTTTTTTCAAGCTTACGTTAATTCACACCTATGAGTTGAACACATGTAGATCGACATCACCAATTCTGTGCACTACACTATCGAGAGTTTGTCTTGCCTTAATAACACAATTGTCAGTCCACAGAAAAGCCCACTTCATTTGTTTCTTTAGAACAAGTGCTTTAGAAAACAGCCGCTTATTATCAGACGTCAGGTGCTCATTAACGTATATAGGCTTTTCCTGCGCTGCCGAAAAACCGAGCAAGTTTGTTTTTGGGCGGAGCTTCCGAGCCTTCTGCAGAAACTCTGTGCGCATGTCGCGCGAGCAGAAGCGCACAATGATGTTTTTGTTATTTATGTCGCGCGTAGGTACTCTGTGTAAAGTATCGATGTCATAAGGTTTGATATTACAACCGACCTTTTTGCCGAGAAGCTCGACAATGTTTCTGCAGTTTTCGCCTTGCGTTGTTGGAACACCTCTTATTTCCAAATTATTGAGGCGAGAGTACTGTTCCAAATGTCTAATCTTTTGCAGCAGCATCTGATTATTTTCATTTAGGTGCTTATTGTCAGATTTGAGGCCGCTGTTTTCCGACTTTGCAGCCTCAAACTTACTGCTCATGAAATCCATGGCTTTTTTCGTGTCATCGATCTCAGATTGCAGCTTGTTCACACTTTCAGGTTGACACCCAGTCACTGCAGATTTTACAGATTCCAACGTGTTATGAACACTAGCTAATTTTCTTTCAATTGACACCTTAAATCTTCAAACTCTTTGGAAAGCGATGCAACGGTAGGAGCCATATTAAAACGAGCGATCAGAGCACTGCAGTCAGGGGGAAAATAAAATAGAATAAAACGTAAGAAGGAGGCACTTGAATCACCTGTGTAGGAAAGGTAGACGGATTAGATGACCGAAATACAGCAGTCCGCAGGCTCTGATCGCTCGCTCAAATGATGCTGCTGGATGGCCACGGGGATGCTTAAGTATCCTGAATACAGGCACAGCAGCGACACCAGTGGCGGAGACAGCAGATAGCAGTTGTTGATAGAATCCAGTTGCTTGCAACACACGTGTTGAAGTTGACGGATTGCCGGTTCACCAGGAGGGCGATATATAATCAACCCGTAAATACAGCAGTGTGGCCTGTGTAGGAAAGGTAGACGGATTAGATGACCGAAATACAGCAGTCCGCAGGTTCTGATCGCTCGCTCAAATGATGCTGCTGGATGGCCACGGGGATGCTTAAGTATCCTGAATACAGGCACAGCAGCGACACCAGTGGCGGAGACAGCAGATAACAGTTGTTGATAGAATCCAGTTGCTTGCAACACACGTGTTGAAGTTGACGGATTGCCGGTTCACCAGGAGGGCGATATGTAATCGACCCGTAAATACAGCAGTGTGGCCTGTGTAGGAAAGGTAGACGGATTAGATGACCAAAATACAGCAGTCCGCAGGCTCTGATCGCTCGCTCAAATGATGCTGCTGGATAGCCACGGGGCAGCTTAAGTATCCTGAATACAGGCACAGCAGCGACACCAGTGGCGGAGACAGCAGATAGCAGTTGTTGATAGAATCCAGTTGCTTGCAACACACGTGTTGAAGTTGACGGATTGCCGGTTCACCAGGAGGGCGATATGTAATCGACCCGTAAATACAGCAGTGTGGCCTGTGTAGGAAAGGTAGACGGATTAGATGACCAAAATACAGCAGTCCGCAGGCTCTGATCGCTCGCTCAAATGATGCTGCTGGATAGCCACGGGGCAGCAACTTAAGTATCCTGAATACAGGCAAAGCAGCGACACCAGTGGCGGAGACAGCAGATAGCAGTTGTTGATAGAATCCAGTTGCTTGCAACACACGTGTTGAAGTTGACGGATTGCCGGTTCACCAGGAGGGCGATATGTAATCGACCCGTAAATACAGCAGTGTGGCCGGTGTAGGAAAGGTAGACGGATTAGATGACCAAAATACAGCAGTCCGCAGGCTCTGATCGCTCGCTCAAATGATGCTGCTGGATGGCCACGGGGCAGCTTAAGTATCCTGAATACAGGCACAGCAGCGACACCAGTGGCGGAGACAGCAGATAGGAGTTGTTGATAGAATTCAGTTGCTTGCAATACACGTGAAGTTGACGGATTGCCGGTTCACCAGGTGGGCAATATGTAATCGACCCGTAGATACAGCAGTGTGGCCTGTGTAGGAAAGGTAGACGGATTAGATGACCGAAATACAGCAGTCCGCAGGCTCTGATCGCTCGCTCAAATGATGCTGCTGGATGGCCACGGGGATGCTTAAGTATCCTGAATACAGGCACAGCAGCGACACCAGTGGCGGAGACAGCAGATAGCAGTTGTTGATAGAATTCAGTTGCTTGCAATACACGTGAAGTTGACGGATTGCCGGTTCACCAGGTGGGCAATATGTAATCGACCCGTAAATACAGCAGTGTGGCCTGTGTAGGAAAGGTAGACGGATTAGATGACCGAAATACAGCAGTCCGCAGGCTCTGATCGCTCGCTCAAATGATGCTGCTGGATGGCCACGGGGCAGCTTAAGTATCCTGAATACAGGCACAGCAGCGACACCAGTGGCGGACACAGCAGATAGCAGTTGTTGATAGAATTCAGTTGCTTGCAACACACGTGTTGAAGTTGACGGATTGCCGGTTCACCAGGAGGGCGATATATAATCGACCCGTAGATACAGCAGTGTGGCCTGTGTAGGAAAGGTAGACGGATTAGATGACCGAAATACAGCAGTCCGCAGGCTGTGATCGCTCGCTCAAATGATCCGCAGTCGCGCAGTCTTGCGCGCAGTCTTAACTGAAGGATCTCTAATAATGCTGAAGCTTTTCGAACAATAAGGTGCGATTTTCGCTGTGCATTTTTTACAGGCTTTGTTGACGAAAAGCCAATCAATCAAGAGTGAAAATAAGATACGCGCGTGGCAATATGAGAAGTTAGCATTGTCTAGCTACAACACCTTGTGTTATGCATCTTTTACTCGCGAATAAGAAGGCGTACATTGTATAGTACACTCCTCTCTTAAGGATTAACATGAGTGAGTGCCTATGAGTGTGAGATGGCGCGAGTGCGAACGTAACTGAGTACGAGTAGGCTTGTATAACAGCTAGAGTACGTTCTATGATTGTGCGAAGGGGCGCTTGTGCACGTGAGTGATAGCTAATAGGTGTGAGTGGCTTTACTGAATGTGAGTAAATACTTATGGCTGACTGTGAATGAGCATGAGCATGAAGTGGAATTAAAAGCGATGAATGTTAGTGGGTATTAGTAAGGCTGAGAGAGCCCTACTGAATCATTCCGTATGTACGGCTTCCACACATTCGCAATTATTGTACTACGGAAAGTGGCATGATGTGTAAACGTCCGCACATAAGGAAAGCTGCATGATGCGGGAAGATTCGCAGATAAATAAAGCCGCATTGTGCGAAATGGTCTTCAGATAAGGAATGCAGCATGATGCGGAAAAGTCCGCAGATGAGGGAAGCCGCATCAATTATGCGGAAATGAAATTACTGCCCGAATCTGGTGGAAAGAAATTTAATGTGTAAATTGAATGGACATCCACATCCTGTGCACATGCAATGCTGTGTACCAATTATCATAATATTTTAAATATGCACGATGAGGGAATGAAACATTAGTATCTGTCCAAAGGTCGTGATAGGTAAGCAAAATTTGGTTCCCTATTGCACAAACCAGCACCAGTGGATACCAGCGTCCAGCGCCATGCCTGATTATAGGCCCAGTATGATGCTGGTACTAGCGCCTCTCAGCGCAGGTGCAGGGACGTTGGAGCGGCAGCGTCCCAGTACTCTGCAGAAAATGGCTTCACAGGGTTAAAATGGGGGTTCGCATTTGCCATAAATAAATAAATATATAAGTAAATAGCGTGCATTTGCAGAAAAAATTTAAAGAATAAAAAATAAAAAAATAAAAACCTCAGCACGATACTCGAACTTGCCACCACCAGGTTTCGAAACTAGTACACTACCAACTACGCCACGCCTCTTTTTTTATGGTATTTAATAAAGTACTTGCGCAATAAAGACAAAATCAAGCGAACAAAAGTGCAATCAAATCGCGAAAGTAAGCGCTCAAGCGTTACTCATAAACACTAAACGGCTAACACAGCGTGAGTTCCTCACATGGAGAGTTCTTCACATCGGCAAAAAAGGGGTGAGGTCAAACAGTTCTCTAAGATGGAGATTCAGTCCGGTCTAAAGCCTAGCTCGTCGTAAATGTTCTTTACGTGGATAGCCATTTGAATGAGGTGTGCGCTTGAAGAGGTGGTGGGCTCTGCATTGCGGTCTTGCATTCGTGTCTTCCACAAGCTGTGCATACCCATGAGGAAAAACATATCATATGGTACTTCATGAAGCGCTGCTGGTAGAAGATAACGTATTCTGTGAGAATTAATGACGAAACGTTTTTCAGTGTTCGCTGAAGGACATCCCAAAACAGTATAGCATCTTTGCAGCTAACAAAGCAATGTTCAATCGTTTCCGACACATCAATGAGACGGCAGTTAACAGACGGAATGAAAATACCCTTTCTTTCTAACCATGTGTTTACCACCAATGTTTCAGAGTGGAGTTTATAGAAGAATGTTTTTGAATTTGGTGGAATGTGCATTTTGCGCACTCGCTTCAACATATCGTGGCCTGGAAGATTGAAGTACAGTGAGCGGTACAATGAAGGTGGGAAGAATGTACTCAGTAGGTCCTTATACAGCACCTTGCGCGATACTTTGTACAGGTATTCTACAGAAAAGTGAGCTTTAAGGAACTGAACTGCAAGGTAAACTTCCTGCATGAATCCCCACAAGCATGGGCGTTCGGAGAAGTTGGTTGAAACAATTAAATCTGGTAAGCAATCAACAAGTGTAATCTGCAAAAAGGAACGAATTACAGGATGGGAATTGTCTTGAAAAAAGAAGAATCGGGACACTATTTGCCTTAGATAAAAGTGTTTTAGTCCTAACCCACCCTCACTAACTAGCTTGAATATATTATCACGACGCATGGGCTCAAAAGTCAAAGACCATATTAAAGTAGCGAAAATCTGATGAAAGCGTTGTATATAGAATCTTGCGCAATGAATAAGTTGCAATACATAGTAAAGCTTTGTCGCTAAGAAAGTATTGCAAGCTTCAGCTCTCCCAAATATTGAAAGTCGATAGGGAACAAATGTCTGGGCCTATCGTTCAAGCATAGCGACGCGTTCCTTCCAGTAATGCACACTGAATCTATATGCATGCAATGGTACACCGAGGTATGTTGGAGGAGTTCTTGTCCAGTTAATCCCTGCAAAGTGGTTCGGTGTGCTACCTCACAAGCCAAACCACAGTCCCAAACTTTTAGAGACATTTAAACGAGCTCCTGATACTACGCCAAACGTTTCAATAGTATATACCACATTTTCGACACTTGGTTTATCTGTGCAAAAGAATGCGACATCGTCTGCATAAGCCAACACTTTAACCTCACTGCCTAATATACTAAAGCCACGAATGCAACTCGACTGTACTATGCTTAAGCACAGTGGTTCTAGATAAAGTGCAAATAAAAGAGGTGACATCGGGCATCCCTGTATCATTCTCAGACCATTGTATTGTCATAGCGCAAATTGGCAAAAATCGTCCCAAACAATTCTGTCTCCAGTGGGCCCTTTGGAAAATGAATGCGATGCTCCTCTGTGATCAGGAATTCATGAATCGAGTCCAGATGGCATTACGCCACGCCTCAACATACGTGTTGGGTTGTAAAATGACTATTTAACCGAAGAACGCGCCATTCGACTTTATGTTTACGAGTCGCACGGTCAAGGTTGACGCGATATTCCTTTCCAAATAGCAATTGCGTCTTGATTCGACATTGACGAACGGCTTCTGGGCACCGAATGATGTGCGGATATTAGCAAAAGCGCAAACTTTTTGGCAGTCAAATTTACAGGAGGGGTATGCCACGGATTGCCGGCTGTTGCTGATGGTACTTTTTTCCCCTTTGATAGTCGGTCCTCGCACTGGCTGCTGGTCAACATGTGCAGATGACATAAAATGTATTGTTGGGTAGATATCCACGCACACGAGTGAATATTGAGTTTTTTTTTCACGCAAACGACAATGTAGCAGTACACACCCTACATGCCAAATTACATATACATATTTGCAGTTGTATCGATGCCTGCAACTAAGAAACCTTTAAAGAAATTACTTATGCATTCCGCTGAAAAAGTATGCCGGTGTGTTAGTTCACTAACGCGTGCCAAATTACTAACTAAAAATTGCGTGTTTTTTCATACAAGTCAGAGAAGTACCGGCTCCTGCACTCTGAAGAAAGCTTTCGGTAACAGCCTACGTTGCTGAAAACACGACAAATCGATCGTCGCCGCTCCTTGTGCGGGCACCGCACACGCGGATAAATGACTGGTTTAGGCTCAGGAATGTCCAAATTGTACTTTAAAGTCATTCTGACACTTTATAATTGTACCTACTTAAAGCAAAAAGCGCCGGCAGCATGTACACTGACGCGGCCGGCACGTTAGGCCTCGCTAGGATGGTGCAGTTGGTAAGGCTGCTCTCGAAGCAGCGAAGTTGCGATGCTTGAAGTTTCTGCATTTGTGTTTTGCAACAGTTTTAACTCTTACCTAAGCTGTACCTGAAGTAGGCAGAAGGTCAGTCATTGCCAGAAATGCATTTACGGAGTGGGGATACTAAGCGACAGCCGTTTTTCTGGCCCCCGCTGACAGTATATAGCGGGCGTGCCCATGTACAGATATATGCAGGTTTATCAATGTCAACAATTAAAAAAACACCCATAGAAATGCAAAGCAATCCGCTAAAAACATTGGCCAGGGAGTCACTTCACAAAGGCATACCAAACTACCAACTGTAAATTGCGTGTTGTTAAATATCAGTCAGAGAAGTACCGCCTCAGTGCAGCCGGCAGCTTTCAGTGACAGCCTGCATAGCTGAAAGCGCGACGCTTCGATCGTCAGCGCTTCTGGTGCGAACATCGACAAAAGGCAAAATAGTTGATTTAGGCTCATGGAAGCCTATGCTATGTTTTACAGTTATTCTCACACTTTAATATTATGCATACACAAAGCAAGAAGGGCCGGTAACATATACACAAACGCGGCCGGCACGACAGGCTTAATGCTCGCTGGACCGGGCACTGGTTGAGACCACTCTCGACGTGGTGAGTTGGGATGGTTGGAAATTCTGCATTTGAGTTTCGGAACATTTCTAACTATTATCTGAAGTAAGTAGAAGGAAAAGCATGGCCAGACATTCATTTATGCAGCGTGGCCAAATCGAACGACAGCTTTTTTTTTCTCTCGCCTGCACTGGGAAACCCTGCGAAGCTATCAAGAGACCGCATTTACGTTTCATCAGCTTGGTGGCAAAAACAATTTCCTGTTTTTGTTAGGAGTGGCGTGCAGCTCCAAACTTAGAAACACTGCAATTTGGAATTGTTATAGCAATACACGGCTGATGCGATAATGGCCGGTACACGCGGGGGCATATGTGAAAAAGGTGCAATATAGTTGTTGCAGTACGTACGCGCGCCGTAAAAATTACGTATTCTCGCTCTCTGTAAGGGTAACATCTCTCCGTGCCACCAAGTCAAGCTTTTTATATTCAACGACGCCGAAACATACCACGGCACATGTTACAATATTGTGCACGCTGAACTGGTACAAACAGAGCATGATCCAGTATTCACCAGCACTTGCCAGTGAAAATTCCAGCGCTTCCAGCGCTTCGCAGTGTGCACAAGCATCACAGAGGTTAGTTCAGTCCCCTTACTAGTGCGAGACAGTGTTTTCCCAGTGCACCCAGCGAAGTTTCAGTGAATACAAGCGTGCCCTGCCGCGGTGGTCTAGTGGCTAAGGTACTCGGCTGCTGACCCGCAGGTCGCGGGCTCAAATCCCGGCTGCGGCGGCTGCATTTCCGATGGAGGCGGAAATGTCGTAGGCCCGTGTGCTCAGATTTGAGTACACGTTAAAGAACCCCAGGTGGTCATAATTTCCTGAGCCCTCCACTACGGCGTCTCTCATAATCATATGGTGGTTTTGGGACGTTAAACCCCACAAATCAATCAATCAATACAAGCGTGTACCAGTGTCTTCAGCGTGTACCAGTGCCCAAAAAATGTACTGACATCACGCTGGGGTCACTGTTTTCTGCAATAAGGTTTTAAATAAAATATGGTAAGAAGCTACAGAAATGACATGCTAGCTATCATAGTCGTGGTTATATTATAATAAACTAATGCAGTGTTCTATGGAATACACAAAGACATACGTGTAAAGTTAGCAATCGCATTCACAAAGCAATATTATTCAGAACGAAAGCAGGCCTGCTACAATGAATATTTTTTTAATGCTCAAGCAGAGAATATCCACATGTCAGTTTTGATATGGCACGCAAATTAGGTGACTTTGCACCGTCATTTCACGAGTTGCACCTCAGTCGCAGGGTGATAGCACAAAACGTGATGCAGCAACAGCACATTTTGAACGAATACTTTATACCTAAACAATAATCACAGCACTGTGACTGTAAGGTACTGTGTTTATCTCTTGAACGCCTTGCGGATACCGGCGTAATGCTGTTTCAGGCTCCGGCACCACTGGGGATATGGGAGGTCACTGCCATGCTCCTTGATGTGTCCCTCATAGGCACCTAAACGAAATTGGCGGGTACAAATGATATCTGACACTTATGTAAGCAGCTTAGTTCACATGCACAAAAAATATAATGCTCAGAATATAACATACAGAGAAAGGCACACAATCCTTCGTGATATGCATATGAGAATATTAAAAAAAAATTGCCTGCAGCTTCCCTCGGGGGAACACTGAGGAGGATGCGGACCATATAATTGGTTAACGGGGTGTTAAAGTGCGACTTACTTGGGTCGATGGCTAAATTGGTTAACGTGGTTGTGAAATGGGGTGTTAAATTGCGACTTACTTGGGTCGATGGCTAAATTGGTTGACGTGGTTGTAGGAGGGGGTGTTAAATGAGTGAACACGTACACACGTATGCGAAAGGGCGGCGCTGGTCGAAGGGACGTCGATCATTGTGTTTGTGGATTCGTTGGAATTCATTTCACCGCGACCTTGGACGTCGACGCGCCGTACAAACCAACCGACGAGCGGCAACTGAGCGAGCGAGCGCCGACCTTGAGTATATATACAGCACGACGGCGCATGCACTGTCAGCTGTTGAATGTTCTCGAAGCGCGACGCCACATGCGCGTCCACTGGAGAATCAGGAGAATTGTAGATGTCGAACGCGGTGTGTAGAGGAGGAAGGGTGCACAGATGGTGGAGGAGTGAAGCGCGCGCGGTGTGTAGAGGAGGAAGGGATGCACAGATGGTGGAAGAGTGGGCGACGGCGCGACGGCGCATGCGCGCGCGTCAGCTGTCGAATGTTCGAGAAGCGGTGCGGACGGCGCAGACGGCGCACTACAAGGCGCGAGTATAAGATGCTCCGCATCTAAAAGAAGCGTACAAACAAGTTCTGCCACATGCAAGAAAACAGCATGCTTGTCACTGTGAAAATACCTAGGTTGTTTTAACGATTTTCAATGGTAGAGATCATCCAGTGAAATGGCGTTAAACTAGTGAATTAAATGATTCCTGTATACTAAAGCTTTGTAAACTGCCAGTAAAAGACTCAATGTATATTTAACAGTGCGTACATGTACATTTACAGCCTTTGAAGTATACAGGTTGTGTGCAATGTTGGCCTCATGAACAATTTTGTGACGTGCAACTATGCAACTTATAAAGAATAAAAATCACATTGAAAGCAAGCAGAATCATGCTGCTGCCATTACAAATCTGTGCAAGCAAGATTACTATAGCCAACTAGCACAGAAATAGGGGAGCAGGAATAACAGAAATGAACTGCCAACAGAAGAGATAGGTGCATGTGCTATATGTAAGTGCTTACACCTTAGTAGATACAGCATGCTCATCGCATTTAAAAAACCGATATTTAAAATATCTGCTCCATTAGGAATTTAAATTGTGCGGTAAAACTAATCGACTCTATAAAACGTGACCCCTAATGATATCGTTTTTTTTCTAACAAAATTCACTAACACTTTGAAATATCATTAGGAGGATAAAATGTGGAAGAGAACAATTTAATTTGAAGTCACAACTTTTAATATGGCTGCCATAGTTATAACCAAAGTATCGGGCTCGAAATGGCTAATGTTAGTTGTTAAGGACTATGAAATATAACACGGAAAGCACAACAGAAAAACAAACCACTAGAAAAATTTTGAAAAGAAAGCAGACCTTTTTGTTCTTATCTAAACAGTGTTTGTAATGGTATTTTTGCTTCTACTTGCCGCCTTTTATCAAGGTTACTAGTGTGAAACACGTTAGCTGAAAATGCACTGAAATGAAAAAAAAATTGGCAGATCCCACGTACAGTGAGAAGCCATGATATGCGAAGAACGAATTAGAAAGGTTGATATGTCACTTTAAAATCAGCACCACGTTACGAGGTTGACACAATGATGCGTTACATGACTTATGCGTCATAATTATCATGTTTGGATGTGTCATTTACCTTCGTCATCTATTCACGTCACGTGATACCAAATTTGATTAATATGTAGGGTTTAACGTCCCAAAACCACCATATGATTATTAGAGACGCCGTAGTGAAGGGCTCCGGAAATTTCGACCACCTGGGTTTCTTTAACGTGCACCCAATTCTGAACACACGGGCCTACAACACATACCAAATTTAGTATATGTGAAGCTATCGAAATGGCCGCGAGTACGCTATGAGTGTGGTATGTCATCATGGTCTTACATGAAACGCTTGTCAGGATTATCATGTTTGCACCAGTCATATATTTTCGCCATTAATTGACGTCACGTAGCACCAAATTTGGTATATGTGGCGCTAGCAAAACGGCCGCGAGCGCAAGATGAAGGGCCCAGTATACTCGTATGTAGCGCTGACTCGCGCGCACGCTGGGCACAGGGACGCTACGTTAGCAAAACGCGAGAATCCTATAGTCTGACGCCAGGCGCGCCTGGCGCGACCAGCGTCCGCCGGCGCAGCCTGATGGCAACCGATCCGAAATGCGACAAGCTGCAAATCGCGCTCATGCGTTACGCAGTCAGCAATGCGTCTTCCTCTTTTCGAGACAGAGGGACGCCGGACGCGCTAAGACGCGCATGCGTCAGAGCAACGCAGCACGGCGAGCGCCTGCGAATATATGGCAGGGCCGGTGCCTGGCGTGGCAACGTCGGCGTGGCGTGACGAAACGAACACCGCCAAGCACGCGCATTACGTCACGTCGAAATGTATCTGCGGCTCGACTGTGGCATGTAGTCATGTTATCACATGACACGCATCTGACGATATTCATTTTTGTACCAGTCACATGCTTTCGCCATTCATTGGTGTCACGTAATACAAAATTTGGCAAAGGTCAAGCTTGCGAAATGCCCGTGAGCGTATCATGAGTGTGGCATGTAGTCATGATACATGACACGCATGTCGTGATTATCATGTTTAGATGTGTCATTTATCTATGTCGTCCGTTCGCGTCGCGTAATACTGAGTTTAGTACATGTGAAGCAAGCAAAACAGCCGCGAGCGCGTAATGTCCATAGCATGTAGTCATTTTGATACATGACACGCATCTCATGTTTATCATGTTTGCACCGTATAATACCTTCGTCATCCATTCAAGTACCGTAATACAAAATTTCTTATATGTGGCGCTACCGAAATGGCCGCGAGCGCCTCATGAGCGTGACATGTAGTCAAGTTGTTACATGACACGCATGTCATGAATTTAATGTTAGGGTCTGTAGTCTGTGTTCGCCATGCAATCATGTCATATCATACTAGTTCCAAACATGCCATGGAAACGAGTCCACCACAAGAGCTGCAGGGCCATAAAATGTATATCATGATCTTCATGACATAGATGTCTTGATTTTGATGTTATGACTAGTCAAATATGTTCTCCATCCAGTCATGTTATGTCATACCAAGTGGTATCGATACCATTATCAAAACTGTCAGTAGAGCTAAAAGTCGTAGGTCGCTAGATAGATAGATAGATAGATATTGACACGTGTTTATATGAAAAAGAACGGTGATAGGAATGTTTCATAGGTTCCAGCTAGTGGGTCAGGTGGTTGTTCGGGACGACAACGAAGCAGGCATCTTGCTGTACAGCTGATCCTGAATACGCTCTTTTCGCTGCCGTAAGCTGCTGTCATCTTTTGTTCGCGTTGCACTGCGACACTGGTGGAGGAGCTGGGCCGTGACACTACTTGATGCTTCACACTCCTAGTGGGAGCCGTTCATCCAGTCCGGACGTGCCTACTGCAACCCCTGTCCATCGATTCAGTCGTCGGCTACGAGGTATTCCTCCAGACTGCAACCCCTCGCAGAAAACCTCTACCGGACATCTAGAAATGGCTAACACCAGCCCCCAGCCTGTACTTCTCGGCACCAGTCCTCCCGCTCCATCCCAGGTAACGTTTTTTCAATCACTGGAGCCTAAACGCTTTGGTGGTGGCGCACACGAAGATGTAGAAGACTGGTTAGACCACTATGACCGTGTTGCGAAGATCAACCACTGGTCTGCTCAGGAAAAGCTCGGCCGGGCCTACTTCTATCTCGATGACAGCGCTCGTACTTGGTACGAGAACAGAGAAGGCAACCTGTCCACATGGACCGACTTTCACCAGAAGATGGTTGAAACTTTTGCCAATGTCGACAGACGTGACCGCGCCCACCAACTACTAGAGCTAAGGGTCCAAAAACCCAATGAAACGGTCGCCATGTTCGCCGAAGACATGACACGTTTATTTCGGAGGGCTGACTCGCAGATGACTGAAGATAGGAAGTTGCGCTACCTCATGCGTGGCGTGAAAGAGCAGCCGTTCGCCGGACTTCTGCGCAACCCGCCAACCACTGTAGAAAACTTCATCAAAGAAGCGTCGGCTATCGAGCGGGCCCTTCACCAACGCTGCCGACAATATGACCGCTTGTGCAGCAGTCCCCAAACTCAGGCCGCCGCTTTGACGTTTGACAGTCATAGCTCCTTACGTGACATGATTAGGGAGATTGTTCGTGAAGAATTGCAAAGGCTGGGGACTCCGGTAGTGGACACACCTATGGCATCTGTCGCTCAAGTCGTCCGTGACGAAATCCGCCAAGCATTCTCGACAGCTGATCATGCCCCCGAACAACGTCCCATGACGTACGCCGCCGCCCTTCGAAGCTCCCCACCCGCTCCGCCTTCATACTACCCCCCACCTGCAACTGTTCCTTGGTCACCACCACAGGGGGAGACATCGTGGCGCCCATCCATCCAGCCCCCATACGACCAGTCGTCTTCTGGCTTGCCATGGTCTTCGTCGCGTGAGGAGTCATCACGGCAACCACAGCTTCGCCGAACAGACACCTGGCGCACTGCCGACAGGCGTCCACTTTGTTTCAACTGCGGAGGTGTAGGCCACATAGCCCGCTATTGCTGGCACCGCGCCGATCCGTCTCGCCCTCTCAGGCTACGGCATGACATTCGACATGCCAACGAGTACGTATCCCGCCGTGGAGATGTCGGTTCTCAAGGACCTTCGGTACCTCGACACCTATTTGACGGCCGCCGTAACAATGATGACGAGGCTATACCCGATTACGAGCCGGTCTTCCGACATCGACCACGCTCTCCTTCTCCTGCCCAGTCACCTTCGTTGCAGCGCCGCACTTTTGCCGACACCAGAGGAGCGACGTCACCCAGCCCACACCGGGGAAACTGAAGGCGGCGACCTCAGGGGGTAAGGTTGCAGGCTGTCAAGACGAAGAAAAAAAGCCCCCATTACTCCGACCTCAGGACGCTGTAAAGCCGACAAGACATAATACCGACGAAACTGCGACCCCAGGCCTTACCATTCTTGTGGATGGACAGCAAGTCAAAGCTTTAGTCGACACCGGGGCTGACTTCTCTGTTATCAGTGATGACCTTGCCGTACGCCTCAAGAAAGTAAAGACAGCATGGACGGGACCTCACTTAAGGACGGCAGGCGGCCAATTACTGATGCCTGTCGGAATGTGCACAGCAAGGCTCGACATCGGTGGCTCTACTTTCGTGGCGACGTTCGTCGTTCTCGCTTCATGCTGTAAAGACATGATTATCGGAATGGATTTCTTGAGAGAACATGGCGCCGTGATCAACATCCCTGACAGTGTCATTACATTTCACAACAACAGCCCTACTTTAGTGGATTGTTCAGAGCCGAGACATACGTCTTGTTCAGGGCCTTTGCGTCTGACGGATGACGATGTGGTCGTCCCGCCACGATCGTGTACGCTTGTTTCGGTGGCAGGGGATGAGCCGTTTGACGGCGACGGCATTGCTGACCAAATAAGCTCACTGATATTTAGCTATGGTATTTCAGTTGCTCGAGGTCTTGTCACTGTCACTGCTGGACGCACAAACTTGCTGCTCACTAACTTCAGCACTGAGCGCCGACATCTCCCGAAGGGTACAGCCGTCGCTTACTTTGACACTACTGCAGAAATCCAAGGCAGTTTATCGGGCCTAGACGAAGCACCTCAAGAAGAATCACTACCTAATCTTGACGTTGGTACTACGTTGTCAAGGGACGAACGAACGCGACTTTTTGAGCTGCTAGCCGAATTCAAGGACTGCTTTTCATCGACATCACGGGTCGGTCGAACGCCGCTAACAAAACATCGAATAATTACCCACGACGCAGCAAGGCCTATACACCAGAATCCTTATCGTGTGGCTCCAAAGGAACGGGAAGTGATACAGGAACAAGTCGCTAAAATGCTTGAAGATGACGTGATTCAGCCATCACAGAGCCCGTGGGCATCGCCTGTAGTATTAGTTAAGAAAAAGGACGGTACCCTGCGTTTTTGCGTGGATTACAGGAAGCTGAATCAAGTGACTAAGAAAGATGTGTATCCGCTTCCACGTATTGATGACTCCCTCGATAGGCTTCGAAACGCTCGCTACTTTTCTTCAATGGACCTCAGAAGTGGATATTGGCAGATCGAGGTAGACCCAAGAGATCGGGAAAAAACTGCTTTTGTGACGCCGGATGGTTTATATGAATTTAAAGTTCTACCGTTCGGTCTGTGCTCAGCGCCCGCTACTTTTCAAAGGCTCATGGACACTGTACTTTCAGGGTTAAAATGGAAGACCTGTTTAGTTTATCTAGACGACGTCATAGTGTTTTCCCCAACATTTGACGAGCATCTCAAGAGGCTAGAACTTGTTTTACGAGCCATACGCTCCGCAGGCCTTACATTGAAACCAGAGAAATGCCACTTTTGTTTTGAAGAACTGCTGTTTCTTGGTCATGTCGTCAGCTGTACCGGCGTTCGACCTGATCCCGAAAAACTTGCGGCCGTGACACAGTTCCCAGTACCGTGCGATAAGAAAGCTGTCAGGCGCTTTCTGGGCCTATGCGCCTACTATCGCCGGTTCATCGCCGACTTCGCACGGATTGCGTCGCCGTTAACTCACCTTACTAGAGACGACGCCACCTTTGAGTGGAATCACGAACAGTAAGCAGCGTTTAATGACCTCCGCCAACGTCTTCAAACACCTCCAGTGCTTGCTCACTTCGACGAACAAGCGCCAACAATGCTTCACACTGACGCAAGCAATGTAGGCCTCGGAGCTGTGCTTGTGCAGTGGCAAGAAGACACGGAACGAGTGATCGCCTACGCAAGCAGGACGCTAACACGCGCCGAGGCCAATTATTCAACAACTGAGAAAGAATGCCTCGCCGTGGTCTGGGCAGTTATGAAATTTCGCCCGTACCTGTATGGCCGCCCTTTCAAAGTTATAAGTGACCATCATTCCCTGTGTTGGTTGACTAATTTAAGAGATCCAACTGGCCGATTAGCACGGTGGAGTCTGAAGTTACAAGAGTTTGATATGACGGTCATACACAAGTCTGGGAAGCGCCATACGGACGCCGACTGCCTGTCTCGATCACCAGTACAGTCAGCTTCTCTTTCTGACGACGACGATATGGCCTTCCTTGGTGTTCTCGACGCGTCCACGATTGCTCAACAACAACGAAGTGACCCTGAATTGCTTGATTTGATTAATTACGTGGACGGACGTTCTTCGAGGGCACCGAAAGTCTTTGCAAGGACATTATCGTCGTTTTGCTTACGCAATGGCGTCCTCTACAAGAGAAACTTTTCGTCCATCGGAGCTCCCTATTTGCTCGTTATTCCTGCACCCCTTCGAACTGAAGTGCTCCAAGCATGTCACAATGAGCCGACGTCTGGCCATTTAGGCTACACTCGCACATTGGCAAGAGTACAGCAGGGATACTACTGGCCACGACTCACAGCAGCCGTCAAGCACCACGTTCACACTTGCATCGATTGCCAGCGACGCAAGTCACCTCCAAAGAGACCCGCCGGTCAGCTGCAACCAGTTCAGGTTCCATGTACACCGTTTGAACAGGTAGGAATGGATATTTTAGGACCCCTTCCTACTTCTACTGCAGGGAATCGCTGAGTTATAGTCGCAACAGACTACCTAACCAGGTATGCCGAAACAAAAGCTATCCAAAAGAGCACCGCCGTGGAAGTGGCGAGATTTTTCATAGAAAATATTGTGCTACGCCACGGTGCTCCGACTATCGTGATCACGGACCGCGGAACAGCATTTACGGCAGCTATTTTAGACCACGTCCTCATGCTTAGTGGAACGACTCACCGTAAGACCACTGCGTACCATCCGCAAACAAATGGACTAACGGAGCGCCTCAACAAGACGATTGAAGACATGCTGTCGATGTACGTGGATGTCCAACATAAGAATTGGGACGAGATTTTACCCTATATCACGTTCGCATACAATACGGCTAAACAAGAGACGACTCGCATGACTCCATTCAGCTTGGTTCACGGACGGGAGGTACGGACTATGCTGGATGCGATGTTGCCACATCAATGGGACGCTACCGACACAGGCGCTGAAGTGTTCACTGAACGCGCGGAAGAAGCTAGACAGCTCGCCCGCTTACGGATCCACCAGCGACAAGACTACGACGCAGGCCGCTACAATGCTCGCCATAGAATTGTAACGTACAAAATCGGTGACAGAGTGTGGGTTTGGACACCCGTACGAAAACGTGGACTGTCCGAGAAGCTGCTAAGGCGATATTTCGGGCCATACCGAGTATCGCGCCAGCTAAGTGACGTCACCTACGAGGTTGTCTCCGACAGTCCCCAATGCCCGAGGCGTCGCCAGCACCAGCCTGAATTTGTTCATGTAGTGCGTATGAAGCCGTATGTGAGTGACTGACTGCACGTTCAAAAAAATACTGTGCGTCTGAATCAGCATCGGGGCGATGCTCTTATAAGGAGGGGCAAGTGACACGTGTTTATATGAAAAAGAACGGTGATAGGAATGTTTCATAGGTTCCAGCTAGTGGGTCAGGTGGTTGTTCGGGACGACAACGAAGCAGGCATCTTGCTGTACAGCTGATCCTGAATACGCTCTTTTCGCTGCCGTAAGCTGCTGTCATCTTTTGTTCGCGTTGCACTGCGACAATATATAGATAGATAGATAGATAGATAGATAGATAATTAGATAGATAGATTGATTAATAGACAGATAGATAGATAGTTAGATAGATAGTTAGATAGATAGATAGATAGATAGATAGATAGATAGATAGATAGATAGATAGATAGATAGATAGAAACGCTAAAGGTTTCCGAAGTTCGCTAAGAAGTGCTTCGCATATAAAAATTGGTTAGAAAACTTGCAAATAGCCAGAACATGTGATCGGAGGTGGAAATAAAAATGTCTGAATTGGACTGCATTCTTTATGTAACCTGTAAATATTTACCTTTTCAAATTGCATTTCCAAATCCCAGAAACCGGTATGTCGTGCAGCCTGTCTGTTTACTCCAATTAGTCTGATGCTTTAACATGCAAAAAGATTAGTGGTTGAAGCTAAATAGTACTTATGCATACAATAATCTTTGCTGCTTAGGCCTAGAAGTCAATACTCAAAAAACAGCGCTGCCATCGTGGCAAACTGTGGGAAGTATCGAGCTGCTGCACATGCACGTAAAATACATGCTTTTGCAGCGAACAGCAGTGCACAAGCATATAAAGCTGTCATGCTGACCTCCCATTGTTGCAGCCCGTGTTATGAGGCACTTAGTTGTAGTCAGAGATCCAAAAACTTTTAAACTGTTTCTAGCACTTCCTGCGTTACCATTCAATGTACTCATGAAAGTGATGTCAAACAAAAAGAAAGAAATCCTTAAACTTCTCTTCATTTGCTACATGATTACACACTCTGACAAGTAAGCTTTCTATTGCACAAAAACAGCTACTGTAAAAATTATTATTTTGTCCTTTCAACTGCTTTATGCTTTAATAATACTCGTTGTTGGGCTAGTTGGTGCATTGCTTCAGATGAAAAACTTCCGGCCAATAAAATAACGCACACAGGAAACGAAGAAGGAGACAGGAAAGAGGCCTCTTTCCTGTCTCCTTCTTCGTTTCCTGTGTGCGTTATTTTATTGGCCGGAAGTTTTTCATCTTATGCTTTAAGCTATGTAATATGTAGAACGGATGTTCTACTTCACACAATGTTCTCTGAATGAACTGTTAAACCAGGCACCATATATTATTATTTATTTATTTAGCAATACTGCTAGCCCCAACTTGGGGCCATAGCAGAGTGGGTGTACATAGTACAACAAAATCAACAGTACAATACTGCAGTCAACACAGAACAAAGCACTTCAAACAACATAAAAAATGTTTCACGAAGAAAAAAAAAACACTAGTCAGATATAAATTTTTCAAATGCCTCAATACTGTCTGTTTCAATAATTTTGCTGTCAAGCTCATTCCATTCTTTGGCAGTGCGCGGAAAAAAGGAATACTTGAAAGTATTATTATTGGGCTGGAAAGGAACGACAGTGTGTTTATGACGTTGTCTGGTAGAGTAACCGGAAGAGAACTTTAAGTATTCACCTGTGTTACTATTTATTCGACCATTAACTATCTTAAAGAAGAACAACAAACGAGAAATTCTATTTCTTTCTGAAGTCCGTTTGAATCCCGCTTTGGCAACTAATTCAGAGACTGATGTTGGGCCGTATTTCTTGAAAATAAATCGGACAGCCTTGTTTTGGATTCTATCTAGTTTATGGATATTGACATTGGTGTAAGGATCCCAGATAATGTTTCCATAATCCAAAATGGGTTGGATAAGAGATTTGTACGCCAGAATTTTAGTGTCGTATGATGAATAGCGAAGAGAACGTCTCAAAAAATGTAATTTCATCATTGCATTATTAGATATGTAGTCGATATGTCGATCCCAGTGGAGGTTGCTACATATATGCAAGCCTAGATACTTGTACTCTGTTACTCGATTTAGGATGTTTCCATCAGCTGTATAATTGTAAACAAGGGGACACTTCTTATTTGTTATCGACATGGCCACACTTTTTTGATAGTTTACACACATTTGCCAAGAATTACACCACTTCATGAGTTTCTCAATTTCTGTGTTAAGCTTAACTTGGTCTTCAACTGTGTGAATAAGTGAATACAACGCACAATCATCTGCATATAATCGTATTTTAACCCTGCAATTATCAACAATATCATTTATGAACACCAAAAACAACAACGGGCCAAGCACGGAGCCCTGGGGAACCCCTGAGCCAACAGGTAACATGTTTGATGGAGTGTCTTTAAAAACAACGTATTGCTGCCGGGATGTTAGATACGATTTAATCCAGCTACACAGTTTCCTGTTTTTTAATAATGTGTTCAGTTTAATGAGCAATTTAGAATGGGAAATCTTGTCAAATGCTTTAGCAAAATCTAAAAAAATTACGTCTATCTGTTTTCTCTCAATAATAGCTGCGGCGAAGTCATGTGTCATTTCAACCAGTTGAGTTACAGTAGAAAAGCCGTGACGGAACCCATGTTGCATTGGTGTTAATATTGAGTAATTTTCCAAGAAAAGCGTAATATGCTTATAAACAAGATGCTCGAGAATTTTACAACACGTGCATGTTAAAGCTATAGGTCAATAATTAGAAATAAGCTGCTTATCGCCATTTTTAAACAGTGGTTTTATCTTGGAAATTCTCCAGTCATCAGGCAAAGTACCCGTCGAAAGGGATGTACGGTAAATAATTAACAAAAATTTAGATGACCACTCAGCGTATCGTTTAAGGAATGCATTAGGTATATTATCGGGTCCATATGACTTTTTCACATCTAAATTAAGCAAGAGGTTAAATATTCCACTTTCTGTTATTTCCAAATCTTCAATCGGAGGTAATGTCTGGAATTTGTCAAATAAGGGTATGCTACCATTATCTTTAGAAAAAACGGATTCAAAGTGGGTGTTGAACGCATCAGAAATCTTAGCAGCATCGGATGTGAAATCATTGCCTATGTTAAATGTATTAGTACTTGAGGACTTCGGTGTGATGGTCCTCCAAAACTTAGCTGGTGCCTCCTTTACCAGCGTGCTCAAACGAATGTTATAGAAGTTGAAACGTTCCTGCTTCATCTTTTTCTTAAGTTCACGAGAGAGCATTGCCACTTCAGCGATACGTTTTTGACTACTGTTCTTCTTAATTTGTTTCCTGGCACGGTTTAGTTTTCTTTTAATGTGAATGCTATCACGCGTTATCCAAGGATTCGCAGAATTGATTTTTCGATACTTGACTGGTACAAAGAGCTGAATGCAGGCGTGAATTGTATTTTTGAATTTCAGCCATAATGAATTGACGTCATACTCTTCAGTGATCATACTACTGCAAAGTTCATCGTAGGCTATTTCCAGTCTGTCTAATATCGACGTATCATCAGCAGCTGAGAAGTCAGGAAAATGAGATACGTTAAAGATGGGTTTCTGCAGTAATGAAGAGAACTCTATTAAAACACATTTATGGTCGGAAATTCCCTCAACTATTTCACATTTCGAATCACCAGGAATACTTGAACTAACAAAAACAAGGTCAAGCACAGATTTACTAGTTCCGTGAACACGTGTGAAGTCTTTAACTAGTTGGGTTAAACCAAATTGAAATGCAATATCAATTAATGCTTCATTATTATTTGCGTCGCTTCTGTCAGCCGAAAGAGTGTTCCAGTTAATGCCGGGGAGGTTAAAATCACCACACAAAATAAATTTATTGTTATCAGTTGTATTGCAATCAATGTACTTTCTAAGATTCTCTAGTAGTTCTAAATCACTCGCTGGTGGTCGGTATACAACACCAACAATCACAATTTGGCCCTCATGAAACAGCTTACAGAATCAACGTCTACAGCATCAGACATTCTGGCCACGTTCAAATTTTTCTTGAAGAGAAGGGCAACTCCCCCACCACGAGAGTTGCGATCACGACGATAAACATAAAAATTTGGGGGAGTGAATTCGTTATCATAAACACCACTGTGCAGCCAGGTTTCAGTAAGCGCGATAACATCAGGCTCATGAATTGCCACCAAGTGTTCAAGATCAAGACCCTTATTCACTATGCTTCGACAGTTCACATTAAGCAGCTTTAAGGAATTGTAACCAGTTGTTCGTCATGTATGATGGCGTTTAGGAACACGACCAATAGAACCACTGGTTTCGTCCCACATGTAAAGAACATCATTAATGGACACTTTGTCGAAGATAAGCCTCACTCGCTGTTTCTTTTTTCTATATTCTGCGGTGCAGTCCCACAATTTTGATCTAATATTTCTCACTTTCCGAGAAAAGTCTTCTGTGACATAGTAGTTTGATCCCTTGAGCTTAGCGAAGTTTTTTAGAATTGTAAGTTTTTCACGGAAGTCAAGTAATTTCACGATGACAGGCCGCGTTTTATCAGGCCGTTTACTACCAAGTCTGTGACATCTTTCTATTCCTGATATAGTAAGGCCGAGCTGGTCGAGCAAAAAAGATTGAGTTACGCTCTCCCGTAATGATGCAGGAGTTTCGCTAGCAGGTTCTTCAAGACCGTGAATAATAATGTTGTTACGACGACTGCGATTTTCTAGATCATCAATTTTATCCACCATAGCAACAACCATTTTTTGCAGATTGCTAACTTTGGATTCAACGGCTTCCAGTTTGCCTTGCGTCAAGGATAAATTGGCAAGAGACGATTCCAACGAATCAAGCCTACCCTTACATTCGGTTAGTGTGTCAGATAATGTTTTCTGCGCAGCACTGAAGTCATTCATGCGCTTGATAATTGCTTTCTGACCTGTTAGAACATTGAGTATCAGGTCGCGATCACTTAAACCGGAGAGCGATGCTGTGAACTCGGTTACCCCTTCATCACTATCAGAATCAGGCCCCGGATTTTGCTCGACATCCCCACATTGTACAATCAAGTCAACAAAAACGCACAAAATGGAACAAACATCATTTAGCACATGTGGGCAAGGTAGCAGCACTAAGCAAACATTATTACTACGAACACACTTGGCATTGGACAGATAACTAACCTGCACAAGAAAGAAGACGTGCTCGTTCAGCATTGCTGTCAACGTGCTGCCACGTTGCCCACTGAAGTGCCAGAGGGACGTCGGCCGGTATAAGTAGCTGTCAAGTCGTGACGTCACTCCGAAGGAAACGCTGTAATCAGTAGCTTCCACACGCTCATACTGCATCGGCTCGATGAAATCGCAGATTGTCGAAACAGTGAATGCGTCGTTTTCCTCTCGAGCTGCGGCAGCTGGCGAATCCAACCAGATGGAAGCATTTTCCACGGCAAGCGCATGCTCACCAAAGGCGACAGTCAAAATCTGCACAAGAAAGAAGACGTGCTCGTTCAGCATTGCTGTCAACGTGCTGCCACGTTGCCCACTGAAGTGCCAGAGGGACGTCGGCCGGTATAAGTAGCTGTCAAGTCGTGACGTCACTCCGAAGGAAACGCTGTAATCAGTAGCTTCCACACGCTCATACTGCATCGGCTCGATGAAATCGCAGATTGTCGAAACAGTGAATGCGTCGTTTTCCTCTCGAGCTGCGGCAGCTGGCGAATCCAACCGGATGGAAGCATTTTCCACGGCAAGCGCATGCTCACCAAAGGCGACAGTCAAAATCTGCACAAGAAAGAAGACGTGCTCGTTCAGCATTGCTGTCAACGTGCTGCCACGTTGCCCACTGAAGAGGATATGCTGAAAGACACACGCAGAGCTTGAGCCACACCAAGTTTCTGGTTGAGAATATTCATGCACTAGAAAAACATATCTCGATGTAGTTAGCTGACCATAATGAGGTGATAACCGCTTGCATTTGACAAGGCCAAGCAGAAGGAACGACGTCTGCACCCTGTGCTCCCTATGCACCCTCGTTAAGAGCGCACTATTTTTACCTTATTCTTATGCATTTTTCGTATCTATAACATTCCTCGCTGCACGTTATTCGTGGCTATAAAGTCTGTGGTATCATCATGTCTAGCCCATGTATTGTATAAAAATAAAATTCAATATAGCTCGATTCAAAGATAACAGAGTGCGTCGAGCACCATGACCTGTAGCCATTCCTTAGGCGAGTGGACGAATCACTGATTCTCCTTCAAAACGTATCTTGCATGCACTACAAGAGCCAACTCTGACACTGGTGCATTCTGTTAACCTCTTCAGATTAAAAAGTACATTTGGCAGCAAACACCAGAAAATCTGCAAGAAGAATGAAAGTGCACGTTTAAGGGCTGGTTTTTCTTTGTTAGGCACAATACGAACGAAAACTAACACACAACGCTGTTAAGGAAAGTATAGGGGATATGTTGTAAGTGTTTATAATGCAACTGTGAAGAAAAAATGTAGAAGATAACTTGCCCTGGGCAGGAGCCAAACCTCCGACTTTCTAGTAAGGAGTCGGATGCTTTACCAACTGCGCTACCATGACGGCAACCCTCTTCCACATTTGTCGGTATACTGGTGCATTTAATTGTGGAAGAGTCAATCAGTGCCACCTGTTGTCTTATTGGCGAGTGTAAAACACCTACTTTTGCATGCTGTCGTCACGCAGCATGCGGTCTTATTATGAGCTTGCTAGCTCACAATAAGACCAATGATCCCTCGCATACAACCTCATGGCACTAAGCCTACCGGAACATGTTCCTCCCTACGATTGAAGGAAAGAAAAGTGTATGTTTAAGTTCTCCTTTTTTGTTAGAAAGACTATTATTTAGAACTAACAGATTATGCTGCCCGAAAAAGTACGAAGGATAATACTGCAAGTAATTGTAATGTATTTCTGAAGAAAAAATGTGGATGAAAGACTAACTTGCTGTTGCAAGGACTGAACGTGCGACCTTTAAATAACGCTTCTGGTGTTCCACCCACTGAGCTACTACGGCAGCTATCCCCCCGTCCACTTTATAGGGTATATTGTGCAATAAACTCTGGAGCATCAATCAGGCTGCCAGATTGTAATAAGATCACGTGATATGTGATGCCAATAGGGAAAAAAAGTGTCCAACACTCGCCATAATTGCAACAAGCGGTGCTAGCTGACTCTCCCGCGATTAGGTGCACTTATATATCGTATAAAGTGAAAGGAGGGATAGCTGTTGTGACTGCTATCCCCTATTTGATTTTATTCAAGTTATTCGTAGGTTGTAAGTTCAGTCCCTTCTCACGGCAAGTTATCTTTTCATCCACTTTTCTTTCTTGACGATTGCATTACAATTACTTCTAATAATATCCCTATACTTCTTTTGCAGCATTATGCGTCTGTTAGTTCGCAAAAAATCTGCAGGTCACATGAGGTGGCAATGGTGTGCCCTCCCACCTAAATACACGTACACAAACACACGCACAACTGATTAAAAACAAGTCACACATCGTTACAATGAATAAAATTTACTGTTTCAGATGATTCAGTAAAGAGAAGAACTCTAAGTTAAAGGACTCGTTGTTTTTACTGAACACATTTAATGAAAACTAACAAAGAATGATGCCAAACAAAGTACAGGAGATGTTATCAAGTGTAAAATTAACAAAATTGTGCAAAAAAAGCAAACAGAAAGATGACTTGACAACAAGTCATTAGTACGTTTACTATCTCTTTGAATTTCATTAAAATTACTTCTCATAACATCTCTACAATTTCCTAGGTAGTGTTGTCTATTGATTCTCAATGTTTTGCCGCATCGATGCATCAAAATACATCTCCCTAGCACAATTCAGACAACTAAGACACAAACATGCGTTCACCATTACAGAACACATCTTGAACAACGATTGATTCAAGCATTCATTCTTTTCCCTGTCAATAAGAAAATGAAATAATCTAGATTCCTAGATTACCACTATACTATCATTGACAGAGTTCACCTCAAAAATCAAGGACAGTTTCTGCAAATAATTTTCCAGTTATCTTTTTCTCTGTTTATGAGCCGTTTTATTGTTTTTAGCGGTTATTTTTGTGGAATAAATGTTCGCGTTCAATTGCGCGTAAACAAATTTGTTTTGCTGGTTGCAATAGCTGGTTCTAAGTTATCAAAGAGCGTATTTTTCTGGTGTATTGTTTTCAGTGCTTTTGTGTTTGTGTACAACTAGTGTTACGTTGTCTTTTTACTAGCGGTTATTTTTTGTGGAATAAATGTTCGTGTTCAAAAGCACGTAAACGAATTTGTTTTGCTTAGTGCAGTAACTGGTTCTAAGTTGCCTAGGAGTGTATTTTTCAGGTGTACTGCTCCCAGTGGTCTTGTGTTTGTGTATAACTAGTGCTGTAATGCCTACTAGTTAAGAACTGTCTTGTATGTCGTCTTTAGATATGAGCAGAATGTTGAATGTTTGTATGCAATTAACGCCATTTTTTCAAACTGTACTTATTCAGTTTTGTAAAGACCTCGAGGCCCCTTCAGGTATTTCTGCCTCCAGCCACTGCGTCATATCATCATCATCATCATCATCATCATCATCAGCCTGACTACGTCCACTGCAGGACAAAGGCCTCTCCCATGTTCCGCCAGTTAACCCGGTCCTGTGCTTGCCGCTGCCAGTTTATACCCGCAAACTTCTTAATCTCATCTGCCCACCTAACCTTCTGTCTCCCCCTAACCCGCTTCCCTTCTCGGGGAATCCAGTTAGTTACCCTTAATGACCAGCGGTTATCCTGTCTACGCGCTACATGCCCGGCCCATGTCCATTTCATCTTCTTTATTTCAACTATGATATCCTTAACCCCCGTTTGTCCCCTAATCCACTCTGCTCTCTTCTTGTCTCTTAAGGTTACACCTACCATTTTTCTTTCCAATGCTCGCTGCGTCGTCCTCAATTTAAGCTGAACCCTCTTTGTAAGTCTCCAGGTTTCTGCTCTGTAGCTAAGTACCGGCAAGATACAGCTGTTATATACCTTCCTCTTGAGGGATAGTGGCAATCTACTTGTCATAATTTGAGAGTGCTTGCCGAATGTGCTCCACCCCATTCTTATTCTTCTAGTTATTTCTATCTCGTGGTTCGGCTCTTCGGTTATTACCTGCCCTAAGTAGACATAGTCTTTTACAACTTCAAGTGCTCTATTACCTATCTCGAAGCACTGCTTCTTTCCGAGGTTGTTGTACGTTACTTTTGTTTTCTGCAGATTAATTTTAAGACCCAACTTTCTGCTCTCCTTGTATAACTCTGTAATCATGAGTTGCAATTCGTCCCCTGAGTTACTCAGGAATGCAATGTCATCGGCAAAGCGCAGGTTACTAAGGTATTCTCCATTACCTCTTATCTCTAACAGTTCCCATTCTAGGCTTCTGAAAACCTCCTGTAAGCACGCGGTAAATAGCATTGGGGAGATTGTGTCCCCCTGCCTTACACCCTTCTTAATTGGTATTCTGTTGCTTTCTTTATGAAGCACTATGGTAGCAGTTGATCCCCTGTAGATTTCTTCCAGAATGTTTATATATACTTCATCTACGCCCTGATTCCGCAGTGTCTGCATGACGGCTGATATTTCTACTGAATCAAACGTCTTTTCAAAATCTATGAAAGCTATGTATAGTGGTTTGTTATACTCTGAGCATTTCTCTATTACCTGATTGATAGTATGAATGTGGTCAATTGTTGAGTAGCCTGTTCGAAATCCTGCTCGTTACTTTGGTTGATTGAGTTCTAGTGTTTTCTTTACTCTGTAAGCAATCACCTTTGTAAATAGCTTGTATACTACAGAGAGCAGGCTGATCGGCCTGTAATTCTTTAAGTCCTTGTCATCTCCTTTCTGATGTATTAAGATAATATTAGCGTTATTCCAAAACTCTGGTACTCTTCCCGTCAGGAGACATCTCGTAAACAGGGTGGCTAGTTTTTCTAACACAATCTGTCCTCCATCTTTCAGCAGATATGATGTTACCTGATCCTCACCAGCAGCTTTGCCTCTTTGCGTGCTCTCCAAAGCTTTTCTGACTTCTTCTATCATTACTGGGGGGGTGTCATCTGGGTTACTGCTAGTTCTTATAGTATTAAGGTCGTGGTTGTCTCAGCTACTGTACAGATCTCTGTAAAACTCCTCTGCTATTTTAACTATCCTATTCATATTGGTAGTTATTTTGCCTTCTTTGTCCCTTAGTGCATATATTCGACTTTTGCCTATCCCAAGTTTCCTCTTCACTCCTTTGACGCTTCCTCCGTTTTTCAGAGTGTGTTCAATTCTCTCCATGTTATACCTTCTTACATCGCATACATTACGTCCATTAATCAACTTGAATCAACTTGGAAAGCTCTGCCAGTTATATTTTGTCTGTTGTACTTGACACTTTCATGATTTGACGCTTCTTAATTAGGTTCTTCATTTCCTGGGAAAGCTTGCCAGTTTCCTGTCTAACTACCCTGCCTCGAACTTCCACTGCACACTCCGTAATGGTACTCGTCAGATTATCATTCATTGTGTCTACGCTAAGGTTGGTTTTCTCACTAAGAGCCGAGTACCTGTTCTGCAGCAACACTCTGAATTCCTGTACTTTCCCTCTCAGTGCTAGCTGATTGATTGGCTTCTTGCGTATCAGTTTCTGTCGTTCCTTCTTCAAGTCCAGGCGAATTCGAGACCGCACCATTCTATGGTCACTGCATCGTACCTTGCCAACCACTTCCACATCCTGCACGATTCCTGGGTGTGCAGTCATTATAAAGTCTATTTTGTTCTTATTTTCGCCATTAGGGCTCTTCCATGTCCACCTGCGGTTTTCTCGTTTTCGGTAGAAGGTATTCAAAATCCGTAAATTATTGGGTTCGGCGAATTCTACTAGTAGCTTTCCTCTGGCGTTTCTAGTGCCGATGCCATAATCTCCTACTGCCTGGTCTCCAGCCTGCTTCTTCCCTACCTTTGCAATAAAGTCGCCCATTACTATAGTATACTGTGTTTTTACCTTACTCATTGCCGATTTCACGTCTTCATAGAAGCTTTCAACTGAAGCGTCATCATGGCTGGATGTAGGCGCGTAAGCCTGTACTACCTTCATCTTGTATCTTTTATTCAGTTTAATTACGATGCCTACCACCCTTTCACTAATGCTATAGTATTCCTCTATGTTGTCAGCTATGTTTCTGTGAATTAGGAACCCCACACCCAGTTCCCTTCTGCCTGCCAAGCCTCGATAGCAAAGGACGTGCCCATTCTGTAGCACCGTATAGGCCTCATCTGTCCTCCTGACCTCACTGAGCCCTATTATATCCCATTTAACACCCTCTAGCTCCTCGAATAGTACAGCTAGACTTCCCTCACTAGATAAGGTTGTGGCGTTAAACGTTGCCAAGTTCAGGTTCCAATGGCGGCCTGTCCAGATCCAGAGATTCTTAGCACCCTCTGCTGCGTTGCAGATCTGACCGCTGCCGTGGTCAGTTGCTTCGCAGCTGCTGGAGACTGAGGGCCGTGAGTTATTTGACGTATGCATGTGGGAGGTAGTGACCAGATACTGCACCAGGGTGGTCAATCCTTCTCTGGTGAGGGAGTGCGTTCCCGGCGGTGGTTGCCGGTGAGGCCGCACCCCAGGCCTCTTAATGCAGTTCCATCAACACGCGGATTTTTTTTAATCCGGTTGGGAACTGCGCGGCACCGGGATTTGAACCACGGACCTCTTGCATGCGAGGCGGATGCTTTAACCACTACGCCATCGCCGCACCTACTTCAAGGGGGTACTGGCACAAAATTTCGGGGCCGAGATAGCCTGCGGGGTCAATTCTCGTGAACATTTGTATATCAGCAGCGAATATACCTCGAAAGGTATTTTGAATGAATTTTGAAGCTTGCGCGAGGGACCGAATCTATAACGCTATAGACAACCTCGGAGGGGACCCCAAGGGGACCCCCTACTTTCCTCACGTCCCCACGCTGCGGTCAACAAAACAAGTTATGATGACATCGTAGCCGCCATTTATCTTTTACCGTGTTAGTTCCTGAAGTCTATATTTCTCAGTGGCTGGTTGCCAGTGCGTGGCCGTGGTGTACACTTAGAAAGCTTTGTGTTTGGCGACATTGCTGTACCGTTTCCTATTCGAAAGTATTTCTTGATACGGGCCGTGCGGAAGTGCGTCACAGTTCTGTGCGCTGACGTGGTCAAGAGCTGCACACGCTAGGTGGCGACAGTTGCACCCAGTTTTTGGAACTGAAAGTCTCTCAACCTGAAACTGAAACTGATTGATAATGAGGGGCGTGTGAATAATTAGCTGTCACGTGCTGCAGCAAACGATGTGTCGTGTAATGACTGACAGGCCCCCAGCAATGCATTGCAGCAAAAAAACCCAAGGCCAAAGTTTTTGTGTCGTACCCCTTAAAATGAATTGAGAGCCTGCGTTTGGCACCACTGGTTGTGACAGCATTCTGAACTTGATGATTGCTTCAACTCAAAATGTATATATATATATATATATATATATATATATATATATATATATATGTAATGACAAATATCAGGGGTCGTTTAGGGGCCCTTTTAAGAGAGTTTCTAGTGCCACTGTGACATGCATAATCGTTAGATGCTGCCTTACAACAATGCATAATAAACATTTATTAAAAGCCACATGTTGCGAAGCGGAGTGGCAGTGAAAACAGTAGCGAGTAGAAATTTTCAATCCACCGCAGGAAAGGGTAAATGGGAAATGCCAGGCTGTGTAATCGATGTGCAGGGTGGAAGGCCGGGCTGCTTGTAAGCCCGGAATGAAAGAAAAGGAACACTTCAACCAGGGCAACACCAGGTGTCAGTCTCTTCTCTGTCACAACAATATTGGTGCCGAAACCAGCGAAAAAGCCAGTGATGCACCAGGAGAACAATATTGCTCCTGGTGCATCTCTTTGTGCAGTTAAACCTGTATATCACAAAATTGACATAATCTCAGAAAAATTTGTTATAACGAGGGTTTCGTTATATAGAAGTTCAGTACGAGAATTAAAAATATAAACACTAATTAAACAAAAGGGCAATTGAAGGCAGAGCTATACTAAAACACTTATTAGATAGTAAAAATGTGTTATTTTCTCGGCGGGTTTTTGCCGTCGATGCCATGTTCCATAACAAGTTCAAATTGAAAACATGCCCCCGCACATTGTAATGGGTAACCGCGGAAGATGCATGCTCGTGCCAAATTGGCAAAATTTGGAGAAAAATTTCTGGATTGTCTATGGCAAACATTCATTATATCAAGGATATCTCCCACTGTTACTTTGTTACACAGAGGTCGCAAATACATGTGCTTCTATGGAGTAACGGCAAAACAAAGAAAAACTCCTTAATATCGAGCAATTCGTTGTATAAAGGTTTGTTATAAACAGGTTTAACTGTACCTACAGTTACTCAAGGCTACTTCTGCGAAGACACAGCGCCGCATGAAGTGATCTTCATGAATTATGCGAGCATAGCAAGCTCGCCTTTTCGGATGGTAGCCATTGTAATGCAGGGGTAGGCAATGGTCACAAAGAGTAGTGGGACTAATTGCAGTACCTAATTTAGCATTCATTCTTTGCTCTAATAAATATTCTTACTCTATTATTCCAAGTGGCAGTGCTTAGAAAGAAAGCGAGACAGATGTTGCAATGAGAAGAAGACGCTCTGACAGATATGCCGCTGTACAAGTGTGAAACTGAAAACTGCATTGTGTATCCAAAAACTCATGCCCTTCTGCTTTGGTCTCGAATGAGACTGGCAGTATTAAAAATAAATGAATAAATAAATAAATATAGTAGTGAGTAGGCCGACAAAAGAAGGATATTGCACGGATACATCTTTCGCCCACCAAATAATTTTTGAACCTTAAAAAAGTGAGAACTGCTTTGAGTTCGCCCAAAATATTTAGTTGGACTGAAATAAAAACTACACGCAGTTTTAATGGGCTTTCATAGACATTTTGAGACATGTAAGTGTATGCAGCCAGTAACGTCAAGTGCTAATACTTTTGTCACACTATTGTCCGTAGCAGGTGCCGTTAGGATGGTGATATTGATGCAATAATTAGGCACGTCCCCAAGTGAGTTCACGTCTAGCGAGGCATATTTTAAAAATAGACCTGTTGTAAGTAAAATAAATAAAACGTTCAAGATTTCATCCTATTCAAAATATACCAACAGTGCAAGCGCACCAGTTACGTAATTTCAAGAGGCATAAAAAATTTATGGATTACACCTATGTTTAGCAACTTCAGTAATATATGCCAGTGACATCATTTCAATTAAAAGCCCGTCTCATGATAACATTCATGAAAAGCACTTTACCAGAATATCTTATAGTGCATATAATGTCGAGATCACAATATTATGTTTATTGACCTCTCATATGCTGGGTCTCTCTTTCATGTTCATTGTGCGAAAGCTTAACCTTTTCTTGAGCTTTTTTGTGAATCTTTTCTTAATTTCACATATCACTGTGACTGATTTAGGGCGAACAAATTTTGCTTACTTATCACCACCCAGTTCAATATGTAACTGCATTAAAGGACGCCAAACCAACTCCAAATATTTTTTTTATTTTAAAGCAAATGTGTGCATCGAGTTCAGAATATTGTCCTGATCAAGAATGATAACTGCAGCAGTACAACAAGCTGCGGGTGCCTAAATTGTTGCTATAATTCTTGCTTTGAGCCTTTGAAAGCGTTCGGCCTTTCAGTGCTTACCTTTCGTCAACATATTTCAAATACGTGTTTGTGGTGCCCGCTGCTCTTGCTCCTTGCATAGTGAGGAAGAGCACATGGCAAGGAGAAGACACAAGCCAGTCAATGAAGCACAGCGAAAAAAGCGAAATTAGCGAGGGCTTCTTTTGTATCAGTCAATGTGTTTTACATTACTATTGTGACAGCATATAGAAAAGTTATCAAGGCTATGCATTCATTGTAGACTCATACACAGGTGCAACAACACGACTAAACTTTAACCTTGTGTTGGTTTAGGATGCCTTTATAGTCGCAAGCTGGAGATATTCACGCAAGGTAGGCTGGCAACTATAGTGACCAACATCTGAGGAGGATAACGAAGTAGTTCTGTGGGCGCGCGCTCTGGTGTTCGTGCTTTTTGGCCTTTGGTCACGAAAGTAAACGCCCTGCTTTTGTACCTGCATCCCTGTGCTTTTGTGACATTTTCTGGTGGAAGTGCGGAACTACGTTAGATGATACGGTCCCCAGAGAGCACTCCTGACGCAAGCCCATCAAGTAGCTCAGCCGAGCTTACCCCTGTGCACGTACGTTCCAGCCGTCGTTTCCAGGGACTCGAACCACAGTACGATTTGCTGCCTGAACGTCAGAGGACTATGAACCAAGCAACACCTAACATCACCACGCCAGCACCAGCGCACCTGGTTGTCAACCAGCCCAAGACACCGAAGACATTTCATGGAGCTGTTTTTGAAGATGCTGACGACTGGCTCGAGCATTTCGACCGGGTCGTCGTGATCAACGATTGGACCCCAGAGCGTAAGCTACGCTATGTGTACTGCTTTCTCGAGGACGCCGCGAAAACGTGGTTTGAGAACCATGAAGCAACGCTTACGTCATGAGATGAGTTTCACCGGCAGTTCCTCAAGGCCTTTGCCCGAGAGGATAGGAGAGACAGCGGAGCGGGCTATAGCGGCAAGGGTTCAAGGCCCTAACGAAAGGGTGACGACTTACATAGAGGACATGAATCGGCTTTTTAGGCGTGCGGAGGCCTCTATGACCGAATCCAAGAAAGTCCGTCACTTAATGCGTGGTGTTGAAGAAGAGATTTTTGCGGGCCTGATTCGAAACCCACCTGCGACACTTGCGGAGTTCCATGAAGAAGCCACTGCCATAGAGAGGGCCCTTCAACAGCCAGGCAGTATAACCGGAGTGAACTTCCAAGTGAGGTCACTTCTGTCGCTCTCGGCAACGACATCAGCACGTTGCGAGAGCTCATCAGAGCTCTCATTAAGGAGGAGGTACAAAAGATGCAGGTGACTGCTTCACATGCAAAGCAGCTCTCTGTTGCGGAGATGATGCGCGCCGAGCTATGGCAAGCCGTTCACACTCCCCCACAGTCCGAGGTGCCACAACAGAGGCAATGCGCCGAAATGAGCTACGCGGAAGCAGTGCGACGTCTTCCGTCGCGCAGTTCACTCAGCATGTTTTACCCCAATGAGCGACGCGCTCAGCAAATGGAGGTAAGCTTCCGTCCTCGCAGCCCACCGTTGATCGCCGAAGCACGACCGAGGAAGAGTGACATCTGTCGTACACCCGAGCACAGGCCCCTTTGTTTCCACTGCGTAGAAGCCGGACACGTCTACTGAACATGTCCATACCATCGTACTGAAAGTTGGGCGAGTTGGTACTCATTCATGACTTCTTTGCGCAAACACGTACACGGACACAAGGAAAAGAGGCAAACAACACGGGCGCAAACATTGCGCCCGTGTTGTTTGCCTCTTTTCCTTGTGTCCGTGTACGTGTTTGCGCAAAGAAGTCATGAATGTCCATACCGCCGTGTGGGTCTCCGGGGATTTTCACATAATGCCCCTCGTCCACGACCTGGCGAGCGACCACTGGAAATTGAGAGCTTCATCTCGAATTGACGCAGTATTGAAAATCGGTCGTACGAGCCCGCTCGTCGTCGCCTGCTCGCTACAGATCACCGAGCCCAGCATACTCACGCGGCGCTCCGAGACGCCATTCACCCAGTCTGCAAGTCTGTAAAACTGAGTTCAGCGACCTCCGGAGTTGAGGCCGCTGACGCTGACTCTACGGAAGATCCTCCACTACGACGACAGCAACGGCAGCAAAAAGATGTACAGACGCAGTCAAACGTGGTACGAAGAGTAGTGAGATCAACATTGTGGTAACCGTGGACGACGAAGAAGTAATGGCACTAATTGACACTGGAGGAGACACGTCCGTTATGAGCATGGGTCTTGCCTGCAGGCTGAAGAAGGTTTCTACCAAGTGGGCTGGGTTGCAGATACGTACAGCAGGAGGCCATCTTCTCACTCCGGTGGGACGGTGCACAGCGCGAGTCAGTATTCACGGATTGACGTATCTCGGAGAATTTGTAATACTGCCCAGTTGCTCGAGGGACCTGATTCTCGGACTGGACTTTCTGGAGATAGTGCGATTGGGCGTGTAGATATAACATCACAAAGGGTGCTTACCAGCGCAAACGACAGGGCAGGAGGGTACAGGAGAAGAGACGAGACAGAGCGCTGAACTGCCAGCAATTTATTTCTTGTGAAGGTACCAGCCGCACTAGTCGCAGCTTTTATACAGGTACCAGTCGCACTAGTCATGCGTAAAACACAATGACAATGCATAAGTACATCACATTGACAGGCAAAGGAACTACTTTTTCTTAAGTCGATGCGCACTGCCACGAGTTTGATGGCAGTGCACATCGACTTCACATCGCCTGGTACTGTATATATTTCCATGCAGCCTGTTTGAAATGTGCACATCGAAACTGCCCTTAGAAGCGGAAAAAGGATCGGATCCGTCGGTTGCCGGCCACCTCAGCTGTTGGTGGTGGAAGCAAGGCATACTGCTCCTGCGTATGTCACATGGCTTCTTGACCCTGCACATATAAACCGAACATCCACCGGGTGATCTTCAGTTTGGCGGCAGTGCGCATCGACTTCACATCGCCTGGTACTGTATATTTTTCCACGCAGCCTGTTTGAAGTGTGCACATCGAAACTGCCCTTAGAAGCGGAAAAAGGACCGGATCCGTCAGTTGCCGGCCACATCAGCTGTTGGTGGTGGAAGCAAGGCATACTGCTACTGCGCATGTCACGTGGCTTCTTGACCCTGCACATATAAACCGAACGTCCACCGGGTGATCTACAGTTTGGCGGCAGTGCGCATCGACTTCACATCGCTTGATACTGTATATTTTTTTCATGCAGGTGAGCGTGTTTCCACTTGCGATAGAATTATAAGCGTTTTAACTTTTGGACTGCTGTGTCAAACTATTGTGTTTTGTGTTTCTTGGCATGACGAAGGGTATTAACAGAGCGCTTGAGGATTTTAAGAGAGAAATTCGGGCCGAGCTCTGTGGTTTCAAACAGAGCGTTGATCACTGTAGTGAGACTTGCGACAATGTCAATTTGCTCTTGCAAGAACTTAAGGCTTTGCGCGAGGAACTAGTAATAACACGGAAAGCTAACAAGAAACTAGTGACAGAAAATCGACAGCTACAAATAAAATTGGAAGAGCTCGAGCAATATATCCGTGCTAACAACCTTGAAATTAAACGTGCGCCAAATGAAGGAGAGCCATTTGAGATTGTGAAAAAGTTGTGTGCCGCAGTCCTGGAACCAGTCACGGAATCTCATATTGACACCTGTCAGAGAATGGGCATATCTAAGGAAGAAACTAGGAGCATTGTTGTACGTTTTGTGCGACGCGACAAGCGGAATGCCGTTCTCATGAAAGCTAGAAAAGTGAGGCCCTCAGCTAGAGAAATTGGTCTTAAGAGATCAGCACCAATCTTTGTAAATAACTTAACCCGTCAGGGTAAACAGTTGCTTGGTGCTGCAGTGGCAAAGAAACGGGAAGTTGGTTGATTGATTGATTTGTGGCGTTTAACGTCCCAAAACCACCATTTGATTATGAGAGACGCCGTAGTGGAGGGCTCCGGAAATTTTGACCACCTGGGGTTCTTTAACGTGCACCCAAATCTGAGTACACGGGCCTGCAACATTTCCGCTTTCATCGGAAATGCAGCCGCCACCGCCGGGATTTGATCCCACGATCGAAACGGGAAGTTGGTTGGCGATTCGTCTGGACTCAAGGAGGGAAAATCTTCGAGCGAAAATCGGAGACATCGGAGAGACTCGGATCTGTTGTCGGGAAGATATAGATAACATGCATTAGTGAATGAACTCCGAGTACTTGGGGCTGTTCCTAATTACACCAGGATGGCTAATGTTTCAGACTGCCAATATTATGACCAAGATAATTTCTTGTGCATCTTCAAATTGTTGTCTGAACAGTTTGCTGCATTTCATCTAAATGCTCGCAGCATTAGAAACAAAACGGATGACATAAGCCTGTTCCTCAACCGTTTTGAGAGTAAATTTCATGTTTTGTGTTTTACGGAATCTTGGCTGACTCCGAAAGATAGCCCACCACAGTTCGCGAGTTATGTTCATAATGGCATTGTTCGTTCTTCAAATCGGGATGGTGGGATCAGTATGTATGTTAAAGATACCCTCATTCATGATGTTATCGACGACTTGACCTGTATCACTCCTCATATAGAGTGTCTTACAATGTTTGTGCAAAATGTAATAGTTGCAGCTGTTTACCGACCTTCCACTGGGTATAAGTCTGAATTTTTTTATTTTTATATAAAACCTTCTGCGTAAACTCCGTGTGACGCGTAGTCCATTATTTTTCATGGGTGTTGTAAATGTTGACATGTTCAGTGGGGATGCATCATGTGAGCAGCTGAAAGCTATTCTAGACTCGTTTGCCTTTTCCAATGTCATCACACAACCTACACGTCTTACCACCCACAAGGCCACTTTGCTCGATGTAAGTATCACAAACGCCCCCAGTCAAACTTGCACCAGTGGTATATTATCACTTGATGTAAGCGATCACCTGCCTATCCTCACATTTTTGTTGATTGATAGTGACAGGCGAGACTCAAGCGAAAAGCCGTGTTATTGTAGAATGAACTCGGATCAGCTTAACGAATTTTAACATGCGCTGGAAACCACACAGTGGAACTTTGTTTACGCAGAAAAAGACCCTGATAAAGCATACAGTCTTTTCAATGAGGCACTTAAGGTTATCTATCACCGACACTTCCCACTTGTTCCATTCCGCAGGAAGAAAAAAATTCGCAAGCCTTGGGTTAGTCGATGTTTGTACAAAATAATAAAACATAAAAACAGAATGTATAATGCATTTGTACAGACACGTGACGCTGCTCTTCTTAGTGAATTTAAAAGATACCGTAATAAGTAAAAGCCGATTTGAAGAAGGCTAAGACCTGCTATTATCAAACGCTTTTTGCTATTATACCTAATGAACCCAAAAAGCTGTGGAACGAAGTAAATAATTCATCAAACAACTCAAAAGTAAAACGTCGTATTAACATTGCAGCTTTTGCCCATGGCAAAACGGAATTGGAAGCACTCACAGAAATGAATGAATACTTTACGAATGTGGGTGAATTTCAAAGAAATCTCAGTTCTGAAAGTTGCCATGTTACTACGCATAAACGCAAAAGGTTACTACACTCAGTTAGTTTATTCCCTACAAGTCCACAAGAGGTAGAAAAATTAGTAGGAAACAATAGAAACAATGTTTCGGCAGGAATTGATGAGCTAAGTGCCTTACCCATTAAATACGTTGCGGCTCTTATATCTTCACCATTAACACATACTATTAACAGAATGCTTGAAACTAGAATCTTCCCCTCAGATCTGAAGCTTTTTCGCATATGCCTGATACGTAAGGGAGGTTTTGGTGATATAAATAATTACAGACCCATTTCGGTGCTACCTGTGTTATCTAAAGTATTTGAAAATGTCATCAACATGCGTCTTGTTAATTTCATAAATAAGCACCAAGTCATAAACGATGCACAATACGGTTTCCAGAAAAAGAAAAGCACCGAGCTAGCTTTGTTACATGTAAAGGATAAAATACTATATGACATTGGAAACAAACTCTACAGTGTAGGTCTTTCTATTGATCTAAGGAAAGCGTTCGATTGCGTGAATCACGACATTCTGCTACTGAAACTTAATGACTATGGCATTCGCGGCATGGCCCTAGATCTTTTAAAGAATTATCTTTCTTGCAGAAAGCAGTGTGTCAAAACTGAAGATGTTACCTCCCCTACAACCACGATAAAACAAGGAGTGCACCAGGGCTCGATTCTGGGAACCATGTTATTTATATTGTACGTTAATGACTTATTTATTATTCCTAACTCTCCCAAGTTAGTAATGTATGCTGACGACACCAACGTCTTTTTTTCAGCGCCCACACTTACTCAGCTTCAGAAAGTGATAAACGAATATCTTGTTCAGTTGGATGGTTGGCTTCAGGCTAATAAACTATTCCTAAATAAAACGAAATCTAATTACGTCCTCTTTAGGCCCATTAATAAGCCCTGTGACACTGAGCTTATGCTAACGTAACAGGGCACCGTCTTAGAGCGCGTAAAATGTCAGAAATTTTGAGGCATATGGTTTGAAGAAAGCATGTTGTGGAATACACACATCAATAAACTCACTTCAGAGCTAAGCAGAGCCGTCGGTATAATATTTAAACTATCCCACTTAATTCCCTTACATCTAAAAAAAGGCGATATATTACGCGCATTTCTACTCCCGCTTATCTTATTGAACACTTGTTTGGGGTAGCACAATTACCAATTACTACAAACTGGAAACAATGCAAAAGAAAGTGCTCGGACTTTTTCAGAACTATTTTGGTGAGCCAAAAGACTTACCCACAAATGCTTTATTTGTTAGGTATAATTTGCTTACAACAACCAAATAATACTATTATAAACTCCTCCTGCACATACAGAAACATGATCTGATAGACATGGCACATGCAACAACAAGACGTTATCTACTACGTAATACACAGACACCAATGCCAAGAACACGTACGAACTACGGAATGTCAGCCAACACTTATCAGATACCTGCACTAATAAATCGTGTATCTTCATAACTAATATTTGATATCCCATTCCATAGATTTAAAAAAGAAATAAGACTTTTCCTAATAAATGACACTGCAGCCGTTACAGCATAACCTCATTAACTGTCACTGCACCACTGTACTTGCATTGCATTTTTTATACGTTCAAACGTTTGCATTTTAGTATGTGCAGTTATCCTAGTTATATGGGTGCATTTTAATTTCTGATGCATTTCCCTGTTACATTCATTTCGCTGTATCTGTCCATTTTTGTCGTACCTCCTTATATTTACTTTGCTATGTACCGATGCTATTATATCTTGTCAAGTTTTATAAGTTGTATCATGTCGTGTTAGTTACACTTTTCATTCGCTGCGGCCTGTACGGTCCCCCAGCTCTCTTCAAGCTGTTTTTCAACAGCTTTTTTGCCTGGGGAACCCCCAACTTTTTGTGTTGGAAATAAACCCAAACCAAACAAACTTTTCCTTATCGGTGAGCGCGACAGAAGGTGTGCTAACACAAGCATCTTTCAATAAGCAAATCTTTTCTGCCTCTATGATCTCGCGTGTGGTACGATCCCTGCATCTAGCAACAATAGAACACTCTGAAAATATTGGCCGGCTGCCACACGTGCTGCAGTGAGTGGACAGCCATCCTTGTTTATAGTGATCCACATTGTACATGCGTTCCCTCAGCCTCTCATTTATACAACGACCTTTTTGACCGATGTAATACCTTCAATACCTTCAGTGGCACAGCGAGTTAACGTGAAGGTGGTCTTTACGGCCCCTCAAAAATTGAGTCGCCTGTGCAAGCTGTACGTTCCTCCATCCAGACCTACCCTTGGTTGCACTACAAAACATGCAAATAAATTCAGAGGTTGTATCTGTAATGTGGTGTATCAGCTGCTGTTATTGTGTGGAAGGTATTACTAGGTCAAACATGTCGTTGTATAAATGAGAGGCTGAGGGAACATATGTACAATGTGGATCACTATAAACAAGGATGGCTGTCTGTTCACTGCAGCACGTGTGGCTGACGGCCAAAATTTTCAGAGTGTTCTATTGTTGCTAGATGCAAGGATCGTACCACACGCGAGATCATAGAGGCAGGAAAGATTTGCCCATTAGAAAATGTTTGTGTTAGCACACCTTCTGTCACGCTCACCGATAAGGAAAAGTTGTTCCTTTGCTTGTCAATGTGATGTACTTATGCATTGTCATTGTGTTTCGCGCATGACTAGTGCGACTGGTAACTGTATAAAAGCGAATACCTTCACAACAAATAAATTGTTGGCAGTTCAGTGCTCTGTCTCGTCTCTTCTTCTGTCACCTCCTGCCCTGTCGATCGCACTGGTAAGCACCCTTTATGGACTTTCTGCTCGATATCGGAGCCGTGATTGACTTGCAAGAGTCGCAGGTGACGTTTTCCACGGCAAACGCTTTAGCGCACAGCCCTCACGACAGTTACGTCAATGCATTGAGAATTGTCGACGATGACCTCACGTTACCGCCGAAGAGTAGCTTGTTGACCCTGGTAACCTGCGACGTTTTCGATGAATTCAATGACTATGAAGGTATTGCAGAGGCAAATATCTCACTGCTGCTCAAACGAAATATCTGCGTAGCCCGATGTCTTGTTCGGTTAGAGAATAAACGCTCTCGAGTCCTACTGAATAACTTCAGCAATGAGTTTCAGCACGTCCCTAGAGGCACCACTGTCGCTTTCCTCAGTGAAATCGCCGACTTTTCTGATGTCAGCCCATTAGATACGACTTCACCACTTGCAAAATCTTGTACTGACCTGGACAGCCGCATTCACGTTAATCTAGACTTGCCGAATTCACAAAAAGAGCGGCTTCTGAACCTCGTGACGGCATTTTCGGACTGCTTCACCACAGCATTTAATGTTCAACGTACTACCGTTACAAAACACCGCATTGTTACCGAGGAGTCGGCGTGGCCTCTTCGCCAACATCCATACCATGTGTCCCCGAAGGAAAAAGAGGTGATGAGGCGTCAAGTACAAGAAATGCTGAATTATGACGTCATACAACCCTCGACCAGTCCGTGGGCATCACCTGTTGTCCTAGTAAAAAAAAGACAACACACTATGCTTCTGCGTCGACTACCGACGGCTTAACAAAATCACAAAACGCGATGTTTACCCTCTGCCACGAATTGATGAGGCCCTAGACCGTCTACACCATGCCCAGTTCTTTACATTATTAGATGTCAAGTCAGGGTACTGACAAATTGAAGTTCACGAGGGCGACCGTGAAAAAACCGCATTCGTTACTCCCGACGGAGTCTACGAATTTAAAGTGCTGCCTTTCGGTCTCTGTTCCACTCCCGCCACAATTCAACGCATGATGGACACTGTACTTGCTGGACTAAAGTGACAGACGTGTCTTGCACACGTGCATGATGTCGTTGTGTTTTCAAGCACGTTTGACGAACATCTTAAAGGCTAAAAAACGTCCTCACTGCTATAAGGAGAGCAAACGTTACTATTAAGCCCGAAAAGTGCTACTTTTGCTATCAGGAACTCAAATTTCTCGCCACGTGGTGAGCCCTGGGGGTGTTCGACCAGATCCGGAAAAGTTGGATGCCGTTGCCGATTTCCCTCGTCCTGGAGACAAGAAGGCTCTTCAGCGATTCCTCGGACTCTGTGCCTACTACTGCCATTTTGTCGAAAGATTTTCAAAAATCGCGGAACCTCTTACAAGACTGACACGGCCAGATGTACCCTTCGTATGGACGGAAGAGCAACAACAAGCTTTCGTAGAGCTACGCAATCGACTGCAGACAGCTCCAGTGCTGGCACATTTTGACGATACTGCTGACACTGAGATTCACATGAACGCCAGCAACGTATAAATTGGAGCCATTCTTGTTAAATGGCAGGACGGCGCGGAGCGTGTAATCGCTTACGCGAGCCGTAGTCTCACAAGAGCAGAGGCTAACTACTCTACCGCCGAAAAGAAGTGCCTAGCAGTCGTTTGGGCCATTAGCAAGTTCGACCCTACCTATACGGCCGGCCTTTTCGAGCTGTCAGTGACCACCATTCGCTCTGCTCGCTTGCCAATCTACGGGATCCATCAGGCCGCCTCGCCCGCTTGAGCCTCCGCCTTCAAGAGTACGACATAACGGTGGTCTACCGATCAGGACATAAGCACACAGATGCTGACTGCCTGTCTCGTGCTCCCATTTCCCCGACATCATCTGACACTGAACACGATTTACCGTTTCTTGGCATCGTCGATGTGGTACGGATGGCTGAGCTTCAACGTGAGGACACTGAGCCACTACCTGTCATCCAGCATCTTCAAGGAGAAGACGTCATCGTCCCACGCCGGCTCTCACGTGGATTAACATCGTATTGCCTGCGGAACAATGTTCTCTACAAGAGAAATCTTGAGAGCAGCCAGGAAACCTTTCTCCTCACCGTGCCAACGGCACTGCGTGAGGAAGTTTTGTAGGTGTGCCACGACGATCCTTCTGCCAGTTACTTAGGCTTTGCTAGGACATTAGCACGCATCCGACAAAGGTACTACTGGCCACAGCAGTATTCGTTCATTCAGCGCTATGTCCGCACCTGCCGTGACTGTCAGAGACGTAAAGTTTCACCCGCAAAGCCCGCCGGGTTGCTCCAAACTTTAGATCCACCTCGAGCACCGTTTCAGCAAGGGGGAATGGATCTTCTTGGTTCATTCCCTACGTGATTCTCAAAAAATAAGTGGATAATTGTCGCAACCGACTATCTGACTCGCTATGCAGAAACCAAAGCTGTGCCTAATGGAACTGCAGTTGAAGTCGCCGGATTCTTTGTCCACGACATTGTTTTGCGTCATGGTGCACCTGCCGTTATCATAACCGATCGCGGAGCAGCATTTACGGCAGAGTTATTGCGACAAGCCACCAAGCTGACGCACACTAACCACCTGATAACAACAGCTTAGCATCCCCAAACGAACGGCTTGACGAAGCGGTTAAACAAAACAATTACCGACATGCTATCTATGTGTGTTGATGTAGAGCACAAAACGTGGGATGAAACTTTGCCATACGTCACGTTTGCTTATAACACCGCAGTGCAAGAGACCACAGACCTAACACCATTCAAGCTTGTTTATGGCCGTCGCGTCACAACACCGTTAGACGCTATGCTCCCCGTAGACCAGGACACGAGCGGAAATGTCAGCGTTGACGACTTCATTGAGAAAGCCGAGGAAGCCCGCCAGCTTTCATGGAACCGCATTTGCAGCAGCAAGATGTCGACGCTCGCCGTTACCGAAGGCCGAAGGAACGTCCACTATCAACCAGGTGACTATATATAGGTGTGGACACCAGTTCGACATCGTGGCCTTTCGGAGAAGCTATTGCGACGCTACTTCGCCCTTACGAAGTTGTGCGCTGCCTCAGTGACGTGAATTACGAGGTAATTCCTGAAAGCTTGGATACCAGTTTAAACCGAAGACGTCCACATCTAGAAGTAGTCCATGTAGTACGGATGAAACCGTACCACGCCCGCGAGTTATGAACTGTTCGAACTTTTTTCTTGTCCACAACAGCGCGGGCTTATGTGTTTTTTTCGTTGACCTGGCCATCTTTTTTATGACCATTTCTAGCTTCTTAGTCAATCGACCGGGACGATTGCTCTTGAAAGGGGGGAATTTACGCAAGGTAGGCTGGCAACTATAGTGGCCAACATCTGAGGAGGATAACGAAGTAGTTCTGTGGGCGCGTGCTCTGGTGTTCGTGCTTTTTGGCCTTTGGTCACGAAAGTAAACGCCCTGCCTTTGTGCCTGCATCCCTGTGCCTTTGTGACATTATCTGCATTTTTGGACACACAATAAGACGCAGCGATATGCGATATGGTAATCTTATTTAAGATGCACGTTATGTGGCGTTATTTTATATGTGGCCACCAGTAACTTTTGTTGCAAAGACACATGGCACAGCCGAAACAGGCGTCACCAACCGCTCCAGTCTGAACTGTCATTTGCCGCTTGGCCATTATCATTACAGCCACAAATAAACAGGGGACTCAGCTATAGCTATATACCAGCTTATACTAAAGACAAAGCATGAAGGGTGTTTTGTCATTATTGAGAGCAATTATTTGTTCAGTAACGCTTGCTGCCAAACACAAATACTTTGATGTCAAAGCATGAAAAGCTAAATATAAAGCAAAAACAAGTGTCACTAGAAAAACTACAAGCCACACAGTGAAAGATGAATATTTGATATACTTGGTATATATGGCATGCACAAGAGGTGCATGCCTATTATTGTTTTCCCTGTGTTGCAACCTGCTTGCTTTACTCACCCAATGAATCTGGAAATATGCCATGAAAACACCGAGCAGCTGAATAAGCACATGTCTAGGGATTTCCGCCGTTCCTATCGGCTAAGCAGCTCTGCAGCCTGCACTGTTCTGCAATCAATCGGTAAGACAAATTTTTACTCAACGTATTTGGTTGACAGATATACGCGCAAGACGCGTAACAACTCTATAGGAAGCTTGCATGATATTGTGCTTGTTAGCAAAACGGACGCTAATATCAAGTAAGCCTCCCGGCGTGCCCATTCTACCTTTTCGTTCTTAAAACTTCATCAACTCACGAGTAATGTTGCCGCAAATGGTAATTTCTCTCCCACTATCAGGTAGTTCACACTGGCAGTGCGTTGAAGAATGGGTTTGTATGTCAAACACATTCCAATGAGTGAACAGTAAGCATGCAATAACATTTTGTCAGCTGTTTAAAAAACAGCATGAAGGTTGTTTTGCTAAAACTCATGTTTTTTATGAGCATCATCTATTTTGATATTTACATTCGTGAGCATTAGCAGAAAGAACACAGGTTCATCTTTATTCAATGATTTTTCGTAATATATTATTATGAATTCAACTTACTCAATATTAAAAGACAGATTTCCGCTTGAGCAATCAGTGCTATGAACACTATTACACTTGGCAACTTCATTTTGCCCAGAACAGTGGCAAGCTAGGCTAGTTTCTTTGGATGAACAATAATGAACAGTGGGAACTAGTGAGTAGGAACTAGTGACATCAGTAAGAAAATTGTGGGACAAGCACAGACTGCTAACTGTATATTTCATGGCACAAAGCTTTTTATGAATAATTAAACCAGACAACTTGTTCAAAATAAGGTTCAGTTGGAAACAAACAAGTTACAAAATCAACAACGCCTGCTTTTTTTTAACTGTACCATTATTCGCATGAATTGTGCCCCAATAGGCATTTACTGGGGTACGTCACAGCGTGACGTCAATGGCACACGTGCAAGGTCTGGCTGGCAAAAAGACTCCCGTGGGTGGCTCAGCGTGGAGCCATTTTTTTTCAGAGATTAAACTTCTGATTACAGTGGCGCCGCAAGCTTCAGTATGTGTTAGCAAATATCTAGCTGTGTAGTAAACTGCGTGATGAAATACTTGCCACGCTGACTATTTATCTTGAAGGAGTTAACACACGTGGCGGCTTGTGCGAGGAACATCGGCATATTCTTTGAAAATGTGCACAGTTGATTGTGGCGTATAGTGTGCGTTGAAAGGCCTCGACAATATTGGTTCACCAACTGAGAATATGTGTGCGTGGTGTGTGCAGCGTGAATAACAGTGCGTCTTATTTGCGAACACATTAGCCCTCGTTGTGGTAGTGATCGGCTGTGGACAAAACTTAATTCGACATTTTAGTCAGAGTAAATATGCGAATGAAGCAGTCATCTGTGAGTGGGTACATCTCAGCGTTTGCGCTGCCTGCAGGAAAAAAATGCATTATAACTGGTCAAAAAGACACCAGTGCTGAAGCTGCATATATGCCTCGCCCCGAATATTACGCAAATCCAATAAATGTACAACGCGTTTTATCGGAGGCCCCATGTCTTCATGTAAAAATAAAGGCTCTTGTTTCACATATACGTATTGCCTTTACCGCTTAATATTTGTGAAATTACGATGCACACTACAAGTTTGTGAGTCTTAAGAGAGTAACGTAGGTATTGAAATGCATTGTAAGTCAGACGTATTGATGTAACTGCACAAACAATCATATATATATATAATGAAATGTTCAGTTTAAGACAGCAAAAATTCTCAGTGAGCTATGAGAAACGTCATTAAGGACTTCCCCTTACTTTTCAAGAGTATTTCTTAACCTCGGCCTAACGAGCAGCAAAAAGTGTTTCTTATTTATTTTTTTTCGTAAAACTTCGATCAGAATTTTGCGACGTGAGTGAAACTCTTGTCCGTGACCTATCACCCGGCAGTTCCAATCTTTCTTGTAGCCAATGATGTGCCTCGTTTAAAGCTGCAGTGCACATGTCACAAAAACAATAAAATATGTTTACGTCCAACCATGCCTACGTTTCTCAAACCATCTGTCACAGTCAAAGTGCAGAACGTTCGCTTTCAAGGAAGAATACTATTTTTAATCGCTGCCATATACGACGAGCAACTCATCGCATGTCAACCTAACAGAATCATGCATCCTGGGCGGGAGCCCTTCCTTTTAGTGACTTCAAAGAAACAATTCGCCAAAATTTTGTTTGACGAATGCGAACACTCGCAGCCCTGCTATACAGACAGATCCTCTCAACGGAACATTTTGCCAACCAGCCCCTGTACCAAGGGAGGAAATAGTGGGTGACATGCTCGTTGTGACGTCACACTGCAAACAGGGAGGGCTCTATCAGGCAACGTTTTGCGTAATACATTTTTGAGATGACAGGTTGCACTCATTCCACAATGTTCTTACTCATGTCTCTTGTTCTCACTTTGTTCTGCGCATTACTAGACATTCAGGCACTATGATCTATAAAAACTAAATTCTTTGTTCCCTCTCGTTCCGTAGAATATATCGCACAAAAAAAGCAAAGCTTAAAGGCTGTCCCGATAAATGTACCATCAAAGATATTCTAGAGCAAACAAGAGTCGGCACTGGTTTGGTCATTAACCATCTTCCTTGCCTCTTTGCCTTCTTCGTACTGAAACAGACAAACACCTGATGAGCTAGTTAAATGAGAAGTATTATTGCCTCAAAACTATGAATGCTTGCCTCAGCAACTATACAACAGCACGATAATTACACTACTGCTACTCAGCAGCGAAACACACTTTAATCATGCTGGCGGTACATATTTGAATAAAAAGCAGCTCTGGCAGACTACGAAATCTCACATTGTGTGTGCAAGTTTTCTTCACAGTCAGGCGTAGAATGTATGTGCTGGCTGGTGCAATATCAGGGTTTAAGCGTATGCACGCAATTTTTGAGCGATAACGACAAGCGGCAGCGACATACTTGCGCCGCCGCGCCGTCGCATCGCGACGGCTGCAACCGCATGTCGGCAACAAAGTGTCATTCTTGCTTGAAAAAAAAAAGCTTTGCGTAGCCTCATGAGAATGCAAAAAAAAATAAATCAAGTTTGTACGAATTGTCACAAACTACATTTATTATTGCCTTGTGTAATAAAGGAGAGGCATAAAAGTTTTTGTGGACTTTTTCTTCAATCTTTTGTTTAGTCACGACAGCAGTATCTGCATTGACCTCGAGGGTGCACCCAGATGCTGCGGCTTTACCTCAACTATTGTGCCTAAAATATACTATGCCGCAACCATGCCGCTTCGACGCACTTCGCAAGCTACGTGATAGATGGTCGACTGTGTCGTATGGTCGACTGTGATGAGGCTTATCTATCAACTATTGTGAATGTGTCATGGACCATGCAAGAAAAGTGCCAGCATTGCGGATGTTAATAATCTAGAAGCAGCGGCAGCTGCGTGCCCGCGTGCATTGGGTGCGGCGTGTATGGGCGAATCGTGCCCGTGAGAGTGAATACTTCACGGTGGTAAGTTAGCCTAAACTATTTAGAATCCATACACTGAGATTGAGCTGTTCCCTGTTTTTGAGGTGGAAAAAATAAAAACGGTGACGCCACACTTTTCTTTAGGTACAACCGCATGACACCACAAAGTTTTCGGAAGCTACTCAGCCTATTGAAATTAGGCGTGCGAGGCAATGGCTGTGTAGAGAAGCAATATCAACCGGAGAGCGCCTGGCGATGTGTCTAAGGTGAGTAGGATTTTCTTCACATTCTTATTGAAATGTTTTTTCTACAATTAAAAAATTTGCGCGATAGCGTTAGAGGTCGTAAGCAGTACTTGTTCAGTCGGTGTTGGTGGCGGCATCTTTGGTGGCGAGTAAAAATTCTAGGTACATGCCAATAAAGATATAAATCGAACGCCGTCTGCATGTTGGCTTTCAAAGCAGGATTGTTTAGGTCTGCTGAGAAGCGAAGGTAGTCTAGGCGATACTTGTACTTTGAACGCACAAATATGTTGTCATATTCGCTCCGTTGAGGAGACCGGAAACACCTCTACAGGTAAATCGAATGTCTGTGAGCGTGGGAGCCCGTTCCTGTAGATACCACAGTTGCATTGAAACTTTTGAAGGTGTCGCAAATTTTACTGCACAGGCATGTATGATTCCAATAATGTCCACCGTTAAGCATTCAAGTTTCATCCCCAATATATTTGTTCTGTATATCCTGCTTTGACAACGCCTTATCACACGCCCTACTCCTGCGCTATACTAGTGGCTACCTAAAAGTAGTTGCTGTAGTCTGTTATTACATCTCTTGCAGGTACCTGGCTTTTGAAATGTCAATTATCCACATTGCCATGGCTTTGCGCGTGGTCATAGAGACTGCTAGGTTAGCTATTCATTCAACTTGCCGTGTCTTGTGGGAGGTACTGTCACCACTGTACAAGCAGGTAGGTGAATGTTGTGAGGAATGAAGACCTAGTTGGATGAAATGTCTGTTTTGGCATGTGATCTTGTGTACAGAAAATTTGTGCAGCCCTGCTTTAAATCTCATCCAGTGTAACAGGAATGCTTCAAGAGTTATTTAATTTCAGACTTCTGTCTTTCATTATACTCGTGTCAACTACCCCTCCACATGTCCTTGTGCTTTTTTTTCCTCCTCAAAACCATTCCCAGATAGAGTGTGCCAAGCTGGAGCGAATCCAGTTGATCTATAAAACTGTCCCGGATTCTTTCTGTCTATTCGTACACAAAATATTGCTGGCATATTTCTATGTGTGTCATGAAAGGTTTGCCACACCAAATCAGCTAAACAGCATCAATATGTTCTACTTTCTGTAACATCAATATAGGCAATCAAATATTCCTTGTGTAATCTACAAGGAAAAAATCCTGGTATGTTGTCAATATGTATGCTGTTGGTGTATACGGATCTCTTGGTGTTTTAGAAATAATTGATTGATATGAGTGGTGTGCAACGTCCCAATACCCCATAAGAATATGAGAGGCACTGTAGTGGTGGTGTTTTAGAATTAGTAATATAGTAAGGATGGGAGCAAGTGTTGTTGAACATTGCATGCTGTCGTATGACCACGATAGCCAAGGCTGCTTTATGAGCTGTCACTGTGTTAATTTTGAAATCATCATCCTTGATATGGAGCTACACATAGGTGTATGCACTTATGTATGCACTATGTATGAATGGGCGACACAGTATGACGCTAAAAAGAAATGTATGTTGTAATAACGCCACCAGTCATCTGTTAGGTAGTGTGCATGAGTGTAATATTAGTTTCTCATTATTTCCTTGCAATTAATGCCCTTTGCTGGCTGCACACTTTTTCACAATACTCTGGATACGTTTTGCAGCCACCAACTGAATCTGAGTGCTGACAGCGCTGCAGGTTTTCGGCAATGCTGGAAGTTCCCCAACTGCCTTGTGGCAGTTGATGGAAAACATGTTCAAATCAAGTACCCCGAAAAATCGGGAAGCTTGTTCTTTACCTACAAGGGGAGACGATTGGTATACTCTGATAATGTTGTGAAGCTGAATGGAAATTTTTGGCAGAGAAGATGGTTATATTGTAGTTGTATTATCTAAAGGCATATGTTTATCTAAAGAGACAAGGCGCAATCTACGCCCAGCAGTCCAAGATTTGTGTTTCCTCAGACAGAACAAGCCAGCATGAAAAAATAAAATTTACATGAATACATTCAAGTTGCTGTATACACTCGTGGATAAGCTATAGACTCATGTATAAGGCCGCTTGGTATGTGAATTATGGATTACAGCAACACACTCTACAGCAATCTTTACCTTCTACATAAACGTCTCAAACATTTACCAAATTATAGTTGCTTACAACATTATAGGTACGAGCAATCAGCTACTGCATCTTGTTTTGTTTTATTTTTCAAAGCCTGTATTGTATAATGCCATGCCGAAACCATTACTGTAAGTTTCAGATGTAATTTGTGGCATGTTTAGCTCCTATATTCGATTGAATGTGAATAATTTGAAGACAAAAACTGAGACAAAACAGTTTATTACCTTCACTCATTATGTTCCTAATATCTGTGAGACAGATGTTTAGGTTGAAAAGCGTACCAAAAAAGCGTTATGCTGTATTACAAAGCGATAGGTGCGCAATTATAGAGCTGTTTGTCATTGAAATGTTAACACAGCCGTTTTGCTAAGTGTGCATAGAAATCCTTAAGGGAAAGTGTAAAAACGAGCATTAAATGCTTGTAAAAACTGCTACATGTATGCTACACAGTCCTTTCAGTATTTTTGCTATGTGGTTAGACGTCATTACATATGAAATCATGCTGGTGTAAACTGAAACTGAACATAAACCTAACTTTACACTCCTTGACCACTAATGATTAGCATACACATGTCTACAATAAAAAATTGAAGTGCTTTTGCGTATGCTTTCTTATTGTGTTGTATTGAAGGACAATGTTTTTCACTATAAACATATTACAGTGACTGCCTTTTTTGTAAACAAAATTTCCTATATCATTTCATTCCACTTGCAGAAAAACTTCTCAGTTCTCCTCATGACTGTTGCAAACAGCCAATACTTATTCAGGCTGATAGATGTCGGCGCCACAGAAATAGTCAGCGACGGTGGCGTATTCAAGGACTCTCCCATCGGAAAACGACTGGAGTAGGGAAAATTCAGCTTGCCCAAGGGTGCACCACTTCCATGGGCATCAAAAGTTTTCCATACATTTTCATTGTATATGAGGCCTTTCAACTGCGACACGACTTCATGTAACCTTTGTCAGGCATTCAAACTGATTCAACGGATATAATTTTCAACTATCGTCTCAGCCGCGCAAGGTAAACCTTGGAATGCCACTCCATGGCAAATGGATATTGGGAGCATATATTTTGACTCTTCTGATAAATTCTCTAAGCACAAACCTTAGGTCGGCTAACTCACTCATGAGTCGACTCATTCTGGCGTGAGATAAAGCCATGAGTGGGCATAAATGTGGATGAAAAGTGTTTTAGTGTGTTTGAGTCAGAACGAGAGCTGCTGAAGGAAATTTTTGTGGAAATTTTCGAGACGTTGCAACTAACGTCACGTTTCCCTTGCAAGGAGCTAGAGCTCGAAGATGCTCGCTATTGGCAAATTAGGTTCGCTCTTCATTCATTATATTTTTAAAGAGGGACAAGTGCATTGGTAGTGAAACCTACCAGGAGTGAAGTGAACAATGTGCACCCAAGTGACTTTCGAGTATGTTGTTAATGTTAAAACGTTGAAGTAATTTGAAAGCTACATTATTGCGAAATGCCCCAGCACAAAAAAAAACAGACAGTTGCCGTTGAAATTGAAGCCATAGAATGTCAAACTAAGTAGAGCTCAAGCATAACGTACATATTTTGTCATTTGGGCTCCCTATGCCTCACCCAAATTTACCTCAACCGAATCACGTAGAATCGCATTCACTAAAATGTTTCTGAGGAACACTCACTTAGATTGGTGGCTCGATCTCTGGAGTGAGTGTTCTGACTTATATTTGGAGAAAATGCTCAGTTTAGAATTATTTTCATCATCATCATCACTATCATCATCACCACTGTCGTTTGTCTTTTGATGTGCGCTTTTTTAGGCTGAAGTGTGCCTATATCGCTTACGAACAAGCTTAACCAGCCATGTATATTATGTGATTCATATTTTCGTCCTTCGTGCTGTGCTGAAATGGTGGGTTCATGTTTCATGAAAGTATCAGGTTGCGATATCCTGAAGTGTGTGTTTTAAGGTATAGAAACTTTGCATTTGATAAGGAAAATGCTCATCGAGTTGTGCACTATCACTTTCTAGACCCATTGCCTGTGTGCATACGGTTGCGTATGTAGAAAGTGTACAGAGTTTGTTACTGCGCCCTATGGGGTGAAGTATGTTTTAGGTACTCCTAATGTTCATGCGACAGAATTTTTTTTCCCTCGGCGACTACATCGTCCGCTTAGAGCAAAGTGCATTGAAAGTGTGCAGTGTGTCTTAGTTTATTGCATGGAGTGCACTTTCATCGCCAGAAGTGTGTGCTTCCAGATACCTAACGTGATGAAAATTTTATTTTTGTCCTCACAGCCCCTGCATCGTATGCTTAGAGCCACGTACGTAGAACGTGTGCAGTAGACGGTAGTGTAATACATGGAATGCACGTGCATTGCCAGAAATGTGTGAGTTTAGATACCACTACTTGTATGTGATGCAATTTTTTTTCAGAGCCACAGCATCGTACGCTTAGAGCGAAGTGTGTTTGACGAGTGCAGTGTGTCTTAGTTTAATGCATGCAGTCCAACTGCATTGCCAGAAGTGTGTACTAAAAAATACCCCAAGTGTATATGTGATAAAAAAGTGATTTTAAGTGTAAGGTATTTTTTGCGGTCATTGCTTGGCATGCTTGCAGCCGCTCTTGTTGAAAGTGTGCAGAGTTTGTGGACATAACACGGGCAGCGCAGTGAACTCGCATTTATTATCCACGTTGCTTTACCGTCTTGTCAGGAACACTGACAAAAAATGTAGTACTCTTGATTCCGTGAACTGAAAAAGAAACAGAACATTTAGTGTCTCATAAGATACAGTTCATGAAAGACATCGCTAAACTTATTTCTCGCTGTTAGACAAACATAACAATAGCTGTAAATACAGTAGACCCGATAACAAATAGCTGCAGTTGGCATCCAAAGTTCACATCATTTTTGAGGTGCTTGGAGCAACCGGCAGTTGTCACGAATATGACACAGGGTGATATACTTTAATCGGGGCATTTGTGTGTAACCCCTGTGTCAACGTCAAACAGTTACGCACAACTACAAGTCTTTAGATGCCAGTGATCGAACTGCTACTTGTCATTCTAATAAAGGCATGTTACCCTAAAGAAGAAATAACATTTCACAACCAGTATCCCCTGTACAACTATGGCACGTGTTCTCGCATTACAACTGCGCGCTGTGGAAAATGTAACTAAGAAGCATTAGGCACAAATTGACCATTCCGAGACAGTAGTTTGTGGTTTTGTTCAGTGTCTACATGATACCATACGTGTGGCCTGGACATTTTGGCCGTTTGGCAAGTCGGCAGCCGGTTTTGTGACCATTCAGTGCGTAAAAGCGCGAATGTTTAGCTATAAAAAGGCACGGGACATTCGCAGGCATGCACAAGCATAAACTTTCTGAGCTAGTCCAGTTGGAACGAAAAATGCATTGAAAACGCACTATATTACCAAAAATTCTACCCTTCCAAAAGGCCCAGTTTGTTTTGATATGTGCTCGATTGCTGACTCGCAAGACAGACGATGAAATTCTTACTATGTGTTTTGTGAAAGCGGAATGCTCAAGGCCCGTGCAATACGTCAGTACTTCTAGAGCTGTCCACTACGGCATCTCTGGTCACGTCACATTTGAAAGGCGTTAAAGTTTATCAATTTTAAAGAAAATTTCACTACTTGTATTTATTTACAAAAATTGAGTTATTGAGCACCTACAGCACTGAAGTATACATTCCATAGGTCTGGCTCACTTTCACGCAAGTATTTTGCACCTGTGTTCAGTAAATCTAATTGCATATCTTCACGAAGCCTTCGTGGGCATCGCCTCAACTTTGCAGCTATTTGCGGCCCAAGATGCTTCGCCTCGTCTAGAACTTGAGACCCAATACTTATAAGCAACGCTATTTTATTATCGTGCGGCTCTTTGCGTTTGCGCCAACCCTGTGACCGAGAATTTCGGGTGGAAGAAGTTCGGCTGGAAGAAGTGAAATCATGTGCTCGAAAAGACTTTTGGCGGTTTCCTCAGTCCGAGGTAGGTCAGTGCTTTCGCTGTACACATCAGATGGCTGCTCGAGGTTCCCTGATGTAATGCAATAACAACAAAATGAAACAGTAAAAATTACAATAGTGCAGTTTAGAGCACGTGAACGAAAACGGTGCGCACTATAGTGCATGCAGGAATACACAGAGAAATTTAAAAAAAAGTTTCGAAAGCACGCTCTAGTCAGTTTCGCACGTGCATAAAAGACAACAGTAACTGGCGTAGCACAGTATTGTCACGTGCTTGAACAAGAAAGACTATGGCAGTCGTGCATGTGCCATAAAGGACTGGGAAGTTGAGGAAAAAGAAGAACTCGCTTGCGCATTCTAATAAAAAGACCGACTTTTGCACTCCGATTGCCTGACTTCACATCAATTTATCTCGCAGAATTCCTGGCTATTACATTGGCTCTTCGAAAACTAAATTATCAGCAATCAAAAGCTATTATTATTTCGGATGCTTTGTCTGTATGTACACATCTAACGTCCGCAAAGAAGTCTCCTCTTCTCAGGATATTTTGGTCTCTCGTACCGCATAACCTATCAAAAGTTTGGTTTATTTGGGTCCCCGGACATGCTGGAATTGAACTAAATGAAATTTTTGATTCGCTTGCTTCGGCATCTTTAAATTTCCCGGTCCTGCTAGTAGCTCCACAGTTTCCTTTTATTACTGCCGAACAATTCAAACGCCTGTTAATCTTAAAAATCAACGAAACGTCGCTTCTACAATGTGAAGAATTTCGGCACTTGCAATTCACATGGAACACCCCAAAATGCCTTTCCCGTAAATGTGAGGTGACCGTCACAAGCTTTCGCTGTAGAGTTCCCCTGTTAAATTTTTATCTCAACAAATCAGGATTTTTAATAACTAACCTATGTGTAGTTTGCAATGAACCGGAATCAATGGATCACTTTCTTTTCACATGCCGCCGCTTCGCCTCACTGCGCCGAATAATTCTTGAAAAACCGATTGGTATGCTCGGATTGCCAGTCAATACATCCACTCTATTATCTCTTGGAGCCAGTCAGTTGGGTGTGGGCCACAGTGCTATTCTGTCAGCGCTACATAAATTCATTCAGGCAACCGGAAGGATACGCTGCTAGTGGTACTGCCAGATATATCCAATTTTTTCTCCTCTTCCTCATTCTTGTTAATTTGTTTTATATATTCTGGTTTATTGCATTTTTCTGCAATTTTTCACGTTTTTTCATAGGAACATTATTATTGTTCCTATCTAATTTCTCTTTATTTTTTAGCAAGCGTTGTATAAAATGATCTATTATGAGGTACAGTGTGGCCAATCCCCCAAGTGGGTATGAGCCAAGATCTCCTAGGAGACAAGACAAGCCAAGACTTGCTTCTGGTGTCTTCATTTCTGCGGCAAGACCTCTGTTTTGACGTCTTGACAATATGCCACACCTTGAACGCAATCACAGCTACAACTGTGTGTTCACGAAAGGCACATCACTTGGTATGGGTTCAGTGGATCGGACAAGTCTTATGTCCTCAAGGCCACATTTCTCGCGAATACTGAATCATTGCACAAGTAAATAACTCTGGTCATAATTGTTTTTTTTATAATTTTTTACATTTTCTAGTCGCAAACTTCACAGGCTGTACGATTGTTCTATTGCTGCTGTATTATAATCACGCTGCTACCGAGTGCATAATCAATAGCACGAGGGCCACTATAAATTAGGAATCATGAATGTGAACATGCACGTATGTAAAAATTTTATACCAGGCGGTGCGGCATCTTTTTACGCTCAAATTCTGTTGTGTCAACTTAACGTCGCTACCGCTATAAGTGCACAAAAAACACTAGCGGCCGGCCCACGATGTTGTCTTTGAAAAACAAGGGGTGGTCATAGAAAACCTACGCCTTTGTCGAGTCGTCTGCCTTGCTGTACTCGGCTCTGGCACCACTCTTTAGGACCAGTTGACGAGCTTTGAACACCCCCCGATACGAGTCACATAACGATCCTTCACATAACATCACCAGAAAACTGACGATCCTTCACATAATAAACACCAGAAAATCAAACTAATCTATTTCAATGGAGAACACAACTTCGTGGCCCACGTGATAAAGAAACGTCTTTTGCCTAAATGAAGCATTAATTAGTCTCGCTCGTCATGTCTACATAAAGGTTGAAGTTTTTCAGGGGTAACCAGCTGTGGGGAAAATTTGTTTATCCGCTGGCTTAGTATAGTGCTACTTACGAGCACGACAGCACAATTGCTACGAAGATGCACAAGGACACTGACAGCAGTGGCAGTTTCTACGAATAATGTCACCTGGTTTTAGGGATGAAGCTCTTAAAGGCGTGCGTGTGCCCATTCCTTGTATGTATTTACATGCCCACCTATAGTTTCACTTTCGCCAAATGACAAATATTTTGTCCTTGCGAACACCCCACTATGCCCCATCCCCGATCCATCACTTCACTGATTATAAAGCAAATACTGCTGAGAAGTAGCCAATATCAAATGCAAGATTGTCATGTACTCGTATTGAGGTACGCGTTAAAGAACCATGAATTGTCCCATTGCGTCCATCCGTTGCTTGTACGTGACCACCTATAGTTCAACCTTTGCAAACTGCCCACTACTTCATCCTTGTAAACATCCCACTGCGCCCCAACGACGGTCCACCACTTCAACGGCCATGTGTTATAAGAAAAGGAAAACGGAAGCCACGCATAGCTACCGCTTACGAATAAAAATTTTCTCTTATATTTATGTACAGTGTTTTTCACCTCTTTGATGATGTAGTGGGCGATATTCGTCAATTATTGAAGGTTTAGCAATGAAACCCTCCACGCTCCGCTCCGCTCGTCATCATTCACGCCCTGGATATGCTGTGTATTTTTTGTAGTGAAAGTGATCTCAATGTTATTAAAAAAAACATGAAGCTAAACAAAGTCATAAATGAGCATATGCACAGAAGAAAGTTCAATGCAACAGCTGCTGTGGTGTTCCCGTGTGAGTGCATTAGAAATAATTTGTTACACTCGATACTAAGGCCGCGCGCCGGGCTTGGCGCACAGGACGAAAGGCTGCCTGAATTTACTCGGATGCGTCTGATACAAGTACCACTTGTAGAAACAAAACAATCACAGAATTGTTACACAGATCAGCCGTCAAAGAAGCAACCTGAAATTTCATTACGCTGTCGTATGCGTTTAAAAAGCGTGACATTATGGCGGAGCACGCTGCAGGGTGATTGTGGCCACCTTGTATTTTTAACGAATGGTTGTATCTAAGCACATACTTGTTATTGCTCTGAAGCCCCGTCTGAATGCGGCAGCTGTGGCTGGGAATCAATCCAATTCTCGAGGTATGCTGTGCGACAACATTACAATTCCAATCAAAGAGTGTACGCTGGAGCGTGAGTACCGTTGGCGATTCTACCAAACAAATGTTTATAAAAGACGATAGCCTTTCTTTGGGACCTTTGACGGAAAAATATTGGTCTGTCTCTCTGTCTGTTTGTTTGTTTTTCTGTCTGTCTGACTGTCTGTCTGTCTGTCTATTATTTTCTCTGTTTGTCCACCCTTAACGATACTCTAAAGATTGAACGGTAAGTAGCGATAACCCAAACCACCAACCCAATCCACAACCCCCACTAATATTGCTCAAGGTTCAGCGTTCATACTTGTGCGATTGTCAATAAACAAGAGATTATTGCGCACATCTGAGCCACTATAACAATACGTCAATAGTCTGTATACGTGCCTTTTTACTAGAAAAGGCATACATGAATTATTTCAAAGCCCGTAGCGCTTATCACGCTGCGCTGAGAAAGCAACGCTTGCAGGAGAAGGCGAGTGTTTCCAACGCTTTGCTAAGACGACGCGGTAGTGGCACCTACCCATCGCATTGCGTTGTACACTTTATCACTTCCGAGACGGGCGCGCACGCCGCGCGTGCTTCGTTTCTCATGATAACTGCCAGATCGCGCTCATGCCTCATGCGTGACCTGACTTGATGCGCTCGTTCCCTTCCGCTGCACACTCTAGGCACTCTGACGCAGCGCCTTCAAAATACAATTGACCAATTTTCTTGCTCAGAACGTCAAATAAACGTTTTGTTCATTGACTCTAGACCCAAGACTATCTGCTTTCGACGACAATTGCTGTTTATTATGCAGATCCGGGGTAATTGTTTTTTTTCATTTTTTAACTTGATCAATATTAACGCTCTTTTTTTCATTTATGCTAAGCGTGAGACAAGAAAAAAGTCAAATGCTGGCAGCGCAACGGCGTCAATCGAACAGCAGCAGTCGAAGAGTCCGTTTCATAGTGCCATGCAAGCCCCCCCCCCCCCCACCAGGAGGCGTTCAACTTCTCGTGTTTTTTTCAGACATATGGTATATTAACATGCAGGGTGGCAGGAACAGGCTGCAGTGGGAAGAGATAGAAAAACAGCTAAGACAGCAGGGGCCCATGGTATACGGTTTTTTAGAAACACATCTTAGGGACATGGAACAATCTCCTAACCATCCGGACTACGCGTGGAAATATTGTAATAGAACAGAAGCCAGCAGAAATGGGGGTGGTATTGAGGCATTCGTTCATAAAAGTATAGACTGGCAAAGTGTCAAGCAGGAGTGCAAGGAACGTTTGTGGCTAAAAGTGAAAGTGGCAGGGCAAATGACACTCTTTGGTTTGGTGTACTTGTGGACGGGAGCAAAGTCCAGAGAGGAAAACCAGGCAATGGTAGAGTGTATATCGAAGGACATTGAGGAGTTGAGAGGAAAGTGCGAGATAATTATACTAGGAGATATGAATGCGCACATAGAAGATATAGATAGGTGCACTGACCCAATAGGCCAAATGATCATGGATATGTGTGATAGACATGATTTGATCATTTGCAACAGTACCGAGAAGTGTGAAGGGCAAATAACATGAGGGGTAGGAAGGCTGCAGTCGACAATAGATTACGCACTGATGTCACATAGGATGTATGATAAGCTCAGGGAAATGCGCCTAGATGAAGGTGGCTCCTGAAGTCTCGGTAGTGATCACACACGTATCAAGCTAAGTTTTGGAAGAGCAGTAAAAGTGGGAAGGAGACAAGATGAGCAACTACAGGAAATTTTTTTTTCAGAAAGGCAAATAGTAATAGCTACTAAACAAATTTACAAAGTAGTCACTGAGGATCATAAAAGAGTGTGGACATAAACAAATCTAATCAAAATGTATGAGCTAGAGCTTGCTAAGCCGCGTGACAAGTCATCCGGGAAAAGAAGGCACAAACCCAAGAGTTGGTGGGATGAGGAAGTTAAGAGAGCCATAGCAAAACGTCAGGAAGCCTTTAGGGAACACAGACATGCTAAGCAGCGGGGCGAAGCGATAGATGAAGTTGAGAGAAAATGGGAAATCTTTCTAAGCTGTAGAAGGAATACATCCCTTCGGATCAATGAAAAGATTAGAAGAAAGGGAACTCAGCGGCTGGCAGAAGTACAGAAAAAGATAGAAAGGCAGCTTCGAATTTTTGGAACCATAAAAAATCCCTAAGAAGTGAGACGAGCCTACAGCAGAGGTTAACAACTACAGCTCAAGGTGCTAGGCTAGAAGGGGACGAAGCTATTGAATATATAGGAACAAGGGTTATAGAAAAAATATCTCAACAAAGAAGTGCTTTATGCACCACAATAGTCAAGGAAGAATCAAGTGGCGCCATTGCTCTATTTTCACAATGATAGCGGGAAAATTTGAGAAGAGGGTTCCAGTAGTACATCAACAGGCCCAGATGGCATTACAATTATGCTGATAAAGACAGTCGGTCCGAAGTATAAGCAGGCTTTGAAAGAGTCAGGGAGCAAAGTAATAATAGATGGTGAAGTCCCCGATGGATTGCGACTTAGCATGTTGAGCATGATCTATCAAGGAAAGGGGGACAAAGCTGACATAAACAACTACCGTCCTATAACAGTGACATCAGTGGTCTACAGGCTGGCGATGCAGATTATAAAGGAAAGACTGCAGGCATGGGTCGAGGATGACGGGGTGCTGGGGGAATTGCAGAATGGGTTTTTGAAACACAGCAGGTTGGAAGACAATCTGTTTTCACTGATGCAGTGCATCGCATTAGCAGAAAAAGAACACAGGCCCCTGTGGCTAGTTTTTTTGGGCATCAAGGGAGCACACGATAGCGTGGTTCAAGAAGACTTCTTGGAAATTCAGGACACACTAGGTGTGAAAGGTGGATTCCATAATCTTTTAAAGGGTATCTATAAAGGTAACCAGGCAGTTATAAAGCGGGAAAAACAGGTATCCAAGCCTACATAATTAAAACGGGGGCTTAGACAGGGGTGTCCTCTGTCACCCTTGTTATTCATGATCTACCTAGAAGGATTAGAGGCAAAATTAGAGGGAAGTAGACTGTGCTTTAACCTCTCTTTCGTCAAGCAAAGAAAACACATTGAACAGGCACTACCACCATTGATGTACGCAGATGATATAGTGCCGATGGCCGACAACAAGGAAGATTAGCAGAGACTGATGGATATCTGCGGGAATAAGGAAGATAGGTTAGATTTCAGATTCGGTAAGGAAAAATCAGCAGTCATAATTTTTAATGATAATGACTGTAGTGAGCTTAGAATACAGGAGGTTACGCTAGAAATAACAGATAAATACAAATATCTGGACGTCTGGATAAGCAATGGGGCCGAATACCTAAGGTAACACGAAATATACGTGACGACTGAAGGTAACAGGGATGCAGCTGTGAGGAAAAACGGGGCACTGTGGAATGGCAATAGGTATGAGGTTGTGAGAGGAATATGGAAAGGGGACATGGTTCCTGGCCTGACGGTCGGCATTGCGGTCTTGTGCATGAGATCAAAAGTTCAAGCAAGATTAGAAATTAAGCAACGGAAAATAGGTAGGCTTGTCTTAGGAGCTCACGGGAATACACCAAATCAGGGAGTACAAGGTGATATGGGATGAACATCATTTGACGGCAGGGAAGCTAGCAGCAATATAATATTTGAGAAGGGATTGAGAGAAATTGGGGAGGAGCGTTGGGCTAGGAAGGTATTCAGCTACTTGTACCTGAAGAATGTCAATACAAGATGGAGGAAGCGAACCAGAACATTGACTGGTAAATACTTAGAAAACAGCAGGGCGCGAAACCAAAAAGAATTATCGGTTAAACAGAAGGTGAAGGAAGCTGAGAGCAATATGTGGAGAGTCGGCGTGATTAAGAAGTCCGCACTAGAGATCTATCAAGGTTTTAAGCAAGAAATCGCCAAGGAAAGGATCTATGATAATATTCGAGCTAGTTTTCTACTTTTTGAGGCTAGGGAAAGAGTAGTGCGAACCAAGACATATAGGGCCAAATATTAAGGGGTAGACGCGGTATTCAGTGCGTGTGGAGAGGAAGAGAAAATTGCCGAACACTTGATATTGTTTTGTATAGGGCTTCACTCTATAGTTCAGGATGATGGCGCAGAGTTTTTCAAAGCACTGGGGTTTAGGGACAGAGAGGGCAAAATAGACTTTAAGTGGGTGGAATTGACTAGAAGGAGGTTATATGATTAGCAGCTAAAGTCAAGGCACGAGTGAAAATTAAACCCTTCAGTGCAAAGTACGAATCCTCAACCTCACTCTATAAACCAAAAAAAATGTAGTTTTTGGTTCACTAAGTATTACGGCTTGGTGGCGTCAGCCACCGCCCTATCTAAAGGGTACTGCTATATCAATTCATCCGTCCATTCATTATGTTCAGCCAGATGTGCCGCTTCTTCAGGGTCAGCAACACACATGCATTTTCGTTCAGCTTGCAATAGATTTGTACGCACCATGGCGGGTGAATCATGTCACTGTTGACACTGGCATTGACACATTTTACAGAGATACCTGGCGTGTGTTGTCGGGGCGATTAAGATCCGTAACCGGTGCCTGGCAAAAAATTGTGTGAAGAAGACAGCCAAGTGGCTTGTTGTCCGTGAGCTGTATGTGCTGTCACGGAGCTTTAGTGGCCGTAACGACGAGAATAGGTACTGCCTATTCCACGTGCTCAGTAATGCATTGCGTTTTATTGGCGCAAAGGCATCTAAGGCCAAATAGTGCCAGTAGAAGCGTTCTTAAAATCTGTTCATTAGTCAAAAGATTCAAACAATTGATATGCATGGAATATCTACAAAATATTTGAAACAGTGGTTTTAAAAGGAACGTCACCTTGTAGAAGGCCTTCATTTTGTTAGCTAGAGTGTGGTGATAAATGAGCCAGTAAGGTTCGAAACATTCACGGCGGAAGTCCTCGCTTGAGCCTGAACTGCGAGGGCTCAGACATACTTTTGTTTTTTCACTAGGCGGTACCTCCCGCTTGAGGCCCAGCCTGGTGGCTTGGATGGAAGGAAGTCATTGTTAAAACCTGACTTTCCCAAAATAATGAAGAGATCTCCTAAAGTCAAAAATTGCAACGAGTGATAAAAACAGCGCGGGATGAAGTGGACTATGATACCGGTAGAACTCCCTGAAATGAGTCAGTCGCACTTGGTAAACCAAAGGCCATTGAATGATGAAATGCATAACAGTTAGAGTCCATCCACAAAGTACAGACGTAGGTAGATCACCGCCTGCCAAAAGGTGTTTATGCGTGGCATAGTACAGCGTATTCTGAGGCGTGAGTGAATCTGTTGAATTTTAGTGAGATAACTTTCCTTACTTGGGAAGTTACTAGGCGAAATTTGTTGCAGACCTGCTTGTCCCATTCGTCTTGCCAGTGGTTGCATAGACCTCTACGAACAGCAGGTTTAGATCCACATCCGGAACAGTGGGTATATCTATGGCTTATCGATCAGCAGCTTCTCCTTCATTCTTGTCTACTATTTCATTGCCCACAATCATAGAATAACTTGACACCCAGCAAATAAGAAAAGAAAGTTTTACGTTATATTGTCACGGGTAATGGGTATGAGCCATGAATGTAGCGTTAAATTGCTTGTAAGTAGAGAAAGAAGAGGACTTTTTCTTTCTGGTCTGGCGCGAGCAAGACGTTGATTCATCGCTATCTGTTATTTCGTTCATGGCACTGGTGGAGGTGCTGGGTAAAGCGCCTCGGCTGCAGATTTTCAACCGACACACCGAGCTACTTGGAGACAGCTACAGCTCCCACGCCAAGAAGCAGTCGCCGCCTGCGGGGACCACCTCCTGAATACGGCCCTCTCTCTCAAGACGAGATGGCAACTTCGACTACCAACAAGGCGAGTCAAACCAACGACGTCTATTCTTTTCTCCTGCATGTTTTTCATGTGCCGCAAACACCACGCTCCTTTCATGGGGACATTTATGAGGATGTTGATGACTGGCTTGAACACTTCGATCGAGTTGCCAACGTCAACGAGTGGGATGAAGCTCGCAAGCTGCGGAGAGTTTACTTTGCGTTAGAAGACTCTGCCAAAACGTGGTATGAGAATCACGAGGGTTCTTTTGCGATGTGGCAAGAGTTCAGCCGACAGTTTCGTGATGGGTACCGCATCACTGAAAGGAAAGAGAGAGTGGAGCAGGCCATTTCGTCTCGGAACCAACGACATAACGAGAGAGGTTCGATGTTTGTCGAGGGCATGCTTCGGCTCTTCAAGCGCACCGACCCTGCAATGTCCGAGGAAAAGAAGGTGCGGCATTTATTGCGTGGGGTAAAAAAGCAGCTCTTCACCGGGCTAGTGCGCTATCCACCGACGACTGTGGCAGAGTTCATAAATGAGGCAACCACAGGGGAGCGTACTCTCCAGCATCGGTCGTCACAGTATAAACGCCACGACGTGACCACTGCTGCATGCCCTAACGGGGCTGACAGCGAGAGGGATGCCCTCGCAGAGTTCGCAAGAAGCGTCGTGCGGGACGAGCTGCGCCAACTCCGAGCAGCGGAACCCCAACCACGTGTATATGCTCTCGAAAACTTGATCCGAAATGAAATCCGACAGGTGGTCACCCCACTCGCACCAACAAGGCCGGAGGCCCCTGTGCTGACTTATGCGGCTGCTCTGCGATCTCCTGCACCACATGCTCTTGATACCACCGTGCGAACAATGGGTCAGACTAGCCATCGATTCAAGGGCACCTCTTCGACTCCGCCACCCAGCTCAATGTTTCCGAGTGCACCAAACTATCATCCCTCTGGATCGCGACAGAACGCCACGAAGGCCAGCGTGTGGCGTACGTCAGTTAAACGTCCACTCTGCTACCACTGTGGCGAAGCGGGTCACGTCTACCGCCATTGCCAGTACAGCCACTTGGTCTACGTGTCATCCACCCTGATGCTCGGTACCCGCGTTACGGTGAACGTCCCCGCAACATCGAAGCGTACCTTACGGGCCAGCAAGCTCCTCGCCTTGATCAACGCCCCCAATCACGATCACCATCACCTCGCCGCCCCACGTCACCTAGCATTCCATCGTCATCTTATGTTTCTTTCAGAGGCCGGTCACCGAGTCCCCACAGGGGAAACTAGAAACCGCGGTTCCTGGAGGTGAAGACGCGTCCCAACGAACTGTCAAAGAGCCTCCCTCGACGCAAATACCCGACGAAGGCTGTTCTGACTTTCCAGTTGTTTCCTAAAATCATCAGACTGTTTCTGCCGATATCACCGTACACGTCGATAATCATGACGTCATTGCCCTCGTCGACAGCGGCACAGATTATTCGGTTAGGAGCAACGCCCTGGCATCCCAACTGAGGAAGGTAGCTACCCCTTGACAAAGACCCCCGTTGCGCACGGCAGAAGGCCACCTCATCACGCCGACCGGAATGTGCGCAGCCCGTGTTCGAATTCATGCTTCGACATTCACAGGGTATTTCCTCGTATTACCTGTGTGCTCCCAACCACTCAATCTGGGGCTGGACTTTCTTCGTGAACGCGGTGCAATTATTGACCTACGAGACTTTCAGGTGTCGTTCGAGGACCCGTTTCATCCTGAAGCTAAAAACACCCACTTATCGAAGGCTGCCCTACGAGTATCCTCCGAATCTTTACTATGCCTCCCCGCAGCAGCCCCTTATCAACGTTGAATGTGACCAAGACGTCCCCGATGCTGTGATTGCAGAAGGAAATTTGTCTCTATTGTTTGCACAACAAATCTGCGTTGCCCGAGGTATATTTCAGTTCAGGAGGAAGCAGGCTTGCCTATTAGTCACCAATTTCAGCGAGGAGTATCGCCATCTTACTAAACACACTGCAATCACGTATCTTGAGGATATTGCCGACCTCCCTGATCCCTCAAGATTATCTGCTCTTTCGTCATGCGATGATTCCGCCATGACATTCGCAAGCACTCTCGACTAAAACCAGGGTCTACCATTTGCACAACGGGAACGTCTTTTGAAGCTACTCGACTCATTTCGGGACTGCTTCGCTACGACTTCGAAAGTGAAGCAAACACCGCTTGCCAAGCGTCATATCATCACCAAGCCTACCGAGAGACTCATTCGACAGCACACCTGGAGAGTCTCGCAAACAGAACAAGACTTTATACACCAACAGGCACAGCAGATGCTAAAGGACGATGTCATCGAGCCATTGATCAGTCCCTGGGCGTCCCCTGTCGTGTTAGTAAAGAAAAAAAATATGGTACCCTGCGATTTCACGTCGACTACTGAAAGTCGAACAAGATCACGAAGAAAGACCTGTATCCTTTAGCACGAATAGATGACACGATGGACCGCATTCGCAAGACTCGTTACTTCCATGGATCTATGCAGCGGCTATTGGCAAATTTCTGTTGATGAGCGCGACCCCGAAAAGACCACCTTCATTACTCCTGACGGACTCTATGAGTTCAAGGTCCTTCGATTCGGCTTATTCTTGGCGCCAGCCACTTTTCAAAGAATGATGGACACGGTTCTTTCTGGGCTAAAATGACAATCGTGTCTTGTCTACTTTGAGGATGTGGTCGTCTTTTCGGACACGTTCGAGCAGCACGTCCAGCGCATACAGGCAGTTTTTCAGGCGATTCGAATAGTTGGACCTTCTCTCAAATCTGAGAAATGCCACTTTGCTTTCGAGGAACTGAAGTTTCTTGGTCACGTCGTCAGCCATGCCGGTTTACACCCAGACCCTGAGAAAACGAAAGCTGTTGCTGCATTTGCTGTCCCAACGAACAAGCGCAATCTCCGCCAATTTCTTGGGCTGTGCGCATATTACAGACGCTTCGTCAAAGGCTTTTCTAAAAATCGCTGAACCGCTAAATGAACTTACAAAAGACGGCGTACCGTTTCTTTGGGGCCATGATCAGCATCACGCCTTTGACATGCTACGAAACCATCTCCAAGCCCCACATGTACTCAGTCACTTTGACGACAACGCTGCCACAGAGCTACACATGGATGCCAGCAACGTAGGACTTAGAGCTGTATTGGTTCAATGGCAAAAAGGCGTATAGCGCGTGGTTGCCTATGCAAATGGAACACTATCATTCACAGAGCAAAACTACTCTGCAACAGAAAAAGAATGCTTAGCCGTTGTTTGGGCTATAACAAAGTTTCGCCCTTGTTTGTACGTTCTACCATTCAGGGTAGTTAGCGACCACTATTTTTATGCTGGCTAGCCAACCTTAAAAATTCTTCTGGTCGCCTAGCACGGTGGAGCCTTCGGCTGCAAGAATTTGACGTTACGGTCATTCACAAGTCAGGATGCAAACACTGATGCTGACTGTCTTTCACGTGCGCAAATGGGACGTACGAACGCGGACGTTGAAAAGGACGATTCATTCCTTTCCTCTGTGTCAGCAACCAATTTGGCTCAGCAACAACGTGACGAGATGGAGCTAAGCTCGCTGATTGACTACCTCGAAGGCCGAAAACGCAGCCTTCCTCAAAACTTCGCACGTTCGCTGGCCTCGTTCTGCATCAGGGATGGAGTCCTCTATAAGAAAAATTTCGACCATACCAAGGCTTCTTACCTACTGGTTGCGCCGTCCTCGCTTCGGGACGATATTTTACATGCTTGTCACGACGAACCATAATCCGGACACCTTGGCTACACGCGCACATTGGAAAGAATTCGCCGCTCATACTACTGGCCACGCCTCGTGAAGACAGTCAAGCAGTACGTCCGCACATGGCGCGACCGCCAACGCCGTAAGACTCCACCTGTCCGACTAGCAGGACTATTACAACCTATCGCCATGCCGAAAACACTAATCCATCAAATTGGCATTGACTTGCTCAGACCGCTCCCACGTCTCCGTCTGGAAACCGGTAGATTGTGGTTGCAACAGAATATTTAAAGCGTTACAGCGAAACAAAGGCCCTGCCCAGAGCTACCGCAGCCGAAATCACCCAGTTTTTTGTCACCAGCATCGTACTTCGTCTTCGTGAACACGGTGCAATTATTGACCTACGAGACTTGCAGGTGTCGTTCGACGACCCGTTTCATCCTGAACCTAAAAGCCTAAGAGCTTGTTCAAAGCGGGGTTCATGCTGCACTTGCCACAATGCAGGGCCGTCACAACAACTAAAGAATCTTTGTACACTACATACTTCGGTATCTTGTGTTGTAGAATGTGTTGTATATTAGGCAAGATACCATAGGCTTTCACCGTGGAATGCTGGTATGTGTATCTATGGTTCTGGTGTCGGAGAAGCTTTGCCCGTAGACTGCACAGGATAAGGATACAGGTCTTCGAGAATCTGAGCCATCAAAGATGAATGCGGCTGAACAGTATTTGTGTTCAAGGGCCAAGAAATGTGCTCGGTTAACGCACTTGAACATTTTTTCCCTTTTTGATGTCTTAGGGGGATCAGTGATAAGTTACCAGACACAGCTTCTGGGGAGCAATGTGTTCAGCATGCTCATTTTCCTGTAAATTATTGAAACAAATTTGAAGTTTTTTAATGCGGGCATTATTATCAACGAAAACGATGGCATGACAGAAAGACGGTTTGCGTAAAACTGAGTAGTGGACAAATCATTCGTATAGCTTTGCATCAGTGCTGCTTTAGGGACATAATTCTAACTGCATAAGTGGCTTCCAGATATGTGCGCTGATAGTCACGCTGCCACTGATCTGACTCTGCATGAAGGCTTTAGGCAGGGCTGGTACCGAACACACCGGGTATCAGCTGGATACTTAAGTGATATACAAGGTCCAATAGCTTGATTGCTGTCCTTGAAGCTGCTTGATATAATAAGGGTCCGTAGTCTATGCGCGACAAAACCAGGCTTCTAAACACAGATAACACACAGTGCCTTTCTGTGCCCCATGATTTATGTGATAAAATCTTTAAAAAGTTCATGGTCCTAAAATATTTTAAGTTCAGCTGTTTTATGTGCAGGATGAAGGTTAGTTAAGCATATAACAATACACCGAGGAATTTCTGTTCTTTCAGCGATGATTTAGTTTTTTTTATTCATTAGTATGCAGGGGCCAGGATATACACCAATTTGTCTCGATAAAAGTACAATAGTAGTCGTGTCAGCGTTCAATAATATAAACCGATTCTCATCAGCCTAATTCACGAGACGCTTGACAACTGACTGTATCTGGCGGTCGCATACAGTCAAGGTACACAATTTGAATCTGATGTAGATGTCATCCACATAAACGGAGTGCTATATTGCAGCTGGAATAACAGAGCGAAGAAAGTTCTATTTAACGATAAAAAGCGTGCAGCCTAAAACTCTTCCCTACGGCTCTCCAATTTCTTCTAGAAATGAGCGCGAAAGGACACCGCCTACTCTTCCACAAAATTTTCTTTCAGACATGCTATATTTCAAGATGGTAGTCAACTTGCCGCACATTCTAAAGTACAAGAAGCGTTGCAGGATTTCGTACCACCCGGCAGTATCTTATGCCTTCTCAAGATCAAACAAAACAGAAAGACAGTATTGGATGTGTACAAAGGCGTCACGTATACATACTCGAGGAGACAAGATTGTCAGTTGTCGATCTAGCTGTACGGAAGCCAGACTGGCACAGGTCCAACATACAGTTGTATTTCAAGTAATTGACCAAACTGTGGTTAATAATTTTAAACACTTTGATTAGGCAGCATGTGAGTGAGATTTTCATTTACAATTCCAATATCCAATTTTTAATTTTTTTATATATTCTTTCTTCTTGCTACTTCAAATCGGTGAAGACAGTAATGCATTATTTTACAACGTATGTTTGTACACGTGTTATGCTTTTTACTTGAACTTCTTGTCCTTTCATTCAAAATAAGAATGAAACTTCTATATTTGTTGCACTTGTGTTGAGCGAATAAATGGTTGGAAAGGCCTTAGTCAGGAACAGGAAATCTGCCTTTATACCCTTCAACCTAGGCAGTTTTTGTTTTTCTCCTAATAAACAGTGAATGAATGAATGAACGAACGAATGAATGAATTATTGAATGAACGAATGAATGAATGAATAGGCCCATTAATACTTACTGAAAAGGAATCTTTTCCATGCTTATTATTTGGTAGGGCTACTTCCTTTTTCTAAGAAGTGGGTATTCTTCCAGTACTTAAAATCTTAATGCAATGTGCTATAAGGCATTTCAGGGTTTTATCAGGGAGGGTTTTGATTATTTCATCGATAATTTTATTAGAACTATGAGCAGAACTTTCTTAGGAACCAAGGGCAAGCTAAAGTTCATGTAAGGTTAGAGTTTATTGTATTCTTGTACAGGCTTGTTCTGGCACAGAGGTGCACTTTCAGCTATGCTTTTGTGATGTAAGAACTTAGTGCTATAATTTCGTAAACTTGATATTTTCTCAAAATGTTCACCAAGAGCCTGTTCTATTGTATCACCACAGTCATGCATTAATGAAGGGAAGGAGATTTGCGCGTTCTCCTTTTAACTTTATTCACCCTAATATACACGTTGTTGGCATCTGGGTAGAACTTTATTGAGGATATGTAGTATGTCCACCTTTCATGTTTGGCTAATTGGCGTATACGCCTGCCACTCGCTTTGCAGCTTCTGAAGTTCACCAAGTTATCTATTGTTGAGTAGCGAGAAAAAGGGCTCCTTGCTTTGCTTTGCTATTTTTTAGCAAGTTCACACTAATAATTCCACCACGGCTTTGTGTTAATTCTATTATTGCTAGACTGCAGTATACACTTTTTAGCACAAGTTAGTACTTGTCAGAGATATAGTTGGGCTTCTCTTCTACGTCTAAATTGTTCGCCTCTTTGAGGTGTAGTCTACATAGCTCTCTAAATTTGTCGCATTTTGCACCATGCAAGTTCCATCTTTTAGGGAAAAAAATGGTCAGTCATCTCGTTATCTTGTTTCAAGAAAGTCGGAAATCAGTAATTTTTAATGGATTAATGAAAAATTCTTAATCTAGGCAAGGTAGGAGGGACAGTGGTTCAAGGCTAAATCTATGCATGAATATGTATTGCCTGTAGTGCTGTTGTATGTTAGCTTTCCCTCATTGAACACACAGGTTGCAGATGAGATAAGAAAGTTTTCTATAGCGCGACCTTTCGCATCACGTGAGGTATCACTGCGTAACAAACTGTGAAAATGAAGATCTCTACTTAAAACGTACGGTTCAGGAAGCTGATAAACCAGCCTTTCAATCTTCATTTTATTGAACAATTCGTCAGGGGGTATGTAATGGAGCAGATAGTTATCAAATCATTAACTAGAATAGCGTGAACAGCCACAATCTCAACAGAGCTTTGTAGGTCAATGTGCTGACATGCTACGCTCCAGGGGCTCCGGAACGGGGAGGGGCAGTGGAGGCCATTTCCCTCGTAGGTTAGAAACCTAGAGAGCATGCCCTTCATTGACAGCCGCCAAGACCCCTTGATGGGTTGATTTGTAGGTTTTAACGTCCAAAAACCACCATATGATTATGAGAAATGCCGTAGTGGAGGGCTCCGAAAATTTCCACCACCTGGGGCTCTTTAACGTGCGCCCAAATCTGATCACACGGGCCTAAAATATTTCCTCCTCCATCGAAAATGCAGCCGCCACAGCCGGAATTTGATCCCGCGACTTGCGGGTCAGCATCGGAGTACCTTAGTCACTAGACCACCATGGCGGAGCTGCCAAGACCCCTTCCCTTCTTATTCTCGCCTTAGCAAAAGGAGGGATACGTAATACCACCCATTCAAGTTTCTCGTTAACGCAGTCCTGCAGTGATATCTTGCTATTTATTTTTCATTTCACTTCGTGATATCTCCCTCATTCGCTTTTATTTTGCATCGTTCGAAGAGCCTTGCGTGAACCCGGTGATGTTGCCGTCTGTTTATATAAGCGAGCATCGAGCAAATCTGCGTCGCATTTCCTTTACCGTATGTTTTGCCGCACTGCCACCCTCCAACCTGCATGCTTTCCGGATGCATGCGGCACGGGCGTACTGAGTTGCCCTACATGACCCTGTTGCTTATGTCCAGTGTGTCTCTCCTTATAGCACATCACTAGCCTCTGCTTTTGTTTGTTCTTGCAAAGAAAATCGCTATCAGAAAAAAAAACCCAAGATGAACGACTCGTCTTCATAAACAGTATTTACCATCACTACCGGGCTCATTATCGCGTTATGCGTGGCTGAGCAACTGCGGCGTTCAAAGAAGAAGAAACGGCGAGTGCCAACGGGTTGGAGGTGTAGAAGCCTGACCTCAACATCGGGTCTTTGGGCACCTGAAGCTGGGGCGATGGGGTGGCCAGATGATTTTCAGCACAGCATTCGAAAAACTGCGTGTTAGAGACTGCGCGTTTCGTCTGAGCCCTGAAATGTCTTGTCGCTTATAATTCACGCGTCATCAAGTAGCTGAATCGGGAGCTTCAGCATCGGTTGGTCTGCTTGACGGGAGAGAAGATTTCCTACTGGTGTCTGCTGCGAGGGTGCGACAGCGGTCGTTGGGATGACACACGCTGACTCACAAGAACGAACGTTTCGTGAAAGTTAGAAGTGGTTAGCTTCCACTGAAAGGCTGAGTCGGGACTGATGAAAAGCAGTCGCAGTACTAGGAGGCGAAGAAAAAGGAGTGACCAAGAAAGTCGCTGGTAAAGAAGCGTTGGTTTGGCCTTGTAAGAGGTATAACGAGGAGACATCCGGTCGCAAAAAGCCCCGAGAAATGAGGGAAGATCATCAGGTGCCTGTAGCAAAACTTTGCTGTGGCTTAGATCGGCTATGCCGGGATATACGTAGCGTTAGCTAAGAAGCTTTCACTAAGCATCACCATATAGTCAGTCCATTGGCGTTCCTTGAACTGATTGACGGCATCTGGTTGTTGCTGTTGCTGTGATGGCCGGGCACGTCGCTCAACTTCTGGCGAAGCCGCCCTGCTAGAAGTTCCTCCCTTTGCTCTTGTGTCTCTGCAGCCCATTTAGATTTGTGTCGTTCGTTGTTCAAACGCTCAATCGCTAATTTACAAGCAGCTACTTAGGAATCGAATGAGTTAGGATTCTACGCTCATCTGTGCCGGTGAGCAGCATTTGCGCTTTCCATTGCTATCAAGCGTCTGCAGAGCAGTGTCAAGCAGCTAAAAGGATCGATATGCTTCAGCGTAACGCCGACGCGCGAGCACGCTGGGTGCAGTTACGCTACGCTCGCAAAACGCGAGCATTCTACAGTCTGACCCCAGGCGCGACCAACGCAACCAGCGTCCGTGAGCGTGGCCCGTAGGCAGTCAGCACGAAATGCCACATGCTGCTGTTCGTGCCGCCCACTTTACCCAGACAGCGCCACGTCTTCCTCTCTTTGGGACGAAGTCACAGAGGGACGCCGTGTGCGCTCAAACGCGCATGCGTTGAGACAACGTAGCGTGGCACTTGCCTGCATGTATATGGCAGGCTGATCAGCGCCTGGCATGGCATCGCCGGCGTGACGCCACGAAACGAGCGCAGGAGTATATCGGGCCCATAATACACAACCGTGCATGTTTGCGTATCATTCACTCATCAGACCAAAATTAGAATATTCATCTTCCATATAAAGCCCACATCAGGAATATTCAATCAGTGCATTATAAAGTGAGCAAAATTGTTCCGCCAGATTCATTCACTCATCCTACTCATACGATACCAGCATTCCATCTTTTTAAGCGAAATGTGGACTACCAGCGTTTTCATTGCATCACCGCACTGCCACTTATATGCTTTATCACAAACTATTTCTCTCCACTCTCAATCAACCACCTCATATAATGGCTGGAACACGGATATCTTATTGAACGAGTCATTTATTCTCAGTTGCCCACCCATCATCACGCACCATTACTTTTTCTGCATCCTTCTTTGTTCGAGGATACGTGGACTGAAACGGCCTACTCCAGCACATTGTCACCATCGCCTCATCATCTTCCTTTCAAGATTGTATTATTGATCATCTTCAAAACTAAAAATACGTTGACGGCGTTTGTTAACTCAAATACTACACCACCTTTTATGTAATGCCCCTGCTAGAAAGGGGGGCTTTATGGCCATAAACTTAGCTGAATTGAATGAATATATGATAAAAAGATGCGAGATACCGGTACTTGGAGTGTTCAGTAGACGTATGGGCGGATGGACAGACAGACAGAAGCGCGAACGGACATAAAGACAGGCAAACGCTCCGACAGACGGACAGACGCACGGACAGCCACACGAATAAACGTGTTTCGCAACTTATCATTCTTTACTCCATGGATAGGGTGTGATTATTGTTATCGCACGCTGCCGTAAACCATCTCAGCAGTCCGTGCCGGCCAGTGGCACTCACGACAAGCCGGCAGCGTTAACTCTATCGCATCTCTTTGAATAAATCTTGGTAAAGTCACAAGAACGTTACCTTTGTAGGGCAATAACCTTCCCATCACAAAATTAACAAATTTCACCGAATCCGAATAGAGCGAAAAAAAAACATTACAAAACCTCAGCCTCAACTTACATCGCAGCGGGAAGTCAAACCCACAAAGCACGACACCGGAAGCCAACCAGCGGAGACACACAGCCGACAAGATCACGCAACAGTGGTGGTAGGATAAACAGTGTTCTTCATTGCGTAACCAATGGAGATAAACACTAGCAAATATTGACCAATGCAGCTTATGGCGAACCACAGATTCTAGGTCGGAATTTTTTTTTAGTTGGACTATACCAATTGCAGTCACTGTCGATAAATATCTGCGTAACGTGGGCACCTTTCGCTAGAAAATTTTGGCGAAAAGAAGGCGGATGGCTGCCGCCTCACGACGAGAGGATAGAGGTGGCACGGCGGTGGATAGGACGCCTAAAAAATAGGGGAAAACAAGTTTGTGATACGGGCGATAGCCGGCAGCAGCGACGAAAACTGCTACAAATTCCGGCATATGGCAACAGAACCATAGCCACGTTAGTGGGAGCCCCCCCCCCTCCCACACACACGCACCTGAAGGGAACTCTGTGCAACCTATGACAATAATGCTTATCATGCACCTACTTTTCTTAAAAAAAGTTAGTTGCGTACATTTGCGTCGTCGGCCAGCCTTCGATTGACGCGACGAGTCGATATTGGCTGACAATTCCGTATGCGGTCAAGCATCGATCTAGAGGCAGCATGGTGAGTTCTCGATGGGCACGAACTATCACGTCAATTCTTCATGTCACAGAGTGCGTTGCGAGAAACTATGCCGGTACTGTTATCGATGATGTGTAGAAGAATTTCAGTATGGATAATTCCAAGATTAACCAGGTTTAAAGGCAACACAAGATTCGTACTTGGGAAAGTGGCGGCTGCTGCTCGCACAGTTTGCAAATACTGCATGTTATCTCCATTCATGAAGTTCCACCTAACACAATAATTACCTCATAAAACACACAATAACACGGCATGCTAAATAATCATCCGCTTCAGCACGAACCCAATCGCCAAGCCAAGCTCCGCCGTGGTGGTCTAGTGGCTAAGGTACTCGGCTGCATACCCGCAGGTCGCGGGTTTGAACCCCGGCTGCGGCGGCTGCAATTCTGATGGAGGCGGAAATGTTGTGGGCCCGTGTGCTCAGATTTGGGTGCACGTTAAAGAACCCCAGGTGGTCGAAATTTTCGGAGCCCTCCACTACGGCGTCTCTCATAACCATATGGTGGTTTTGGGACGTTAAACCCCACATATCAATTAATCGCCACGCCAAGACCCCGTTGAAGAAGCGCTGCACCATTGCAGAACAGAAAAAAAAAGTGGAAGGATGACAGTGGCAACGCATGTGGCGACAGCCCCAGTGGAGAAAAAAAAATCCACTTCAGATGCTCTCGGACGTGACGTCATTGCCACCATAAGGTTCTCCAGCAAGGTGCACAAGGGGCACCTTTATTTTTCTCACCAAACATTCACTCGCGGCTTTCCAGTAAGTGAGCAATAGTGGGCCCAGTATCCCAAAGCTATATCTGCTATTTTGCTGGCACTCTCTATCATTCTTTCCACCATGACATCGAACGTACACTTTGCCACTCACCGCTGTACACTATGACCAAAATGGTTTCCAGTAAACCCAGTATTATTTTTACTATAACCACCACCTTTGCAAGTACTCTATGTGGTAGTTTTAGGAGCTTGCTCCTTTTGCTGGAGGCACCTCTCCCTTCGTAGCGCAGATGTGTAGGCTAGGGCTCACTGCTCCCCCTAAAGTTTCAGCTGTGATAATTGTTTCCAGAGCGCTCATGAGATGGCACGCATGATACTGGCTCCACGCAGCGGGCGAGGACCAGGATGACAGATAGCAAGGAAGAGTCGCGCGCTAAAAATGGTGGTGGTGGAAGTGGTGCGAACGCCATGGCCGATGCTGCTCCAGGCGTCGCGCGTTGCAGCTTCTTGAGTGCCGGCAATGGCACGCCTGCCGACAGTTCAATGTGTGTTCTACACAGGCGACGAGTCACGTGCTGCGCATATAGCTGGTATAGCCCACCATCAAAAGCCGCACGACGACTGATGCGTAGGAGAATGGCTGTCCAAGACTGTGGATGATATCATGTTTATAAGCTGGTATCAGGACGTGTGGAAGAGCTTTTCCGTATTACGTGTATATAGAATCGCAACACAACTCTAAAGTCTTTATATTTTTACGCTTGAAAGAGACCGGTAGAGGTTGGAAGGGGCCGTTTATCAGGGGCAGCTCAGAAACGGCCGACTGGTTAGAGATACTCTTGTTTCTCTTCCTCTTTTTAACTCTGGGCGACAAGTGCGTTCACCGTAAATTTATTTGTATTAGTCCATGTGTGTAACATTCCTCTACACGCAGATGAAAGCCCAGTGATGTACCATACTACTCCGAAGAATTAAATTTCAGAGATGTGAAAAGTCCCTATTACGGAGATTGTGGAAAGATTGACGAAATTCCTAGCAAAATTCTCTGCACAACAGTATTGATTTCCGCCCCCATCCGTGCACACACATACTATAATTACACGTGTCTCAAACACTGGCGACATTTGCAATCATGACTAGCCCCTTCACTGCCACACAAAAAAGCAAGACTTTATTATTTAATATGAACATAGTGAGCTTGAAGTATTACACCACTAGTGAACTAGAAATCACTCTGCCTAAATACCAGAAACGATTATCAAAGGCTATGCTTGCGTGGTACATGCGTCGAAACCAATTGCAGCTGATGATGGCACACTGTAACTGCTAGTTATCGGTCGTTCAAGGAGAATTTACCCATTCCTGGAATTCTCTGCAACACCAAGATCATTTGCTTTTTCCCTTTGGCTCATAATGACAGGTGGAAATTTCCCACAAAGCGTATAGGTAAGACCGAAATGGCTGAATTGCAAAATTACCACCAGACATTCTTCTTCCGTGACAGCGTATTTCGCTCTGGTCTGCTAATGGAGTGACTTGCGTATGCGATGACGTGTTCGCGGTTAGCGTAACGTTGTACTAGGACAGCTTCGATAGCTATACCGCTAGCATCCGTATTAAGTTCTGCTGGAGCAGAACGAATTAAGTGCTGATGGATGGGTCCTGATGTCAGCAGAGACTTGACGGAATAAAGAATCGCAGTGTGGTGTCTATTTAAAGGAATTATTCTTTCGTAAGTAGCATTGTCAGAGGACACGCAACGACGGCCAACTTCAGAATAATGCGGCGTATATACGAACAGAGCCCCAGAAAACTACAAAATCTCTTGAGAGAATGCGGCGCATTGAAGGCCTCAACTTCTGCTGTCTTTTGGGGATCAGGGCGGAAGCCAATCGTGTCAACGAGATGCCCGAACACAAGCGCCTGGTGCTCTCTGAAGTGTCATTTCTTCGAGTTTGAACTTACGCCAGCGTTTCGGATGCAGTTCAAAACAATATCCAGACGCGAGTTCTGTTCATTGAACGTGCGGCAAAAGATGAAGACGTCGTCGAGGTAGCACGTGCAGATGTTCCACGACAAGCCACGCAGAGTGGTGTTGTATCGTCCAATTGGCATCACGTTGAATTCAAATAGCCGAGCAAGGGTTACAAATACAGGCTTTTTCTTAACCTATGGGTTCATCAAACTTTGCCAATAGCGTGATCGTAGGTCTGCGAAGAAAAAAGTAAGAGGCGCAATGTAAGCATTCTATTGATTCCTCCATTCGTGGCAGCGGGCATACGCTCTTTTTAGTCATGGCATTCAGTCGGCGAATGTCGACGCAGAATCTCCAAGATTCATGTTTTTTTCCTAACTAAGATTGCCGATGCTCTCCACAGACTAGCTGCATCTTGTACCACTTCCTTTTGCATCATTTCCTGCACTTTCTTAATGATAATTAGTCTTTCTGACAGGAAAACACGATATATTTTTGTCGAATCAGACATGCTGCGCCAGTTTTGATGGTATGGCACGGTCAAGACATGGGGATAGGGATTACTTTGTTGTTTTGTGCAAATTCAAATACCGAAACGTGCTTGGACATCACATTTTTAAAGTTCGGCGCTCGCTTGGGCTAAGTGTTTTATAATCATTGCCATAAGCGCCCTGTCCAAACTGTGACGACCAGTTCCGGCAGGTGCTTCCGGTACGAGTGTTGAAGATTGGGCGAGTTGGTTCGTCGTACTTGAACTGGTACTTTGTATGCTTGCGCCGGTCTACATATTTGATGCAGTTTGACAATAAAGCTCCGTTGGAAGTTAGTGCTCTATCCTCTTGTGTCGGTCTGCTCGGCCGTTTCTTCTTCCCCGTAATGCGCTATACCAGTTCAAGTGCTTCAGGTACGCCTTTGAGCTCAACAACTGACAAGGTCGCATGTTCTCTGCTGACCAAAGCAGATTTTAAGCCATGCGGTAGTGCCACGGGCTCTAAGGAACAGTGTACTCTCTATAGGCAAGTTTGTCCGCCATCGATCGACACCACGCAAGGGGGAACCAACACGTTCTTCTTCACTCTGTTTATCTGCATTGGCTCTTTGCTCGGATCGATCCTGTCGAAATCCGCGCCACGACAAAAAAAAAACAGAAGCACGTACGGTAGACAACGCAGGTATGAACGTATCGCCACAGGCACATGGTGTAGCTTAGTCGTATAATGATTGAGCATATGTAATGAGAATTCACAATTTACTGGATTAAACCTCTGGAGCAAGCTTCTAAATCATCATTCACTTCATAGATATGCGGCTATTTTTTTGATACGAAATACTGAACAAAATCTGTACATTTTTAACCGAAAAAAAGCTATATAAATGGCCAGGGAAAGCAGTCCTATCTTACCCAACCCGAGCTAAATGCGTATTGAAAATAGAATAACAGGGAGCTGATGTAGGTATATGTAACATTCAGAACGTCCAAACATGGACACAAAAAAGAAGTTATGACACCATAAGTGTAAAAATGAATTTCAATAATGCTTACGGAAATAAACTGCGTGACTGTAACAAAATAAAGGATACTATACTTTCTCAATGACCAGAGAGCCGCTTTTGAGCTGCACAGAACAAAATATCGTACACAATAATAGTAGGGTACGTGACATCATTAGGTACGTGTAATGAAAATACGACAGGTAGATTGCCACTATCCCTCAAGATGAAGGTATAAAACAGCTGTATCTTGTCGGTACTTAGCTACGGAGCAGAAACATGGAGACTCACGAAGAGGGTTCAGCTTAGATTGAAGACGACGCAGTGAGCAACGGAAAGAAAAATGGTAGGCGTAACCTTAAGAGAGAAAAAAGAAAGATTAGTGGATTAGGGAACAAACGGGGGTTAAGGGTATCATAGTTGAAATCAAAAGAGGAAATGGACATGGGCCGGGCATATAGCGCATAGACAGGATAACCGCTGGTCATAAGGGTAGCTAATTGGATTTCCAGAGAAAACAAGTGGTTTAGGAGGAGACAGAAGGTTAGATGGGCAGATGAGATTAAGAAGTTTGCGGGTCTAAATGGGCAGCAGCAAGCACAGGATTGAGTTAACTGGCGGAACATGGAAGACGCCTTTGACCTGTAGAGGACGTAGTCAGGCTCGTGACGTTGTTGATGATGATGGTGACGTAATATCAACACCAACTGTAACACATTGCACTATATTGTACAATCGTACACTCTGCTTGAGCAACCTGAATATTGTTCTCTGCAGGTACAGTGCGACCCTGCTGGCTCTTATGGATCATAAATACCGCTTCAGGTAAATTACCGTCGGTGCTCCTTGACGCTTCCATGTCCCACGCGTTTTTGACGTTTCGCAGCTCACCAAAGCTATTGATAGTCCCCTTTTGAAATCACCTCTAGCCAGAATAAGCAGCTCAACAGCTCTGCCCCTAATTCTGTGTGATCAGGCCTTTCCATCAGCACCCAACCTGATGAAGCCCTTTGGACACCGAGGTGCATAAGGTGAAGGTGGAAAATGTTTTTTATATCGCTTAAGTGCTGCAAGGGTAAATGTAGAAAAAGTGTTTAGCATTAATATGTTGACAATGCCCGCTTGGTTAAAAAATCTTTGCGCTATAAATACCATGTGTGAATAATTCAAAGACAACGTCCACACACAGTAGCTAAGCGAGCCGCAGCAGCCAAATATAGAGTTTTTACAGCCATCATGCACCACGGAATCGCAAGTTGAAAATGCAACGGCCATAAGGCACACGCTTGTGCAGTACTTGAGCCAACGGAACGAAAATACACCTACATCAGGCGCCACAGGAGGAAATGCTTGAAGTCGAGTAACTTTTTCTTGAGAAGTACCACCCAAGCATCTACAAGATTCTCTGGGAGCTAGAATGCCTTCTTTCTAGCCTTTATTTCTATTTTGTGCGTTGCTTCAAGCTGTTCTATCAGGAGCTGTTGTCCCATGAGAATTTTATCCTGAAAGTCAATAGTTGTACACATTTTCTTTTTGCATGGAATATCTGACGTGTTTCTTGCATGCTATCTGAGATCCTGGAAACAGCTTTCTTCAACGTGGCCGATTGCCAACTGAGGTGGTGGAAACTGTGATTGTACACATTCTTCAGATACGTCAGCTCGAACACCTCCAGGTGACTGTGAGGGGGAATGAATCATGTCTTGTATGAGCTGCATATAAAGAACACAACAAAAATGCATTTTATATACTTTGTGTTGCTTACTAATGTATGAGTCACGTTAATATGCCCATGTTGGTAAGAACGTAACCCGTTCTTCATTGCACGGCTGTTCCTTCTACATATCTCGTCCACTATGTTGGCTAATGTGGTATCTAATTTCTCTGGTTGTTATTGTAAACGCTATTATATAAGCAATTCTATAGCTTGTAAATATAGATTTGAAAGTTTGTACGGAGCAGAGATGCATACATTTTACTGTGTTTGTGTTTTCATCAGCAAGAAAGACAGCGGGGCTTCGGCGTTAGCGTCGCGCACGGGGACTACGACCTTAGCCGTTCTTCGTTCTTCTGCAAGCAAAATGATCGGCATAGGCGAAGATTCCACGGATATCGCACTGGTGGTTTGGCTCAATCTTTAGCGGAGTTTTGGTCTCAGGTCTGGCGGCAGTGTCTTTGTGGTTTCATTTCATTTTTCTCAAATTTTTCTGGTCTGCTCGTACTGTGAGTACACCATGTCTCTTTTTACTCCTGGCCAGGGGTCGTCTGCTGGACGGCCTCTCTTCCAACTAACAACATGCCTATATAGGGTTTTTGTGCACCAGTCTCCACAGTGTTCCTGTTGCGGTAGTTCCGACCAACGGGAGAAAATCCACGTGAACAACCTGAAGGTAATTCAGGAGAAACTGCGGAAGGCGACCTCTCACTACCAGCAAATCACTGATGTCCGATGGCTCGACAGAGGCGGAATCCTGCCTTGGTCTCAAGACCAAGCCTGTTCATCTGGCCTGTTAAAATGCTCTACGTTTGGCTCACATCCGATGGGCCCATTTATTCCTACCCATCTCGCGTGTGGTAGAGGCTTAGTTTGCGTTGACTCGAGTCTGTGTGCTTCAGTGGTTGTGGAATCATTTTCCACTGCGAGGGCCATATTAGTGTACCACTGCTCACGATACTCTCCAAATATTAAAGTTCCCACTGAGTCAGTCATTGTGACATTTGCAGAGACAAATAGGTCCACAGTAATTAGGGCATGATCCTTATATATAGAGCTGATGCACTTGCTGTCGCCCCACAGCAATGTGTTTAGTGTTGGCGTTAAGGTCACTCAATTAAGAGATGCCGCTCAACTCCTCGCGGCCGCGTATGCGGAGAAAACCATGACGCCAAGAAATATACTTCTCAGTGCAAAGGAGTCTGCCTTTTTCAAGATTTCCGCCCAGCCAATCACGTTAACTGCGTGGCTTGAGCTGAAGTGCTTGAAATTTCAGAAATTATTGAAAAGAAGTGATGCTTCCGCCATGAAGCTCGAGCTTCATAAGAAAAATTTCGCGTATACGCTGAAGCTGTGGCTAGGCATTCACAAGCTATGAATTAAGCTTTAGGCAACATAGTGGCTGCCACTGTTGAGAAGGCTATGTCTAAGATACTGAGCAAACTTTTTTCGCAGCTTTCGAAGGCAATTGGGCAAGTAATTACAGAACACATGTCACAACTCTTGCCATTTGCAGGGACAACTGCACTAGAATCAGGTGTCTCTGGGCAAGTAATTACAGAACATATGTTCAATTATGTCCGTTGCAGGGTCGGCTGCACGAGAGTCTTGTGTCTCGTGTAGTTAGGAGAAAATTCATGAGGAGCCTTTGAGAGACGCTCAATCTGGGGGTTTTAAGGATGATAGTTATAGCGCGATTCATAACATCATGTCATACCAACTCGCCGAAAACGCCGCACTTTTAGGTTTTGATGTGGAGGAACCGACAACATCTCGCCTTCACCCGGACGGCAGTAATAACCCAGAGACCACTTCAACAAGCATGGAAGCCAAAGATTTGAGCATTAGAGCAAGAAAACGACGGGTCCACCTCTTATTCCCCGAACTCAGTACTTTTGCATAGATTGAAAACAAAATTGTGTGCAGAAAACAGTCTGCCAACGAAAGAAGACATTTTAAAAACAGCATTCTTCAGAAACCTGTAAAACCGCTGGTTTACTATCAACATAAGTTCATTGAACTTATGATGATATGAGGAAAGTAACATCCATACCAAATATCACTTTTGGCCCTCACTCTATCTCTCCTAGTTCATGTTCTTCCTTCCTTGGCATCCTTCTAGATAGTAATTTAAAATATGGGAGGCATATTGTTGACATAATCAAATAGCTTATGGTATGCGAGTCTTGGTCAAAACGCACCCTTACTTTTCGCGCTTCAGAACGCGGTTTGTTTAACACTCTTTCGACCATACCCATTTAACCTATTGTGTATTATGTCGGAGAAAAACGTATAATACTCATATTTGGATCTCCAGGTTGTCCAGAATCATGCAATTGGAATAATTACATCCAGCACACGTCTTTTCAAAGCTACGCTTCTACTGCATGATAATAGCATCCTTCCTCTTACCGACCTCACTAAATACAACCTAGGCAAAGTTTTCTACAGATCTCCTAATAAAAAAACTTCTGCGTACCGATTTTCCGTTTTTTGATCTCATGATCTCTAGTAATACCAGATTTGCATTAAACAACCACTTTTTTACCTATTGTACATACTTATTACGGTAAACAAACTGTCAGATTCATTTTCATCGTAGTATGAAACACTCTTCAACCTAACATAATATCTCTCAGCTCACTTCATAAATAAACAAAACTGCTAAAATGTGCTTTCTTCGCGTATACTAGCTATGAGAGTTACTGTTTGTTTTATTTGATGTGTGGTTTTTGTTCAGTGTCGTCTTTTTTTAGATTGTTAAACTATTCTTTTGCGTTTTCCATAAAGATTGCTACACTATTTTTTCGCTTTTTTCTCACTTTTTTCTAGTACTTTTCACTTTGATTTGATATGTCATCTTTGTACTAATAAACTATTCTCTCCACGTTATACCTTCTTACATCGCGTACCTTACGCCTATTAATCAACTTCAAAAGCTCTGCCAGTTCTATTTTGTCTGTTGTACTTGAGACTTTTATGATTTGACACTTCTTAATGAGATTCTTTGTTTTCCGGGAAAGCTTGCCAGTGTCCTGTCTAACAACCCTGCCTCCAACTTTCTCTGCACACTCCGTAATGATACTCGTCAGAATATCAATCACTGTATCTACGCTAAGGTTGGTTTCCTCACTAAGAGCCGAGTACCTGTTCTAAAGCCAGACCCTGAACTCCTGTATTTTCCCTCTAAGTGCTAGCTCATTGATTGGCTTCTTGCGTGTCAGTTTCTGTCGTTCCTTATTCATGCCCAGCCGAATTCGAGACCGTACCATTTTATGGTCACTGCATCGTACCTTGCCAACCACTTCCACACCCTGCACGGTAACTGGGTGTGCATTCATTATGAAGTCCATTTCGTTCTCATTTTCTCCCTTAGGTAGAAGGTATTGAAAATCTAAGAATTATTGTGTTCTGCGAATTGTTTATTAGCTGTCCTCAGGCGTTTCTAGTACCGATGCCATTTTCTTCTACTGCCTGGTCTCCAGCCTACTTCTTTGCTACCTTCGCATTAAAGTGTCCCATCAGGATATTATACCGTGTTTTTACTTTAATCATTGCCGATTCCAAGTCTTCCTAGAAGGTTTCAACTTAAGCGTCATCATGGCTGGATGTAGGCGCTTAAGCCTGTACCACCTTCACCTTGTATCCCTTATTCATTTTAATTACGATTCCCACCACCCTTTCATTTTTGCTATAGTATTCCTCAAATTGCCAGCTATGTTTCTGTGAATTAAAAACCCCACTCTCTGTTCCTTTCTGTCAACCAAGCCCCAATAGCAAAGGACGTGCCCATTCATTAGCACCGTATAGGCCTCATTTGTCCTCCTAACCTCACTGAGCCCTATTAGGTCCCAGCTCCTCGAATAGTACAGCTAAACTTTCCTCACTCAGTAATGTTGTAGCGTTAAACGTTGGCAAGTTCAGGATTCAATGGCGGCCTGTCCGGATCCAGGGAATCTTAGCACCCTCTTCTGCGCTGCAGATCAGACCGCCGCTGTGGTCAGTTGCTTCGCAGCCTCTGGGTACTGAGGGTCGTGAGGTAATTGACGTATGCATGTGGGAGGTAGTGGCCAGATACTGCACCAGGGTGGCCAATCCTTCTCTGGTGAGGTAGTGCATACCGGTGGTAGTTACGGTAAAGCCGCACCCCAGGCCTCCTAAGGCATTTCCATCACCACGCGGATTTTTTTATCTGGTTAGGAACTGCGCGGCACCGGGATTTAAGCCACGGACCTTTTGCATGAGAGACGGATGCTCTAACCACTACGCCATTGCCGCACCCACAACACGTGAGTAGCCCTCCTCCACAAATATATAGGGCACTGGCACCTTGTGACGTTAGCGAGTGTCATTTGAATTGAGCATTCGCTTCATGTTTTCTGACAGGTTTCTGGTCATAACAGGCAACACAAACTTTCTGCGCGTTTTTAATAGTTACACGCACGTGACGCCAAATGTTTCAGCACCCTTTGACGCCAAACGCTCATAAAGGAACTGACACTTCACCCGCAGTTCAGTTGAGTGGAACAGCGATGAGCTTTGTAGTGAAAGGCATAAAAATGAAGGAACGCTGATTGTGACAACCTAGATAATTAAAACGCAAGCAAAATACCACTTGGCGTGATCTCTGGCTTTACGGTGCTTCAAGCTTACATCAATTCAAGCATACTTCCCCTGACCTCTAAGTATGTCTTATTTTTTTTCATTTTTGAGTGAGCTTTCTCCTTCGTGCGGGAAACACCAGCTCCTTCGAGTGATGCTGCGATATTTGCGTAGACATTGCCATTGTGTTTCTGAGAGCGCAGTGCGTGCAGCTCAGGCTACATTTTTTAGATGTCCTTCTCAGGCCACTGCGTCCGGGGCTTTATAAAACTCAATGAACCAAAAGACCAAGCGGTACTTCGTACAGGCAATGACCTATACTCATACTGTCTATTAGGTAATAGAGAAATGCGCAGAATACAATGGCTCTCTGTACATTGCTTTCAAAGATTACGAGAAGGCGTTTGACTCAGTCGAAACATCACAAGTAATTCAATCACTGATGAATCAAGGCATCGACGAAACCTACATAAACAATTGGCCCTGTATCTGCATGTTAATCTGCAAATGTCGTCTAAAGACGATAGTCTTGCGTCTGGAGAGAGTGAACAAAACGTTTATTTGATGTTCTGTGCAAGGAAATCGGTGAGTGGTATTCTGGAGGCGCTGTCTTAGAGTGCCTCGAGCATGCAGCAGAGGCGAACGAGCTCATCAAGTCACGTCACACGTGAGACATAAGCGCTATCTGACAGTTATCCTGGAAAACGAAGCGTGCGGCTCTGAGCTCAGAAGTGATAAGTTGTAGATCGCAAGGCGAAGGGTAGGTGCCACCACCATGTCGTCTACAGAGTAGAGAGTGACCTACGACTACAGAGTAGAGAGTGACCTACGGCCTAAGGAGCCTCGCCTCTATTAACTAGAAGAAAAAGGATGGGGTGGGTCAAATTGGGCCATAATTCTGAAGTCATGAATAGTTATCTGCCACCAACCCTCACAAGGAAGATATATAACAGCTGTATCTTGCCGGTACATACCTACAGAGCAGAAACCTGGAAGAGTGAAATGAGGGTTCAACACAAATTGAGGATGACGAAGCAAGAGATGGAAATAAAAGTTAGGTGTATTCTTAGAAGACAAGAAAAGAGCAGAGTGGGTCGGAGAACAAGTCGGGCTTAAGATTATCATAGTTGAAATCAAGAATATTAAATGGGCATAGGCCGGCACGTAGCGCTTAGGCAGGATAACCACTCGTCATTGCGGCAACCGACTAGGTTCCCAGAGAAGGCAAATGCACAAAGGGGAGATGGGAAGTTAAATGGAAGCATAAGATTAAAAAGTTGGAACGTATAAACTTGCAGCAGAAACCACAAGTTCTGGCTGATTGAAATTTATTTCGTGGGTGGCGCCATATTTATACGGGCATAGCGCCAGACGCTTTATTGAGTGCATATTTGGCGATTTACCTCAACTGGTAGACAAGGCTCCGTACACCGGATTCTAGGCGTGGTAAACTATATTGGTGAATTCATACGCAATTACGCCGACAAGCGGGAACTGCTGCGCAGCCTTTTGAAAAAACTCTCTTTGGTGGTTTGGCTAATTTACCAAAAGACGAAAGACTAACTGACTAGACCACCATATATTTAATCGAAAATCTGTGCACCAATTTTTGCTAGATTTGGCATCTCAGCAGAATTTCGCAGCAGTAATGGACCTGAGTTCTACTCCTATGTATTTGCACATTTTGCCTCCAAGTACGCTTTCCAGGTTGTGAAGCCTAGTCTCGGATTTCTTCAGTCCAACGGCCTCGTTGAGAGAGTCATTCAAATGGTAAAAGAAATCATGAAGACCGACAGTTTCTTGTGGAAGAATTTTAATTCTAAAACAATAAAAAAACATCAAAAAAGCCCTGCCTACTGCACTGAACTATTGTAGGCTACCGACATGAAAAAAATCAGTAGGACAAGTGTCCAAATAGTAATAATAAAGAAGAAAAGAGAGGGAAAAGTAGAGTAGAGAGCACACTACTGTTGCCAGCCACCTACTTGTGAAAGAACGACTGCGAAAACAAAACGGTACTTCTGGCTTGGGCTACTAACCTATCGTTCGTCACACCTCGAAGCTGGTCATTCCGCTGGAGAACTCCACCAAGGCAGACACCTACGCACGAGACTTCTATAGTTCACCCACCACTGAAGCATTCTTATAAGTAAACACAAAAAAGCCCGATGTTCATGCCCGATGCTTACCAGCACTCTAGAAAGTCGAAGTTCAACGGGTCAAAGACAAGGCATAGACCAGGAAGGCGCCAGTGCGAAAACGAGTCACACCAAGATCATACGAGATAGCGACGAGAAAGGCAGATGATTTCAGTGTAATGCGCGTCACCTATTGAGGACAGGTACGCATTATCAGGAAGAATTCAAAGCAATGTCCTCATAGAGCGATGACAGTAATTGTCTCACCGAGCCAAAGTGTCCTCAGCGCGAGCACATTGAGAAATATCAAATTCCCAGTAACATATCACCCATGGAGCAGCCACGAGCAAAGGTTTCAGTTTTTCGGCAAGGCGTACTCAGCTGCCCAGATCTTCACGACTGCACGATCGGCTATGATAATAACTTTGTTTAGGTAACTTGAGTTGTTTTGTTTTCAAGCAAAAATATGCATCAATCGAAATGCTTGCAAGCCATGCGTGCGCAAGCACCACCGCCAGTGAAACTAACCTAGATGATAATCTCGTGTGGTCACACGTGGGTATCATGCAGAGTGCTTCATATCCGCATTCATTATCAGATTAAACGTTGCTTTGTTAGTGGCTTCCAATAATCACAGTTCTGATACAGCAGGTTCCGTACAAAACTACCGGAGTATACGTGCCATTGACACCAAACCCACTAGCTAGCATATAAATGGGGCCTGTCGCATTTGTAATAAATATGTAATTTTCGGACGAGTGGAGAAATGAAGGCGAGTAATTACCGGGGGACGGCAATTTTGCTTCAAGATTTTCGTTTTCATCAATTTCGTCGGCTCTTTTGTTGCTGTTGTCTTAATACCACTTGTCGCCTTTGTTGTTCTTAGCGCATTTGTCGTTCCGCATTTTCCCGCGTACTTCGCTCTATTTCTTCCCGGCGCCAATGAGCGTCGCCTCATTCCCTCCTATACTGATCCTGAGAGAGTGAACCAGAGCTCGACGACATAGGTCGTCCAGGCAAAGGGTGGGCAAATGTCAGCGATGTCATTTTATGGTGAACCATGCATAAAGTGAACAAAGCGAAGAGAATGGCAGACCATGAACTGCTAGCCATCGCCATACCGATTACTACAGGCTGGCTCACGAGATTCTCTTTATATAATAAAATCATTTTTTATGCGCACAGAACAAAAATGTAAGAAAATGCAAAACAAACAACAATACTTTTATTCGTAGTGTTGGCAGCTGTGTGAGTGGTGGCGAGTGCAGTAAGATTTACCACTTTCATTTTTCCTATAACGTTTTCATTGTTCTGCAAATCTATGAGCGTAGAAAAGTTCTTTTGCTTTTGCACATTTAGTGGAAAATAAAATACCTACATTGAGCACTAAATGTTTAGAATTGTATTTTGTTTGAAACTTCTTTTTAGAGAGCACGGAAGAAACCTAAACTCCTGACTTGAACGGCGACTTCACCCTTCGTCTTACACGTGATAATATTCAGCAGGCTATTAGGTGTGTTTTTGCTCTAACTTCATTATAACGATATTTCCGAAATATATGAACCTTACTTCACCATTTTATTTGATGATTGATTTATGGGGTTTAACGTCCCAAAAACACGCTAGAATTATGAGAGACGCCGTAGTGGAGGGCTCCAGAAATTTCGACCACCTGGGGTTCTTTAACGCGCACCCAAATCTGAGCACACGGGCCTACAACATTTTCTCCTCCATCGGAAATGCAGCCGCCGCAGCCGGGATTCGATCCCGTGACCTGCGGGTCAGCAGCCGAGTACCTTATCCAATAGACCACCGTGGCGGGGTACTTCACATTTTAAGCAAGTTAGTATAGAATTGTAAAACTATACTTGAACAAAGTTTCAAATACTCCATGATAAATATTATAAATTGAAAGCTCGCCAAATCTGAATAACTAGTTTGCAGCAGGTTATCAAAAGCTAAAGAAAACGTAAAATGTAGGAATGAGGTCTGAATGCTTTATTTGTAACGCAGCTTCTTTAATTGTGATTTTTTGTTACATTGAATGATTTGAAAAATTTTGTAATCTTTTCCTGCAATTGTGTACTTAGGACAGCGGTGGTGACTTGCTTAGGAGCCCCGCCGTGGTGGTCTAGTGGCTAAGATACTCGGCTGCTGACCCGCAGGTCGCGCGATCGAATCCCAGCTGCGGTGGCTGCATTTTCAATTGAGGCGGAAATGCTGTACGCACGTGTGCTCATATTTAGGCGCACGTTAAAGAGCCCCAGGTGGTCGAAATTTCCGGAGCCCTCCACTACGACGTCGCTCATAATCATATAGTGGTTTTGGGACGTTAAACCCTACACATCAATCACTCAACTTGCTTAGGAGGCTTTCTCACTCAATTCGACGTAGAAGCCTACAGGAGCTGCTTCCAAAGCTTATCAATATTAACGTAGAGTTTTCATTGATTATGAAAATTGAAAATTTTGTACAAGTAGGGCGTAGGAAATTTCAGCTTGTTGAGCGCCTGCTCACACCCAACGAAAGTCTTTTTGTGGTTATTCTTTCAGACATCATTATTAGCTCTACAGCGAAAATACGGTGGCACGAAACGCCATGTAGCGCACGAGACTTGCGAAGAAGCAAGTGCAGGGTAGATCTGCGCGTGCGCACGGAATAAAACAAAAACAAGGTGCTAATTGATGTTAACGCGAATGTCGGTCTTTTCTCTGTTATTAGACTTTTTTTTAGTTTAGCGCAACTGGTCCGTAAGACTCGTTGCGTACGCTGAGGAAATTACCGTGCTTACGCTGCATGCGAAGCGTGCAACACTTTTTTTATTTTAGCGTACCTTGATGCGTTACACTCAATTAGATAAATCGTATACGAGTTGCAAGGGTTTGGAATTCTCATCAGCGCCACTGACGTTAGATACATGCTAGATTCCAGTGCCCTGGTCTCAGTAATAACGTGGCGTCTGTGATCTACAAGAAAAATCTTGACTGCGAAGATAAGGGCCACCAGCGAACAAGTCAGGCCGTGTCGTTGACTGTGTTGATTTTTAGCATCATTTCTGGGTGCTTTGAGTAGGCACTTTCACCTCTGCTGTTTCTAACTTGAGTGCGTGTAATGTGAGAACGGCATCTGACTGGGCATGGCCGCACTGGATCGACCCCAGCGTTTTATCCAGCGCTTTTGCGGTTGCGGCTTAACGTACCCGCAGCAAATGGTCGCGCTCTAGGTATTCATGACCTTACGATGTACTAAGGGCACATTTAGGAAGTGAAAGCTGGCACAACGTCCAAGACATGCTATGCTGCATCGCGAATAAAAGTATGTACCAAGCATCCGTTTTATTTACAGGTTCATTCGCTGAGAGGCCTGGCAGAAAGAGACGCGTTCCCGTACTCAACCTATCGAAAGCGATTCTCGGGGATTTTTGTGAGACGCCAGGCAATTTCATCTGAATCATGAGTATGCCGGAACGCGCCGCTTGAGAGAGAGAAAACGTTTTTATGCACAAAGCTGAGAAAAAGAGGGCGTGGGAAGCACCCTAGTCCAAGGTCCCTAGGACGACTCCATGGACGAGTCGGGCCCGCTGTATAAGAGCATCGTTCCACAGCTCCTCGTTACGTAAAGGGTGAAGGAAAGCAGGTAAGGAAGGAAAGATGTTCGCAGTGCACTCGATCGAGACATGGAAAGTCATGGGCGAGTTTCCATAGCTGGGGCAACCCTTCTGCATGCCACTGCGGGTAGAATTTATGAAGTGGTACTCGATTAGGAAATGTTTTCTGTAGCTGGCGTAGCGCTACTGCTTCCTCTCGTGCGAAACATGGTGGTGGGGCGCTTTGAGTGCGACGGAACTTCCTGAAGAGACGAAGAATGTCGTTGTAAGTGAGAAGAGGATCTCCCCATTCTGAAATAGTCGCCTCGCCTTGCCAGGCCGCCCGGAAGGAAATTTTGCAGGCAACAGCCTGTGCGCGTTCGTTGCCCGACAGAGAGGCATGACCAGGAGTCCAGAGTAACTGGATGGAAAAAGTACTGTTAGACTCAGTTAGTGGAATCTGAATGAGAATTTGGTGGGCCACTTTTAGGATGTCATGTCCTGATAGGAAAGCCCGACGTGCCTGTTTCGAGTCTGTCAATATGCAGTCCTCAATTTGAACACGAATAACGTGTCGTATCGGAGTGACTCAAAAAATTTCGCCGTGAGCGGCATGTCTCCCACGCACTGCAGCTCAGTCCGGCATTGAATCGGTGCCATCTAACACTAACGTGGGGTAACCTTCGTGAGTTCGGGCTGTGTCCGAGTAAAGAGTATGCGATTCCGGGATGTCTTCGAGCATGCGGCTGAGGTATCGTACGCGGGATTTGCGCCGGCTCTTCTCAAGCTAGGGGTGCATGTTATGTGGCAAGAAACGAACATTTTCCATATAGCAGGCGATGCGGGCATTTGGTGGGCTTCAATCTCAAATGTGGTATGGGATATCCGAGGCGTGAGAGGAGACTGCGGCCAGTAGGGGGGAGTAGAAGGTGTTGGCGCTGACTGACCCAATATGCCTCGAGCAGCTCGCTTAGTGTGTTGTGTGTCCCGAACTTATGAAAAAGACATGTGGAAGTGTAGTTCGGAACGCCGTGGGCCAGCTTTGTCGCTCTGCGGGTCATGGCGTCTGTGCGTAGTTGTTGTGATTGGGTCACCCGCTGAAAGGGCAGATCAGCTGGCTGATCACGCAGGCCTCCACCAAGCGTACCAGGCCTTCTTTTTAAGCCCTTAGTGCCGATTTGAAACCCACCGGATCTTGGACAGTATTTAGTGAACTTTTGGAGATGGAAGGCCAACGGTGTAGTTAGCTTTTCCATCCACTTGAATGTGTAGTCCAAGGATGCGGGCACGAGAGAAATTTGGTATAGGTATGCCAACCATGTTCACATCAATTGGGGGAAGAGGGCAACTGCTTCGGGAGTGAATGACGATGAGCTCTTATTTTCGAGGAGCACACTGCAAGCTTCCTTTTTTAGTGTACTCACCAGACCCGATAGGGATGTCATCCACATAAATAGCATGGGCGACATGGGGTATCTGGTCGAGCAAGTGGGGAAGCCCTGCCAGTGCAATAATAAATAATGTAGGGGAAGGAATGGAGGGAGCCCTGTGGTGTTCCACGTCCTGTAAGGTGGATCGTACCAGACCGATGTGGTCCCATTTACCTTGTCTGGCATCAAAACATCGCATTTCTTTGTAAATTACACATGCGTTCCATCAGGCACGTTATTGCTGTCTGTGTCTAACGCCACAGTTGCCGCCTCATGCTCTCGTTTTATTTGTTAGAAAACAATTAATAATATTATAAATATCTAATATTTTTGTTTAACGGCACAAGGGCCATGTTTGGCCAAAGAGTGGCGTGAATAGTAGCAAAAGTGTAACGATGGTTGGTTTATTACGATGGTATGTGTGCATGTCAACTATGATAGTGTTATGTGGCTGTATAGTGGCCTAAAATTTTGCTCTATAAGTCGGGTAAAACACATATACACTAAGATCGTCAGATTGACATGATACTTGAAGTAAGAATAAATGATCAGTGGTCGTAGTATTAAAACCATAATAGGATAGCAGCATAACTGCCTTGTCAACAGCCCTTGTATCCAAAGGCTTCCAGGCAGATGTTTTTTATTTTAGTTACCGCAGCAGCAACCTCCAATCATAGGTCTTGCTACAAATTCTCAGAAAAAATGACGTGAAAACTATTTATACAGCTTGAAAACACAAGCAAATATTTTTACCTAAAAAGTTATTCTTCACCTACAAATACTTTTTTTCATTTTTTATTCATGAAATACTTCGCAGCACCTGAAGGCGTTATAGCAAAGGGGTTACATCAATGAATGACATACATCATCGTACGCACTCGAAATATATCAATACTAAAATACACTTTTTTTCACACATATAACGCATTTATCTTCATGCATGAATACATCTTCGCTTAGGGTACAGCATGGGATCACAGCCTTGAATAAAATACTTCTTCATTTGCACAATGTACTTGCTTCTCAGTTAGCTTATTCCACTGTTCAATTGTTCTAAAAATTAAATTGGCATACATGTTCGTTTTAGCTTGGCATTCCAAGATCTTGCAACTATGATCAAAATGTTTTGATATGTAATGAGATATGTGTAGGTAAATTACTCTCTTATTTCAGTATTATTAGTGTAGTTCAAATAAATAAACTTCAATCTCTGTTTATGGCGGTGGTCAGAAAGACACTCGCATCCTAGCTCAGCCTTCATTGCAGTGCGGCTTTCCCACTTCGTTTCGTACCATCTCGAGACAAACCTGATAGCGCGATTTTGAGTTTGTTCAAGGCATAAATGAAGGTCACAACAGTGGGGTCCCACACGCCACAACCGTATTCCAAAAAAGGTCTAATTTTAGGTACTGTATGCCATGCGTTTTGAATTCAAATGCGAATATTGCAGGTTTCCTTGAATAAAATTCGAAGTCTTACTAGCTTTTACTGTGAGCGTGTCCACTTGAGGCCTCCATGAACACTCAGATTATAGTAGCACACATAGATACTTATATTTACAATCTTGTTTAACTGTACGTTGTTCAGATGATACAGTGACTGAAATGGTTTCATCGTTTTAACAAATGAAATATGAACACACTTTGTTATACTGAATTGATTTTTCGTTTGATACACCAGCTGTTAATGAGTGACAATTTTTTCAGAAGTACTGTTGCATCATCGGGATCGAACATTTTTCTGTGCCCAAGAAAGTCATCCGGGAACAGCCATATAGAAGATGAAGTTCCTGCAGAGATCGCTAACATAATTAAAAAACAATAGCGGACCCAATACGAAACCCTGTGGGACAACTGAGGTAACATCGGCCTATTCGGAGCATTTTCCATGTTTATTTTTTTACCTATTGCAACTGCAACATTGCGGTAGTTTTAGCAGCGTGGTATAAGTAGAATGCATGAACAAAAAGACATAGCAAGATTTATGTACACGAAGTTTGCAATAATAAAAACAACACTGTTAATATTATTAGAAATATCAATAATAACAAACAAGTGAAAGAGAACAAACATTCAATAAAGATAACTAATTCATGTTCACTGACTCAGTAAAGCATTCACCATAAGTGCAAACGAAACAAAGCAACAAGCAACGGAGATGCAAGCATCCAGTAACTATAAAAAATAACTGCTAATGTTTCTGTTAATAGGAAATGATAAAAAAGCTGAGAAAAAAGTTGCTTCAAGGATGTTGTTACTAAGGTTATTCCAATCTGTGACTGTTCTCGGAAAAAAAGAATAGTTGAAGCAGTCGTTACGAGAACTGAAAGGAGTGATTGTTAGTTTGTGTCTATGGCGCATTGAAAAACTGGAGGAGAACACGATGCATTCGCTAGTGTTTACGTTATAGTGCCCCTTGATTACTGGATATGAAAATTTCAAACGTGATGAGTGGTTTATTACGGCTAAGGGCTTTAGGTCAGCTCAAGCTTGCAGGTTCTCGTACTTAGCTGCGTCGAAAATTGTTGTAAATGAACTGTATAGCTATTTTTCGGACGTTTTCGACCTTAAAAATATTACCTTTTGTGCAGGGGTTCCACATAACAGACATAGTCCAAAACAGATACGATAATGAAATGGTATGCTGGCTTTCTTGCAGCAGGGATGACCAAAGCTAACGTTCTCCTTAAAAAATAAGTTTCTATATGCATTAGCTGTAACAAAATGAATATGTTTGTTCCACGTTGAAACATTTGCTATCCATAGCCCGAGATATTTCTATTCAGACAATTCCGACAAAATCGCACCGTTGTATTATATGTAAAAAGAAAGGGCCCTTTCTTTCGAGTTATACGCATAAAGTAGTTTTGTTGAAGTTAATACGCATCTGCCAATGAATACCTCATTAAGTAACACGCTGAAAATTATTGTTTGAGAGTGCCTTGTCCGATTAATCCTTAACCTCTGTATAAAAACACAGTCATCCACGTACAACATTAATTTTAAAGAGATGTCTTTTCTATACCATTTACATGTATAAGAAAAAGGAGTGGCCCAACGACAGACCCCTGCGGGACACGTGACTGCACTGGCAGGTGCTTAGACTGATAGCTTTTAAATGCAACAAAGGGATGGTGATTGTTTAGGTACGCTGACATCCACTTACCCAAACGGGAGTTTCTGAGCAGACAACGTAATTTGAATAATAATTTAGTGTGTAATACTTTGTCGAAATGTTTCGAACAGTCCATGCAAAAGAGACCAATTTGTTTAACATTATTTACTGACACAGAAAAATTACAAAAGGTAGCTGCTTGTTGTTGAGTACCCTTCCCGAAATCTATGCTGGCATTCTGTCAACAATTTACTTGCATCTAAAATTCCCTGATTTGTTTGTGTATAGTGTGCTCTAATATATTGCAGCTGCTAGACCGTAAAGATATAGGTCGGTAATTTTCTATACACTGTTGGGCGCCGCTTTTATGAGGTGGTATCACTCTCGCTGTTCTGTAGTCATTCGGCACTTCGCCGTCTTCTAATGAACGCAAATACAATTTGCAAGTATTTTGCAATCCATTCAGCCTATTTTTCCAGAAAAGCGTTGGGTATAGCGTCAGGGCCGGAACTTCTCTTTTCTTCTTCTTTCAAAAGCACGTGTAAGATTCCCTGCTCACTTATTAACACATCGAAAAAGGCGGGTGAACAGCTCTCCAAAAGAGGTAACACGTCACGTGATGATAACAGGTAAAAACGAACTGGGAATGCTCATTGAACGATTAAGCAAGCAATTAATTCTTCATCTCGCAAGTGAATACCATTAAGTTCAAATACATCACATTGCTCATTCTTGTGACACTTCCCAACAAAATTTCTCTGGAGACGCCGTGATGATTTTAAGCAGTGTTTCTTCATAGCAACGTTGCTTATCAGCAACTAGTTAGACGCGAAGCTTGTATGAAAGAGAGAGAAACTTCTCTTTCACCTATTGAAACAGAGTTTGCCTTTTCATTTTGTTTTTCGACCTATTTAGTTGCCTTTTTAATATTGGTGTCTCCAAGTAAGCCAGGGAGTTTTTTCTTTTCTTAACAATAGTTGATACATACTTTACTAGAGTCATTATTAATAAACTTATAGCAATTCTACAAATTCTGAACATGCACAACGCACTCTGAAAAAATTCTAAGTGAAATGAAAGCGTGTCTACTATGGAAACATCTTCAGCTTTGGAAAGTTTCGCAAACAGCACAATTACAAGGGTATTTACAGTTCATACTATTAATTGTTAATAACACATCCTCGTGATTTCATATACCGGAAAATACGTCGCACACTGATTGACTGCTTAGGTTCCAACTTACAAAGACAAGATTCAGAATGGATTGAAAATCACCCTGTTTTCATGTACAAACTAATTGTGTGAAGTTAAAAGAGAGGCAATGTAAAGCATGGCCTCTCCTAAACTGTCGTTATCATTATTGAGAGACATCGTTGCCAAATTAACGTTTGGCAGGTTAAAATCTCCCGGAATAGTAATATTGTCACTTCGTTTGATAGGCTCGCTCGTGTAGAGCTCTAAAGACTCAAAAACGTGAGCACCATAGCTAGTAGGTCTGAATACACACTTTCACACACACACACACACACACATATATATATATATATATATATGTTGAAAGCATGCCAATATATATATATATATATATATATATATATATATATATATATATATATATATATATATATATATATAGATATATAAAGGAAAAGCAGTGTATACCTAAGGTCTCGTTTTCCCGTGTTTTGAAACAATATATTAATGAGATATAACAGACAATAATGACAAGTAAAGCATAGGGGAAGTTATTAGAACCATTCTAAGTGAATAAGAAGAAAAGTGGGTGTATAAATAACTTGCCGTAAACAGGAAGCGAACCTACGACCTCCTTATTACGTGTTTGCTGCTGTACCACTGAGCTACCACGGCGGCTATTCCCCCAGCCACTTTACTGGGTTTATCTGTGAAGTTAAACGAGGGAGTGTAAGTCAGCGCCACCTGAAGCCATGGCGGCCAGTGTGGTACACTCTTTTTATGGGCCTGTATGGTGCCACGTAGCACGTGACCTTATTTCGAGCTAGCAGCTCACCAATAGTCGCTCGTATACGACCTAACAGCACCAAGTCTGCCGTGGCGTCATACAGGCTCATAAAAAGAGTGTACCACACTCGCCGCTGTCAGTGCGTCCGATGCCAGTGCGTCCGTTTTCGTATAACGCGTTAAATAATCCACGCACACTATAACATATCAGCTGCCCGATGGGGTCTTAGGAAGGGGTCCGAGCAAGTCGATGCCGAATATTTCAAAATGGGATGTTGGTGGAGGGATGGGCTGCAAATAACCTGCTCCGCCATGGTGGTCAAGTCGCTAAGGTACTAGGCTGCTGACCCGCAGGTCGTGGGATCAAATCCCCGCTGCGGCGGCTCCATTTCCACTAGAGGCGGAAATGCTGTAGGCCCGTGTGCTCAGAATTGGGTGCACGATAAAGAACCCCAGATGGTCGAAATTTCCGGAGTCCTCCAACACGGCGTCTCTCATAATCATAAGGTGGTTTTGGGACGTTAAACCCCACGTATCAAATCAAATAACCTGCCGGGGCAGTGGTGGATTGCTTGTGGCGCCGACATATAGCGCAGCAGGCAACGTACTGTTTTGTGGTTTTCCATATTTTGGGCCAGTAGAATCTCTCACGTAGTCGATGTAGCGTACGCGTGAAACCGAAATGACTGGATTTTATGTCATCGTGCATAGAACGAAGGACGAGCTGGCGCAGGCTTTCCGGCACCACAAGAAGCAACGGGAGGCCGTCGGCTGAATAGTTTCTTTTATACAGTAAGCCATTTGAAATTTTAAAGTGCTTGTCAGCGGATTTGCGTGCAGCTTCGAGCAAAGGTTTCAGAGTAGGGTCGCGCTGTTGCTCACGTTTGAAGCTGTTTGTATCTGGGATGTCGGACGAGACAAAACCTAAATAGTCATCTATACAACTTCGTCAACGTGGAGCGTCGGTGTGGACTGAAGGAAGGCGGGATAAGCAGTCGACATCTGTGTGACATCGTCCGCTCTTGTAGGTCACGGAAAAGCTGTAGTCTTGGAGGCGCAACGCCTAACGAGCCAGCCTGCCAGGCGGGTCACGAAGTATCACAAGCCAGCATAGTCAGTGATGATTGGTCACTATTGTGAACTCGCGGCCATGTAGATACGGTCGGAACTTCTGAATGGTGAAGACGAATGCTAAGCACTCGGGCTCGGTGACGGAGTAGTGCTTTTCTGCTCGGGTCAGTGTCCGACCGGCATAATCTACGAAGTGCTGACGGCTGTTGCAGAGTCGGACCAGCACAGAACCAACACCTAGCCCACTAGAATCAGTATGAAGTTCCGTCAAAGCATCAGGATTAAAATGATTTTGGATGGGTCCTGAAGTCAATAGAACTTCAGCTGTTGAAATGCAGCCTCACTTTTATCATTCCACAAGTACGGTGTGTCTTTATGAAGAAGGGACGTCAGTGGGAGGCAAAATGTCCAAAGTTCTTCATAAATTGGTGGAAATATGAGCACAGACCCAGAAAACTTCGCAGGTCCTTCCCTGTTCGTGGTGGTTCAAAGTTGCAAACCACTGTGATCTTCTGTGGGTCTGGTCGCACGCCTTCTTTATCCACGAGAAAGCCTAATACGAGGGCTTGACGTTCTCCGAAATGGCACTTCTTTGAGTTTAAAACAAGGCCAGCTTCGCGTAAGCATTTAAACACAAGCGATAAGCGGTGGTTATGCTCTTGAAAAGTCTTGCCGTAGATAATCACGTCATCTAAATAGCACATGCAAATTTCCCATTATATGCATGGAGTACTGTAACCGTAAATCTCCCGAATGTCGCTGGAACGTTGTACAATTCAAAGGGCATAACGTTAAACTCAAAAAGGACCGTCTGGTGTTACGAAGCCGTCTTCTCTATGTCTGAGGAATGCGTAGGTAACTGCCAATACCCAGAACGCAAGTCATCGGAAAAAAATAGGAGGCAGAATGCAGGCAGTTCACAGCGTCGCCTATACGTGGCAAAGAGTAGACGTCTTTTTTGTGATGGCATTTAGGCGACGATAGTATACGCAGAATCTCCATGAACTTTTTTCGTACTAGAAAGACAGGAGCTGCCCACGGACTACGCGATTCTTGTTTGATGCCCTTCTTTAGCATGTCTTCAACTTGGTCAGCGATGACTTTCCTTTCGGAAGACGATACACGATAGGGCTTCTGGCATCTTGGTGGTGCTTGGCCTGTATAGATGTGGTGTTGCGTACGTGAAGACGGTGGCGTAACGGTAGACGTCTCGTCCTCGGCAAAGTCAAAGACTAAGGCGTAGCGTGCGGTCCCCTCCAGCAGCAGCGACCGTTCAGTTGAATGAAGTGGCTTGTTGATCATGCGGACAATGCTGTCAGAATAGTCTGGGTACGAGTTGGCCTGGGGTTTCTCTACATCCACGGACAGTTGAAGCAACCATATGGTAAGAGTACGTGGCTCTTGAAAGCTTGCCAATTTAAGTCCTGCAGGCCGAGATATGGGCTGCGCGGAAACGTTCACAGTCCACAAATCGGCACCACCATCGAAGGTGAGCACGAGGCAACGACGCACAATAGCGTTTTTCTTAAGTGCGTTACTGAAGTTCAGCTTGGCTAAACCGTAGTAAGAACCCGCACAAGAACGTGAAGAGTTTATGCACACAAACAATGTGGTATGCGGGGCCAGGCAGACGTCTTCAGACAAGGAAAACACTTCCAAGCCGTCACCAACATATCTTTTGTCAATGGAGCGGGCAACACGGGACGAAAAATAATACCGCAACTACCACAATCTAGAGTTGCACCACATTCACGCGAAAAGTCTATACCTAGAATGACGTCGTGGGTCGCTCATACAAGAAACGTTAGTTCAGCTCTAAACATTTTATTTCCTACAGAAAATAAAACGGAACAAACACCAACCGGGCTCAACGTTTCTCCCCCTACGCCGCGGAACGTAGCGCTCCGATTCCAAGCAAATATTACCTTCGTCCGAAGGCGATTGTTAAAAGACATGCTCAATAAGGAAACGACAGCACTGGTATCAACTAGTGCAACATTATTCACAATGTCTACAAAAGCACTCACTTTGTTCTCAACCATTACAACACAAGAGGGTCTCGCGAAAGGTGATTTTGTGGCCTCGCCGCCATTGGTCGCACTAGTTAGTTTCGCAGTGGTGGTGGCGTCCACGAGTGGCGACGCGGGGACGGGGTCACTTTTGGCGTGCGAGTGGTGGGGTAACGCTGCGGTCTGAGCAAGGTGAGTGAGCACGTGCTACATGTTACCTTTTGAAAGAGCCTTGAAATGGTCAAGACTCGTCAGCAGGTACATAGGTTGTGTACACGTTGGATCGTGAAGCTCGCTGCTGGCGACGGTCGCAGTACTTAGCGATGTGTCAAGGTAGCCCGCAGTTGTAGCAAGTACGGGTGTCGCGCCTAATCGTCCCCAGCGAAGTAGACCTCGTCGGTTCTAAAAGCCGGGCAATGGTGGCCGAGGAGTAAAACGCCGTGATGCAGCTTGCCTGCGTTCCTGGTTTTCGAGTGGCCGTCCACTTCTTCGTTCGATTTAATCGGTGTAATTTGGGCGCGGCTCAAAGTAGCTTTGACGCATCCGAGGTACCAGTGGCTCATGGGGCCTTTGGTCGAATGCACACTGATGGCAGACACCAGCGGTGTCCACAGCTTGCAGTTAAGCAGGTTCTTCTTTAACTACTTGTCTTATAAGAAAAGAGATGTCCTGCGATTGAAGGTTTTCGCAATCGTGGACACATTGTCAAGACGTACCTATTTCGGTAGGGCCCTCCTCCTCTGTAGCGCTTCAAACGCTCGACAGTGTCTCCTCAGGTTGGAAGGTGTGTGTAGGTCTTCTTTAGTGGTAAGCAATTTGTACACGTCTTACGTGATTAACTTGAGCAGATTACCTACCTTATCTTTGTCAGACAAGGTGCCAATCATGATTATGCAAAGCTTCAAGATGGCCTCGATGAAGGTGGTGCATGTTTCGCCAGGTAACTGAGCTCTGCGTGAAAGCGTTTGCTCCGCTGCTTGACCTTAGCTGTTGAGTCACCAAAACACCTCTTCAGCTCGTCCAGAAAAATTTCACATGTGGAACTCTCGTGGTTGTCGAACCAAAGAGACGCGGTGCCGATGAGAAAAAAACACGTTCTTGAGCTGCTTAGCAGTGCTCCAGCGGTTGCTGCGACTTTCTCTTTGATAGTGCTTGAGCCAGTCCTCAACATCGTCATCCGTCTGCCTCGAAAAGGTCCTCGGTTGACTTTCCGGTGTGCCGCAGCGAGCTTGACCTGGCGGGTGAGCGTATTGCTTATGAGCAACGAGGTTGTTATGGTCTGCTCCCACGTCTTCCATGTCTGATTACTGCGGCGGCAAGCCTGCCAAGCATCTGCTCCGTCGCAAAATTGGTAGAGCGGGAACGTCCAGATCGATGTACCGGGCCCCTTCCACCAAACTGTTAGGAGTGATGTGTTTATTTACAGATAAGGTGAAATGGCATTGGGAAAGAGCAGCGTACTTCTGAGACAGGCCTAGTCCGCTTCACCCAACCACACAGTCCAAGCGCCGCTCCACTACTCTTCTCCTTCCGCGCCTCGTAGGCTCGTGCATTTTCGTTGCAATATATATATATATATATATATATATATATATATATATATATATATATATATATATATATATATATATATAACATCATGGTACGCCTTACAAAAATGCACTCAACATCTACTAAATCAGGCATTCTTACAAAATTGATGCTCTGCTTGAATAGGATGGCGACAACGCCACCCCTGCTTCCGCTGTCCGTCTAAACGCTCCGTGCCTGAGTGAAATGAACTCGCTATAATATACTTCTTCAGTTAACCGTGTTTCCGTCAGGATAAAAATATCTGGGTTATACGATAAAAGGCGTTTTTAACTCATTACGCTTGCTGAGAGCGCTCTAACAGTATACATTAGGTATTATTAAAGGACTACGCTTGGGTTTAGACTGTCACATATGAAGGCCTGATGAATGTACCTGTTGAATGCACCTTATAACGGGACCCTATTTCGGCATCCCAACCGAAAAAAGTTCCGTCAAGGCTGAACTTATCGTAAACCAGTTTTGCTTTCATGTTTTTCTTCCTTTCTTTTTGAGAACTCTCCCATAAAAGCCTTCGAGTTTTCCATACACGCCTATGAAAGTATTCAGGCAGTGACAACTTACTACCTTTTAATTTATGCGATGCTTTAAGCAGAGCACTTTTGTATTGGTAGTCGTGAAATTTGGGAATCGCCGGACAAATTTTATTTTCGCTTTATCTTCAAATCCGGTGGGACCTTTCAATGCCGGTAACATTTATTCCGAGTTTTTCATTGAATACTTTGTATTTTACTTTTCATTCTAAGTCTTGCTTTGTATCGGCTGTAAGTTTATGCAGGCCATAAATTATTAGGTTATTTCTCCTGCTTCTGTTTTCTAAGTCATTAACACGTTCAGTAACCTTAGCGAATTGTCCCTCAAAGTATGCTATATGATTCGATGTCATCAACATTTGAGCTCAGCAAACTCAAACTACTCAATCGTCGTTCAATATCATCACTTCTTTCTGTTAACTTTGTTTGGTTCTTTTGCATTTGATTTTGTGGTACTTGTATTTCCTGCCAAGGTGTAGGGATTTTACATTGCCCATTTAGCAGTTTTTGTAAGAGGTCAATCTTCGAAGGACCAGGATTTTTCTACGTCTCCGCAAAACAAAAAATCTCTTATTAGTGAATTATGTTAGAAAAAAATAATTGACACTCAGTGGGCAGGGCAGCAGCAACAAAAACCGGATATATGACCGATAACCACGAGTTGACATATATCAACTGACCTAAAGCACGGTTCAAAAAGGATTCCTCAGCATGTTGCCGAACTCACTCCTGCCTCACCCACTGGTGTAATACAGCTTGTAGGGTACTTTTGTAGCGATTTCATAAGGCACGTGTCTTGACGTCACTGTTAATGAGGTGACATGCCAGTCCATGGTACGTGGAAAACGTGGATCCATGATAATTGTACGCTTTGTCCTTTTCTAGAATAATAGCACTCCATCTTTTTAACACAGTCTTAACAATGTTCAGGGTGGCAAGTTCAAACAGTAAGAGTGAATGTGTCACCGTGTCGAAGGCTTTTCGAAAATGCCAGAACACACCGTTAACCTGTCCACTGAATCCACACTCGATTCATTAATGGGGTGACTTGTTTCAGGTGAAAGTTTAACTAAAGTAACACGGCTGTCATCAGACCCTGTTACCAGATTTTTAGTTCTCTTCGCGCTCTCCAATGAGCCGCGCCGCTGTTTCCAGTGCCTCCTCCGAGACGCTCGATTCCCCCACGTGCGAGCTGGTTTTTCGAAGTTGAGGCCTCAATTAGTGAAGTGAGGCTTTGAGGCCAAAGGACCCCGGAGTATACGGTCCCTGTTCACTAATAGGCAGAGTAGACTCAACTACTGCCGTTTTGGTGGCTGGCGTCACAGCCAATGGCTCGTACTGCGCAGGCCGTAGGAGTGGTGAAGGCTCGTGCGACGCTGCCCCCTAACGCGCCGCATCAGCATATGTGGGGCCATAAAATGGCGAGACTCTTCTTCTTGCTTCCTTAAATGTGATGTCTTGTTTTACTTTCAATGCGATGATCACTGTTTGCTTTTTTTCTAAAATGAACAGAACTTGCTCTATGCTACATGGTTTCTCCCACAGTTCACACAGTGCGCCAGTTCTTTGCAGGTGTCGGACGCATGGCCTGAGACCCCAAGTAAAGCACAAGTTTGCCGACCGCGTCATGTTGGCGAGTCGTGGCCATATGTCTGACATTTGAAGCAACGGCGGGGATTGAAAACATATGGCTTCATGGAAGTATTTGTAGATCTGATTCGAATAGTTTTCCGACAGATCACTCGAAGCAAAGGTCACTAAATAGTAAGTGTTTAGTTGGTGTTTCCTTATTTGCTCTTTTTATCATAAACCTCTGTATGTTGGTCATGTTCTGGCTCTTCCATATCTCCAGGAGTTCAGCTTCAGTCAGGTCAAGCAAATCTGCATCTGATACTACGCCACGAGTTGAGTTCATAGACCAGTGCGGTGTAGTACTGATTGGTGTTTCACCAAAAGTTGTAAGAAACTTCAGTTTTGGAATTAGTCTTTCTCTATTATCTCGAAAAATAGATCTGCGCTGGCCATTTAGGCAACCTTGTACCCGGCACTGAGAGTTTCTTTTAGACACCCAGCCACTATAAAGGACGATAGAGTTCTGGTTTATTTATTACTTTTCTCAGAGTATATAACATGGAACTGAGGGCCTGTTGAAAACATTGATGTCTACGGTGCATACGCGTTTTAAGGAGGCGCAATCACTGAGGAAAGGGAAAGCTTTATGCATTTCGATTGCACGTTGTTCAGCAGCGTTGGCAGCCGCCCACCACAGAGCTGAACAAAAAACGCTGTAAGTTTGCGGATGCTGAAAGCTTGCAGACATCAGGCACACAACACTGCCATAATTGAATGAGCCTAGACCAAGGTAGGCTATTGGCATAGGGTTAACTCTTGCCACCAGAAAAACTGGAAGTAAACAGAAGGAAGAAGTAAACAGGAAAGATTAAAAAAAAGTAGGGAGGACGAAGATGTAGGGAGGACGAGATATGAAAATGCGACTGCCATGTTACCATGGGTTGGTCAGCCAAGGGGCGCCGTCTACGTGAAGCCGAGGCCAAAGGGGCGTGTTTCTTCCACCGGAGGGCCTTAAAAGTCCAATCATAAATTATTGCCTGAACCCCCAGAATACCATTTCCCCCGGACATGGCCGAACATGGCTCAGCCACACACGATTAGACATAAGAGTGAGTCGACCCCCCCCCCCCCCGCCCGTTAGCTCAAGTTCGTGGTGATGCTGCGCACCAAACGCCTGTTTGTGCAGACTCCCCTGGGGGGACATTGAGAATAAAAAAAAGTGACGCTGGTGTTACGTACGGACATTCGCTGTGGATTAGGTGGAAACGTTGGAAATTTTCAGTGGTTAAGCCTTGGCGCCAGGAAAAATAGAAGTAATTGAAGAGATCAGAATGCAAGAAAGAGTGAAAGCGAGAGAAAAAGGTCAAGACATGCGGGTAGGTAGATATAGGAAAGGCAGATTGCCTGTTCTCGTGTACGTGAAGCTGGGCCCAAAGAGGTGTGTTGCCTCCACCGGGAGGCCTTAAAGGTCCAATCGTCCGGCGTTGGCTCGACCACCAGAATCCCATTTTTCCCTGTTATGGCCCAATTATTCATTTTATTTGGATTTCCTGGCGCAAGGCAACTGAGGCCAATCAGCGCCAAACACAAAGAGTTCTATAATAATCAGTAGCTCTAAGGTGTGTCTAAGAAGCTGCTTTCCGAAAATTAGAAACACTACACAGGGGAACAAATGGATCCTCTCCTAATATGAGACTTCCATGTGTAGGTACTTGACATTTGTTAAGGTATCCAAAGTATTTTCGTCTTTCTGTTTATACGTATGGACAAGGGCTCAAGATGTGAATAACTGGTAATAGTTGTTTGCATTTTTTACATTGTGGCATGTCTTTCACTGAGAAAAACGTTGTGGGTCAGGTGAGTGTGCCCAATGTCCAGTCAACAAAGGACAACCTTCATCAAGAGTTTCTTATGCCGGCACAACTTTTAATCACCCAATATGGGTTTCACCAGATGGTGTTAACTACTTGTGCAGCCGTCCCACTGTTGCTGCCATTTTGGTGTTGTAAGTAGAAGAATATTGAGGAGGCTGTCTTTAATGTAAATGTTTATTTGCGTAACCGTTGTCTCTGCTTCCAGAGACGCACATTCGTTTCCCTTTTCGTTGCATGGTATTGCTATTTGGCTTAGTCCTCAGCAGAAACAAATGTTCGCAATCTCGCTGTTTAAAACTAACTTTTCAGCATCTAACCGAGTCAAGTTTCCACTCAGGTCTTAGATGTGGCACATTTAATGAACCCAAAGATTCTTCTATAACATTGATTTTCGGTGTTTCTCTGTGATTATTTTCTGCACAGCTTCCCTTAGGGCGTACAACTCAGCGCTGAAGATGGATATGCACTTTTCTATTCTTACACTGACAGCGCTTTCCTCTGTCACACTCTCGATGCCTACATACTGTTTTGTTTTGGAGCCATCTGTATAACCTCCTGTGTAATCTTTGTATTTGTCCGGAGGTGTGCGGAATTTCCGAATTTTCTGTTCTGGTGCAGTGTCCTGTTTCTTAAAATGAGTCAGTGAAAAGTGACATACCTCAATCCGGTCAAATCATTGCGGCAGTCTCGGCGGTTTGACTGCGACATTCAGTGCGTCATTATGAATAACGTATGCGCGACAATATTCTTTCATACTTAAAAAATGGTTGGATAATGTTTGACCTCTTAAAATAGTGTAAAAGTGTGAGTGCTGTTGCGTGGTGGTGTCGTTGAACATGTGGTTAAATCGTGACCTGATTCTTAGAACATGTGATAGGGTTAAAAGTACGCAGTACTGGCATAGCGGAGGTTCACTGCAATCAATGTATAAACTTTGCACCGTTGATGTTGCATAACTCTACTGGACGAACGAAGACCGAGATTGTGTACGGCGTCCGGGCATCGAATGTAGGATTCTGTGACCGAGCCGTAAATGACACACCCAAAATCTAAAATACTACGTCGGATAGAACGATAAACCATCAGTAGGCCAGATCTTGTGTTATAATAAGTGCTTTACATGCCTTGTCTTTTACTGTATTTATGTGATCCGGAAAATTCAGTTTTTTGTATATTGTGACACCTAAAAATTCTTTTCGTGCTTAATCATCCCAACCATATTGTTTATTGTGAGCACTGGGTCGGGAAATATTCCCCCTTTTTATAGTAAACACAACAGCAACAGTCCTTTGTGTCGAAAATTGGAGACCATTTTTGTGAACCCAATGTGTCAATTTATTTATGGTAATTTGAAGTTACTTCTTACAGGTTTATAGGTTAAGGGCATGAGAAGAAATCTGATGATTGTCAACATATAGATATTGCAGTGTTGTATGTGGTATGACGTTATTGATTAAAATCATTGTCACTATGAATAGAGTAGTGCTAAAAACGCAGCCTTGAGGTACGCCATTTTCCTGAACAAATGTGCGTGAAATCACAGTGCTCAGACCCACCTAAAAATTCTGTTGGTCATAAAATTCTGTTGGTCATGAAAGATTGGGCCCGCGGGCCCGGCAATGCCATGACGCTAAGCAGGAAACTGTTTTTTGTACTGCCGGGTTTTCTGAGAATCGCCGCCGGTTTACGAACGACTTGTCAGGAGTGCCACGAGGTGCGCCAAGCCAACGATGCATACCAGCTTTTCAATTCAGTCTCATCATCGAATCAACTTGCGCAATCGCTTGATAGCGTGAAACTTCTGGCGACACCTATTGGCCAATGAGGTGTGACGTCATCAACAGCCGGGGATATAAAACAGATGCCTCACGACTACCACTTCATTGGGCACGGCGGACCCGGGAATGCCATGACGCTAAGCAGGAAACTGTTTTTTGTACTGCAGGTCAGTCCTCATTACTGTACGTTTCGAAGTGACTGTCCTGGCCTAGTGGTCCTGCCGTGCCCCAAACAGTGCTATTGCATTGCTTATGAATGTGTGTTTATGCTGAAGTTGCTGTTGTGCGGTGACGTGGAAGTAAACCCTGGACCTACACAAAAAGAAAGTTTTGAGGAGCTACTTCAGGGCCAGAAGGCCTTGCAATGCAGCTTAAATGATTTAAAGAACGAAATAGCGGACATGAAAAAGACGATAGAAAGACTTACCGAAAAAGTGTTCGAAAGTAGCCCTGAACCCTTTCTTACTTCAGCACAAGCTGGTAAAGTACAGGCAGTGCTACAGTCAGTGGAGCATGTAATAAATTTTCAAGCCAAAAAACCTTCAGATCTGGAGGACCGAAGCAGACGATCTAATTTGATAGTTCATGGAATACCCGAATCATCCGATGAAACCGAAACGTCGCTTAAGGATAAAGTTGTGAAAGACGTGTTCGAAGGTAAACTTGGCGTGAAATGTAGATCCACTGGTCGCATTTATCGACTTGGACATCACAAATGCAAGCGCCCAGTGATCATATACCTCCAAGAATTCAACAAAAAACAGGAAATCTTTACTAATGTAAAAAAGCTAAAAGGCAGCTCAATATTTGTCCAGAATGACTACTCCGCGTTAAAATTAAGAAAACGAAATCTACTCTGGGAAAGTGCTAAAAGTGAAAAGCGACTCGGGAAGAAGGTCTCATTTATTCACGACAGACTAAGAATAGATAAAGAATACTTTTATTGGAACGAAACGCTGAACAAACTTATTAAAGCAACAAAAACCGCACAGTCCATGCACGTAAAAGGTCAGCACGATAATATATCGACATTATCTTGCGACTGACATGCTTCCTTTAAAAGCCCTAAACAAGTTCGAATATTGAATGTAAACACCCGCAGTGTGAAAAACAAAACTGAATCCTTAGAACTTTTGTTGCAACAGTATCATCCTCATGTAGCTGTCTCAACAGAAACCTGGCTGAATGAGGAGATAAGTGACAATAACATATTTTCCCCTTATTACACAGTATTTTGTAAAGTCCGGCTGGCTAGGGGCGGAGGCGTGGCTATCTTAGTTAAAGACAGTGTTCAGGTGGTTTTATTAGATGACGTAGTAGGTATCGAACGCCTGCGTGTTAAAATCTCTATCTGGCGCCAGAGTTTTATGTTGTGCGCACTTTATAGACCTGCAGATGCCACAACGGATGTATTAGAGATGCTGAATCATGAAATGTCAATGCACGAAAATAGCAAAATTGTTCTTCTCGGTGATTTTAACCTGCCGTTAGTAGATTGGCAAGGCATTGCTGCCAGTAGCTCATATAATAAACACGTCAGCATTATGTTAGATATTATGTTAAGGTATAATTTATTGCAAGTAGTCTATGAACCAACTCGTGTACAGCGTTCATCAGTCGTGATTTTTCTGATTGCACTGTACAAGTGGAGCCAGGGCTCTCTGATCACCATCTCGTAAGCATATCATCACCGCTTCAACCACTTAAAAAGTATAAGCACTTCCGTGCACGTTCGTTTAAGGACTTTTCTCGTGCCAATGACCAAAGCATTATCGATTACTTGCAAAACTGATTGATTTCAAAGGCAACAACGCTCAATTACTTTGGAACAAGTTCAAAGATATGTGTCACCATTGCGTGAATAATTTCGTCCCTAATAAACTAAAGAATGTTAAAAAGGAGACGCCTTGGATGAATCGGAAAATCATTCAACTAAAATGCAGGATAAAGAGATATAAAAAGAAACATGTGCAGAATGACAAAATAGAACAGATGCAAGATGACCTCGCTCGTGCACTTTGCACAGCAAAAAGTTATTATTTCAAGATATAGCTTCCTAACTTCATAAAATTGAGCCTGATAAGTTTTGGCACTACATATAAAATAGCAAGAAATTAGTCACTCAAATATCAGTTGACGGGAAGCCGGTGACAGATAAGTGTGAGATTGCTCAACACCTCAACAACTGTCTTGAAAGTGTAATCTCTAGCGCAAATGTATGCGCATGTGATGGCACATTCTCCAAGCAATTAGATAAGAGTTTTGTATCGTATGCTGGGGTATTTGAAGTGCTTCTGAACTTGAAAACTAAGAGTTCTTCTGTTCCCGACGAAATCCCTAACATATTTTTCAAGCCATATGCCGAGCTTCTTGCAAAGTTTCTTGTAATATTGTTTCGTGTATCAGTCATCACTGCACAACTGCCTATTTACTGGAAGACAGCCCGGGTTGTTCCTGTGTTCAAGAAAGGTGACAGGTCACTCGTACAAAATTATCGTCCTATTTGGCTGACATCCCAATGCTGCAAACTTGTGGAACATATTATGGCCAACTTTGTTCGCGAATTTCTTAGAAAATAATGTTGCACTTACAGAACATCAGCATGGCTTTCGAAAAGGGTATTCAACGATAACCCAACTAATAACAGTAGTTCACTCGTTCGCTTCGTCTCTTGATTTTAATGGCCAAGTATATGGAATATTTCTTGATTTTAGCAAAGCTTTTCACAAAATTCCGCACAATAAACTAATCATAAAGATTAGAATTCTTGGCGTCCCTGAAAACTTCATTACATGGATTTCTGCTTACCTGACTAACAGGAAGCAATATATTGACATTGGTGGTGAACGTTCTGAAAGTTTGTCAGTCACTTCAGGGGTGCCACAAGGCAGTGTCCTAGGCATTGTCCTAGTATCGAGAGCCAGGACCTGAGAGGCGCGTCTCGGGCTTCGGTAAGCGTTTGATGGGGGGCTAGTTCTTACGACATTTAGGAAAATTATAACTGCACCAAAAACTACACAAGAGAACGAAGTGGACAAGACAATCGTTCTGCCCACTTAGTACTCCCGTCTCACTTTTGGCACAGTTATAATTTTGCTAAATGTCGGGCCTCAGTGCGTGTTTTGGTCACTGGCCCTTTGACACCGAAGCAGGTAGGGCCACCTTGGATGTTGATGGTGGAGCGGCACTGGTTGCTACCACCAAATGGGCAGGTGGAGCTGCTACGGGACCACTGACCGCTATCCCCGTGGGCTCCTGAAGACGTTCCGGTTTTGCCCCCTGCTGCACCACGCTGGCATAGCTTTTAAGAGGTAAGATTCCGAGCGCCTTCTACGTTTCAAAGAAGACTTGTTATTTTTGTAGTGTTAGAGCATTAACCTTTTTTTCTTTTATCTAGTGAAGGCGCGATCTGGAGTACGCCGCGTGATTGCCTTGAGAGTTCACGCAGTAGGAAGATTCTTGTTATATGTTTCTGACGAGGGGTCGTTGGCGCTGCACTTGGCACAGGTTTCTTTACTTCTACAAAACTGTGAATCATAGTCGAACCTCTGGCTTTTCAAGCAGTGCCCCGGGTGCGGTATGCATGGTCTCACATTTATTTTCAGGTATCCTGCTTCTAGAGAGCTAGAAAAGATGCTTGTGCCAAAAATTAGGATTATGTGTTTTGTCGGAAGTTGTTAGTTGTTTAGTTTGATTGTTATTTGTTAGACCTTTACTACATTTTAATTTTGGAAACCGTCGACGAGCTCCTCGCTAATAATTTTCAGGCAATATTTTCCCAAGATAACGCATCTAAACGTGTTTAGAGATCCCCGAGCAGCGATTGTGATATCTATGTTTGCGATAATGACTGTCATAGAGTTTTTTAGTTGTTCTTTCCTTTCTCATGCTATGAGGATGTATCCGGTGTTAATTTTTGACGCTTTGTACTCTTTTTCTTTTGCTTCGGCTGGAGATTTTGCCACCAAGAAAGGGGACAGTTTGCGCAGAGTTGTTTTTCACTCGCTATGCAAAACATAGAAATGGGGAAAGTTCGTATGGTCGGTTGGGAGTTTGTATTGAAAGGGAAATTTGGTGCGACTTTTTTTTAGAGGTCGATCAATGAGTTGAGGGACGGGATCTGCTATTAGATATTTTTAAAGGTCGGCGACAGCGCCAACCACGCACCACAGAGTCCTACCGAGGGACGCGGCAGAGCTTCATAAAAAGCTACTGCACAATGCCAGTCGTACACCGCCGCTATAACCTAATATGGTATACAGAGGTTGAAGGACCACACATGGTTATTCCTTGCCGCGAGGTAAGTTAGAGGTAACTAGAAGAATGGATAAGACAGAAAAGATGTGAAGTGTGAGATAAATATGGAGGTGTAGGTAGGGAGGGGAGTAGAAAAAGGCGTCTGCCAGTTTGCCCTGGGTGGGTAAGCCCAGGTGTGCCTCCTACGTGAAGCCAGGACGCGTGTTTGACAACCGTACGCTGGAGAGCACAGCCGTGGGAGGGGAGACGCCCATGTCGTCTGCTACGTCGCTCATTGGCTGCCACAGCTGTAAACGTCATTTCCGCGCAATGCCTTACGCCCTCGTCCATCCTCGCCACTCTCGCGGGGTGAGGAGCGGGTGATCGTGGTGTGGCGTCGTGTCAATATGCCAGTGATCTGACTGCTTTGGGGATTGTTTCTGAACTATTGAAGCCGTCAGTGAACAGTGTCGTGGCTCACTGCGTAGAGAGGCAACATCTGCACACTCGTGGCATTACGACGAGAAGTAGACGAACACGATTTACGCCTTTGAGCGAGACATACGGCCGTGGCCGCGGGCTCCCATGGCGTCGGAGCTCGTTTTTCGCCACGCTTTTTTATCTCATGCCTAAGTTTTAATCCCCCTTAGTAGTAGTTTTACTCCCCATGCTCACGGCCGCTTCTAACGGTTGCACGCTGCCGTTCATGTTTTCAGCAGTCTGCAGTGCTTGCTTATACATGTAGGAGATAAACAGGTCGGTTCTCACTTATCTAAATCCAACATTTTGTATTGTACATACAAACCGGCCCAGTTAAGTTCGCCTATGCAGGTGCACTTCCTTCATTGTTTCTGAAGACATTTTTTACACTTTAGCACAGCTTACGTGGTCAAGTTAAAGTATGTCAACTTTTTTAAATTTATTAAAACAGCTATGAAGCAGCTACTTTGCAAAAATATCACATTAGTAGGTCCCGGAGTTTGGAAAACAGATTATTGCGCGAAACAACAAATATGTGTGGACATGCAAACAGTAAAAATACAATAGGATATAATGATTACGTACAGCAAACAGTTTGTACTTAAGGTTAACTTTATGTTCAAATGTAAAATAATCAACAGTTTGCAAAGAAGCAGGAAGACTAGAGAAGGTAACAAAAATAATCAACCTGACATGACACTCGTTGCATTGTCAATGTATTATATAAAAGCATAAGACATGCAGCATACTGACAGATAAATATTGTTTGACAGATTGACAAACATGGCAAGGACTACATACAGCTATATTTACATGTTAATATGCATGCAGCACTGTGCACGACGAATAAAGTACCCCAGTATTCCTCGCTGTTGTGCTCATAGTTTTCGCAGCAATGATGTCTTCTGTAACTGTTGCTCTTACATAGCAATATTTGAAAGATAATTTGAAAAATTCCAGACTTCCTTGATTACTCAATACAATTCTTGCTTCATGCAGAGAATGTGTGAACGTTGTGTGATGATCTCATATTGAGAGGTAATAAGAGCCACATTACAATGCAATGAGAGCCACATTACAACTTTTCATATATCTGCCTAATGAATGGCCGGCATAAGAAGTTCAATGCACTAGAAAAAAAACAGGTACTATTGTTATAAGCAGTGTTCCGTATCCATACAATAAGTGAGCCAAAGCTACTCAAGCTGCAGCAGTAACATGAAAAAAAGCAGTACGGTCAAAACCTTGCCGTTAAGCCTCTTCAAATAAATCTGTTTTACGTGCCCTATAACAGGGTGTTCGATATAGGTGTCATCGGTGATGAGCGGTTATGCAGTTATGGAACAGAACACGCAGTTACAAGAGTTTGTGCAATGCCATCTGAACAATGCACGCCAAATAAATATTTTGCTTCACTACACCATTATCGCTACAATAGAGTGTGGCTGCTGAATTTCTCAACGTACAGATGGTTGTGTCATCAGCGTAAGTGTGCATGTATTGCTTGCGTTGACTGTGTATCTACTGTGTGCGCACATGTGGTTACGTGATGTGTCAAAAAATTTTTGTGTATGGGCATAAGTAAAAGGCTGTATCTGCTGTTAACTTCAAGTACAGAGGCCCTTGTGAGATATATAAAGCACCTTTCGCCTTTGGTGTTTCTTTTTGTATTACACGAAACTTTACTACTACTTGGTCTGACCTAGAAACCTCAGCCGCCCAGATCATCAGAAGGACACGTAAGCATTGGTCTGCTAAAGCATTTAAATGGATAGTAATAACTCGGAAGTGCGGCTGAGGATGCCAGCAAGTTAAGTTGGAGCGTGCAAATGAATTAATTTTCAGGAATTAATGGAACTATGTCGTGCAGGAGATAATGCATCGAAGATCATTGGGGGAAGCCTTCTTCAGGCAGTGGTCATATTATAGGTTGTTGGTAGTGAGATGCACTTCAAAGCTAAACCCTTATGAAGTCATGACCAATAGTTTATGACATTGAAGGCCACCGTCAAGTTGAGGAATGCAAATTTTACACTCAAACTTCTGTCAGTTGGTGTTCAATTTTAGAGTAATTGGCTCTATTACAGCTTAATATTTTTGGCGAAATCCAAGACACTGAGGTGACAAAAGGTAAAATTTGTTCTAGTAGTACATTAAGAAAGCCAGAAATAGGTCTTCAATCATTTTATAAATGAAAGGAAGGATAAAAACTGACCTGTGTTGCTCTACATACGTCTGACCACAATGCATTAATAATAGTTTCACCTGACTAAAGTTTGACGAACCATCCGACTTTGCTAATATCCCTACACATCATCTGCTTATCACTCTGCCAAGATTGCGATGGTGCTTTGCAGTGCGAAGCACAGAGTGCAGCAGGAATTGTGCCTGTTAAACAACCGTAGTGGCTGACAACTGACAGCCTTACATATGCTTTAAATTGTGCTCTCTAGTTATTCCTAAATAATTCTGTTCTTTTTGACATCACTTTGAAATTGAAGCAGCAACGCAAAAATACAATTTTTACAAAATGCAAGTATACATTAAGATTCTTGCATTTGTAACACAAACTTGAGTTAGAAACTCCAATGATTTTACAAGTAGCTGAATTACAGATTATTTAATGATGCTGCAGTGTTTTTTAGAAAAAGGTTATGCATATCGTTGCGCTACATTTCAAAAGTTCTCAACTAAGTCACTGTGCACGTTCAAAAATGTTGAATTCAGCCTTAGTGGCAGGGCCTTTGAAGGTAGTTCATTGCTGGAAAGCAGTCTATAAAGGAGAGTTCTTTTGCGAAGCCCAATCATGCACTGTGAGCCCTGCAATGGTGCATGTAATCAATGTTTGTCCTTGCTGCAGCATGTTACAATTATAGGACTCTCTTTAACCTTCAGGCCAGCGACATGGTAAACACAGTACAAAAAAGGCTGACCACTTTTTACATACTATGAGGCATGACGTCTTAGTTGCTACTATGTCGCTGCATCACTGTGGTCTAGTGGTTATGGCACTCGACTGCTGACCCGAAGGTTCAGGGATTCCAGCCGCAGTGGCTTCACTTCCGGTGGTGGCAGAAATGCTGAGGCCCACGTACTTAGATTTAGGTACATGTAAGAAACCCAGGTGGTCCAAATGTCCAAAGCCCTCTACTATAGCGTACTTTATATTCAAATTGTGTTTTGGGTGCGTTAAACACCAGATAATATTATCACCATTATGCCACTGCGTGATTGCTTAAATGGACGGTTAATTTACAGTATGTTCTAAAACACCTAATTGGCCTCACAAAGGGCACCAAAGATGGCATCAATCTTTGCTTAACATTAACACTGAGGGCCCTAGGTGCACACATACAGTCTAGATGCAACCATACAGTCTAGCCCAGTCTAACAATGTTACACCTAATGAATGAGGCAGGCACAAATTTGTAAAGAAAATTCAGCTGAATATGTAGCATGTAGATATTTTGGTCGACGGTTGATATTTCTCGCTGATGAAAATATCTCGCCACGTGAAGATGTCTACAATCAAGCACTAATTCAAGAACATGATGAGTAAGGGTGCCGAATTTCTATGCCACCAGCAGAGAAACTATGGCAACCCAGTACAGAACTAGGCATGAGCAAAGTAAGAACAATAAAAAACTGTCAAAACGTGATATTAGGCAGCTACAAAGAAGTCACGGATTTGCCAGTCTTAGAAAAAAGTAGGAGTTTCATCTATAAAAATGGTGGCAAGAGTCTAAGAAACCAGGAGTGAGGAGGTGGCACTGTTCGTGATTGAAGTAGAAAATCCTAGCACTATGCACTGCTGCGCTCATTATGAATAGCAACACGGAAGCGCGTGGCCTCACTACTTCAAATATTGCACATGACTCCAACTTGCCCTCATTTCTTCTACTTTGCAGTACTCTCCCCTGGGAATGTTCCTAAACGAGAAAATATAGATCAGTAGACAAAATGAGGTCAAGTTGAAGCGAAATGTAGTCTTTGAAGTAGGGAGGTCACAGGCTCCTGTGTTGCGAGTCATATTGTCACGGGGTCGTGACGTCAACGAAGGAGAGTGGACAGTACTTTGAAGAATAATTCGTTTGGCCGAACCTGTGGCCACGTAAAAGGAAAATAAGATTACAGCAAGAACCTGGCACTGATAGCGGCGAACAGAGCGTTGGCCGTCTATAAACTGACAAGCGGTGACACGTGTCGGCGTTTATACAGTTTTTTATTTATTTACAAATACTGCTGTCTCAGTTTTTGAGACATTGCAGGAGTGGAATACAAATGTTCAAACAGTAAAACAAATTAACAGAATACATGACTACGCAACTCTTTTTCGAATTGCAGAGCATCGAGTCTGCGCAGAGACCCATCAAGCTCATTCCATAGATCCACGGTCCACGGAAAAAAGGAAAACTTAAAGCAGTCGAGACTAGCTCTAAAGGGGGTAATGTTTAAGGGATCAAATCGTCGGGTACGGCGCGCAGAAGCTGCAACAAAAGAAATGGGCGCTAGAACACCCAAGCCTGTGTGAACAGTCTTATGCAGGAGGATGATACGATCGCAAGTGCGCCGATGTTCTAGAGACTGCAGTGATAAAACATGCGCATGCGAAGTAGGCGAGAACCGCTGGTCATAGCGACGAAAAATAAACCTTATTGCTTTCTTCTGAACAGATTCTAACATAGCTATGTCATGTTTATGGTGAGGCGACCAAACAACCGACGCATATTCAAGTATGGGCCTGACCAAGGTCTTGTACGCTGTCAATTTGCATTCTTTTGTCGAGTTGTTTAAAGTGCGTCGGAGATACCAAAGTTTTCGTAGAGCCTTGTTGCAGATTGTTTCGACGTGCGTGCGCCATTTTAAGTTTGTTGTCAGAGTTACACCTAGGTATTTAAACTCCGTGACACGAGCTAGACTGACACCATTATTAGTGTATGCAAAACTAAGAGGCTGTTTCTTATTTGAAAAGGTCATGGCTACAGTTTTTTTGAAATTAATTGACATTTGCCAGTTTTCACTCCAATTACAAAACAATGAAAAAACACTGTTCAGGGCTTCCTGATCTTCAACACTAGAGATGGTGTTATAGATAACGCAGTCATCTGCATACATTCTTAGTTTAATTTGTGTGTCACCGATAATTTCTGCTACGTCATTTATGTAGATAATAAACAAGAGCGGCCCAAGCACCGAACCTTGGGGCACCCCTGAAGTGATTTGTACTTCAGACGATTTCACATGGTTAATCGTAACAAATTGTGTGCGTGACCGCAAGTAATCTGCTATCCAGTCAACTAGCTTATTGTCACCAAAAAATGTGCGAAGTTTAACTAAAAGTTTAGCATGGCAAACCAAGTCAAAGGCCTTTGAATAATCAATAAATATGGCGTCAATCTGTCCTCGGTCGTTAAGAGAAGAAGCGACGTCGTGCGTAAATTCAAGCAACTGTGTAACAGTAGAATAGCAAGCACGAAAACCGTGCTGTGATCGGGAAAGTATATTGTGTGCATTTAGGTATTCTACAATATATTTATGAATGATATGCTCCAAAAGTTTAGAGCTGGTAGAAAGTAAAGATATTGGCCTGTAATTTGGTATTAATTGCTTGTTTCCAGACTTAAATACAGGCACGACGTTTGCTAATTTCCACAGCTGGGGAACTGTTGCAGAGATTATTGATTTTTTAAATATTACAGTAAGATAATTAGCACACCACTCTGAATATCTTTTTAGAAAGACATTGTGAATACCGTCTGGGCCAGAGCTTTTCGTTACATCAAGATTTAATATAAGGTTATGTACTCCAGAGGAGCTTACTTCAAGATCAGGAAGAGCAGACAGATTGCTGCATGCAGAAAACGAAGGCTTGATGCCGTTATCAGTGGAAAAAACAGATTTGAAATAATTATTAAAGGCATTTGCTATAGCTTCGGGATTTGAGCAGGATTGGTCATTAACAATAAATGATGAAGGTATAGACGATGCAGGACTAATCGATCTCCAGAACCTGGATGGATTTTTTTCCATAAATCTAGCCAAAGTATTGCTGAAGTAGTAGTTTTTAGCCTCTTTCATTTTAGTGCCTAATTTACTTTTCAATGTATTAAATGAAGAAACATTGTCGTTACACCTGGAATGACGATTCTTACGTAAACGCTTTACGCGACGAGTGAGTTGAATGATTTCTCTATTATACCATGGGTGTCTTGGGTTCCGTTTAATATACTTTTGAGGCACGTACTTTGATTGGCATTCACGCACAATGTCACAAAACTTAAGGAGCAGCGTATCTACATTGCAAAATTCACTGCAATATACAAATTCATCATAAGATGAAGCTAAAGTGTCCAATACGGAAGTATCATCAGCGTTAGAAAAGTTCAAAACAGTTTTTATCTCAGGTCTTTGAGGTGGACACACTAAGTTCAAGGCAACTTCGACAGCTTTATGGTCAGATAACCCATCGATGACTTCGCATTTTACACCGTGCGATAAGAGTTGCTGGTTTACAAATACAAGGTCCAATATTGCGTCCTTGCGTGTTTCGGTATCTACAACTTGAGTTAACCCAAAAGAAACCGCCAGATCGATCAGGGAAGCGCAAAGTGTCCTGTCACGCCCTGTTGGGATAAGTAAGTTCCAGTTAACGTGCGGGAGATTGAAATCTCCAGCCAAAAGTAACCTACAATCGTACAACTTGTTACTGACAAGGTAATCATTAATAGCAGGGACAATATCATCGGAGTTAGGAGGACGGTAGAGGACACCAATAACTATTACGATACCTTTAATGTATATTTTGCACCAAATGGTTTCTGTACCCGGAAGGTCAGGTAATAAAGAAAATTCAAGATTAGATTTAATTAAAACTGCCACACCGCCTCCACGTCCGGCACGCCTGTCTTTCCGAAGAAGCGCATAACCAGCAGGCGAAATTTCGCTGTCAATAACAGTATCATTTAGCCAGGTCTCAGTAAGGCAGACAATTGATGGGCTGTGGCATTCCACTAAACAGTTCAGAGCTTCAATTTTGTTTAGTATACTCCTCGCATTTAAGTTGAGGACAATTATATTCCGATCACAACGTCAATCAGTCTTCGCGAAAACAGAAGCGGATGAAGCTGAGTTTATACCAAGCGCTTGCGCAGAAGCCGATTTCGCAGAGTCGGACCCCGCTGAAAGCGAGTGCGTAGAAACCTTGATAATGGCTTTTTTATCAGTGTCCCACGTGTAACGAACACCGTCAATTGTGAGGGTGTCGTGTTTAAGCTTCACTTTCCTAGCATTCTTGCGCATATTTTGCGAATTCTGCCACAGCATTTTACGTGCCAGTCGAACCCGAGCAGAGTAGTCCTCATTTATATAAACTTTAGTTCCTTTAAGTTTTCGGGCGTTGCTCATGATGGCAATCTTTGACCTGAAGTCCATCAGTTTAATGATTACCGGCCGAGGTTTATCTCTTCTTACTGCTCCAAGCCTGTGGCAACGCTCTATGTCGTCACAATTTACACCGAGTTTAACTGATAGCAGATCCAATACAGACTCAAGCAAATGGTTAGTCGTCTCGGATGGTGTCTCATGCAAACCATGAATTATCAGGTTGTTTTTACGGAGTCTGTTTTCTAGCTCATCGTTCTGACGGTCAAGCTTACCAACTAGTTTTTGAAGCGTACCAACGGTCTGCTCCAGTTCACTTACACGTGGTATGATGTTTGACACAGACGCCGCCATTGCCTCAACATTCATTAGACGATTTTCAAACGATGCAACTGTTTCAGATAGGCTAGCTAATTCCTGGCTGATACGGGCTTGTCCAGACAGTAGTTGCGACAACATTTCATCAACTTTGGGACCGGGATTGGTCTCTATGTCGCCACAAAGTAACAGTAATGATACTCTTAAGCAATGCACCAGATGTGTCACAACGGCAGTAAAGTTCAGAGGGTCCGGTAGCAGCAGCAAACAGCGGTTATCACTTCTGCAGCATTTGTAATTGTATGTTACCTGCAAGATGAAACAGACGTGCTTGAAACGGCAGTTCGCCATGCCGCCACCGGACCCACTGAAGTGATGGTTCCACATTGCCGCTCTTATATCCTTGGGCATCCTCGCTGCCAGCGCCGCCACTGTACCATGCCGTGAACAGTACAGATGGTTGATCGAAATCACGTCAACAGGCGGAAAATCCTGCACACGATCAGCAGCAGCAGATTCCCGCCCCGTCGAAGATTGCACATGGCCGTCAGTACGATCGCCGCTGAATCGTGGTAGGAGCCTGCGCAGTGTGTCGCTTGAAGGGCCATGCATCAGAACATCCGGACAGCCGGCGATAACGGCAATCTGCAAGATGAAACAGACGTGCTTGAAACGGCAGTTCGCCATGCCGCCACCGGACCCACTGAAGTGATGGTTCCACATTGCCGCTCTTATATCCTTGGGCATCCTCGCTGCCAGCGCCGCCACTGTACCATGCCGTGAACAGTACAGATGGTTGATCGAAATCACGTCAACAGGCGGAAAATCCTGCACACGATCAGCAGCAGCAGATTCCCGCCCCGTCGAAGATTGCACATGGCCGTCAGTACGATCGCCGCTGAATCGTGGTAGGAGCCTGCGCAGTGTGTCGCTTGAAGGGCCATGCATCAGAACATCCGGACAGCCGGCGATAACGGCAATCTGCAAGATGAAACAGACGTGCTTGAAACGGCAGTTCGCCATGCCGCCACCGGACCCACTGAAGTGATGGTTCCACATTGCCGCTCTTATATCCTTGGGCATCCTCGCTGCCAGCGCCGCCACTGTACCATGCCGTGAACAGTACAGATGGTTGATCGAAATCACGTCAACAGGCGGAAAATCCTGCACACGATCAGCAGCAGCAGATTCCCGCCCCGTCGAAGATTGCACATGGCCGTCAGTACGATCGCCGCTGAATCGTGGTAGGAGCCTGCGCAGTGTGTCGCTTGAAGGGCCATGCATCAGAACATCCGGACAGCCGGCGATAACGGCAATCTGCAAGATGAAACAGACGTGCTTGAAACGGCAGTTCGCCATGCCGCCACCGGACCCACTGCCATCAAATATTCTACCCTTCTCGCTAGCGGTGATGTAGGTTCCAGAACAAACTGCACTATTCACGAAGGGGGCTAAATCTTGACAAAATGATCTACTGCAGTCGCGACGCTTCTCGAAACACTGTCGGCGTGGTTTGCTGACCGTAGAACTGTCAGTAACACGGGGTGATAAAAAAACATGACCTACTATTTATTTATTTATTTATTTATTAGAATACCCTCAGGGCCCGTAGGGAATTACAGAGGGGGTGGGTACAACATTTATAACACACAAGAAAAAAAAGACAAAATAAAGAAACAAGTGTCAGATGCGCAAATCAGGAAGGCAACATAAGTCAACTAAAAATGTATAAGAATTCAAGCACATACAAGACAAAGATAGATGATGGAAACTGCGTATAGTTACAAGCATTGCTGAGAAATTGCAGTCTTGAATAACAAAGGGTCTGTTATTGTTACAACGGAAGAGGGAAGGTGGTTCCAATCGGCGGCTGTTTTCGGTAAGAAGGCTGCTGAAAAGAATTTGGTGCGGCAAAACGGAATGGCAACCTTAGGCTGATGATCAATGCGCGATGAGTGGTATGACGGTTGTGAAATGAGGTCTCGCTTCATTGATGGATTGTGAAAAAATATCTTATGAAAAAAATGCAGTCGCGCCAGTTTCCTCCGGACAGTTAAATTGGGTAGGTCAAGGTTAGATTTCATTTCTGATATGCTAACAGTACGGGAATAATTAGAACAAATGAACCGAACTGAGCGGTTCTGAACAGATTCTAACGCGTTAATTAAATTTTGCTGCACGGGATCCCATATAGCGGACGCGTACTCAAGCTTTGGGCGAATTAGTGATCGGTATAATAGAATTTTGAGGGACAGCGGAGTGCGAGAAAAGTTGCGGCGTAAGTATCCTAGCGTTTGGTTAGCGTTATTACAGATGTAGGTAACATGCGTGTGCCAAGATAGATTGTTGGTAATGTAAACGCCGAGGTACTTATATGAAGAGACATGCTGGAGGGGAACGGCGTTAATTCTGTAGGTACAGGGGGGAGAAATAGATCGCCGGGTTATTGACATGCATTTAGATTTGTTAGAGTTGAGAGTCATAAGCCATTTATTGCACCAGGTTGAGACAATATTGTGGCAATATTGAGTGGAGCTATGCATGACTCTAATAACACTTAGCTGCTGGTACGTTATCTTGTATGCTCCTGCTAAGCTTATGGCAATGGTTCACTTTCTGCTGCCCTGCCACTTTTCTTGGGCGTCCTGCGAGCATTCGTGCTGAGCCCCTCGGTAAGCCTGGCCTGTGTCTTGCCAGACTCGTTAGCTGAAGTTTTATTTGACTGCCACGCCTCCAGTCTACTGCACCAGCATGGTTTGTCGTTAAAAGTAGTGCGTCAGCACCACTCCTAGTTTTGATTTTCTTCAGATTTGATACTGCATCTCTTAACAAGTGCTCACTGGATGAGCTTACGGCAGTTAGGTATGCAATGCGCCGAAGCTTGACGACAAACTGTTATTGCATCTCTGCCAGTTCCTGAAAAAGCTTCCAGGAAAAATTGCTTGTAATGCAAGGATTTGACCATCTTCAGACTTGAAAATAAGTACTTCATAAAAAATTGTTAAGCTATATTTGCTTTGTACACAAAAATATGAGAAGCTCTGTTCATCGCTTTTCTGGCCTGATGAAAGCTACTAGTATATATAAATGTGAAATTTTCTGTGTTCAAGAGAGTCACTAGCACAGCAGTGCAACACTGTTACCATATCATGAATGCATGCCATAAACATGCAGTATAAAACACACCTGATGTGCTGTGTGAACGTTGGCGCGTCGATACAGTGGCACAGCGCATGTGTCGGACTATGCATGCCCCACTAAATAGAGATGCATGCGCATCTAAGGTACTGTTAGAATTCACACTATTCTTCACATTATGCAAAGCTCAGGTAAAGTTGATTGTTGCACAATGTTCTGTGTACAAATGGCCATTGCAGTCTGATATGAACTTTGGCTGACAAGCTTTGCGTATATGTAGGGTTGCCAGTGGTGCAGTCGCTACATCAGCGCAGCTCGAGCCATCCTTCATGTCCACTTTGTTAGGATGCACACGGTCTTGTCGGGCAGGCAACAGAATGGGATCTTACTGGCTCAGAAGTGCTCAAGGCTGGGGCACTGGTCATCTGCCGCCAGCTGGGCAAGTAACAGGCAGTCTTCCAGTGTGAGCACTGCACTGTATGGAAAGGGTCCCCCAAAGGCTTTCTGCACGACAGCTTGGTGCTAGCAGAAAGCAACTTTGTTCCCTCTCCTGCAGCTGCAAAGACCGATGCTAGCATCCACCTTATACGATCCTAATCCAGATGAGCTGGAAATGCTGTACATAGTATTGCCCAAGCAAACACTAGACTCCGAGGGCACATCTGGCAACATTTGATAAAGGTTTATTGATTTGTGGGTTTAACGTCCCAAAACCACCATATTGTTGCGAGAGGAAATGATAGGCAGGAACTCGAAGTAGAGGACTGTTTACTCAGCCACAGCTGCCATTCACTTCTTCGCTCTCATCTTCTGCTAGCAACACAGCGTGGCATTACCCTCTCCCCAATGAAAAAAAAAGAAGAAGAAGCATCGAATGAATGCCATGGCTCCGAAAAACAACAAAAGGTAGTAAGAAATGTCTGTGTCCATTGAAAAGAAAAAGGACGAGATGAAAAATAAAGAGTCAAGAAAGTAATGTGCAATTGCCTTGAAGGATATTGTAACATCACAAATTTCTTGTCTTGCAGTCAACGAGAATAGTACGGCTTCATCGTGGAGACGTGAACCACATCCGAGGAGCGGGGTCTGCGAGAACGGTGTGACGTGTCTGCTGGGACAACTTCGTAGTTCACTTCGCTGAGGCGATGAAGAACTCGGTAGGGTCCGAAGTACCGACATAACAGTTTTTCTGAGCGTCCACGTTGACGTATAGGAGTATAAACCCAGACTAGGTCACCGGGTTCGTATATTACTGCTCTGTGGTGGGTGTTGTACCGGCGAGCATTTTGATTTTGCCGCGATAAAATGCGAAAGCGCGCCAGCTGCCGGGCGTCTTCGGCACGCTGAACAAATACATCTGCGTCCTGGGTAATCGTGTCCGGCAGAGTTGGTTGCAGCATAGTGTCAAGCATTGTAATGACGTCGTGGCCGTAAACCAGACGAAAAGGAGCAAAGCCGGTGGTTTCCTGCAAAGCCATATTGTAGGCAAATGTTATATACGGGACGATTTCATCGCAATTCTCCTGATCCTTGGCGACATACATCGAAAGCATATCTGCAATCGTTTTGTTAAGACGTTCGGTTAACCCGTTAGTCTTTGGGTGGTACGCAGTTGCTGTTCGGTGCGTCGTGCCGCTCAGCAACAGGATCTGTCGGAGCAACTGTGCCGTAAAAGCAGTACCACGATCTGTGATGACGACAGCAGGAGCACCGTGGCGGAGAATGATGTTCTTCATGAAAAAGTCAGCCACCTCCGAAGCAGTTGCTCGCTGGGCAGCTTGTGTTTCGCAGTATCTGGTCAAGTAATCGGCGGCAACCCCAATCTAGCGGTTACCAGCCGTACACTTCGGAAATGGGCCGAGTAAATCCATCCCGACCTTTTCAAAAGGTTCGTGAGGGGGTCGCAAAGGCTGAAGCAGACCCGCTGTTTCGTCGTTGGAGTTTTACGGCGCTGACAGGCTGTGCATGTCTTGACGTACTGCCGGACAGTTTTCGTAAGTTTCCGCCAGTAGTATTTGTCCTTGATCCGCGCCACAGTACGCGCGAAGCCAAGATGCCCTGACGATGGCTCGTCGTGACTAGCACGCAAAACATCATCGCGGAGAGCAGCAGGAACGACGAGGAGGTAAACAGTTTTCGTTGAATGAAAGTTGCGCTTGTAGAGGATGCCTTGGCGTAAACAGAAAGATGACAAATCACGCGCGAACTGATTTATGGGTTGTGGGCGACGTCCCTCAAGGTATTCGATCAGTGGTTGCAATTCTAAGTCTTCGCGTTGCTGCTCAGCCACGTTTAATGATGCGAGAATAGCAAGGCAGCTGAAGTCTTCATCATTGTCTTCTTCAGCGTCCTCGACGGGTGCGCGGGAAAGACAGTCAGCGTCGGTGTGTTTCTGGCCAGACTTGTAAACCATCGTTATATCAAACTCTTGTAACCGAAGGCTCCATCTTGCGAGACGGCCCGAAGGATCTTTCAGATTCGCTACCCAGCAGAGAGAGTGGTGGTCACTTACGATTCGGAAGGGGCGTCCGTACAAGTAGGGCCTGAATTTCGTTATGGCCCATACAACCGCCAGACATTCTTTTTCAGTCGTCGAGTGGTTCTTCTGCGCAGATGACAACGTGCGGCTAGCGTGGGCGATGACGCGTTCCACGCCATCTTGATATTGCACGAGAATAGCTCCGAGGCCAAGGTTGCTCGCGTCAGTGCGGACTTCTGTGTCTGCTTCGGTGTCGAAGTGACCTAGGATCGGTGGCGTTTGTAGGCGTTGTTGAAGGTCGCGGAAAGCGCTGGATTGTTTGGGACCTCAGACGAAGGCGACGTCATCCTTGAGGAGTTGTTGTAGAGGGTCGGCGATTTTCGAAATGTTTGGCACGAAGCGGCGGTAATAAGCACAAATCTCAGAAAGCGGCGTACATCATGCTTTGTTTTCGGTATTGGGAACAAAGCAACTGCCACAGCCTTGTCAGTATCGGGGCAAACACCACTGCTGCTGACAATGTGGCCAAGAAATTTCAGTTCCTCATATCCAAAATAACACTTTTCCGGTTTCAGAGAGAGGCCGGCAGTGCAAATAGCCAGAAGAACCGCCTCAAGCCGCTAAATGTGCTGTTCGAAGTCGTAGAAAAATCGACTACGTCGTCTAAATACACTAAACAAGAGTACCACTTCAAGCCACATAAAAATGTGTCCATCATTCGTTGGAACGTGGCTGGAGTGCAGTACAGGCCAAAAGGGAGAACTTGAAATTGATAGAAACCGTCTGGTGTAATAAACGCTGTTTTTTCTCGGTCCCGTTCATCTACTTCAATCTGCCAATATCCGCTACGCTGATCCATGAAAGAGAAGTAACGAGCGTGTCGCAGGTGATCCAAGGAGTCATCAATACGAGGAAGAGGATATACGTCTTTTTTCGTTATCTTGTTCAGTTTGCGGTAGTCGGCGCAGAATCGTAATGAACCATCTTTCTTTTTAACCAGAACAACTGGTGACGCCCAAGGACTAGTCGATGGTTGAATTACGTCGTCATCGGGCATTTGTTTCACTTGATGACGGATAGCATCTTGCTCCTTCTGCGACACGCGGTAATCATGTTGGCGCACGGGTTGCACGTTGGTCTCTGATATTTCTGTGCTTCATTAGAGAAGTCTGTCGGACTTTCGAAGTAGTGGCAAAACAGTCACTAAAGGATGAGAGGATACTGAGGAGCTTTGCCCTCTTAGGTTCTTCTAACTGGCGATTGACGTTGAGGCGACTAGTCACGTCAGTATCGCAGCTGTTCTCAGTCGAGATCGTCGTAATCAAAGGGAAAGCGTCCAAATCATCCAATGCCTCTAAGTAAGCTATGATTGTGCGTTTCTCAAAATGCCTGTGTTCGCCACCGAAGTTCGTAACTAAAACCATAGTCCTGCCATTTTGGAGTTGAACGAGACTTCGAGCAGTGGCCACTTCCAGATCAAGCAATAACGTCAGGTTACTTTTGGCAATGCCCGTAATTGACTGCTCCTGTGGACACTCAACAAGCACGAAGATACTACTGCGAGGTGGTAACGTGACGCAATCATCGACTACGCGTAAGGCCACGCCATGATGTTTGTTCTCGTTGTTGGAATCTGGAGAAACACAGTTAACAAAACTGACGAACAGATCGCGCAGATTAATTATCGCTCCATACTCTTGCAGAAAATCCATGCCCAAAATGACCGGCCGAGAACAATTGGGCAGTACAAGGAACGATGCTACAAAAGCCGACGCACAAATCTCAAGCCTGGCGGTGCACCTTCCTATAGGGGATACGAGGTGTCCTCCAGCGGTGATTAGTTGAGGGCCGTCCCATGTTGTCAGCACCTTGTGTAGACGGGTGGCCAATGAAGCACTCATCACCGAGTATTCAGCTCCCGTGTCGACAAGCGCAGTCACCGGATAACAGTCGACGGAAACGGTAATGGCAGCGAACGTTCTGTTGGTGGTTTCACAAACAGGCTTTAACGGCACGTCGTAAGGCAGCGGCGGAGGGTATTTGTCGGTTCGCGTGACAGCGGTCTCACCTCCGGAGGTCGCCGTTTTCAGTTTCCCCGGCGTGGGCTTGCGCCACTGACACCAGGGGACCCAAAGGTGAGTCGGGCGCGGTGCGTTGATGTCGACGAACGGGGTGGTGGTGACCGTGCCTGTCGTCGCGGCGGGACAGAAGCGTGATGACTACCTTCCAAGTAATCCGCAATTTCTTGTGGGCGTTCACCATTGCGTGGGCAACGTGCATCTGGGTGGAATCTGCGTTCGCCTATTCGTCGGTAGTAACTGTCGCGGTACATGTGTCCAACTTCACCACAATGGTAGCACAAAGGACGATTGTCGGGTGCACGCCAGATGGTGGACTTCCGCGGGCCAGGACGAAAATCGGCCTGAGAAGGCAGGCGAAGGGCTGGACTTGGAAAGCGTCTAGGAGTCCCAGCTGGTGGATGAGCAAAATGTGCCGTCGACGGCGTAGAGACGCGTAGGACATCCGCGTAGGAAAGCATGGGAGCTTCGACTTGCGATAGTGGTGAGTAGTGAACGAACTGCCTGATTTCGTTACGAACGACGTCCGTAAGAGCAGCACTACTGGGAGGAGACGCTGCATGAAATTTACGAAGTTCTTCGCGTACAACTTGCCGTATGAGATCTGTGAGGACCTCCCTGTTATCACCTCCTGGTACAAGCGAGCACGCAGCGGACATGGCCGTCTGACGCTCATACTGCGACACCCGCTGCGGAAGCATGCGTTCCATAATTGTGGCCTCACGTATGATCTCGGACACTGTCGTAGGAGGGTTGCGCACAAGGCCCGCGAAAAGTTGCTCCTTTACGCCTGGCATTAGCAGGCGCACTTTCTTGTCTTCTGGCATGTGGGGTCAGCCCGTCGAAACAATCGCGACATTTCTTCGACGAACATGGCGATGCTCTCGTTCGGCATTTGAAACCGCGAAGAAAGTGCCTGCTCCGCTCTCTCTTTCCGTTCGGGGTTACTGAACGCCTCAGGAAGCTGCCGATGGAATTCCTGCCAACTTGTTAATGAAGTTTTGTGGTTCTCATACCACGCTCTTGCCGCGTCTACGAGGGAGATATACACGTTCTTCAACTTACGGTGATTGTCCCAGTCGTTGATGGCAGCGACCCGGTCGAAATGGTCAAGCCAGTCTTCGACATCCTCACCCGCATCACCATAGAATGGGTTGGGTGTGCGAGGCGTGTTAATGACACAGGGTACGCTAGCGAGTGGGTCATGCTCGGTTTGGGTTGCGGATGTGGCAAACATCGTCCTCACGGAACTTGCCAAGGGGCCGTACTGTGGTGGTAGTCCTTGAAGGCGGCGACTGCTTCGATAGATATCAGCAGACCTTGGTGCACTGGCGATGATTGCTTCTGGTTCAGGACCAGCAGACATAAGACGTTGCAGTACAGTACCCAGCACGTCCACCAGTCTGTCGCGAGAGGGAACGATAGGCAGGAACTCGAAGTAGAGGACTGTTTACTCAGCCACAGCTGCCATTTAATTCTTCGCTCTCATCTTGTGCTACCAACACCGCGTGGCAATATGATGATGAGAGACGCCATAGTGGAGGGCTCCGGAAATTTCGACCACCTGTGGTTCTTTAACATGCACCCAACTCTGAGCACACGGGCCGACAACATATCCGCCTCCATCGAAAATGCAGCCGCCTCAGCTGGGATTTGAACCCGCGACCTGCGGGTCAGCAGCCGAGTACCTTAGCCACTAGACCACCACGGCAGCGATTTGAAGAAGGTGTCGAAACCTGATCTGGTGAGAGGGATCATGCTGGGGTGCATGGCGAAGTAGTCTAAGCTTAAAGTATTCCAGCCACTTGGTCTATATGAACTCGAGCAGGGCTACTGCATTATATGCCTTGTTTTTGCTGAGCACAATGTCCTTTGGATTTCGAATCAATGCCACTGAATAAATATTGGTGTTGTGCCTTTGTGTCAGCCGGCCTACTTTGTGAAGCAATACCCACTGCTGTTCACACTTGAGAAATGCCTGCACTCTCTGGCTGTTATGCACACGACCTAAAGCTCGCAGACTCTCTTTTGCAGCCTGCAGCTCTTCAGTGCTCTGGGCATTGAAGATCTTAAAACAGAAAAGCAAAGCATTTGCACTTTATCAATTACGCCTATGACCGCCATTACATTATACTTAGCTATTTTTAAAGGCAGTGCATATATTTTTGCACTGATGTATATGTTACTTCACAAACACCTTAAGCAAAATATGAAATGAGTTGCAGAGATATGCTGCCCTACCTGACCCATTTTGAAGTGTTATGAGTTGTATTGCCCTTAACTTTACCTCAATTATTGTCTTACGGTGGACTTGAGTGGAGTATTGGTAATGGTTACTGTCTGGAAAACTGGTTCTTTGAAGGGTTTACCCATATGAAATAAATATTTTTTAAGGCGATAGTCTTTCTTGGGGACCATCGACGCAAAAAATTTGGTCGGCCTGTCTGTCCGATTGTCTGTTTGTCCACCCTTAACCGTGCCGGGTACTTTAAACCGCTGCAGAAGATTTCACAAACGGCCGACCACATCTGCCGCGCCCCCCAATGTTGCTCAAGATTTGGCGTTCACACTTGTGCGATTGTCAATTAAAAAGGAATGACCATGCATATCTGAGGCACCATAACAACACGTATAAATTTTGTATATGGCTCGTTTACTAGAAAACGCATACATAAGTTATTCTAAGGACCATAGCGTTTATCACGTGGCGCTGACCATGCAACGCTTGCATGAAAAGGGAAGTGTTTCCAACGCTTTGCCAAGACGATATGGTGGTAAAAGCTACCCGTCGCCTTGCGTTCTACACCTTATCACCTTCGAGATGGGCGCGCACGCCCGTCTCAGAGGCGCGACTTCAGTTTTCCAAGATGCCAGATGGTGCTCATGTCTCACGAGTGACGTGACTTGGTGTGCTCGTTCGCCTCCACTGCACGCTCGAGGAACTCCAACACAGCTCCTCCAGAATACCATTCACCGATTTTCTTGCGCAGAACATCAAATAAACGTTTATTTGATCTCTCCAGAAGCAAGACTATCGCCTTTCGACGACATTTAAGGATTAACATGCAGATACAAAGCCAACTTTTATTTGTTTTGTATTTATTACTTAAGCCTGAATGTTTTCATAGTTTGACAGCTGCCAATCTTGTTCTTGCTCTGTCTTGTTTGCAACCATAGTACTCTTGTGAGACGAAAATCTGGGACATTCCAAGGCGCCTTGTATCAAGCTTCTGTAAAATTGTGTGAATATGAAATTAATTTATATTGTCGAGGGAAGTGATCGAATTGTCAAGTATAATATATATATATCTTATAAGCAGTGGTATTGGAATTACTGCATACAGTTGGCATTAACCTTGTGGCTGTATAAGGAAAAAAACATGGTTGATCCCTCTGTCTTAGAAATCAGGATAACACGAAAAGAAGATGTGTCCTTACACAATTACTTTATTGTTTACGGCACATCAATATTAGAAAACTTGTGCAATGTAGATTGGTGTTTGGCAGCTACTGCGCCGTTTAACATGAATACGCCCACGTAGTAACTTCGTAGCACATCTATAACCCGAGTAACGTTCTTGATGTGTGATAAAGCATACCTTTGTGGTAGCTGCACTAGTAAGGCATTAGCATAATCAGAGAAAGCCATGTGACTGGCATAACAGTGTCACTGATTGGATTTTAACACTGTGGTGTGCGAAACGACAAAAAACACAGTGGAAGGAAACGGAACATGGCGTAACTGATTGGATGCAGTACTTGGGGCTAAGTTCACTATCTCTATTGAACACCTTGACCAGTCTTGAAGGAATAAAGCACGTGTGAGATCCCCCAAGCCTCTATACCAGCCGCAATATTTTGGGCGCCGAGTGTAATCGGAGAACACAGTGTTACAGCTTGGCGAGGTAGGCGTACGTCACAAGCCATTTAAAATATGGATGTATGCTATCAGAGACAGCCAGAGGTTTGGGCTGAGGTTCACTACCTTGCGGTGGCTTAAGGCGTTAATAAAATTGCACTTCTCCTATTGAAAATGCATCAAATAGGACGGCTGGATAGTAATAACGCGCAGCAGGAGCTACTTGAATTGGGTACAGTCGTGATACATTGCTTCACTTTACCTCTCCCAGATAGCGAGTTATTGTTTGGTTGGCTATTCAAGACCATTCTTCTAAACCAACTATTGGAGTGCTTGTTATTAAAAGTTTCACACAAAGCAATGAATCGTACAACAGGTAAAATATATTTTGAAAACTTTTTGATGTGTATAAAGGTTACTTTGTGCGCTCTCCTTTTGCCAACTCCTGTAGCTTGCAATACCTTTTTGAAAGCTGCCATGAAGTGGCGCCTGTTCTGTTTTTGAACTATGCCCTTCGCTGAAATCAGCCACCTTTTTTCAACCTGCAACGCGTGAAATTGGCAGAGCAGTTGATATGCGGAGGGCCAGACAGAGTGCAGTTTTTCTCTGGTCGTGAATTGTCTGTCATAAGCACTTGAGGAGCCTGCAGTAAATGTTAAGTAACTGTGTGTTCACATCATTCAAGTTATTGACAAACAAGTGTCAGGTAAAACAGCCCAAAAGTGTTTTGTTTAAATGCTGCACCAACGCCAGGGGTGGCTGTTCACAGCTTTTTTGAGGCAAGGGAATAACTTTTGTGTCACAGGTTTCTAGAAACGAATGTCAGATGAGTTGGTACATCATTGAGTGAAAAAGCACACACAAAATACAATACGAACCTGAGCTGTTAGTTTAGTCTCTTGGTGGTACAAAAAGAGGAAACCTGTAGTGCTATGAAGGCTGACCTCGGTTGGAATCACCTTCATACCTGTCGTATTAAAGTGAGATCAGCATTTTTATCAATTATTTAAGTCAAGAAAGTTTACTTACATCTTAAACCGTATTGATTATTGCGAAATCCTGGAGCACCTTTCAAGTGTAAAGTTCATTTCAGTTATTATTATAAAACATCCGAGGCAAACATCCATACACATTTATTGTCTGAAAGTTAGCGCATTATGTGAACACATATGCATTCTATTCAATATTGTAACCCCCCCCCTCGTTTTAACGCCTTTGGGGGCTGCTGGGTAATCATGAAAAAATAGAAAAAAATGAAGTGCCAGTTACAGGCAGGCATAACTACCTGCCTGTAACTGCCAGTCTTTATAGGTGTTATTTTTTACCTATTCTTATGAACAACACTAATTGGTGCATTAACAAAAGTGCGCTATTAATTTTGCAGTAAGTGCAGTGTGACAGCCTGTTGTGATATGGTACCTGTGCTAGTGTTGGACATAGTTGCTTAGCAGCTTTATGTTTTCAGCATTATTTCTGCGAAACATTACTGCCACATAAAATTGAACACGACTAGTTTTAATAACACTAATTTGATGTCCAGTGCCACTGTTGTGTTTGAAAAAGCCCAGTATTACAAAATTTTATGTCTGCGAAAGACTGATTGAGCATGTCTGTGTGGTGTTGAAGACAACGAGGAGGATGTCGGCACATATGCGAAAATGCGCCAATGCGGCCAGCTTCGGAAAGATAAGATAAAGACTTGGCAGGCAAAGCTTAGACTTTTACGGGGTTGAGTGTTAAGCCCCAGTGTCTGAGCTCGCCTATGTGGCCACAAGTTGAAACTAAGGGCTCCATGTGGCCATGTGCGTTTTGTGCCTCTTATTTCTTGCCTCAAGACCCTGCAATCCTCGTCAGTCTTCACCATTCTTCCCTGTCCTCTTCAACAACATCTCTGTACTTGTTAGCGTGTATCATCTCCAGTAGTTCAAACAGCCCGACTGTCAACGCGATTTGTAGAAGCACGCTGTGTTGGGCTATCTCACTGCTCAGTTAAATTAACAACTGATGAAACAGACAGATACATAATCAAGCTAAGGAAAAGGCAGGGGACAATAGTTGTAGTTTCTTAATTGTAGTGTAATGACCCTCATTCAAGTTGAAAGGAAATAAAGGGATCAGAAAACAACCCTTTTCATTGGTCAGATCGAAACCCACAGCCTGGCGCTGAAAAACCCTATGCATAAGTACCCCACAAAAAAAAAAGAAAGCATGAGGAAGCCCCCTTCTGTCATTGCTCAAATATTAGAGAATGGGACACGTAATTTGAAAATTGGGTGTTTGGGACTCATCGACGTAAGGGGTGGTATTTCGTCCACAATATTTTTTTTTTTCAACCTAAGTGACGATCTTTATATTGCAGTTAAGAAACCACAGAGAGTGAGCCTTATAGTTTCCTTAACTTTGTTGTCTGTTGGCCGCATTAGTCGTGAATAATACAACAAAGGATCTCCTTTGACGACGCCAATCCTTTCGTGCTGTTCTGTTAAATAGTGATACTCAATAGTCAGTTTTTACTTTCTTTGTGTTAGCTTTCTTTGCTCTTTGTGTGTGTGTGTGTGTGTGTGTGTGTGTGTGTTTTATGCGTGAATAAAGTGAGTTCAAAACTTGCAAACTGTGTTCTCAGTTTGGTGGGACCATCCGCTACGTTTTCAACTACAATATAAAACTGACCACACTCTACATATTACCCTGACTATTGTCCTTTATAGCGAGCTGCTAGCATTTCTTGTTGGGTTTACTGTATGCCTTTTGATAGAATGAAACCCCAATGGTGAGTCAGTGAACATACAAGAGTGTAGAAAAGTTTCCCATTCAGAGGCTAATTGCACGTTAATTTTCAGCACAAAGCACACTGAGACACTCTTTTTTATTTTGAAATAGGAGCGGTACAACTTTATAAAGTAAATATGGGCATTGCAGAGGTTTAGTGACTGTTGGTGCCATGTTTTTTATATGGCGTATTATGTCCAGGATTGGCCTACTTTGTTGTGACACTGGCTGCTGGATTAGTGCACCACCGATAGCGGGTTAAGCAGCTATTTTATGTTTGTATAAGTACTTGAGAAGGAGACACAAATAAAAACGGGCTTATAGAGTTCAAGATTTTGAATTTTTTTCACACTGTTGACATCAAAGATAGCCGATGGATAGCAAGCAAAAACGAATTCGTGAAACAACACAAGAAAGCTATCATACTAAATATGTATAAAGCTGAACAGCCTGTCACCCTAATGCAGTTTTTAAAAACTCATAACAGCATAGTTTGCTCGCTTCACATATGCTTAAAAATTTTCTTTGACATATAATAATGTACTGAGACAGTCAGAACTGCTATTTGAAACCAGGTAGGAGCGTTGGCCTAGCCAACGAAAGCAGTGAAAACGTCCGGGCCGAGCGTTTCGTGCTTAGCACTGACGATGTTTTTGCTGAGCTATGAATCACCCACTACTTCTTCATTAATCTATCACACTATAAGAGTTTGCTCTATGACGCGATAAGGCCCATGGTACCTGCAGACGAACTTTGTAGGGGTACCAGAAGCAGCAGTGGGAGACACCCACAGCCAAAGAAGAGAGTTGGACAAAAACTGGGAGTGGGACTGTCCATCGTCGTGACGCAATTTCTGTAGCCCTTGTTCTTGTGCTGTAATTGTGCGAGCTAATTGCCGACATTCTTCCGCATACCGAGCGGCTTCAGAAACTGGTGTGTCTTCGGATGAGTCGGGTCGGTAGGGAAGAAGGGTGTCAATTGGAGATGATGGCTCTCGACCACAGAGTAAAAAGAAGAGAGAAAAGCCTGTCGTTGCTCTAGGTGCCGTGTTTTAAGCGGAAGTTACGTTGGGAAGGATAAGATCCCACTTGGTGTGGTTGGAGGCGACATACATAGAAAGCATGTCGCCAAGAGCGCAGTCGAAACGTTCGGTCAAGACGTTTGTTTGTGGTTGATATGCGGTAGCACAGCGGTGAATCACATGGCATTCAGCAAGAAGTTCTTGGATAACATCTGCGAGAAAGACGTGGCCTCGGTCGCTCAAACGTTCATGTGAAGCACCGTGACGCAGAACAAAACGTTGCAGCAGGAATGACGCAACGTCATGTGCCGTGTCGGCTGGTCGAGCGGCTGTTTCTGCATATCTCGTGAGATGGTCGATCGCTACAATATTCTACCGATTCCGAGCTGATGTATATGGCAGAGGACCATAAAGGTCTATCCCAACCCGATTGAATAGTCGCACTGGGCACGGTAACGGCTGGATTGATGCAGTAGGACGGCTAGGATCGTGTTTGCGGCGTTGGCACTCTGTGCAAGATCGAATGTACTTTTGAATGATTGTGTACATGCCGCCCCAATAAAACCGAAATCATATCCTGGCGTAGGTTTTAAAGAAACCGGGGTATGCACCCTGCGAAACGGCATGGAAAGCAGCACGTATGTTGGCACGGAGGTGCCTGGGTATGACGAGTAGCCATTTGCGGCCGTCAGGGTGGTAGTTGTCGCAATAAATTATTCCATCGCGGATGGTGAAGTGAGAGGCTTGTCGGTGTAGCGCTCGAGATGGCGGGTGGGCGAGTGTTTCAGATAGGTAATCCGTCAGCGACGCAATCCACGAGTCTTTGCGCTGCTCCGCCGTCATGTCGACGGGTCCTGATGGTGGAAGTAAGTTGTCTTGAATGGACACTGGCCGCATCAGTAGAAACAGACGAACGCAAAAGGGCATCGGCATCACCACGTTTTTGACCTTAGTGATAAACGACACGTATGTCGAACTCTTGGAGCCGTAAAGCCCAACGTGCCAAGCGTCCGGAGGGATCCTCGAGGGAGGATAACCAGCAGAGCAAGTGGTGATCTGTAACAACATCGAAAGGGTGGCCATTCAGATAAGGCCGAAATTTTGTAATGGCCCAGATGGTCTCTAGCCATTCTTTGTCAGTTACCGAATAATTTGCTTCTATTCTTGTAAGAGTGCGGCAACAACATATTCTTGGCAACGAGGTTTTCTTTGGGCGAGTAGAGCGCCAAGACGGACACTGCTAGCATCCGTGTGGATTTCTGTGGAAGCGCTTGAATCAAAAGTCGCAGTATGGGTCGTGTTTTAAGCAGTTCACAAGGCTTTGCAAAGGCACTGTCGCAGGCTGGAGACCACGCAGATATATTGTGGTCTCCATGAAGTAGGTCTGTCAGAGGGGCCATGATGGAGGCGAAATCCCGGACGAAGTAGCGGAAGTATGAGCAAAGCCCAATGAAACTACGCAGCTCCTTGAGAGACGCGGGCCTCGGGAACTCGCTAACAGCACGTAGCTTAGCGGGGTCAGAGAGAACGCCACCCTTCGACACGACGTGTCCTAGAATGGTCAGCTTGCGTGCTTCAAAGTGACACTTCTTCAAGTTTAGTTGGAGGCCAGCTGCAGAAAGGAAGCGTAGAACCTGTTCCAAGCGACAAAGGGGCGTAGGAAAATCAGGCAAGAATACCACCACATCATCTAAGTAGCACAAGCACGTGTTAAATTTGAGGCCTCAGAGGATAGTGTCCATCATGCGCTCAAATTTTGCCGGCGCATTGCATAGGCCGAATCGCATCACGTTAAATTCGTATAAGCCGTCTGGTGTAACAAAGGCAGTTTTTGGCGTATCATCTGGATTCATGGGCTCTTGACAATACCCAGAACGTAGATCAAGGGAGGAAAATAACTCTGCACCTTGTAAAGAGTCAAGGGCGTCATCAATTCGAGGCAAGGGTAAATATCCTTTCGTGTTATTTTGTTTAGACGACAATATTCTACGCAAAAGCGTATCGTGCCATCCTTCTTTTTATTTAATACAACCGGTGACGCCCAAGGACTGTTTCATAGTTGAACGACGCCACGCTTTAGCATGTCACCCATTTGTTCATCGATAACGCGGCGTTTAATCGGTAAAACAAGGTACGGCCGCTGCCGTAGTGGTGGGTGATTACCTGTGTCGATCTGGTGGCATACAGTAGATGTTAGACCTAAGGTAGCACCATGACTATCAAAATATAGTCGAAACTTGTCAAGGAGGATCAAAAGCTCACACCTCTGTTGTGGGTTTAGGCCTTCTTCAATTACACGGTTGAAAATGTCGGCAGTGGAAGGGCCATTCACGGAACTACAGAAGACGGCGCTGACTTCTGATGATCCATCAGGAACGCCAAGTGTAGCGATGATTTCGAATGAATAAATTGAGCCGATACATTTGTCCAGAAGCAGCGTAATCGTGAATGGGAACGGATTCCCTATGGGCACGTCGGCCGCACCTCCTCGAAGAGTAACGAGAGCGCTTGGGAGCGGGGATAGGTGGCGATGAACAAAAACAGCGGAAGGCGTGAAGACTGCAGTATCGTCGACGATGGCGAAACTTGACACAGGTGCGAAGATAGTAGCTCGCGGAGAAATCTGAGTGTCGTCACTAATTACCAACTACGCGTAGGAAGGGCGCTCGTCTGCAGGTAGAGCATTACCAAGAGGACAAAAGACGACTTCGACACGGGCGCAATCAAAGTCGGCTTGGTGATGGGAGAGAAAATCCCAGCCTAAAATGATGTCTTGATAACAATGTGGGAGTACTGCGAACTGCCTTGTGTAGGGCACTCCTTGAATTACAAGTCTGGCGGTACACGCCGCCACAGGCTGCACAGGCTGTGCAGTGGCAGTATGAAGAAACGAACCCAAGTAAGGCGTTGTCACTTTTCGAATTGCACAGCAAACTTTTTCGGCAATGACAGAAATTGTGGCACCAGTATCAATGAGGGCAAGTACAGGTACACCTTCAGGAACGGCATTAAAACATTCGGGGGCGAACGAAAAGGGCTTGTTCTTTGCGACGAGGACGCAGTTCTGGCCTCGGGGATTGCGTTAATTAGTATTCCGCGTCAATTGTAGAGGGGCGTCGGCGCATTGGGGAGAGCGAGCGACGACGTGGAGAAGGAGATCGGTGATCAGAAGGTAGTCGGTGGCTTGGTCGAGGAGGGTACAATTCGGGGTCTGGAGTGTAGGGAAACGTGTGGTCGTACTCATATGAACCTGGGTTTTCGCGTGAATGGAGCGGGTGGTGGTGGCACAGACGTGCGACGTGTCCGGGTAGACCACACGAAAAGCAGATCGGTGGGGTTTCGCCATAGTGCCTTGGATTAGAGCCTCGCTGGACTGGAGGTCCTGGCGGCTGGGCGGCATAAAAAGGAGCAGGCAATGGAGACGGCGCTGAACGTCTGTGGTCGTGGCGGTGCTGCTGCTTCGGCATACGTCAATGGTGCATTGACTGGTGGCACCAGCTGCGGAGGAAGGACCTCGGACACTTGGCCTTGTATAATAGTCCGTAGTGCAGGGTTAATCGGTGCATTGACTGGTGGCACCAGCTGTGGAGCAAGGACCTCAGACACTTGGTCTTGTATAATAGTCCGTAGTGTAGGGTTAAGCGGCGCACTGCGCTCCGGTAGGCCGTAGATGGCGACAGTTAGCGGGCAATTTTTTCGCGCACTAAGTTTTTTATCTGCGAGAGGAGGACGGGATCTCGTGAGAGAGTTAAGTCGGACATCGATTCCGGATACGAGACAGCACGGCGGGTGACGAGACGTTGCTGGTGGAGCTCATAATAGCTTTGGCAGAGTTCGGTATCTTAAGTGACCGTAGCCGGGCTTTTTGAAATGAGCATTTGGAATGCGTCATCGTCAATACCCTTAAAATATGCTTGATGCAGTCCACCTCTGTCATGTTCGCATCGACGCGTTTGCACAAGTCAATGATGTCTTCTGGGTATTTGGTGAAATTCGCGCCAGGCAGAGGAGATCTTGACTGAAGGTGCTGCTCCGCACGAATTTTGCGGACAGCAGAAGGACCAAAGACTTCGCTGAACTTTGTCTTGATTGCTGTCTAGGTCGCAAAGTCGGTTTATTGGCTCCGAAGCCATAATTGGGCAATGCCAGCAAAGTAAATGCCAACGGTGGCCAGTCTCGTGGGTTCGTCCCATTTGTTCAAGACAGTCACGAGTTCGTAAGTAGCCAGACAGTCGTCGACGTCGTGATCGTCAGTGCCACTGAATATGGGAGAGTCCCACTGACGGATTGTGCCGGAGCACACAATGGCCTGGAGAGTCAAAGGCGAGGGCTTGTGGCAGATGCAGTGGTCATAGCGGCAGGTCAAGTCCGGCTTCACAACTGCAGGATTGCGAGAATACTCAGCAAACTCCACCAAATATAATAAACACCTGAGACAGTCAGAACTGTTATTTGAAAGCAGGTAGGAGCGTAGACCTAGCCAACGAATGGAGTGACAACATTCGGGCCGAGCGTAGCGTGCTTAGTGCTGACGATGTGTTAGCCGTGCTATGCTTGACCCACTTTGTCTTCATTACATACATAACACATTTTCTCGAGCACTGATGTGTGATGTCATTGTAATTTTCATTTGAAACAGACACATGTACCTGGCATTTTCGAAGCGTAAGGGGCTGTGATCTTTCAGCAATCAGAACGCCACTTCGTATCCGCACGTGCTCTGTGAACTGTGTATCAAGACGCCAATGGGCACTGCTTCTGCTTTTGTGGCAGTAATCAGCACTGTGACATTGCTCTTTGTATTGTCGCATGATGCTGTACAATTGACAAATATGATGTTACGGGCTGATTCAAGCTGTTGAGCACGGCGCATTATAGGAGTGACGACAAGCACTGCCCAAAAGTTGTCCTCCACACTTGTATGAACAGCAATTCCTGCATCCATAAAAAGGAACCTGATGAAGCTGTTTTAGCACTTTTGAAATATTCTTTTCATCTACCTTGAATGGTATGGTAACCTTGCACATTGGGGATGTTTTATTTATGTATAATTATACATGGGAAACAAGAGCCTTCCATTGGACTTAGGAAGCTGATAATCTGAACATTTGGTCACTGAAAAATCAGACATTCATCCCACTGCTAAAGTGCCACTTATGTATTTCATGCTTACTGAAAGCAAAGTTCAATGAACACAAGGACAGAATTGGGCCACGTCACATTCTTCACTCTCTGTGTTTGCTCTTTGTCATAGGTACAATGTGAGGCACCACCGAGGTGGAGCTTCCATTGTCTCAAAATTATTCATGTTTAATAGGCTGTTCGCCGTAGAATTGCAGTCCAGTTTTGTTTTCTGTTATTGCGATTTCCAGAGAATGCGCCCTGCTTTATATAGCGACACGCTGCTAACTTCGCCCACTAGAATCGCTTTTAAAAATAGGGCTGTAGTGCTTGCAGTGAGTTTGAGCATTATGGTATCCATTTGATGCAAAAACACCAGCGAGAATGGGGAGCGCATTAGATATGAGCAGGCACAATATTGCTTTTTTTTCGGGATGGTACAGGCGAGTTTCATTACAAGGTAGTTTGAATGGAACAATGCGTCATATTCTCAAGTTTTAATGCACTGTTTCTATGGGAATTTTTGTGGCATTGTAAAATTTGTGTCATGTCAAGGCTAAGGAATGAACAATGAAGATTTCATTGTATAATGTTTGTCACATATTGGTCTATTGCTGTTGTTTTTTGATCATAGTAATTACTGATGCAGTTTGTAGCCTGCAGAATCGAGTATGCAATACTCTATTATACTACAGCTCTACCACAAAGCAGCATACTCATAATGATAAGTGTAGAATTGAAAGAAAAAGTAACAGACCAAGAGAGCATTTTTGTTGTTTTTTCCAAATGAATACAAGGTCACAATTGGCACTTTATATATTTTTAGGTACTCTCTAGACGTGATCAATTTCACGCTTTTCATGAAAAGCTGAAAAAATTAAAGGAATGAATTCAGTGATAATGTTTTTCTGTGGAGTCTGTGGATTATGCCTACATGCTATTAGTGTTCGCATACCCATCAAAACACAATAACAGCAAGAAGATTTGATACAAGGGTAAATCAGTCGCTCTGCCATAAAAACATCTCTCTGGTTCAAATGTTAGTTTAATGTTGCAGCAGTAATAAGAGGGTTGTGTTTTCTGGGTGCTGTTGTTTACTTTGGTATTACTGTTCTTTGATTGGCTGACAGCGCACCTTGTGCCTGATAAAGGTCGCTGTTAGCCTCCAGCTTAGGTAAGGAGTTCCTAGATGGTCCATACTTGTTCTCCTTCCAGCTGTGGTTCCATTAGTACATACTCCTTGCATTAGGGTTAACCATCCCATTTGCAAGGGCTGCAATGCCATCAGACCTGACAGACAGCTGCTCCTGAAGGTGGCGGATAGCTTCTGATTAGGTCATACCAGTCTCAAAAATTTTTCGAAAGGTACATGTGTCTCTTTGCTTGATCTAAGCTGCTGCAGCACATAGGTCGATTGGGTGCCGTGGTTGTGCTGTGAAACTATTTTTGTGAGAGCTTGAAGAGGGACCTCTCTCTGTAGAAATGGGTCGTTTCTCTTCGTGTTTTTGTTTAATAATATGGTAGCTGGGCAGTGCGTATTGTGGTCTGGTGCTACCTTATTTCGGTCATTGTGCTGGCAGACCCACACGTGGTGACATACCATCTGTTAGAGCGTATTAGATGACATTTCAAAGAAAAGGTAATTACAGTTGTTCAAAGTTGTTTTCATAATGGCACAATGACAATATTTGATGTGAACATGGTGCATATATTTACCCTTGGTGATTGTGTACTCCGGGACAACTGTCTGTGGGCCAAGGCTACAGAGCCGATGATTTGATTGATTTGTGGGGTTTAACGTCCCAAAACCACCATATGATTATGAGAGACGCCGTAGTGAAGGGCTCCGGAAATTTTGACCACCTGGGGTTCTTTAACGTGCACCCAAATCTGAGCACACGGGCCTACGACATTTCCGCCTCCATCGGAAATGCAGGCGCCGCAGCCGGGATATGAACCCGCGACCTGCGGGTCAGCAGCCGAGTACCTTAGCCACTAGACCACCGCGGCGGGGCAAGGCTACAGAGCCGAAACACACCAATTTGATAGCTTCGCTGCGTAGCTTGAAGTGGTCCCCCGAAACAATGTTTTGCGTTGTGTGACCTAAGCACCTCGAACTTGTATTGTTCATAAATTTTAGCCTCAAATTAAAAATGTCCGGTATTAATTAGCCAAAGTATGTGGAACGACATTTTTAGATTTCTATTTAATTTTTTAGTCCCACAATTCTCCTCTGGTGTCGGGTCGTACCCTTCTGAAAACAAAACTGAAAAAAATGAACATGGCCTCCTCATCGACGGTATCAATGGCACCTTATTGCTGCAGTAATCGTTGTTCAACGCGCTCAACCACCATGCACATGCGAAAAAATGAAGTGTGGCGAGTGCGTATCTGTTGTAACAAAATAACCGGTTTGCAGACGTTAGACAGAGATGACCCGTTTATTCGGCATGGAGCCCAAGCTGTCAATCCCTAGCGCGTGCCTATTTTTACTTCGTCCTGTTCGATAGTCTGGCCTGCTCCAAGAGAATATTCTGCAACATCCTCCCGGGGGCCCAAGATGACTCGCACACTTCGATGAAGTCTGGACAACTCCAGGTTGTTCTGAACCGGATTATCATTCAACATCATTGCAGGCGGGCCAAGGAGAATTGTACCCACCGAGAACGCTGCTCGCGTTGAAATGCACTTGCTTTGCTACCGGGAGGCCTGTGCACTATGGCCGTTGATTCGTGGCTGTCGCACCCCTTGCTGTCTGCGAAACCGATGCTGATGAGACGGAGGGTGTTCTTAACGTGCGTTAGGCTGACGTGCTGGGCATGCAGAATTACGAAGACACAATGCCTGCCATCGCGGTCGCCCAAAAGGTGGATGACCTAAGACGTGTTGTTCAAGTACGGTGTTTCCGCGAACGCGCTGGCCCTGACGACGTTGACGCACACGGCATCAACGAGCATCGACTTGCTCGTTCGGCGGCTCCACGTCTTCCAACTTCCTGCCGCCAGCAACTGCGTAGTCAGGCTGATGGCCCTTCTTTCTTGAGATTGAGACACCTTGTCCCCATACAGATAGATCGTGGTGCTTGTTTGAGGTTCGTAAAGACACCCTATCGCTCCTGATTGCACCAAAACACCACATCGAAGATATGTATGAGCGTGTTGCAGAAGGAGACCGGCTCAAGACGAACAGTGTGTTAGACGGGCGCCTAATGCTGTCAGACGACAAGGGTCCCTGTACCATCCAGCCAAACATTGTCTCTATTGCTGCAAATGTTTCGGTTACGCGGTTGATTTTGCCGGTGGTGACCCTCCAATAGGCGTTGGATCCTATGATGACACTGATCTCGTTGGGTTGCCACGTACTCGGTTGAAAGTGGTCAGCTACGTTGTACTCCCGTTCGAGAAGTTGGTGCAATCAGTTGTGTCAAGTGGTGGGCTTGTGACAAAACAAATTTTAGGAATCGTCAACGCTTCTATGGTAACCGTTCAATCGTCGAACTGGCTTCAAAGCTACACGTTGACACGCTCGGTGCAGAGTCACCGTCGTGACTTGGAATCTCCAAAAGTGACAAGAGAGAACTCTTCGTTTCCCAGGACGGAGCACTGAAGCATCCTTGCCAGGTCTGCACGAATATAGGTGCGCTGACTGCCGCTTTCCAGCAGTACACGCACAAGGAGTCGGTGGTTTCCAGACTCTGCCCAAATTCGACCTGTATGTAGCATTACGTGAGTGGACTCAGCGCGACTCTGGGTGGTAGTGACCGTTTTCATGGTTAATGGGGGTGGTTGAGAAAATGCTGGAGATCCTGCGTTGGGGTGCGGATCTTCGGTGGGTGTGATAACTCGCAGAGGATGGTCAGGTGGCGTCGCTGGCAGGTAGCACACCTAAGATTGAATGACTTCCTGTACATTCTAGCGATGTGGTTTCGTGTTCCACATCGCAAGCAACAATTAGAGTACTGCAGCCTTGCCCACTTCTCTTCAGCTAATAGGTTGGCATTGCAAGCAGCGATCATGTGAACCTTGCTGTGGCAAAGCGGGCATGCCAGTCTAACAGGCAAGGTAGACCCCGTTAGGGGGGACTCTGACGGTATCATTTCTGTGCCATACGTTTCTTCAGATATGTGGGTTCTGGCTCCGTCTTGCGGCACACGATGATACTGTAACTTGCTCTCCTCCCGGATTTCCACTTGAATGCGGAGAAATGCTAGTAACTACTGGGCTAGCTACGTCCGGTCTTCGAGCGTTTCGGTGATTGATTTCTGTCTGTATATATAGGCGAGATTCTCCGGCAGTCATCGCATTAGGATACGGTCTAAGACCGCAGTGTACTGGTCGGGCGCAACTCCTAGGCCTTCTACGCACTAACGTGCAACTGCACACTATCGTGCAGCAGACGAAGCCTTCGGACGTCTGACGAGCTTTGCACAGGGCTCAGCGCAAGGAGATTATCAACAAGCTCGTTTACAAGGAGATCCTGGTGCCCAAAGCGATTCGTGAGGGTCCTTTTTGGAAGTCTGTAATTTTGCTGCGCTAGACAAACGCCTTCGACAGCTCGCTTCGCGCTCGTGGTCAAGTAGGTGAGGTGGTACCTGAATTTTTTGATGCGCGATAGCTCGGTATTCTAGTGAATGGTAGCGTCGAAATGGTCCCAAAAGGACTGCCATCCACAAAGACTGCCATCAGAAGTTGGTATCTGGAGCTTGGGCAGTTGAACCGCAAGCGGACGGTGCGCTCTCACATGCCATGCTGCTTCACTGGATCTCAGAAGTTCTAGGTTACTTGGCCCGAGTCCCGTGGCTCGTGACTGCCTTGTGGCTGCCTTCTCACGTTCCTGTAGCCGGAAATTAGCTCATGACATATCGTAAAGAATCTTTGTGTTGCACTCATCTGCTATTTCCACTTAATGATCCAGGTTTCCTTCGTCCGTTGCCGCCAGAATGACCTCGTCGAGCATTGAAAGTGCTGCTTCTTTATCTTTCAGGAAATTCATGTGGCCGGTAATCTCGGAGGCATCAGGATCCGGTTGCTGCAGCTGGTCTGATAACGTTGCTAGGGCTCGGGTGACACCAGCTTTTATCGAGCCGCGCTTCTTCCAAAGATGGTCAGCCGTCGCCATGGTCGTGACGTTTAGGGAAGTCTCCGAAGGGGCGGATCCCGGGTTTCGTGCGCCAAATGTAACAAAATAACCGGTTCGCAGACGTTAGACGGAGACAACCCGTTTATTCAGCGTGGAGCCCAAGCTGTCCATCCCTAGCCCGTGCCTATTTCCACTTCGTTCTTTTTGATAGTCTGGCCCGCTCAAAGAGAATAAAGGTCCCTGGATCGTTTCCGGGTTTCGGCACCAAAATGTTGAGGAAAGGATTAGCCACCGTGCCCATAGCGAAGCCTACCCATCCACCTCTTCTTTATTCCGAATGCCCTGCTCTTACCTACGATGATAATAATGTCGCTCCTCGTCCTCTGCACAATTTGCAACATCTGTCACGCCAACATTGGCACCGAAATCAGTTTAATGGGAACTACTTTGGCGCACTTACACAAAGCAGTTAGCTCCGCTCCCGGTAGCTTTCGCTTCATTGCCACAAAAAGTTGTCCCAGAGTATGGCATGCACATTCTACATATTGTGATTATACGGCCCCAATAACGCTAAAGAGAGAATAAATGCAACACATTGATCATCGTCAAAGAATATCCACATTAGGATGTCCCAGTAATAACAATAAATTTGGATCTTCAACTCGCATGCTTAGGTTTACTGGTCTCTCAGGTGCAATTGCTAATCAACACCAGTAAAGTGACATAAAAGAACGATAAGTGGGTTTCAGATGTATCTTTGAAAGGTCTGTTTCAGTACCTCACCCGAGCATCAACCTATTAAGGAAGTTCTGTTCAGTGACACTGCCATCAATCACCCATCATAATAAAAGGCATTTGGTGCCACATGCATGTGCCATATAATAAGTTGCTCCACTGGCTCCAGTGAAGTAGGCAATGCATAAAGACAGAAGTGTAGCGAGAAAAGTTTTTCTGGAGGTTGGAGCGGGTTCAAGTATGCTTTATGTATATTCGTGCGTGCCTTTGTATGTGCACGTGTATTTATGTACGTGTAAAAATGAAAAATTTAAGATGGGGAGGGAAACGTTCACCCTCTTGCTTCCTTGGCAATGCCTCTGCTTCAAAACATATACATAGGCTCACAAAAGGGCAAATGCTTTCGGCTAATAAACAAACCGAGATATACAAATAATTGCAAGATAGTTGTCCTATCAAGCTGTGATAAACTATTTTGTTGCTTGACAGACTTATTCATGCAAGGACCTAGAATTGCGGCTGAAGTTACAATTATAATTGCTTGAACTAAGTCAGCCTGCATTGGTATCTCGCAGCCCATAATTTTGTCCTATACTAAAAAAAACTGCACCTAACTTTTCTTTTTTCTGTGTTACGAGTGATATGTTTAGATGAAGTGACTATCTTAGATCAAGAAGAACACTGCTTACCTTGTGCGTTTCGTCTTTATGTCTTTTACAATCCAGCATGTGTTGGTTGGGGCACTATGACGCTGAACCCAGAGTTCTGCAGCGGCAATGTCTGCCAAGTTGCAACGAAGTACCTTAATGTCGAGTGTAGATGACTCGCCGTCTTCCACGCACAGCACAGAGTCCGTCGCTGTCTGAGGTTCAGAAGCAGAGCAACATCCCCCGAGCTGATCGTCGAATGCTCCAGAATTGTCCATCTCCTTAGTCGTAGCGCTCGATTGAAGTAGAAACAAGTGGAGCGATGCACGTTAACAAAACATGCACAAATGTGCGCTCATATCTGGCGTGCATGCGTCGGTGCCGTTTCGGCTTCTGTGAGGTATTTGTATACCCTATGGCGAAAAACACCATCCCCAGCATGATGAAAGTACGTTTTTTGGCACTGGTACACGCTTGTATTCAATAGAACTTTACTGGGCGCACTGGGAAATAGCTGTGTCGCACTGGTAGGGCCGCTGGCTTAACCACTGTGATGCTGGTGCACACTGCGAAGCGCTGGAAGCGCTGGAATTTTCATTGACACGTGTTGGTAAATACTGGAGCACGCAGTGTTTCTATCAGTGCCGCGTGCACATTAATGTAGCGTGTGCCGTGGTATGTTTTGGTGTTGTTAAATATAAAATGCTCCATTCGACGGCACGGATAGATGCTACCCTAACATAATGCAGCTTTTTCGCGTGTACCCCCGAGTATACCGGCCATATTCGCATTAACCATGTATTCTTAACGATGTAAATATACAGTGTTAATAAGCCCGAAGTTGCACGCGACTCCTAACAGAATCAGGAAATAGTTTTTGCCGCCAAGTTGACAAAAAGTAAATGAGCTCTCTCGATCGCTTCGCAAGGTTTCCCGTCGGAGGCGAGAAAAAAAGCTGTCGTTCGATTCCGCCACACCGTTAAAATAGATGTCTGGCCATGCTTACCCTTGCACTTACTTCAGATAACAGTTAGAACTGTTCCGAAGCTCAAATGCAGAAACTTCAACCACCCAACTCACCGCGTCGAGAGCGTTCTTACCTAGTGCCCGGTCCAGCAAGCATTAAGCCCATAGATATTGTGCCAGCCACGTCGGTGTATACGTTACCGGTGCTTCTTGCTTCGTGTACACACAATTTTAAAGTATGAGAATAACTGTAAAGTATAGTTCAGACAGAGATGAACCTAAATCGACTATTTTGCCTGGTGCAGATGTCCGCACAAGGAGAGCTGATGATCGATGCGTCGCGCTTTCCCCTACGCAGGCTGTCACCGAAAGCTGCCAGCCGCGATTAGCAGGTCCTTCTCTGACTGATATGCAACTACACGCAATTTACAGTTGGTGATTTGGTACGCCTTCGTGAACTGACTCCCTGGCATACGTTTTCAGCGGATTGCATTAGTATCTCTTTTGGGCGTTTCTTTTAAATTTTAGGTACTGATATAACTGCATATTTCTGTATACTGGCATGCCCACTGTATGCTGCCAGCGGAGGCCAAAAAAAAAAAAAACGGCTGTCGCTCAGTTTCGCCCCTCTGTAAATGCATGCCTGGCAATGATTGACCTTCTACTTACTTCAGGGACAAATTAGGTAACTGTTAGAAATGTAACAATTATCTAATGCAGTAACTTGAAGCATCTAACAGGAGGTAACAGCATTTTCTAACAGGAGGACCCCTTTCAGCCTTGTGGTATGGGACCTCCTTCTGTATATTCTACCTCAATGCGTGTATATTTTTTGCGACAAATAAAAAATATCTTCTTCTTCTATCGCAAATCAGCTGCTTCGAGAGCGTCCTTACCCAGTACCCCGTCTCAGCGAGGCCTATCATGCTGGTGCCGGTGTACATGCTGGCGGCGCTTTTTACTTTAGGAAGGCACAATTATAAAAAGTAAGAATGACTGTAGAGTACAGTTTAGACACCCCTGAGCCTAAAACAATAATTTATTTGCGCGTACGATGCCCGCACAAGAAGCAACGACGATGGATGTGTCATGCTTTCAGGAACGCAGGCTGCCACCGAAAGCTTCCTTCTGAGCGCAGTAGCCGGTATTTTCGGACTCGTATGTAAGAACACGCACATTCGATTTGGTAATTTGGTACGCCTTAGTGAACTAACACACAGACGTACTTTTTCAATTAAAAAAGCTCCGAACCTCCGAAGTGATTTCGTCGGAGCTTTCTTCGTTGTAGGTATCGATATAACTGAAAATATGTAATCAGGCACGCCAAATGTATAATGCTGTATTGTCGCTTGCGCGAAAAAAACTCAATATTCACTTGTGTACGCGCATATCTACCAAACAAGTCAATTCAAATCATCTGTACATGTTGACCAGTAGCAAGTGTGAAAACCAATTATCAAAGGAAAAAAAAACCATCGGCAGCAACAGCCGAAATTCTGTGGCTGCTTCTCCAATCAACTTGAGATTTTTCAGAGTCACCATGTGGACGCTTCGAAAAACTTGGAGCTCTTGCTAATATCCGCACGCCATTCTGTGCCAGGAATTCATTTGTCACTTTCGACTCAAGACGCAATTGTTATTTGGAAAAAGAATATCGCGTCAATCTTGTCTTTGCGACGTCTAAACATCAAGTCAAACGGCGTGTTCTTCGAATAAATAGTCATTTTACAACCAACCTATCACGTTGTAAGGTAGCGTAGTGACAATTAAGAAAAAGAAAAGGTAGCGTAGTGCATAATATACTCGGTTCGAAATCGAAGGGTGGTGAGTTTGAATCCCCTCAAAAAGCATTTTGTTTTCTTTGTTTTTGTTGTTTTGATTTGTAACGTTAATTCAAGCCATTCCACCTATATATTTATTTATTTATGTCGAATGCACACTTCCATTTTAACCCTGTAAAGCCATTTGGCGCAGAGTACTAGGACGCGGCCGCTCCAGCGTCCCAGTAGCAGCGCTGGGAGATGCTGGTACCACGCTGGTACCAGCGCCATACTGGGCCCATAATCAGGCATGGCGCTGGACGCTGGTACCCAGTGGCGCTGGTTAATGCACTAGGGAACGTCACGTGTTTAGTCGTTGATAAGTGGCAGAGCACGTCTATACAGATGTAAGAACACCTGAAATACTACAACGGTATATGTGCTAATATTTTTAGTGACTGCGAATTACTTTAGTTTCTTTAAAGTGTAGCACAAAAACACAGTGGCTCATTCACAGTGTATCAAAACCATTTTTCACTACAGTAGCCAATCAAGGAATTTTTTAACTATTCGTTACTTGTTAATTAGGCAGTTTTATTTCCCTTTTGCATTTAATAGGTCTTTGGACCTTTCTGTTATGTTTAGATTGCTTATCTGCCCACGGTGTAACAATGTGTTGGCCCCATCGCCATCGCTATCGTCATGGCCGTTAAAATAACGTGATTTAAACTAGCTTAAAATAATTGTACGGCCTCGATTTTTTGGTAAATTTTGCGTTATCGCTATTATTATAGTTAATAAGGTGAAAATTCTGTAGATATCTTACCACAAGTGAAGATGGTTACTTTGGATGCCAAGTATGCTGCAGGTGAGCGGGCTGTTTTTGTTCCTCTGCTTGTCAGCAGTAGCAATAGCAGACGACTGTTGTTTCTCTTCGATAACCTTAGGCACGGAGGGACTGTACTTTTTTCATATGAAAGTTGCAAGTTCGTTGCTTCTGTCGTAAGGGAAGCGTTCTTTCAAGCGTTGAGAGGAAAAGCGTGGCGTTCTGTATGAAATAAATTAACTTAAACGGCACCGTATAGAGGTTACTTGCCCTGAATACAACATCGATCTCTCGAAAGGGATAAGCATTTTAGTATTTTTAAGTGAATGGAGCGTATTCACTGAATGATTAGTCACTATTATAAAGTACTAAGTGGCAGCAATATATATAACTGGTAATATTTTATGCATTACCACACGAAGGTGACACATGCATATTTATTTTGTATTGCGTTCTTGCAGATGTAATGGGCCAATTGGCACCTATTTTCATTTTCGCTACATGCTTTTCTTTTTCATATTTCCTGCGACTGGTTAACAAAATGGCCCATTTGTTTGCATCTTCAGCCCACAAGGTACTATACACTTTGTATTCCATCATCATTGGCTTAACGCAATTCTACCCGGTAGAGTTGTGCTATTTCCGTTCAGCATTGGGCCTCGATAATATCAGCACTTCCTGTGTACAATGTTTAAGACGTGGGGATGGGCAAGCTACCAAGCAAAGTAAAAAGTGGGCACCACCACCTTTTAGAACAAATTGTCACCTTGCTGACATTTACTTCTATGCAATCTTTCCCTCATAAATACTGTTATAAGCCACAGCATTTTTATACTGTGTCTCGGCACTGTCCTCATTACCATGGAAGCAGCTGTTCGTACAAGACGTCTGTGTGTTGCATAGTGGTTGCTCTGTATGGCGCAACTTATGTTCAATAATCGTGTCATCAGAACACCTCGCGATTTTTGAGCAGCAAGATAAGATGCGTGACCCAGCCAGTTCCTGCAATACGGGGTGTGGAACAAAATGTAGTGTTACAATATGCCTGTGGTGTTGTACCAGTGGGTTTACACAGGTAAAAAAGCTAGCCTCCAGAGGTTCAGCGTATAAATGGTGGGGACACATTGATTTTAGCTTGTGTCTGCAAGATCTTCAAAAGTCGGCCAGTTTTTGTAATGAATTTTTAGGTTAGCTCAGCAGGAAACGCCTAGGCTAAATAATTAGGCAAAAATGCACCGATGTAAACTTATGGATAACATAGGTGGACCCAGCGTGACGCTAAGTCATTCTGGAAAGTAATGCATTACGTAATAAAGAAGAAAACGTAAAAGGTGCTCATACACATGTATGCAGAAATAGCAAAAACCTGACTGTTAAATCAAAGGGTGCACTGTAGGGGAAAACAAAGTAGGCATGAGGGCATATCTGTGCATATTAAGTAAAGGTAGTTCCACCTGCCAATCAGGCATACGTAAGAGTCTATGGTAAAGGTTACCATTCATGTATGGGTAGGAAATGGGCAGCGGTAATAGAAAACATCAACAGGAAATAGGCAAAATGTATGCAGACGCTTCTCTCCTAAAGCACACTAACAAAGCTACAGAAGGCTGCACTAGTGTGGCATATGAACGCTTTTTAGTTGTGCCCGTCTCTATGCTGGACAGATGGGCCATTCCCATTACTGAAGAGAAAGACGAACACAATTATTGAGAAGTCTCTGCTGGTTCTTTAAAGGCAAATAAATATAGCTTGGGAGAGTGGTCCCCTAAAACTCCCCTTTTCATGAGTTGCAGGCTCACCCATGAACTTGAATTGTGGTCCTCCACTAGGCAGATATTTCTGGGAGTGTTTGAGAATTTTCTAAGTAGTACAAACTCCCATTATTCTGACCTTTTTATTTTAGTTTTGGGCTTTAGGAAGTTTCTGAACTGTCTGATGCCAATTGGCATGCCTAAATATTGTGAGGACCATTTCAGATGGCACATTCCATGTTTCAGTTTGATTAGTATACTTCTAGGTGCATTTGGTCATATAGGAAAGATGATTGCTTGTAAAAATGTCCCCATGTGGTTGCTTAACAGTTTATCGGGAGAGTACTTGTAGTCAGCATTTCAATTGTATTTGGAGATTTCTGTATACATATTCCTGCAATCTACCTGTCGTTTGAATGGAGAAACTGTTCTTTATTATTACGGTACAGATATTGGGGGTGCAGTTTTCTTGAAATATCATCGGGGATCTTTTGTCTGGGCATAGATTAGTAGCGAAAATAACTCTCCTAGTGCGTATTTGCTTTAGCAGCTTTTCTTTCAATGCAGGCTAAGTTCCTTGCTGTTCAGGCTGATTTGAAGTCGGTGGTCAAGTAAGATGCAGCGGTCATGCATATGCTAACGCTATTAAAGGGCCCTAAACAACCTGTTATACTTTTTTAAAACACCTAAACTAAACATGCGCATTGTGTGCAGATTGCCGTCACGATCACCGATGTCACACGTGGCAGCACTACAAGTCGCTGGCGCGCCACAAATTCGAAAAAAGAATCCCTCCTTTCTCACCTCATGTCTTATGGTTTTGGGAAGTCTCCCACAGGCGTCATCTTTTCAATGTGTGGGTGGGCACCTGCAGCGCTGAAAATGTGCCTGGAAAAATAAACCTTGTGAAATCTAAAGTGGTATTTTCTGATTTGATTGTTATTGCTGCCGTGCGAATGGCATCCTGTGAAATTTTCAATCACTGCATTCGATGCTTGAATATAGCAGAAAAAAGTAGTGCATGATCAAGATAGGCAAGGGCATGACTGTCATTTTAGTCCAGAGAATACACCGTCCATAATTCGTCTGCAACGTAGCATGAGCAAACTAAAGCAAAAGGAACTCGGTGACCAGCACATTGGTGTTGTCGACTACAAGACACATAGTTGAGTGTTCTGGTAAGTATGGGAGTAAACTAAAATCATTCAATTTCGTGAGTTGCTAGCTGCTCCGAACTTGGTTTATCTCTTCTTCACTACACTTGTAGTCTCGTTCTTGTCACATGGTGTATGTGCCGGTCATGTGCTGTAGTGACATGTGGAGGCCGGCGTTGTATGGCGCGCTTTGCTGCCAAATGTATGGCGGTCTTGAGAAGTGCAGGATTCAGCATGCATTTTCAGCAGATGTCAGACAACTAGTGGCAGTATGCTCTAACAAAATTCGACTCCATTAAAATCATTTTGATGAAAAGGGGTGTGTATTCATCTGTTTATTCAACACTACTATCTCTCACCTCAACAGTTTAATCTCTGCACAAAATTCTCAGTCAACATGAAGCTGTTGCCAGGCAGTAGCTTTGCATAGCAGCTTGCAACTAACAACTGGCAGATGACAGCTTTAAAAAAAAGTTCACACAGAATGGGCACCACACATTAGCCATTTTGATGACTTTTTTTTCTATACAAAGAACCTATTACTTATGTTCACACAAGTAGAGGCTGAATAGCCTGCTAACAGCTCCATGATATTTGCTGCCTTAAGAAGGCAGCCATTTTAAAAAATTTGCACCGTAAAATTTTAACGCTTTGCAGATTGTGGCAAACGTTTGTCATGTGAACCACAGAACAGGTAGATGCTCAATCAGTTGCAACTGAGAGTTTTTCCTGTCCATTCATTCAAATTACTGCGAGCTTAGAGTGGGACGGGCTAAACGGTACCAGTGATTTGCTTCCACCAGGCTTCTACTGTAAACAGATAAGGTCAGCTGCAAAGAAAGCACTGCTACCTTTTAGCTTGTCAAGCATGCCATTCCCATTATGTCCTTGCTGAATGCTTTTGAGAAGTCCAGCCCACATAGACCAACAGTTCAATTCCTCAAGCAGGTCGATCATCTAGCGAAGGCTAGAATAAATTACAGGCCATTCTCGTGTCTTTAGTGAAAAAGATGCTGAAAAGTTTGCGAAACTGCCACCTGAACGAAGAGCTTCCTCAGGAACTCTTCAAAAAGCTAAGCTAGCCATGAATCCCCTTGTGCATGGCCTGTCCAGGAATTCGATAAACATTAATAACCTGCATAAGTAAAGGTGCTCTTCTCTGCCCCATTAAAATTTTCCAGGCTCTGTAGGCTGACCAACCATTTTCTGTGCAGAGCTCAGACCTGCATCATGTATGCCAAAAATAAGTCCATCAGCTGTTAGATGGGTGTGGTCCATGAGATTCCTGTGTGATGTAATGGGAAGTATTTTTACCAAGCCTGGAATGCTTGAATGATAGACTGACACAACACAACAATGTTACAAATGGCAGAGAAGACCACCTTGCAATTCATTGCAATGATTGTCATTGCAGCCCTGGCTTTCATGTTAGTTTTGCTGTCACCATAAAGACGTTGAGTTCATCATTGAGGCCAAGAGAACCAACAAGCAGGAGATAAGTGCATCAGCAATCTTTGATTTGAACATCGCACAAAATGTGTTCTACTTGCACTGATGATTTGTGACACCACAACGTGTCTTTATACAGTAAGAGTTCATTAGTTCAGAGATTTTTTGGTCCTGGCCAGTACATGCATTGCTTAAGTCGCATTTGCCGCAACCCGGTTCAATTAGGATGAACCTCGGAGCGAGTCAAGTGCCGGAAACATGGGATGCCAAGAATGGAAATGGCATTTGCGCACAGATAAAACGGCCACAGGCTTCAAAAATGCATGGCCACCATTCACGATCGCGTTCTTGGTACATAATAAGGCATGGCTTTGGGCTCAGATCACAATTAATATAGAGACACGTGGGTCTTTAACCCCGTTCATATTGTGAATGAAGTAGCGATTGATTATTATTGTGGTATCTATGTTTCAATCAGAAAAATGAAACAGCATTGATTTATTAGACATTTATTGATTTTTTAGGGGGGAATCACCTTAACGTGTAAGCTCATTAGCGCGTCATGCAGTCGCGGTTCATCGTAAATGGCGAGAGAGAAAGCTGCGTCATATAGGGAGAGAGAACATTGGCACCGAGGGACGCTTCGTGACGTCATTTTTCGCATCAGTTTGGCCTCTAACTTATGCACGAGGCTTTCCGACATTGACGTCTCATGTCGTCCTGGTCATAAACAGGTATGCGCCCCAAAAATGTGTCATGTACTCACGGTCCTTCATGAACAGGTAAATATATGTGCCACAAATATTTGGTAAATCTGACTACTCACCGCCGGTCCACTCAAAATGAAGAAGGCAACAGTTGGCTCAACGAATAACCGTTGACGTTAGTGGAGCTTAAACACCCTTTCCTATGTGCTGTAGGAAACTGGAACTGAGCATGTTAGGAAGCAGAATAAGCATCTTCAGATAAACTGCATCCAGTTTTCCGACGAAGTTAGAGGAGCATAAATACCCTTTCCTTCCCTTTACATGCCCGGCTTGGCACTACTAGTGCCTCATTAAAAAAGATTTCTCAAACACTGCATGCTTTGCCCCTCTCAAACTTTCAGGCTATAGAAACACTCTTCCCTACTAGCCTCTCTGGGTTTTTTGATAATTTCAAGCATTCAGCATTTGGTTATTTCAAATAGCTTCAGGTCCTGTGAAATTCGGGTTAAGAAGCTTTCACTGAATATACAATGCTCGTTTCGTGATAAATGTTGTAGGAAGAAACGCTAGATATGTGTGTACTTTCACTTTTCCAAGTCATCGTTGTAGTGCCTTACACTTGAAGCACTGCAAGCAGTGCCAAAATAGCCGACGTCATCCCACCGACGTGAATTGACGTCGTCATCCCGCCGACGTCAAAATAGCCGACGTCATTCATTCTTTGACACAGAAACTTACAACTATTGGAACCAGGCAATCCTTCCTCGTGCCTGAAGTTAGCTTCGGCCTAACTGTGCACACATAGGGTCATTCATAGTTTCAGTCTATAGGCTTCATGACTTACAGCCCAGAGATTCCCTTCAAGTTTGCTTCTTCTTGTGTCACAAAAGCCTACCCATCAAAGCCTACTGTAATGTCTAAGACCAGCTGTAACGTTTACCAGCATGCCGTGTGCACTTTGGTAAATAAACAAATTGCAATCTTACAGCTAGATCAGCATCATCATTAGCCCGACAACGCCAACCGTAGGGCCAAGGCCTCTCCTGTTTTTTACCAGTCAGCCCAATCCAGTGCTTGCTGCTCCTATGTTATGCTCAAAAACTTCCTAATCTCATCTGTCCACCTAACTTTCTGCCTCCCTGTTGCACGTTTGCTTTTTTTTCAAATTCAGTCACTCACCCTTGATTGGCCAGCTGTTACCTTAGCTATGGGCTACATTCCCTACAAATGTACAGGGACTGCTCGGCAAACGCACACTCGAAAATTGGCTTAGCCATAAGGGTCCATGACAGCCATTACTGAGGCTTCAACCTATTCAGCTGGCATGAGCCAGAGAAGATAATTGCAGCTGAGGCTTTTTATTTAAATTTACTTGTTCTATGGACAATGTCTCTCGTGAACATGTCTTGTGAATTGTACGTGCAGAATATTGGGTGAAACGTTATATTGCACAGTTTGTCTTCGTCAATAGCTTACTGGTTGATGATTGTGCATGCAGCTACCTGATGCACAACAGCAAGACAGCAGTCCTAACTTTGACACCGCAGCACAAATTTATGCTGGATTCATTGAAACTCTGACATGGGCCACTTCACATGATAAGCGACTGCAGTCACTAATTTCTAGCTGATGTGGAAAAATTGCCTTCTTCTGTGCTTCCAACTTCCAGCACTCTATGCCTTTTGAGCCACAAAGCAGTAGCCTGATTGACTGCATATCTTCAAGATTAGTCAACATGCTTCAAAATGTTTATATATAGCAACAAGGATTCAAATCATCATTTAGTGTACTGCACATTTTACACACTAAATTGCTCAAAAGAACTGATTGTAGCGATTTCTTGCTCCTTTTGGTTCACGCACTCCACTCTATGATATCGTTTAGTTTTCATGACATTTCATTTAATGAGGAGACTTAGCGTCAAGCAAAGGCTGCCGACCTAATCAATTGCTCATGCTTACATATGTGGGCTTCATTGGAAAGCTCCAAAACATGTCTTGAGAGTCAGTACAAATACATTACCGATGTTTTTGGTGAGCTCATGTGACCGTCAACACAAATGTGACTAGTACAATGCCAAAAGCTACTTGCCGACGACGCGAGACTGCTTTTCATCCCTGACGATCTATTTACCCACGCAATTGCCCGCCTAACTTCAAGTGACCAATACCTGTCAAAGACTAAGGTGATGTATGTTGCCAGTCTTGAGCCCTCCACATAAAGGCAGCAAGAGTGAATCACAGTGATGACTGAATGTGGAAGCGTAGAAACATTGAAGTAAGTTGGTTGACATAAAAAATTAAAAAAATGCTGAGGCCAGAGGGAGCTGATGACATGATTCTGTGGACTTTTCCGTTCCTGTTGATTAGTACTTGCTTACTTATAATAAAAAAACCTGATCCTTTCTGAGGCAAGCGACCATATAGGTAACACTGTAGAGTTAGAAATTACTAATGCTTACTTAATTTGTGTGCCTTGAATTATCTGCTCTCTTCTGCGAAGTCATCAGGCCTTGGAAGTAATACAAATAAATCATCTGGCATAAACAAAAATACTCTTGCAGAAAATGCTTGAAAACTGTCCCCCTAATTGTCATTAAAACTTCTTTTGCCTGTGATGTATTTTAGGTTCCATTCGTCATTCTAGTATCTTGCTGAGTAGAATCACAGTTATACAGTTGGAAGCCACGCACACGTTGTCAAATTTGGTTTTCGTATGGCACTGCAGCTACCCCAAATTTCCCTAATTTGTCTTCAAATGTTACCCATGGTCATTTGCAAGTTATACATTCGCAGTAGTTTGGACAATGATTTCTGCACAAAGTGCGCAAAACTGCGGGAGGCATCACGAGCCGACACTGCAATGTTAGGTAACAAGACGGTTTATTTAAAAAACAGGACATTTTTAATGAACAACTGTTTCGCGTTTTCGCGCTGCTCTCGCTGCTGGTAAAAAAAATAATTGAGGCGTATTTTGAGCAAGTAAACTCGCAATTACTAACGTTATGCATCGATTGTGTAGGCAAAATCGTCGGTATGTAGCCTCGAAACTGCTCGAAACATGAATGGCGACGTATGGCCGTACCTGCAAGAACATAATTAGCCGACCGGTTTGAAACTTGACATTCGTTTAACAGCCATGTCGACATTGCTGCGGGATCTACGGGAAAAAGCGAGCCCTGATGGTAGAGACGCTGCACCGAACAAATACGTGTTGTGGGCAGTCGCTCTACGCAGTCTGCGCAAGACTGTTTACTTATGGTTTCAGTAGTTCGGGAACAACCCAATTGCAATCTGATTCACAAAACACACCACACCACATAGCTTCTCTCAGTACGTACACCACTGACGCAGCTTGTCCGAGACTGTTTACAGTAGTTCAGTAGGTTTCAGTACGGAAACAACCCAAAAGCAATCTGATTCACAAAACATACAACACCACACAGCTGCTCTTAGTAGTACGTAAACCTTCGACACAGTTTGCCCGAGACTGTTTACAGTAGTTCAGTAGGTTTCAGTAGTTCGGAAACAACCCAACAACGATGTGTTTAAAAAAAGACACTACACACACAACTGCTCTCAGTACACACACACACACACACACACACACACACACACACACACAAACACACACGCACGCACGCACGCACACACCGTGTCCCAGTTCACCCTCCATTTTCTACGAGTCCGCGCTGGCCTTGGCTGCTGGCACGGCAACCGCAAAAAACTTTACTAAACGTGGAAATGACGTTCAAAGCAGTGACAGCCAATGAGTGCCGTGGCAGATGACATGGTCGTCGCTCCTCTCATGGGTGCGTTCTTCGGCATACGGTTGTCAAACGCACAGCCGGTGCCGAAGGGGTGTGCTGTCTCTGCCGGGGGGCCTTAACGGTCTCAACACCCGGCGTCGACTGAGCCCCCCGGATCCCCTTTTTACTGAACACGGCTCGGCCACACACGGCAAGGCATGGGAGAGGTCGAAACCCCCCATTAGCTCGGGTCCATCGTGTCGCTACACACCAAACGCTTGCTTACGCAGATGCCTCTGCAGGGGTCCCAGGGTTTGATTTTACATCAAGAAGTTGATGTAGATGTGTGGAAAATGCTAAGGTCTCAGAAATCGCAGATACTTGCGTTTCTGCCCTTGAAATTCCATTCAACTTTGAGACTGTTTGATTCGAAGCCTGCACACCCACCTTCGATGTTGGTGGCACGGCATTAGCAGCAGCTACCTGGGGGGGGAAGAAGCGACTACTGGGCCACTGTTGTTGACTGTAGAAAACTGCCTAGGTATTTTAGCCACTACGCCCCGTCGCACCAACTTGCCAAACTTGTGTGACCAAGGTATGACAGGCGGTTCCTTGGTTCACGAAATGTTATGCTTTCATCTAAATTTAGGGAAAAAATCTCTTTTTCAATCTTCCATTTAGGACATGTTCTTGAGTAAGCTCGATGGCTTCTGTCACAGTTCCAACAATGTGGAGATGAGTCGCAAGTGTTGGACGTGTGTTCATTGCAGCTGCATTTAGCACATGTCTGCTTTTACCAGCATGTCTGCGATCCATTCTTGTACCACTGGCACTCAAGCACCGCCGAGTGTTCGGAATGTACAGCCTCACGCGAAGTTTCATGTAGCCTGCATCCAGTGTCGTGGGGAGCTTACAGCCGTCAAAGGTCAGTATTGAGTGCTTAGTGCGGTTATTCTCATTGTTTTGACGATTCAGGATTCTTGCAACCTTTAGAACATTTTAAATTTAGGAAGCATCTAAAAGTTCCTTATCGCTATGTTACAAGAAAACGTCTTCTGTTATGACACCACGGCTCATGTTCATTGTTCAAGGTGCAGTCACGGTGACTGCTACGTCACCAATGAATTTCAAGTCTTTTATTTTATTAAATTGGTCTTTGTCCCTAAGTTCAAAAAGCATATCGCCGCTAGTCATTCTTATGGCCTTGTAGCCTGGTCCACTGGCGTTTGCGAGGCATTTCTCTACCAGTAAAAAAGGCAATTTGCGAGCAATTATGTTGCCCTCACTATAGACCACGTGATATTTTGGAAAGATGTCATTACTTTTCAGAAAAAAACAAAAGGGTGCTTTGGGGGATCCACTTCCCTGAGAATGATCAGGGAAAAAGATGCTTGTTTAGCTATAGGAGTTGTGCGTGTGTTTGGCTACAGCGCCAACCACTCACCACGGAGCCCAACAAAGGGACGCGGCCACAAGGGGACGCGATTTGAACCGACTCTGCACTACGCCAGCTATACGCTATCACTATTACCGGATATAGCATATCAACGGTTAGATACCTACTCGAGGTTAACCCTTGCCGCCAGAAAACATTGAAGTAAATGGAAAAGAGAAGACAGAATAGAATTAGAGGAGAAAAGGACAAAGATGATGGGAGAGAGGAATAGGAAAACGTGACTGCCAATTTCGCCTGGATGAGTCAGTCCAAGGGCGTCGTGTACGTGAAGCTGGGGCCAAACGGGTTCGCTGCCTCCACTGGGGGCCTTAGAGGTTCAATCACCCGGCATTGGCTCAACCCCAGAAACTCCTTTTCCCGGGACACGGCAAAGCCACGCCTGGCGAGGCGCGGGAGGGACTTGCCTATCACAACTTTCTACTTTTGACAACATCGGAGATGAGCAGCATCGTGATCCTCACTTGAGAGATATCATCCTTCGGCTGACTGGTCCCGCAATTTTCTCGTCTCTCCACATGTTCTTGCGGAAAGAAGGCGTCTTATATCGCTGCAGCATGAAACCTGACGAAGCTGAGCTGCTGCTAGTCATGCCCCATCATATGTGTCGGACTGTCCTTGCGCATTTGCATGGCATTCTGACGGCTGGTCACTTGGGAGCTTCCAGAGCTTACGAGCGCGTTCGACGTCATTTTTTTGGCCTGCTATGTACTGATTCGCCTGCCGCTACATCGCTTTTTGCTTACCCGGTCAGCACCACAAAAAAATCAAAAGCCCATCCACCAAGACTTTTTCAGTCCTGTCAGATGCCATGACAAAACGTTTTACAGGGTAGGTCTTGACCTGCTTGGATTTTTCTCTTTCTCGGTCAGAGGGAGCAAGTGGATAGCAGTCGCCGCGGACTACACCACCAGGTATGCCATCACTCGGGCTCTTTCTGTCTGTTGTGCAACCAACGTGGCTGAATTTCTCTTAAAAGACGTAATATTACGCCACGGCAACCCACGACAACTACTCACAAATCATGGTCACCACTTCTTACCTTAGGTTGTCCAAGACATATAGCATTCTTGCGCTACAAAACACAAGTTCACAACAGGCTATCAACGTCGAACTAACGGGGTTTATCAAACTATCACAAAAATGCTCGCTGTGTAGGTTTCCTCCAACTATCGTGACTGGGATGTGGCCCTTCCATTTTTGACGTTTGCCTGAAATACGTCCCGGCATCACGCTGCGGGTTTCTCACCATTTTTTCATGTACGCACGAGAACCCATGCTACCTTTTTATAAGCTTCTTCCTAGATTTTACCAACACATCGAACGACGCCCACGATGTTATCTCGAGAGATCTACAGGCACGTCAGAATGCTCGCCTAATGTCTTAATGATTTGCTAGAACGCCAACGACTTCTTTAACATGCCCGCAACCACGATGTCCACTCCCAACGTGGTGACAAGGGGTCCTTCTCAGTACGCAATCATGTCGAGGTAGCCTGTGAGAAAAGCTGAAAGCTTCACTTGACTGGACGCGCATTGTAATTAACCATTACCGTTCATCGGCTAAGGAGTTGATTATTAGAGAGCGAAAGCTTCGATGTGCTCATTAAATAAGCCCCTCGTAATGTGCTTTACTTGAACAGTACGAGCAACGTAAGTGAATCGAAAATAAAAAAAAGCTACAAAAATAGTTCGCGATAACATCCAATCATTACGATCATCAATACTACCGTTAACCAGTATTTCCACTTGTTCTGGTCGCACCATTGCTAAAAAACGATCGTAGTATTATTGTTATTATCTCGACGGTGACACTTTCTAAACCAGAAATTTTCGTTTTTTCTCGTGGCCTTAAGTTTTGCCCAGCAAATGGCGGTTATAGTGAGTTTCAACTCGCGAAAGACCCGGACGACTTTGCGCGCAACATGCAACTACGCGAATACTTTCACGATCGATCCACGTCAAATAGCATGCCCTCTCTTTAGCATTTGACGCTGTCTGTCAAGCGACAAAATCATCTCAATATGTATATTTTTGCCGTGCAACGCAATATCCTTCATGCCTACAGACAGAGTGCTACTTTTAGGCTTAACTTGTTCTCAGACGAAAGAGATGCTATTCGGACATTGCAGGACCACACAGATATTGTTATCAAGGCCGACGACAAAGGGGGTGCTGTTCTGATAATGGATGCCACTGACTACATCGTCGAAGCTATGAGGCGGCTGTGTGACACTAGGTACCATAAAAACTTGGCTAAGACCCAACAAGGAAATTCAAACGCATTGTTGAAGATTCACCCGGAGAGCTTTTTTTAAAATGGCGGCATAAGCGAAAAGATGAGGCAGTCATTGATTTCTCTCAGTAGTGTACCAAAATACTATATTTCACTTCATAAAATTCGCAAGGTAAATAACCCTGGTCGCCTTATAGTGTCTGCTATCAGCACTGTGACTGAAGCACTCTCTAGGTATGTTAATAGCCTCTTTAAAACAATATATCATTCCTCCTTGTCGTTTTTTAAGGATACTAACTACTTTTTAACCGACATTCTGAAACTCGACGTACCTAATAACCCGATACTCGTCGCAGTAGACGTGGCTTCACTTTACACAAACATTCCTCACGTCAATGGAATCCGGTCGGTAGTAAACGCTTATGAAGGCTCAGCGTTTCATGAATCTCTTGACAGCTCAACTCTTGCCAGTCTTCTTCAGCTGATTCTGCAACTGAACAACTTTGAATTCAATGATATGCACTACGTTAAGATGAATGGTAACTCAATGGGCATTAGGATAGGACCGACTCACGCTAACATATTTATGTGTCAATTAGAGAGCAGGTTCAATACGTGTGTGCTAAAATCATTCTACCATAAGCGCTTCCTTGACGACATCTCTCTCATAAGGCATCATGCTGAACATTTGTCTTTCACTTCACATTTTATTGGCGTTCATCCGTGAATCTTGTTCTCACCCACATACTCACATTCTGCAATCAATTTGCTGAACGTCACAGCTTCCTCGTCCGATAATAAGTTAACGACACATCTTTTTCGAAAACCAACGGACAATCACCGCTATCTCTATTTCGAAAGTAGCCATGTCAAGCCTAACAAGATGAGCATTCCACAGAGTCAGGCACTGAGATTTAAAATGTTGTGCTCCGCGCAACGTTAAACGTGTGACCTGTAATGCACTTACAGGTCAAACGTACCCACCCCAATAAATCAACGACGTCATTAATCATGCCATGGCAGCAGACAGGCGCGGGCTTTTTAACTCGAAGAAGCGCACTTCACAGCGACCATCTACTAACCTAGTCTTGACGCACTCTGCATTAATCCCGAACTTGAATTGCATCCTAAAAAGCTTCACAACATCCTCAAGCAGAGTGGTCACCTGAAAGCATTTTTTGTGAACTACCACGCTAGTATACCGACGATCAAGGAATCTGCGGGACATACTCACGTCATCTAAGACAACCACTCTTTTTCCTCCCGTTTATTCTGGTTGCTGTTACCTGCCTTAAGCCACGGTGCAAGGTGTGCAGTCACATGACTACCGCAGCGTCAGTCAAAAGTTTGGCGCCCATTTTTATAATGAAAAGTGAAGGGAGCTTCGCCTACGATACCAGCAACTGCGTCTACCTGCTGGAATGCCCAGTTTGCAAGTTTCTATATATAGGTTACACCGAAACGCCATGTAGATTATGTTTTCATAACCACAAGGCACACATGACTACATATCCTACCCTGCCTCTTTCGAATCACGTCAGCATGCCGCGGCATTAGCTTGACCAACTTAAGGTTGGTGCACACCGGTGACTAGCAGTGGTCGCGCGACCATTTGCGACTGGCGACCAAAGAGTGACAGATGTTCGCACTGGCAGACACTGCATGCGAGTGACCGGAAGTCGCAAAACTGGAGAGTCACGTCTTGACCTCGTTATCAGCGAGAACTCTAGAAACTGGCGCCGATCAGCTGATCGCCACCAGCTGAGTGAGCGTAGCAAACAGAGTAGTAGTAGTAGTAGCAGCAGAAAACTTTATTATGTACATAATCAAGACAGGCCAGAACTCCAGTGCCCTGAGGAATATAAAGGGTAAAGAGCGAAATTTGTCCGGCAGGGTGGTTCCCCTATTCTAGGGATCCACTCGCGCGAGCCATTCGTTCAGCCCTGTGGATCAGTCCCAGCTGACCCACCAGAGCTCGGCTAGACAGCAGCACATCCCATTCCTCCCATGTGCCATTGGAGTCATGTTCTTCGTCGTGCTCTGCATGCTCTTACGTGATGTGAAAGAGTGTTGGGGTGGCTCCACATCACGGGTATATATCTCTGTACCCTGTGGGGTAGACGAGGTGAAGAGTGTACATATTTATGTAAGTGTTAGTCTGTATTCTTCTTAGCGCTGTTGCCTCCGCAGCGCTGAGCTTGCTATGAGGACGTGGATACAGCTGCCTCTTTTCCCTGTAGTACTTTAGAATCATTGTGAAACAAGGGTCTATGTGTGTAGGGTCTTCAATTGCATTGTCTTGAGTGGCTCGGTGATTTGTAAAGCCTCGAGCCGCCTCGTCCACGTGCAGGTTCTCTGTCACGCTTTCATGCCCCGATGCCCAAGACACAGTCTGTACGTACTTTACTGTGGGTCTCATCTTGTCCCAACCAATATACAGAGCACCTGTGTTCCAATTATGCCCTTTCGATAGTTTCTACAAGCTTTTTGTGAATCTGTAATGATTGTTAAAAGAGCGTTTTGCGTCCATTCCTCTTTTATTGCGAGTGCTATGGCGACCTGTTCTGCTTCTGTTGTCGACACCTGATCTATTGAAGCGCAGGCTGTAATTTTATCTCTATGGTCGGTGAATACACACACAGATCTTTTTGAGTTGGTCTAATAAGGCGCGGCCTCAGTGAACCTGCCGGTGTTCAAAAATCTTGTCATTTTGTCAATATAGTCATCCCTTGCCTTTCTTCTCGCAGCACGCACAGGAGGATCCATGATGCTTGGTATTGGCAATACGGTGTACCATGCTCTAAGTTCCCTAGGTACTTCTTTAGCTTCTTGATGTTTTCGTAATAATTTATCTTGTCCTAGTTTCGTTAGGACTGCTCTGTCCTTTGGGGTCTGGAGAAGGCTATCTTCTTGTGCTAGTAGCTGGGCCTCGGATAATTCTTCAATTGTGTTACGAAGACCAAGTGCCAGTAGCTTGTCGTTTCAAGTACTCCACGGTAATCTCAGGGCTGTATTGTAGGCCATTCTGAATATTTTGCTTGCTTTTCTTTTCTCTTCCCTGTTCATAATTTGATACGGAAGCGAGTATGTAATACGACTGATGACAAGGCTTTGGACTAATTTTAGGGTGTCTTGTTCTCTCATGCCTTTACGATTGTCTGTTATTCGCGAGATGATCCGTGAGATCTGCTGTGCTGATGTTTTGAGTTTATTTAGTGTGGGCAGGCATATCTGATTCACTTGAAGCCACATTCCTAGTATTTGTGCGGTGTCTTTCTAGGGATAATTTTCCGCCGAGCTTGATTTTCCGCTTTAGATTTAGGTCGATCCTCCGTACTTTTCTCTTCATGAAGCGAATGAACTCTGACTTTTTGGCTGAGCCCTAAAGACCCCGTATCCTTGTGTACTCTTCTACGGTGCTAGCTGCCTGTTGTAACCTACCCTCTTACTCTGCTAGGCTGCCTTTGGTAGTCCACGCCGTGATACCTTCTGCTTATACCGCATGTTGTAGACCGGCAATATTTTTTTAGTTTTCTTGCAAGGCCTGTGACGGCGACGTTGAGAAGTGTGGGTGAAATGACCACTCCTTGGGGCGTTCCTTTGTTTGGAGGTCGAATGATGTAGGATTCGTAATCTACCAGCTTGATTGTTGCAGTCGTGTGTCTAAGAAAACTAGACCTTTTAGTATTGCTTTGTTAATGATGTTATCAAAGGCTCCCTTCATGTCAACTGCCCTAACGACGTTTTCCCCAGCCTTAGAGATGTCCATTCATACTTGTTCTTTGAAAAGTATTAGAACATCTTGCGTTGAAAGATGTGGGCGAAAGCCAAACGTGGTTTCGGTCATGAGTTTGTTGTTCTCGAAATGGTGAAGGAGCCTGGTGTTCACCAGTTTTTCAAAGATTTTTCCTGAGCAGGATGTGAGCAAGATAGGTCTCATGTTCTCGATGGCAAGTTTTTTTCAGGTTTCAGCACTATGACCACAATCACATGTTTTCTTCCTGGTAGAACAGTTCCAGTGAGCCAATGTTTGTTTATGTAATTTGTGAGAGCTTCAATGGCTTCGTCATTTAGGTTCCTGGTCATACCATTGATGATTTTATCGGCACCCGCGGCTGTGGTGTTCTTGTTACTAAATAGGGCTGCTCTCTTTTGTACCAGGGTATAAATGCGTCTTTCAACAGCTTGACTGTTTTCACTTTTTCTCTTCGTAGAGGCATATCATGGCTTTCAGTATATTCCATGTTTTGGCCGTACTCAGCGTTCCATTGAGAGAATCACAAAAATTGGCCCAATTAGTTTAAGATAGTAGGCTGGCGTATATCTTTGCGCGCTGGGTGATATCTTTCATTCTTTCTTTCAATTTACGGTTACGTTTCTGTCTTTTCTATCTTTTCGTAAGGCTTCTTTTTGCTTCCCAAAGTTGAACTTGCTTCCCAAAGATGAAGTAGGTGTGAGTCGACCTCAGCGGCATTGCTTGACCGCGTTAATTCTTTACTGCACCTTTCTTTTTGACGCCTTATTTTGTCACACGAATCACTCAAGTTTGTTATATCTGAGGCAGTCAACCTTTGTTCCAGTGATTTTCTGAACGCAGGTCAATTAGTTATTTTGGCAGCGCCAATCCTTTTACGTATCTGACCTGTGTATGTAGTAGTGCATAATATGTAATGATCACTGCCTAGATTTTCTAGAGTGATGTGCTATTCCACCCCTTGTCAATTTTTGCACATAGTTAGATCCGGAGTCGTGTCTCTGGAGTTACAGTTTCCTAGTCTTGTTGGCCTTGCTGGATCCGTCAGGAGAGTCATACCTGTTTTTTTCTATTTGCTGCGCTATGTTTTCGCCCTTGGCATCCTGAGTGAGGCATCCCCAGCTTGGGTCCTTTGCATTGAAGTCGCCCACCACTATGAGCGTGTTCTGCTTTGCTAGTTCTGCTGCATCGTCGAACAGTTTGTCGAAAGTTGCCTTCCTTTGTCGGGGTGCGCTATGAATATTGAAGATGAAATACTTTTAATCTCTTCTTTTTATATAGGATTTTTGTAATGATATGTGGAATTTCGATTCCTTTTATTGGTTTATGCTGTATGGCGGTCATGGATTTGTGAACTAATGTCGCCGCTCTCCATTCGTTGTTATTATTCACAGCTTCAGCATGAGTCTCATAGCTATGCATGCTTGGCCTTCTTCCCACCTTTTGGACAGCTATCACAGCAGGTGGTCTTGGCTGCATGGCCACCAGCTGTGAAAGCTGTTTCTTTTTGGTCGAAATCCCCGGTACTTCCACTGCCTTATGTCGCACTGCTCCATAGTTTTTCTTAGTCGCTTATGCATTTTCAGTATCTTGTTGTGTCATATTCAGTACGCTTGGGCTGTTGTATGCCTTATCTGCTTTTCACTCATGTGGATACCATTAGTATGCTTTCTAAACGCCTTCGTAGGTTCTATCTATAGCGCCTGAATTTTTCTTTCCAACACGTCGAATTTCTATCTACCTGCCCCATGAACTGTTCGACGATGGAGGGAACTATTTCTTTTACGGCTTCTTTCAGAATAGCTATCGTTACCACAGTGTCGCCGTTCAATATTGATACGCTTTGTTGCTCTTGCTGCGGTCCTGCTGAGGAAGATTGAGTGATTTTCTCTTGTGGTTGTTGCTGCTGCTTTTGTGGGCTTCCAAGTTGCCTATTTTCTCTTTCTAAATCCCCCATTCTTACACGCATTAACTCCAGCTCTCAATCGAGTCGCGCGGGCTTTGTGTGTGTTGATTGCGCTTGGTTTGAAGGAGGTTGGAAGGCTGCTGCTGCCCAGTTTACCCTGAATTTTTGGTGGCGGTGGTGCTGCTGCTGTTAGTGCTGCTGTTGGTAGTGATGCTGCTGCTGTTGCTGCGATGTCTTCTTGAGCTTCTTGTTCTTGTTCGTCTTGCATTCTTCTTGCAGATTGCGTTTAGAGGTGGAGTGGTCTCGGGAATAGGCTCTGGACCTTCATCTCGAGCGGGAACTGTATCGAGATCTAGAGCGTGATCTCGCGTCAGACCCCTCCGTTAAATCCATATCCTGTCTTTCAGCGCTGAACCACCAACGCTTCAGTATTCCTGGGGATCATTGTCCATTTTCGTGCCCAAGCTGCTGTGTCTGTTCTTTTCCCCGTTGGGGGACTTTCTTAAGCTTTTTAGTGCATTCCTTTGCCGCCGTTTGATGATTCCCGCCACATAGTGCACACTGGGGAACGCACTTGTGGTCTTTTGGAGGGTCTTTAAGCCTGCAGCTGCCACACACATTCACAGTGGGTGTTGGACAGACGTCAGTAATGTGGCCTCGGCTGGTACACAGTTTACAGTATTGTTTTGTGGGTTGGTATGGTAGACATGGCATCTTACCACCATGATAATACACAAAACGCGGCACAATGGGTCCACCGAAGGTAATCATTGCTATCTCAGATTTTCTCGACTTGCGTGCTTGCACGATTGTGGTGCCCTGTGTGCATATTCTGAGGTAGTTGAGAAGTTCTTCTTCTAGTGTTTCACGCTCCAGTCCATGCACAGCTCTCTTGAGAAACCCTTCGGGTGTGAAAATGTAGGTATTAACGAGATGTCTCATGTTCTTGAGGCCGAGTGCCTTGATGTTCAAAATTTGCTCGGTGACGAGCGCGTGCGGAGTACTCGCAACGATAATGTTGGGTTCATTCCAGGCGCAGTAGGAATTTGTCGCCTCTGCACATTCCCGCGTCTCCACATGCACGTTCAATCGCTTGTGCCACGTCATATGTGTTTAAGTCTCTCACCACAAGCCCTGGTTTGGGTCGTATAATAATTTTCATATAATTATTGGGTAAAGGCGTCCCACGTGAGCGTCGGTGGCCTCTCATGACACCCGACGCGTCGCGTCTACTTCAGTGCACCTGCTCAGGCGTTCCGTAACTGCCACTCGCGTTCCTTTCGCTGTCTCTGAAGCTGCTGTTCGTCAGAGACGCTAAGTCATTAGTTGTTCTTTTTGTAAGGCTTAGTGATGTAGTTTACGGAAAATCACCAACTTGCCTGGGATCTTCCATGGCACGCGCTTGCTTCCTTAGTTTCTTACATGCCCGTAACAAAGAGCAAGCTGCCACTGACCGTCTTTCGCCTCGTCGTCAGCTTCTTTTGATGCTTCGTGGTGTTCGCTTGCGTCGCCGCTGGCTGACTACACTTGTATCGCTTCATTAGACGATGGGGAGTCTTAGACAAAATCTTCTGCTGAGCCCAGTTCAGAGTTCAAATCTTGATCGTCCTTGTCCATGGCTTCCTTTGCCGTTAACTGGTCGTCGTTCATTTGGTTATTGGCTGCTGCATTAACACGTCCAGGAGAGTTGCTGGTAGTCGATGCATCGTACCCCGGTCTGCTGCTAGTCCTAGCATGGTGGCCGAGCATGCCAAGCTCTTGGTCACTTTTGAATGGAAGAAATCGGTGTCGTTTTCATAATACCTTGGTGTCAGAACAATCACTTCATACTTTTAGACACACTCTACGCTTGCTTGAAAGAAGCCGCGAATTTTAACGCAACAACAGGCCAAACTTTCAGAGCCGAGTTGAACGCGTCCAATCCGCTCGACGCCACCTATCAGCTCCCGGAGCGAATCGAGCGTGCCACATTTAACTGTTTTCGTCCGTTTTCGCAGAGTGTTCGCCGCAGCGTCAAGGAGATCGATTTAAGCGAAGATCCAGAGATTGTCATGGCACTTATGCGCTATGGTAAGGTGTCCGCGCTAAGAGCACAGAAGCCTCAAAATAAAAAAAAATTGGGCAGATCTCAGTGTGAATCGATGATATGCGAAGCACGAATGAGAAAGGTTGATATGTCACTTTAGGAAGAGCACAATGTTACGAGGTGGAGGTAAATCATGGCGCACATGACTTCTGTCTCATGACTATTGTGTTTGTAAGTGTCGTTTACGTTCGTCATTTATTCACGTCACGTGATACCAAATTTATTATAGGTAGAGCTAGCGAAATGGCCGCCAGAACGGTATGGGCTTGGTGTGTTGTCATGTCTAACATGACGCCCGTGGGACGATTATCATGTCTGCTCCAGTAAAACATTTCGTCATCCATTGACGTCATGTAACAGCAAATTCGGTATATGTGCAGCTAGAAAAATGGCCGCGAGCACATTCTGAAAATGGCCGCGAGCACATTATGAGCCCAATATATTCAAATGTGGCGTTGACGTGCTCGTACGCTGGGCACAGGGACGCTACGTTAGCAAAACACGAGCACTCTATAGCCTGACGCCTGGCGCGACCGGCGTCCGTTGGCGCGACCCGTCGGCAACCGGCGGGAAATGCGACATGCTGCATTTAGCGCCAATAAGTTACCCAGACAACACTGCGTCACCCTCTTTTTGTGACGGAGGAACTCTGGACGCGCTGAAACGCGCATGCGTCAAAGCAACGCAGCGCAGCGCGCACCTGCGAGTATATGGCAGGACCAGAACCTGGCGTGGTAACGCCGGCGTGACGCGACGAAATGAATGCAGGTGAGCACGCGCACCGCGTCACGTCTAAATGTATTGGCACCTTGACTGCGGCAGTAGTCATATTCTCACATGACACACATCTCATGAATATCATGTTTGCACCATCACATGCCTTCGTCATCTTTTGACGTCGCGTAATACCAATTTTGGCGTATGTGAAGCTAGCGAAACGGCCGCGAGCACATCATGACTGTGACATGTAGTCATTCTGCTACATGACACGCATGTCGTGGTTATCGCGTTTCGATTTGTCATTTACCTGTCTCGTGCGTTCGTATTGCGTACTACCGAGTTCAGTATATGTGAAGCTAGTGAAACGGCCACAAGCGCATCATGAGCGTAGAATGCAGTCATGTTGTTACATGAAACGGATCTCATGTTTATTATGTTTGCACTAGTATCATACCTTCATTAACCAATCACGTCACGTAATACCAAATTTGGTAAAAGTGAAGCTAGCCAAACAACCGCGAGCGCATCATGAGCACGGCATGTAGTCATATTGTCATACGACACGCGTGTCATGCTTTTCCTGTTATGACTAGTCAAATTTGTTCTTCATACAGCCATGGTATGCCATACCAAGTTTCGTATCGATACCATCATTGAAACGACCAGGATAGCTAAAATTCGTAGGTGGCTAGATAGATAGATGCGCTCAAAGTCAGCGAAATTCGCAAAGAAATGCTTTGCACTTTAAAAAAGCCGGTGGTGGGTGTGACCGACGCTTTGCTCGCGAGAATTGGCCGGCCATGCAAGCCACCTACTTCCCGAGCTGCGCTGAGACAACGAGGAGTATTTCCGAAAGTGGTACGTATTCAGAAAAGCTCCGTGAATTTAACTTAATTTGTCGCAGCCATCAAGCAGGACAAATGCGTCTCGAACGCGGTGCCTTTAGGCGGTTCTAAGGCATGAAGTACAAACGTGTTCAGAAAGCAATGCATTGAAGGCAGTGGGAAGTGAAGTTAAAGACAAAAAACGATTCTGCATACGGGGGAAGATAATGCACAATTCGTTTTCTATTTATTTTGACGGTTTATAGCTTCTTGCAAATGCCACCACGTAAATTTCTTACTTTTCTCGAGCTGCTGCGCCCCTCCATCTCCAAGTCAAGTACTCCGTCATGGCCATGGTGCCACAGACTCTCAGAGGACCTAACTTGTTTGTATCTGGTGGCAAGAGGCCAGCGAATTGAAAAAAAAAACAGTGAGCCTGGATATACAGAAATGCTGGCGTCACTTGTGGTCCTCGCTGATTGGTTCGAGCAGCTCTGTGACTGCAGTCACGCAACTCAATCATCCATCAGTAAGTGACTAGGCAAAACAGTCGCTTTCCGACCATTTGCGCAACTGTTTGCGACCAGTCGCAAATGGTCCCGCGACTACTGCTAGTCATCGGTTGGAACTAACCTTTACAGCAACGATATTAGAATATAGTTTTCCATTAAACCACAAAAGAAAGGGGCATGAATACTTCCTTATCTCTCAATTTAGGGCCTTCTCATCTGGTAATGATTAAAGCGCTGAAAATCGGACATTCCTCACCACATATTAGATAAGCCATTCTCCCATACACCTTTATTGACCACATTTGCAAATTTTCTCTGCTTGTTTCGACCTGTTGCCACCGGCTTTTGTGCCACACTTTTGCTGAGTTAATTTTAATCAGTATCACCGTTTTTGTAATTTATATTTTGAGAGCTTCAGATTTTACTTTTCATTTCATTGTTGGTACCCTTGTTACCGTTGGCACTCTTCATTTGGTATTGTAACGGGGTTTATTTCCATTGCAGAACGCAGAACGCGAAGCAGTCAGCAGCGTCCAGCAAGCGAAGCAAGCAATAGATTATGCTGATGGCGATGACCTGGAGGCGCCGAGAAATGCCACTGAGGCCCCTCTTTTTCACGACAGTTATACACGTTCTGTCACATTTTCACCATTCTTGTTTCACCTTTTTATTCTTGTTACCCCTTCACCCCACTTCATTTGTTATACACGTTCGCTGCCCATTTTCACCGCTCATGCTGTTGACCTACTTGTTTTTGTTATTTTGCACTGGTTTTTGTTATGCTTTCAAGACGTTTCCTTATTTTTTTTTTAAATTTGTTGTACACCTCTCCTGTGACGCACCCTAGCGCATCCTGCTCACTGCGCATATTCACCGCAGTGACAGTGTGAACATTGTTTCAGGTTGTTCTTTTTTGATTGATTTATCTCCTTACGTGAGTTTCGGTGTTCGCAATTATGCCTGTACATACGCATAGCCCACACTTTGTGCTTGAAAACTGTGTCTTGCGCACAAAACGTTTTTTCATGAAGTCATGACTACATCGCATTAGTGCTTGTTTATTCATAATGAAATGGTATACGTTGTATCTATTACGATTATAGTTTAGCACGTGTTGAGGGTCCCCGCCATACTCATGTATTTGAGAAGAGCGTTTTTGCCTGTGCTGTGTATTCTCTCACGAAAGCAGGCTCTCTTGCCGAAACATAGGAAGTAATAAACATTTTCCCACGTTTGTCCATCGTTTTTCAATATATATATATATATATCTATATATATATATATATATATATATATATACATATATATATATATATATATATATATATATATATATATATAGTGGGAGTAATAATTCAATGGGCCAGTTAGTCTTCGTGAAGGTATGAGACATGGCACAACGGGAGCGTTGTCAACAAGGATAAATATATTTATTTCCCAACAGTTTCGGGAGGGGTCCTCCCTTCATCAGGGGATGAGTTATACTGACATGAGCTTCCAAACATCGTTGCTGCCGCGTCCCTCTCGCCTTGAAAAATGTTTGTGAGAGTGAGAGGGAACTATAAAAAGGGAAAAAAAGGGGAGGAGAAAAAGACGAAAAAGAAAAAGAAAGAAAAGAAAGAAAGTAAAGAAGAGGAAGAACCACTGTCAACACTGAGACCCCCCTTTTTTCCCTTTTTCTAGTTCCCTCTCACTCTCGCAAACATTTTTCAAGGCGAGAGGGACGCGGCAGCAACGAAGTTTGGAAGCTTATGTCAGTATAACTCATCCCCTGATGAAGGGAGGACCCCTCCCGAAACTGTTGGGAAATAAATATATTTATCCTTGTTGACAACGCTCCCGTTGTGCCATATCTCATATATATATATATATATATATATATATATAAATATATATATATATATATATATATATATATATATATATATATATAAACCACGTTGTGACCGCTCTTGGAGGATCTACTAGAATATATGCAACGCTATGGCCACTGAACCACCATGCCTATATGCATATATATATATATATATATATATATATATATATATATATATATATATATATATGTGTGTGTGTGTGTGTGTGTGTGTGTGTGTGTGTGTGTGTGTGTGTGTGTGTGTGTGCAGAATTGACGCACAAAGATTGAAGACGATGTTGTTGTGGGGCCGTATCTGGACTGCCCTGTTATCCAGCAACCTTGCACACTGTGTGTAGTGTTAGCCCAATTGGCGTTAACTTATTAAATACTCCCCCTTACGCAATTTCGGTGGAAGTTTCGGGTAAAATTTCAACTCTGGATCTCCGTAGCGGACGTCAGCTTCGTCCAGCCACAATGCCTGAAGGCAGTGCGCCGTTCGTTCAGTTCACGCCTGCTCCGTCAACTGTGATCCCTTCCCATCTTTTCTATCCAGGTACATTTTGCGGCACCGACACAACTGATGTTGACGAGTGGCTCGCCCTATACGAGCACGTCAGCAAGCAATACAGGTGAAATAAAACGCTTACGCTGGCCAACAACATCTTTTACCTGAGAAATACTGCACGCGCCTAGTAGGAAACGCACGAGGAAGACCTGACGAGTTGGGACATGTGCAAGCAGAAGCTCCGTGACTTGTTTGGCCGGTCAGTTCTCGACAGATGGCAGCCAAGCAGGAACTCGCGTCATGAGTTCAATCTTCCACCGAGTCGTACGTCACCTATATGCAAGACGTGCTCGCTTTGTGTCGAAAGGCCGACAAAGACATTGCCAAACTAGACAAGGTCAGCAATGTGCTGAAGGGCATAGCTGACAATGCCTTCAACATTCTGATATGCAAGAAGTGTACCACCATTGAATCAAAGGTCAGTGAATGTCGGCGGTTCGAACAAGCCAAAAGCAGAAGTATCACTCAACGTTTTTCCTGACTCCCGGACACCACTGCGACTTCTTCCTGCGACGATCTTGTTGCGCCACGTCCATTCATGAATCCTCCAAACATCACATGAATTGTCCGCCAGTGTCTGGAAGCAATAGCTCTTTCCTCTTATCAACCCACTATGCCTAACAACTTGGCCCAATATATCTCTTATTCAGGCTGCTGTGCGACAAGAGTTTGCCAACATGGGCGTATTAGTTCCCCAAAACAACAGCCACACACCGTAGCTTATAAATCTTAACGCTCACTACCACGCCGCCCCACTTGTTGCTGTTGCCGCATCGGTCCCGTTGTTCTCATCACACTACCGAAATCCATCTGAGTGGCGAACAGAAGATGATCAACCGATATGCTTCTCTTGCCATTGCATTGGCCGCATTTCCCGCTACTAGCAAAACAGATGGTCTCTCTGGCAACGTTTTCTAGACGAGCACCGACAGGATCCTGGGCAGTATTCACCACCTCTTTTTGTCGATAACCACCTTTAGGACCTTCCACCTAGCCTTTCTAGGCTACGCTCCAAACCATCGTACGCCGATGTCGTCGCCCAGGAAACCCGGTCCAGCCGCTTGCCATCGCCTCAGAATCGCCAGCCACGCCCCTATCAACGCCGTCACTCCCCGTCAACGGCGTATTCTAGGCAGTTCTCGGGAAACCACCAGACGCAGCTCCTAGAGGTGGCGCTGCATTCATAACTCGGACCGAAAAACTTCTACCGACTACTAATTCTCGGCGAAATTTACTTGGTGTTCTCATTGATGGCCTGACCGGTACAACTCTAACAGACACTGGTGCCCACATATTCGTGATAAGTTCACATCTTCTATTCCGCCTGAAAAAAACTTTTACCCCTCCTATGTCTTCGACTGTGCGAGTAGCCGACGGCAGTCGAACATCAGTTCTTGGTACGTGCACTGCCCACGTTACTGTTGCCGGCCTTCACACTTCAGTTCTTTTTGCTGTTGTGGACCCTTGCCCACTTGACGTGATTCTCGGCATTGACTTCTTGACCACGCATTCAGCCCTCATCGATTGTTCAACCGACCATTTACAGCTACAGTTGCCTTTGTACTCTGATGTCCCTCCTGCGGGTCGCACACAGCCACGGTCCGTGGAGTGTCTATTATTACCGCCTCAGGTCACTTTGTACATTTCTATGTAGCCGTTCCCACCTGTTTCTGAGGGCGACTATTTGACAGCTCCACCCATTGACCTGGCCGTTTTCCGGAACATCCTACTTCTTCAAACTATAGTGAGAATTAGCGACAACAAGACGCTTCTCCCTGTTCACAACTTCTCCGTGTTGACCGAGGTCATTCCTCATGTATTGCCTTAGCAGAACTCTCCACTATGGAGCAATGTACAATTGCATCTCTCACTCCTCAAATCAAGACCATAGTCGTACCTGTGGAGCTTTCCTAGACAAATGATATGGAGCTTTCCTAGACAAATGATATCAAATGACCTGTCGCCGTCTCAAGTTTAAGCGCTATGTTGTGTTCTATTTTCTCACCTCCACATTTTTCATATCAAGGACCGTTCCTTGGGCCGCACGAGCGTCATAGCCCACCGTATTGACACTGTCGACGCCCGTCCCATTCATGAGCGTCCTTACCGTACACCTCATTCAGAGCACCAAACTATCCAGACGAATGCAGCGAAAATGCTTGACAAAGACGTCATAGAACCTTCCAACAGTCTTTGAGCATCACCTGTTGTGCTTGCTAAAAAGAAGGACAACACTTGACGGTTCTGAGGCGGCTATCGCCATCTGAATCGAATAACCAAGAAGGATGTCTATCCTGTAGCTCGAGTTGATGATGTGCTTGACTCCCTTCGTAGTGCCAAGTATTTGTCTGCCCTGGACCTACGATCTGGATATTGGCAAATTTCAGTTAATGGCCGCGACCGCGAGAAGACGGCATTCATAACACCTGACGGGCTTTATCAATTTAAAGTCATGCCTTTTGGGTTGTGCAATGCGCCAGCAACTTTTGAACGCGTGATGGACTCTCTCCTTCGCGGTTTTAAATGGTCGACGTGCCTGTGATATCTAGACGATGTCATCATTTTCTCACCAACCTTCGAAAGCCATCTTCAACGTCTGTCGGCCATTCTTGACGTTTTTTGCTGTGCTGGCCTCCAGCTAAACTCGTCTAAGTGCACCTTCAAGCGCCGTCAGATAAAGCTACTTGGCCACCTAGTTGACACTACTGGTAAAGTCCGCGCGGTGCGCCAGTTTCTGGTCCCACGTTCCATGGAAATGTCTGCAGCTTTTTTGGACTCTGCTCATTATTCTACTGTTTTCCCAGCAACTTCGCGGAAATTGCTCGGCCCTTCACGAGTCGCCTCAAAAAGAACGTGGATTTTTCTTAGCTTGAAGACCAAGAACATTCTTTGGCGTCGTTGATTCTTGCACTCACATCACCGTCTGTCTGTGTTGGCTAATTTTGACCCTGCCGCTCAAATGAAGCTTGAGATTGAGGCAAGTGGCCATTTCATAGGGGCAATATTCGCACCAATGCAGAACGGCACAAACCATGCCATGGCGTACGCTAGCCGCCTACTTTCTCAGTCGGAAAATAACTGTTCAATGACTTAGTGAGAGTGCCTGGCTCTCATCTGGGCTATCGCAAAATTTTGTCCGTACCTATATGGACGTACGTTCGCAGTCATCACAGACCACCATGTGCTGTGCTGGCTGTCAACCCTTGAGGATCCTACAGGAAGACTCAGGCGATGAGCATTGCGATTGCAGGAGTACACGTTCTATGTAATCTATAAGTCTGGCAAGCTTCACAGTGGTTCCGACTGCTTATCTCGACACCCTGTTGATCCACCCAACTCCTCTGAGTTGGAAGCTGATTCCAACATCCTAGCCATAACAGACTTTCTGCAAAATGCCGACGAACAATGCCGAGATTCATCGCTGCTATCGATGATTGATCGTCTTCAATTCGGCCAAAAAACTCTTCAAGATAGCGTTTTGTATCGCCGCAACTTACAGCCCGAAGGCGCGGAACTTTTGGCCCTCATCGCACGTCATCTGCGCAAGGACAGCTTGCAAGAACTTCACAACGTCCCAACTGCCAGACATTTAGGTGTCTCCAGAACCTATGACCGCGTCCGCCGACGGGTATTCTGGAAGGGCCTTTATCGTTCCGTTCGCTGCTACGTTGCAGAAGCCTACGTCTCTCCCTGCCAGTCACCTTCAACCTATCGAAGTCCCAGCCGAGCTGTATCATCGTGAGGGTTTCGATTTGTTAGGTCCCTTCCCAACCTCAGCAACGGGAAACAAATGGATAGCAGTAGCTACGGATTAAGCTACTCGGTATGCAATTACTCGAGCGCTACCAACCAGCTGCGCAAAGGACGTCACAGATCTCCTACTCTATGACATCATCCTTCAGCCAGGTGCTCATTCTCGCCTACTCGCGGAACATGACCGCTCGTCCTGTCTCGTGTGGTAGACGACCTCTTTAGATCCTGTGCTACGCGGCACAACTTTACGACTTCTTACCATCAGCAGACACGGACTTACTGAACGGACACTTACAGAACGTCTCAAACGCACACTGATGGACATGCTTGCTATGTATGTTTCTGACGACCACACAGATTGGGACACTGTCTTTCCGTTCGCAAACTTTGTCTACAAGTCGTCGCATCATGAAACTACCAGCTACTCACCATTTTATCTTCTCTTTGGCTTTGATCTCATACTACCTTTTGATACCCTGCTTGCAAATGACCTTCCGTTCAACACTTCGTACGCACAGGATGCCATCTCCCGTGGTTTTATCGCACCTACAGTAGCCCATGCCAGGTTCTCATCGTCCCAGAGAGCAAAAAAGTCGCTCAATGACAGCCGACATAGGGATGCCGATTTTTTACTTCGGGCTCTTTCGTTCTACTGTGGCTGCCATCCCGCCGTATCTGCCTGTGCGAGAAACTTTTATCGCAATGTGTTGGGCCTTACTAAGTTCTGCGTCAAGTGACACCTGTCACCTATAAAATTTCTTCTACTACGAACCCCGCTGTTACATCAAGAAGTGACACTGTGCATGTTTCTCGCCTGATGCCCTATCACAGTGGCCCGTCCGTCTAATATTCGCAAGCACCGGGACGGTGATTTTCCGCCCGGGGTAATGACACGGGTAGAGAAAGCTAGCTCAGGCACGGGTGCAGAAATTACGCAGAAGAAATGAGGACGACAAAGTTGTTGTGGGGCCGTGTTCATTAAATAAATACTCCCAGTAACAATATATATATATATTGTAGGCATCTATTATGCGCTTCATCCTCATCTGAACAGCAGTCAATCATCATCATATGTTCTGGCTGACAATCATCATCTGCTTGGCACGAGCGCTTCTTTGTCGGGTCCGTTGCGCTTGTTCGTTCCCGAGTTCACGGCCAATAAACCTCGCTACAACCGAGTCGTCATACGTGGTGGAGGTGGATTGACGTTCCCAGTACCTCTACTTACAACGCCTACTCGCTGGAGCTCCGTTCAGGCCGCCGCTTGGACCCTCAGTCCGCCAACATGTCTCAGAGTGAGTGGGTGGATGCCCTTTCGGCTCCCGTCTCTGCGCCGCAAGCCGTCTCTGCGCCGCAAGCCGTCACTGCGCCGCAAGCCCCTCCTCTTTACATCGTAAACCACCAGCGTGACCCTCCGATCTTCGCTGGTCTCCGCGGCGAAGATGTGGAGGACTGGCTCGATAACTACGAGCGGGTCAGCGCAACTAATCACTGGGACGACTCTAACAAGCTCCGCCGAGTATCGCTTTATCTCACGGGCGTTGCCAAGACATGGTTCTTGAACCATGAGATCGACCTCACCGGCTGGCCTGCCTTCAAGCAGCAGCTTCGCCAAGTATTCGGCACACCAGCCGTTCGATCCGCTCTAGCGAGGAGGGCCCTAGATACTCGCCAACAACATCCCGGCGAGTCATACACATCTTATATCGAGGATGTCCTCGCGCTTTGCCGGCGCGTCAATTCTTCGATGTCCGAGTCGGACAAACTGCGCCACATCCTGAAGGGCATCGGAAGCATTGCCTACAATGCCCTTGTTGCCCAGAATCCTTCTACTGTCACGGACGTCGTCTCTACGTGTCAGCGTCTCGACGAACTTGATTCTGTTCGCCTTCAGTCGGGCAATAGTGAACACCGTGCAGCAGACCGGGACCTGCGTGACATGATACGGGAGATCATACGAGAAGAACTTCAATCAATGGCTATCTCAAAACCTTCTCCATCTGTCACACAGCCTTCAAGCATGGCCCTCCGTGACATCGTAAGGGAGGAACTAACATCATTCACCGGTCCAGCCTACGTCCAGCCACCTCCGTCTAGCCCTCCAACGTACGCGCAAGTTGCGGCCGCGCCTCCTCGCAACGTAAACTCTACTTCACCGCTGCCATCATTCACGCCGGTTGCTGCTGCACCACCGGTCCACTTCCGGCCAATCCCACCCGAACCTCTGTCAGTCTACTTGAGTGCGCTATCTCCCGGTGTGCCGAACGCCCTTTACTACCCGCCTTGGCGCCCGTCTCGCCCAACATGCTTTTACTGTGGATATCGTGGCCATATATCGCGCTTCTGCCGCAAGCGCCAGCAGGACGAGCGTCGCGGGTACGACATGCGCGAACGGGACTTTTCCAGAGGGGACTCTTACGCTCGGAGTTATTCATCTGGACAGCAGCGGTCTCCATCTCCGCCCGCGTCGACTGAGACGCGGAACACTTACCGTTCAAGCCGACGCCGATCACCTTCGCCCTTCCGTCGCTCCTCCTCTCCTCTTCGGCCAGCCTCGTTTACTACTGATAACCGGTCGGAAAACTAAATGATGCAGTTTTCGGAGGAGAAACTGCATGTAACAGTAGGACTCATATTCCTCCAGCACGCCCGTTCAACATGGTTTCTGTTACGGTGGAAGGAGTTCTCGTGGACGCTTTGGTGGACACCGGTGCTACAGTTTCTGTGATTAGGTATGATTTGTGCAAACGCCTGAAGAAAGTAATGACACCTTATAATGAACCCAATCTAGTCGAAGCCCAGGGGAACGCTATCCGCCCTTTTGCTCTTTGTACTGCTCGTGTGTTTATTGATGACATTTTGCATTACATCGAGTTCACTGTCCTTACCCGGTGCTCTCACCAGCTGATTCTAGGGTGGGACTTCCTATCTTCTTCTTCAGCCGCTATATGTTGTGGTGAACGGATTCTGCACCTAACTAATACGGACTCCATGTTCGACGAAGGCGTCTACAAGCCTCTACGCCTGTTCGCTCGCGAAGATCTCGAACTACCGCCACACCAAGAACGAATTGTGACCCTGATTTTTAAGGACATCGACCACGGTGACGTCTTGGTGTCCCCTTCGTCGACTTGCGTCGCAAAAGGCATAGCCCTTGCATCAGGTGTCGTACGCTTTCACCATGGCTCCGCGCTCGTCATTGCTACGAATGAAACGCCAGAGAAAGTTCTCCTGCCAGAGGGCACTGCAGTAGCCTGTGTTGTGGATGCTGAGCCTGTCAGCGTCACGCCACTTAACCCTGCCTCTACCGACGACCGTTCTATGAGTAAGCCTGCCTCATCCTCTCCCTTCACAGCTCTTATCAGTGATGACTTAACAGCTATGCAGGCGCAGCAGTTGCTTGCGTTATTAACGAAACACGCCGATTCTTTCGACACCTGCTCCTCAACGTTGGGCCGAACTACCACTGCAGCGCATCGCATTCAGACGGAGGGAACATCTATTGTACATCGCCGCCCGTACCGCGTGTCTCTCGCTGAGCGAAAAATCATCGAGGAAAACGTCGCTGACATGCTCCAACGAGAAATAATTCGTCCATCAACTAGCCCTTGGTCATCCCCTGTTGTTTTGGTACGAAAAAAAGATGGCTCCGTGCGCTTTTGCGTTGATTACCGGGCACTTAACAACATCACACGCAAGGACGTATACCCCATGCCACGCATCGACGACGCCCTTGATTCACTGCAAGGCGCCGAATACTTTTCAAGCCTTGATTTGCGTTCGGGATATTGGCAAATTCCCATGCACGATGACGACAAAGAAAAAACGGCATTTGCAACCCCCGATGGCCTATACGAATTTAACGTGATGCCTTTCGGGCTCTGCAATGCGCCAGCGACGTTTGAACGCATGATTGACACCGTCCTGCGTGGTCTGAAATGGAAGACGTGTCTCTGCTACCTTGATGACATTATCATCTTTTAATCAACGTTTTCTCAGCACCTGAGCCGCTTGGATGACGTCCTAACATGCCTCGCCGGTGCGGGTCTGCAGCTCAACACTAAGAAGTGCCGTTTCGCCACCAAATCCATCAAGGTTCTTGGTCATGTCGTCAGCAAGGACGGTATTCGCCCTGACCCCGAAAAGATCGCTGCCGTCCTTCGATTTCCATGCCCCACAAGACTTAAGGATTTGCGAAGTTTTCTTGGCCTCGCATCATATTTTCGTCGCTTCATACAAAATTTCGCTTCAATAGCTGCGCCACTTCACAAACTACTTGCATCTAATGCACCCTTTGTGTGGTCCGAGGAATGTCAGTCGGCGTTTCACCTATTGAAGAAAGCTTTGACGTCAGAGCCTGTACTCTGCCATTTTGATGACACCGCCCCAACACTCCTGCATACCGACGCCAGCGGCTGCGGTATAGGTGCTGTTCTCCTCCAACGCGATAACTCTGGACGGGAAAGGGTCATCGCATATGCTAGCCGAGTGCTAACTTCTACCGAAAAAAACTATACCATCACTGAGCAGGAGTGCCTCGCTGTGGTTTGGTCCATACAAAAGTTCCGTCCTTATCTGTACGGCCGTCAATTCACCATCGTAACGGACCACCACGCCTTATGCTGGCTTTCTACAATGAAGAACTTGTCCGGACGTTTGGGTCGTTGGATTTTACGCCTGCAGGAGTATCAGTTTGAGATTATTTATAAATCGGGCAAAAAACATCAAGACGCCGACGCTCTTTCTCGTTGCCCACTACCTACAGCGTCGTTCGACACTCCAGCTGCCACCTCCAACGACACCAGTGCGGACGTGACTCCCACTTCTGTTGCCTTGCTCGCCTCGCTGTACCAACCGCCAATCGACGATGAACAACCCTTAAGTTCTCACCAGCAGGCTGACCCGTATTGTCGGCGCATTATAGACCACCTTTCAGGAGCTACGCGTCCACCCAATGCACGCCTTCGTCGACAACTCGAGCACTTCAAGTTTCAGGACGGTGTGCTGTATCGTCACATATATCATCCTGACGGCACACGCTGGGTACCTGTTCTGCCACGCGCTCTTCAACATCATGTACTTAACGCCTTTCATGACGATTTAACTGCTGGCCACCTAGGCTTTCAAAAAACCTACGACCGCATTCGAAGCCGCTTTTATTGGCCTGGGATTTTTACCAGCGTAGCAAAGTACGTGGGTTCCTGCTCTCCATGCCAACTTCGCAAACTTCCGACATCTCCCCCAGCTGGTCAGTTACAGCCAATGACGTGCCCTACAACACCTTTCGAGGTCGTCGGTGTCGATCTTTATGGACCCCTTCCTGTTACTGGTGCTGGAAATAGATGGATAGTCACCGCCGTAGACCATATGACACGCTACGCCGAGACAACTTCAGTAGCTACTGGTTCAGCATCGGAAGTTGCTGACTTCGTCCTTCAGGCCATAATACTACGTCATGGTGCACCTCGTGTACTTCTGAGTGACCGTGGAAAGGTGTTCTTATCCCAGCTTTTAGGTGAAGTTCTTCGCGTTTCTGGTACCACACACAAGATGGCGTCTAGCTACCATCCTCAAACAAATGGTCTGACCGAGAGATTTCATCGAACCCTTGCCGACATGATCGCCGTATACATTCAACCGGATCACAGAAACTGGGATAAACTTCTACCGTTCCTCACTTTCGCCTACAACACCGCTGTTCAGCGCACAACAGGCTACTCACCGTTTTATCTCGTTTACGGACGTTCACCTACTTTCTTTATCGATGTTTCCTTCTTCACCAGCAATGGCCCTACATCACCATCTTCTTGCGAAGAATATATTTCTCGCCTTGCCCAGTGCCGCCAGCGCGCTCGTATGAACACGGAAGCTACGCAACAAGCAAGGAAGGCCGTCTACGACACCTCTCATCGTGTGGTATCATTCCGACCGGGTGACGAGGTGCTGCTATTGACACCAATTCGCACACCTGGTCTCTGCGACAAGTTCCAGCCTCGATTCATCGGCCCATATGTTGTTTTAGAGCAGAATTCACCTGTCAACTATCGTGTGACGCCTCTTGTCGTGCCAACTGACCGCCGTTACCGCAGCACCGAAATTGTACACGTTTCCCGCATGAAGCTTTTCACACGGCGTTCCTCGTCACCTTGACTACCCGCCCGCAGCGGCCAGGCTGGCCGCTTCCACAGGGGGGAATCAGTGTAGGCATCTATTATGCGCTTCATCCTCATCTGAACAGCAGTCAATCATCATCATATGTTCTGGCTGACAATCATCATCTGCTTGGCACGAGCGCTTCTTTGTCGGGTTCGTTGCGCTTGTTCGTTCCCGAGTTCACGGCCAATAAACCTCGCTACAACCGAGTCGTCATAATATATATATTGCCCCTTTAGCTGTGTATTTCCGTGGGGAATGGTAATGAAAAAAGTCCTTGATTCCGAAAGTATCTGCAAATTCAACACAGCGCAGTAGTATCATGAAAAAAATTGCCAACTTGAATAAAACCTTTCACATCGACGGAAATTGAATAGGGTGTAGTATGAAATAAAGTAAAACGTGAAAGGGCTTATGTGTCAGTGTGAGCAAGGATTGCGATGATTCGCAGAGCTGAAGAAAAAAGTTCCTGCGCCAAGTTCAGGGCACGACCTTTGTCATTACCGCTAGTTTCTGAGCATTCGAGCAAGCCTGCGGGCATTTCCAACAAACATTCACATGCAACCATTACACCTAAGTTGAGTGGTGTTAGGCAAAGTCACTGAAACAATGTTCTAAAAAATTGAAATCAATGTCGAATATTCATTTTCCGGAAGCTTCATTTGGCAAAAAACTAACAAAAACTAGTGTATAACTCATGGATGTAGCTGTGGAATGATTTATAGTTAAGCCATTCTTTACATTATGGAATAATGCTTTTCTTTTGACCCTTGACGTCTTACACAGCACCTATAGCAGAATAGGTAACGTGACGTGTATTACCTATGACAACGTATAATTTTGCCATGCAGGCTTTCCTCGAAAAGCATAGCGTAAGTTCTGCAGGAGGACAGATGGATGAAATTGATTTGGTTCCTCGGAACGTGCTTTAGCATGTCGCTGGCTATTCTACCTTCAGAACAAAGACCAACTGCTGCGTCGCGAGCCAAGTGGACTTCCTATAACGGTTGTTTGAGTCCAGAGCTAGTATTAGCACCCTCCCATTTGGATGACGTGATCACTTCCCCACAGCGTAACGCGGGCTACCACCAGAGCATATGTTCCAAGTCAGCTCTATTGTTGCAGAAAGAGCATGTATTAGTTTTGTATTGATAAATTTTCTTCGATAGCGTGGGGTTAGAATACGCCCCGACCTGAAAGATTCTGAGGCTGCTTAGTTTTCTATATGGCAGAAAGTACTGCTATTTTATTATTGCTCAGTTGTTATGGCAGCGAAGTGTATAAAGCACAAAATTAGGCAGATGAAAGTTGTTTATTTGCAACCTGCAGCCCAAAGAATTGGGATTGTTGGAACCCTTATGCTTGACCTTTCGGAGTTTATCGTGATCGATATATTCTGTCCTTCGAGATCACTTCAACCGCTTGGTGCATACTTTTTACTGTACGATGTTACTCGAGATTATGTATTGCAGCTTACTGCATTGAAAACGATAAAGTTAGCAATGGCTTGGTTCAGGAAAGCTTTCGCATAAGTCTGCATTCTCTGTCATGCGTAGCTGCTTTAGGCCATGGGTAATTGTGCGTGTGAAGAGTTTTTGAACTTGCTATGCCCCTTCTACGTGGCCTCAATGTAGTTCTTGCAGTGACATGTGTGGATGTCAAAATAATTTGCCAACCTTAAGCGACGACGTCGTTATGACAATTGCCAGTTCTGACGCCAGATGGCAAGGTATGCTTGTACTACGCAATAGTACGGCGGTATCGCAAGTTGTATTGTGAAGCCTGTACACCGGACGCTTGTGTTTGTTAAGCGCGACCGCTTTTTTCAGTGTATTTTATACCAAGAAACATCATTTTACTTTTTTTCCAAGCAGACATGTGGCTGGACGGTAGAACACCTACTTGCACGCAAACGGCCCGGTATCAATCCTCACTCTGACTGGAGTTTTAAATGCGAAGCATTTCTTGGTGAATTTCGTTGAGTTCGAGCGTATCTATCTATCTATCTATCTATCTATCTATCTATCTATCTATCTATCTATCTATCTATCTATCTATCTTTCTATCTAGCTATGTATCTATATATTGTTACGGGGAAGATTTATTCACCAAGAGCTGGTCTTGCTAACGGCTTAAAGAGCGCACATCATGCAGGCCAACGGGAGAAGCTCGAGAGTCCAACCCACTACAACCACGTTGTGAATAAACGTTTTTTTCATTCTACGTTGACACATTGCTTGTCCGGCGCTGCTATGCGCACACCATGGCTATGCTACAGTGGTGACGAGGATGTTCACCACCCATGCAGTGAAAGACGACCCTGAACCTGACACTACGAAAAATCGAGCAACCAAGGCGATCATGGCTCACCACAAGCTTCCGGACTTCGAAGAGAGCAAAGATAAGTGGACGCCATACCTTATCAAAGTCGAAGCATACTTTGAAGCGAATGCAATTGAAGGCTCGACTAAGAAAAGAGCATTGCTGGCTGCTGCCTTAAGCACGCACACGATACAAGTGCTGGCAGGGAAGGTGGCTCCACGCAAGCCGAATGCGCTGACTTATGAAGAAGTCGTGGCAGTGTTGAGTGAGCACTACGACCCCAAGCGACACGAAATCACAGAAAGTTACTTCAAAAGTGTATAACGTATTTATAGGCAGCGTAGTGTTAGCCAGATAACGATGCGCACGTGGTAGTAGCAAATGTCCGATGTGGTGCAGGCGGCCAGCTGAGGCGTCAACAGGTGCGCGCACACACACACACAGAAACCGCGAAGACACAACAACTTGTCGGAGTTGTGAAAAATTACGAGCAGGCATATTGCCAGCGTCGCAATCCAATATCCATAAAACTAGCCGGCTTCCCGCAGCCTGTCCGAGTGCCAATGACTTCGTTCGCACAAGTCGGCATAGGTTTTCTGGGCCCCTTCCCAAAGTCTGCCACTGAAAACAGGTGGATAATTGTCGCCACTAACTACCTGACCTGATACGCGGAGACAGGCGCTCAGCGACGCGCAACGGCAGCTGAAGTGGCGCGTTTTTTCATCGAAGCCATCGCTTGAAGACACGGGGCTCCCGCAATATACAGAGGTACTGCGTTCATGGCCGAGCTTTTGGACACCGTTTTCAGACTAAGTGGTACAGCTCACAGGAGGACAACAGCGTATCATCCCCAGACCAACGGGCTCGCCGAAAGTCTCAACAAGACCCTCGCTGACATAATAAGCATGTACATAGATGTAGAGCACAGGAACTGGGATGACATTCTCTCCTACGTTACGTTCGCGTACAACACGGCTCGTCAGGAGACCACTCAGAAGACACCCTTCAGACCGCTTTACGGGCGTGAAGTTACGACAACGTTAGACGTTATGCTCTCTCATGAAAATTATGACATTGAGATGGACGCCAAAGAGTTTACCCAGCGAGGAGAGGATGACAGATAACTTGCCAGGTTGCGAATCATCAAACAACAAGACGACGATGCCAAACATTACAAACTCTGCCTTAGAACCTCGTATACAACGTGGGCGACAAATTAGGGGTCTGAACACCTAATCGTTAGCGTGGGCTCGTCGTAAAGCTTTTGAGAAGGCACACAGGACCCTACAAGATTCTGCGAAGCCTGGGTGACGTCTACTACAAGTTTGTTCAGAACAGCGTTCGGTGTGCAAAGCACCACAGACATTCAGCAAAGATTGTCCACGTGCTTCGGATTAAGCCTTACTCTCAGTGACTAACTGTGCAGACTTGGTTTCGCCTTACTTCTCGAACCTTTAACATCGCGGCGATGTTTCTTTAAAAGGTGGAATAATGACGCACGTATGTGCCAGTGTCGGTGACAACAAAGCAGTGCGAGTGTCCTTGGCCGAGGGCAGAGACGAAGAAGATGTTGCAGTCCTTTTCCTGTGATCGATAAGCGTATTTCTTCGAGGTACTTTGTTTCTCGTCTATCCCGCGTTGTCACAATATACATTCTACGATATTTTGTAAAGCCCACAGTTGCACGCACAGTCGTTCATTCCCTCACGGCATGGTTAAGACATACACTGAGACTGAAGCTAGGCTTGAATTTTAGAAGATGATTCAAACAGGGCCTGGTTACAATATCACGGTCTAATTTTGAAGGCGAAGCTCAAGCATCGTCGATGTTTTGGAATTTCTAAGTTTATAATTGTTGTGAGACAGTTTCAGACAACATTGACATATTACTCAACGGCGTTATCTTTGCAATAGCTGCTAGTTGCTTCCGCATGTAATAATAACAATATTATTGTTAACGATAAATTGTGAAACCATTGGGAAGAATATAATAGAAAACAATAACAATGATATAGTGCTATCAGCGACCCGAGTAAGAACGCAACAGGCACCAACAACGTGTCGTGCAGTATTTTGAAAAATCTAGGCCCCAACGGCATGCGAGCTCTTTTAGAGATATGTAACGACATGTGGACGAATGCGTCCGTTCTGGTGTGTTGGAAGGTTGCAAGAATCGTCCCAATGCTAAAGCCCGGTAAATAACCGCTTTCGCTTGACTCACTTAAACCAGTCACTAACTCACTAACTGTGTACCTAAAGTAAAAGATTGATTGACAGAAGGTTACAGTGGTGGATCGAAACTAAGAACCTCTCTTTCAGAAAAGAAGGCTGGCTTCTGACGACGGCGATGCACTATGAACTGCGTCTTCGACCTCGTTACATTTGTAGAATATGAGATGAGCAGTGAATACATGGATGTTGCTGCATTCATCGATATAAGAAAGGCGTTCAACACTGTGAGCCGCCTTTCTCTGCTGTACAGGTGTGATGGTTACGGACGTTTGTCACTATGTTTGTTGATAGCGGACTAGAAAGGATTAACATCAACAATTGATGCGAACAACAGAAGCTTTATATTGTGCACTAGAGAAGGAAGTGACAGGAGATTTCATGAAGTCTCGAGATTGTGGAAATCTCTGCTATGGTGGCAAGTTTTGTGCCTCACAGTTTGTGTCCCCGTCATCCCGACATGATGCGGTCGCCGACGTGCGCGAGGGCAAAGGTGGCATGGCTGGAACGGCTGACCGCACACGGATAGGCTACCGTGTGCAGCGCCGTTGAATCGGACGTCGCGACCAACCCAGCAACCTGGGTCGCAACTCCCGAGGTCCAGCATCAGGCCACGGCTCACGAGGACCACACCCGGTAGGCCTCACCCACGAACCTGCTCTCGGTCACTGCACCCAGGCAGGAGCCGCTCGGCAGGCCCCGTCCTTGGACCTTGTACAGGCCGACGGACTCGACCTCGAACCGACACACCGGAGCTCGAACTGGCCGACACGTACGGGTCCCACGTCCGGCTCAGGAACGCTGCCAGGAACTCGTCCTCTCGAGCGCCGCACCGCTTCCTCTGCCTTCGTGGCCTCCACCCTCGAGCTCTTTTTCGCACGTTTCTCGGTACGGCTCGGCACCGTTGGCGATCCTCGATTCAGCCAGCAACTCCCCTGGCACCTGGATCCTCGGCCACCCTGGACCTCACCCGGCTCCGTGGTCCTCCGTGCACACGCCCGCGTCTCGCCCAGCAGAACGTCTCGCTCGTCCCTTGCCAATGTGCGACACTCTGGTGACACCGGCGCTTGATGGCATGGGTGCGGCTACGGAGCAGTCAACCCGCATCGGAGACGTGATCCTCCATGCGGGGAATGGCCAGCCCGTCCAGCGAAGAGCATGCGCCGAGACGCGATGCTCGACGCAACCGTGACCATTAGTCAGGCCACGTTCATCGCTGTGTCGAACGGCTGACCGTGGAGACACCTCGCCGAGATCCGCGATGCCCTCGGCAAGGAAGAGAACAGCAGGCCAGGCCGCGCCCCGAGATGCAGTACTCGCGCCGGCAACGCCGCCCCAGCTGTTGGTTGGACGGCAGCAGCGTGGACGGCCGCGTTCCCTGGCCGGAACCTAGATCGCCTGCGTCCGACGCTTCGGCCCGCTGTCTCCCGTCTGCCGCTGCTCCGGCTCGTCCCCAGCCACACAGCCTACTGCCACGTAATGGTCGCACGTGGCCCAATCGTGGCACGCCACCTCTATGGCCCACCACTGGTCATCAGCTGATTGGCGCACAGTTGCCTCGTAACCGCACGTGCCTTCTTCTCTTCTTCATTTCTTGTTGTCGCTTTCGTGCCACATGCCCTCCGCTCGTCTTCTTCAGTTCTGGTTTGACGTTCCTCGGCGTCTTTAAGTCCTTTCCTTACAACAGGCTTACCTTACTAGGGCTTCATTGTCGCATCCTTCAATGGATCGCCAGCTTTCTGCGTAACAGGCAAATATATATTTCTACCAATAACCGAGACAGCGATGCCTTCAACATGAGCACAGGTGTACCCCAAAGAAACATTCTAAGTCCACTTCTTTTCAGTACTGCAGTGGCGAATCTTCCACAAGTGTGGCATGAAGCCTTGAACATATCTATGTATGCAGACTAGATATGCATAAGGGCGTCCCACAAATCCCTATGAGTGATCAAACATAGGCATCAGCAAGGACTAAACGGAAATAGTGACTACCTCAAAGAGCGAGGCATGCAGATTTCTCACGCCAAAGTGGTAGTTCTGCCGTTCACGAGACAGACAGCGAAAACTTTAAGCTTTTTGTGGACGGCCAGAAAATCAAAATCCCTCGAATGCATCGCCTCTTTGTTGTTACACTAGACAGCCAACTCAGATGGATTCAGTGGATTCAGCATATTGATGATCTAGGAAATCTGGTGAACCGCACCATAGGTGTTATACGTCGCATAGCGGGAGCGAAATGGGGCGGTACATCATCGTCTCTTTTCCACGTCTATTGTGCTCTACTCCGACACAAAATTACCTACTTCCCTCTAGTCCATCACACCCTCTTTCATACGACTCTACACTGGCTGCAGCTGTTAGAAGTACGAAGCTTACGCATATATATGCGAGTTACACAGGCCACAACAAGTTCTCTGACACTGGCAGAGGCAAAAGAACACAACTTTATAGTAATTAAAAACGTTGAGACCTGTCGGCACCTCCTTTGTCAAGTCAAGCGACACCCTTCACGTCCGCTCACATCAAACATTGCGAAACGTGCCCAAGCGCAAATAGGCCATGTGTACCAACAGTACATTTCCCGGCTTCCTGTGTCAAAACAATTGCCACTGGATCAAAACTACCCGCTACCGCTGCTTGAGCTACAAACTATTGAAACGTCAATAAAAGGAATTCGCAGGAAAGATGAACTACCAATCATTGCCGCACAGCAGTTTCCATCACATCGGCTGTTTGACAGGTATCAACGCTACATTCACGTGTACACTGGCGGCTCTGTCGCCAAAGAGAAAGCGAGAATAGTATTTCTAACTCCAGAATTACGCAAAAAATATGCATGTCGCTTGAGACATCTCTCCTTTTCAACAACGCCGGACCTCGTAGTGATTTTGCAAGCCATATTCTTTATTAGGCTGTAAATGACACCACGAAAATAGGTGGTGATTACAGACTAACTGGCGGCAGTCGCATGTGTGGAAAAGGCCACTTCAAGACACATTGATGAGCCTATGGTAAACGACATACTAAAAGAGCTTTAGGAAGCTACGAAGTCGAATCATCAAGTGGCAGCGAAACGTGAGATGAGTTGACGAAAACCGCTGATCATTCTACGCAAACGTGCCTCATTCCTGTATCACAATATTATGTAAATAAAATATTAGGAACAATGAATCGTTCATTCTGTTTGTCTACCTAGTTCACAGACAAAACAAAGAAATGCTGTTGATGCTAATCTAGAAAGCCAATGAGACCGCGACCTTCAAAAAAGTATCGACACACTCATGCAACGCCTAAGACTCGGACCTGCTTACACAAAGCACTTTCCACTTCGTATTTAGCGCGCATCATGTTCAGTATGTTCATGCGTCACGACGACGAGGACATCTAATAACTTTTCATTGACTGTCCGAAACACGACACACACCGAAGGAGACTCGAACAGGAATTCCATACGGTAAATTCCGATGAGCCATTGGCATTGAATGAAATACTAAGCCCATGGCTAACTAAAACAAATGGCAAATCAATGAAGGTGATGCAAAACTTCTTCGAAAAAACGAAGATCTGTGACTGATACTGAGCGGACTATAAAATACGCGTTTGTTCTGACCATAGGAGAGTTTTTGCTCTCACCTATGTAGGATTGTATATATTGTCACGTAGTCTTGGGACTAGCGTACCAGAAATCCCAAGACATTCAGGCGGGCAGCCACTTTATTTTTTCGGACAGATGCCCGAAATCCCCGGTGGTAACATCAGCAAGTTTTACAGCCGGTGGGCGTAACAGGAATACCGCCGATTCGTGCTGTGCGCTCATCCTAAACAAAACATGAACCATGTGACCCCTCTTATCGATACATCACACAAAAAGTGATACAGAAAAACAGCGAGCACAGGTCACTGCGTGCAACGAAACAAACGGTTACAACAAATAATAGCGTGTCGGCAGTGACCGACTGCACACGTCACGTGGCATTTTCCCCTTCACAAGACATCATCCCGATTGTTAAACGGAGAGGAAAGACATGATTTCGCGACAATTTTGTGCGAAACTTAACATGAAGAAACAAATATACATGTGGAGCATTAGTGTGTTAGCATCAGCGCTCATTTCAAGGTTCTAAACGCACGACATGTGCAACTTCGGAGCGCAGGCGATGTCGCTGTGATGATGTTAGGTCATCGGGAATACCTCAATGTCGAAAGACCAAGTCGCCGTAAAATCTTGTATGAGCCGAAGTAGCGACGCAGCAGTGTTCTGCTGAGTCTTCGTTTCCGAATGGGAGTTCATACCCAGATGCAGTCACCAAGATGATACTGTTGGTGGCTGTGGCACAGCTGGTAGCGTCGGGCGTCGGCTTTTTGCTGATCTTTATTGCGAAGACGGGCTGACTGCCGAGCATCTTCAGCTCGCTGCAGGTAGACAGAGACGTCAAAGTTCTCCTCGTCGGCCGTGTTTGGGAGCATGGCACCGAGGGTTGTGACGGATTCTCTCCCATAGAGTAATTTAAATGGCGTCATCTGTGTCGTTTCTTGCCTTGCAGTGTTGTATGCAGAAGTCAAGTGAAGTAGAACTGCGTCCCAGTACTTGTGCTCAATATCTACATACATAGACAGCATATCGACAATTGTTTTGTTCAGACGCTCAGTGAGACCGTTCGTCTGAGGGTGGCAAGCCATTGTCCTGCGGTGGCTTGTGTGGCTATAGTGCAGGATCGCTTGCGTAAAGTCAGCCGTGAATGCCGTTCCCCTGTCAGTGATAAGCAACTCGGGTGCTCCGTGTCGCAGTACAATGTTTTCAACAAAGAGCTTGATGACTTCTCGGGCGCTGCCCTTGGGAAGAGACTTTGTTTCAACGAAACGAGTGAGCTAATCAGTTGCCCCGACGATCCATCTGTTGCCAAAAGCAGACGTAAAAAACGGTCCGAGAAGGTTCCTTCCAATCTGCTTAAAAGGCCTCTGGTGGTTCAATGACCTTTAAATAGCCAGCAGTTTTCTGGGGGGTGGGGGTAAGGAGTGATGGGAGAGGGCTTTTTGCGTCTTTGACAGTCTCGACAAACTTTTACATATATGTAAAAGTTTAGAGTGCGGTGTCGGCAATAAAATCGGGCCAGTAGTACTTTTTTTTTAATTCTTGCCAGTGTGGGCGTGAATCCGAGGTGACCTTGCGCTGGTTCATAGTGGCAGGCGTGCATAATGTTTGTGTGAAGTTCCGTAGGCACGACAAGAAGGAAGCTCGCCCTGTTTGCGCAAGAGTTATTTTTCACGAGAATGTCGTCCTTAAGGCAAAATGAAGATAGAGCACGTTTCTTAGCTCGCGAAGCGGCTGAGGTCTCGCATTCCAGGTACTCAATCAAGATGCGCATGTCAGTGTCGTTTTACAGTTGTTAGGCAAAATTAGTAGCATTGATCACTCCGAGAAAGGACTCGTCATCTGCATTGTTATGACTGGCACAGCAAGGAGGTGGCTTGCAAAGGACGCTCATCGGCGTAACGGTCAAACGCTGTCCGCGTTCTGCAGGAACGCGGGAGGCGTCTGTGTGCGCCGCAGGAAACGCACATCAGCGTCGCTGGGACACACAGCCTGCGTCTGAGGAGATGCACGTGCATGGACGAGGGGTATAAAAAGCGCGTCGCGTGTGCGGTCGGAGCTGTCTCTCTCTGGACTTCGCTGGCCCGCTCGTCTCGAGTGCGCTCTGGGCACTTGTGGTGGAAAGGCGCGTCTGTACTCTCTCGTTGCAATGTACTTCTCTTGCAATTATGAAAATTAAACGCATCTTCTACTTGTTCGTGAGACGCGTCGCAAGAGTCGTCCTTCGCCGAATCCTGAGTGGCAGCCTCAACCCCTCCCCGGGCATATCAGCATCTTGTGCGGCAGCGTCGATGGGTGTACGAGAAAGGCAGTCGGCATCCGAGCGCTTGTGCCAAGACTTGTAAAGGACCTTGACGTAAAACTCCTGAAGTCTCAAGCTCCAACGTGCTAGGCGGCCTGACGGGTCTTTCAGGTTTGCAAGCCAGCAGAGAACATGGCGATCAGTTATCACCTTCAATGGTCATCCGTATAATTAAGGGTGGAATTTGGCTATTGCCTAAATAATTGCGAGCCACTCTTTTTCTGTGGTCGAATGATTCGCTTCCGCTTTCGAAAGAGATCGGCTCACATAGGCGACGATGTTTTCGAGGGAGTTTTTTCTTTGTACCAGCACTGCCCCGAGGCCTACGTTGCTCGCGTCTGTATGGATCTCCGTCTCCGCAACTTCGTTGGAGTGCACGAGAACTGGTGGCGACTGAAGGCACAGGAACTACCACAGATGTCTATCAATCCCTGCAGATCTTCCTTGTTGTCGGCTATTATTACCATATCATCTGCATACACCATGATGTATGGAGATGAATTTTTACCAGCATTGCAATGCTGGCAAACACTGTTCAATTTATTTTGCTTTTTTGGCAAAAGAGTTGCTAAATCAGAGTGAACTCCTCTCTCATTTGGCTTCTATTTTCTGGAGATATAGCAAAAAAACCAAGGAGACAAGGGACATTCCTGTCAAAGCTAGCGTTGTATCTCTAAAAGTTCAGATCCCTGTTCTTTCGATTTGATAAATGCCTTGTTACTTTTACAAATATTCTTTAAAAAAATGTTATTGCATCTTCCACATCTAGTGTGTCCAATATTTCCCACAAGTCTTCTTGAATCACACTATCATAAGCTGCCTTGATATCTACAAATTCCAGCCGCAGGGGTCTGTGTTCTTTTTTCGCTATTTTGATAGACTGCATCGATGAAAACAGACTGTCCTCCAACCTCCTTCATTTACGGAACACATGTTGTAGTTCTCCCAGCACCCCCTCACTATCCACCCATGTCTGTAGTCTTTCCTTTACTATCTGCATCACCGGCCTCTAAGCAACTGATGTCACTGCTGTAGGACGGTAGTTTATATCGGCTTTGTCCCCCGACCTATTATAGATCATGCTCATCCTGCGTAGTTTCTACGCATTGAGAGCTTCAATATTCATTATTGCTTTGCTCGCTGCCTTTCTTGATGTTTGTTTAGAGTTTGTTCCTAGTTTCTTTATCAGCAAGATTGGGATGCCATCAGGGCTGGTTGATGTGCTACTAAGAACTCTCTTCTGTGCCCTTTTCCGCTCTTGTTGTCTCAGTGGAGCCGCTGATCTAAATGGTCCACCGTCATCTGGTACGGTGTATGCAGCGTTTTCTTGGTGTTTAAACTATTTTGTCATCATTGTTTTTATATATTCTATTGCCTCATCCTCGTCTAGTCTCACCCCTTGAGCTGTAGTTACAAACCTTTTTTTCAAGCTTGCCTTATTACTCTGAGAGTTGGGATGGTTCCTAAATTTTGCAGTTACCTTTCTATCCTTCTTGTTTACTTCCGCCATCTATTGGGCCCTTTTTTTCAAATCTTTTCACTGATCGAATCGGATGTTTTCCTTCTTCAGCTCAAAAAGTTATCCCATTTTCTTTCGACATCATCTTCTGGTGCACACGATTGTTTAGCGTACCCGTGTTCTCTGGAGGCTTCGTTACTGATTGCGATGGCTCCCTTAACTTCCTCATTTCAATAGCTCTTGGGTTTGTGCTTGCTTTTCCCAGTTTATTTGACCAGTAACTTATCAAGCTCTATCTAAAACAATTCAGTTATATTTGTGTACGCTCACTGTTTTAGTATCCTAAGTGATTATTTTTCAATATATTTACATGCTATTTTATTTGCCTTTCTGAATAAACATTATCGTGTGGATGCTCGTAATGCCACCTTTTCTATTTCCTTTCTCTTCGAAAACTCAGCTTGATACATTTGTGATCACTACCTAAGCTTCTGGACCCATATTGCTCTATGCCCGTAACCTTTAGCCGGTCATTGATTCTATATGACATTATATCGCAATATGTCTTCGACTGCAGCCTTCCACCTTTCATGTTAACTGTCCTTCGCATTTCTCGGTGCTGTTGCAACTGAATGAATGAAAAAGCTTGCGCTGGCACCACCCCGCCCTCTACAGGGCACATATAGTACTAGTGTGTCACGCCGACGTACTGAGGGCATGGCTCGGCCATAAGGAGCTTCGCCCCTAAAACCTCTGCTGGTGATACCTATGGAACTGTCTATACTGCAGTGCACCAGAAGCAAATGCACACCACTTTTGACCCTGCCACGCAATAAAACACAATCATGTCTCACAAGTGGTTGTTTGCAAACTCTAAAGTTATTAGCCCCGAGTACACGTTCAAAAGCTGCATAGGGTGTTTGCTGTGTTTGTTGGGGGGGGTCTATTTGGGAAAGAGCTAGAGGACGACTCTGTTCCGAAGAGTAAAACAGGGAAGGAGGGAGGAGGGCTAAGCCTGTTGCATCTGTCTGTGCTACAACTAGTTAATAGTTTTATTTTCTTTCATTATGTTCAACACCCTTCTAAACGCGTAGCATTTTTAGCAAACTTCGGCGACATTGAGCGTATCTTTCTATCTATCTAGCCGCCTATCATCTTTAGTTCTCCTGGACCTTCCAAATATGGTATCGTTACCAAACTTGGTATGGCTTAACGTGATTGTATGAAGAACATGTTCAACTAGTCATAACATGAAAATCATCGTAAAATGGCAGCCTAAATCGAGGACGACTCAGTGAGCAATGGAAAGAAAAATGGTAGGTGTGACCTTCAGTCACAAGAAGAGAGCAGAGTGGATTAGGGAACATACGGGGGTTATGAATATTGTCGCGCAGCAAAGGACGACGCAGTTTGGTTTGGAAAAACTTTATTGACAAGTCCGAAGGCGTGCGCCCTAGCACACGGCGGGCCGCTCCCACGATGGGACAGTAAGGCCGAGCCCTAGCGCCGCATCGTGGGCCCTCTGGACAGCCCAAAGTTGCGATGTTATGTCTGGACTCCGGAGAGCGGAGTCCCACTTTCTGGACGATGCTGTATCGGTGCCACGTACCGAAGGGCACTCCCAGAGCATGTGGTGTAAGGTGGCTAAACCGCCACATTTTGTACACGAGTTGGTTAAATAAACATCAGGATAAAGCTTGTGAAGAAAGGCAGGGTTAGGGTACGTTTCTGTTTGAAGTAATCGCAATGTAAGCGCCTGCGCTCTATTTAGCTTCGCATGTGGAGGTGGAAAGATTCTCCTATCCATAGCGAAATGTTGGGTTATTTCATTATATGTAGTTGGCGGATCCCTGTTTACGAAATCTCCAGTTCGACCCAAAGGTCCTCCATGGCCGCGGACAGCTAACCCTCGCGCCCTGGAGTGGGCCAACTCATTGAGATTTATGATCCCTCCGTCCATGTTTCCCATATGAGCTGGGAACCATGTAATGGTATGGGTTGTAAGCAACTTATCACCGAGTATGTTTTTGGCCTCTTTGCACACAGCTCCAACACTGAAGGCACGAATGGCAGCTCTAGAATCGCTAAATATGTGTTCATTACGCTGATCTAAAAGAGCCAAGGCGATGGCAACCTGCTCAGCTGCATTGGCAGTTCTGGCGCATACCGACGCCGCATTAATTGTAATGCCTTTGTGGTTGATTGCCACTACCGTGAATCGGTCTCTCTGGCCATCATATTGCGCCGCGTCTACGAAACAGGCCCCCCCGTCAAGATCCGCAACTTGGCGAAGAAGGGCCCGAGCGCGCGCTCTCCTCCTTCCAACATTACGTTGGGGATGCATGTTCCGCGGGGCAGGCGAGACAATGATGTTTTCCTTCTGATCCCTCGTCAACCCTTGGTACAGAGCCTCAATCTGAGCTGGTGGAATACCCATTTCTGCGAGAATCATCCTCCCCGCTTTTGAGCCAGACAGCCTAATTACCTGTGTTCTTTCTTGTGCTTCCGCAATTTCCTCCAATGTATTATGAATTCCCAACTGCAGGAGACGATTGGTGTGGGTGTAGTTGGGGAGCCCAAGGGCATTCTTTACAGCTCTCCTGATCATTGCATTAAGCTTGTCCCTTTCCATTCTCTTCCAGACATGCATTGCCGCCACATATGCAAAATGACACAGCAGAAAAGCATGTATAAGCCTGACCAAGTTGTCCTCTGATAGTCCTGTCCTTCGGTTAGCCACCCGTCTTATGAGCCTAATAACACTGTCTGTCTTTTTTTCCAACCTTTTAATCGTGATGGTGTTGGTGCCCGTTGCTTCTAGCGTCATACCTAAGATCCGAATGGAAGCGACTTTGGGGATTGATCGTCCACTTTTGGTACGTAAGTGGATGTCATTTTCTAGGGGCGGCACCCAGCCTCGCGGTCGACGGCCCCTCCTGACCGGTTTATAGAGGAGAAGCTCAGACTTTTCCGGAGAGCAAGAAAGGCCTGTGTCTTCCAGAAAACTCTCGGTAGTGTCGATGGCCTCTTGCAGGGCCGCCTCTACAGTGCCATCACTTCCTCCTCTACACCAAATGGTGATATCATCGGCATAAATTGTATGACCAACATCTGAAATTCCAGAAAGCTGCCTCGAGAGACCAGCCATGACGATGTTAAAAAGTAAGGGTGATAGAACAGATCCCTGCGGGGTGCCCCTATTTCCCAGCGCTTGCACATCCGATTCTAGATCTCCAACTTTAAGTATGGCTTTTCGACCACACAGGAAGGATCTGACAAACGCATGAAATGAGGAACCTAGGTTGAGACTTGAGATCGCATCTAAAATAGAATCATGGCGGACATTATCAAACGCTTTTTTTATATCCAAGCCTAGGATCGCCCTGGTGTCTCTGGTATGATTATCTAAAATTTGACACTTAATGATTTTCATAGCATCCTGCGTACAGAGGCCTGGCCTAAAGCCAATAAGGTAGTGAGGGAAGAGATCATTGTGCTCTATGTAGTCCGCGATTCGGTTCTGGACAACGTGTTCCACCACCTTTCCCACGCATGACGTGAGAGAGATGGGGCGCAGATTGTCCAAACTTGGTGCTTTACCGGGCTTGGGAATGAGGGTCACCTTGGCCAACTTCCATTGTTCCGGGATGTCACCTCCCTTCCAAATCCTATTAATCTCATCAGTAAGAAATTCAACAGAGTCATCTTCCAAATTCCGAAGCGCTTTGTTGGTGACCCTATCTGGACCCGGCGCCGATCGGCCATTGAGTTCGTGCAGGGCACGTCGCACATCGCTGATGGTGAAGGGTTCATCCAAATGGGCACAAGGTGTTCCCATATACCCCGGATAGGCTTGCATGGAATCAACTGCTAGCGGTAGATACTTCTCAGCAAGCTGCCCCAATAGCTCCGCGCCCGAGGAGGATTTTTGAGCAAGATGAAGTATTCTAGCAAGGACCCCCCTCTGATTAGATTTAGTGCCCGACTCGTCAAGCAAGTGTTTTAAAAGATTCCATTTACCTCTGGTTCGCATTTGTCCATCGACTGAATTACAAATTTCATCCCACTGCTGCCTCGACAAGTTTTTGCAATGTTCTTCAATTTGTGTATTTAACTCTGCTATCTTTTTCCGAAGCCTACGATTAAGTCTCTGACCCTTCCATCTGGCCAATAGCGACTGCTTTGCCTCCAGTAAATGCGCAAGCCGACTGTCCATTTTGTTTGTCTGTACCTCTGTCTCAATGGTTCTGGTAACCGCTCTAACGTCCTGCAGCAGCATCTCTGTCCATTGCCCCAGAGAGTCCGGGATTTCCCCCTGTTCCGCTCGAGCGCTGCGTGACTCCCGAAATTTATCCCAATCCACGTAAGTAAACTTTCTTTTAGATTTTGCCTCCATCTGTAATTTAGTAACTGTAATATAATGATCACTTCCTAAATCCGTCAGAAGATTTTCCCAACCTACCGAGCCAGCATTTTTCACGAAAGCTAGGTCCGGGGTGGAGTCCCTGGTGGTGGATGTGCCGCGCCTAGTAGGAAACATCGGGTCCGTAATTAACGAGAGATCCGCATCTCCCGTCTCCTGCCACAAGCTCCTGCCTTTAGCTGAATCATACGGGTAGTTCCACGCCCGGAAAGGCGAGTTAAAATCCCCCGCCACAACCAGAGGAGAGAGCCCAGCCAATCTGGTTGCCTTAGCTATGATCGTCCTAAAACGCTGCCTATGATCACTAGGGCTACTATATATGTTCAGTATAAAAATGCTGGAAAGGTTGGAAGAACTCGGAATGACCTCAACTAAGGAGAGCTCCGTTTTATTAGGTCTTACCCCTAGATCATGTGTCACAAAGGTGAACTTGTTGCTGACTAACGTGGCAATCCCTCTGCCTTCCCCTTTAACTGCATGTGCCTTGTACCCCGGGAGGGTTACACTATCAGACAGCGTCTCCTGCAGTAGGATCACTTGCGGCTTCTCGCTGTGAGAGCGGACAAATTGCTGCAGGGTGCCCCTTTTGCTAAGGATCCCCCTGCAGTTCCATTGCCATATACGAAATTCAGCGTGCGAGGCCATCTTGATCATTGGAGGTGCTCCCTGACCCTGCCGTCAGGTTCTGTACAGAAGCAACTGTACTATTCGAACTGGGGATACTCATGGGAATGGGCGCCGATAAAGGCGTTCCCTCTGGAAAGAAATCCGGGTGAATCCGAGCTGCTCCCCTGATATTGGGGCTCTGCACCATAAGGCCGGCGTTCTGTAATTGATTCTCCACACATTGAATTCTGGCATGTTGAATATCTATTTTCTGATCCATAACTGTGAGACGTTGATCGACCGCCGAGAAACGCTCATTAAGTTTGTGAATCTCAAGGCAAATTGAATTTAGAGTCTCCTTAATTTCAGATTTAGCTCTAGCCTGCACATTCTCGGCTGAAGTCGCAGCCTTACGCTTGGCTGGGTTACCCGAGGGGCCCGCTTCCACGACCATGGGAACCTCCATGGGTTGAGGAGAGGGAGAACCTACACACGGAGAAGCAGATGCCAGAGTAGCTTGAGATGTACTGACACGTCTAAGCTCAGCCATTTCGGCTCTCAGCGACTCAATAATGCTGCGCATTTCGGCATTCTCCTTCCTAAGCTGATTTAGCTCCGCTAGACCATGCTCTGGCGCAGTGCCTCCCGTTACCTTTTCACCTCCTCCGCTGCGCACCCGGTCAGCCCAGGAGCCACCCTGCATCTCCGGTTGGGGTGGGCTTTGGAAACGGACTGTGCCATGCGGGTCCCTGGACTGGCTCCTCGAGTGCGATGGGCCTCTGGATTGGGACCGACGACGATCTCTGGACCGGGACTTGGCTCGGCCTTTAGACGAAGTTCCCTTTCGCTGGCCTTGGGAGCGACTTCTGGACCGAGATCTGGATCTGGACCGACTGCTTGCCTGTTGCGATGAGTCACGGCTGTCCACCCCAGTTGCAGCAGAACGACTGTTTGAGCTGGAGTTGCGGTGTGCAGGCTGGCTCACACCCTCGTCGGCGTTAGCAGGTACCGTTTGCTGACTACGACGCTCTGATTCCGCACGGCGCTCTCTTCGCCGCCTTCGCACAATAAATGGAAGCTGAAACCTTTGCTGGCAACTTTTATCCGTCGTGGCGTGTGGGCCGCCACAGAATCCACAGGTCGGGGAACATTGATGGTTCTCATCAGGGTTGTTGATTCCGCACCTCTTGCACACAGCTTCGTCCGGTGTCGGACAGACGTCCGCCCTGTGCCCGAGTCTGCCACAGGCATAGCAGCAGTCATGCTGCCGATGGTAAAGCGAGCATCTGACCAGCGCTGTGCCGAAATAAATGAAGTTGGGAACTTTGTAGCCATCGAAGACAATAACCACCGTCTCAGTGTTCTTAATACGTCTGACTCCCAGAGCCGTGGGGTTTCTTTCAGTAAGGATGCTCCTCTCCAGCTCCGTCTGGCTCTCCGATGCGTCAATCTTACGGATGACCCCCTTGCAGGTCTCATGCGGGGCAGCCTCGTAAGTGTTGATGTCATACTTCTTCATTCCCAATGTAAGGCAGCTCATCCTGAGGTAAGAGTCAGCGTTCGCACGGGACGCCGTGCTAATAACTATGATATTTTGCGTTGCATTCGGGCAGACAATGTCCTGACTAATGAGCGTGGGTACAATTCCAGCCGCCTCTGCGATTGCCCGGCCAAGTCTAGCTGAGCCCGCCTTCTCAACATCCAAGCCACCCCTTGGACGGACGATAATCTTCCAGTGCTCGCTAGGCAGTCGAGGCATTCTCGATGATTTGATAACTTGATTCTTCAAGTGTAGAGCTTTTCTTGTAGCACTGAAATTGCCCCTGGCATTCTCGCCGCATGCCGTGGCACGCTCTGTAGCACTGGCGTTCGTGCGCCTCGAGCTTTTCTTCACCGCGGCGGAACGCCAGCCGTGTTCCTCTCCAAACTCTTCCGGAGGGAGTTCATCACCGTCCATAATAACAGCAGCACCGTCCAGCATATTGGCTCAGCAGGTGGAACGAAGGGCGCGTCCAAGGAAGGGCGCGTCCTGCCCGGCAGACGCCAACTCGGCGTTTGGTAAGCACGCGAGGCGTAGTCGGTGGCGTAAAAGTCCGAAAAATGCTCAAAAATGAACCTACCGGTGAAAGTCCGCTACCGACGTGAACCTTGGCAGCTTATGAGTCGACTCGTAGCAAGATCTTGAGGCACAGCACACGAAAAACCACAAAAATCATTTGCTGAAGCGGGAGCCCAAAGACCCCGGACTGCTCCGTTCTGCGCCACCTGGCGCCACCTCGACGACGCAGTTGTCTATGAGGAAAACAAGTTTATTGGAGCGAACCTGTGCTGCCCTAACAACTGAAAAAATACACAGGCGGCGAAGCAGCGGCCAGCAAAACGACGGGCACGCTAGTGAGCGTCGGCGATCGAAAGACGCGGCATCGGCTGTGCGGGAATTTATATCCCTCGGCGCGAGAGTTTCTCGAATAGTCAAATTGTATCGAGAACGCCGTGATAGCGTTTGTTAGAAACGCTGTTCGTTCGAACAGCGTTTCTAACAAACAACGCTTGAAGCGTTGTTTCTATCGAACAACGCCTGGAGCGTTGTTCGATAGCGTTTGTTCAAAACGCTGTGGTAGCGTTTGTTCGAAACGTTGTGAAAACGCCGATAGCACAGGCCGGCGCAGCCAGGTCGAAAAAACAAAACACAAATAAACAAACCCGATGCATGTTTCGCGGCATTACCCCCCCTCTATGAGTGCATCGACCCGATGCTAACATAAGGGACACTCCACACAAATTAAAAGTTCGTCATCGTCCGTAGAAAGGTTTTAAGCGAACCACATGGACGACTTCGGGCCGCGTGCATCGTCGTGATGTACGGGAGTCCCCATCGGGGATCACTTCATACGTTAGTTCGCCAACACGTCGTAGAATCTGGTAGGGTCCGAAATAGCGTCGTAGAAGTTTCTCACTGAGTCCACGTCGTCGAATTGGAGACCAAAACTACACACAATCTCCAGGATGGTACTCGGCGTCTCGGCGTCGGAGATTGTAGCGTCCGGCATCCACCAGTTGCTGGTCCGTTATACGAGCTCGAGCGAGCTGGCGGGCCTCCTCCACACGTTGTAGGTATCCTTGAACGTCGGCGTTGAGGTCGTCGTCTTCTAGGTGCGGAAGCATGGCGTCGAGCATCGTAGTCGGCCGTCTTCCGTAGACGAGCTCGAACGATGTCATCTGCGTGGTTTCTTGAATAGCCATGTTGTACGCAAACGTGACGTACGGGAGGACTTCGTCCCACGTCCTATGTTCAACGTCGACGTACATAAACAGCATATCCGCGATTGTTTTATTGAGCCGTTCCGTTAGTCCATTCGTTTGAGGGTGGTACGCCGTCGTTCTTCGGTGATCTGTGTTGCTGTAGCGTAAGATTCCTTGCATGAGCTCCGCAGTGAAGGTCGTTCCGCGGTCCGTGATCAGGACCTCAGGGGCTCCATGTCTCAGCACAATTTCGGTAATAAAGAACTTTACAACTTCTTGTGCAGTTCCCCTAGGAAGAGCGGTGGTCTCTGCGTAGCGCGTCATGTAGTCTGTCGCTACGACAATTCATTTGTTCGCGGATCGGGATGTAGGGAACGGGCCCAGTAGGTCCATTCCGATCTGTTGGAAGGGCCTCGTTAGGACGGCGATCGGCTGCAGAAGTCCGGCTGGTCTCGTCGGTGGTGTTTTTCGTCGCTGGCAGTCACGGCAGCTCCGGACATAGTGGGTGACATCGGATGTAAGGCGGGGCCAGAAGTATTTCGCCTTGATTTTTGTAATCGTGCGAGCTGTTCCGAGATGTCCGGAAGACGGGTCGTCGTGGCACGCTTCCAAAATTTCGTCACGAAGGTCTGCGGGGATGACAAGTAGATAATTCGTTCTCGTTCCGGGGTTGAAATTCTTCTTCACTAGGATGGTGTTTTTGAGGCTGAATGCTGGTAAGTTGCGCTTGAACGCCCTAGGCATGGCGACGTTGCGTCCTTCGAGGTAGTCGATTATGGCGCGGAGGTCAGGGTCAGCACGCTGCTGGGCGGCTAGGTCACTCTCTGTCACGACTCCGAAGAACGCGCTGTCTTCATCGGAGTCCTGTGGTGGTGGGTCGACGGGGGCTCGGGACAGGCAGTCGGCGTCGGAGTGTTTCCTGCCGGATTTGTAAAATATTGTAACGTCAAACTCTTGCAGGCGCAAGCTCCACCACCCAAGACAGCCAGAGGTGTCCTTCAAATTGGCGAGCCAACACAGCGCATGATGGTCTGTCACAACCTTAAACGGCCTACCATAGACGTATGGGCGAAATTTTGAAATCGCCCATATGATAGCCAGGCACTCTTTCTCGGAGGCAGAGTATTTTCTCTCCTCCGACAGACCACGGCTTGCATAGGCGATTACCTTTTCGTAACCGCTTTGCTTTTGGACGAGGACGGCACCCAAACCGATATCACTGGCGTCCGTGTGCATTTCCGTTTCGGCGTTTTCGTCGAAATGAGCGAGCACGGGCGGGTTTTGCAGGCGTTGTTGCAGCTCGCAGAATGCCTTTTTTGGTCGTTTTCCCAGCTGAAAGGGGTGCTTTCTTTCGTCAGGCGCGTGAGTGGCTCTGCGATGCGTGCGAAGTTTGCGACGAAGCGCTGGTAGTATGCGCACAGTCCGAGAAACCTTCGCACACCCTTCTTATCTTTCGGCCTTGGGTAGTTCGCAATGGCTGATGTTTTTGCCGGGTCAGGTAGGACTCCCGCGGCGTTCACGACGTGACCCAAGAACTTGAGTTCCTCGTACGCGAAACGGCACTTCTCAGGCTTCAGCGTTAACCCCGACGTACGAATGGCCTCGAGTACAGGTTCCAACCGTGTGAGGTGTTCGTCGAAAGTCCGGGCGAATACCACAACGTCGTCGAGGTACACAAGGCAAGTGGTCCACATAAGGCCTGCTAGTACAGTGTCCATGGCTCTCTGAAACGTTGCGGGCGCCATGCACAGCCCACACGGCATCACCTTGAACTCGTATAGACCGTCCGGGGTTATAAATGCAGTCTTCTCTCGGTCTCTCTCGTTCACTTCAATTTACCAGTAGCCGGTCTTCAGATGCATGGATGAGAAGTACTTGGCGTGGCAGTGGTGGTCGAGGGTGTCGTCGATTCGTGGCAGGGGGTACATGTGCTTTTTGGTGATTTTGTTTAGTCTCCGGTAGTCAGTCAGTCAGTCAGTCAAGAACTTTAATATATGGTCCTGAGGAGTTTAAGCCACCAGGGTGCCCACGTGGGACATCCTAGCAGCCGCTACCGTAGGCGACGCCCGAGTCGGGGCTGGAACGTGGTGGCGTTCCGCCAGTTCTTGGGCCCTCTGGACTGCCTTAAGTTGGTTTCGGAGATTGGGGCTCCTGAGTGCCTCCTCCCAGTCGGACTCACTGGTGAGAGGTCCCTGAGGTAACGCGGGACATTGCCAGAGCATGTGCGCGAGTGAACAGTACACTTCTGTGCAATCTGGGCACTGTGAATTTATGTCTGAGTTATAATGGCTGAGTCGGCCCCGTGATGGGTACGATCTCGTTTGTAACATTCTAAAGGCTACTTCTTGCGCGCGTTCGAGTTTTGAATGGGGTAAAGGGTATCGGCTTCTGTTGTGTCGGTAGTGGGAGGTAATTTCATGGAAGGTGAGTAGTGGGTCATTAAACTTCACGTCTGGGCCCAGCTCTTCGGTGGCTGATTGATCGTCACGGCGGGTCAGTTCTCGTGCTCGATCATGAGCCATTTCGTTGAGGTTGGGTTGTTGTGGGTGAACTTCTTTGCCCATGTGGGCAGGGAACCAAGAGAGGTAGTGCGAGCCCGTATATTTCCGTGTTTGTAAAATGCGGGCTGCTTCTGGAGCGATGTTGCCGGTTTCGTAAGCCCGAATGGCGGCGCGAGAGTCTGTGAAGACATTAGTGAGTGAGGGGTCGGTCATCGCTAAAGCTATAGCAACTTGTTCGGCTATGGCGCTTGTTGATAGCCTAACCGAGGCGGCTGAGCGTAGGGCTCCGTCGCCATCTACTACCGCGAGTGCGAAAGAGGAGGAGTTACCGTATTGCGCTGCGTCGACGAATGCGGTAGAGTTGCGATTCGCGGCGGTACGGTTTAGGATCGCGCGAGCGCGGGCCAGCCGTCTGCCTTTGTTGTGTTGTGGGTGGACATTTCGCGGAAATGGGGTTACCATGTAAGTAGCTCGGACAACTCTGGGGAGGGTTACTGCGCGTTCAAGGCAGGGGTGTGGGGACATGCCGGCCTCGCTTAGAAGTCGGCGGCCTGCCTTGGAGGAGGAGAGGCGGATCACTTGGGCCGTGGTCTGGGCCTCGATCACTTCATCGATGCCGTTGTGCATGCCTAGTTGGTCGAGACGGGAAGTGCTCGTGTTTTGAGGCAAACCAAGGACTTGTTTAATGCTTTTGCGCATGAGTGTGTTTAGTTTCGTCTTTTCTACCTTCGTCCAGTTGTGGGCAGAGGCGACGTAATTGATGTGACTCATTAGGAACGCGTGGTATATGCGCAGAAGGTTGGCCTCTCCAAGGCCTCGTCTACGACCCGAGACTCGCTGAATGAGTCGGAGCATGTTCTCGGTTTTAGCTGTGATATGTTTAATTGTTCTTGCATGACAGCCAGTGGCCTCGACGAGGAGGCCGAGAATGCGTATGGAGTCCACGCGGGGTATTCGCTGCCCATCTTTGGCGTGTAGCGCTATGGGTAGATCACCTAAGGGTGTTAAGTTACGAACGCCTTGGCGAGATTGCCGGTACAGTAGCAACTCTGATTTTGTGGGCGACAAACGAAGTCCAGTGTTTTTTAAGTAGGCTTCTGTGGTATTGAGAGCAGTTTGAAGGGCTTGCTCCAACTCCGCCAATGAGCCTCCCGGGCACCAGATGGTGATGTCATCTGCGTATATAGCATGGTTTATGTTTGGGATCTCGCGGAGTTTGTCAGATAGTCCCTTCATTACTATGTTAAAAAGGAGTGGAGAAATGACTGCCCCTTGTGGTGTCCCGTTGGAACCTAATGTGTAAGTGTCGGATGTAAGTTGCGATAAATGCAGCTGAGCTTTTCGATTTTGCAGAAAAGAACGAATGTACGCCTGGAATCTTTTACCGAGACCAAGGCTGGCAATGGATTCCAGTATAAAGCGGTGTGAGACGCTGTCGAATGCTTTAGTGAGGTCTAGGGCGAGAATGCCACGAACATCTCTCGTTTTTGAGTCGAAGATCTGTTTCTTTAGTAATAGCATGACGTCTTGTGTTGAAAGGTGCGGACGGAACCCGACCATGTTGAACGGAAAGAGTTCGTGATCCTCTATGTAGCGCGATACACGATTTAGGATGACATGTTCAGCTGCTTTTCCTATGCATGAGGTTAGGGAAATCGGGCGTAGATTGTCGAAGTTGAGTGGTTTACCTGGCTTTGAGAGAAGGATTACCGTGGCCGTGCGCCATTGTTCAGGTACCTGGCCAGTTTCCCACATGTAATTAATGTCTTTTGTGAGTAGTGTGATGGCTTGGTCGTCTAAATTTCGCAACAGGCGGTTGGTTACCTTGTCAGGACCGGGGGCTGATCTGCTGTTGAGGTTGTGTAATGCCTCCCGAATTTCTGACTCCGTGAAGGGTTCGTCGAGTTCGGGTATCGTTTCGCATTCTATTTCTGGGTAGTCGGTGGGTTGTGCTGTGTTTAAGGGGAGGTGACGTTTGGAGATTTCTTCAAGAAAGGATGAGTTTGTTCCTCCCATCTTTTTGTGCGAGTGTAGGAGCCGGTCTATGGCATGACTCTGGTTGTTTTTTGTTTCGCAGTCGTCCAGCATGTATTTTAGGAGGTTCCATTTACCCCCAGTTCGCATGCGGCCGTCGACCGCCGAGCAGAGTTCATGCCATTGGAGTCGTGTGAGCTCCGTGCAATATTTGGCAATGTCTTGGTTCAGTATTGATAGACGTTTTCGTAAGCGTCTGTTTAGTCGTTGTGTTTTCCAGCGCGCGAGTATTCACGCTTTTGCCTCGAGCAAATGTGCCAGATGTGGGTCCATTCTCGGGACCTCGAGTTCTGTTTGTATTGTTTTCGTTGTTTTGGCTATGTCTTCCTGAAGTGAGGTGAGTAGTTCGATGAATGTGTTGTATTCCTTTGTGTTGTTTTTGCGGAGGGTGCGGAAGGCATCCCAGTCCGTTAGCGTGAATGTACGGGGTGGGGCTGATGCGTTGGGTAGTTCGGTTCGTATGATGAAGTGATCGCTGCCCAGGTTTTCCTGCGTATTGGTCCAGGTGTGGCCTGTGACGTTACGGGTAAATACCAAGTCCGGCGTAGTGTCGCGTTGTACCGATGTTCCAAGTCTCGTAGGGAATCGGTGATCTGTGATGAGTGTGAGGGACAAGTCGTCAATTGCTCGCGTGAGGTTAGTGCCTTTAGCCGTTGCCTGGGGGTAACCCCATGACGGGTGGGGGGCATTGAAGTCGCCTGCTATAACAAGCGGAGAGTTTCGCGCGAGCGTTGTGGCTTTAGTTAAGAGCGCATGGAAGGACTGTCTGTAGTCTGACGGGGAGCTGTAAACGTTAAGGATAAAAACGCTTTGTTTTAAAAAACGGTTTGGTACGAGTTCGACGAGTATCGCTTCCAGGCGGCTGCGGGTGGGTAATACCTCATGTACTATGTGAGCAAATTTCTTGCTAATCAGCGTGGCTATACCTCTCTTGGTATCCCCTCGTTGTGAGATGGGGTGGTAACCCGATAATGTGAGAGTATCACAAAGGGTCTCCTGCAGTAATATTACGTGTGGCTTCTTGGGTTGCGCTTTAATGTACTGCAGCAGTGGGGTTTTACGGGTCGCGAAGCTAGCGCAATTCCACTGCCAAATTTCTAACGTGTTTTGGGTTGTGGAAGCCATGATGATTACATTGAATTTGGTGGCCCAGGCAGAATTGCCGTAGGATCCACAGAAACTACTGTTCTGGCTTTGGTTTTAGCTTTTATGGTGGCTTTTTGCTCTAGTGCTTCCACCCGGCGTGACAGCGTGTCGATGTTATCGTGGTTTTCTCGCGTGAGACGTAAGATTTCGTTTAGAGTGTCTTCTGGTGAGTCGCTGTCATTCGTGTCCGCTTCGCGGAGTGGTGGGGCTCTGCGTTTAGGTTTGCTAACATCTACAGTGGATGAGGGGGGATCTTTAGGAGCTGTGAGAGTTTGTATTTGGTGCCTCGCCTCATTTAGTTGTGTGGTGAGCTGTTGTATGGTTGCCCGAAGACCTGCTAGTTCTGCTCGTAGAGTTGTAACTACCTCGCTTTCATGCTCTGGCAATGAGGGCCGCGTTACCTTTGTGACTGGCGGCGTGCTCCGTAGCGGTGGTTTCTTCCCTTGGACTCGGTCCGCCCATGTCAGCTCAGCCTGGCGAGATGGGGAGTGTCTCCTGGAGCGGGAGTGGCTGCGCTGGGCACTGCGACGTCTCGCTGTCGGTGTGAGGGAGCGGCTTCGCCTGGATGTCGCATAGGTGCTCGAGGTGGCGCTGGAATCGCGGGAGCTGGCTCCACTCGATCCTCGGGAGCGGCTACGACCGCGTCGACGGCGTCGGCGTCGTCGTTGGCGTACGATGTACGGAACTTGAAATTTACGTTTGCAGTCCTTATCGGCAGTGGGGTGTGGTCCACCGCAGAGGGTGCAGTGGGGCTTACATTGGTGGTTTTCGGGTGGGGTTTTGAGTCCGCACTTTCGGCACCACGTTGTGTTAGGATTAGGGCAAACGTCTGCACGATGGCCGAGGCTGCCGCAGTTGTAACAAACTTCCGTGTGTCTGCGGAAAAGCGTGCATCGAACTATGCTCGCCCCGCAGTATACATAATTGGGAACTTGCATTCCTTGGAACAGGATGGTGACGGCTGTGGTGTTCTTGATGCGTTTCACCTCCAGGGCACTCGGGTTGCGCTTTGTGACGATCAGTTCTCGGAGCTGGGTATCGGTGAGGTCAATGTCAATGCCTCGGATGACGCCTTTTTTAGTCAACGCAGAATCTTAAAGTGCCATCTTTTTTCTTCACGAGTACAACCGGCGCAGCCCACGGACTTTTTGATGGCTGTATTATGTCGTCGCTGAGCATGTCATCAACTTGAGTCCGGATGGCTTCGCGCTCGTGTGAAGAAACGCGGTACGGTGACTGTCTGGTAGGTCGGGCTCCATCTTCGGTTATTATCTGGTGCTTCGCCAAAGGTGTCTGACGTATCTTCGAGTTCGAGGAAAAACATTCGCTGTAGCGACGGAGCAACTCCAGTAATCTGTCCCGATTTTTTTTGCGACAACGCCGGGTTCACGTCAAAGGGATGTGGCAGCCTGGAAGCATCTGCGCGTGCGCGTTCAAAGGTGGCGACCGCGATCATTTGACTCGCTTCTTGCGTTTCTTCGAGGAACGCAATTGCAGCGCCCTTGTTTAGATGCTGGTACTCCTCGGTGAAATTGGTGACCAAAACGTGGGATCTGCGTTGCTTAAACCGCGCAATGCCTCTTGCGACAGACACACCGTGGTCTAGAAGCAACCTTTGGTCAGTCTCCACGATAGCGTCGACGTCAGGAGCAGCACCTTCACAATAGACGGCGATCATCAAGCTTGCGCGGGGTGGCAGGGTGACGTGATCGTTGGCGATCCTTACTGCAGCACGATGTCCGAGGTTCGGCTGCGGCGTCGTGGAGTGATCGGAAGAAAACGTTATTGACCTGGTCTGCAGATCAATTATTGCGCCATTGTCCGTCAAAAAGTCCATTCCGAGAATTACGTCGCGAGAGCAGTTAGGCAAAATGACGAACTCCGAAGGGTACGTAGTGCCGTCTATGGTGACGCGCGATGTGCACATTCCACTTGGGGTCAAGAGGTGGCCTCCTGCTGTGCGTATGTGCGGACCGTCCCATCTGGTCGTAACTTTCTATAGCTTGGACGCGAATGACCCGCTCATGACCGAGTAATCGGCTCCCGTGTCGATGAGGGTGACTACGGCAAGGCCGTCGATGGACAACTGGACGTCGGATGCCGCTTTCCTCGAATTTCAGGTGCGTCGGGGCGTCGTATCGCGGCTTGGACGTGTTGATGGTCGCGCACTATGCGTCGTCATCGTCGTCTTCTCAGCGGCAGGCTTCGTCATTTCGGGTACGCGTCGCGCAGCGTAGCTGTCGTCGTTTTCGGGGGTCTCGTCAGGGTGTCGTCGGGTCGTCGGGATGAGGGCATGTCGTGAGTCACGGTCTTGCGTCGTTGGAGGGTTTTCATTTTCTCGCCCTTGTGCAACTTCACCTCCAGAAGTTGCTGCTTTTAGTTTCCCCCTCGTGGGCTGGGGGACCTTCCACGGGCGAAGTCAGCATGGCTGCGACGGTTGGGGGATTGTTACGGGTAGGGCGATGGCGAACGGTTGAAACGGGATGGTCCACGGCTGGTGTTCGACAGGTATTCTTCGATCTCAAATGGGCGCTGGCCGGCTCGCGGGCGGGGTGCGTCGACGGAGAACCCACGCAAACCCAGCCTCTTGCACGGGCAGCGGCGGTAGACGTGGTCGGCCTCTCCGCAGTGGTAGCACAGCGGACGATTATCTGGCGTTCGCCACACCTCGGTCTTCCTGGGCGCCTGGTTTCGGGTTACAGGGGGTCGGGCGGGCGACATTGGGCGGCGGTACGGCGGGGCCTCTTGATAACGGGTTGGGAGGGGTCGGGGTCGACGAGCAGCAGCGGAGTAGGTCATCGCTTGCGGTTCGCAAGATGCTTCCGACAGCGTGGAATTCCCCAGTGCTTGCTGAACCTCCTCGCGGACGACGCCCGTGAGGGAGGCGACTTGGGGCTGCGGTTTTGCTGGGAACATTTTCCTCAGTTCCTCGCGAACGACGGCGCGGATGGTCTCCCGCAAGTCTTCCGTCGCCAATCCAGGGGCGTTTACCGGGTTCACCGAAAGGGTGTTGAGTGGTCTATCGTATTGCCGCGAACGCATATCCAAGGTCCTCTCGATCATCGAAGCCTCGGTGACGAACTCAGCGACGGTCTTAGGGGAGTTGCGGATGAGTGCAGCGAAGAGCTCTTGTTTAACTCCCCGCATCAGAAAGCGCACCTTCTTCTCTTCTGCCATTTCGGGGTCAGCTCTCCGGAACAGCATCTTCATCTCCTCAGCGAACAGAACAACACCTTCGTTAGGGTGTTGCATTCGCGTCTCCAACAAAAGGGCGGCTTGTTCTTTCCGCACAACCGTAGCGAATGTTTTGAGGAATTCGCTCTAAAAGACAGTCCAGTCGGTTAGGGAGCCTTCATGGTTCTCAAACTACGTTCGAGCTGCATCCTCCAAATAGAAGAAGACATGACGAAAAGTCTTCGTCATCCCAGCTGTTGAAGATGCGGATGCTTTCCAGCTTCTCCAGCCACTCTTCCGGGTCTTCACCAGGAAATCCTCGGAATGATGGGGGCTCACGAGGTTGTTGCAGAACGACGGGAGGGTTGGTAGCGCTGGTCATGGTGCTTGCGTTGATCATCGTGGTTTTTACGTCTTCTTTACTTTTTTTATCCGGGAGCAGTCCAAACTCTGGCTGAAGGCCTTGCTGTCGGCGGCTGACACGAGTTGGGCGTGCTTTTCGGCTTGGCAATGGCTTAGGGTTCATGTACCCCGCACCTCCACCAGATGTCGCGCAGCAAAGGACGACGCAAGTGTCTATGAGGAAAACAAGTTTATTGGAGCGAACCTGTGGTCCCCTAACAACTGAAAAAAATACACAGGCAGCGAAGCAGCGGCCAGCAAAACGATGGGCACGCTAGTGAGCGTCGGCGATCGAAAGACGCGGCATCGGCTGTGCGGGAATTTATATCCTTCGGCGCGAGGGTTTCTCGAATAGTCGAATTGAATCGAGAACGCCGTGATAGCGTTTGTTAGAAACGCTGTTCGTTCGAACAGCGTTTCTAGGAAACAACGCTTGAAGCGTTGTTTCTATCGAACGTTGTTTCATAGCGTTTGTTTGAAACGCTGTGGTAGCGTTTGTTCGAAACGCTGTGAAAACGGCGATAGCACAGGCCGGCACAGCCAGGCCGAAAAAACAAAACACAAATAAACAAACCCAATGTATGGTTCGCGGCAATATAATAGTCGAAATCAAGGAGAGAAAATGGACATGGGCTGGGCATATAGCGCGTAGACAGGGCAATCGTTAGTCATTAAATGTAACTAACTGGATTCCCAGAGAAGGCAAGAGGGTTACGGGAAGACAGAAGGTTAGGTAGGCAAAAGAGTACATGCAGTTTGCGGGTATAAATTGGCAGCAGGAAGCACAGGACCGAGTGAACTGGCGAAACATGGGAGTTCTTTGTCCTGCAGTGGACGTCGTCAGGCCGACGATGGTGATGATAATGATGAACTTGAATATCATGACATGTCTGTATCAACGTCACCATTTACATTACAAGGTCCTGCAGCTCTTGCGGTGGTTTCGTTCACATAGCATGTTGCGAAACTAGTGTGGTATGACACGATTGCATGGCGCACACAAGGAACAGACCCTAATATGAAAAGCACGACTTGCGTGCCATTGTAAAAACATGACTACATGCCACGCTTATGACGCACTCATGGCCAATATGCTAGCGTTGCATGTACCAAATGTGGTATCTCGGGACGTGACTAAATGCCGAAAGTATGATACTGGTGCAAACATGATAAGCATGACATGCATGTCATGTAACAACATGACTACGTGCTGTGCTCACGAAGCGCTCGCAGCCGTTTTGCCAGCTTCACAAGTGCCAAACTCAGTATTACGCAAAGCGAACGGACTGCAATGAATGACACAATCAAGCATGATAACCACGACATATGCGTCATGCAACAGCATGACTACATGCCACACTCATGATGCGTTCGCGGCAATTTCACTAGCTTCTCATAGGTCTAATTTGGTATTACGTGACGTCAATAAATGACGAAAGTATCTGAACGATGCAAACATGGTAATCATGAGATGCGTGTCACGTGACAACATTAATACATGCCACAGCCAAGGCGCCAATACATTTCGAAGTGACGCGGTGCTCGAGCTCGCTGGTGTTCATTTGGTCGCGTCACGCTGGCGTTCGCCAGGCTCAAATCTTGCCTTATACTCGCAGGTGCGCTTAGCGCTGCGTTGCTTTGACGCATGCGCGTTTCAGCGTGTCTCCCTCACGAAAAGAAGCAGCCGCAGTGCTTTCAGGGTGTCCCATCGACGCGAACTGCAGCATGTCGCATTTCGCGCCGGTTGCCGTCTGGCCGCAATGACGGATGCTGGTCCCTCCAGTAATGCCTGGCGCAACACTATATAGGGCACGCTTCTCGGTAACGTAACTTCGCTGTGCCTAGCGTTCACGTGTGTCAACGCTATATCGATGTATATTGGTTTTTAATGATGTGCTCGCGGCCGTTTTGCTAGCTCCATATTTACCGAATTCGGTGTTACGTGACGTCAATGAATGGCAAAATATATGACTGGAGCAAACATGATAATCCTGACACGCGGGTTATGTAAAACCATGACAACATACCACGCTCATAGCACGCTCGCGGTGGTTTCGTTAGCTCCACATACACTAAATTTGGTATCAAGTCACGTGAATCGATGACGAAGGGAAATGACAGATCCGAACATGATAATCATGACGCTGAAGTAATGTACAGCATAATTTATCTCCACCTCGTTGCGTAGTGCTGACTTTAAAGTGATATATCAAGCTTTCTTATTCGTGCCTCGCATATCATCGATTTCCACAGTACGTGGGATCTGCCAATTTTTTGAGAATGGTATGCCAGTTACGCCTTTGTCGTGTTTTGTCTTTGTGGTTAGCACCACAAGCACGCCCGGAGCCATGCGTGGTTTCTTTAAGGAGTCTGCGAAGTTCAATTTTATAACCGATACCTGCTTTCGGTAGGGTGAAAGAAATTACGTAAAAAGAAATGTAACATGATGATTCCAGTTCCTATGTATACATTATTCTATTGTGGGGAAGAGGGCAATCATGTTCCGAAGCGTGTTAAGACAGTGGAAATGCCGCCGAGTGCAAAAACATTTTTCTTTAATTTACATTTGAGCACCTCACTAGTTGATACATTTTTACAAGATACAGACTTTTGTAAGACATGGAGTTTATCAGCAGATAGCCGCATACAATAGATTACATATTCTTGCATTGCTGGTACGGGGTGTACTTCTGGGGTGTTTCACCGAGACGTCTAAAGAAGGAAGTTCGCCTACCTTCACTGTGTATCAAGTTTGGAAATAGAGATAATGAGGATAGACTGCCTCTCGAGTTTATAAGGCTCCTTCCTCTATTGTATATGGCTCGATCGAATGGCCGGTTTCAACTGCGATTCTGACAGGGTTTCTGCGCGCGTGTTTTTTCCGTGAAAACATTCGCGAATACGTCGATATAATCAAACCCCAAGGCTTTCTTTCAGATTTCTCTCCAGGCTTGAGCAGCTGGTGAACCGAAAGAATTTTACCCCTGTAACCACTAATGGCCTCGCGACTGTCTTGACGTCGCTTCTTTTGTGCAAAATATTGTTCATAGTGACCTATATTGATGTTTGTACAACGTGAAAGAATCGGTACTATGTAAAAATTTTGGCAAGTTCTATGAAGAGTGGGAGTCGATTTTATGCGAAGCACGAATAAAAAATGTTGATATGTCGCTTTAAAATCAGCACAACATTACGAGTTGGAGGAAAATATTGCTGTACATGACTTCGTGTCGTGATTATAATGTTTGGATGAGTCGTTTACTTTTGTCATCTATTCCCGATACCTGATACCAAATTTAGTGTATGTGAAGTTAGCAAAACTGCCGCGAGCGCGCTATGAGCGTAGTATGTTGTCATGTTCTTACATGATACGCGTGTCAGGATTATCATGTTTGCCCTTGTCATACACCTTCTTCATCCATTGATGTCTCCTAACACTAAACTTGGTATATGTGGACCTAGCGAAACGGCCGCGACCGCGTCATGAAGGGCTCAATGTACTCCAACGTAACGTTTACGCGCGTGCACGCTATAGGCACAGCGACAGACGCCAGGCGCGACCGCAGCGACAAGCGTTCATCAGTGTGGCCCGACGGCAACCATTGCGAAATGCGACATGCTGCATTTCAAGCCTATGTGTTTCCCAGAGAGCACTGCGTCTGCCTCTTTTCTTGATGAAGGGATGCCGGATACGCTGAAACGCGCATGCGTCAAAGAAGCACCGCGAGGCACACACCTGCGAGTATATGTCAAGACCGGCGCCTGGCGTGGCAACGCCAGCGCACACGTGCACCGGGTCACGTCGAGGCGTATTTTCGCGTCGACTGTGGCATGTAGTGATGTTCTCGCAGGACAAACATCTCATGATTACTTTGTTTCCCCCAGTGACATACCTTCATAATCCGTTGACGTCACGTGATACCGAATTTGGCATATGTGAAGCTAGCGAATCGGCCGCGAGCGTATCATGAGTGTGACATCTAGTCATGTTGTTACATAACACGCATCTCATGTTTTATCATATTTGCTCCAGTCTCATACTTTCTTCATATATTCCAGTCCCGTAATACCATATTGGTATAAGGGAAGCTAGTGACACGGCCACCAGCGCATCGTGAGCGTGGCATGTAGTCATTTTGTTACATGACACGCATCTCATGATTATAATGTTTGCACAAGTCATGTACCTGCGTCATTCATTTGTGTACCATAATACAAAATTTGGTATATGTGACGCTAGCAAAACGGCCGCGAGCGCATCATGATCGTGGCATGTAGTCATGTTGGTACATGATACGCATTTCATAATTTTCATGTTAATACCTGTTAGTTGTGTCCGCCAAGCAATCATGTCATACTATACTAGTTTTGTAACATGTATTGTGAACGAATCCACCGCAAGAGCAACAGGACCATGAAATAAGAATCACTGCACTCATGACATATATGTCATGATGTTCATGTTATAACAACTACCTTGTATGCTCGTCAATCAGTCATGGAGTGCCATACTAAGTTTGGTATTGATATTGGTGGTTTTGGGACGTTAGACACCACATATAAATCAAATCAAGTTTGGTATTAATACTATTATCAGAACGGCCAGGAAAGCTAAAACTCGTAGGCGCCTAGATAGATAGATAGATAGATAGATAGATAGATAGATAGATAGATAGATAGATAGATAGATAGATAGATACGCTCAAAGTTGGCGAAGTTCGCTAAGAAATGCATCGCATTAAAAAAATTCAGCAGACCCCACGTGCCTGGAAATCTAGGTTATGCGAAGCGTGTAAAAGAAAGGTGAATATGCGGATTTTTTTGATTGAGCGACACGTCATGAAATGACGCTAAATATATGTACAAGTGTTTTACGCGGAGACATATGTTGAAGAGTTGTAGATGTTTACATAACCAGTTGCTCGCGCTCGCACAACTATGTCAACTGGAACATGCGCATTAGCAACACCAGAGGCTGAATGAAGCGCGGATGCTCGCGAAGGTGCTGGCCTCCAGACACTGCTACACAAATAAACTTCAGCGCTTGGCAACTAACCACATCTGACGTTAACCCGATGTGACGGGTGTATAAAATAGTAGGTATGTAATGTTTATAAAATTGGGTAGGCAGCACTGCAACCACTAATAATGTTTCGCGAAGATAAGCGTCTATTTGAAAAGTAGATTTGAGACTAAGTGTTAATCCCCTGTGGCACATGCCTGCATACTAGCGGCACACTCCCGCCCGTGGGTATGTGCCACTGTCTTGCGGGAAGTGCTTGATGACGTACGCGACGTAATTGTGACATAATTCATGTTTTGACCAGCGCGTCGTATTTGTCATACCTTCGTATCCTCTCATGCTAATTTTGGTTCTCACCAAGTAAATGGGAAGACCACGAGAGCACCTGAACGTAAGCTGCTAGATAGATAGATACGCTGAAAGTCGCCGAAGTTCGCTAAAAAATGCTTCGCATTTAAAAAGAGAGAACGAATACTGGCGTCCGCTTCTCGCAGCGATGTGACGTCACCGCATGGCTTTGCCTGCTCTGCCACTGCTTTTCGCCCTTTTCTACGCTCGTTGTGTGCCCGCCGCTTGGGGAGGTGGTAGTGATTTCTCTCCATTTCACGATGTCAATTATTCAAGGTAGCAGTGTAAAAGTTCTATACCTATATAAAATTTGTTGATAATATGACTTAGGTTAGGCAATCTCACGTCCAAGTGAGAAACCGCGATGCAAAACTGCAAGGCGTTTGCTGTTTTTACGGCGTGCTCTGATTAGTCAGTGCTATCAAAATCTGCTAAGGGGTTCTAACATCAATACAACTAGACAGAGAATTCGACGTTGAAACAAGCGTCCTGAAGTATTCCGAATGATATTCGGACGTTTTCGATTCATTAATTGCGGGGTCGTTTGCTATAAAAGTTACGTGTGCCTCTGCAAAGAATTCAAGTCATTTGACCGAATACCGCTTTCTCCAACAGGACATTTCACATGAATCTGTCTGTCATGAAAAATCACTTCGCATATCTGCAAGCTTCAAAAAATTCATCCAGGCACACAATGACTTCGAGAATTCGAAAATGAAAAATGTTGGTGTAGGCTGGCGCCCTCATCCCTCACCGGCTACGCCACTAGTGGACGCCACAATACATTCTGCATCAACACAACTGGCAGAAAGCGCGAGTCCTCAACCCTTCGGCACGTACACATTGTGAGTCAGTTTCGAAGGCGCGCATATGTTTTAACGTAGGTGGCGAGGAATAACAGTCATTTGCGTCCGTCACAGAAGTAGCTCGTATAGCAGTGGAGCTGTTGCAAAGAATCAAATAGTGACTTTGATGACATACTCCTCAAAGTACGGTAGATAACATTGCGTCCCAAAATAAGTCCACGAGAAAAACAATGCAGGGATTCCTGCTACGCTCCACAAGCAAGACAGTGACGGCGAGCGGGAAATCGTCGCACGTGTACACGAGCACCTTAGTTCGAATTTTTTCTTTAGCGTAGGGGAGGGATGTAACGTTCGCGGTCGAACCGCAATTGTGTATCTTAGCGCGTGCTTAGCAGTTGAATATTTGGCATAAGCGACGACTAACATGTAAACTCACATTTCATTTGAGCAAGCACTGTGCCCAAGTCGAAACCACCCGTGTGCTTGTAAATGATCGCCAATTCGCCATCTGAATGATCGCCAACGAGGCAACTCCGCAAATCACACTCTGCGTTTTCTACGTAGAAACTTAAGACTTGCGCTCCCATCAGTTAAACTAATATCGTATGTCACACCTGTTCCCCATCCAAAATTAGAGTATGCATGTTCTGTCGGAGATCCCCACCAATCTCACTTATCCAACATTCTCGAATCAATTTAAAACCGTGCTGCGCGGTTTATATACTTTGTGTATATCTACAATTCCAGTGTTACCAAACTTAAAACTCGTGCTCAACTTTTAAATCTAGAATTACGACATTAGATATCTCGACTATGCCTTTTTCACAAATTTTATTATGCCCCCATCCAAGTTCTAGCCATCCGGCCAGTCCATCGCTCATCAAGCCGCACAAACCATTCAAGCGCAGTGTCTCCTCCACCAGCCCAAAGCACCGCACATCTTCGCTCCTTTTTTGTGACAACCGCATGGGACTGGAACCGTCTGCATGCAACTACCGTGCACCACTCAAACCCGCATCAATTCAAGATTGCCCTTGAATCACTGTTTAGTCAGTAACTAATACTCATCCCTAATGTAATACCCCAGCTGGGTCTTTTGAGGTATTCAAAATGAATAAATAAATAAAATAAATAAATTTCTTTTGGGGTGCTTTGTGTTTTCCTGCCATAATTATCTGCGCTCTTTTTCTTTCTAACACTTCGGGTGGGTGATGAAACGAGAATGGAGATGACTAAGGATGCAGCGGTGTTTTATGCCTATAAACCTAGATGTAACGTTAACCAGCTCACGCATGGAAGCCCGGGTTCACCGGTGAGGAGACGACCAAAATAGGTAGGCGCCAAGGAAATCATCACTATTCATCAAGGCGAATCTACCACGTACGCACACGTGTAAACAATCTTGAGATCTGGCATTGGAAGTGCCGCACCTTTCTTAAGCGTGTTGCTCCTCAACTACAATTAATAGAAACAACACCTGTTAAACTAGATATCATTTGTTTGTACCAGATATATTTTGCCTCGACGCGGTGGTCTTAGAGATAAGGTACTGGGCTGCTGATCCCCAGGTTGTAGAATGAAATCCTAGTGGTGGCAGCTGCATTTTGATTGACGCCAAAGAGCTGTTGGTCCACGTGCTCAGATTTGGGTGCAAGTGAAAAAAGCACAATTGCTTGATATATCTGGAGTCCTGCCCTACAGCGTCTTTCACAATCATACGAGGAGATTTTGATGTTGAACCGCATATGTCCATCAACAACAATATCATCACTATTTGTCGAAATAAGGCAGCTGCAAAGCTAGTCACGCTAAGATGTTATTATTCCTTTTCCAATAATAATTTCAAAAAAAAACCATGACGCTGGTGGCTAAGGGTATCTTGTCGAAAGTACTATACAGGACGGGACTTTCAAGTTCCTACAAAGGTATTGAGATTTGGACAAGAAAGAGCAGCTAGGCCAACACGTTTATGGTAGATGCGTATAACCATCACGAAGAAATGGGCATAGATTTTGAAATTCTCTTTGATGGACCAGTCTCCCTTTTGAACAGACAGGACCAGCTCGTTCACCTTTGAACTCCCCTTCCACAAGCTGGGGATATGGACATCACTCTCGAAAAAGAAACCTTTTAGAAAAAGCTATAGAGAATCATGGGCTTCGTCTGGCTACACTCCCAATAGTAACTGTGCAAGTGGGAAACAGTGCAACTGCCGACACGTCTCCCGACTCAACCCCTTAGAAGGCAGTGTACGTTATTATGTAAACTTGCTTATTTGGGATAAAAAATACATACTGACATTCTGATATTGCTCGTTACAATTTTACATGTGAAGGTCTGCAGCAACGTAAAGCCCAATTACCATCTTGACTCTGTCCTGTATTTTCTGTTCTGTGAGTCGCTAAACTAAAATAAAACGAGAGCCCTCAATAGCACGTGGTCAGTACTTCATTTCATTTATTTCTTTAGTGTTTCACCATTTTTAGATTAAAGAAACAGATTGCTTCGGCTTCAGCAAGAAGAAAATAATCGCTGCCCAGTGCGAGCAGTGTATAGAGTACACAGTGTCCTCGAAGGTGTAATGAAATTTGGATGTACATTTTACAGTACAATGTGACTTCGCAGGAGCACACAGATACCTACTGTTGTGCGCTGCCTCAGATATTAAGTAGCTATTTTTTAAACAATGTTGTTTTTCGGTTCACTGAAACCCACGAGGCTGCAACAGATGCCACCGCCAATATGCGAGATCCCATTGAGGTTTTCATTGTCGCTTCTGGCCCTAACATACACAACTAGAAGGAGCGCGTCAATGACGACCATACGAAATGTGCTTTCCGCCAACAATAAAAAGTATGAAGCGAAAGAAAACTGGAAAGTATAATTTTCATTTTGATACCATGAGACAATTTCTTTTGTCAAAGTTAAAGAGAAAAGCATAGTTACTATGCTTCCGAACAACAGCACAATAGTGTCTATGTTCTGTAGCCTTGAGGGCATTCACTCAAAAGAAAAACAAAAAATTAAAGAAACAATAAACGCAGTGCCATTGCTAACTCTCCACAGCAGCTATGACATTGGCTTGAATGAGCCTGAAGTTTAAGACTATGCTGTGAATAACTAGAGATATATCATCCCAGACAACAAGCCCTACAGGCCCACAGTTACCAGATGTTAGAAATTTTGATGAACGTCAAACGGTAAAGGACAGTTTAGGATGGGATGTCCGTGCACCTTAAATAACACCAGGTTGTCTCAATTTACAGACTTCTCTAAGATCGTACTCATAATAACATGGTGATTATAGGATGTAAAACTCCAATTTAATTATAATTCTAGTTTTAAAAAATGGCAGCATATTCACGGAGTTGTTAAGGCGTTTATTAGCTGGCAACGAGCGAAAATATACAATGGCGACAGTCCAGCCAAGCACGGGCCCTCAGCGCGAGTGGCGTCCTTGTTGGGTAGCCCCACTAGAAGGTACTCAAGAGTTCGACCCATTCCCGAGTTCGGAGGCTCCGCTACAATTACCCCGGGGTCGAAGAGGAGCCACCTGGTGACCTAACAGCTTGTTACTATGAACGGGTCATAATAAGCCTTCAGGCGCTCCACGTTGACGATGTCACGCCCACGGCGGCGCATGTTCACAAAGATTGTTCAACGGGTTCGATCAGATAGTTGACGGGTGAGGTGCGCTCGATGACACGGTAGGGGCCTTCGTATTTGGGACGTAGTTTGGAAGAGAGGCCAGCTGCAGAAGTCGGGATCGAGAGCCATACAAGTGCACCAAGAAGGAACGTGGGCTCAGAAGTGGTAGAGCCATCACAAATACTCTTCTGCCGCTCTTGCTCTTGCGTCGTAAAAGTCTTGGCAAGCTCGCGACACTTTTCAGCAAGCCTGGCTGTCTCGGAAACAGGTGTACACTCAGATGGATCCGGCGTGTACGGGAGTATCGTGTCCATGGTGTGCGACGGGTGCCTTCCGTGCAGCAAGTAGAAAGGTGAAAAACCAGTCGTGCTCCGAGGGGCGGTGTTGTAGGCGTAGGTGACGAAGGGCAGTATACTATCTCAATTCGTGAGGTTGGTGGTGACGTACATCGAAAGCATGTCGCCGAGGGTGCGGTTGAAGCGTTCGGTGAGACCTTTCGTCTGCGGGTGGAAAGCAGTAGTTTTGCGCTGTACAGAACAGCACTAAGCGAGAATGGCTTCGACGACTTCTGACAAGAAGACACGGCCTCGATCGCTGAGTAGCTCTTAAAGTGGACCATGGCACAGTATGAATCGATGCAGTAGGAAAGACGCAACATCTTGCGCAGTAGCCGCAGGGAGAGCGGCGGTTTCGGCGTATCGCGTTAAATGGTCAACGGCAACGATGGCCCAGCCGACGTCAGAGAAAGTGGTTCATACAAATCGATACCTACGCGCCCAAAGGGACGGTCAGGGCAAGGTAACGGTTGCAGACCGGCGTGCGACATGTGGGCTGACGGTTTACGGCGTTGGCAAGTGAGGCAAGAGCGAACTAACTGCTGCACATAGTGGTACATCCCGCGCCAGAAGTAGCGTTGTCGAATGCGATGGTAGGTTTTGAATACCCCAGAGTGCGCGCATTGCGGATCAGAATGTAAGAATTCACATATCTCTAACCGCAGACTGCGGGGTATCACGAGTAACCACTGCCGGCCGTCGGCGTCGTAATTGCGTCGGTGTAGAAGGCCGTCACGGATGGCGAAATGGCGAGCTTGACGACGCAAGGTACGCGTGGATGGCGTTGCGGATGGATCAGAGAGCATGTCGATGAGCGGGCCGATCCAATTATCCTTTCGCTGTTCGGTAGCGATGATGTCAACATCAATGGCAGAAACAGCAGCCGAGGATACTGAGCAGAGCACATCACCTTCAGGCAGAGGGGAGCGCGAGAGGGCGTCGGCGTCAGCATGCTGGCGTCCGTTGCGGTACAGCACGCAGATGTCGTAGTCTTGTAAGCGAAGAGCCCAACCGGCGAGACGGCCTGAGGGATCCTTCAATGATGAAAGCCAGCATAGTGCATGATGGTCGGTGACGACATCGAATGGGCGACCATACAATTAGGTCGAAACTTTGTAAGAGCCCAGACGATCGCCAGGCTCCGCTACAGAGTGAATGATGGATAGTGGGGCGAAGAATCCGTCCTTGTATCCATGCGTGCGTCTGTGTGGCCACCCGTGTGTTCATACGCCCGTCCGTGTGTGCGTCTGCTCGTGCGTCCGCACGTTCATCTGGGCGTCCGTCCCTGCTTTCGTCCATGCATCCGCTCCTGCGTCCGTCCATGTGTCCTTCCCTCCATGCAGCCATCCGTGCGTTCGTCCATACATCTGTCTGTGTATTCGTTTGTCCACTTATTCAACACTCGAAGTACCACCATCTCTCATCTTTTCATCATATACTCCTCATATAGAAACACCGTCATCGAGCGGACATTCCAAGGACTGAACGAGAGGAAGCATACGCACACTTTCTTATGGCTTGCGCTTCGTGTCTACTTCCCACCTTTAACCACCTCGAGTTCATGGTATATACCAGTTCAATGCATTCGTGGCACTGCAGCGCATCGCTCGCTAAACCTTTCTAAAACCTAGGAGGTTACGCACAGCGATTATAACGTAGCAACCGTTTCTTGTTTTCTGTGGGTTGTTGAACAATAAAAAATTCGCAGCGTGCGTTTTAACTAAAAGCCGAATTCTACTGTCTCTCACTTTTTCTCAGCAGCGTTGGCATGTACATTGACTACCATCTTTTATTGCTGAACAATGCACAGAATAAATATCTCACCGCCACCACCTTAGAGGTCAAATTGTAATACATGTTTAACACTACTATTATGGCTACGAGGGACAAACGGGTGCCGCTAAAAGGAGCTTCGCCCCTTTTGGAGTGATTCGTGATCTGTGAGAATGTTGGAAGTGCTGTGTGTTACATCCTGTCTATATTATCTTGTTTGTACACGCCACTGAAGTGATTTTTTTACACCAGCCAGTTGTACTCACCTGAAATGTTGTTACCAGTTTGCAATAAACTTCCCTGTTTCGCCCCTATAAACCACTTGCAAGCGAGTAGTACAAGTACAATATTTTGGTAGCGTTTCCTGCCCCGTTGAGCACTTTGACTAACGAAGCGAAGTGACCTTGCAGATCTGTAGTGGTTGTGGTGTCACACGTGCGTGATTAAGTGTGATATGCGCCAATTTGTAAGTACCCCGAGCCAACACCTTCTCAAACAAATATATGTTGTAGTTCAAATTCCGAAAACGACCTTGTCACTATGAGTAATGCCATAGTGGAGGTCTCCAAAATTTATATCACCTAGGGTTCTTTAACGGGCACCTGATTTAGGCACACGCGCCTCAAGCATATTCTTCCGCGTCCAAAATTTGGCCACAGCGGCCGTACTTCGTATTGTGAGCCATATGTTAGGTAACACCATATTATTTCGTGGGACCGATTTTGCGGCCACATTTCAATGGTCACAAGTGATCTGCAAGACGCCCGTGTGCTTCTAGCAGATTAAGTAAGCCGAGCTTGGTAAATCATGCCAAGCTTCAATCAAGCCGAGTTACTCAATGAAGGGAGGTTAACCAAGCCAGGCTTTGTTATCCTCCCTGCATTTCCTGTCCATTTCTCTCTTTCCTTCAAGAACTAGCATCAGCCGAGCCTTTCTACATCGTAAAAAATATTCTCTGTTTTTGCTGACTTATGCAAGGCTTGGGCAGAGCAAAGCTGGATGGTCGAGGCTTGACTTGGCGCACGTTCACTCAGACCCCATGTACAAAATCCTCACGTGATCACATTGGGATCTGCAAGCATTGTCAATGTATTGCATAGGTTTCAATGAAAATGGCTTCGCAATAGTAGCGCCAAGTAATTTATTTTTCTTATCGGCAACTGGCCCAATTTTCAAATAGGCTTGGTATAAATTAAGTTGCTTCCTATGTTACCCTAAGCCTAATTAGCTTTATACCCGTGTTAGCCCTAGGTAGCCTCAGTCGTATTTAGATTAGACAAATCTCTGCCCATCTTACTTTACTCGGCAGGACAGGCGTAAAAGAATCACAGCTCGGCTTAAGTAGTGTATATTGCGATGTTATTGTATTGGCCTAGTTAGACGTAGGTAGTTAGGTTTTACAATTATCAACATGGCTTTATAAGCCTTGAATACATGGTTACATTAATTTAGCTAGGCACATCTGTTTTTAAACTTGGTTGAAGCTGCCTGCTGGTCAACGCGTTTATAGTTCAATCTCTGCGTCGTGAATCGGACAAACGGCGGTCATATCTCTGGTACTGTAAAGAAAAGCAACAGTACATATGGCTGCCTTTTCAAATTTCAGGTGAGTCGGACAGCATTTTATTTTTCTGGTGCTTAGAATTGTACCTCCCGAGGCACACCTTAAAAATATCGATAGCTGGCTCCTACACATGTGGGAGGCAAACCAATCGCTTTAAAAGAGGTGGAATGCACAGAAACACAGCACAAACCTCAGAAAACGCATAGAACTCCTCAACACAGATTTGAGATGTATGCAGCGCAGTTAAGTCAGCAAAACTGGGACGAAACCTGCGATGCGATGGACGAGCAGCTAGGTCTTAGTGAAACATGTCATTTTCTATGGTTTCTGCTTGCTTAAAAAGCAAAAGCCGCCCTTAGGCAAACCATCAGCAAATTTATCCATGAATACAAGGGCACCAATGAGAAGTTTCTTGAGAAGGTAGAGCTCAAACACATCTCTCAGGTCCTGCTCGGCAGCATCCAGATTATAGGGGTCAGGTCAACACCACTCTTGACGAAGAATTCACTGAAGCAGATACCCATGACGCCCTTTAAAAACTTAACACCAAACCTGCACCATGCCCTGAAAACATCACGATCAAGATAATACGTAATTTTCACATTGAGTCGATCACGCATATCGCATTATTAATCACGCATTATTAACTGCTGGAACACCGGAATCGTGCCCCTGCTGTCGAAAAAGGCCCAGGTTATTCTGACTCTAAAACCCGACAAACCACTGAATTCTGATAATCTTTGGCCCATCTGCTTAACATCTTGCATAGGCGAATTGATGGAACACGCATTCCTGGCTAGACTGACAAATTACCTCGAAGACAATGATTTTTTCCCACACACCATGACTGGCTTCTGCAGGCATCATTCAACGCAGGATGCCATGTTGCAGCTTAGCATCACATCATAGGCAGAACAGGACGCTCCAATAAGGGCATACTTGGTCTAGATCTCAAGAAGGTTTGTGCCTATGTCACGCGCATAGCACCATTCTAAATCAGGTTAATACGCTAAACTTGAGCTTCACACGTACAACTATATAAGAGCATTTCGTACCGGCAGAACGGACACACTCACTGAGGGAGCACTCAGGCTATCCGAAAGAACCATTAGAAGCGCGGGCACCCCGCAGGATTCCGTGATCCTCCCTTGTTGCTTAACCTCGCCCTCATCAATCTTCCTTCAAAACTAGAAACCATCCAAGGACTTTATCACACCATTTACGCCGACGACACCACTTTCTTGGTGTGCGACAGCAGTGACGGTTCTATTGAACAGAGAATACAGGAGCGGATTGACACAGTGGAACAGTATTTACAAGGAACAGGAATATCTTGCTCGGCAGAGAAATCTGAGATACTGCTGTATCAGCCTGCACTTAGAGGTCGGGCACCTTAACAAGATCTCCAAGCGCAGGCACACGCCGATATAAAACTCACTACAAGTGACGGTCACGCCATACCAACCGTGGATAAAATTCGAGTGCTAGGTTTGATGATAGAAAGAAAAGGTACCGACCAAAAGACAGTTCCCAACGTTGAATCCTGAGTGTCTCACACGATGCGCCTCATTAGTCGCATTACCAATAAACACAAATGCTTGCAAGAGGCTAGAATCATCAGTCTGATCCAATCACTCGATCCAAGTCACTTCACCTATACGGCGGTGTACCACCGATGGTTCTCTGCAGAAAAATCAAAACGCAACAGCTTACTTAGGAGAATTTACAAACAAGCACTAGGTTTGCCTCAAACCAGCAGCACCGAACTGTTTCTTCAGCTTAGTTTACACTATACCTCTGAGGAACTTATTGAGGAGCAACAAATGTCCCAATTCGAACGATCAGCCAAGACTAAGCCAGGCCGCCAGATTTTATGTAATCTCAGCATTCCTTACCTAATTCAACACAGATACAAACACGACGCTCCACGCACTATCCGTGCTACGGTCACGGTACCACCAATAATAAGAAACATGCACCTTGAACGCTACAAAGGCAGATGTCTCACTAGAGCCAGAGCCATGTCAAAGATGTTTGGGCGCAACCATGAGGCGACCTTTGTCGACGCAGCACGCTACCTGGAACGCCACCGCTTCGTGGCTGCGGTCATAGACTACACACAACAATGTAAAAGCAGTGCGTTAATCATCACACAGAACGTAGACACGTCAAAGGAAGTGGCTATTGCGATGGCCATAGCCCACACTAACGCCTCATGTGGAATCAGCGCCTCGCAGACAGCTGTTCGAAACTACGCTTATGGCAGAATCTCCCCCGAGCCATTGCGTATCGTCGGTACAGGCAAAACTCATGAGGCGGACAAATAGGTACACATCCTTTGGTCCTGTGCCCACACACCACTAGGTAACCCGGAGGACAATCCGAATGAAGTGGCACACAACGTGGCTCGAGGTCTCACACTGTGAGTCGCATCAGACCAAGCGGCCACCCAATCGGACTTTTCTGCGCCAGGGTGAAAATGGGACAATCAGCTCACAAAATTTAATGACATAACTGAACACTATCGGCTTCAAAAGCGGGAACACCCTGCACCTCACCCCAAGCTAATACGGGCAAAGGCTGTTCAATGGCAGCAGCTACAAAAACGCACGCACATGAACCCCGTCATCATGCACCACATATATCCGGACGTCTATAGTTGTATTCTATACCAGTACTGTACCACCTGAGGCACTCCTGACCGTATCCTATGGCAATGTCTAGCATAAGTCAGAAACTCTGGGGTCGCGGCATCTAATGAAGACCTTCGGGTGCGTTGGCGGACTGCGCTGTGCAGTTCGGGACTGGACAAGCACCTTTGGGCGATTCAGCAGGACAAAGCAGCTGCCGGTAGACACGATCTCTCCGTTAGCTCCAAGGTGGGAGCCCAGTCCAGCAATCTGCCGGAAAATAAGAAAGTCTACCTCTCCCTTTTTCTCTCTTAAAACCATTTGTTGCCGTAAACTTGGGAACAACTAGGCTTCTAAACGTTACAACTAGGTGGTCTTGTCTTTGTCGACGATGATGATGCACGGTGGCAGACCAAGCCTTGTATTAAACTTTTTTTGTTTGTTCTTTGCCGCGAAATGTTTATTGACCTCACGCGAGACTCGAAGCAAAAAAAGTCATGTGGCACGTGAAGGAAGCCACGCGAACTAAACGCCTATGTCCGCGAAAGGTGGATGTGACTGCGAAACTGTAACGACTAACTTTTCTTTGCATCGAAAACAGTAACCGTTTGTGGAAAAGATTTAGTCAGATTGCAATATCTTGTGAACCATATTCAATTATGTGTCCATCCGGTTGCTCTTGTGACCCTGCAAACATGCAGAGAAACGTCAGGGGACCCTAAAGCTTCACCTTCAGGAAATGAATGCGATAGTGACATCCTGTTCGTAGTGCGTACTTCAAACACTTAGTGAATGAAACCTGTTCTAATTTTATATGCACCCACTACGTAAGCTAAGAGAATAGGTGCACTATCGTGTAAATATTTTGTTGTGGAGTACCGACTTTATACCTTGGAGCCATTATGATAATCAAATTTTTTGACGCCCGTTGGCAATGAACGCTTGACCAAGAATTATTACTGCAATAGTTCATGTCGCATCGTGAAGCATATAGACAGGACGCGTTTGCTTGTGGGGCACAAAGACTACTGTCAATGCATTTTCAAGCAGATGAAGTTCTTTTGACAAGCAAAGGCTGATGCCACCAAACAAAGATATGATGCTGCGCGCTACGAAGGGGTGCGTATTAGATCTCGGAACCAGCGCACCTTAAATTCGGATCAACCGAAGTGCCAAGCTTTACTAGATGTGCAACGCTCTGCGATTTTTAAAATTATTCTAGACTTGTGCTCTAACGGTGTGCTCATAAAAGATAATAGGGACATTACTTTAGCGTTGGAAAAGTACTACGCAGTTCATTTAGTTGAACTTTGATGATCATGACGTTCACCTCGAGGCTAGTTTTGTTTCTCTTGTGATCCCCTCGAAGGACAATGATTGCGCAGTCGTTAATGAACCCATTACTATACAGGAAATCGAGCAGGCAAGCGACAACTTGCCTTTATTGAAAACACCAGGCCCTGATGGCATCTCAGGAAAGCTTTCAAGAAGACGCTTGCTCCTATATTGCTGAATATTTTTCAAATGCGTTATCACATATATACGCTCCCACAATCATTTTGCAAAAGTCACACTTTGTTTATACCGAAAACAACTGACTAGGAAAAACTTCGCTTCGCTGAGGGCTACAGACCAATATCAGTGTCAAACGTGGACTACAAAATTTTCGCAAAAGTATTGCGAAACAGGTTGCAATTTGCTGTGTCGATCCTCATTGGGTCTCATCAGACACGTGGAATCAGGCATCGATCCATACAAACCAATATACACATAGCTCGAACAGTGTTCCAATACTGACATGGTTTTCAAAAACATCTTGCAATGATACAAGTAGACCTTGCAAAAGCTTTTCATCGTGTTTGTCAGTCCTTCCTTTTTTCTCTTCTCAAACAAGTGGTTAGGAAAGATGTTCCTTAAGGTGTTAAACTATGCTATAATGAATGCTCAACTCCTCTGATAAGTAATGGTCAACTTTTCAGGCCTGTTTCTATGCGCTGTTCTGTAAAACTGGGATGCCCGATGTCTCCTCTTCTATTTGCTCTTTATCTAGAACCACTGCGCTTAAGTATAATAAAGTCGAGTGCATTCGCGGCTTCAATATAATAGGCAGTTAAGTAAAAGTATTAGCTTATGCAGACAATGTTGCATTCTTTTCACAGATAAGCCAAGTGTAGAAAGTGTGGTAAATACTATTAAAACGTTTGGCGTAGCATCAGAAGCTCGTTTAATTGTTTCTAAAAATTTAGGACTGTCATTTGGCTTGTGGGAAAGCATGCCGAACCACTTTGCAGGAATTATTTGGACAAGAACACCTCCAATATACCTCGGTGTACCATAGCAGGCATATAGTTGACATCCTATAGTTGACATCTCTATACCGTCCAACTCCTTTTCTGCCTATCTTGACTTTAACCATGCCGATGACACCAGTATGCTTGATCATCTTTTCCATGAACTTGCTTCATTTAAACTACTTGCGAATGATTCAAACACAAATGTGGAAATACTATGGATAAGCTTCAAATCAATCGTAACACATTGTGTTCTTAACTATGTGCCATCTAAATCAAAGAAAACACGAAAACATAATCCCTGGATAACGCGTGAAATTATTCATTGCAAGCGTAAAGTAAAGCACCTCAGAAAAACTTTGAAGGCAAAACCTACTCCACAAATTCGGAACAAGTTGAGTCACGCTATTACTAAGATGAAATCCCAAATAAAGATGTCCAAAGCAAACTATTTTACAAGTACGCTACCCAACGTTTTGAAAACGTCTCCCCAGAAGTTCTGGAACTACCTTAATCCCAAAAACCGTATTAGGCCCGCGGCCCAGGAAGAAAGCAAAGATAAAGCAAACTCGCTAAACAACTATTTCCAATCTGTTTTCACGATTGATGATAGAAATGTGCCTGATGTTGACATTTGCAACACCCGACATATTGAACCACTTGTTGTGACAGAGTCCGGAGTGCTTCATTTGTTGTTAAAATTAGATACTAAGAAGGGTGCCGGCCCCGATAACTTGCCAAATGAATTTCTTAGGCGATATGCTGAATGGGTAGCCAAATACTTGTGTATACTTTTCAATAAGTCCCAATCAACTTGTTCCCTCCCCCAAGAATGGAAAATCGCAAAAGTAGCTGCTGTTCATAAATCTGGTAGCGAAGCTGACCCTTCGAATTTCAGACCCATTTCACTAACCAGCACAACTTTCAAACTACTGGAACACATTATTCTAAAACATCTAACGTTGTACCTTGACCAGAATCACATCTTATTGCCACTACAACACGGTTTTCGCAAAGGACTATCTACAGTTACCCAACTGGTTGAACTAATTCACGACATCTCCCTTAATGTAGACTGTACAAAAGAAACTGATTTAATTCTATTAGATTTCTCAAAGGCGTTTGATCGGGTGGCACACAAAAAACTTATAAAAAAATTAAAAGCAACAATAGGCGCAGGCCCACTTACTGACTGGATCGACAATTATCTGAGTAACCGAACACAGTAGGTGCAAGTCAATCGCGAAAGTTCTATCATAGCCAACGTTACGTCAGGTGTAGCGCAGGGCAGTGTTTTGGCCACCATTTTATTTTTGATCTTCATTAATGATTTACCTGCTGGCATTGGTGTTATTGTGAGGCTTTTCGCCGATGATTGTATACTTTACCAGGAAATTAACGCCCCAGAAGATCATGTAAAACTGAACAATGCCTTGCAGTTCATAGTGGTATGCTCTTTGGCAAATGACCCTGAATGTTAAAAAATCTGCTCTCTTGAGGATAACAAGAAAAAAGCAAGTATCTGAATTTGTTTACGTTATAAATAACTCTCCACTTCCGGTAGTGACTGAACACAAATATCTAGGTTTATTTTAGATTTTAGATGGGATATCCACGTTAGTTATGTCACATCAGCTGCATTAAAACGGCTGTTTTTCCTTCGTAGAAGTCTCGCTTCCGCGCCACCTGAAACGAAACTTCTAGCCTACAAAGCATTCGTCAGACCTGTCTTAGAATATGCAAACGTCGCGTGGTTTCCCTTTACAAACAATCTCATAAATGCCCTAGAACGAATACAACAAAAGCGATAAGATTTGTCTATAACAAGTACAGAATAACTGACTCATCCACAGAACTTTTAAAAAAAGCAGGTCTCTTAACAATAAAAAACCGCGCTAAACTGGCACGTCAGAAATTCTTATATCAGTTAGTTCACCAACAGCTAAACATAGACAGTTCAAAGTACATGTCATTTAAAGAAACAAGGCCAACACGACGAAAGCATTCTCGGACACTGAATGAATATCAGTGCCGGACGGACTGTCTGAAATATTCTTTTTTTCCACTAGCGACTCGCGAGTGGAATAACTTGCCAATCACTATAACAAACAGTCAATCATTGGAAACGTTTTCATCCCTGCTCAAATTTTATTTATTTTCATCAGAATTGACGAACTCTGTTTTTTTCTTGTCCACTGTTTGAAGTGCTCACTATTCTTTTTTTTTCAGTACTAGTTGGAATTGATGTCCTATGCTACTGAATGTATTTTAGTGGTACTGATGTAGTCATCAAATGTATTTCTGTCGGCTTTGTCTCACTCGTTATTATAATAACTCAGTGAGTACCCTCTGTATAAATCTTGCCCTTTCACAATGTATGCGCCCTTTCTGCAATAATCCCTGTTGGGATTGGCAGTATATGTAAATAATAATAATATAGATTCAGTGCGCATTACTGGAAGGAATGCGTTCCTAAGCTTGATCGCCAGGCTCAGACATCTGTTCCCTATCGACTTTCAGTCTTTTGGAGAGCTAAAGCTTGCAATACTTTCTTAACAACAAAGCTTTACTATGTATTGCAACTTATTCGTTGCGCAAGATTTTAAATACAATGCTCTCATCGGATTTTCGCTACCTCTACATGGTCTTCAAATTTCGAGCCCATGCGTCGTGATAATATAGTGAAGCCAGTTAGTGAGGGTGGGTTAGGAAAAAAACACCTATACCTATGGCAAATAGTGTCACGATTCTTCTTTTTTGAGACAATTCCCATCCTGTAATCCGTGTCCTTTTGCAGGTTACACTTGTTAATCGCTTACCAGATTTAATTGTTTCATCAAACTTCACCAAATGCCCATGCTTGTAGGGATTCGCGCAGAAAAATTACCTTGCCATTCAATTCCATAAAGCTTGCTTTTCTGTAGAATACCTGTACACAGTATTGCGCAAGCTGCTGTATAAGGATCTACTCAGTACACTCTTTCCAACTCCGTTTTACAGCTCACTGTGTTCCGATCTTGCAGGCCACGATGTGTTGAAGCGAGTGCGCAAAATGTACATTCCACCGAATTCAAGAACATTCTTTTATAAACTCCACTGTGAAACATTGGCGGTAAACACATAGTTAAAAAGAAAGGGTATTTTTATTCCGTCTGGGAACTGCCGTCTGTGTCATGTGTCGGAAACGACTAGGCATTGCTTTGTTAGCTGCAAAGATGACATACAGCTTTGGGATGGTCTTCAGCGAGCCCTAAAAAAGGTTTCGTCATTATGTTTCACACAATACGTTATCTTCTACCTGCAGCGCTTGATTAAGTGCCATATATGTCTTTCCTCATTGGTATGCACCGCTTGTGGAAGATACGAACGCAAGACCGCAATGCAGAGCTAACCACCTCTTTAAGCACACACTTAATTTAATTGGCTACCCACCTCAAAAACATTTATGACAAGCTAGACTTTAGACCGGACTGGTAATCCGTCTTAGAGAGCTGTTTGACCTCACCACGTTTCGTTTGCATAACACGATGTGAAGAGCTCTCTATGTGAGGAACTCACGCTGTGTTAGCCATTGAGTGTTTATGAGTAACGCTTAAGGGCTTGTTTTAGCCACTTGATCGTACTTTTGTTCACTTGATTTTGTCTTTAGTACGCAAATAGTATAATAAATATTATGCAAAAGAAAGAAGAGGCTTGGTGGTGTGGTAGAACATCTGCTTGCTACAGAAACAACCCGAGTTTGATCCCTCTCAAACCCTAAGCACCCACGTTTGGTCAGCACTCTGATTCAGGGTTTATTTGTTTTATTTGCATCATTTTCAGTGTTTTGGTCAAACTTAGGATGATGATTTTTTATTCACAACCAACGACACTATCGACAACGGAATGTCTGTGAAATAAAATCTTTAATGTTCTCGCGGTAATAACAAAACGCCTGTGCGGCGTCATTTGAATAGGTTTTCGGTACACTGGGTATTTTGGGAGACACGTTTAGCGGTTCTGTAGGCAATGTATGGGCCCAAATTGCATAAGCAAAACGCCGAAAAAAACCTATTCATTAGAAATGAGTGTCCGATATTTCGTTGGAACACACCCCACTTAGAGATCTCGAAGCTTGCTAGCGTCGTGTGCCCGCGACTGACTAGTGTGGCTCTACACTGTTAAACCAAGCCCCAGTCACTAAACAAAATCTCTTTTGGAGTATCACTGCTCGTGCCGTGTGTTCTCGTAAAGTTCGTGCTTGATGTACCACGTCAAGCCACTTCAGTTTTCTGATGATCAGTAGTATATTGTAGGGTTTTATTGAATACACTTGCAAGTTTTCTTTTTTTGGTTTGACCTGTACAGTTACTGCAAATATATCAATGACGTAGGTCAAAGTATGCAACGTCACTTTTCTTCCACAGAAGGTAAATTACTAGAGACATAGTGGCATTTCAATGTAGAAACCAAAAATAATTCAATATCAAGTTTAGGAAGAGTGCTGCAAAAATGCAGGAGGCGGTACGAAATCACCCAGTAAGATATTTATGATGTGCTAAAGTAATGCACGGGCAGCTCTCTATTTTATCTGCTAACTCTCAAGTGCAAATTTATTCATGAAGAGTCCCAAATTAACGCAGGAGCAAGTTTTCATAGTAGTAATAAGCCACCCCGTATGAAACTTAGCGAAAGTGCTCGAGTAATGCAGGGGCAGCAACCAACGACCCAGTAAGAATGTTATGCAAAGTGCTAGAGTAATGCAAGGGGTGCTTCCCATACTGACTACAAAGCACCCAGTATAAAGTTTATGAATAGTCCCAAATTATTGCGCGAGCACCTTTCACTTGTACTTACAAAACACTCAGTGTAAAGTTTATAAAAAAAGCTGGAGTAATGAAGAGCAGCTACCCACTGTATCTACAAACCACCTAATATGAATTTTATGAATTCTGCCAAAGTAAGGCCGGGGCGCATCCGCGTTGGAACTGCAAACCACCCAGTAAGAGGTTTATTTAGAGTGATAGAGTAATACAGGGGCAACTACAAACCACACACTATGAATGTTAAGAAGAGTGCTAGAACAATACAGGTACAACTTCCCATTGCACTTACAAACCACCAGTATGAATGTATGAAGAGTCCTAGAATGATGCAGGTGCAACTTCCCATTGCACCTTCGAAGCACCCAGTATGAGTGTTATGAAGAGTGCTGGAGTGATGCAAGAGCAGCTTGCCATTGCAACGACTGGGCACCCAGTGTGAAGTTTAGGAAGAGTGCCAGAGTAATGCAACATCAGCTTCCCATTGTATCTGCAACCAGGAAAGAAACAGCTCCATTCCAAAGTCTCAACCATGTATCTCAACCAGGTAGCAAATACGGTCTTACGCAAAATAGGAGCATAATGGAGGCAATTTATATGGTTTTCGTGTACTAACATTTCCGAGGAGCTGGTGACAGAACACAAAATTTTCCTTGGGCGCCCTTATGGCACTATCATGGGGTGCCAGACGTACCCAAACAGCCGCTCATCTTCAGCTGCGGAGTATGTTCAGCATACATTTGCGAAATAATGCCACAGAGACTGTTTACAATATCCGACATTATGAAGAATCAGCGTCCACAGTCTTGTGCGCACTCTTGCTTGGGGCCGCACGACTCGTGCCTGTGAACAAGAGTCGTGCGGCCCCAAGCAATAGTGTGTACAAGACTGTGGACGCTGATTCTTCATAATGTCGGATATTGTAAATAGTCTCTGTGGCAATATCATGCTGTGTTCTGCTGGTACTCTACTTGAATTCTAATCGTTCTAATGCTGGCATTGCGCTCCCCTTCATTGACAAATAAAGATAACTAGATTTTCGACTGTAGCGTAGCCGAAGCAATATGAAGTGCACTAAAACATTCGCAGTTTTTTCCCCATTTTGATTCGCCCGTGCAATAAATGACTCCAAGGGGTGCCGCTTTGTCACCGCTCGGCAAGTTGGCAGCATTCCGTCGCAGTTACTAAATAACGTCGGGGCTTTCTCTCATAAAGGCGCTCCTACAAGGCGAATGAATTTTGTTTAAGACAGCGGTCATTGCTGCAATGAAGAGCAACCAGTAACGTTACACCACCCGTTAATGTTCTGAAGCTTCTGATGATTATCATCTTAGAAAATTGGCGTTCCGGGAGTTTAAGCGTGTCTCTTGTACACCCAGCAATTTTGGGGAATGTTTGTGTAAGAGTTCCTCGATATGGTCAACGTTTCCGAACAGTCCTTTGACGTTCCATTGCTATATTTGTGTATTCATTATGAGTTCAAAAAGTGCTGTGTGTACTACAGAAGTATTCCGTTCATTAAGGAGCCCTTGTGAGGCCCCGTGGTCCCCGCAGGGGCACCTGCACAAGTAGGTGTTTGGTGCGTAGCGACACCACGGACCCGAGCTAACGGGGGAGTTTCAATTCTGCCACGCCCAGCCGTGCGTGGCTTTGCCGTGTCCGGGGAAAAGGGATTCTGGGAGTTGAGCTGACGCTGGGTGCTTGCACCTTTAGGTCCCCCCGGCAGAGGCAACACACCCCTTTGGTTCCGGCTTCATATAGAGGGCACCCCTGGGCTGACCCACCCAAGGGAAATCGGTAGTCGCCTTGTCCTATCTCTCTCCACCTACATGTTCGTCTTTATCTCTCACGTTTTATCTGTCTGTCATCTTCTCTTCTCTGTTTACTTCCAGATTTTCTAGCAGCGAAGGTTATCCCTGTCTAGTTACCCAACCTTGGGTAGTTATATTCGGTTATAGCAGTGATGCATGGCTGGCGTCTCCAAGTGTTGTGGGAATTGAGGCTAGCCCACTATCTTTGCGCGGGCTTTGCCACCTTTTCTGCCGTTCTCATGTCCCAACATGTCTCCCCGTCCGCTGTCTGCCGCGCTGGGAGAGCGGAGTGTGTTTACCCTCCTCACCCTTTAGCGGATGTTGACTGTGGCACCTTGCGCGAAGTCTCCCGAGAGGTTTTCGCGCGCTGCGTCGGGAGCGGGCAGATACTCTCTGGGACAGCTGACGGCAAGCACCGCAATCTTTTACTTCCATCAACTCCCGTCTCTCGGGCGGATGCCGTGTTGCAAAAGGAGACCATTGCCTGGATTTACGGGAACCTTTCGGCACCCGTCCGTGTCGGTACCTCCCATTGCGGTGACGACACGAGGCGCCTAGCCACTCCCTTTAAAGATAGCGCGTCGTTTCAAAATGGCCCTCTTGCCCTACCTGAACGGTACGCACAAGTGCCTCTGACTGCTAATGTGCCCTTCGGCATGCATGGCAGTTCATCGGCACAGCGCTCGCAGTAGGTTCCCTGCGGAATTAACGGGGCGCATGCCTTCGCCCTCACCGACTTTTGCGCATTAGCGATGCAGCTGACACTTCGAACGCACGCTGAGCAGGCACCTGAATTGTCGATTGTAGCCGCACGCCTTTTGTTCGACAAAAGGCCAATCCCACAAGGAGCCTATTTTGCTCTGGGAATGGCGAGCAGGGTGGTGGTCTCTTTGAAACCACCCCACTGATCGAGCTGGGCGACTGCTCACCTTCGCTCGACCACGCCACTAACGCACCAACGGCTTCCTGCGAAGCCGATGCGACGACGCAGACGTTGCTGCAAAACGCCGTGCAGATCATCCAAACACTCTTAGCAGCGGTGCAAACGCTTTCGGCTGGTCAGAAAAGCGGTCACCCCGCTGTTATTTTGCCTACAGCGGATACGGTGATCAGCTCAACGCCCGAGATTACCTCGACTCTCTCTCCCGTTACCAAACAGCAATGGGTTTGGATGACAAAGTGGTGCTCGAAGGTGTTGTTCCAGCTGCGCTGACTGACACAGCGGCGAGATGGTATCGGCTTACCGGTAATGGTGCAGCAACCCTCGAGGAGTTTCGTTCGGGCTTTTTGTGCGAATTCCTAGCCACTGAATACGTAAGTAGGATGCGGGGAGAGCTTTAGCTTCGTACACAAGCTCCTGACGAGTCTTTACAGGAGTATGTACGTGCGATGGATGAACTTTTTTCTATCGCTGAGCCCCGAGCTTCGAACGAGGAACGCGTCGAAAGGGTGATACCGCAGGCACATCCGACTTCTTCGGCATGCCTGCGCGGCGGCCGCTTCCGTGACTTGGGGGAGCTGGCCACCGAAGCGAGCGCATTCAAGGCGACATTCTCGCCGCTCTTGCCTATCGCCCGCCACCGCCAGCCAGCGATGCCCTTGAGCTACGCTGCGCTTGGAGAGGGGCCATGACTTTTCCCCAATGGGAACAGCCTCTCGGCGCCGCTTCGCGGCTCAAACCGGCTGTGCGTGGGAGTTGAGCGATCACGCTCTTCACCCTTTTACGCATGAAAGACGGGCAGCCTGCACTGCCCCACCTGAAACCACCACACAAGGACGCTTTCCGACCCAACGTGATGTGGGAGGAACGGCTCGCAGAAACGTATCCTGCGATAACTTAGCGAGCCGATCACGACAGCTAGAGGCTGCTTCGTCTGGAAATAGAGACCGTGATGGAGTGCGCTGTTACCACTGCCGTGAAGGAGGGCACATAGCAAGGGAATGCACGGGTGCACGGGATCCAGGCCTCCTGCGGGGCAGGGAAACGGGCTTGCGGGTCGTTCTTGAATGCACGAGCGACCCAACCCTTGCTTCTTCCCTCTGCGTGCAGGGCAAGCACATTCCGGTCACCATTGCCGGCCGTTAATTTTTGGCTTTGCTGGACACGGGTGCAAGCGCCTCGTTGTTCGGCGAACAGGTGTTGTCCCACTTACAGAAGCACTCAGTGCACTTGCGGGACAGCCGAACGACATTCATCCTTCAAAAAGGCGTGGTCCATTTTGCAGGCGCTTCCAGGTTGACTATCGGATGGGGAGATCGAATAAGACGCTGCCGTCTTGTTCATCTTCCAGGGCACAATGTTCCAGTGATTCTCGGTCGAGACTTTCTCCTTAAACCGGTATCGTTGTGGACATTGCGAATGGCGGCTATCGTGATGGCCCATTTTGCACACTCAAGCCTTTCATTAGCCCGCCGGCGCTTAGCGTTGCCTTTTCCGCAGAAGCGTCAGAAACGTCCACTGCGCAGAGTTTGGGAGCAAGCCACTGCTTAACGCATTTGCCCTCTCACAGTGTCTTCGCGAACGAGAGGCGCGGCACGAACCGTGTTGTGCGCCAACTCTGGGGTTGTACTCTGGCGTTCCACGCTCGTCGGCTCGAAACCCCTGTGTGGATCGACCAGAATGACACGAAAAGGCACTACATCCTTTGGTTGCCTGCGCGACTCAGTTGGATGATGCACAGAAGGCTCGTCTGTCGACACTGTTAAGTCAGTACGACGAGCTCTTCACCGATCAACCTGGCTGCACCGATTTAGTGAGCCATGCGTTCGAAACTTGTGACGCGCTTCCTTTGAAGTGTAACCCTAGGCCCGTCAGTCTCGCCAAAAGGCAGATTATCGATGGGTTGCTAGATGGTATGCTTGCGGCTGGCATTATTCACCGCTCGTCTAGCTCCGGCGCGTCTCCAATTGTGTTGGTGAATAAGAAAGATGGCAGTCATTGCCTTTGTGTCGACTATCGCCATCTGAATGAAGTGACTCGTAAAGATGCCTATCTGCTCCCCACGATAAACTCCATCGTAGGTAACCTGCGTAATGCACGGTACTTTACCACGCTTGACCCCTCGAAAGGTTACCTATGGGTTCGAATGAGTAATTGTTACCAGTGTAAAACTGCTTTCACGTCCCACAGAGGGTTGGTCGAGTTTACTGGTATGCCCTTTGGTCTTTGCGATGCTCCTGCGACGTTTCAAAGACTCATGGACCGCGTCCTCGTGGAAGCAAAGTGGTCATACTGCATGTGCTACCTCGACGACATTGTGATTTATTCACGAACCTTCGAAGAGCACTTGACCTATGTTGCCAATGTACTCGAGAGGATGAGGACTGTTGGGATGACATTAAATCCCGCTAAGGTGCAATTAGCGCAGACCCGTGTTGAGTTACTCGGGTTTACGCTGGGCGAAGGCCCCATGGAGCCTGATCGGGAGAAACTTCGAGCTATTCTCGATTTTCCTGTGCCCAAGGACATACGTGGCCTTCGCCGCTTTTTAGGAATGGTCAACTTTTACCGTTCCTTCATTCCATCCTGTGCCCGATCGCAGGCGCCCTTGAGCAAACTCTTGGGTAAGTCTGCTGACTGGCAATAGAAACTTGAGCAGCAGGAGGCGTTTTGCCGACTGTCTAACGTCATAGCAGAGACAGCGCAGCTGAAGCTCCCCGACCTCACCAGACCGTTCGTTGTACAAACTGATGCGAGCGATCTGGGTTTGGGAGCTGTTCTCCTAAAGGAATACGATGGCGTGTTGCAGCCGTTGGCCTTTGCCAGCCGCTGCTTGGTCTTTGCGTAGAAAAACTATTCTGTTACCGAAAAGAAGTGCTTCGCCATCAAGTTTGCGCTGCGGAAGTTTGACGTCTATCTTGATGGGGAAATATTCTTGGTGCAAACGGATCACAGTGCGCTCAGTTGGCTAATGCGGCCCCAGGCAGCACAGAACGTTGGCCCAATCTTGGGAATAGATCGGCAGTTCATAACCAAGGAATGGCCCAGAATTGACATTGTACCGCCATTAAAGGCTGAGCCAGCCGAATAGAACGGCGATGTTTGACCAGCATTGACAACATACCACCGATAATGGCTGTGCCAGCCTAATAGAACGGCGATGTCGGGCCAGCCTTCAGGACTTCCTGCCTTTATTGGCCGTGCCAGCGTATTAGAACGGCCACATTGGACTGAGTTGTACAACCAACAGCCAATATGGGCGGAGCCATGCAATTAGGCTGGCATTATTGGCCCGTCGTTCGAACGTTATTTCTAGTGTTATGAGCTGATATCTGCATCTGCTGCTTTTGGCTCTTCTGGTCCCACTCACGTTCCATTTTTCAAATTCGAGAAAGTAATATGCCGGGCACCTGAGTGGTATAATTTTTGTCATTAAATCACGCACACCTAGTTGATATGCATGATTGTTGATTGAAGTGGCGCGAGGTAGACTATTTTACTGATAAATATTTATCGAGTTTGTCGCGTCAGACGACCGATGCGGTGCTTTTGCAGATGAAAATCATGCAGATCTGTGCGATGAAGCAACCGCGGATGCCACTGCCACACGTGACCCACTTCGGCGTGACCCGGCGGCATTCGTTTCGTCGCATCACGCCGGCAATGCCACGCCAAGCGCTTTCTATTTCGTGAATAACGGACGCAAAGCGTATCGTATCGTGCGTCCTGCTGTGCTATCGCCACGACTGATTTGGTTTTTTCGCGTTCACAGCGCTGTACCAGTTAAGGGCAGACAAGTGCTTGACGTGTGGGAACTGGAGTGATCAGTTGCGTTACGGTGATTGAATTGTACAACACACGCATTTGCCGTAATCTGGCACACGCACCAACGCTCACATCCAGTATCGCAACGACCACACGAATTGCCTACAACATTGCAGCGAGCGGTTGGTAAAGTGTGGTGGAGGGCGTGGGCGTCGGGCACCTTGTCTCCGTGGGTCGTCGCGCGTTACAATTTTGTTCTGGAACGTTATTTTGTTGATTATTTTGATGATATATATACATTGCACTACTGTAGCCAAAACATCAGCTAGCTTACGCAGTACGACCCACAAAAAAAAAACATTTCCGTGAGTTCATCTGGGCTGATGCATAGAACACATAACACGTAGGCTAAATCGTTTATAAACAAGAAACACGCATGCTTACGGCGTTGTGTTGCTTTATTAAATGCAGAACCACAGACCCCTCTCCGCCTCCTCTTTGCTGCTTTTCTTTTTTAAGTCTGTGAAATGAAGAAAGTGCTCTGCACAGGTATGGCAAGCTGGTTGCTGTACAGTAGAGAGTTTTATTTCGCACTAGCTGTCCTTTATTAATTTTCCGTTTAGTGGGGTGGCTAACGCTAGCTGGCTGTCTTTCGAGAAACCAATGAACGTACAAGTTACAAACCAGGAAATGTGCCAAAAATTGCTGTAATCTCCAGGACATGAGGAGGATCCATTGATAGCTGATTTCAGTACTGGTCCTCACAAGTGAAAGGCAATATCTATCAATAAATCTTAAGCTATGAGTGAGTGACTGTTTGCAGCACTGAAGACTGTTGCCTGTGTTATCAGCAGCTGTGCATTTCTTTAATATTTGGCATGTGAGATCTTCCAATTTCTTTTTCACAGTGTTCCTCAATCTAGCTCCGTCATATTTTTATAGTTTCCTTTCTCCAGACTCAGTGCAGAACAGCAAACAGGATTGTTGTGATCAGCGAATAACTGGTACATTTCTCTTAAATATCGCATACTCTGTGTGCAATTGGGTTTTGTATGTGTCTTCAGGGCGTCCTATATTCAGTGGGACAGTCAAACAGAACTAAAAGCATGAAACAGCTCAGTTGGCCAGAGTAGCTGGTGCATATCATTCTTCCCATATTTGATATCTTTGTGACTTATACTGCTCTACACACATGAAGTTCTCATTGAATTTCATAATGATGTGGTATATGAATATGTTTCCTCAAGGCTTTTCAAGCTGAAACAACGGTTTTCACGTTTAGTTTGACATGCAGATCAAAATATTTAGCTTATCTGTATTATTAACGGCTGAAATGGTCACGTCCACTAGAGAGGCAGTTTAATGGAATGGCCACTGAAGGCACAAAAGTGCAAGATGGGTGCGTCATAGTTAATGCAGTGGTGTAGACAAAAAATGGGACACTGGGCAAATGGCCCACCCTTGAAACTTTCAGCAATGGGATACCGAGAACCAAATAATACATACTCGACTTGCCGGCACTGAAGACCAAAGATGTCATCTCCCTATCCCTCCACCACACAAAGTTCCGCCTATATCACAGGTTATAAGTCCATGGCCCATGTTCGAGCATTTTGTCAAGGTTTATGCGACCCTATGTTTTCAAATGGAAACATTTTTCTAAGAGAAACAAATATAACCCTTTGGCATCAGTGGCGACATTTGTGTATGCAATTTGTTTATACTAGATGTGTCAACTTGAGGCCAGAATAGAGTAAAATACACAGTTCGTTAGATGAACTGAACCTTCTCCCTAGTCAGTACGTCCTGACTTGACCTCAGTCTAGTGCGCACAACCAAACCTCATCACTCTAGTGAAGGAACTGTTATCTTTGAAGGGTCGTTCAAATCGTGTTCTAAGACCAACGTCAAGTGTTGCTTTTCTTCTCCCGAAATCAATGCAATCAAATACAAACTGCACACACATCAGGAGCTCATGATTTCATTCTTTTTATATCAAAACTAAATATAACTTACTTCAGAATGATGAAGTATTTAATTTCATAGAAATCGTAATGGCTTGCTGAAGCTCACAAAAGAACACATTATTTTCTTCCTTGGAATGTAATATTGAGTGCCTTGTGATTGTGCTATCTGAATTTGCCACATTTCTTGACAGTGCAATATAATTCACACCTAAAGGGGCTATATTCTTAGCAAGTGGTAATAGTACTCTTAATATGTGATTTGCAGCTAAATAAAAGAAGAGGCTTTGCCTGTCGAGCTTGTAATACATACTCAGGACAACACCACTGCAAAGATACACCAGCCGCAACCAAGAAAGGGCACACCTGTAGTGATTAGTCCATAATTTTCATGTTTTCTGCTGTGCCAATAAGGCTGGCTTAGTGAGCACTGCATCCAGTACCAGGAGGCTGCAGCGACAAAGTCCTACTTACAAAACACTCACCAGCTGAGAGGAGAAGTACTGATGTGCCAACCATCCAAAACAGAATGGCGGAGAAAAGAGCGGCGATTACTTTTATAGTCCATAAAATCATGCTAAGAGTTCGAAGTTGTAACGTTGCTGATCTTCCAGCCAAGTAAATTAGAATACACTGAGAAAAGATACTGAAGATACGCTATCAGGAAATGACAAAACAAGAACCGACGGAGGTTCGTCTTCATCACATGAACAGCCTTGAACAGATAAGGTGAGTAAGTAACTGACAAACAATGAGTGCGCGAGGGAGAGTGGTCACACGAGGTCGTCAGCAGTCAAATGACAAAGGCTGGAATCGGGGGTGTTGCCAGGGTAGGCTCAGGAAGACTGTACTGAAGCCCACGTCCCTCCCCCAATTTTTGCCTGGTCCCTGTGTTGTGTTATGACCATGTGTTACGACCATGTTCCCAAGAGGAAACATAGTCATAACACAAAGGCCAAGTTCGCCGCCTTTCTGCTCCTCCTGAAGGACCTCGCTTATCGTGGATGCACCCCCGGTATAGACCAATCCTGCACCGACCTTGCCTAAAATACAATAAGAATAACAGAAAACTCAAAGCGAATGTTACCACCATACTTTCACTTCTTGCTTTGTGTGCAAATGAATCTAACGAGAAGTATGTGGAACACCAAAGAAAAGCACCACAGTCAACACCTACTAGTACCTGCTTTCATAATAGTACAAAGTACTGAAGAAGCATGCGAAGAGCATTCTTATGAAGCGAAATATCGTAAAGCAACGGGAGGCTGTGTGGCCCTGACCTAGACAACACGACAAAAAACCTGTCAGGCATGTCAGCAGTTCATGCACAGCACTGAAAAGTCATGAAAACCTACCTTCGATGCCTTTCTTGCACAAGAACATTAAAAGAAATACACACTGATGGAGGAGAAAGCCATCACTCAAATCCGGCTCCTATGCACGGATGGCAGATACTTGGACCTGGATTCGTAACAATGGCTTCAGTACAGCTCTTGAACATACCGACAAAAGTGCTGCCTACAAGTGTACGAGACATGAAGGCAGACTACAATGCGACACAATGAACACGTCAACCACCAACCATGAACCTATGCTAGAGTGGATGTTGCAAGAAATCTTGAACACTGGGAACACTCAACGTTCCCAACCGAAATCTCGACCTCACAAACACGATAAGAATGTTCCAATGGCCTGCTGCCCATCGCCATGATGTGAAACAGGGGCATATACACACACACAACTCATCTTTACGTGATTAAAATACTCTTGCTTCCAGGTTTAAAGAAACCGTCTCACCAAATGTTTCTCTAATAAGCTCACCACCTTCATCGTTGCTGAGAGAGTGTTCAAATTAAAGGAGACAGAGAGCACTGGTGGGGCTGCATGCAGATGGTGCTCTTCGAATAAATGAGCAATGGCCTGCATGGTCTTCTTTGACCACCTTTCACGCCTGAGCCATTTGTTATATTCACGTTGACATGTTAGTATAGTAGTTGTGTCTAATGAAATGCATGAAAGACATAAATATCAGTAAGAGAGACATGTAAGCTTTGAGAAGTCTTTTAATTATTGCAAATTTGAACTGTGTTAGAAATAAAAAAACCTAATAGTTGCTCTAATGACAGTGTGTATACTATAGGGAAATATTTGTACTGTGTTTCTACTATTTTTATACATTCAATGAATGAATAAAGCCAGGTTTGCTTAAGCTAAAGTGAGGCTTGGAACCTGATCAGAGAATGACAATCAACGTGCTTTCTTGTATAGCCTCTGTCAGACTCGGCTCTCATGTTCATTATTATTATTATTAATAAATGTATATAGACAGGGCTCACATTTTCTTCAATTATATGGCCTTTCTTAAAATTCGAGGCTGTGCCTTGCTCCAAACAACTTTTTCAATATGGAAAATGCCATCCCTAGCTGTTCTCTTACTTCATTTGCTTTGAATGTGTGTTTGATTCAGTGAACTGCAGGAAAATTTGCTGCATTGACTTATTAATGTCAGCGAAACATTCAGTTCATTGCTATAAAGCTGCCGGGAGTCTAAATAGTAGCATTATTTCAGTGTGCTAGAGTTGACTAAAAAATAACTACTCAGGCAGAAGATACACAACAATTATGGCAACAGTGGAGTCGAAAAGAGCTCATACTAGTGGATTTTCACATAAACAAGTAGAGAAAGAACTACTATAACTAATCTTGAGATCCAGTAAGCTTTCTGGTTTTTAGATTGGCACGACAAAGAAGGAAAAAAGACTTTTGAGTAAAGTGCGCGAGCACAGGCTTCCTGAGTTGTCCTGTGATGATGTTTTAAAAAGAAAAGGAACTAATTGAGAAGGTACAGTCAAAATGAAAAACAATCATGCATCAGCTTTCTTTCAATTATACTGCAAGGTAAACAAATCGTTCACTTTTGTGTACAACTTGTTTTTTTATTTTTTGGTACTGCTGGTCAATTTTGCGTATTGTCATGTGGATGTATATACTTGTTCTATAATTTGGAATAAACTTCAGTCGCGATTCGGCACTTGTGTTGCTGTGGCTCATTTGCTTTTAATCTTCTTCAATGTACTGTTCTAATATCATGAATGCATACCAACTTAATCTGTCAGTCGTATTCAAGCTTTCTGGCTCCCATAGTTGTATTACTAAACCTTGTCAGAGTTATGATCAAACATACCTCTCGAAATGTTTGGAGGACCGTTTGATGTTCGACAGGTTTCACAGCATTCATCACATTGGTTACATGAATATTTAGTTTTGCTCTTCAGGGGCACATGCATGGTCCTAACCTTTAATTTTTGCAAATGTGGCTTCACAAGCTTCATTGCTTTTATGATGTGAATAAGTTAGAAAAGACAATTAAGCATGACTTATGACCACGAGCTTGTTGATCTACAAAAGAAACAAAGCTCAAGATGCAAGACCACACCATCTTTTATTCCAATTGATTGAAAATTCCGGTATTTAGAATAGCGCCTACACCTTTTTCAAGGGAGGTCTGGTTGCAGGAGTAAGGCTCACAGCAAGCATGATGTTGCACTTTATTTTCTATAGCACTTGAGCATAAGTACCAGGCAATGAAAAATTGAAATCACATTCTCACTTTTTGTGGCACTCAAGAGCTAGCACATGTGTAAACCCATGCAAAACATACATTTACTGAATCATATGACAACATTACAGCTGTTATTCAATAATTTTTGTAGCCATCATAACTCAGGTGTCACAAATAAATGGGGATTTTTTCGCACATATATTAATATTTCAGATATAACAAATGCATAAAACCCAGAAAGAATATTTTCGCTTTGCCTGAAGAAATGAAGCTGGTAAAGGCTTTATTAGCTAGATTGACTTGACAACCAGTTAACATGCAATTTTAACTATGGCATTATGAGGAATGTTTATTGATGTTATGTAAGTGGGATATTTTTGCTGTTTCAGGCCATTTGTGTACTGATGATGACTTCTGCATAGGAAGTGAATCATCTGTCTTGTTTTCATAAAACTTCAGTAAAATTTACTTGAGAGAAAGGTTTTTTAAAGTTGGCAGCATGACACCAATGAGGGATGGTTAGCCCATATCATTGCATTATGCATGCGTGTACAAAAGTATAGTTCATTGCTACCATATGTGCCTTCCAATGCGCTGTCACACAGCTGTAGGTAGAAGCTTCTTTATGATGTAACATAGACGAGATGTGTAGTCACTGGCAGGAAGTTGGGCTTCGTGTCGATCAGAGCAAAAGAACATGGTCACTGGATAGACCTACAGTCACGCCTAAGGCAAGTTTTATAGTGTTGCAACAAATTTCTGCCTAGAGTGTCATGCACATACGTTTCATTAACTCCATTGCTGATATTGAAAAAAGGCTTGGTCGGCCATATTAGCTAATATGGACTGTCGGTCCATATTAGCTTTCTGTATTTATTGGGAACAAGGTTGACAGGAGTAATGCAGGCAGCAGCTACAAAAGCAGGAGCAACAGTGCGTTACCTAGAAATGTCTGGAGTAAGAATATATTCCACCCAACCCTGAACCATGCAATCAACACAAGCCTAAAAGTTTGTATATTTGCAAGGCAGCAGTATAGTCAATGACACAATAAGATCCTCAGAAACGTCGCTGAATCAAGTGGCTGGGCCTGCAAACATATCCAGCAATGTCTCAATGTGATTGAATCTTGAAGTGCTGCAAAGCATTCAACACACGTGGTACGTAAGCCCACGTGATGCCATACACCTTACTTTATCTGCCAGGGGAAGCCTTTGGATTTCCCGCGTATTTGGGCATAAAAAACAGTCTAGTAATATGCCTAATTGTGCTTGCAAGTGGGCATAAATGGTCAGTTCTTGGGTCACAGAATGTGTTGAAGCTGATATGTCTCCTGTTACTGGCCAACGACCCTGCACCACTGAAAGTCTAGCTGCGTCGAAGCTTATATTTCTTGCAGACGGCAAAATTTCTTGTCATGTCAACCAGTCGCCACTTTTTTAAGGTGCATATTTCTCTGGGAAAGGTCAACATGTTCTTTGGGCTATGTGACAGGGCATCGATGACAATGTTGACAGCTCCTATAATATGTTTCGGATATGTTTGACATCTGCTGCAGTTCATGGGAATATGGATGCAACAATTGAAACTGAGGGAGTGTACCATGTACCGATAAGAGATGTACTCACGTATTCTATGACAAAGAAATCACGTAATTTCTTCCATGTAATATTGTAATGACATAAGCACTTACCATTTTTGCCCACTTGTAAGCACAATTAGATATATCACAATTAGAGAGTCTTTCACATACACCCAAGTACACAGGAGATCCAAAGACTTTCCCAGGCAAATTACATAAGGTGTAGTATAGCATCAGGCGGGTGTACGTACCACCTGAGTAGATTGCTTTGCGGCACTTCAAGATTCAGTCGCATTGTCACATTGCTGGATATAATTACAGGGCCAACCACATATAACAGTGACATTTTGAGGATCTTTTGGATTCAGTCTCCACAAAAAAATGCTGTGATGTTGCTCAGATAGCGGGCGTAAGTTTTCAGGACATGCCAGGGAACTGATTGGCCGCCATATGTACTCCTTTGACGAGTCGGTGATCTAGCACAAATTGCATTCAAGATGTCGTACAATGATGCATAGTGGAACTCTCATTTGATATTCAGGGAGTAGCATATACTGTCGCGCAAGCATCTGTTGATCCCCAAAAGTTTTTATGGGAGTTCTTGGTCTAATGGAGCTCAATATAGTAGCATTTCTGTGTATCAATAGCTTGAAGTGGAGGGAATATTTATAATGGCCTGGCACCATGGTACGAAATATTAGTATAGTACGTATTTCACAAAAATAAGATGAAGGAGCTTATAGGTCTTATCAGCATCTATTATTCGGAGATGGGAAGCTATCAACACCTATAAATCTGCCTCGGAAGAGTTGAATACTGGATGCTGAGAACATGAGGATAGGACAGGCGAGCTTTTGGACATCAAATGCACACCTACCTATGCTGACAAAGGTGCCTTGTTCAGATGTTGGATTACAGAATTCAGATGTGAACTGTGCTCATCTGATGAAATCGCGATGAGAAGGTTGTTGAGGCAAGCATGACAGTATTCAAGGCTGGGGGAAATGCTGAAATATATGTCTGGAATTTGTCTTGCCGCATGGCATATATAGAAGATCAGACGCAATGAACGGTGTCACTATCAGTATGTTATTTGAAATCTACACATCTTCTTGAAGGATTTGATGCTTCAACCACATGAGGCCAATTTTGGAGGAAATTGCTGCATCATATATATCTGTGACATCATATACGAATGTGAGGCGCTGGGTTGAAACAGCTAGGCTAAGTTGACTGTTGGTGCTATGCCGTCAGCATTCTGATTTATACTTCAGAACCATTCGCAGAACACAGTAACACCAACAGACAGCACACACTGGGCTGAGTGAAGTCGGCAAAATCTGTAGATATATGCGTAATTTGGTATGGCTGCCTCGAAAATTCTTTTGAATTGCAGCCCAATTGAGATAGTGCTTCTAATATAATTTATGCAGTACATCAATTTTATGGTTGAGTTGCCATACGCAGAATTATTTCTTCTTTATTTCTCTGTCATCAGAGCCCTGAGACTAGAGCTCTTTCTCAAAAAACCATCCCATACTGTTGTGGAGGCTCCACAGTTTATTTAATGAAACAGTGATAATGTAGTGTGCTACGATATCGTTGCAACAAAAAGAAGCAGGTACAATTGCTGTGCCTTAAAACACGAGTAATAATCGGACCGATCGCGTCGCACCGATGCAGAGCTTTCCGTAGCGGTTAAGCTATAAAAATGCTGAATAATTGCGCTCGTTTTGTGCACACTCTTCCATAGTCCTCGTTATTTTTGCGATGTTTTGCTTATACACTCGCTGGTAGTATAATCAGGTACTTTTCCAGAGTAATGTTAGGACTAAGTTAATAGTGGACAGGCTTAGGTGGACTATTATGGCTTTGCAATTTCTTACTAATGACGCATGCACGTGTATACGCTTAGTTATCGTATTTTACAAGCCACTGTATTGTGTTCACGCGGTCTGGCGTATGTCGCAATCAGAGCGAGGTGTATCCTAGATTAAAACTACACACACGTGTGGCCATGCTGGGTCACGTATCAAGGGCTAGGCAGTGTTTATTTCTGCGTGAAGCGTCGAACCCACGGTGTGGCTGATCCAGTATTATTTTATGAAATTGTATAGTTTGAACCCAACCTTGTGCCAAAGCCTAGCACCTTAGACTACCACTTAATTTAATTAGGACGAAAATTGCGCGCTTCTTCACCTCTTTACGGTCGTCTTTCTCGCTTGGTATTTACGCGTCATTCTCGTACGTACAACCGCGGCTTTTCACGCATGTCGAGTTCAAGACTACGGCATCTACATGCCATCCAGAACTGTGGCATGATGCAATAAAATATATGCTGCAATCGGATCAGCCGATGCTGGTTTTCGCGATTTTGCGAGGATCGCCTGATTTTTCTAGCCAACTCTTTCTAACGGTGTCTTTTGATCGTGATCAGACCCCTCAGGTTGTGTTTGGCGCAGAATCACGCAATTTTTTGGTGAAGACGTTAGCTAAATCACAGCCTGAGAGTCAGAAATTGCGATGCGCAGATCGCTACCGTCTTATTCTCTCCGCTATGATAGGTGTCCGTGTGACACGCAACGCAAGCTTAGCACAGTCGTAATAAGTAGTACGCTTGTTTTGCTGGCTATAAAGACAGCTGGTGCTGTATAAAAGCTATCAATTGCATGCTATTCAATAAAGAAATTTAGTTTCACAGTCCTTTGCGCAAACCACGACCTCGGTCACGATACCAGCTCGCCAAGCTGAGTGACAGTACATTTTGACATTTGCTGGTTGACTACACCATCGCTGCCTTTCCGAGTGCTAAATATCACTTTTGTTAAGGAGGCTTCAAATCATTTTTAGTTTTGTTGTGAATAAATACTTCCCTGGCCACATTTCGGGAGGTTTTGTCCGATTTCATCGACGCTCCCTTATCAAGACCTGGCAACACTGATTTTGTCAACCGGTTTCTGGGCAGAAAAAAAATTTCAGCTGCTTCAGCTACGAGCCAGATTACATTTGTGACTCTAAGTAACTGTTCTTCTGTACGAGTGCCTTGTTGTTAATACTTGTCACGTGCATCTTAATCAACCACTCACCGTAGTGTGCGAGTATTCGGCGAGTAAGTAAGACGAACAGTCGCGGCTAGTCGCGTATGTGCGACCCGAGTCATCGATCTTTTTTCTTTCGATTCGAGGGTACGTAGTAGAGTACAGGTAATATTTTAATGTGCAACTTGTGCAAGCTTACCGCAACATAACGAGAGCCTATGTCGTCTGCCTATGTCTCGGGCATCTTTTAGAAAAGTGCCTTCCTGTCACCAATGCTATTTTTATGTGCCTGGGTGTCAAACATGTGCCGTGTATCGGCAGTGTGAGCTAAATGGTGCATACACGTAGCACAAGTCACACCATTTTGCATAACCACGTCTTTACGATGCACCTAAAACAAGGCCAACTACTGCAGTCTGCCATGGGTTCAGCGTGGCCATTATGTGGAGTGTGGCCCATTGGAACTAGAGGAAGTTCTCTGTGTGGGAAGTTAGTACGCTTGACAAGGCTTGTGTAACTTGCTGGCTACATTAGATATAAAGAACAGCGACGTTTAAAAGCTTCGGGACATAAGTACGAGTAAATAAAAGTGGCATCAACATTTCTGTCAGTTACTTCGCAGCAAAGAATGTTGTGGTGGTGATTATGTTGCTTCTAGTGGGGTTAGCTTGGCAGACAACACAAGGAGGTCTGACTTCCTTTTTTGTTTTTTTTTTCGCTTTGCAAGCCAAACAATTCCTTTGAGTTCGTTTTGAAAATTCACTCGTGGCGAGTCAAACAAATTATGAAACTTCAAGTAATAATTGATATGAATTCCTATGTTTGCCTTGTCTGTTAGCTTCGTGTGGTTTTGATAATGTAAAAGCCTCCCACTCCCCATCTATTGATGCTGCTTCTGCCCACAAATGTGCCAAACTAAGTTTCCTGCACCATCCTAATAAAATCAATGTAGATTATGCCATGCTGCACCAGAGTCCCTTGTTTGACAGTGTGTATCAGTGGAAATAACATTGCTGCTCTAAACATTTGCCGCTTGATTTCGAGGCCACCAATCTCACAGCCATGCACCAAAGTTTATTTTAATACCTGAACAGTGCTGGTTCTGGCACGCTATATGTGCTATACTGCATGCAGCCAGAAACCAGATGCAATATTTAACCACCCAGAGGTATAAATTCAGTTGTGGTGAAGTTGTGCGCAAGTGCACAACAACCATAAAGCTGTTAAAATTTTTTGAAACGGTGCTGTAATAGCGGAGTTAAATGCGATTGATTATCTAAGCACAGTAATCACTCCTTTCATTCTTCTTTTCACTACCCTCCGTTGGTACCTCTCTCGAAGCCACTTTGCCCTCTTACCAAGCATCTCTGCGACTCTTGCACCGCATGCATGATCGATGACATATTGCTCCAAACACTGTCTCGTTACGGTTACCGTGACTCCACCCTCTGTCAACTTTGTGCTAGTTGGCGAATCACTGTTGCTGTGCCAGTCGGTGCTTATACGAATAGTGTCGGTATGAACCCTGTGCTATGGACCACAGTACCTAATTTGCAAGCACGTGCATGCATGCGGGCATCACGACAAACGACGAGTGGCGTGGACAGCTTCTTGCAGGCTAACAGGAAGTCATAGGTGCTTGCATGACCAATTGCAGCATATTTATTCTGCACGTCAGATTCAACTTCTTGATGTCACGTGCCAGCCCGAAAGGCATGGCGGATTGTAGAGCACTGGCAAATTGTAGAGCAATTTGTAGAGCACTGGCGGCTTTTTGCGCTGCCACGTGGAGAATCACAGATCATGCAGCATTTTGCATATGATGCACGTGTTTACTTGGAACATTTGAAAAGTATTATAAGAGGTTGTGTAGGAGCCATTTAAATGGACCGGAGCAGTCGCCGGATTTTAAAATAAGAATTGCTTTAGTTACTTGCTATTCATGAGGAACAATGCAGGATGGCTGAGAAGAGGCTATAGCGAGACACAGCTGGGGGCTGAGAAAGCGCTGTTACACCATTGCAAAGCGTAATTTACTAGAAATGGCCTATGTCGACCTGGGGGTAAATTTCTCAGTGTTTTATTTAGAATGGGAGGAGATAGAATGAAAGAACAAGAGGAATTAAAAAGCTTGTAGGCAAGCTAAAGAAATTCGGAAATGCTTTCAACACATGTAAAAATATCCAATGAATACAGCACATCATCAATATTGGCACGTCCTGTTTTTCAAAGCTTGAGATTGCAGACTGGGATGACTTCAGGCATTTATTTGTGTCTTTAGTTGATGCTAGGTGGGGTCGCAATTCGGAGGAGTCATTTTGCTGTGATTTTCACAGCAGGATTATGGTAAGTGAGGTGCAAAACAGGCTAATTCGATTCGTTGGGCTCAAGTGCTTCATTTCAATCCAATTTATGTTGTTCGGATGTCATTTTCGCTGTAATTTATTGACGCAATACGGCCTCCACCCGTTCTATGCACCTTTCATAGCTATTCTCATGCCTAGATTATGAGAATAGCCTTAACCAATTTAGTGTGGCTCCATTTCATTCGTTTGTTTCATTTCTGCCCTGTTCTAGATTCAAGTGGAATTTCTCAATCCAGGAAATACCACCCTTACCACGAAACGACGCTTGGTAAGAGAGATAACGCGCGAAAAGAAAATGTGGGTGGAGATGCTGACTTGATCTTCTCGCACGAAACCAGGTGATATCATAAAATTCAAACACGTGTACAGGGTCTTATACAATAACGATGTCTCTTACCTTCAATCCGACATTAACAAGGTCATGGACTGGTGCAACACTTGGAACATAAAACTAAACATTAATAAGTGTAAGCACATGCACATTTCTCAAAAGTGAAGCCCAGCTTCCACTTACCACATTAACAATGTCTTTCTTGAAACTGTACTCTCTTATAAGTATCTAGGTGTTCACATTTCTTCTAACTTGTCTTCATTCATTATATCATAAATAACGCCGACCGCATGCTTGGGTATATTCGCTTGAACTTCTCTCATTCATCCAGTTCAATAAAACTATTATTTATAAAACACTGGTTCGCTCAAAATTAGAGTATTCTGCATCTGTCTGGAGCCCTGGCATGAATCGCTCATTTCCGATTTAGATGCTGTGCAGAACCGTGCCTGCCGTTTTATACTCTCCAACTATCACCGAACAAGCAGCGTCACCGCCATGAAATTAAAGTTGTCACTTCTTCTCTTTCTCATCGCAGGTAAGTAGCTTCATTATGTCTTTTTCACAAAATTGATCACAACAGCTATCTGAAAGAGAAATTAATAACAAGGCCATCATACACATCAGCTCGAAGTGATCACCGCAATAAAGTTGCAGTTCCATCATGTCACACCAAATGTATTCATGACTTATTTATACCCAGAACTTGTGTCAGTTGGAATGATCTTTCCCTTGATATCGCTTATATAACTGATAAAAATACGTTTCGTAAAACTATTATTCTTCTCTAAATGTTTGTATATATGTATGTATGTTTGTATATATGTAGTGTATATGTGTGTATATATAAGGTTATTGTTAGTATACGTTTTTCCTTATAAATTGTTATCATTTATGCCTACTTTATTTCACTTACTTATCTGCTGTGAGTTTTTCTTTGCTGTTTTACATTGCTTATGTTATGTATATCTCCACTTCTCTCTGCAATGCCCTCGGGCCATGAGGGTACAATTAATAAATAAATATATAAATAAATAAATAAACAAATAAATGGATGGTAGATCACAGCTGATCTATAGGCGCTCGCTCGCTCCCTGCTTTTATGGCCTAAGCAGCCGCCGCGAGTAAAATATAGTTGTTTTTATACAGTGACAGCGCACTCCGCATGAGGGCGTCGAGAACCAACTCTTCAAAACGCATTTTGCCGCATACGCACTGCTTTGTAAATAAGCTGTCCCTGGCCACTTTCTCGCGCCAATTTTTTTTCAATTTGTAGGAAGCAGTGAGAGTAGTACCTGGTGTAGCCCAGGGGCGGCACGCATGCAGCGACACCTTTTTAAGCACTTGTTGCGAGTTTCGATTACAAAACGAAGCGGTGGCAAATCGCCAATAATGAAAACTGTGTCAAGTGATTGCCGATATGTAAGGAGTCCCGAATAAAGCACCAAGGTGCCCGTTATTATCGTTTACAATGGTTTGAACACTTGTTTTGTCACCGCGGCTTCGCATGCAACCAAGTGTTTCTCTCTACCTGAAAACATTGATGTGCGGATTTCACTTGCGATGGCTTTTTTAAATATAAAATGCGCCTGTCTAAAAAAATTAGTAGCTAATGGGTGTAAACCGGGAATAGGTTGCATACATTCTGCAGCTCACGGAACCCAATTTGAGAACCAATGTGCACGTGCCAGAGCATCCGGAAGACGCGTTGGATGCAGGGAAAAAATAACTCCACGCTTACAGTTACTCGCTCACAGCAAAGACGTACTCGTAGGTGACCACATGCAGGAGTATCAACATGAAAGCCACAGTGCCTGGAGGAATGCGCTATGCACGACAGAGAACCGGAGAGTCAACGCCGCTATGCTTGCCACCAAACTCGGTAGTTTTCGCTAGCCGACAGTGGCGGTAAAACACACAGCCTAGCTAGTAGAAGCAGCTAGCTCGATGCACGGCACCACATTTTTGTGAGGCACGCTTATTCGCTAAAAATTAAAGATTATGGCGGCACCATAGGAGTCTTTGTCAACGGAAATGTGGAAAGTGAAAAAAAAACACAATTGGGTGCATCTTAAGTCAAACTCGCCATTTTTTCCCAACTGAATATGAGGTCTGCATCAAAATTCTAGCTTTCGAGGCTTTTTCGGAGCATTTCGATGAAACTTTCTTGATTACTATGCTTTTAGAGCAGCTTGGTGCAAAAAACAGGAAAGTATCAAAAATGCGCAATAGGAGCAGCTGTCTCACTCCTTACCAATGCATGTGTGTTGGCAGTAGAGGCCCAGGTCGCCACAGCCTCGTTTGTCTTACACATTAGCTTATTCCAAAGTGATCGAAGATGGATTGGCTGCATCTTTGGTACAGGAGGCTGTGTGCAAGTCATGTGTGCACAAGGTAATGAGCAGTGTTTTCTCAGATCCAGAGGTTTCCAACAGCAGGGTTTCCAGATTATGCGGTCACTGGATCCCGCGAAAATGTGGTGAGATTGATCAAACATTTCAGCAAATGCAAAGTCTGTGAGAAAAATAATGAAAGCCACTTTAGCCTGCTGCCCTACGTTCAATGTGGATGTCGCATCCACATATGATGTGGCAGTGGTATGTATGGCTCTTAAAAGTCTGCGCAGCACTTGCACAATTGTTAAGTTCGGAGCCAAAGGCAAAACCAAAAATAAAGATGAAAGTGGTCAGAAACACCGAAGCTCCTCCATTCCTTGTGGTTACAGGAGTAGTGTACAAGATTCCTCAGTCATGCGCCAACAGGTATATTGGTCAGACTGGTAGGTGCATGTTAGATTAAGAGGGCACCAGAAAAAATGCGAGAAGAATGTTCGAATATTAAACTTGTTTGCTTATTGAACAAAACGTCACTGAAAGCTACTGTTTAACAAGATCAGGGGTGCAACAGCCGAAATACAATTTAGAGCAATTTTAGAAGCAGAAACATATTACTTTTGAAGCACTAAATTGTAAATTTTGAGCAGGTTACAGGGAAAAATATGTGCAATTTTCATCCCTAGACACCAAGTTTTGAGCAGTTTAAATATGAAAGTTTACATTTAGAAACAAATTAGGTATGTACCATTCGACATCACCTAAATTGTGTAGTGTAAACATGAGCACTGCTGTTTCAACGAAAGCGGTATTTTGAACAACCCCACTGAGCCAACAATGATTAAGTCCATATTAGCATTTGCTGTGCCTGTAAAATCATCTGAAAGACTCTGCGAATTTAAATATGGATCTGCCAAGCTTGCGACCATGAAACTTGGGGTATTCCTGAAACCAAAGAGCAGAGGTGGTGAATGAAAAAAAAACTCGTGCATAATTTAGTTTTTTTAAGGAAGCAGAAATGTCATACACTGCTTCAAATTATCTCCAGTAGCATATTTAGACATCAGTGATTACACTAATACTCGTCATTAGGCAGCGTACAAACGCATGAATAAGTGAACATTATGTGCAGTGTCCCGTGACTAGGAATAACAGCCCCTTCCAAATCTTAATACAATTGTCCACGAAGCACCAGCGTAAAATGGCAAAGGTGGCCTATTCAGGATTCCCTGCATGGGTAAGAATTGCAAGCCAAGAAATTTTCGAATCACTACACCTCCCCTTCCTGAACTTTCCACCTTGTTTTTTTTTCCCACCGTGGAGTTAGGTAACGCTTCGGCTCTCCTTCGAAGGCGCGTTCGACCAGGTAAAGTAACAACGGCGTGCCCTCGTTGACCTAGCGACAGTACCGCAGATGTCCATTGCCAGGATCGTGGCTGGGACGACGCAACTTCAAGACAAAAAAAAGGGGGGGGGGCTCAAAACTTTCAATAAACTAGTGAGTGTCCAGTTTTTTTTCTTTTAAGCTTTATTCACGAACTGTGCGATATTTCACGGCAGCTCTTAGAAGATGAATCAGTTTTCGAAGCTTACCAAGTTTTCGCCTGTAGATTAAAACAGCATTGAGAGGAAGTGTCAGTGGCTATGGGCCCATCCTACAGATGTAATCTATAAGCAAAGAACCCTTTGAGCTGAGGCCACAAATGGCAGAGGCCTTGCCAGAAATTTTTTTTCGAAGGGGCGTCTTCTTGATTAGAACGGGTCCCAGCTAGGCAACTAGATGTTGTAGACCGTTATTTTCTGCTCCCCTATATACCATTCGGAAATATTGGGAGGGCAGAGGCACGGGCCTGGTGTGCCACCCCCTGGCTACGCTACTGGTGGATGAAAACCAGTGTGGTTGAGTACACACATAGAGAAGGAGAGCCGGGGAGGGGGGTGAGAGTGGCACAGGCTACTGTTGGGTTACCTTGGCGAGAAAAGTAGCTCTAACTGGAGCGGCACATATATGATGTAAGAAAGATGGTTGCGTCCAACGTGCTGGCCGAACACACAGAAGCAACTGGCAACGAAATTGACTGAAATAAGGTGAAATTATCAAAATAAAGGGAAAAGAATTGGACTTCTGGGCTATATCTAGACTCTCTCACAACTCGGACAACAACGGGGCACATGCTTGAGTGTAATGACAATGACAGCAACTTCCCCCAGATATACACACCTACATCCTATTAAGAAATATATATAATTGGACTGTTCGCACATTCATTATTAGTTGTGACAGCGCTCCCGTGCAGAAACCTAATTGTTTCGCTTTTATGCGAGCATTCATGGTAGGTGATCATGTTAACCCCATAGTTGAATAACAACCACAACACAAAAAGAGAGAGGAGACAGTTACACTGCAAGCTCTCACGTATGTAGCGCATTATGGAATGTCGCCCGTAACTTTTGCTGTCTTTCCGGATTTTGTAGTCTGCAGAAGTCCGCACACATGAAGCCAGAGCAAAAGAACACTGTTCGAAAATGAAGACACTGCAAAGTCACGGTAGAATCACACATGCAACCGCCAGCTTTCCTTTGCCAGTGCGAGGCGAGATCACGTAATCCAACCCTGCACGTCACAGCGATTGCAGCACTCGCGCCTTCGGTGGTGGGCCTCACGCTCAATATGTTAGGGAAACTGCATTACCGAACCTTGGTACACTGAACGGTGCAGCAAGCAATAGAGGAAGACAAGTGGTCGGTGCAGGGAGAATCGGTGGTCGAAAAGACAGTGACAAGAGACTTTTCGAAAACAGTCAACCATAGATTCTTGGCTCTCTAGCGCATTTGTAAGTAGTTTAAATAAACATCTTGTATATTATAGACACCAAACGTTTTTGAATTGCTGAATTAAACTCTTTTATAACGCACTAAGCTATCTACAACTGGTTTCTGTTCTAGCAACCTCACAGTCGTATGACAAGTTATTCATACATGTACCTCCTCAATCAAGATGTTTTACCTCAAAGATACCTTGTTTACCTAGTGGATTCAATTGAGTACAATATTGGGTCTTCACAGTCCGGTCATTTCCAGTTCTTTAGGGTCTTCCCCATAGTGCTGATGTTCTGCCTATCAGGTTTGAGTTCTGTCGCTCATCCCAGGTAAAAAGGTCGTTCAAAGTTTGCTATGTCGAAGTTATCCTTCTCGAAGGTTTTCTCTCCGAAACCTGCACCATCGAATCCTAAACGGTGCTAGTATAGGGAACCAGCGCTGGTGTTTGCACGGCCACCCTGGTGGTGAGAGCGTGCACTTCTCAGCTGCTCCCGCAGACGAGATTGGCGGCTGGTAGAGATGGTGCGCGTGCGTATCGCCGTAAGAAAACCAAAGGAGTGGCTACTTGGGCTGGTTGGTATTGCATTTTGGAGAGAAATATACTTCCTTAGTTTGCAGAGAATGTTTCAGAGGGAAGATATAGCAGAGAGATAGGACAGAGCGCACACTTACAGCCAATTTTATTGCACAGATGGTGCGAATATATATATACGGTCAAGAGGGCAAGGAGCTCACACACAGAAGAAAAGACAAATGATGGTGCATGCGCCAGACCACCTTATTTCAATCCTGAAATGACAACTTAACTGAAACGATACCTGTCAATCTGTCGAATGGTGAATACAGGTATCTTTTCAGTTAAGTTGTCATTTGAAGACTGTAATAAGTTCACCCTCGGGGAACCTCTTGGGAGTTTTTTTGTTAAGCGTTCATGTATTTTATGTTTCTTTTGTCTAATATTAGGTGTTATTTGTATTTTATGTTCTTATTTTATTTTAACCAGAGATTGAGTGTCAGTTTTTTTGTTTTACTTTTTTTCGTGTTTATTTCGTCTATTGCGAAGGGAGCGTGACCTTGAGTATCAGTGAATAGGCATGGAGAGAGAGGCGAATGACGCTTTGCGCCTACGCTCGCGCAGCAGTCGGTGGTGTGTGTGCGTGCGTGCTTCTGTGTGTGTGTAACTGCACGACGCTTCAGTGCGTGCCCGTGAGGAGTGCGTCATGGCTTCCCCCCCCCCCCCCATCGACGCCGACACTAGAGGTGTTCTGGGCACTGACTTGCTGACGCTGTGCTCTTTTCTCGGCTGTCATCTAAGAAGCCCTGCTGCCTTTCTTACCATGGCTCTTGTGCGAGGCCAGCTGAAAGCAGTCATATGCTGCCGGCCAACGCCAGGGTGCCTCGCAGCCAATTCTGGTTTGGCCTCTCTGGCTACTGGAGAGGCCCGGCTTCCGGAACGTCCCAGCTCCATCATCGAGCCAGAAATGCGGGGCCTCCAAACCACAACCAAGGCGGCGTTCGTCAGACTCGCGGCTGATCAAGGGCAGCAACGAGCCATCAGAGAGCCCCCCTTCCGTGCCTCTGACCTCGCTGGCGGGCATTGCAACCAGCGGACATTGTCACGCCCTACCGCCCCTCAACGTACACCACGAACACTACTCCTACTTTCCTGTGCTCTCTTTCGCAATTATTTTTATAGTGTCAATTGTTTATATTGTTATTACTCTTTTTGTTTGACCTTTGTCATCATCTTTTTAGCAGCAGTTACAGGGCTGGACTGAGGTTAGCTATCGCTTATAGCAATGTCAATTCAACTGCATGGGTTACGTCCGGCTGCCTTTGCAGACCGATAAAGGGCAAATTTAGGAGAGCAGGATGTGAGAATTGAGGCTAGACCGTTGCCTTTGCGCGGGCTTTGCCGCCTTTTCTGGCATTCTCATGTCCCGACATGTCTCCCCCCTCCGCTGTCTGCTGCGCTGGGAGAGCGGAGTTACATTTAAACGCCTCACCCGGTAGCGGATGTTGACTGTGGTGCCGTGCGCGGAGTGTCCCGTGAGGTTTTCGCGCACTGTGTCGAGAGCGGGCAGATACTCTCCGGGACAGCAGACGGTGAGCCACGCAATCTTTTCCGTCGGTAGACTCCCGTCGCTCGGGGCTGGTCGGACTTCGCCGACGGCGCCTCGCGTTCGAGGCGAACGCCAACAATTTGTTGCCCCACTGCGTACGCTCAGCCGAAGGGTGGTACGAACTCCCAGTGCGTGGCCTAGCTACGCCAACCCCTCTCCCTCCGAAGCCAACGCGAGCGCCTTTGCCCTCGCTTGAGCAACCGGGGCTTGGTCCCGGTGTCTCCGTGAATCACCTTTACCGCGGAGACGTGCTCGTGGCACCCTGTGTAGTACTTTTATGCCCGTGGCGTGGACAAGCTTATTTGCTTTCCCTACGTGCCTTTGCAACGGGCTGTACTGCGTTGGGTTTTGCCACAGACAATAAAGTGTTAGGACTTTGAGCAGTATCGTGTTCTCGCCACGGCGACAGTTAACGTGTGCCCTACGTCTCGCTAAGACCGGACCCACGCTGGTGGCCGTACTCTTTTGGAATACGTGTCACTACAATGTTCACTATTCAACCTTGTAGCATCCCCTTGTTGGCCTCGGTGGTGGGTGACCACCATCGCCATCGAATTTAAAATGCTTGTTATGGAAAACCCTTTTCCCGGACTCCCTGATCGCCACCTGAAAAGGTGGCGCACCGATGACAGCTTCTTTGCTGCACAGCGAAAACAGACCTTCCCCAAGTACCATGTATTTCACAGCCAAAATGAAAAGAAAGTAGTTCGGTCTATTTCACCATTTATTGTCTCGAAAACGCTCACAGATACAATTGGCCCTGGCTATCAAGTAACTAAGGTGGAGAATGACGATCTTCTTCTAGAAATTCACGACAAGACTCAGTACGACAAGATCTCAAAACTCGTATCATTTGACAACATCCCAGTATCAGTGGGCCCACATAGGTAGATGAACACAGTGCGTGGTGTCATATCTGACGATGACCTCCTCGAGCTGTCTGAAAGTGAATTGCTCGAAGGCTGGCAGGAACAAAATGTAGTGAAAGTACAAAGAATAACAATAAGGCTAGATAATAAACAGACCCCAACAAAGCACATCATAGTTACCTTCGGTACAAGCAACCTTCCTGACTCCATTGAAACTGGTTAGTGCAAGCTTAGTGTCAGATCTTATATGCCGAATCCTCGCCGATGTTTCAAGTGTCAGCGCTTCGGACACGGATCCCAAGCGTGCAGAGGGCACGCTAGGTGCACGAAGTGCGCATCTTGTGAACATGTATTCAAAAAGTGCACTTCAGCAACCTATTGCGCTAACTGTGAAGGAGATCATGCTGCCTACTCCCGATCATTCCCTGCATGGAAAAAAGAGGAACAAATACTAGAAATTAAGGTCAAGTTCAACCTGCCATTTCAAGAAGCACGTCAACGTTTTTCTACACACAATCATTCTGAACCTTTCTTCGCCAACGTGGCGCGTCGAGGCACCGTGCCACGTCTTTCTGCAACCGCGAGATTCACACCAACTGTGACTGCGGTTGTGCCAGAAGCGCCTCCGGCTGGAGCAGCCTGTACTGCTTCGCCTCGTGTTCAAACGGGCCAGCACACTTCAGAGCATGCTGGACCCCGGACCACTGCAAGTGCAGTCAGGTCCGAAACTGCAATGCACGTGCCTGCCAAACAGGCATTATCTGCCACCTCAGAAGAGGTGATGGACGCAAGCCATACTCCTCCGGTGCGCCAGACGCCAAAGGAAAGACGCAGCTCTTTAGAGCGAAAGAAGAAAGAGAAACCCCGTATTACATGGTCCCCATATGGTCCTGTAACCTAAGGCAATGTTTCTGTACACACAGCACTCCACTACATTAAAAATGGAGACGCAAATTTTACAGTAGAACATCAGAGAACTGCTGAGAAAGTTTGACGATGTTCAAGAACCTTTACATAAACAGTCCCCAAAAGTGCTGTGTGAACAAGAAACACACCTAAAACCCAAGATCACTAATTTTTTACGCCAGTATATAATTTTTCGAAAGGACAGGAGTGAAGCCGTCCCGTCAACTGGTGGTGTGGCTATTATAGTCAATCAAGGGGTTGCTTGTACTCATCTACCTGTCGAAACATCTCTTGAAGCAGTGGCTATTCGTGTAGTTTTAATGAACAAACTCGTTACCATCTGCTCTGTCGACATATCTCCACACTACCAGCTTGAAAAACGTGAATTCCAGTCCCTAAGAGATAAATTTCCAGCACCTTATATTCTCCTTGAAGATTTCAATGCACACAGCAATCTATGGGCGACTCTCGCTGCGATGCTCGAGGTCGCCTGATTGAAGAGTTCCTTTTTACTACTGGCGCGTGCCGTCTAAATCGGAAAGAGCCCACATACTACTGCCTCGCCAGCAATACCTACTCGTCAATCGACCTCAGTATTGTCTCACCATCACTCCTTCTTCTACATACATGGAACGTCATCAATAATCCTTATGAAAGTGACCACTTTCCCGTAACGCTAAGCACACACATATCAAATGAATATCGCCCACGGGTTCCCAGATGGATCACTGACAAAGCTGACTGGGAACAGTTCCGCAGATTACTCACTTATGATGGAGGGGCCTATTTGGTTTAAACATAGATAAAGCTGTACAATACTTTTGAGCTTTTCTGACCGACGCTGCGATGAAATGCATCCCGCAAACTTGTGGACTGCCTGTCAAGCGACGTGTCCCATGGTGAAACACTGAATGTCGAAATGCACGCAAACAAGAAAACAAAGCGTGGAGGTGGCTACGGGACTCGCTGACAGCACAAAATTTTAAAACCTTTAGGAAAATTATGCCCGAAGGTAGGAGAACGCGCCGGCAGGTTAGGAGAGAAAGTTGGCATACGTTTTTATTAGACCCTCAAATCTGGAACGTGTTTTGCAAGGTAGCCAGACGACACGCTTCTTCACTTCCTCTCGTAGACACACAAGGGAACATCTTGCAAGACCAGGTGAACTTCCTTGGTGCCCACTTCGAAGAGGTGTCCAGCTTGTCGCATTTTACTGCAGGTTTTTAATGACACAAAAGAAAAAATCGATAAAGAGAAACTACACCGAAAATGGTCTAAACATGAGTCGTACAACAACCCTTTCAGTTTATCTGAGTTACAAGCATTGTTATATGTGTGCAATAAATCAGCTCCAGTTTCGGTCCATATAGTATACGAAATATAAAACAACTGCCTTCTGAAACACAAAGAACCCTGCTTTCTCTGTACAACTCTATCTGGTTTTCCGGTGAAATCCCCTCTGCCTGGAAAGAAGCCATTATTATTCCGACTTCAAAGCAAAGCAAGGATTCATCTTCCGTTAGTGTTTACAGGCCAATCGCACTTACAAGTTGCATGTGTAACTTGTAAGTGCCTTCAAACAAACAATCAAACAAACAAGAATCCATTCAAATTACTGCAATCCCTTCAATTACCTTCAAACAAACAATCTGCTCGACCCATTCCAATGCGGCTTTGGAGAAGGTAGATCCACCACCAACCACGTGGTACGTATCGAGGCACAGATACGAGACGCCTTTGACCATAAACAATACTTTCTTTCTGTGTTCCTCGACATCAAAAAAGCCTACAATACAACATGGAGATTCGGAATATTAAGTGACTTGTCCAATCTTAGTGTGCGTGACTGGATGTTTAGTATTATTGAAAGCTACTTGTCCAATCGTACATTCCGTGTCAAAGTCGGCAGCGTTCTTTCCCGAACATTTGTCCAAGAAACAGAAGTTCCGCAAGGTGGTATAGTTCGTTGTTCTCTTTTTATTGTCAAAATGAATTCTTTGCGTCATTCATTCCTACAAAATATGTTTTACTTTACATATGTCGATGACGTACAGCTTGGATTTCTGTCTTGTAACCTGGCAATTCGTGAGTGGCAGGTTCAGCCTGGCTTGAACAACGTCTCCTAATGGGCGGAGAACAACAGATTCTGATTAAACCAAAAAAAGCACGTGTGTCTCGTTCTCTAGAAAGAGAGGCACTCACCCGACCCTGACATTCAATGATCAATGCCTGTCTGTTAATGCCGAATACAAATTCTTAGGCTTAATTATGGACACCAAGCTAACCTTCGTACCACACATTCAGTATCTAAAAAACAAGTGCATCAGAACCATGAATGTTTCAAAAGTGCTGTCACGCACTACGAGGTTGAGTGACAAGAAGTCTCTCGTGAATTTGTACAGAAGCCTCGTACGCACTCACTTGTATTATGGAGTAATAACCTATCAGTCTGCGACACCTACCGCCCTAAAAATGCTTGACCATATTTATCACCTAGGCATCCGCCTCTCTACGGGTGCTTTTCGCACCAGCCCCTTTGAAAGCCTGTATGTGAAATCAAACGAATGGTCCCTCCACCTACAGAGATGTTACATGTCTTTTCTACATTATCTCAAAGCATCAGACAAGGACCACCCTTTACACTTCACAATTGATGACCTGTCTACTTCTGTTCTGCTTGAAAACCGCCCATCTTTGAGACAGCCCTACTCACTTCGTGTGAGAGGCCTTTCTGAGGAAACCGTTGTGTCACTCGAATATCGTTTGATGGCTCCCGCAGCATATCTGCCACCATGGCGGTAGCAGTTGATAGACTGTGATGTGTCCTTTTTAGTGATTACAAAGCAGGCACCCATTGTACATATCCGCACATACTTCCTAGAACTACAACAAAAGTACACGTGCCCTGAGTTCTTTACAGATGCCTCAGATTCCAACACTTCTGTTTCATACGCAGCCATTGGCTCATCCTTCTCAGATACTGGTGTCCGGCATCCTGATGCAAGCATTTTAACAGGAAAAGCTTATGCAATACTTGCAGCTGTTAAACACATTGCACATATAAAACTACAAAAAACAGTAATTTACACGGACTCTGAGTGTGGTGAAACCTTGAAAACACCTAAAAAACGCAAAAACCCAGTTCTTGAGTTCCTTTATTCACTCTTATCCACAGGCTACTCATCCAAATAGCATGTTGTAGTCTGCTGGTTGTCGGGACACCGTGACATACAGGGCCGTTTTGGCAGATCAACTGGCTGCATCCACCAGCAACGATGCTGCTAATGCACCAATACCAATCTCTGCACTTTTCTGAAACGAAAGCCTTTCCTGAAACGAAAGCTCAGAGGTTATTGGCAAAACATGTGGGATAGAAGCACAAGTAATAAACTACATGTTATTAAGCCAAAACTTGGTCATTGGCCGCCACTATAAATTGCGGCACACAGAAGTGACACTCACAAGGCTAAGAACAGGGCATACATACTCTACACATTCATAGATTCTGTCTTCCGGTGATCCACCATTGTGTGCGAGATGTAGAGAACAACTTACGGTTCTCCACATCCTTGTCCAGTGTAATGAGTTGAACTCTTTAAGTAAAAAGTACTTTTTACTGCCCTACCGACAGCAGCTCCCACTACACCCTGGTATGCTTATCGGTAGGGATCCGATGTTTAAAATTAGCTCAATGTTTACATTTTTAAATGATGTACATAGTTTTCACTGCACATTTTAAGGTGATATGTAGCAGGACTTGTGGTGACTGCATCTCCGCCATAGTCTTATTATCACTACCTTTCAACATTCACATTCACTGCACATATTTCACGCCAGTGTCAAGGTTTTATTACTTACGTTTTTACCAGCGTTAGCGCGAGAAATGTTAACGCCCATTTACAGCCACGTAGCACATCATTGTCCATATCTCTAGTCTATCGAAATGGTGCTCTTTGGCCATCAATTGGCCCTTGCACCAGTAAAAAACCACTCATCATCATCATCAGCAGCATCATCATCATCATCATCAGGCCCCGAGCTGATGGTTTTTTACTTTCTGCCGTGCTCCAAAAAGCCGCGCCTGTCCTTCGGCGCCGTAGACACCGTTCAACTTGCTGTTGCATCCATCACCTTGGACGAGGTACTGGATGCCCACTCGCGGTTCACGCGTGCGGGCACGGAAGTCTTAGGGCTATCTGTCGAGACAGAAGGCCCTGGGGGGTCCGGGGGCCTGGAAGCCTTTTGGTGGTAGAACTGCTTGTGCTACTTCCACTGAGGGGTTGAATGGCGCTGCCGTTGGTCCGCTTTGTGTGTGTTACGTGTGGGCTCCGCGGATTTTGGTGGCACTGCCCCCTTTCGTGCTACCTCTGCAAACAAATAACCCTGCATTAGTAGACGCTTGCGCGCCTCCCTAAACAAGATGTTTTCATTTGCTTTCAGTGAAAGTACTTCTTTTTCAAGTTTCCATGTATCTGGGGCATGTGCAAGAGTAAGCGGGGTGTCCACCATCGCAGTTCACGCAGTGCGTATTGGCTTCTCCACATTTCAATAATAGCGAAAGGTAGGCTAGTGGACACGTCTCGTCGACTCTGGCCTCCGTCTGGACTCTCTCGACTCGAAACAATGGTGCTTTGCTGACTATGGCTTGGTGTCGCCTTCACCAAAGCTTTCGCCTTCCGAATCGGCATGGAAGACAGTGCTGCTTGCGGTCATTGCGACAACGATGAAACTATAGAGCACGTTCTCCGTCACTGCCCTCGTTACAGCGTGCAAACACGGCAACTAGCTTCAGCGTTAGCTCGCCTTGACGACAGACCTTTGTCTGAACAACCAGTGCTTGAAAGACGACATGATTTGTGTGCTCACAGAAAATCAGTGAAGGCTTTACTGAACTTTTTGCGTAGCAGTGGCCTATTGTATAGACTATAGCACCCCAGTCCCTTTTTTGCATGCGTCTATTTCACTCTTCGCTTTCTTTCCCATCTTTCTTCCCCATTCCCCCTTCTCCTAGTGCAGAGTCGCAAACCGGATGCTCCAAGTTCTGGTTAACCTCCCTGCCTTTGGCTCATATTATTCTTTCTCTCTCTCACTCTTATCACGTCACCCCAAAAGAGCATGAGGTAATTAAAAAACAGGTGAAAACGATGCTGGAAGATGGTATTATTCGGCCATTCAACAATCCTTGAATATCACCAGTGGTACTCATCAAAAAAAAGCACGGCAGCTTGCGTTTCTGCATCGACTACCGGAAGCTAAATCAGATCCCAAAGAAAAACGTCTATCCTATACCGCGTATTGATGATTCATTGGATAGACTACAAAACGCACGCTACTTTTCTTCGATAGACTTGAATAGCGGCTACTGGCAAATTGAAGTGGATGACGGAAATATTGAGAAGACCGCCTTTGTTACGCTTGATGGACTTTATGAATTTCAGGTACTTCTTTTCGGTTGATGTTCGGCACCAGCAACATTCCAAGGTCTAATCAACACGGTTCTCTCGGGACATAACTGGCAAACCTGCTTGGTGTACCTCGGTGACGTGATTGTCTTTTCGGTGGCATTCGAGGAACACTTACACAGGCTCGAATCAGTTTTTGAAGTAAAACGCTTAGCCGGTCTTATTCTAAAACCCGAAAAGTGGGACTTCGGCTTCCACGAACTTCAATTCTTTGGTCATGTTGTGAGCAGCTAAGAGATCTTACCCGACCTGGATAAAATTGCTGCCGTGGCGAATTTCACGACGCCATCAGACAAAAACTCAGTGCGACGTTCTTTGGAACTCGTTACCTATGGCTGGCTGTTTATTGCCAATTTTTCGCGCATCGCATGGTCATTGACACAACTTATTCGGGAAGGTATTGCCTTCACCTGGGGCGAACATCAGCAGCAGGCATTTCACGAGTTTCGTCAGCGCATGAAAACACCACCCGTGCAGCTCGCCTACCTCGATGAAGACGCGCCATCAATACTGCATACAGATGGTCGTAGTGTGGGTCTTGCAGCAGTGCTTGTACAGTCGAAAGACAACAAGGAAAAAGTGATCTACTACGCCAGCAGGAGGCTGTCTCGTTCAAAAGCAAACTGTACTACGACAGAGAAAGAATGTCTCGCAAGGGTGTGGGCAGTCCTGAAGTTTCGTCCTTATTTGTACGGCCGCCCATTCACCATTATCAACGATCACCACTCGCTCTGTAGGTTAATCAACTTGAAAGATGCATCTGGCTGTCTTGCACGCTGGAGTCTTCGGCTCCAAAAATTGACATCGCTGTTGCCTGCAAGTCGAGAAAACGACACAGCGATGCGGACTCTCTTTCTCAATCTCCTGTTGAGACGGCATCGCCAGATGACGACGACACGGTCTATTTGGGAATCGTGGACACTGCCACCTTTTCTCAACAGCAGCGCGACGACCCTGAACTGCTACCACTCACCAATTACCTACAAGTGAGAACGAGCAGCGTGCCTACTTATTTTCGAGAGGGCAGCCATCGTACTGCTTGAAAATGACGTTCTTTATAAGAAGAAATTTTCCCCTGCAGGCAGCAGCTACTTGCTCGTAGTTTCTTCCTCGCTTCGCCGTGAGGTACTGCAAGCCTGCCACGACGAAACTACCACTAGTCACATAGGTTACGCAAGAACATTGGCGAGGATAAGGCAAAACAATTACTGGTCAAGACTTGCTACAGTTGTCAAAAGTTACGAGCAGGCATGTCTAGAATGCCAGCGTCGAAAACAACCATTCATGAAACCAGCTGGTTTGCCGCAGCCTGTCCTAACGCCAACTACTTCGTTCGCACAAATTGGTATGAATATTCTGGGCCCCTGCCCAAAGTCTGCCAATGGAAACATGTGGATATTTGCCACCACTGATTACCTGATCCAATACGAGGAGACAGGTGCTCTGCCGCGCGCAACGGCAGCTGAAGCGGTGCGATTTTTCATCGAAGCCATCATTTTAAAACATGGTGCTCCCACAATGGTAATCTTCGACAGAGGTACTGCGTTCGTGGCCGAGCTTTTGGATATCTTTTTTCGACAGAATGGTACAGCTCACAGGAAGACAATGGCGTATCATTTCCAGACCAACGGGCTCACCGAACGTCTCAACAAGACCCTGGCTAACATAATAAGCATGTACGTAGATGTAGAGCACAAGAACTGGGACGACATTTTGACCTTTTTCACTTGCGCGTACAACGCGACTTGTCAGGAGACCACTCAGAAGACACCCTTCAGTCTTCTTTATGGACGTGAAGTTACGACTACGTTAGAAGCGATGTTCACTCATGAAAATGATGGCAATATGATGGACGCCAAAGAGCGTACCCAGCAATCAAAGAATGCGAGCTAGTTTGCCAGGTTGCGAATTATCAAACACGACGACGATGCCAAACATTACAAACTCCGGCTCAGAACCGTTGTATACAACGTGGGCGACAAAGCGGGGGTCTGGACACCTATTCGTTTGCGTGAGCTCCCCGAAAAGCTGTTTAGATGACACTTCAGACCAAACAAGGTTCTGTGACGCATCAGTAACGTCAATTACGAGGTTGTTCCGGACAGCGTTAAATGTTCAAAGCACAGCAGACGTTCACCAGATACTGTCCACGTGCTTCGGATTAAGCCTCTTTTTCAGTGACTAACTATGCAGTTTTCGTTTTGCCTTACTTCTCGAACTTTTAACATCGGGGGATGTTTTTTCTTAAATGGGGGAATAATGACGCGCGTATAAATTAGTGTCGACGAAAACGAAGCAGCGCGAGTGTCCTTGGCTGAGGGCAAAGACGAACAAGACGTTGCAGTCTTTTCCTGTGATCGATAAAGCATATTTCTTCCAGGTACTTTGGCTCCTCGATGTTCCCGCGTTGTCACATTATACATTCTACGATAGTTTGGAAAGCCTAGTGTTGCACGCACAGTCGTTCGTTCCTTCACACCATGGTTGAGACATGCACTGAGACCGAAGCTAGGCTAGTAATTGAGAAGATGATTCGAACAGGGCCTAATCACGATATCACGGTCGAATTTTCAAGGCGAAGCTGAAGCGTCGTCCAAGTTTTGGAAATTCTGCGTTTATAACTGCTGTGTAACAGTTTCACACAATATATACATAATACTAAACGGCGTCACTTTTGCCATAACCGCCAAATTCTTCCGCTTGTAATATTAATAATAATATCTATAATAATAGGTTGTAATAACATTAGGAATATTATAATAAAATAATGACAATTATACCCCGCTAACAGCAACCCGCGTAAATATGGGAACAGCTCCCGACAACGTGTCGTACAGCGTTTGATTTCATTTTTTTCATTTTTCATTTTTATTTCCCTAAAGACCCCCGAGAGGCTACTACATAAGGGGTGGGTAACATACAATCGATAGTTTTGTCACAATGATCGATGTGAAGTTACATTTGAGATAATATGCATGAAGCTTGATAGAGAGGTGATTGTGGCGATATCATGGGAAAGATCATTCCAATCGTTTGCTGTTCTGGGAAAAAAAGAAGCAGAAAAGGTTTTAGTATGGGCACGTGGGCAAAAAACTTGAAGCGCATGACCGGTGAGATATGTGAGCGGCAGGGATATTGTAAGGAGAGCGGTTAAGGGAAGAGCCAAAAAAACTTGTGAAATAATTAGAGGGTCGCGATGCGTCGGCAACATGATAAAGGTGGTAAGTTACACATGGCTTTAGGGGATTTAACACTGGTGTCATATGAGTATGAATCATGAATGAATCTAGCTGCACGATTTAGCATGGAAACCAGGGAATTTGTGAGACCAACTTCATGCGGGTTCTGGATGGGCGATGCATATTCTAACTTAGACCTAACTAATGATGTTTAAGCAAGTACTTTTACACGACACGGAGTGCTGCGTAAGTGGCATTTTTAGAAGCCCAGGATTCTGTTGGACGTATAGGATTTTATTAATATGAGTGTTCCACGACAAGTTGTAGGTTGAGGTGACTGCAAGGTATTTGTAAGTGGTTACTAATTCTACAGGGGCATTAGCTATGTTATAAGAAAAGGGAAGATGGTTTAGACGGTTAGTGAATGAGATTAGTTTGCATTTAGTAGGGTTTAAGGTCATAAGCCAGTCATCACACCATTGTAGAACATGGTTGAGGACTTCTTGTAATAACATTTGGTCAGAAGGGTTAGTGGTGGTACGATAAATGACACAGTCGTCAGCAAACATGCTGCATTTGAAGATACGTGCATCGGAAGGTTGGTAATGTAAATTAGAAATAAAAGAGGACCAAGCACAGAGCCCTGCGGTACACGCGATGTTACCGAAAGAGGGACAGACAAACTATCATTTGTAAACACTGATTGCATGCGGTTAGTGCGAAATTCTTTCATCAAGTTAGGTACGTAAGGGTGCAAGTTTAACGAAGACAGTTTTATTATTAAGCATTTTTGGGGTACTTTATGAAAGGCTTTTGCAAAATCAAGGAACATAGAATTGGTTTGTTTGTTAATGTCGAAGTTGGCATGAAGGTCATGAACAAAGATGGCAAGCTGGGTTTCGCAAGAGTGGCTCTTACGAAACCCATGTTGAGAAAGATGAAAGAAGTTATAGGAGTCGAGAAAGTTCGTGACGTAAGAGTAAATGACGTGTTCCTTCAGTTTGCAGGGTACACTGGTCAAAAAGATTGGTCGGTAGTTTAGTGGAGAGTTCCTGTTACCAGATTTGAAAACAATAATGACCTTTGCCACTTTCCAATTGTCTATGGTGAAGTCTCTTCAACACAAATTGCGAAATTAGGAAAACAAGATACTCAGACGCAATATAATGCATATTTTTAATCGTTTGACATTATTACCATATAGTACAGATACTGATGATAGCTTCAACTTTTCAATTAGAGATCAGATACCATCAGCAGTAAAACTGATTTCAGGCATGGCAAGATAGATATGAGAAGAAAATACAGGTAAGGGTGTGTTTGGTTCGTTAGTAGACATAGATGAGAATGCGCTGTGGAAAAGATCAGTGCACTCAGTATCTGAAAGAACCTCCCTAGATTCGTTCGTAAGAGTGGAGCCGATAACTGCTTTAGGATTAATCACCTGCCAGAATTTTCGGGGATCGTTGGTTAACATATTAGGCAAATTGTTGTTAAAGATTTACACTTAGCGTCACGGATAGTCGTCAGATAGGTTTTTTTAGCCTTGTAGTACTTATCTCAGTTGTGGTAGCCTCCTTTTGGCTTCGCAGTCCGGAATTTATGTTTTTTTGTTGTATAGTTGGTGCAAATATTCATCAAACGAGTGCTTAGGATTTTTAACACGAATAGTGGTTTTAAAGATGAAGTTGGCTATTAGGTCAGTCACCTTTTTTTGAAAACTAGCCAGTTCTTCTGAATAGAGCCATGGTCAATTTTTGACTAGAATGTCGGAATACTGTAAGTTCATTGTTTGCAGCATCGTACTTACCCTTATCGTATAAAGTTATAACTTTCTTGTGTATGTGACAAGTAACAGGGCTGAAACTAAAGTCTGCATGTATAACTTTGTGGTCACTGATCTCACAGAGATACTGAGTTGAAGACAGGCTATCAGAACTAGTTGTTATAGTTACATCCAAAATATTAGAGGAATTGCGTGTGACACGCGTTAGCTCTGTTACTTACTGCTTTCGGTTGTAATCAAGAACAGCACTAAGAAAATGACCAGTTTCTGCTGAGTTAGTGGTAGAAGTGTCGTCTTACCAGTTGATACCAGGAAAATTGAAATCACCGAAAAGAGCAATTTCAGCTTTAGGATACTTTGATGTAAGCTGGTTTAAAAACCTATGAAGCGCGCGAGAAAAGTTGGCACTCTTATGGGAAAGTCGATAGTGAACACCAAATAATACAGATTGCGGCAGTGCCTGAACCAACACCCACAAAATTGTTAAATCTGAGTCGATGTTAATAACGCAACCTGCTAACTGATTACTGATTGCAATGATGACCCACGTCTGCAAGAGACGGTGCGGTCTTTCATAAAAGCATTGAAATCCGGTAAATCACCGAGCACTTCCGCGTTGGTAACGTCAGTTGCTTGCCACGTTTTCGTTAGCATGAGAAAACTGCTATTTGATGACTTGACAAGATGGGACAAGTGATCGTGTTTAGGCATGAAACTTCGAGGGTTCGTAAAAAATACTGAGAAAGAAAAGTTGGCTTTATATTTAAGGTAACAATCAGTGGATTTGGCTTGACGTTGACATGATTGCTATTTAATTTCTTGTACTGTTTTTGAGGCTTCATTGAACGAGTAGCGTTTCTGGCCTATGTGTACTGTTTTATAGCGCGAAGAAAATGGACAGGACTTCTGCTTTGCAAACCCGACCAAATGCTTTCTAGCATTTTAAACACGACATAAAAAATTCTCTCCAATGATTTATGTCGTTCTTTCAGCTTACGTTGACTTGAGAGAATTTCGTGTTTTGTGTTGTGGAAAGTGAACTTCGCAATTATTGGCCTGCATTTGTTGACTGAGTGGCAGCCCAAGCGATACACGCTATGAATTTCTCTAGGGTAAATATCTATGCCTAAGTAGTCATGACAATGACGAATGATTTGTTTCTCAGATTCAGCGTACGATTCCAAAATATTAGCATCTGGTAAGCCATTAAAAATTAAATTCTTACGCCGCGATCTGTGCTCTGCATCATGCAAACCTGCCTCAGGTCATCTGTTTTGCATATTGCAAGAACAATTCTGCTCTTAATTAGTTCGGGCTCTGTATTTAGGGGCAGCAGAGCTTGGTAATGTGTTTCCATATCAGTGATTCGCTTTGTTAGGTCGGAAAGGGCGTGTTCTGTTGATAGCAATTGACTTTTCAGTCCCTGCAATTCTTCTAAGAGAGTCGATTGGCCCGCGGAAAGCTTTTGCAGTTCAACGACTATAGTAGTGGTAGGACCCGGAATACACTCGATGTCTCCCAATAAAAATATCCATAACTATCTCACGGCACTGACACATTCAACCACAGTCGTACAGCAGCAACGTGGGCTCCGCAGCTGCAGCAAGAAATAATTACTGCTCTTCTTTGTCAAGAGTAATTGCGCAAGACTAACCCGCATAGCAAAGAGCAGTGGATTAGCTGGTGACGAAACGAAGCAGCCACGAAGCCCATCAACCGCTGCCGAAAGGGGCACAATTTTCATAGCCAGAGAAGTAGAGGACGTTGCTGGCGATGGGGCTGACCATCCACCATTGAGGACCAGGCTTTGTGATAGTGTTGAGAGGCTGGCCGGAAAGAGGCGAGCTGAAATCCGATTTTCAGGTTGTTTGGTCGATGGTCAGAGCAATGTCGAAGAGTCGCAATCCACAATCCGGCGATGTGTCCGCAGGGTGGACACACAGGCAACAAGAAGCAGATGCGCGACGACGGCTGATAACACCTGCATAGCGAAGAGCAGTGGATTAGTTGGTGACAAAACGAAGCAGCCACCAAGCCCACACCTATAAAAGCTAGGCCCCAATGGCATGCCAGCTCTTTTACAAATATCTAACAACACGTGGGCGAAGGCGTACGTTCCAGTGTGGTGGAAGGTCGCAAAAATCGCCCACTGCTAAAACTCGGTAAATCACCACTTTCGCTTGATTCATTTTGACCAGTCAGCCTGTCTAACTATGTACCTAAAGTTACAAAAAAAATGGTTGACAGAAAGTTACAGTGGTGTATTGAAGCGAACAACTTCCCTTTCAGAACAAATGGTTGACTTCAGACGGCGGCGATGCACTATAAACTGCGTCTTCGACCTCGTTACGTTTGTAGAAAATGAGACCAGTTGTGAAAACATGGCTGTTGCTGCTTTCATAGATATAAGAAATGCGTTCAACTCTGTGAGCCACCTTTCCGTGCTGTACGGCTTTCCTCACTAGGAGTTCACGGGCGCATGCTTCAATGGATGGCCAAATGCCTGCGTAACAGACAAATATACATTTTTACCAATAACGGAGGCAGCGATGCCTCCAACATGAGCTGAGATGTACCACAAGGAAACGTACTTAGTCCGCTTCTTTTCAGTACTGCAATGGCAGATCTTCCAGAAGTGCTGCCTGAAGGCTTGGGCATATTCATGTATGCTTTGTCATATGCATATGAAGGTCCCACAAATCACTGCGAGTGATCAAACGTATGCATCAGCAACGAATAAACGCAATTAGTGATCACCTCAACGAGCGAGCCATGCAGATTTCTCACGCAAAATTGATAGTTCTGCCATTCGCGAGAAAGACAGTGAAAACTTGAAGCTTTTTGTGCATGGCCAAAAAATACAATTTGCTCGAAAGCACCGCTTCCTTCTTGTTACATTAGACATCCAACTCAGATGGAGTCAGCATATTGCTGACCTAAAGATCTAGTGAACCGCGCCATAAATGTTATACGTCGCATAGCGGGAACAAATTGAGGCGGTACATTATCATCTCTACTCCACGTCCATTGTGCACTCATCCGGCAAAAAATTGCCTACTCCGCACCACTACTTCACCACTTCTCTCAAACGACTCTACACCGACTTTAGCTGTTAGGAGCACGAAGCTTACGCATACGGATGGGGGTTCCACAGGCAACATCAAGTTTTCTGGCACTGGCAAGAAAACCGAACTTTATATTATTTAGAAACGATGAGACTGGTTGGCACCTATTTTGTCTAGTGAAGTGACAACCTTCAAATCCGCTGATATCAAACATCGTGAACGGTGCCGGAGAGCAAATAGATCATATGTTCCAACAGCACATTTCGCGGCTTCCTGTGTCGAAACATTTGCCACTGCACCAAAACTACCTGCCACGGCTGCTTGAACTACAAACTATTGAAACGTCAATAGGAGGACTTCGCAGGAAACATGAAGTGCCAATCATTTTTGCACAGCAGTTTGCATGAAATCATCTGTTTGACAGGTATCAAGGCTACACTCACGTGTACACTGGTGTCTCTGTCACCAAACAGAGCACGAGATCAGTATTTATAATTCGAAAATTCTGCAAAGAATATGCACGTCGCTTGAGCCATCTCTCCTCTTTGACAACATTTGAGATGATAGTGATTTTGCTAACCATAGCCTCTATTAAACTATAAACGACACCAAGAAAATGGGTGGTATATAAATACTCACTGGCAGCACTCACATGTATGAAAAATGCCACTTCAGGGCACATTGATGAGCGTATTGTATACGATATACTGAAACAACTTTCAGAAACTACGAAGTCGAATCATTAAGTGGCAATACAATTTGAGAGGAGTGGACGAAAACCACTCAGCATTCTACGCAAAGGTGCCTCGTTCCTGTATCTCAATATGATGTAAATAGAACTTTAAGGACAACGAAACGCCAATTCTGCCTGTCTACCTGGTTTACAGAAAAAACAAAGAAATTGACCCTATATGCTGTTGATGCTAATCTTGAAAGCCACTTAGACCATGACCTCCCAAGTCGTATCGACACACTCATGCATCGCCCAAGACTCGGAACTGCTCACAAAAAGCACTTCCTACTTTGTATTCAGCGTGCAACACGGTCAGCATGTTCATGCGGCCCCGATGACGAGGACATTTATTACCCTTTGATCGACTGTCTGAAACACGACACACACCGAAGGCGACTCGAACAGGAACTCCATAAAGTAAATTCCAATCAGTCGTTTGCGTTGAATAGATTACAAAGCCCATGGCCATCTAAAACAAATAGTTAAGCAATAAAGGTGCTGAGACACTCTTGCGAGAAAACGATGATTTGTGACTGCTACTGAGCGAACTATAGACTACGTGTTTGTTCTGACCATAGGAGAACTTCTGCTCTCACCTATGTAGAACTGTATATATTGTCACGTAGTCTTGCTACTAACGTATCAGGAACCAGAAAATGTTCAGGAGGGCAGCCAATTTATTTTTTTAGACAGATGCCCGAAATCCTCGGTGGTAAGGTCGTCAATTGTTGCAGCTGGTGGGCGAAACAGAACAAAATATGAACAATGTGATCCTTCTTATCAACACGTCACACAAAATGTGATACAGAAAAACAGCGAGCACAGGTCACTGCGTGCAACGAAACAAACAGTTACAACAAATAATAGCGTGTCGGCAGTGACCGACTGCACACGCCACGTGGCATTGCCCCCTTCACCAGACATCATCCCGATGTTTAAACTAAGATGAAAGACATGATTTTGCGACAATGTTGTGCGAAATTTACCTTGAAGAAAGAAATATAGAAGTCGAGCATTAGTGTGTTAGTATCAGTGCTCATTGTAAGGTTCTAAACGCACGACATGGACACTTTCGGAGCATAGGCGATGTCGCTGTGATGATGTGAGGTTATCGGGGAGTACCTCATTATCCAAAAGGCTAAGTCGCCGTAAAATCTTGTATGATCTGAAGTAGTGACGCAGCAGTGTTTTTCTGAGTCTTCGTTTCCGAATAGAAGTTCATACCTAGACGAGGTCACCAAGTTGATACTCTTGGTCGCTGCGACGCAGATTGTAGTGCCGGGCGTGGGCTTTTTGCTGACCTTGAAAGTGAAGACGGACAAATTGCCGAGCCTCTTCAGCTCGCTGCAGGTAGACAGAGACGTCAAAGTTCTCCTCGTCAGCCGTGTTTGGGAGCATGGCATCGAGGGTTGTCATGGGTTCTCTTCCATGGAGTAATTTAAATGGAGTCATCTGTGTCGTTTCCTGCACTTCAGTGTTGTATGCAAAAGTCCCGTAAGGTAGAACTGCATCCGAGTACTTGTGCTCAATATCTATATACATATACAGCATATCAACAATGGTTTTATTCAGACGCTCAGTGAGACCGTTCGTCTGAGGGTGGCAAGCCATTGTGCTGCGGTAGCTTCTGTGGCTATAGGGCAGGATCGCTTCCGTAAGGTCAGCCGTGAACGCCATCCTCTTGTCAGAGATAAGCACCTCTGGTGCCCCGTTTCACAGAAAAATGTTTTCGTCCAAGAAATTGGTGACTTCTGGGGCACTGTCTATGGGAAGAGACTGTTTCGGCGAAACGAGTGAGCTAATCAGTTGCCACAGTGATCCATTTATTTGCCATCAGCAGACGTCAAAACTGGTGTGAGAAGGTTCATTTCGATATGCTAAAAGGCCTCGAGGGTGGTTGAATGACCTTAAAAGAGGCAGCAGCTTCCTGGGGAATGAGGGTGTGGGAGCTTATTGCGTCTTTGACAGTCTCGACAAACTTTTAAATAGAGTGCCGCGTCGGTAATAAGACTGGGCCAGAGGTACTTTTTTAAAATTCTTGCCAGTGTGTGGGTGAATCCGAGGTGACCTGACGCTGGTTCATCGTGGCAGGCATGCATTATGTCCGTGTGATGTTCCGTAGGTACGATAAGGAGGAAGCTTGCCCTGTCTGCGGAAAAGTTATTTTTCATGAGAATGTCGTCCTTAAGGCAGGATAAATATAGGGCAGGTTTCTAAGCTTGCGGAGCAGCTGAGTTCATGCTTTCCTGGTACTCAATCAAGGCGTTCATGTCTGGGTCACTTCACTGTTCGGCAAAATTTTTACCATTGATCACTCTGAAAAAGGACTGCATCTGATGCGGCAGCGTCGATAGTTGCACGAAAAAGGTAGTCGGCATCCGAGTCTTTGTGTCCAGTTTTGTGAACGCCCTTGATGTAAAACTCCTGAAGTCTCAAGCTCCAACGTGCTAGGTGGCCTGACGGGTCTTTCGGGTTTGCAAGCCAGCAGAGTGCATGGTGATCAGTTATCACTTTGAACGGTCATCCGTGTAAATAAGGGTGGAATTTGGCTGTTTCCTAATAATGGCGAGGCACTCTTTTTTGCTGTGGTCGAATAATACGCTTCCGCTTTCGAAAGAGATTGGCTCACATAGGCTATGACGTTTTCGAGGGAGTTTTTCCTTTGTACCAGCACTGCACTGAGGCCTACGTTGCTCGCGTCTGTATGAATCTCTGTTTCCGCAATTACGTCGAAGTGCGCGAGAACTGGTGGCGACTGTAGGCACAGAAACTACCACAGATGTTCATTAATCACTGGAGATCTTCCTTGTTGTCGGCCATTATTACTACATCATTTGCATACAACAATGCTGGTAAAAGCTGTTCAATGTATTTTGCTTGCTTGGCGAAAGAGTTGGTGAATCCGAGTCAACTCCCCTCTAATTCGGCTTCTAGTCTCTGGAGATATAGCATAAATAACAAACGTGACAAGGGACATTACTGTCGAAGCTCGCGTTGTATCTCTAAAGGTACCAATACCCGTTCTTCAGATTTGATAGCTACCTTGTTACTTTAATAGGTATCTTTTAGAATATTCCTTATTCCATCTTCCACATCTAGTCTGTCCAGTATTTCCTACAAGCCTTCTTCAATCACGCTATTGTAAGCTCCCTTGATATCTAGAATTTCCAGCCGCAGGGGTATGTCTTCTTTTTCCTCTGCTTCAATACACTGCATCGATGAAAACAGATTGTCCTCCAACCTCCTTCATTTAAGGAACACATATTGTAGTTCTCCCAGCAGCCCCTCATTCTCCACCCATGTCTGTAGTCTTTACTATCTGCATCACCAGCCTGTAAACTACTGATGTCGGTGTTATAGGATTGTAGTTGTTTACATCGGCATTGTCCCCCGTTCCTTTATGGATCATGCTCATCCTGCTTAGTTTCAACCATTGGGAGCTTCACCATCCATTATTGCTTTGCTCGCTGCCTCTGCTAATTTTTGCTTAAAGTTTGGTCCTAGTTTCTTTATGAGCATGACAGGAATGCCTTCAGGACCTGTGGATGTGCTATTAGGAACTATTTGCTTTGCCCTTTCCCGCCCTTGTTGTCTCAGTGGAGCCAATGATGTAAATGACACGTTAAAGAAACCCACGTGGTGGAAATTTTCGGAGCCCTCCACTATGGCGTCTCTCATAAATATATGGAGGTTTTCGGACGTTAATCCGAATATATCATCATCATCTTACCTAATTTGTCCATCCTCATCTGGTACGTACGGTGCATGCAGCGTTTTGTTGGTGTTTGAAACTTCCTGTCATCATTGTTTTTATATATTCTATTGCCTCATCCTCTTCTAGTCTCACCTCTTGAACCGCAGTTATAAACATTTGTTTCATGGTTGTATTATTACTTGGAGAATTGGGATGGTTCCTAAACTTTGCAGCAGCCTTTCTATGCATTTAGTTTGCTTCCGTCATCTATTGGGCCCCCTTTCTTCTAAACTTTTCACTGATCAACTCGGATTATTTTCTTCTTCAGCTCAAAAAAGTATTCTATTTTCTTTTGACATCACCTTCCAGTTCACCTCTTTGTTTTGCATACCTAAGTTCCCTGGAAGCTTCGTGACGTCTTACAATGGATCCCTTAACTTTCTCATCCCACCAGCTGTTTGGTTTGTGTGTGATTTTCCCGGTTGATTTCACTCGCACCTTATCAGGCTCTAACTAAAACAATCGAGTTAGATTTGTGTACGTCCACTCTGTTTGAATATCCTCGGTGATTATTTTCTCAATCTCTTTATGTGCTATTTCTCTTTGCCTTTCTGAATATATAATACCGTGTGATTGCTCGTAATTCCACCTTTTTATTTGATTTTTCTTCGCAAACTCAGCTTGATACGTTTGTGATCACTACCTAAACTTCTGGACTCACATTCATCTATGCTCCACCGCCCTAGCCATTTATACATCCTATGTGACATTTTAATGTAATCTGTCGCCGACTGCGGTCTTTCACCTCACCTCCCATGTTATCTACCCTTCGCAATTTTCGGTGCTGTTGCAAATGAATGAATGAAAAAGCGAGTGCTGGGACCCCTCCGCCCTCTACCGGGCACATATCGTACTAGCGGGTCGCGTCGACGGACTGAGGGCAGGGCTCAACCATAAGGAGCTTCGCCCCTAAACCTCTGCCAGTGATATCCATGGTGCTGTCTATACTTCGGCTAACCAGTAGTAAATGGTAACCGATTGTGGCCCTGCCCCGCAATAAATTACATTCATGTATAACGAACAGTTTTTGCAAGCTCTAAAGCTATTGGCCCCTAGTGCCCGCGCAAAAGCTGCATAGGGTGTTTGCTGTGTTTGTAAGGGGGTCCGTTTGGGAAAGAGGTAGAGACGACTCTGCTCAGAAACGTAAAACAGGGGGGGGGGGGGGGGAGCCTGTTCCATCTGTTCGTGCGACAGCTAGTTATTTGTTTTATTTTCTTTTGTTATGTTCGCCAGGTTTTCAAATGCGTAGCATTTTTCGGTGACTTTGGGCGTATCTATCTATTTATCTAGCCGCCTTCGACCTTTAGCTCATCTTGTTATTCCGATAATGGTATAGACACCAAACTTGGTATGGCATAACATGACTGTATGAAGGACATATATGAGTAGTCATACCATGAAACTCATGAAATGTACATCATCAATGTCTCTATTTACATTTCCACGTCTCGCAGCTCTTCCCGTGGTTTTGTTCACATAGCATGTTGCAGAACTCGTATTCTATGACATGATTGCACGGTGAACACAAGTGACAAACCCTAAAATGAAAATTATGACATGCGTGTCTTGTAATAAAATGACTACATGACACGCTCATGATGCACTCACGGCCATTTCGCTAGCGTACGTATACAAAACTTAGTATCAAGGGACGTGAACAGATGACGAAGGTATGATACTGGTGCAAACCTGATAAGCATGACATGCGTGTCAGTTAACAACATGACTACATAGTACGCTCTTGATGTGCTCGCGGCTGTTTTACAAGCTTCACTAGTGGCGAACTCGGTATTATGCAAAGCGAACGAACGACATTGGTAAATCACACATACAAGCATGATAATCACCTGTGTGTCATGCAACAGCATGACCACATGCCACGCTCATGTTGTGCTCGCGGCCATTTCGCCAGCTTCACAGGGGCCAAATTTGGTATTACGTGATGTCAATGGATGACGAGTGCATATGACTGGTGCGAACATGATAATCTTAAGATCCGTGTCACGTGAGAACATGAATACATGCCACAGTCAAGGTGCCCATACATTTCGAAGTGACGCGGTGCACGTGCTCACCGGCGTTCATTTCGTCGCGTCACGCTGGCATTCCCACGCCAGCCCCGAGTCCTGCTATACAATCGAAGGCGCGCGACGCGCTGCGTTGTTTTGACGCATGCGCGTTTCAACGCGTCCTGCATTCATCCTTCACGTAAAGAAGCTGCCGTAGTGTTCTCAGAGGAACCCATCGGCGCGAAATGCATGAGGTCGCATTTCGCGCTAATTGCCGTCGGGCTGCGACGATGGACGCTGGTAGCGCCGGTCACACCTTGCGTCAGACTATAGGGTGTTCGCGTTTTGCTAAAGTAGCGTCGCTGTGTCTAGCGTGCACGTGCGTCAACGCTACATTGAAGTATATTAAATTTTTCCTGATGTGCTCGCGGCCGTTTTGCTTGCTCCAATATACCAAATTTGGTGTTACGCGACGTCAATGAATGACAAAATAATGACTGGAGCAAACATGATAATCCTGACACGCGCGTTATGTAACAACATGACAACATACCACACTCAAAGCATGCCCGCAGCCGTTTCGTTAGCTCCACATACATTAAATTTGGTATCACGTGACGTGAATTGATGACGAAGGTAAATGACAGATCCGAACACGATAATTATGACGCTGAAGTTATGTACGGCATCATTCACCTTCACCTCGTCGCTTAGTGCTGATTTTTAAGTGACATATCAACGTTTCTCATTCGTGCTTCCGATATCATTGATTCCCACAGTACGTGAGATCTGCCAATTTTTTGAGAACGGTATGCCGGTTACGCCTTTGTCGTGTTTTGACTAACTTTGTGATTAGCACCACAGGAACGCCTGGAGCCACGCGTGCTTTTTTAATGAGTTTGCGAAGTTCAATTTCATATTTAATACCTGTTTTTGGTCGGGTGAAAGAAATTACTTAAAAACATATGTAACATGACTGCTCCAGTTCCTGTGTATATAATACTTTAATGTGGGGAAGTCGGCAATTAATTTCTGAAGCTTGTTATGACAGTGCGAATGCAGCCGAGTGCAAAGCAATTTTTCTTAAAAAAACATTCGGGCACTTCACTGGTTAATACATTTTTACAAGATAGAAACTTTTATATGACACGGAGTTTGATCTACCGAAAGCCGGATACAAGAGATTACATATTCTTGCATTGCCGGTATGGGGTATACTTCTGCGAAGTTTCACCGAGAACTCTGAAAAGCAAGTTCACCTACATTCACTGCGTATCAAGTTTCGTACAATGAATAATGAGGATGAATGACCCCTTCAGTTTGTAAGGCTGCTTGGCCTCCATTGTCTGTGGCACGCCGGAATGACCGGTTTCAATTGTGATCCTGACTGGGGAACTGCGCGCGTGCTTTTCCATGGAAGAATTCCTGAATACATTGATATAATAAAACCCCGAGACTTTGTTTCAGATTGGCTCTGCAGAATTGAGCGGCTGGTGATCTTAAAGAATTTTACCCCTATAACCACTAATGGCCTCGCGACTGTCTTAACATGACTTTTTGTGCATAATATTGTTCATAGTGACCTATACTGATGTTTGTACGACGTAAAATAATTGGTACTATGTAAAAGTTTTGGCAAGTTCTATGAAAAGTGAGAGTCGATTTTATGCAAAGCACGAATAAGAAAGGTTGATAGGTCACTTTAAAATCAGCACAGTATTACGAGGTGGTGGTAAATTATGCCGTGGATGACTTTCGTGTTAAGGTTATCATGTTTGGATGAGTCGTTAGCCTTTTTCATCTATTCACGGTACGTGATACCAAATTTAGTGTATGTGAAGTTAGCGAAACTGCCGCGAGCACGCTATGAGCGTGATATGTTGTCATGTTCTTACTTGAGACGCGTGTAAGGATTATCATATTTGCCCTTGTCATACACCTTCTTCATCCATGAACGTCTCGTAACACTAAATTCGGTAAATGTGGACCAAGCCAAACGGGCGCGAGCGTGTCATAAAGGGCTCAATGTACTCTTACGTAACGTTGAGGCACGTGCACGCTATAGGCACAGCGACAGACGCCAGGCGCGACCGCAGCGACAAGCGTTCATCAGTGCGGCCCGACGGCAACCGTTGCGAAATGCAACATGCTGCATTTCAAGCCTATGTGTTTCCCAGAGAGCACTGCGTCTGCCTCTTTTTGGATGAAGAGATGCCGGATACGCTGAAACGCGCATGCGTGAAAGCAGCACAGCGAGGCACACACCTGCGAGTATATGTCAAGACCGGCGCCTGGCGTGGCAACGCCAGCGCACACCTGCACCGGGTCACGTCGAGGCGTATTTGCGCGTCGACTGGGGCATGTAGTGATGTTCTCACAGGACAAGCATCTCATGATTACCCTGTTTCTCCCAGCAGCATACCTTCACAATCTGTTGACGTCACGTAATACCGAATTTGGCGTATGTAAAGCTAGTGAATCGGCTGCGAGCGTATCATGACTGTGGCATGTAGTCATGTTGTTACGTAACACGCATCTCTTGTTTTATCATCTTTGCACCAGACTCATACTTGCTTCATCTATTCCAGTCCTGTAATACCAAATTCGGTATAAGTGAAGCTAGCCAAACGGCCACCAGCACATAATGAGCGTGGACTGTAGTCATGTTCTTATGTGACACGCATCTCATGCATTTGATGTTTCCAAAATCACATGCCTTTGTCACGCATTCACGTACCATAATACCCAATTTACTGTATGTGACACTAGCAAAACGGCCGCGAGTGCATCATAATCGCGGCGTGTAGTCTTCTTGTTATATGACACGCATTTCATGATTTTCATGTTATGACCTGTTGGCTGTGTCCGCCATGCAATCACATCATACCATACCAGCTTTGTAACATGTCATTTGAACGAAACCGCCGCGAGAGCAACAGGACCATGAAATTAGAATCTTTGCATTCATGACATATTTGTAATGATTTTCATGTTATGACTAGCTAACATACTCGTCATTCAGTCATGTTATGTCATGCCTAATTTGGTATCGATACATTATCGGAACGACCAGGAAAGCTAAAAGCCGTAGGCGGCTAGATAGATAGATAGATAGATAGATAGATAGATAGATAGATAGATGGATAGATACATAGATACATAGATAGGTAGATAGATAGATAGATAGATAATTAAATAGATAGATAGATAGATAGATAGATAGATAGATAGATAGATAGATAGATAGATAGATAGATAGATAGATAGATAGATAGATAGCCATCTCTGCGCTCTTTGTGTGCTCGCTGCTCTGGGATGTGGTGGTGATTTCTGTCCATATCGCGATGTAAATTATTCCAGGTAGCAGTTTAATATTCTATATCTATTGAAATTTGTTAAACCTGTATAGAGTTTATGGATAACATGACTTAGGTTAGGCAATCTCACTTTAAACGAGAAATCGTGATGCAAAACTGCAAGGCGTTTGTTGTTTTCACTGCGTGCTCTGAATAATCAGTGCTATCCAAATCTCCTAACGAGGTATATCCTGCAGGGGCGTCTGCGCAAGCAGACGTTTGGCGTGTAGCGACACCACGCACCCGAGCTAACGGGGGAGTTTCTACTCCCTCCCACGCCTAGCCGTGCGTGGCTTTGCCGTGTCCGGGGAAAAGAGGATCCTGGGGGTTGAGCCGACACTGGGTGATTGGACCGTTAAGGCCCCCCGGCAGAAGCAACACACCCCTTTGGCCCCGGCTTCACGTAGATGGCTCTCCTGGGCTGACCCACCCAGGGGAAATCGGCAGTCGCCTTTTCCTGTCTCTTCCTATCTTCATCTTCGTCTTTCCCTCTTACTTTCAATCTTTCCTGTTCTCTCCTCTCTTCAATTTACTTCTGTTTTTCCTGGCGGCAAGGGTTAACCTTGTGTGGCTATCCAAACTAGGGTAAACTATATTGGGTTATAGTAACTGCGTACTGCTGGCGTTGCGCGGACATGCCCACATGCTCTGCCACGTCCCCTCGTTGGACTCCGTGGTGGGTGGTAGGCGTCGTTACCTAAAAATACACATTTTCTCAGGGGATCCTCGACCCCCTCATTAACTGATCGTGCTTCGAAAAGGGTACGCACGGACGCAACTTTACTATTTTGGCCCAAAAAGAGAGAAACTTTCCCAAAATACCATGTCCTCCACTGCTAACAATCATCTACAAAAGCTAGAGCAATCTCACACTTCCTTGTGGCCAAGTGCTTGAGAGAGACCATTGGAACCGGTTATAAGGCCACGAAGATGGCAAGTGGAGATTAGCTTCTCAAATTAAAAGACAAGGAACAGTACAATAAACTCTCGCACCTCGTAGTCTTTGGTAACATCCCCGTCTCTGTGAGCGCACACCGTACAATGAATACAGTGAAGGGCGTGGTATCGGACGAAGATTTGACGAAGATGGCCAGTGTAGATCTGCTTCTCGAACTAAAAGACAAGGAACAGTACAATAAACTCTCGCACCTCGTAGCCTTTGGTAACATCCCCGTCTCTGTGAGCGCACACCGTACCATGAATACAGTGAAGGGCGTGGTATCGGACGAAGATTTGATGACACTGAGTGAAGAAGAGCTATTTGATGGATGGAAGGACCAAGGTGTAATACATGTCTAGCACATCAAGATCCGACGTAACAACAATGAAATAGCAACAAAGCACTTGATACTCACCTTCAACTCAACCACTTCACCTGAGACTCTCGAAACTGGCTATGTAAAACTCCATGTCCGACCCTTCGTCCCAAACCCGAGGCGTTGTTTGAAATGCCAGCGATTTCGTCATGCATCCCAGAGCTGCCGAGGACAGCTGATGTGTGCTATGTGTGGCACAAGCGGCCACAGTGCTCATGAATGTAGTCATGACGAGGTCCTCTGTACTAACTGCGAAGGTAGTCACCCCGCATACTCCAGAGTGTGCCCGGCCTGGAAAAGAGAAAAAGAAATAGTAACTATAACGTTAAAGAAAATATCACATTCAGGGAAGCAAGACAACGGGTCTCGTTATAATTAGCACTAAAAACACCTTTTGCCGAACTGGTGCAACGAGGGGCGGCAGCACAAAGGCCCTTGGCAGTTGTCCGGACCGCGCCTAGCATGCCGAGGCCAATGCCACAAGCCCCTACGGCGGGAGCAGCCAGCGCTGCCCTGCCCACATTCAGCCAGTCCACACCGGTGACCTCTACAAGCTCTGGCAGCAGCCAGGGTAATCACGAGGCCAAGGGGGCTTCATCAACCCCCCCGCTCGGTGGGGACAAAGACTTCGTCGATCGAGGCGAAGTCTAAGCGACGCACAGATTGCTATTTAGAGCGGGCGTCCAGTGCCTCGCAAGAGGCCATGGACACCAGTTCAAGCCAAACGGCGCAGGAGCGCCGAAGTAGTGGCGAGCTTCTCTCGACCTCCCCAAAAAGGACAGAACGCCAAATATAGGGCCTGACAAAGGCCCTGTAAAATGAGCTAATCTCCGTATTTTCTGCACATAGCCCTATTTCCCTTTTTTTCCACCATGGACAAAATCATACAGTGGAACGTAAGGGGAATACTTAGAAATTTATATGACGTCCAAGAACTTCTGAGTATGTTTAACGCGAAAGTGCTATGTGTGCAAGAAACGCACTTGATTCCTAAGCACAAGGATTTCCTACGACAATATATTATTTTCCGAAAAGACCGGGAGGATGCTGTTGTACCATCTGGCGGTGTAGCCATTATAGCTGATCGTAGTATAGCATGCCAGCATTTGAAGCTCCAAACGGCCCTTGAGGCAGTGGCCATTCGAGCTGTACTTTTTAACAAACTCATTACCATATGTTCTGTGTACATACCACCGCATCAACAGCTACACAGACGTGATCTTGAATCATTAATAGATGAACTCCCAGAGCCATTTCTGGTTCTAGGTGATTTTAATGCACACAATGTCCTGTGGGCGATGCTCACTGTGATGCGCGAGGACGTCTCATTGAGCAGCTCCTTTTCTCTTCTAGGTTATGTCTTTTAAATATGAAGGAGCCTACGTATTTTAGCCTTGCAAACAACACATACTCCTCCATAGATCTTAGCATTTCATCACCGTCCCTTTTACCTGTTTTTAAGTGGAACGTTTTTAAAAACCCTTATGGGAGTGATCACTTCCCAATCATCCTGAGTGCGCCGAACAAAGATCAACTACCCCAGCAGGTTCCTCGATGGAAGATTGACTCAGCTGATTGGGAAAGGTATAGAACTCTTACACACATGACATGGACTGAGCTGTCTGCCCTGACCATAGATGACGCTGTCACATATTTTACAGCTTTTATACTTGATGCCGCATCTAAATGTACTGCCAAAACGGGCGGCGTGTCTTCCAAACGGCGAGTCCCATGGTGGAACGACGCATGCAGGAAAGCACGGACCACTCAGAACAAAGTATGGGCGTTGCTTCGCGATTCCCCTACAGCAGAAAACCTGAAAAATTTCAAGCGGGTCAAATCGCAGGCAAGGAGAACGCGTCGACAAGCTAGACGGACAAAGTTTATATCGAGTATCAACTCGTATACAGATGAAGGAAAAGTGTGGAATAAGGCAAAGAAAATTGAGGGCCAACAAACGTATTCCCTTCCACTAGTAAATAGCCTCGGGGAAAGCTTGGAGGATCAAGCCAACTTTCTTGGCACACATTTCGAACACATATCGAACTCCTCACACTACTTCGAATCCTTCCAGAATTACAAGGCACGAATAGAAAAACAAAAGTTAGAAACAAAATCCACAAGAAATGAGGCATATAATGCACCATTCTTCTTAGCAGAACTGCGAACAGCACTCAGCTGCTGTATTACATCTACCCCAGGTTCTGACAACGTAATGTACGCGATGCTGAAGAAACTACCCTCCGAAACTAAAGAAACCCTCCTCTGTTTTTATATTTGCATATGGTTTTCAGGTGTGATCCCCTCCTCCTGGAAGGAGGCTGTTATATTTCCAATTTTGAAGCAGGGAAAGGATCCCTCTACTGTATCAAGTTACAGACCTATAGCGTTAACAAGCTGCCTCTGCAAACTATCTGAAAAAATGATTAATTGCCGCTTACTCCATTACTTAGAAACGAACAAATTGCTCGACCCATACCAGTGCGGGTTTAGAGAGGGCCCATCTACTACCGACCATCTTATACGTATCGAGGCTCACATACGTGAGACTGTTGTTCATAATCAGTCTTTCTTATCTGTGTTCCTCGACATGGAGAAGGCCTACGATACTACGTGGAGGTTTGGAATATTGAGAGACCTCTCACACATAGGTATACACGGTAATATGTTCAGTGTCATTGAAAGCTATCTGTCTGATCGTACCTTCCCCGTTAGAGTTAGCAATGTTCTGTCCCGAACATTTGTACAGAAAACCGGAGTGCCACAGGCTGGGGTGCTCAGCTGTACGCTCTTTATTATAAAAATGAATTCTCTCCGTCTGTACATGCCACGTATAGTCTTTTATTATACATATGTCGACGATGTGCAGATAGGTTTTCAATCGTGTTCTCTTGGGATCTGTGAGCGAAATGTTCAGCTCGCCCTTAACAAGATATCCAAATGGGCTGATGAAAACGGGTTGAAACTGAACCCACAGAAAAGCACCTGTGTCCTTTCTTCACGAAAAAGTGGCGTGCACCCTGATGCTGAACTAGTCGTTAAGGGTGAGCGTCTACCCGTGAACACAGAACATAAGTTCCTAGGTATAATTTTAGATGCGAAGTTAACTTTTGTACCAGACATAAAACATCTTAAAAATAAATGCTTGCAAACAATGAATATCCTAAAGGTGCTGTCACGAACAATGTGGGGCAGCGACAGAAAGTGCCTCATGAATCTGTATAGAAGCCTTATACGCTCACGTCTTGAGTATGAGGCAATTGTCTATCACTCTGTTACGACAAGCGCTCTCAAAATGTTGGACCCTGTTCGTCATCAAGGCATCCGCCTATCCACAGGCGCCTTTAGAACAAGCCCAGTTGAAAGCCTTTGTGTAGAATCGGACGAGTGGTCACTCCATCTGCAGAGAACATATTCTTCCTTCATATATTTTCTTAAAGTAAATGCGAACAGTGAGCAACCTGCATATTCCACCATGAACGACCTGTCCAGCTCACAACTTTTTTACAATCGACCCGCAATGGCACGCCCTTTCTTGCTGCGTGTTAGAAACCTAGCCGAAGAAACAGTTGTCCCACTGCTTGAATACCACCTCAGCCCTCCCGCCCTGCGGCTCCCGCCATGGCAGTGGCAGGTTATAGACTGTGACACATCTTTCGTAGCTGTCACAAAGCATGCCTCTCCCATACACATTCGGATGTATTTCTTAGAGCTTCAAAATAAATATGACTGTCCAGAATATTATACTGATGCATCCAAGTCCAATACTGGCGTCTCCTACGCGGCGGTTGGCCCATCCTTCTCGGATGCCGGCGTTCTGTCCACCAGCACAAGCATTTCTACAGCTGAGGCTTACGCGTTATTCATAACCGTTAAACACATGAAAGAATTGAATACGCCAAGGGTAGTTATATACACAGACTCCCTGAGTGTCGTAAAAGCATTGAAAAATCTTAAAAAACACAGAAACCCTATAATTATATCCCTCTATTCAATACTCTGCACGGCCTATACTTCCAAGCAACATATCGTCGTGTGCTGGGTGATCGAAGGAAATGTGTTGGCCGACCAGCTCGCCAGGTCAATTAACGGAAGCTCTGCCAACTCTTCAGTTGCTGTCCCTATAATGGACCTAAAACCAAACATACGAAAAAAGCTCAGGGCTTAGTGGCAGAAGTTATTGGATCAACAAACTCATAACAAGTTACACTTGATTAAACCATACCACGGTAATTGGCCACCCACGTCGAAAACACGCCGTACAGAGCTTAGTCTCTGTCGGCTTAGAATAGGACGCACACACAGCACGCACACACACCTTTTGTCCGGTGGTGGCCCACCCAGCTGTCACAGATGTGGCCGTCCACTTACCGTACTTCACATACTCCTTGAATGCTCTGAGCTAGAGGCTTACAAGAAAAAACATTTTCCACTAGCGTACAAGGAACACATACCCCTTCACCCAGCTATATTTATTGGTCGCGAACCTCTTTTTAAATACAATGCATAAATGCATTCTTAAAGGAAGTAACTGCTTTCCATCTTATCTACTCAAGTGATCAGTAGCACGGCCTCTGAAAGGAGGCTGCTGCTGCGGATGCTACATCCAAAGAGAGCACCTGTCTCCCAGCCCTTGGGACGAAGGGCGCCAGCGTGGTATCGGTGCTAATATAACACTCCTATTCTATGGTGTCATCATAATTTAAGACTCATTCTCACCAGGCATGCTTCACTTTACTTTCATGATTTTAATAAAGATATGTCTTATGCACCTTTAGAGCGCAGAATCTTTGGCCCTTTTACAGCCATTTAACATAACCATTGCTCTCATACGATATCATTTCCTGGCGCTCTTTTGCCATCAATGGCCCTTGCGCCATTAAACAACATATATCATCATCATCTAAGCAGGTATAACATCAATACAACTAGACGGAGAATTCTAGCCTATCAAAGTGTCCTGAAGTATTCCAAATGATATTCAGACGTTTTCAATTACGTAATTGAGAGGTCGTCTGTTATAAAATTTACGTGTGCCTCTGCGAAGAATCTAGGTCAATTCACCAAATACCGCTTTTGGTGAATGTCCGGTATTCACCAAATGTCCGGTATTCACCAAATACCGGACATTTAACATGAATCTGTCTGTCATAAAAAATTACATTGCATATCTGCAAGCTTAAGAGCAATAATTCTTCCAGGCACACATTGATTTCAAAAATGCCAAATTGAAAAATGTTGGTGTAGGCCGCGGTTTCCACCCCCTCATCTCTTAACGGCTACGCCACTAGTGAACGCCACAATACACTCTGCATTGGCACAGCTGGAGCAAAGCGCAAGTCCTCACCCCTTCGGCACGTACACACTGCGAGTCACTGTCGAAGGCACGCATATGTCTTAACGTAGGTGGCGTGGAATAACAGTCATTTGCGTCCATCACTGAAGTAGTTCGTATAGTAGCGCCGCCGTTGCAAAGAAGTATATAGTGACTTTGATGGTTAGTTCTCAAAGTACGGTAGATAACCTTATGTCACGAAATAAATACACAATGAAAACAATGCAGGGATGCCTGCTACGCTTCACGGGGCACGTCAGTAACGGTGAGCGGGAAATCGTCGCACATGTACCCGAGCGCTTATTTAGGATTTTTTCTTTGTTGAATGGAAGAGATGTAACGTTCGTTATACAACCGCATTTATGTATCTTCTCACGTGCATAGGTAGGGGAACATTTCACATAAGCAATGACTAACACGTCGAACTCAAATCTGCACTGAGCAAGCACAGTGCCCAAGCCGACACCGCTGGTGTGCTTGTGAATTTCTTTTAGGGTGCTTCGTGTTTTCCTTGCCATAATAAGCTTCGCTCTTTTTCCCTGTAACTTTTCGGGTGGGTTGATCTAAATTTAACAAGAATGGAGATGACCCATAAATGCAGCGGTATTTCATCTTTCTGAACCTAAGTGTAACGTTAACCAGCTCACGCATGGTAGCCCGCGTTCACCGACAAGGAGACGACCAAAACAGGTAGGCGTCACGAAAATCGCCACTATCTATCGAGGTGAATCTACCACGTCCGCATACATGTAAACCATCTTGAGATCTGGCTCGGAAACTGCTGCAATTTCAATAAGCGTGTGGCTCCTCTACTGCAGTTCACAGAAAAAAACACCAGTTAAACTAGATATTATTTCTTTGTACCGATATTACTTTGCTCTGACGCGGTGTTCTCGAGATAAGGTACTCAGCTGATGATCCGCTGGTTGTGGAATGGAATCCCAGTGGTGGCGGCTGCATTTTTGAAAGACGCAAAAGTGCTGTTGGTCCGCGTTTTAAGATTCGAGTGCACGTGAAAGAACCCCTCGTGCTCGGAAACTGTGGAGTCCTGCACTACAGCGTCTCTCCTAATCATATGGTTGTTTTGGGATGTTAAACCGCATATATCAATCATCAACAATGCCACTATTTGTCGAAATAAGGCAGCTGCAAAGCTAGTCAAGCTAAGAGGTTATTATTCTTTTTCCAATAAATATTTCTAAAAAACCATGACGCTGGTGGCTAAGGATATCTTGTCGAAATTACTATACAGGACGGGACGTTCAAGTTCCGGCAAAAGTTATCGATATTTGCACAGGAAAGAGCAGCTAGGCCAACACGTTTATGGTAGATAGGTATAACCATCACAAAAAGGGCATAGATTTTAAAATTCTCTTTGATAGAGAAGTCTCCCGTTTGAACAGACCGGAGCAGCTTGTTCACCTTTGAACTCCCCTTCTAAAAGCTGGTGATATAGATTTCACTCTCGAAAAGGGAGCCTTTTAGAAAAATCTGTAGAGAATCATAGGCTCCGTCTGGCTACACTCACAATAGTAACTGTGCAAGTGGGAAACAGTGCAACTGCCGACACGTCTCCCGACTCAACCCGTTAGAAGTCAGTGTGCTTTATTATGTAAACTTGCTTATTTGAAAAAAATACATAAAAACATTCTGATCTTGCTCGTTGCAATTTTAGAATTGAAGGCCTGCAGCAAAATAATGCCGAATAGCCATCTCAAATCTGTCTTATATTTTTTCTTCTATGAGTCGCTAAACTCTAATGGAACGAAAGCCCGTCAAAAGCACGTGGTCAGCCTTCATTTCCTAAATTTGTTTAGGGTTTCACCATTTTTAGATTAAAAAACAGATTGCTTCGGCTTCAGCAAGAAGAAAATAATCGCTGCCCAGTGCGAGAAGTGTATAGAGTGCACAGTGTCCTCGAAGGTGTAATGAAATCTGAGTGTACACTTTACAGTACAATGTGACTTCGTAGGAGCACACAGAGACCTACTGTTGTGCACTGCCTCAGATATTAAAGCAGATATTTTTTAAAGATTGTTGTTTTTCGGTTATCTGATACCCACGAGGCTGCAACAGATTCCACCACCAATAGGCGAGATACCATTGAGGTTTTCATTGTCGCTTCTGGCTCTAACATACACAAAGAGAAGGAGCGCGTCAATGATGACCACACGAAACGTGCTCTCCACCAACAATAAAAACTATGAAGCCAAAGGAAACTGGAACGTATAATTTCTATTTTTATACTATGAGAAAATTTGTTTCGTCAAGGTTAAAGAGGAAATCATAGTTGCTATGCTTCCGAACAACAGCACAATAGTTTCTATGTTCTGTGGCCAGGTGGCTATGTTCTGTGGCCACTCAAAGAGAAACACAAAAAATAAAGAAACAAAAACGCAGTGCCATTGCTAACTCTCCTAAGCCACATAGACAGTAGCTTGAATGGGCCTGAAATTGACGACTATGCTGCGAATAACTAGAGATATATCATCCCAGACAAAAAGCCCTACAGGCCCACAGTTACCAGATGTTATAAATTTGGATGTACATGAAACGGTAAAGGACAGTTTAACATTCAATGTCAGTGCACCTTAAATAACGCCAGGTTGTTTAAGTTTACGGACTTCTCTACAGTGGTCTTCATGATAATGTGGTGATCTTAGGATGTAAAACTCTAGTTTAATTATAATTCTAGTTCATTAAAAATCACTTACAAACGAGCAGTACAAATGCGATATTTTGGTAGCGTTTCCTGCACTGTTGACTATTTTGACTAACGAAGTGAAGTGACCTTACAGATCTGTAGTGCTTGTCCTGTCACACGTGCGTGATGATGTGTGTTAAGCGCCGATTTGTATGTACCCCGAGACAACACCTTCTCAAACAAATGTGTGGTGTAGTTCAAACTCCGAAAACGATCAGGTCACTATGAGTAATGGCATAGTGGAGATCTCCAAAAATATATATCACTTAGGGTTCTTTAACGGGCCTCTTGTTTGGGCACACGCACCTCAAGCATATTCATCCGCGTCAAAAATGTGGCCACAGCGGCCGTACTTCATACTTTGAGCCATATGTTCGGTAACACCATGTTATTTGGCGGGACCGAGTTTGCGGCTGCATTATCATGGTCACAGGTGATCTGCCAGAAGCCCGTGTGCTTCTAGCAGATAAACTAAGCCGAGCTTGGTCAATCATGCTATTCTTCAACCAAGCCGAGTTAATCAATGAAGGGAGGTTACCTAAGCGAGGCTTTGTTAACCTCCCTGCATTTCTTGCGTATTTCTCTCTCTCCTTCAAGAACTAGCATCTGCCGAGCCTTTCTACGTTTTAAAAATTTTTTCTCTGTTTACGCTGACTCATGCAAGGCTTGGGCAGAGCAAAGATGGATGATCCAGGCTTGACTACACGCACGTTCACTCAGACCGCATGCACAAAATGTTCACGTTACTACATGGGGACTCACAAGTTTTGTCTAGATGTTGATTAGGTTTCATTGAGAATCGCTTCGCAATTGTAGCACCAAGTAACTTATTTTCCTTCATAGGCAATTGGCCTAAATTATATATTGGCTTGGTCTAAATTGGGTTGCATCTTATGTTACCCTAAGCCTACTAAGCTATATACCCATGTTAGTGCTTGGTAGGCTCACTTGTAATTAGATTAGACAAATCTCCCTCCATCTTACCTTACTCGGCATGACTGACATAAAAGAATCACAGCTCATCTTAACAAGTGTCTATTGCAGTATAATTTTATTAGCCTTGTTAGGCGTAGTTAATTAGATTTTACAACTCTCCACATGGCTTTACAAACCTTAGCTATATGGTTACATTGGTTTAGCCGGGCACATCTGTTTTCCATTTTGGTTGACGCTGCCTCCGGGCCAACGTCATTCATATTTTATTCTCTATTTTGCGAACCGGACAAACGGCGGTAACATCCCTGATACTGTGAATAAAACCAACAGTGCGTTTGGCTGCTTTTTCAAAATGAAACTTGAGTCGGGCAGCGTTTTATTTTTCTGATGCTTAGAATTGTACCTCCCGAGACACACCTCTAAGAGATTGATAGCTGGCTCCTCCGCACGTGAGAGGCAAAGCAATCACTCCAAAAGAGGTGGAAAGCACGCAAACACAACAAAAGCTCAGGAAACGCATAGAACTCCTTAACTCAGAAATTGAAATGTACGCAACACTGCTAAGCCGACAATACTGGAATGAAACCTGCGATACGATATACAGGCAGCTAAGTCTTAGTGAAACATGGCATTTTCTACAATTTCTGCTTGATCAAGAACAGAACAAAACCGCCAAACGGTAAACCTTCAACAAACTAATCCATGGATACAAGGGCACCGACGAGGAGTTTCTTAGAGAGGTAAAGCTCAAATACATCTCTCAAGCTCCTACTCATCCACACCCAGATTATACGGGTCAGGTTAACACCACTGTAAAGAAGTAATCACTGAAGCAGATACCTGTGCCGCCCTACAAAAACTTGACACCAAATCTGCAGCAGGCCCTGACAACATCGCGAACAAGATAATACGTAATTTGGATGATTAGTCGATGAAGCATATCACCGACTAGATTATTAACTGCTGGAACACCGGAATCGTGCCCTCGCTGTCCGAAAACGCCAAGGTGATTCTGATTCTAAAACCCGGCAAACCACTAAATACTGACAATCTTAGGCCCATCTTCTTAACATCTCTCATAGGCGAATTGACGGAACATGCTTTCCTGGCTAGACAGACAAATTACCTCGAAGACAATGATTTTTTCCCCACACCATAATTGGCTTCCGCAGGCATCTTTCAACACAGAATGCCATGTTGCTGCTTAAGCATCGAATCACAGACAGTACAAGACATTCTACTAAAGGCATACATGGTCTAGATCTTAACAAGGCTTTGACTCTGTTAGGCATAGCACAATTACGAATCAGGTAAACCTAAACTTGGGGTTTCGCACGTACAACTATATAGAAGCATTTCTTACGGGAAGAATGGCCACGATCACTGAGGGAGCACTCAAATTGTCCGAAATAACCATTTGAAGCGCGGATCCTCGCAGGGTTCCGTGATCTCCTCTTGTTGCTTAACCTCAAACTCATCGTTCTTGTTCCAAAACTACAAACAATTGAAGAACGTTATCACACCATTTACGCCGACGACATCACCCTCTCAGTGTGCGACATCAGTGACGGTTCTATTGAACAGAGATTACAGGAGGGAATTGACACAGTGGAACGGTATTTCCAAGGAACAGGAATATCCTGCTCGGCAAAGAAATCTGATATACTGTTATATCGGCCTGCACTTAAAGGGCGGCTACCTTAACAACATCCCCAAGAACAGGCATACGCCGATATAAAACTCACTACAAGTGACGGCCGCACCATACCAACAGGGGATAAAATTCGATGGCTAGGTTTGATCATAGAAAGTAAGGGTACCGGCACAGACAGTTCGCAGCGTCGAATCCAGAGTGTCAAACACGATGCGCTTCATTAGGCGCATTGCCAATAAACACAAAAGTATGCAAGAGGCCAGCATCATCCGTCTGATCAAATCATTCGTTCCAAGTCACTTCACATACACGGCGGCGTACCACCGATGGTTCGCTGCAGAAAAGTCAAAACGCAACAGACTAATTAGGAGAATTTACAAGCAAGCGCTAGGTTTGCCTCAGAACATCAGCACCGAACATTTTCTTCAACTCGGTTTACACTGTACCCCTGAGGAACTTATTGAGGAGCAACAAATCTCCCAATTTGAGCGATTAGCCAATACTAAACCAGGCCACCAGATTCTACGTAATCTCAGTATTTCTAGCGAATTCAAGACGGGCACAAACAGGCCAAACCACGCACTGTCTGTGCCATGCCCACAGTACCATCCATACTAAGAAACATGCACCTTGCACAACAAAGGCGTACGTGTCAGTAGAGTCAGAGCCATATCAAAGATCTTCGGGCGCAACCATGAGGCAGTTTTTGTCGACGCAGCACGCTACCAGCAACGTGACGGCTTCGTAGCTTCTGTCGTAGACCACATACAACAATGCAAAGCAGCACGTCAATCATCACTCTGAACGTAGAAATGGCACAAGAAGTTGCTAGCGCGATAGCCATAGCCCACACAAACGCCTCATGCGTTATCGGCGACTCGCAGACAGCTGTTCGAAACTACGCCCATGGCAGAATCTCTCCCGAGCTATGGCGGATCATTGGTACAGGCAAAACTCACGAGGCGGACAAATAGGTACACATCCTTTGGTTTCCTGCCCACACACCACTAGGTGACTCGGAGGACAATCCGAATGAAGTGGCGCACAACGTGGCTCGAGGTCTCACACTGTGAATCGCGTCAGACGAAGTGGCCACCGAACGGACTTTTCTGTGAAAGTGTGAGAGTAGGATGAATGGCTCACTAAATTTAATCACATAACTGAACACTATCCTTCTTTAAAGGCGGGAGTACCCTCCGCCTCCCCCCAAGCTAAATTGGGCCCAGTCTCTTCAATGGCGGCAGCTACAAACACGCACATACACGAACCCTGTCATCACGCACCACATATATCCCGACGTCTATATTTCTATTTTATGCCAGTACTGTAACACTATAGCCACTCTTCGCTTCATCCTATGATAATATCCAGCATTAGTTAGAAATTGTGGGGTCGCGGCCTCTAATGAAGACCATCGGGCGCGTTGGCGGACTCCGCTGCTCAGTTCGGGCTTGGACAAGCAGCTTTGGCCGATCCCGCAGGACAAAGCAGCTGCAAGGAGACATGGTCTCTCCGTCAGCTCCTAGGTGGAAGCCCAGCCCAGCAATCTTGCGGAAAGTAATAAAGTCTATCTCTTCCTCTCTCTCTTAAAACCATTCGTTGTCCTAAATGGGGAACAACTAGGCTTCTAAACGTTAGAAGTCGGTGGTCTTGTTTTTGTCGCCGATGACGATGAATGGCGGCCGAGCAAGCCTTGTCTTGAACTTTTTTATTTGTTCCTCACCGCGAAAAGTTTCTTGACTTCATGCAAGATTCGAAGCGAAAAACTTCATGCGGCACGTGGAGCGAGCCATGTGAACTAAACGTCAAAGTCCTTGAAAGCGAAATGTGACTGCGAAACAGTAACGACTAACTTTTCTTTACATCGAAAACAGTAATCTTTTGTGGAAATAATTTAGTCAGATTGCATTGACTTGTGAACTTGATTCATTGATATGTCCATCCTTGTAGCTCTTGTGACTCTGCAAACAAGAATGCAAAAATCAGGGGACCCTAAAGCTACGCCTTCAGGAGTGTATTGCGATAGTAAAATCCTGTTCGTAGTGCGTACTTCAAACACTTAGTGCATGAAACTTGTTCTAATTCGCTATACACCCACCACGTAGGCTAAGTGAACAGGCGCACTAGCGTGTGCGCCTTTTGTTGTTGGGTACAGACTTTCAACTACGGAGCCATTATGATTATCACGTGAGAAGTAGCCGGCGCCACGCATTGGCACCAACCTCTCCTTACATACAATTAATAAAAAAATAATTAGCAAATTTTTTGACGCGCGTTGGCAATGGTTGCTTGACCAAGTATGATTACTGCAATATTCCATGTCGCATTGTGAATGATATATTCAGGACCCGTTTGTTTGTGAGGCATCAAAGCTACTTTCAATGCATTACTAACCAGATGAAGTTCTTTTGACAAGCAAAGGCTGATGCCACCAAACAGACATATGATGCTGCTCACTACCAAGGGGTGCGTGTTAGATCTCGGAACCAGCGCACCTTAACTTCTGATCAACCGACGCGCAAAGCTTTACTTGGTGAGCAACACCATGCGATTTCTAAAATTATTCCAGATGTGTGCTCGGTATGCTCATAAAAGGTGATGGAGACATTACTTTGGCGTTTGAAAAGTACTATAACAGTTTATTAGGCTTTCCCTCTGATGAGCATGGCGTTCACCTCAAGGATAGTTTTGTTTTTCTTGTGAACCCCTTGAAAGACAATGATTGTGCAGTTAATAATGGACACACTACTATACAGGAAATCGAGCAGACAATCAACAACTTGCCTTTGTTAAAAACACCAGGCCCCGACGGCATCTCAGGCAAATTTTAAAAAGGTTTCAAGAAAACGCTTGCTCCTATATTGCTAAATATTTTTCAAATAAGTTATGACAAAGACACACTCCCACAATCCTTTTGCAAAGGTCACACTGTTAAACCCGAAAACAACTGACAAGGAAAAACTTTGCTTCATCGAGGGCTGCAGACCAATATCGCTGTCAAACGTGGACTACGAAATTTTCGCAAAAGTATTATAAAATAGGTTGAAATTTGCTAAGTCAGTCCTGATTGATTGATTGATATGTGGGGTTTAACGTCCCAAAACCACCATATGATTATGAGAGACGCCGTAGTGGAGGGCTCCGGAAATTTTGACCACCTGGGGTTCTTTAACGTGCACCCAAATCTGAGCGCACGGGCCTAGCTGTGTCGATCCTCATTGGGTCTCATCAGAGATGTGAATTCAGGGTTTGATTCATGCAAAAATAATATACACGTCGCACGAACGGTGCTTCAATACTGTCATGGGTTTCAAAAACATTTTGCAATACTTCAGGGAGACCTTGCAAAAGCGTTTGGTGGTGTTTGTCATTCCTTCCTTTTTTCTCTTCTCGAACAAGCCAATGTTGGCAAAGTTGTTTTTTAAGGCGTTAAACTATGCTATAATGAATGCTCAACTCGTCTGATAGGTAATGGTCAACTCTTCAAGCCTGTTTCTGTTCGCTCCTCTGTGAAGCAGGGATGCCCGAAGTCACCTTTTCCATTCGCAGTTTATCTAGAACCACTGCGCCTAAGTAAATTCAGTCGAGTTGCATTTGAGGCTTCAGTATATTAGGCAGTGAAGTTATAGTATTAGCGTATGCAGACGATGTCGCATTCTTTTGCACAGATAAGCCAAGTGTCGAAGATGTATTATATACTATTGAAAAGTTCGGCGTAGTATCAGAAGCTCGTTTAAATGTTTCTAAAAGTTTAGGACTGTGGTTTGGCTTGTGGGGTAGCACTCCGAACCACTTTGCAGGGATTATTTCGAGAAGAACTCCTCCAACATAGCTGGTGTACCATTGAAGGCATATAGATTAAGTGCGCATTATGGAAGGAATGCGTCCCTATGCTTGGACGCCAGGCCCAGACATTTCTTCCCTATAGACTTTAAATCTTTTGGAGAGCTGAAGCTTGCAATACTGCTTCAACAACAATGCTTTACTATGTATTGCAACTCATTCATTGCGCAATATTTTATATAAAATGCTTTTATGGGATTTTTCTACTTTTACAAGGGCTTCAAATTTTGAGCCCATGTGTCGTGATAATATACTCAAGCCAGTTATTGAGGGTGGGTTGAGAATAAAACACCTTTATTTATGGCAAATAGTGTCACAATTCTTCTTTTTTGAGATAATTGCCATGGCAAATAGTGTCACGATTCTTCTTTTTTGAGACAATTTCCACCCAGTGATGCGTTCCTTCTTGCGGGTTACACTTGATTGCTTACCAGATTTATATTCTTTAATCAAAGTTCTACGAACGCCCATGCTAGTGGGGATTTAGGCCGCAAGTTTACATCACAGTTCAGTTCCTTAAAGCTCGCTTTCCTGTAGAATACTTGTACACAGTATCGCGCAAGGTGCTGTTTAAGAATCTACTGAGTACACTCTTTCCTCCTCCGTTGTAGCGCTCACTGTACTTTAATCTTCCAGGCCATGATGTGTTGAAGCGAATGCGCAAAAGGTACATTCCAACGAATTCAAAAACATTATTCCATAAACTCTACTCTGAAACATTGGCGGTAAACGCACGGTTAAAAAGAAAGGGTATATTTATTTTTTTCTGGTAACTGCCGCCTGTGTGATCTGCCGGAAACGATTGAACATCGCTTAGTTAGCTGAAGAGATGCTATACAGCTCCTGAATGTCCTTCAGCGAGCACTAAAAGAATGTTTCGTAAATATTTCTCCTACAATACGATATCTTCTACTATAGGCGCTTGATGATGTGCCATATGCTATGTTTTTCCTCTTGCGTATGCACAGATTGTGGAAGACACCAATGCAAGACCGCAATGCAGAGCCCACCACGTCTTTAAGCACACACTTCATTCCTATGGCTATCCACCTCAAAAACATCTACGACAAGCTAGACTTTATATCGGAGTGGTACTTCATCTTGGAGAGCTGTTTGTTCTCACCATTTTTTTGTTTGCATAACACGATGTGAAGAACTCTCCATGTGAGGAACTCACACTGTGCTAGCCATTGAGTGTTTATGAGTAATGCTTGAGTGCTTATGTTTGCAACTTTATTGTACTTTTGTTCGCTTGAGTTTATCTTTAGTATGCAAATACTTTTTTAAAAATCATGCAAAAAGTGCAGAGGCTTGGTCGTGTGGTAGAACATCTGCTTGCCACGGAAACAACTCGAGTTCGATTCCACTCGAACCCTAACCACCCTGGTTTGGTCAGAACTCTGCTCCACGGTTTATTTATATTATTTGCATCATCCTCAATTTTCTAGGTCACATATATGATGGTTATTTTTTGTTCCCAACCAACGACACCGATGTGAACACCAGAATGTCTGCGAAATGAGCTCTTTATCGTTATCGCTTTATTAACAAAACGCCTGTGCCGCTCCCTTTAAATACCTTTTCGGTACGCTGTGTGTTTTTTTGGAGATACTTTTACGGTTGTGTAGACAGTGAATGGGCCCCAATTGCACAACCAAACGATGAAAAAACCTATTCACCAGAAATGAGTGTCCGACATCCCGTTGAAACAGACCCCGCTTAGCGATCTCGGTGCTTCTTAGTCGAGTTCGCGGAGTCGAGCTCGCGGGCCCTTTGTATGCACGCACGGAAAAAGGGGACACAAAGTGCTACGTTCCACTTTTTACGTGCGCCGTATCTAGAGTAGCGCATCTCGAGCTTGTCACGGAATTGACATCCGATGCTTTCCTGCTGTGCCTACGGCGATTTTCAGCTCGGAGAGGATTACCTAGGGTGATCTATTCTGACAACACACGAAGCTTTCACAAGACACCGGCAGACGTAAAGCGACTACGTCGAATGTTCTCTGAAGAGGACATCGCTGGTCACCTCAGCACGAACGGCATTTCCAGGAAGTTTATTGCACCAAATGCTCCTTGGTGGGGTGGGTGGTGGGAGCGCCTTGTACGATTAGTGAAGCTTCCGCTGCAAAAAATTATCCGCAAAGCTCGTCTGAACTACGAAGAAATATCGACAATGCTGGCGATGGCCGAAGCAGTCATAAACTCTAGGCCTCTGACTTACATCGAGACAGATGCAGAAGAAGCTTGCACTTTGACACCAGCCGAACTTCTCCTTGAACGAATGTTGACTTCCATACCGTATGCGACCACTGATGAAATCAACAGTCGTTGTAAGCGAGCAGACGCCATACGTAGACACAACTACAAGAAGCTGCTGATTGAAAGCTTTTAGGAGCGTTGGCAGAAAGATTACCTGTTGCATTTACGATCTGCACATTTTGCCGACACGAAATCAACTGCAGCATTAAAGCAAGGGAACATCGTTCTCGTGCATGCGAACAACACTCCACGCCTGCTATGGAAGCCTGCAAGGGTCACGAAAGTGTACCGCAGTGCCGACAGTCTCATTCGTTCCTGCAAGATCGAGTTGCAAGGCGGTCACCTTGCGATCAGGCCGATACAAAGACTGTACCCACTTGAACTTTGTGTTTAACTTTGCGTGGCCGGGAATGATGATAATTTTTCACGTTCCGGGCTCGGACAAGGATATGAGAAAGAAGAGCGCGAGCGAAAAGAAACGCACGGACGCTCAAGTGAGAGTTGAGCGCTTCCGAGCGAAGTTAAATTAAGAAGTTTTTTTGCCTTATATCTTAAAGACCAAGTTGAGTCTGATAGCAGTGTTTGGAACGTCATCGTCTTACCAAGATGATCCATTCCGTCCTCATCAAACTCGGTTTGACGGTTGACGTGCAAACGACCAATCCACTACACGCCGTGATGACACCTCTTTCTACGGAGCTCATACTCACTTTGAAGACGTCTCTACCACTGCAAATGTCGCAAAGCCTACTCACCCTCCTGGTATGAGACGTCAATCCTACTCTCTGTTTCCGGAGCGTTCTCCTTTATCGCACCGCCGCACCTACGCGGATCTTAATACAAGAAGGTCACCTAGCCCTCACTGGTGAAACTGAGTGCAGTGACCTCCGCGACCAAGGTCGTAGGCCATAAAAATGACGACATGAAGCCCCCACAGCATGACGCCGTACAGATGATAAGCCGTAAAAACAATAAAATTCTGACTGTCGACCTTAGTGTTCTTGACGGCCAGAAAGTGACAGCTCTAGTCGACACTGATGCCGACTTCTCTATTATCAGTCAAGACTTCGCCGACAGCCTCAGAAAAGTGAGACGCCGTGGACGGGCCCTCGTATATGAACGGCAGAGAGGCAGTTATTGATGCCCTCTGGAAGATATTAAACAAGAATGGACACCAGAGGTTCTCCTTTCATGGCGTCGTTCATCGTAATTGCCGCGTGCTCCAGAGATGTTTTTCTAGGCAGAGATTTTTTACGGAAATACGGCGCCGTCATCAACATACCAACGAGCTTGATTACGTTTTGCAACAGTTCCCGCTTACCCAATTCTTAAGAGGCGCGACCAAACCAACTGCCTCTTAGGGATGACCACGTGGTTTTCTCTTCTAGGCCATGCAAGCTTGTTTCTGTGGCCGCCGCTGCCCCGTTTGATGCCGAAGGAGTTGCAGACCGAATAAGCTCGCTGCTCTTTACCCACGGTAGTTCCATCACACGAGGTATTGTCAGAGTTGCTGCTAGACGCATGGACTTGCTGCTGACCAATTTTAGTGCTGAGTGCCGGCACCTTCCAAAAAGCACGGCTGTCGCTTACTTCGACAATGTCGTAGATGCCGAACGCTGCTTGGCGATAGTACACGAGTCACTAAATCTTGATTCAGTGCCTGTTCTGTACGTTAGCATTACTTTGCCGAAAGACGACCGACACAGACTCCTTCAGCTACTGGCCAAAATTCAAGACTACTTTTCGACAACATCAAGAGTTAGCCGCGTGCCTCTAGCCAGGCATCGAATAATTACCGAGGAAACGGCGAGACCTATTCACCAGAACTCTTATAACATTGCTCACTTATCAACCCTTATCACAATGCTCCGCGACCACCACTCACTGTGTTGGTTAACAAATCTCAAAGACCCTACCGGACAATTAGCGCGTTGGGAACTCAGGCTGCAGGAGTTCGATATGGCAGTCGTGCATAAGTCGGGGAAGTGACATATGGGCGCCGACTCTTTGTCCCGTTCACCGATTGAGTAGGCGACCCCAAGAGAGGAGAAGAAAGCATCATTTTTCAGTGTCCTCGACACGATCGCCATTGCGCAGCAACATTGTGACGACGCTGAGTTGCTTAGCCTAATTACTTACTTAGATGGCAGATCTCGGAAGGCGCCAAGTGTTTTCGCGAGGATATTGTCATCGTTTTGTTTACGGGGTGGAGCACTCTACAAAAGAAATTTTTCGTCGACGGGATGTGCCTTTCTGCTCGTCATCCCAGCAGCCCTTCGCACCGAATTACTGAAAGAATGCCACAACGAGGTTACCTCTGGCCGCTTGGGTTACACGAGTGCGTTGGCCAGGGTACAGCAAAGCTATTACTGGCCCAGACTAACCACTGCCGTGAAGCTCCACGTCCGTACCTGTCATGACTGCCAGCGACGCAAGTCACCACCGACTAAACAAGCTGGCTTCCTGCAACCTGTGCAGGTCCCAATGACTCAATTCCACCAGATTGGTGTGGTCGTTTTGGGCCTACTGCCTACTTCTACTGCAGGCAGCCGATGGGTTATCGTCGCGACGGATTATCTGACCCGTTATGCCGAGACAAAGGCTATCCAGAGAGGTACAGCAGCGGGGGTGGCAAGTTTTTTCATCGAGAATATTGTACTAAGGCATGGTGCACGAGCCGTCGTATTCACATACAAAAGAACCACATTTACGTCAGCTCTTTTGGACCATGTTTTGATGCTGAGTGGAACAACGCATCGTAAGACCACCACCTACCACCCGCAAACGTACGGGCTGACAGAGCGTCTGAACAAAACAATTGAAGACATGCTTTCGATGTACATAGACATTGAACACAAAAGTTGGGATGAATTCTTGCCTTATATAACGTTTACATACAACACGGCCAAGCAAAAAACGACCCGCATGGCACCCTGCAGCGTCGTTCATAAACGGGAAATACGAACCAAGTTAGATGCATTGTTACCACACGAAGGCGACGACATCGTCCCGAACGCCGACACGTTTACGGAACGCGCGGAAGAAGCTAGGCAACTTGCACGTTCACGGATCAGTCCACAGCAATTGTACGATGCAGGCCGCTACAATGTTCAACGCAGAAGAGTCGTCTACGAAGCTGGCGACAAAGTATGGCCTTGGACGCCCGTACGGAAACGAAGGTTTTCCGAAAAGCTCTTAAGAAGATACTTTGGACCGTACCTTGTGCTGCGACGACTGAGCGATGTCACTTAGGAAGTTGTTCCCGACGGCTCGTATTGTACAAAGTGCCGCCAGCACCATCCTGAACTCGTTCACGTAGCGCGCATAAAGCCTTACGTCCGCGAGTGATTGCGTAAGACTTTTCTTGAGAAAAAAAAAACTGCATTACAGACTTCGCATCGGGGCGATGCTCTTGTAGAGGGAGGCAAATGACGTGTGTCTACATGTGGTAGAAAGCGATGATGGCGGATTTAGTGGACATAAGATAATGGGCCTCTAGCTTTACTCGTGACCGAAGAAGACAATCTTGTGGCTCAGCTGTTGAGAACACGCTGCCTTCGATGTCTCAAGTAGTACCTGTGTTTTGTTTTCGTTGTACCGAGACAAATATGCAAGAAGCTGGGGCTTCGAAATTATTCTTCTCTGTATAGCAACAGTGGTCATTTTTTGTTATCTGTCTCTACAGTGCATTACTACGCTGTCTGTTCAAATATTATCTTTTCACGCCAATAACGCAAACCATATAAATAACCAAGTGATTTCTTAGGTACGCAAAGTATTCCCATCATACTTGTCTCCTAGATCGACCTCTTGAATAACCAAAACTTTGCCAGCATAGACCAATTAGTTAAGTAATTTACACCTCAAAACTACAGTGCACCGAACACAGTGGCAACTGTGCACAGTGCTGCTCTGTCAACAGCACTTGTAACTTGCCGAAACTTGCCTACGAACTCGTAGCACTTCTGCTCGGTAACCCGAAAAAACAGGCCCGCCGCTGCTGGGAAAGTCTACCGGGTGGCTTCCTAAAGGCTGGTTCACACCAAAGGTGGGGCAGCAAATCGGTAAAGCGAGTTTCTCAACGCGGCGAGGCGGTGAGTACGTGGCCTTGTTCAGACCGCACGGATCGCTTGGCCGCCCGCGCGTCCAAAGAGGCGGAGATCTTGCACTTTTGCCCACGTGTGTAGTTATCTCATGGCACCCTTTAGGAATTCTCATCATGTGACTCCTCTGCTCTCGACATCAGAGTGTCTTTGTAATATCGAGTCTGCTCAGCACCACCTTGAAAAAACCAAGGCCCCCACACGGCGCCGTAACGTCACGCAAGTCAGGTCGTCCTGGAAGTTGGCTTCACCTTGCCCAATCGCTCTCTGTAAGTGGCGCATTGTCGCGAAAGTACGATTGGCTCACTAATAATGCGCACAAAAACTAGATGATAAAATGCCTCGTCTACAATTATGCACAAAGCTTGGCCGGGAAAACTACCACAGATGGCAGCCTCATGGAGGTGCTGTGTTTTCTGAATGATAGGAAGGGATTTATCGAAATTTTTGTCGTCAGATAATCACTTTGATTGCTATACATTTAATACTTCCAGATGTTATATCCTGGAGTTTCAAAAGCTCTAACAGGTGTATTTGAAAAATGGCATAATTTAACATTACATGAAAGTAAAATATCAGCAGCTGAGAGTGAAAAACCATGCTCATGCTGAAACATAAAATGACACTCAGTTTTGCTGAGCAGCAGTAAAAGCTTTTTATTACATACAGTGGTGACAGACTGCTCCATCCAGGACACATTAGTAAAACTGCACATGCGACTCAGCATCTGGAAGAAGTAGGTACATTTCTGCGACAACAAGGCACGAATGGTTGCCTCAAACATGCAGGACACAGATGTGCATGATTTTGGTGCAGAACAGAAAGATGGAGATTAGCAACCCGCTCAAAAATGGCAGGTTGCGGGGTAGTTTCTTTCTTTATTTCTTTATTTGTTTATTTTGAACAAAAACTGGTTTGTTCAAGGGGACATGGCTAAAGGAAAGAATTGCTAGACTGGGCCGTGCCACCCACACAGCAGCAGCAGAAAGACGACATTTTGAGCATAAAACCATAGATGAAAAATAATCAACTACACTTTTTTTACACAGATGAGATTTACAATCAAAATCAACAACAAAGGCAATATTCGAAAAAAGAAAGAAACATCAATCTATACACTTCAACAGGTTTTTAGCACTAAAAGGTCGACGCACAAATCTAAAACTGGTGCACGTGTAACTCTCGAGCAATAAAAAAAAACAAATGAACGACAAACAAGTACAACGTGATAGGGTTCGTGATTTGCATGCGAAGAGAAACAAAACAAAGAAAACATAACATTGATGCGGAATTATAGTCTTCACAGAATAACTTTAGTTTTGTCCTCTGAAAGTGATAACTCTCTTATCGTATTTTGAAAGTCTTGCTTCGTAATTCCAGAATTGAGGAGATCTGTGGTTAAGGCATAGTCGTTGACCAGGTTAGAAATTTTCTTGGCATTGATGAAAGCAAAAACATTACATTCACAAACCATACTGTCAAAATAAGACTACATAAAAGGCGCTTCAGCGTTTAACAGTCTCAAGTTTTCGCTTTGCCTTTGTGGTAGGCAACTTTTCATTTAGTGTTTTTGCCTTTGTTGCAGACTTGTTCACTGTCTTGCACAAGTTGTTTAGAAGGGTGTTTCCTGCAGCACTTAAAATGTAATGCATCACCTGTTGAGGAGCATACCCATCAGCACAAACATTCAGGTCCTCATTATCACTGAGGATACCATACGCAAGAGCCACTAGTACTTCTTTTTGCTTAGGAAGTGCAAAGAACTGAGAAGCGAAGCGTGCACTCCTTAGCTTGTCGAGCAATATTTCTGTGGTAAACACCGCATTCATAACAAGTTCACGGGGAACTTTAACCCACCCCTGGCCATGCTCGTAATAAGGAGTGTTTTGGCAATGCCTATCTCTGCATCATCTATTACCAGGTTTTCTTTGCATGATTGGCAAAAAAGTTTCTTTAGTGCAGCATGAACACAGTATTCTGCAACTTATGTGACAGCTGGAAGCCTTGCCAATTTCTTCTCAATATCACTGTCACTAACTGTGACATCAAACTGACTTAGCAATGAGCTGACACTAATGACAGGAATATCGAACAGCATGTCAACATCTGGCAGCTCAAGCACTTTCTGTAACTGCAACTTCGTCTCGGACTCGTAAATCTGCCTAATTGACACATGATAGTTGGCACCAGACAACTGATGGTACCGACCAAAGCGATCTTCGAGAGAATCTGTCTGAAACTTTTCCAGCAAAACGTATTGCATACCAAGCTCTTCAAGGCAGTAGATAGCGATATCGTGGAGTGCGTGAGTTGTTTGACATAAGACTAAGTGTGTGTCCCTTGTCAAATGTCCTGTATCATGCTTCAAACTCTCCCAGTAGTCTAGACACTGAATAATTGTTCCAAAAACTGTAACTGGGGGCAAGTTGCCGAGGTAATAGGCTTTCGCAGGTAATCTAAAAGCCTTTGTCTCTTTCGTGGAGTTATAACATTAACAATATTCTACCATGTTAGCACCGTGTTGATGTACTGAGCTGCACTGTCAGCATGCTGAAGGTTGCTATTACAAAGTGCTGCCTCTGTTGATAAATTGAAGATTCTCAAAGCCAGCTTTATGTTTTGCCTCTCCATGTTAGACGGATTTAAAGCCTTCAACGAGAGTGTCGGAGAAATCTCCAAAAGCTCATTTTGTTCAGACTCATGCAGCTCACATAAAGTCTTGAATAATGCTGTTAATATTTTGGGTGTGGCTTCTAAACTATTTGGATCGGGGAAGTACATGCATCTTCCTGCATTGCGTTGATTTAAACAATTATTTAGGACATATTTTAACAAGTGAACTGGATCCACGAAAAAAAACAAAGGTCGTGAATGGTCAGCTGGATGTTGGTAAACTATCTTTAGTTTTGGGGTGCTTGAAAACAACGACATTGTTTTCCTGATGATATAATTGTTCTCCGAGATTACAGCGATCACTTTTAATTCAATATGCTCAAGCTTGACAACTTGCATTCGCAAAAAATTATGCAAGCGTTTTGCATGAATTGTAGCCACTGGCAAAATATGCACAACATCCAATGCTGGCAAAGTTTTGGTTATTCAAGAGGTCGATCTAGGAGACAAGTATGATGGGAATACTTTGCGTACCTAAGAAATCACTTGGTTATTTATATGGTTTGCGTTATTGGCGTGAAAAGATAATATTTGAACAGACAGCGTAGTAATGCACTGTAGAGACAGATAACAAAAAATGACCACTGTTGCTATACAGAGAAGAATAATTTCGAAGCCCCAGCTTCTTGCATATTTGTCTCGGTACAACTAAAACAAAACACAGGTACTACTTGAGACATCGAAGGCAGCGTGTTCTCAACAGCTGAGCCACAAGATTGTCTTCTTCGGTCACGAGTGAAGCTAGAGGCCCATTATCTTATGTCCACTAAATCCGCCATCATCGCTTTCTACCACATGTAGACACACGTCATTTGCCTCCCTCTACAAGAGCATCGCCCCGATGCGAAGTCTGTAATGCAGTTTTTTTTTTCTCAAGAAAAGTCTTACGCAATCACTCGCGGACTTAAGGCTTTATGCGCGCTACGTGAACGAGTTCAGGATGGTGCTGGCGGCACTTTGTACAATACGAGCCGTCGGGAACAACTTCCTAAGTGACATCGCTCAGTCGTCGCAGCACTAGGTACGGTCCAAAGTATCTTCTTAAGAGCTTTTCGGAAAACCTTCGTTTCCGTACGGGCGTCCAAGGCCATACTTTGTCGCCAGCTTCGTAGACGACTCTTCTGCGTTGAACATTGTAGCGGCCTGCATCGTACAATTGCTGTGGACTGATCCGTGAACGTGCAAGTTGCCTAGCTTCTTCCGCGCGTTCCGTAAACGTGTCGGCGTTCGGGACGATGTCGTCACCTTCGTGTGGTAACAATGCATCTAACTTGGTTCGTATTTCCCGTTTATGAACGACGCTGCAGGGTGCCATGCGGGTCGTTTTTTGCTTGGCCGTGTTGTATGTAAACGTTATATAAGGCAAGAATTCATCCCAACTTTTGTGTTCAATGTCTATGTACATCGAAAGCATGTCTTCAATTGTTTTGTTCAGACGCTCTGTCAGCCCGTACGTTTGCGGGTGGTAGGTGTGGTCTTACGATGCGTTGTTCCACTCAGCATCAAAACATGGTCCAAAAGAGCTGACGTAAATGTGGTTCTTTTGTATGTGAATACGACGGCTCGTGCACCATGCCTTAGTACAATATTCTCGATGAAAAAACTTGCCACCTCCGCTGCTGTACCTCTCTGGATAGCCTTTGTCTCGGCATAACGGGTCAGATAATCCGTCGCGACGATAACCCATCGGCTGCCTGCAGTAGAAGTAGGCAGTAGGCCCAAAACGACCACACCAATCTGGTGGAATTGAATCATTGGGACCTGCACAGGTTGCAGGAAGCCAGCTTGTTTAGTCGGTGGTGACTTGCGTCGCTGGCAGTCATGACAGGTACGGACGTGGAGCTTCACGGCAGTGGTTAGTCTGGGCCAGTAATAGCTTTGCTGTACCCTGGCCAACGCACTCGTGTAACCCAAGCGGCCAGAGGTAACCTCGTTGTGGCATTCTTTCAGTAATTCGGTGCGAAGGGCTGCTGGGATGACGAGCAGAAAGGCACATCCCGTCGACGAAAAATTTCTTTTGTAGAGTGCTCCACCCCGTAAACAAAACGATGACAATATCCTCGCGAAAACACTTGGCGCCTTCCGAGATCTGCCATCTAAGTAAGTAATTAGGCTAAGCAACTCAGCGTCGTCACAATGTTGCTGCGCAATGGCGATCGTGTCGAGGACACTGAAAAATGATGCTTTCTTCTCCTCTCTTGGGGTCGCCTACTCAATCGGTGAACGGGACAAAGAGTCGGCGCCCATATGTCACTTCCCCGACTTATGCACGACTGCCATATCGAACTCCTGCAGCCTGAGTTCCCAACGCGCTAATTGTCCGGTAGGGTCTTTGAGATTTGTTAACCAACACAGTGAGTGGTGGTCGCGGAGCAATGTGATAAGGGTTGATAAGTGAGCAATGTTATAAGAGTTCTGGTGAGTAGGTCTCGCCATTTTCTCGGTAATTATTCGTTGCCTGGCTAGAGGCACGCGGCTAACTCTTGATGTTGTCGAAAAGTAGTCTTGAATTTTGGCCAGTAGCTGAAGGAGTCTGTGTCGGTCGTCTTTCGGCAAAGTAATGCTAACGTACAGAACAGGCACTGAATCAAGATTTAGTGACTCGTGTACTATCGCCAAGCAGCGTTCGGCATCTACGACATTGTCGAAGTAAGCGACAGCCGTGCTTTTTGGAAGGTGCCGGCACTCAGCACTAAAATTGGTCAGCAGCAAGTCCATGCGTCTAGCAGCAACTCTGACAATACCTCGTGTGATGGAACTACCGTGGGTAAAGAGCAGCGAGCTTATTCGGTCTGCAACTCCTTCGGCATCAAACGGGGCAGCGGCGGCCACAGAAACAAGCTTGCATGGCCTAGAAGAGAAAACCACGTGGTCATCCCTAAGAGGCAGTTGGTTTGGTCGCGCCTCTTAAGAATTGGGTAAGCGGGAACTGTTGCAAAACGTAATCAAGCTCGTTGGTATGTTGATGACGGCGCCGTATTTCCGTAAAAAATCTCTGCCTAGAAAAACATCTCTGGAGCACGTGGCAATTACGATGAACGACGCCATGAAAGGAGAACCTCTGGTGTCCATTCTTGTTTAATATCTTCCAGAGGGCATCAATAACTGCCTCTCTGCCGTTCATATACGAGGGCCCGTCCACGGCGTCTCACTTTTCTGAGGCTGTCGGCGAAGTCTTGACTGATAATAGAGAAGTCGGCATCAGTGTCGACTAGAGCTGTCACTTTCTGGCCGTCAAGAACACTAAGGTCGACAGTCAGAATTTTATTGTTTTTACGGCTTATCATCTGTACGGCGTCATGCTGTGGGGGCTTCATGTCGTCATTTTTATGGCCTACGACCTTGGTCGCGGAGGTCGCTGCACTCAGTTTCACCAGTGAGGGCTAGGTGACCTTCTTGTATTAAGATCCGCGTAGGTGCGGCGGTGCGATAAAGGAGAACGCTCCGGAAACAGAGAGTAGGATTGACGTCTCATACCAGGAGGGTGAGTAGGCTTTGCGACATTTGCAGTGGTAGAGACGTCTTCAAAGTGAGTATGAGCTCCGTAGAAAGAGGTGTCATCACGGCGTGGAGTGTATTGGTCGTTTGCACGTCAACCGTCAAACCGAGTTTGATGAGGACGGAATGGATCATCTTGGTAAGACGATGACGTTCCAAACACTGCTATCAGACTCAACTTGGTCTTTAAGATATAAGGCAAAAAAACTTCTTAATTTAACTTCGCTCGGAAGCGCTCAACTCTCACTTGAGCGTCCGTGCGTTTCTTTTCGCTCGCGCTCTTCTTTCTCATATCCTTGTCCGAGCCCGGAACGTGAAAAATTATCATCATTCCCGGCCACGCAAAGTTAAACACAAAGTTCAAGTGGGTACAGTCTTTGTATCGGCCTGATCGCAAGGTGACCGCCTTGCAACTCGATCTTGCAGGAACGAATGAGACTGTCGGCACTGCGGTACACTTTCGTGACCCTTGCAGGCTTCCATAGCAGGCGTGGAGTGTTGTTCGCATGCACGAGAACGATGTTCCCTTGCTTTAATGCTGCAGTTGATTTCGTGTCGGCAAAATGTGCAGATCGTAAATGCAACAGGTAATCTTTCTGCCAACGCTCCTAAAAGCTTTCAATCAGCAGCTTCTTGTAGTTGTGTCTACGTATGGCGTCTGCTCGCTTACAACGACTGTTGATTTCATCAGTGGTCGCATACGGTATGGAAGTCAACATTCGTTCAAGGAGAAGTTCGGCTGGTGTCAAAGTGCAAGCTTTTTCTGCATCTGTCTCGATGTAAGTCAGAGGCCTAGAGTTTATGACTGCTTCGGCCATCGCCAGCATTGTCGATATTTCTTCGTAGTTCAGACGAGCTTTGCCGATAATTTTTTGCAGCGGAAGCTTCACTAATCGTACAAGGCGCTCCCACCACCCACCCCACCAAGGAGCATTTGGTGCAATAAACTTCCTGGAAATGCCGTTCGTGCTGAGGTGACCAGCGATGTCCTCTTCAGAGAACATTCGGCGTAGTCGCTTTACGTCTGCCGGTGTCTTGTGAAAGCTTCGTGTGTTGTCAGAATAGATCACCCTAGGTAATCCTCTCCGAGCTGAAAATCGCCGTAGGCACAGCAGGAAAGCATCGGATGTCAATTCCGTGACAAGCTCGAGATGCGCTACTCTAGATACGGCGCACGTAAAAAGTGGAACGTAGCACTTTGTGTCCCCTTTTTCCGTGCGTGCATACAAAGGGCCCGCGAACTCGACTCCTACAACTTCAAATGGTTTCGTTGGTGACACTCGATGACTTGTTAGCGCAGTAGTCTTAGCACTTTCTGGGCCCACACTGAAACACTTGCATATATTGCAGCCATGCAGCACTCTTTTTACCAAAGAGCGAGCTCGACAAATCCAGGAGCGTTCCCGAAGCTGCGTAAGTGTATCTCTAACTCCTCCGTGTAGGACTTGAAGATGGGCTCTGTTTACCTAAAGTGCTGAAAAGTGGTGGCTCGACGGCATTATGATTGGGTGATTGACAATTTGTGTGGAATGCATGAGGTATAAACGGCCTCTAACCCAAAGAATTCCGTCTTTGTCGATGTAAGGGCGCAGTTCACCTATTCGAGATGTCGACTCGACTGGTTGGCCATTGGTCAAAGCGCTGAGTTCATCGAGAAAGCCTTGCTCTTGTGCACATCTTTCCAATACTGTTAAGCGTTCAGAATTTCTGTTGCCACGAGATGTCCTGTATGATCCGCCCTTTTTCTGCATCGGTCAGTATATCTGAAAACCCACGCAGTGACCATGAGTAGGCGCTCAAGCGTGCTGTACCGTTGAATGTCGATTATCGAAACTGAGAAGCGTGTCATTAGTGCGAAGTGGACTGTTGTAACTTCAATTTAGGTGGCTTCCGCTATGTCTAGTTCACTGAACTGTAGGGGCCATTCAGACATCGTTATAGTTAGGCACTCGGGACCATGCCATCATTTTGAGCTACACAGCAGTCTTTCAAGCGTCGCGCCACGCGTGAGTAGGTCAGCCGGGTTGCCCGTTCCAGGACAGTATCTCCTCTTTGATGGGTCTGTAGTGCACCTAATTTCATTGACTCTGTTGGCTACGAACTGTTTCCACTTTTTGACGTCACCTTTTATAAATGACAACACAATGGCGGAATCTGTCCACATCGTGTAGTCAACTTTACCATTACTCAAAGCGCTTTTCACGTATGCCAACATTCTTGAGCCGATTAAGGCAGCCAGCAGCTCCAATTTCGGCAGCGTTGTCTCCTTAATGGGTGCTACACGGGACTTCGCAATCAACAGTTTCGGCTCCTCAGGACTTCACAAAACGTATATCGCTGTTCCTTATGCCGCTGGACTGGCATCGCAGAAAACATGTACTTGAAGCACATTAGCCTTCCTTGCTACGCCACCCAGACAGCGATGAACGACGACGTCTTGCAGTTGCGGCAGCTGGATGACCCAATCATTCTATTCTTTTTTGCAGGTCATTGAGTAGTACTTCATCCCAGCTGATCCCTCATATCCTCAGCTTCTAAAACAATATTTGTATGGCAATAGTATATGGTCCTAAAAATCCCAACGGGTCAAATATTCTTGATGCTGACTCCAAAACAAATCGTTTTGTCTTCGTCTGTGCTGTCAAAAACCGGAATAGACTTTCAACCGTAAAGTTGAAATCATCCTTTGCCGGATTCCAAACCAAACCCAGGACCTTGACCGACGTTTTGTGAAGAACGAACATCTCATTACGAGTACACTCTACTTGATTTTCAGGCGTTCGCATCAAATTTCCTGAATCTGTTGCCCATTAGTACAATGTTATGCCAGCCGATTTCGTTATTGTGCGTGCTTCTCGGCAAAGTTTAGCGGCTTCCTCTTCTTAGTCGGCCCCAGTGACTGAGTCATCTACGTGAAACGACTCGGCAAGAGTTTGCACTGTTTGTGCCATGGCAGCCGGTGGTCTTTTCACGTGGTAGAGAATAGTAGCTGTGACAAAAAATGAGCTAAATGTAGCTCCAAAAGACACTCGTGTCTTCCTTCACTCTTGCAGCTTGACCTTGGATAAATCTCCTTCTGCAAACCAGGGAAGCGGAAAGCGTCTCTGTTGTTCTCGAGAATCGCAACTTGAAGGAATGCCTTTTCTATGTCCGCGATAACTACCACAGGTTGTGTTCTGAAGCGTAGCAGAATTTGCACGAGGTCTTGGTATAAGCTGTCACCTTTTTCAAGGCAGTCATTAAGGGACTTGCATCCTTTGGCATGTGACGAAGCGTCAAACACCACTCTCATTTTCGCCGTCAGCACTTGTTCACGCATGACTTCCTGGTATGGCATGTTATATAATTTAGACACTTCTGCACGTACATAAATGACTACTTTGGCGTGTCCTGCCCTCAAGTACTCTCTTATGGTACGGTAATACGTTTCTAGCAGCCCTTTCCTGAAGTCGAGACGGTTGACAAGCTTGTCCAGTCGAGTATCGGCGACTTGCTTGTTGCTTGCAAGCTCAAAATTATCCTTCCGACAGGGCGACTTCATATCATCCGTTTATAAAGCTGATAGTTTGCTCAAAATGAATCATGGTGTTGCTCATTTTAGGTGGCTTGTTTATCGTGTCCGTAATTCTTATGTTTTTATGTTCCCAAAAGGAGCACAAAATCTCGTCGGAATCGGTAGCTTGGGCTTTCAGCACGCACACTCTCATTTGTGAAGTAGTTGGTCAGGACACCAAGCGCAATGTGCTTCCCTCAAAGGTCCATCCAAGCTTGGATTTCAATGCGATCAATGATTCGTTGCCTTCGCACCGTGAAACTTCACCGGTCAACACACTCCACATCTGATCAGACACGATAAGTACGCTGATGCAACTCTCAGTGATGATAGATGGATGTATGAGCTCATCGGCGACATACTTTCCCCGCTTCTTGAAAGACGCGACGAAGGCTACGTCCATTGCAGTCTCCGCGATGTCCTGGCAGATGCTTGGGATCTTGGAGTTCAGACTGTTTCGGCGTCAAAAAACTGGCTTCGCAGTCGTATTTTACGATGCGACGCCTCTTAGCGTCTTAGTTCAATGCACTTGCGAAAGTATTGAAGGCTATTCGAGTTGTTCCCACGCTTTTCAGCTCAAGTACTTGTACAGATCTTCAGTTGTTTAAGTCCTCTGACTGCCACCATCACAAACGCCTCGTATGTAGCGGCAGGTGTCATCATTCATGGCTCATGCTCTGAAAGCCTGAAGGAAAACGCAATTGGTAGAGCCTTCCTTGACGGGTCTTCTTCCAAGTGATGCGCAGACTATCGTAGTTTTTTCGTTGTTCTTGTTAGCATAGTCTGACTTCAGCGAACAGCTATTGGGATTGCACATGCTTGTAGCGTGTCGAGCTTGGCATCTGGAGCAGGAAATCTTCTTTTTGCAGTCCCGTGCCCGACGTCTTTTGGTGGTGAAGCGGAAACACCTTTTGTCATTGGAAAGCAGTTCCTTCTACTGCGTCAGTGACAAGTCAGCTGTGCAGGCTTCCGATCCGTGATGACTGGACGAGCAGAATACGCAGTTGTTCTTGTTTTCTCGTACCGAGTTTCTGTGAAGCACACATGACCTCGGTCTCCCACGCCGAGAGTACGTTGACTGACTGGCCACGGGGCGTGTTCCATTTTCTCGTGCTCTGGCATCCTTGAAATAACTCTTCTTCAGGCTTTTTAGCTCGATACACAGGAAGTTCAGCACACGGTCTAGTCCCACGGGTGTAGCTTCAGCTCTCGAGTCTTATGCCAACTAGACGGCACACGTTCGATGATACTGCAAGTCTATGTCCCGTGGAAAAGCACGCAGTAGGATGTCGCAGAGCATTGACGAGAATAACAACTTGTGCACACCCAAAGTCTCTAAGCCTTGCATATTACCGAGAACTTGGTCGTACAAGCTGCTCAGCGTTTTGGTGTAAGTCAATGAACGGATGGGGCTTGACATCCATAGCTTGGCAAAATATTCTTGCTCCAGGCACGTCTTGTCCCTAAATCGCTTCTGTAGCATGTTGATGGCGCCCTGTAGAAACTTCTTGTCGTCAGAAGGCCCACAATCGCTGATGTAGCCTCTTCTCTCTGATACAGTCGCAAGTAATGAAATTTCTCTGTGGCAGCGATGCACGTGTTACTATGAACAATTTGGTGTATTTTTTCCCCAAATTCGGTCCACTTGCATAGGTCCCAAGAGAAAGGAGCTATTGTCAGTCAAGGCAATTTAACTTCAGTCCCGTCTGATGGTGCTGCGACTGTCTGGGCAACTGTTTCTTGAGTTCAGGTCGATGTCCTTAGCATGCGATCATTCTTGCTTAGAATCTCTGCGAGAATGCGCGTAGCACTGTCCTCGTTTTGTGAGATGGCGTTATACTCGACTTTCAACTCCTCGTCAGGTATATGCTGCTCAATCTTATTGTTTAAGCTTTTAAGCTCTTCGTTATTAGCCTTCAGCCTCTCATATATGGGATGGAGCTGGTAGTAGGCGGCAGAGTCGTAAGCGAGGAGAGCACTTGCCTCGTTTATAATCCTCGTGTTCTGTGCTCGCCGCGACGTCTGCTTCGTCTTTAGTCGGTCCATGCCGCTCCAGTTGACTGGTAGCTATCCGCATGGTTTTCAATCCTGGTTCTTCGGCACCAAACTTTAAGACGATGACGTTCCAGACATTGCGATCAGGCTCAACTGCGGTTTTAGGGTATAAATAAAAAAAACCTTGTTTATTTAACTGAGCTTGGAAGCGCTCTGTTGTCACTTGAGCGTCCCCGCGTTTCTTTTAGTTCACGCTCTTCTTCTTTTTTGTTTCGTTGTCCCAGCCCGAAACGTAAAAAATAATCAACACCTTCGATGCCAGCAATGACGGGCAATACCGCCTGTATCTCTACAGTGAAAGCATAGTGGACGTCTGTCCACTGCCATGAATTTATTTTCAGGGTCGGTGGACGTCTCAGCATCTCCCCTGGCGTCGATCCCCATGCGGTGGCTGTGGACGGCTGTTTGTGTGGCTGTATCGTGGGTGGTTGATGCAGTGTCTGCTCTTGTTGCGGAGACCAAAAGGTCATTAGCACCAGGTGGTACAGTGTCGACATAAAGGGTGGTGGACGTCTGAAAGCAGTAGCGTAGCTCATAGGACGCTGCTGAGCATCAGTACCAGCCGTAGACAACGCTTGGTGGATTTCGTCGCGTACGACTTCAGTGACCAACGCAACGGCATTTTCAGCAACCGTAGTCCGTAACATCTGCAGTTCTTCGCAAACTATCTCCCTAATCAAGTCTCGCAAGGAGCTCTCACTCTGAGACGTCATGACGATAGCATTGATTGGGACATAGCTGGACATGCGGTCATATTGTCTGCAGCATTGATAAAGGGCCCGCTCGATAGCCGTAGCCTCCTTATTGAAGTCAAACACGGTACTTGATGGGTTGCGCAGTAGCCCGGCGAAAAGCTGTTCTTTGACACCGCGCATGAGGTAACTGAACGTTTTATCTTCCGTCGTGTGCGCGTTAGCTTGACTAAAGAGATGAGTCATGTTCTTGGCAAAAATTGCAACGGTTTCGCTGGGTTTTTGAACCCGTAGCTCGAATAACTGCTGCGCACGGTCCCTTCAATCAGCATTGGTGAAGGTATGAACGAACATCTGTCGAAAGTCGGACCAAGCTGACAGATCGCCTTCTCTATTTCCACACCAAGTACGAGCGCAGTCGTGAAGTAAGAAATGGCCACGAAAAAGCTTTTCCTGTTCCGACCCCTGATATACATTGGCAACACGCTCATGGTGGTCAAGCCAGTCGTCAACGTCTTCATGGGCACCGCACTAAAGCGATCGGGAACGAAGGGTTCAAAGATGGTCACGTGCAATGGGTGCGCCGAAGGCTGCCTTGGGGCACCTGTTGCGGGCTTGCGTTTGCCATTGGTTGAGGTGAGCGGTGCTTAGCAGGTTCTGAGGAGTGAGTGAGCTCTGGCGCGAGGCCTCGCACTCATCGACTGGAGCAATGCACCAGCGTTTCGACAGGTCACAATGCGTCTGGACTTGATGAACGGCTCCCAGCGGGCGTGTGGAGCATCATACACCGTTGTGGCACAGCACAAAACTTTCTGCTGGAACATATGTGCTTGGGTGGTGTGGAGCGCATCTGACATGCCTTGTTCCGAGATGTGTCAGGAAAGGTAGAAATTCAGTGGTGGCGAATTGCGGACCGTGTTTTGTGACGACCGCCTCCAGCACAACGAAACGTGTAAACAATTCTGTCAAACAAGGAATAGTTTTCTCGAAGAATGTGTCATTCATAATGACGACTTCAGAAGATTTTGAATGGGTGCCAACTACCACCCAAAACAATTCATTGCGCATTGAACCAGCGAAATGCACCTGAAGTGTTTGCCTAGCCAATGTCGACCACAGGTGCAGGGTGCCACACTTGGTGCTGAACGTTACTCTCGACAAGCTCCACAACTTTTGTCAAGCTTTTCGAGATCGGCATTCATCATTGGCAACCACACAATAATGCGCTTAAGTTCTTTGCTTCTTACAATTCCTGGGTGCACCTTAAGCGGCTCTTCTAATAAGAGAGCTTGATATCGCTGAGGAACTATGGCGCGCATGTCATACATTTAGCAGCTCTGGTGGATTCTAAATTCGGTGTTTTTGTCAAAGTAGGGCCTCCATGGCCCATGTAGCACAGTTGACGGCCAACTTTTGTGAGTTCATTTCAAGACTTGGCTAAGTGTTTCATCCTTGCACGTAGCACGTGCAATGTCATCTCTTGTTACTGGCAGTGACCCAAGACGCAGGGCTTAGAACTGCTAAGTATCTTCTACCGACTGCTCTTGCTGTACTTCGACTGGTGGTCTCGAACGGTCTGCCTCAACATTATTGCTAGCATTGTGGAATATCAGAGTGTAATATTACGCTGGCAGTGTAACAGCCTAACGCTGAAGGCTTGGTGCTGCGATTGGTGAAATCCCGGTATTTGGCCGGAAATTGTTTGTTTCGGATCGTGATCTCTCGCAAGCGTGAAGGATCACCCATAGATGTACTGGTGAACATTTGCGCTCCAAATACCAGTGCAAGACTTTTTTTTAACTTGACTGAAGTTCTTCTCATTGATTGATTGATATGTGAGGTTTAACGTCCCAAAACCACTATATGATTATGAGAGACGCTGTAGTGGAGGGCTCCGGAAATTTAGACCACCTGGGGTTCTTTAACGTGCACCCAAATCTGAGCACACGGGCCTACAACATTTCCGCCTCCATCGGAAATGCAGCCGCCGCAGCCGGGATTTGAACCCGCGCCCTGCGGGTCAGCAGCCGAGTACCTTAGCCACTAGACCACCGCGGCGGGGCCTGAAGTTCTTCTCAGCCTCTGACAATGAAAGCGAAACATACTCCACTAGCCTTGCAGTTCCATATTCTAGAAAATATGACAGAACGGCCCCTACCAAGTATTCGGGTACATAACAAGCTATATTTAACCGGTTATGTGGGCCGTAGTGTGCCAGAATTAGTGAATTCGCCAATAAAGCTTTTATTGCCACAAGCAAGTCTCAGCAGGCTTAGTCCTACCACCAAGGTGTGCATTTTTCAGCATGTCGACGAGGTGAGCGAAAGTACACAGGCTTGCCACAAAGTTTGCTTAGCTGTTCACTATGTCTGATTGATATGTGGAGTTTACCGTCCCAAAACATTCACATGATTATGAGAGGTGCCGAAGTGGAGGGCTCCGAGATTTTGGCTACCTGGGGTTCTTTAACGTGCAGCCAAATCTAAGCACACGTGCCTACAACATTTCAGCCTCTATTGGGAATGCACCCACCGCAGCCGGAATTCGTTCTCGCAACGTGCGGGTCAGCAGCCGAGTACCTTAGCCACTGGACCAGTGCAGTGTGGCCTGTTCAATGTTTCATTTCATTTCATTTCATTACCTTAAAGGTTCCCAGGGAGACATTACATAAGGGGTGGGGTTACAAAAAACGTACAAAAAAAGCCATGAATTAGCTTTAAAAATGGCTTGTGACGCTATGCATAAATGTTGATGGACAGGTGATTGCTGCAATATGGTGGGGGAGGTCATTCCAGTCTTTTGCTGCACGAAGAAAAAATGAGGCAGCAAATGTAACGGTGCGGGAACGTTGACGGGCAACCTGAAAGACATGGCCAATGCGATGTGACCTGCGAAATGGGGGGGAAATGTAAGGTTCAATTGCAAGTGGACTGTGAAAAAGTTTATGAAACAAGCAAAGGGTGGCAATGCGGCGGTGGGAAGATAGAGGGGACAGGCCAATTTCTTCTTTTAAAGATGACACGCTAATGTGATAGGCATATGAGGAATGAATGAATCTAGTAGCACGGTTTTGAAGTGATTCGAGTGCAGCAATGAGATACGCGTGTTGTGGGCTCCAAATTGACGATGCATATTCAAGCTTGCTTCTTACGAGGGACTGATATGCTAATAATTTTACATGGCGGGGTGTGTTGCGCATATGACGTTTTAGGAAGCCGAGAGTACGATTAGCAGCTGCGATGATAGTCCGGATGTGCTCAGCCCAAGTTAGGTCACTGCACAAAGTTAGGCCAAGGAATTTGTAGGATTGCACAAGTTGAACAGGAGTGTTAGAGATTACGTAGAAAGTGGTGAGCGGGTTATGGCGACGCTGAAACGACACAAGTTTACATTTGTTAGGATTAAGTTCCATTTGCCACCGTTCGCACCATCGCTGCACTTGGTTAATGTCACTTTGGAGGCTAATTTGATCAGATACATTCGTTACTGTGTGGTACAAAACGCCGTCATCACAAACATGCGTATGTTACAAGTTAGGTTCGTTGGTAGGTCATTAATATATATTAGAAATAACAAGGGGCCAAGGGTGGAACCCTGAGGGACACCTGATGTAACTGGAATAAAGTTGGAGAGCTGATCATTTACAAGGACAGATTGGGAACAGTTATATAAGTGAATTCGCCAATGTGTCCAAGATTGACTGCAGCTGCTGCTTGTTGTTGGTTAAGGTGCTGCCTTGAGCACAACCACCTACTCAGGGGACGTTTGGATGCGGTTGGGAGAACTGACGTGTCCCAGGTAATGCATTTTCTTTCGGAAGAAAGAACATTTCCCCACTGTACAAAGTATCCATAGTTGTTCACTATGCCCAAGTATGACTGCAGCTGCTGCTTGTTGTTAGGTTGAGGTGCTGCCTTGAGCGCAGCCGCCTTCTAAGGTGTTGTTTGGCTGCCATTGATTGATTGATTTGTGGGGTTTAGCATTCCATAACCACCACTTGAATATGAGAGACGCCGTAGTGGAGGGCTCCAGAAATTTCGACCACCTGGGGTTCTTTAACGTGCGCCCAAAGCTGAGAACACGGGCCTACAACATCTCCGCCTTCATTGAAAATGCAGCCGCCACAGCCGGAATTTGATCCCGCGACGTGCGGGTCAGCAGCCGAGTACCTTAGCCACTAGACCACCATGGCGGGGCGTTTGGTTGCCATTGGCAGAAATGACGTATCCCGGAAAATGCAGTTTCTCTTATAAGAAAGAACATTTGTCCCGTCGTACTCCGACATCGTGTTGTGATGGACGCTTTAGGGCTACCTCGAGGTTTTAGATATGTTCGTCATTCGTTTATCCCGAGATGAAAATATCATCCAATAAAAGCTGGCTCATTTCAAAACCCTTTATCATTGTATCCATGATGTGTTGAAAGACATCAGGTGTTAAGTACATTCCTAGGGCCAATCGCTTGATAGTGTAACGACCTTTCTCAGTGTTTGGCATGAGTTCTTTCTCTAAATTTTCACACATGAACACCTATAGATTGGCTATGTTTAAGGTCACTTTTTGACGTCTTCTGAGCTCCGGCGAGAGCGACAAGTAGGTCTGAAATTATTTGAATGGGTCACCAGTCAGTGTCAAGACAAGGGTTGATTGTAGTCTTGTGGTCACCCCATGAACGGTCCTCCATCCTTCATCCCCACCATTACCATAGGTGTCGCGAACTCACTGGCTGTCATATGCGTTATAATGCCAAGTTTCTTGAGCTTTGGCAGGTTGGCTTCAACAGCTTCTTAAATGCCGAATGGTACGCTTCTCGCTTTAAGGAACTTTTGGGGCGTTTCTACACACAGAAAAAGTGCGCGCTCGCTTGAGATTGTGCCAAGTTTATCTTTGATATAACCTTCGTACCTTTTCGAACTCGATTCTAACCGGACCTTGTAATAGGATTGACCGCAGTTCGGGGGAGCCATCTTGTTCACGGTCAAAATATTGTTCCAATCGTGATCAACTATTTGAAGCCGATCTCGGCCGAAGAGCAGATGTCCACTTCTGTCTACAACAAACGGTGACAGGGTCTTGACCTGATCTTCGTGGTGGACCTCCAAGTCAACCCCACCTTTTGGCATGACTAGGGCTTCCGGATACGTGTGGAGCTTCAGTAAAGTGCGTCAAAGCATCTTATTGCCATGCAGTGTTTTGAACTGCTGCAGCACAATGAGAAACACCGCGGCAATGGCTTTTATTTCAACTAACAGACGCTTCTTGTTTACCATCAGTTCCAGGGTGACTGGGTTGGGTCGTCTTCGCGACTCCACACGGCATTCATGTTCACATTACCACCGTCGTCCTTCTGCGCGAGTACCTGCACTTTCTTCCGGAATTTTTCCGTGTTCTGTGTAATGCTAAGGCAGTGCAGTGGTACGGACTAGTGACTTCAACGTCCTTTTGGACAGCCTTAGCGTCACCACTCTCTTAAACACTGAAGCCGAATATTCCGTCGCCAGTAGACCATTCGCCATGAAAACGAAGAGTGTCAGGAAAGTTTGGCAAGGCGCCAAAACTCGGACCACTGCAGGGGATGACGATATATACTGTTTCTTGACGCAAGGGCCACGTTATGGCCAAAGAGCGTCAGTACAGGCGACAAAAAATTTGGGCTATGGGTATGATGGGTGACTGTAAAAGGTCCTCATAGTCCTCACTCTGGAGGTGGTAAACATATAGGGAATAAAACTATGCGAGACATGAACTGTGTAGGGTGAAAACTAGTGGTCAGTGGTTCTGATGATAAAGCTATGAAGAGATTATAGAGAACGAATGTCTCTCCAGCGTCTTCGTCTCCAAGGGCCACGAAAAATGTGCTTTGTATTTTACGTACAGCAGCAACATCCTCTTATGATGGTTTGTTCTACAGATTACCAAGGTGGTTCACGTGCAAGTTGCGAATATCTTTTAAAACTGCGAATAATGAATAATGTTTGAAAAGTGCACATTTACCGATGAACATCGCTGGGTGAAGAGACATTTGTTCTCGGTAGGATGTTGGAAAACTTTTTTTGAACAGGTTCTAATTCACTGCACTCTATCAAAATATGTAGGACACTAAGGGGTTCGCCACATCTCTCGCACATTGATGGAATACTACCGGTCATTAGGTGTGACTTTGTACTATATTTGTGTCCAATACGTAACCGACGGAGTGCTAGTTCTGTACGGCGTGTTTGTGATGTGAGTGGTGGCCAGTCACCAAAGTAAGGCTTGTATAATTGTAATTTATTATGTACTTGTCCGTCCCATGAACGCTGCCAGTTATCCCTCAGATTTTTCTCAAAAACGCTTTCAAATAAGTCTATTACGGAGACAGCTGCAGATGACTGCGGAGTGTTCGCATGGACTGATGTTGCGAGCTTATCCACTAGTACGTTTCCTTCTATTTCATGGTGTCCGTGCCGCCAGCATACTACTACATGCTGTTTCGTGGGGTAAATGGCACAAACGAGAGAGTATAGCAAAATAATTACTCGATTTTTGTACTTTCTTATAGTTTCCATATTTTTTAGAACGCTTAGTGAATCCGTGTATATGACTGCATTGCTTATCTCTCTGATTCTTTGTAGTGTTTTGCGGCCACTAGTATTGCTTAAGCTTAAGCTGTAAAATGCTTGTGTAAGGGTGGAGAATGCCGACTTTCGAAAAAGATGGGTCCACTGCTGCGTAGGCCACGCCCGAGCGAGCCATTGATGCGTCAGTGAAAAATTTAGGATAGGTACATATGTGTGCGAATTCGCAGAAGTACATCTGAATGTGTAGGGGGAGGCATGCTCTGTCAATATCATGAAAGTTGAGTCACAATTTATAACCAGTCATTGCCATGGTGGGGCGCATGCAGTAGGAGCCATTGCGTGGAGTTCGAGCAATGGGACGCCCGTGTCCACTGCTAGTGCTCGAACACGCAGTGAGAAGGGCTGTTTCAATGCGAGTTGGTTTTAAAAGAGCTGAGAGCTGGATGTGTCGTTTACAGCAGGTTATGTTGGGTCGTCAGTCCTTGCGGTTATTTTCAAACTTATGTAAAAAACATGTACGATCTTTGTGTATGTAGCGACCATTCATCTGAGTCTGCGTAACGGCTTTCCATGGGGCTTGTACGAAAAGCTCCAGTAGAAAGGTGAATGCTTAGATGGTGGACAGAGTGCACCAATTTTGATGCCGTTGGTGTTGCAGACTGGTACACTATCGCCCCATAGTCTAGACGCCTGCGGATAAGGCTTTTGTAGAGGCTCATCAGATATTTCCTGTCACTGCCCCAACTTGTGCGGGACAGCACCTTTATGATGTTCATTGTTTTCATGCATTTCTCCTTCATGTACCTAATGTGTGGTATAAACGTGAGCTTCATGTCTGAAATTAGGCCTAAAAATGTTTGTTCACTCTTGACAGCTACGCGCTCACCCTGCAACTCTATATGGTGATTAGGGTAGAGGCCTCTCTTCCAGAGAACAGAACACGGGAGCACTTTAGTGAATTCAAACTGACGCCGTTCTCCGTTGATCATTCACAAACCTTGTTAACACAAAGGTGAACCTGTCACTCGCACGCCGAAAGATTACAGGATTTAAAACCTATCTGTAAATCATCAACGTATGCCAAATAAAAGATGTTATCTGGGATGCACGATCGCAGGGAGTTTATTTTGAATACAAAGATAGTACAACTGAAGACACTGGCCTGTGGTACTACCGTTTCTTGCACGAATGGTCGTGACAACGCATCGCCCACTCAAACACATAATGATAATGTACGATTGAACAGATATTTTTCGATTACACTAAGCATATTACCTCATAAACCTAAATGTGAGAGGTCTCTCAATATTTCAAAACGCCACGTTGTATTGTATGCCTTGTTCATGCCAAGGAAGAGAATTATAAAAACTGCTTATGAATGAAAGCTTGGCGTATTTGCGCCTCTATGCGGATGAGATGGTCCGTGATGGACCGACCCTCTCGGAATCCGCACTGATATTGTTCGAAGAGTTTGTTTGATTCTATGAAATGTAATAATCGGCAGTTTACTATCTTTTCAAGTAATTCGCAGATGCAGCTAGTCAGAGCAATAGGTCTGTAACTCGATACGGTAGATGGATCCTTGCCCTTTTTAAGAATAGGTATTACTGTGGCCTTTTTCTACGCAGGTCGACTCTCGCCAGAAGCCCATATGGAGGTATACAGACAGATGAGAGTCTTATGTGTTTCTTGAGGTGTTTCAGCATCTAATATATTACATGGTCAGAGCCTGGGGCTGATTTCGTGCAACAGTTAAGCGCTGCTTGCAACTCAGCCAAGTGGTATGGTGTGTTGTATGGCTCATTTTTTCCACATTTACGTTCAAGCTTTCCCTTTCTACTTTCTCTTTGTATCGTTTGAATGTATCAGAATAATGCGATGAGCTGGACACGTGTTCAAAGTATGCTCCCACGAAGTTTGCTTGATCCTCCAGGCCCTTTGTTACCCTTTGTGTCTACTAGAGAAAGTGAGTGTGCCTGTCAGCTTCTTATCCTATATCCTCTGTTCCAGACCTTACCTTCATCAGAATAGGAATTAATGCCGGACAAAAGCTTCCGCCAGCTTTCCTTCCTAGCCTGTCGGCGCCTCCTTCACTCTTGAGGGTTTACTTGTTTCAAATTGATCAGATTCTCTGCAGTGAGATAGTCACGAAATAGACCCACGCTTTATTTTGCTTTTTGCAAGTATTCTTGCAGTCGTCGTTCCACCACGAGACACGACGTCTGCAGGGACCACAACTTGTCTGGGGGATACATTTTGAAGCAGCGTCAATTATGAAAGCGCTGAAATACATAGCGGCAGAGTCGTTTCCAAGAGAGGTAACTTCGGCCCACGATATAGTACTAAGACTATGGTACTGCTCCCGATCAGTTCTGTCTATTTTCCAGGTTGCAGCCTGAGGTCGAAATTCAATTTCCTTTGGCGTCTTCAGTATTGTAAGAAAGTGATCACTCTCGTATGAGTTTTATTAACATCCCAATTAAAATCAGGTAAAAGTGTAGGATGAACAATGCTAAGATCAAAGCACGAAAACGTTTCGTTCGCAAGGCTAAAAAATGTTGGTGCTTTCTTATACAAAATTCATGCATCTGTGGAAAGAATAAAGTTCTCAATGAAGCGACCTCGCGCGTCACTCCTCGAGTCACCCCACAAAGGGCTGTGGGCAATAAATCTGCGAAAGACGATATTTGGTTCAGGTAGTTGATCCATAAGACTGAAATTCTTGTTTCTGCAGCTGGTGATGAGGAGAAACGTACGCTGAGCAAATGGTAACAAGTTTCCCTAAGACGACAGCACGAATAGCCACTGCTTTTAGGGCAGCTTGTATCTGCGAATCTCGACACGCTATGCATTTGCTAATATAATAGCAACGCCACCTGTTGATGCGATTGCATCATCTCGATCTTCGCCTAAGATGACGCGATCTCTAAGGAAGTTAAATTTACATGTTTTGGTTTCAAGTGCGTTTATTGTACGCAAAGCACTTTGGATGAGTGTTTGTTTTAAAGCTCTTGGACATCGTCGAGGTTTCTAAGCAGTCAAACGTTTCATTGTATAATTTGTGTTTTCATATTGGGTGAGTAGTGCTGTGTGTACGGATTGGGAGTGACTTACTTTACAGAGCCTTTAGGGGGCCCTGTAATTGGTGTTTTTTTTTCTTTCTTGGAGTGGCCATGGGGCTCTCGCCGCTCTTTTGGGGCAGTGTGCGCCGGTGGGTCAGGGGTGTTCATCGCTTCTGGAGAGGCGCCAGACAGTCGTGTACGTAGGGTAGTTTTTGTATTGGCTGACAAAGCCTTCGCCCCTACTGGGCCAGAGGTCAAGACGACCTCTTTAGTTTGTGTGCTGCCCTGGCTGCTGCCAGGGTTCACAAGGGCCTTTGGTAAGGCCGTGCTCAACGAGGACAGAGAAGCCAGGGCTGCTTCTCCAGCGGGGTTGGCTGGCGGTTGCCTCAGCACGCCAGGCGTCGTCTGATGCTTCGTCGAAAACCGCAGTGGTGTGACCCCCCTTGCACCACTTCGGCGAATTACTTCTGTAGAAAAGCATGCGTTATGCCCAGTTGGGTTTCCCTGAAACTGAAATTTTATTGAAATTTATTTGTGAGAATTTTTTTCTTTTTCCAAGCTGGGCATGAGCGAGAATAAGCGGGATGGTCACCGTCACAGTTCGTGCATCTGGCCTCAGCCTCAGACGTACAGTCATCAGCAGAATGCCTTGAGGTAGCACACCTTGAGCGTATGAGCTACCGTCAACAGCTTTGGAAAGCATGGCCAAATCATTGGCACTTGAAACAACGTCTCAGGTTTGGTATGTATGGTTGAACGCGGAGCATGAGATGACCTGTAGCGACTGTTTTTGGGAGTGTCTTTGCTTCAAGCGTCAGTAAAATGTGTTTTGTGGGGAGTTCTGCAATGTTTCGCCTGATTTTATTGCGCTGAACATGTACGACATTCTCGTATTTCTACCCATTCAAACGTTTTTCTTCGGTAAGGTGTACAAGAGCTTCATCCGATCCAAATCCTTTGCTGTGTTCAATGTCTGGTGAGCGGTAACGGTGAGAGGTTTGTCCTCAAACGAAACAAGGTTGCTTAGATTCTGATACTGAATTTTGTCTTTGACTTGTATTAGCAGGTCTCTCCTAGCCATCTTTGTGGCTTTGTAGCCAGCGCTGATGGTATCAGGGAGGCATCTTGATACTAGAAACGGTGCTATGTGTGTTGCTTTTTTTCTGTGGTTTCACAATGTATGGTATGGTATTTTGGGAACAAGTCTTGATTCTTCATTGCACACTGGGATAATAATGATGAGTGGTGTTTTGTAGCGTAAGACACAAATGAAAACTTTGAGGCTACTACGGTGCGCCCCCTTTTCTGTGGGTGATCACTTAGGAAAAGATTTGGCGGTCCCATGAAATACAGTGTTTGTTTGGCAACGGCCCCTACCACCCACCACGGAGTCCAAGTAGAGGACGTGGCAGAGCATGTGAACACGTCTGCGCAACGCCAGCAGTACGCCGTCACCAAAACTTTTTTATGGTTTATCCTAGGTTGGATAGGCACACAAGGTTAACCCTCGCCACCAGGAAAAGTAGAAGCAACCAGAAGAGAGGGGGTGACAGGACAGACAAAATGTGTGAGAGAACAACTTAAGACTAAGATGAGAGGAGACAGCGACAGGAAAAGACGACTGCCGGTTTCGCCAGGGTGGGCCAGCCCAGGGTTTCCGCCTACGTGAAGCCGGGGTCAAGTGGGTGTGCTGCCTCTGCCGGAGGGCCTTGAAGGTCCAATCACCCAGCGTCAGCTCAACCCTCAGGGTCTGCTTTTTCCCGGACACGGCAAAGCCACGCAAATTTGGGCGTAGGAAGAAGTCGAAACCCACCCACCCCCCTGTTATCACGGGTCCTTGGTGTTGCTACACACCAAACGCCCGCTCCCACAGACGCCCCTGCGGGAGCCACTGCAGGTCATATAGTAACGTCGGCTGGAGTCTTCGCAGCAACAGTCATAATTAGTAACCAGACTTATCCTGTGAGTTTTGTAATCCCTAAACAATGCTCCAGGAATGAGATACTTGGATAAGACTTCTTAAGTAAACACGGCACTGTCATCGACATAGGGTTGATTGAATAAGACTCCCGTCAGAAAACACGCTTCCGACTCCAATGACGCAATCACGCTATATATGTGCTGGGAGACCAAAACTCCATTGCGCCTTGCTCAAGCTTCATTGTTTCTGTCGGTCTCGAAACACCCGCATACTTCAAAGGCATATTTGAGGGCAACAAGCATCTGTTGCTTATTCATCAGATTTGCTTCGCAAGAGGAATCGCTGAGCTGCAGAGAGCGAAAGCAACACTCGTGCTCCCACATTTCATCAAAGAGTACAAACACGTGAAAACAGGGACGACGGTCGTCTTCATCGGCGAAATTATCGAAGCCACCAGTACTTTCGTACTCATCGTTTCTGAAGAACCTACTCAGAAGAACCGAGCTCTTCGCGCAGCTTTCGACATCAATACGAGCCTTCCGAAGCATAAGCAAGAACAGTTTTGATTTATTGATATGTGGGTTTAACGTCCCAAAACGACCGTTGGATTACGAAAGACACCGTAGGGGAAGGCTTTGAGAATTTCGACCACCTGGGGTTCTTCTATATGCACCCAAGTCTGAGCACACGGACCTACAACATTTACGCCTCCATCGGAAATGCAGCTGCCGTAGCCAGGATTCAATCCTATGACCAGCGGGTCAGCAGCCGAGTACCTTAGCCACTAGACGACCATGGCGGGGCTAAGCAAGAACAGCTCAAGGCCCGGTTGGTGAAGTGCAAAGAAAGCTTGTCGTCATCATCAAACATTTCGCAGTGCATCGAAACAGAGGAAAGTGCCATCAAACAAAAAGTGCATCAAAACAGAGGAAAGTGCCGGAGCAGTGCTTCAGAGCACGTACCGAGTTTCGACGCCAGAACGCGAGGCTGTGAAAAGACAATTCGACGAAACTCTACATGACGACATCATCCAATTGTCTAAGAGTCCATTACAATGTAATTAGATCAGGCTACCGCGCATGTGCGCACATATTGTTTGCCACCTCCTTCCCTTACTTTCCCTTTTCCTCGCTGCCCACGCAGCTACAGGAGTGTTGTGATTAAACGAACCGTGTTCATTCTTTGCTCAGCAACGTGTGACCTCGCTTTATTGCGTTACGCAATACATGGTGTCAGAAGTGTTTGTCTCGGCTGAGGAATGGATGTTGTGAAACTCCCGGAGCTGCTGCAGCTTTCTGGAAACCTCAGAAGAAACTGACTGCAGTTTAACCAAAAGTTAATGCTCTTTCGCACTGCCACGTCATCAGAAAAGCCACGTACAGAATCTGTGAAAGTGGCAATACTCCTCAGTGCCGCAGGTGATGATACATACCCTGGACGTGTATAACAACTTCGTGTTTGCCAATGGGAAGAACAAAGTAGGTTATCAAACGTTGGTAAAAATCTTGATGAGTACTGTGTCATGCAGGGGGAAGAAGTTAATGAAAGGCGTGTGTTTAGCCTTCGAGTACAGAATGAGGCCGAACCGTTCGAAAGATTTTAGGGGCGAAGCTTTTCATGGCGTGGCTTGGGCGTCCCTCGTAGTACGTAACCACCAGTGGCACATACCCGAGGTAGGTATAAAATTTGACCTCCAAGGTGGTGCCGGTGAGAGATTTCTTCTGTGCGTTGTTTAACAATAAAAATAGTGCTCAATGTACATGCCAATGGCTGCTAATGGGGATTGAGAGACAGGAGCATTCAGCTTTTAGTGAACGCGCACGCTGCGATCCCCGTTAGCAGACATTAGCACGTACATTGAGCACTATCGGACAAGAAAGGGTTGCTACATTATACTCGCTGGGTGTAACCTCCTTAGTTTTAGAAAGGTTTTGCGAGCGTTGAGCCACAGGGCCATGAATACAATGAACTAGTATATACCACGAATGAATTCGAGGTGGTTAAAGGGGGGAAGCAGATACGAAGCGCAAGCCGAAAGAAATTAAAAGCTGAATTCTCCTGTATCTCATTTCACATTAGCAGCCACTGGCACGTACATTGAGCACTATCTGACAGGAAAAGGTTGCTACGTTATACTCGCTGAGCGTAACCTGGTTTTTAGTAGGTTTAGCAAGCATTGGGCCGCAGTGCCATGAATACAGTGAACTAGTATATACCATGGACTCAATATGGTTGAAGGTGGGAAGCCGTAAGAATGTGTGCGTGTGCCACCTCTCGTTTAGGCCTTGGAATGTCCACTGAATGGCGGTGCTTCTATATGGGGAATATATGATAAAAGATGCGAGATGGTGGGACTTGGAATGTTAATAGATGGACGAACAGACACACAGACAGATGCATGGATGGACGCATGAACGGACGCAGGGGCGCATGCATGAACGAACGCAGGGATGGGTGCACGAACAGAAGCATGGACGGTCACACAGACGGACGCATGGACGGACGAATGCTTCGCCCCACTCTCCATCATTCACTCCGTGTATATGCTGCCATTTTTTTGAGGAGCCTCAAGAAGCAAGTGAAACTATGAAGCTTTGGAGAGCTTGAACAATCCGTAATAAGAGACCAGGTTGTATTTGGGAGCCACGATAAAAGCTCAGAGACAAAATGCTAAGCGAGAAGAGCCTTATATTACAAAAAGTTAGAAAACTTGTAGAGAAGCTGATAGTATCTGCGCAGCAAAATGCAGCGTGGTCGAGAGAAATTCTGGAAGTTGAGTACAGTCGAAGAACTGAACAACAAAGCAAAAGGCATTCTCGATGCCGCCAGTACGGAAGATTTTACGTTCCAGTAGATTGTTCGTCTTCGGGAAAGTATATCTACACATGCAAGAAAAGGAATCGTTTGGCTGCATGTTGCGCAAATCGCAAGGTGTCCTAGGTAAACAATGCGAGAGGCTGATGATAACTTTGATATCTTGAATATCAGCGTATACGGTGCAACCGATGGCACTGGAGCAGACTGTACAGTGCACGACGAGATAGACGCCAAGAATCCAAATTTAACGTAGATACTGGTTCACAGGCCAACCTACTGCCTTTGTATGTGTTCAGGCGTGCCAACCGAGCAATGGAGCCATGAAGGAGCATTGCAGTTCTAAAGGCGTATATTGGAAGCATTAGCAAACATTTGGAAGTCTAACAGAAGTTCTGAAGCTGAAAAGCCAGAAACGTCACATTACATTCTTAATTGTGAACAAGGGTCAAAATGCCAGCATTGGTCTCATGGCCTGTCAGGAATTTCGACTTATTCCAACAGTGAATGTGGTAAATCTAAGTGAACGAGACGTTCGCCAGCTGTCTTTCTCCCTGCTATTTCAGGGAACAGGTTGTGTGAAGCGAGAGTACAAGACGACACTGCGAGCTGACGCCGTTTCGGTGGTGGAGCCTGCCCAGAGAGTACCGTTGGCGACGAAAGAGCAACTTCAAGACGAGCTGAAGCGTACGAAAAAGGCTTCTATCATTGTCAAAGTAGACGAGCTTACCAACTGGTTAAGCCGTTTAGTTGTATTGAAAACGAAAAGTGGTCGTCTTCGCATGTGTATGAACCCAAGAGATGTAACAAACGCATAATGCGTGAACATTATCCTACGTCATCTGGAGAGGACATCGAAAGTGAAATGTCCGGTGGTAAGTACTTTTCCCGGCCAGACGCAAACGCAGGCTTCCATCAGATACCATTGACCAAGGCGTTGTCATGCTTGTGCACCTTCGCAACGCCCTTTGGTCGCTACAGATTTTTGCGGGTACCATTGGAAATTTCTTTAGCGAGTGAGATCTTCCAGAAAACTTTAACAGAAATTTTTGAAGGCCTCACCGGAGTGCGTGTGTATATTGAGGAATTATTAATCTCAGAGCACTCAATTTAGCAACATATTGAACGAATTAAAGCCGTACTAAAACGAGCAGAGCAAGCCGGGATGATGTGCAATGCCGAAAAATTTGTATTTTGCGTTCCAAAAATAACATTAATTGGTGACGTGATCAGCAAAAGTGGTGTCCACCTTAGCCCGGATTTGATCGGGAGCATACACGATATACCGCAACCGAAGGAAAGCAACAAAGTTCGCGCATTGTTGGCGTTGTGAACTACTTCCGCAAGTATGCACCATCACTCAGAGACAGGACGTCACTACTTAGGGAACTTTTAAAAGAAATTTCGGTGTTTTAATGGGCATCAGCGCATGCGCATGAGTGGGCTCAGATTTTTAAAGCAGTAATAAACCCATCGCTACTTGCACTTTTTGATGCAAAAAAAGATGTAGAGGTAACTGCAGACGCCTTTAAAATTGGGATTGGTGCCGCATGGCTACAAAAACATGAAAACGACTGGCGCCCGGTCACGCAAGCATTGCTTGTTCTGAGCGAGAGTGAAACACGCTATGCTCAAGTTAGAAAAGAGGCACTGGCGAGAGTTTTTGTATGACAAATGTTTGCCCAGTTTGTCAATGGCCGCAAGATCCTTGTCGAAACTGACAACAAGCCTCTGCATTCAATAGCACAAAAAAGCGTTGCAGACATGCCACCAAGTCTGCAGTGACTTCTCATCCGTATTTTCAAGTATGACTTTCTCCCGCAGTTCATACCTGGGAAAGTTCTGCTGCTTGCAGACATGCTGTTCCGTACTGCCACCCAGCCTTGGGGCGCCGATGAAGCGGAAGACGTGGAGGCCTACGCAATCCAGGTCATTTCAAACCTGATAAGCAGTCAAAGAAAGCAACAACTTCGAGAAGAGACACGCAGATACTCGTAATCAGGCAGCGTTGTCCATTTTCGAAAAGCAGGATTGATGTTTCAAGGGGAACTAAAGCCATTCACATCAGATCTATTACAAGTGAATGGCGTACTCCTTAAAGGAAGCAAGAAGGCCGTGCCTAAAACAATGAGAGCGAAATTCCGGAGCGAATACACGAGGGTCACACGGGGCAGAACAAATGCAAGGCCAGATCATGCAGGCTAGTCTTTTGGCCAGGCCTCGGTAGTGAAATTGAGCACCTAGTACGAAAACAGAAGATGTGCCAAAAACACGCCTACGGCTAGCAGAGTGAGCCCCTGCTACGACAACCTACACCGAAACAACCGTGGTACTGGGTCGTTATCGGCTTGTTTCAGTTTGCAGGGTTCGCTTAGGTCGTGGTGTATGACGACTAGTCGAACTTCCCAGATGTTGAAAGACTGGTGGGCCCGACAGCGGCGAAACGATTTCGAAAATACCTGCTGTGCTTTCTCGCTATGGCATTCCGGCGCAAGTCTGCACTGACAATGGGCTCTATTTTTCTTCGAGTTAGGTCGCTGCCTTTGCCAAATGGTGTGACTTCCAAGATGTAACATCCAGCAACAACTTTGCCCGCTCAAATGACTTAGTAGAAAAGGGCGTACAGATCGTGAAACGAATTCTCAAGAAAACTACGGAGGATAGTGAGGACTTTTGACTGAGCCTTATGGCTTATAGATCTTGTCCCTTGGCCGATGAATGGTCGCCCAGAGAGCTGCTGCAGGGTCGTCGTCTTTGGTCAACGGTTCCAGAGTTCAACGCCGACGGGAAATGTCCAGCATAAGAACACCGACAATGACTTCAGTGTGAGCCATCATCGCCCCTGGAAGCAGGCAACATTGTTCTGATCAAGAATGGGAAGTGGTGTCGCAAAGAAACGGTACTTGAGGAGGTCGCGCCACGTTCATAACTGGTCAAAACAGAAAGTCACAAACAGCTGAGGTAAAATCGACAACAGTTACGGCGAACACATGAAGGCTGTGCAAATAAGAACGCATACGAGAGTGGTCTAGAAACCTATGAGGCGCCAGATAGCGTAGAACCACCCATGGAAGGCTTCAAACCAGGAAACAGCCCGGACCCCGCAGCGGCGGCTGATCAACAAAGCACCAGGCTTCTCCGAGAAACAGAGAAAAAAGGATCACCTGGACACGCATCTGGATTGACAACACTTCGTGTATCCGCAATATCTCAAACAGAACCAAAACGCCTTCACTACGATGAAAACTTTCGTCAGCTGTGATAGTAAACTTTGTATTTATTTGCTGTATACTTTTTTGCATGGTGCTACGAATGCAAGGAAGTGTCTCAACTGTATCAAGAACAGATGTATCTGATCGGGCTATCGCGCTTGTGCGCACTTACTGTTTGCCACCTCCTTCTCTAGCTTTCCATCCTCCTCGCTGTCCAAGCAACTGCATAAGCGATACCAATGAACGAACAGTGTTCATTTCTTGCGCAGCAACGTGTGGCCTCGCTTCTTTGCGTTGAACATAATACAGGCTTCACCTGGGGTGTTCGTAAAGAAGAAGGATAGAACAATACAGATTTCCGTCGACAATTGTCGCCTAAAGAGTCGCGATGAAAGACGTACATTTCATCCCCTGGGTAGTTAACGCCCTGGATCGACTCCAAAACACTTCATGCTTTCCGTCAATGAGCCTCAAAACGGGCTACAAGAAAATCGAAGTAAACCACAAAGACCACAGAAAGGAGCCGTAGTAACACTAGACGGCCTGTTCGAGTTTAATGACGTGTCTTTAGGTCTTTGCGCTGCTCCACCTACTTTCCGACGCGTTAAAGATACAGTACTGAAGAGCTTGAATTTTCAGACTTGCCTTGTGCACCTGGACGACGTCATGGCATTTTCCTCAAACTTTGACGAATATCTCCGAGACCTCGTAGCTGTATTGCAAGCAATCAACGCTCTGGTTTCCCTCTGAAACCAGAAAATTACTGCTTTGCAGACATGAACCTCGAGTTCCTGGGCCACGTAATGAGCAGGTCAGCCGCGACCAGTGGAAAAACATATTCCATAACCGCCTTCCCACCACCTACCGACAAGATCATGCGTTGGTTCCTTGGCCTGTGCGCCTAATACAGGCGTTTCGTCTAAAGCTTTATCTATATTGTCGTGCCACTCACTGGCCTTAAGACAACCGGCGCGGAGCTTAATTGCGAAACGCTGCACGAGAAAGAATTTCAGGTGCTCTAAACGGCAAGTGCTAACTCCCTGGATACTTGCACACTTCGGCGAATTCGCTGAGACAGAAATACACACCGGTACGACCAGTATAGAACTCGGAGCCATTCTTGTCTGGAGGACTGAGGGAGCGGAAGGGGTTATTAGTTACGCTAGCCGGTCGCTATCCAAGGCAGAATCTAATTATTCAAGAAAATTAAAATAGACTCTTGCCATCATATGAATTACGTCAATGTTTCACTCCTATGTCTACAGCAGGCCCTTCAAAGTTGTAAGCGAACACTACGTTTTGTATTGGCTAGGTACCTTGAAGGAACATTCAGGTCGCCTCCTACAATGGAGCCTGAAACTTCAAGATTATAACGTTAGCATTGTTTACAAGTTTGGCAGAAAACACTCCTACATTGCCTGCATGTCTCATGCCCCCATCGGTTCGTCACCTCCCGACTACCCAATAACGACCCCTTCTTGGTAACGATAACTGCCGACAACTTCGCTGAACGACAGTAAGTTGATCGAGATCTTAGGGTCCTAATGGAGTACCTAGACAGCCAGACGACCGCTGTTTCAATGGCTATAAAGCGGACACTTGCATCATTTGTGCTACAAAACTGTTTTCTCCAAAAGAACTTCTGGCTGCTTCAAGCCCATTACATTTGTTTTGATGCCTTCCGCTTTGTGACCAGAACTTCTCCAGGTCTTGCACGACGATGTCGCACGCTTGCGAAGATACAAAAATAATATGGCCCTATCTTAGCGCCAACGTCCCTCAATATTTGAGGACATGCCGGGACTGTCCGCAACGCAAGACAGCGGCAACAACACTTGCATCAGACCACCTCACTGACCATTCCAGCAAATTGGTATGCACTTACTTGGGCTCTTCGCGACGTCAGCTAGCGGTAATAAATGTATCGTCATAGTTACCGTCCACCTTACCCGGTACCCTGAGACCAAAGCATTGCCCAATTGTAGTGCATTTGAGGTAGCCACATTTTTCATTGTAAAGATTCTCTTGCGTCACGTCACCCGGAAGCCTCATCATATACTAGTATGGCATTAGAGACTAGTATGGCATTTACAGCTGGCTCGTAACTCAAGCCATTTTGGCACACAGCCAGACAAGCTACCACCGTGCGGCAGCGTATGGCCTGACCGAGCGCCTAAGGAAGACTATCGCCGACATCCTGGCCACGTACGTCGACGTCGACCACAAGACACGGGATGTCATTCTTCTGTACGTCACCTTCGCATACAACACCACCGTACACGAAACAACGCAGATTACGCTATACAGGTTGGTCTACGAAAGAATCCCGGTCACAACAATCAACCTTATATTACCCAAAGTCTCCGACGAAGGAAACCTCACGTGGGTGACTACTTTCGCCGTGCCGAAGAAGTCTAACAACTCGCCTGCCACCACATTAGGAATCAACATACAAAAAACCACCGCCATTACAATCTTTTACGACACTTCGCGGAATACGATTCCGGTGACTGCGCTTGAGTATGGACGCTGTCACGTCACCGTCGCATCAGCAAAGAACTACTGCGACGGTAATTCGGACCCTACTGGGTTGTTTGACGTCTAGGAAAACTCAACTACGAGTTGGTTGCTGACGCCATCAACAACTCTCAACGGCGTTGTGCATGACCTGAAGTCACTCATATCGTGCGCCTTAATTCGTTTCAGTGCGTTACCAAACTCAAGGGCTGTATCCTTTGTTCTAGTTTCTCTATCATGGTTTATTTTCTACCTATTTATTATTGTGCTATTCATTTCTTGCTTCATTGTTGTTAATTTTGTTGCCAATTCTTTTTTTCCTAGCGTAGTGGTATGAGCATCGGGAAGATGCTCTTTCATAGTGGAGCAATGCCACGTGCGTTTTTTTCTATATATTCCTACGTTTATAGGTGTATTCGACCACTAAGCGTGCCTGGAATGCCCAGCGCAAACTGCGCTGCATTATTCTATAAGCTAAGGTTCGCAATTATGGTAGATAATTTTGTTAAGATTGCACGCAAGATATGAACACTCGAGAATATTTGAGAGCTTACGCGAAGACCAGTGATAGGGCCGGGATATTCGACGGCACATGTATAAATACCAACGCACTTCACCGCTTGTTAGTTGATCGACGGCTGACGCTCTGTTCACCGCTGTCGGTGCCAGTGTCTTGTTGTATTGTGAGTTTCCTTTTATTTGGCTGCAACTTAGGCCCAATAAACAGTTTAGCCTGAACAGCCAGTCTGCTTCCTTTCTCTGTGTCGCGACCGCGTGACAACATCCTGGCAGGTTGGTATGTCACTTATATGTAAAATAAATGAAAGTGGAGTTTCTTGGCAAATTCGACAACTCTTTAATTAGACGACCAGCACCTATTCTTGACACAACATATTCTCTTGATTTTAAAAACTTTGCTAGCCACGCCGTCATATATTGTGAAAAAGTTTAAATGCGTAGCCTGGATTGTTCAACGCTGTCGTACAGTTTAGCAATGTAAGGTGCCTCACGCGCAGCGTATCGTCTCCTTTATTTAGCAAGCTATATACCGCTCTTTAAGTCTGTTTGTGCCTACCGCATAGGGCAATCGGATGTAAATTGAATTTGATGTCGTTTCGCTATTGACTTATGTTTTATGGTACTAGTGATTATGACGTAGAGGCACTCGCTGTAAGTTTGTATATGGCAGAAGTCAAACATATAATATAATATTTCTGCGTTGGTTTACTATTAATGGGTTTTAACGCCCCAAAACCACCATATGAATATGAGAGACGCCGTAGTGGAGGGCTTCGGAAATTCCGACCACCTGGGCTTCAGTGACATGCATCAAAACATGAGTGCATGAGCCTACAGCATTTTACCCTCCAAAAAAATGCAGCCGCCGCAGCCCGGATATAATCCCGCGACCTGTGAGCCAGCAGCTCACAGGTCGCGGGATAACTGTTTGTGGCACAATCCATTGCTGTCTCAGACGAGCCTGAAATTTCCGAACATGCAAAATATAAACCTAAGGCTGATCGGCCCCGATTACGAATAAGTGTCCTAATACAAAAACGGCCTATTGCTCAACCACATCATATTGTCAATCCAATCGGACACACCTATATGGAAATTCTCCCAGCCAAGAAAATGCATCAGAGCAATTTCATCCGAGGCATTAATAGTCAGCCTGCATATCCACGCATTGCATGTCCACGCAGCCAATAACCTGCCCATATGTATTGTTATGTAGACATAGCATCAATGTCAACCGGCACGACTGCTCATAAGGTATAGGAAGAAGATTCCACATAAAACTAAGTATTTACCTAAATCAGCACGTAACTACAAAGACACCAAAGTGACTATAACCCCGCCGCGGTGGCCAAGTGGCTAAGGTACTCGGCTGCTGACCCGCAGGTCGCGGGATCGAATCCCGGTGGCGCCAGCTGCATTTTCGATGGAGGCGGAAATGCTGTGGGGCTGTGTGCTCAGATTTGGGTGCATGTTAAAGAAACCCAAGGGGTCGAAATTTCCGGAGCCCTTCACTACGGCGTCTCTAATAATCATATGGTGGTTTTGGGACGTTAAACTGCACATATCAATCAATCAACCAAAGTGGCTATATGTGGCACCGCAGTTGAACCGGCTTTCGTATTTTTATCGCTCTGCACAGTTTATTTTATGCTTCGAGAAGGGGAATTTTTCAAACACTTGAAATATAATGTCTAAGGGTCACTGCCACTTCGTAAAGAAATTTTTATATCAACCAAAATTTCTCAATCTATATAACTAGCCTGCGCCGCAAAATTATGTTGTCATAAAAAACAAAACTAAAAAAGCTCTGTTCATTTTGGACCACGCATACAAATATCAACACTAAAAAGAAAAGTATTGTCAAACACTTGAACAGACGGTGTGCGAGCTATTTTTGCTGCTTCCCATGCAGTAATATCTCAATAACAAGATTGTGTGAATAAGAAGACTGTGTGAGGTTATTATATAAAGGGTGTTGTGAACGTGTCTAGCTTCATTGAAATGGTGAAAATGGAAAGCTTATTTTCTGCCATCCTGCTCGCAGCTGTCAATAGCTCTATATTTCACAATTACGTGTCTTTGTCAGCACTTGCAAACCCTATGCCTCCTCGCCCAATGTGGGGCTCCGGTTCAGGTGGATACGCTGACCAACACAGAGCTGCGGCAGAGGCTTACAGACGGCAACTACAGCAATTGCAGCGATTACGGGAGGCGCAGGATCGACGGATACGAGAAGAACAACAACGCCGACAAGCAGAACTGAGAAGACAAGCTCAACAAAAAAGACAGTCATGATTCACTAAGCTATTGGGAAACAGATGTCCATCGCATAGACGGTACGCTTTCCTTGTAAATTTTTCCTTGTATCGGCCTCGCACATGAATGTAGTAAACACTAGGCACAAGTGGAACAAATACGTGCGTTGTACAGTGCCCAAACAAGTGAAATAGCATTTAATGTTATTGCCTGTCAACACTCTATTACTATCACTTAATATAGGCTTCAAGTTCGCTTATTTTGAGGGCTTGTAATGTGTTAATAAAAGTTGGATATACATCAATATGAATCATTGGTACTCACAGGCTTCTTAGTGTTTAAGATCCCACACCTGTTCAGACTGGGACTCTATATGGGAGGTGGCTTAAGAAATGGCGGTGGTCAACTCACTGTACACTGACTATTCAGTACATCGAAAACAGCTGCACGTTCTCGTACCTCATCGTTGCTTACGAACTTGCTGTGGTAGCTGATTAGGTACGCTAAGGCGCTTCTTCGCTTGAAAACGTGGATTAGGACCAATTCACAAGGTAAGCTGTCACTGCACTTATGCACAACCATCGTTTATATTAACATTTAACGAGAACGTGCACTGCCTTTGCTACACGTGCTTAGCTAGCTCATTGGGCAACCATATGGAATTATGTGCTGATCATGTGGTCAGCAAAAAGTGTGTTAAAACAACCTCGGCACGTTTCGTGGTGCGTGACGAGCCTTCTAAACATCCATGACTGTGGATTAATTTTTTCCAGCTTCGACTACGCATTCAGTGTTTGCGGCACCATATGCGGAGTAGCCAGACATGGACAATGCGAAAAGAAATTCCTCTTAAAAAAGGTGTTGCGATGCTCTACCGCTAATTCCACCGAGGACGAAATAATTATTGTTTCTGGCCATTCCAGAGTGCACTTTGTTTTCCGCAAGTTTTGCTTCACTATTTTTCGCCCACAGCAGTCGCGTTCCGTGAAAATACTCAAAGAACCCGAGGCTCGTAAATAACCTGCGCCGCTGTGTGGCTGGGTGGAAGGAGAGTTGCCATTTACAAGGAGTCATTCTTGAAGCGCAATTCGGTTGCCTTCTGTGTCGAACCACCGTCCGCCGTATGCGCCATAGTGTTTGCCTTTCGGCGCCCTCTTGGCGGGTTTCCCGCTCACCCCGCTCACCCGGGCCAGACTTGCTCCCACAACGGCGGTGTAGATGAGCGAATATTTGCGTCACAGAACACCTGCGTCGACAGCTGCGGCGCCGCCCCTTGTGCCTCCTCCTTCTCTCTCTCAACGTTGCTCTCTCTGTCTCATCCGTCTTTCAAAGCGTTGCGTTGGTCTCGGGTCTTGGTCGCTGTGCGAGTTCTAGCGAACAGGCGCATCTTCAATGGTGGTCACGCATGACACCGTGTTTGAAGTGACGCTCGGATTAAGGAATATTCATGAAGCGGCGGACACGGACAACGTGGGCCTGTTAACGGTGAGTGTACTGTTTTCGTAGGTAGTAATCATACAGCGCTAGCTGGGCGCCTGCAACAGCTCTGCTGAAGTAGGCTGCCAGCCATTTACAACAGCATGCGTTCGCGGGCCTGTTGCAGATGCTCAATTAAATGTGTGACTTAATGATTTCAAACTGCTATGCGCGATGTTGTGTAAGTGCCTGCATCACTCATACAGTGAGTGATGTGATCACTAAACAAGAGCGCGATTAGTTGCTGATCGCACATTGTCTATACACTGCTCATAGTGATTGATATTATTTCAAGATTCGCTTTAGGCAACATTGTAATAACATTTCTAATAATACTGAAATGTACAACGTGCTTCTGTAGGTCTAAGCATAAAAAAGAAAGAAAAGAAAAATTTATGTACAGAGGCGCACTGTACGAAATGGCTTTTTTTTTCTTATAGACGGTATAGTTTGGGGTGCTGATATGCCGCGATGTTCCCAGCACGTGCGCGTCGGTCTTTCAAGATATTTAGGACACGTGTCACCAGCAACAGGGAAAGATCTAGTAGACTTCCAAAGGCGCGTTGTTGTGGCCATCGCCGTGCGTTGTTTTTCCTCGTTTCTGTTTGCAGTTTTCGTGCTTTGCTTTCGTCTGCGATAACGTTCGGCGTTATAACAGAATCCAGAGAGTATACGTGACTGTGGGAGCTATGTGCGGTAGCTCTAGCATAAGCCATGGCTGCTGCAATGTAGACGGCGTCGCCGCGCGTTGGTGTCGTTCGAGCGCTCCTACTTGCTTGATTGTGTTTGAGTATTTAGGCACGGGTTACGTTTGTAAAACCCGTGGTCAATTATCGCTAATAGCGTGCCCCTGATTGCCATCAGAGGATGGGCTTGGTTGTCGAAATATGCCAGACGCTTTTTCTGAAAGCAAACTTTGAAGAATTTTTTTATAAAAGAAATACTTTCATACGTGCTAGGCAGTGCCTATTGCAGGCCCGCAGCTCTCTAAAGACTGGACAAGCTATCACATCTTTTATCAAATTACAATGAATGAAGATGATCGAAATATAGATGACAAATTTCTGTGCTAGATTAAGTGCACAAAACACATTTTCGCAGCTCTACGTCTAGAAAGTAGGCAAATAGGAAGCACAGCGTCAAATTTGGAATAGATGCCATGAACGGAGCTTCTTGTGAGGGTAGAAAGAACAAGAAAATGGTTAATTTTTGATGCCCTTATAGAGGCACTCAGAATTGCACTGATTGCTGAATTGTAACAATTCCTCAAATTGTTAGAGGCGGGACTAAAGTCAGTAAATTGTTTACTTTTTTTGCAGACCTCTTCGCTAGTGCCGCACCCAAGATCATTTGTTTTCGTGTAAAATAGAAAGCAGAGATGCCTTCACTGTTTGTACATAAAAAGGTAAGTTTCTTGTGCGTTTTGATTATTGCTACATGTTCTCAACGTTGTACTTTAAGAATTGTTTTTCACACTTACTTACTACTCTATAAGAAATTTGATTGTAAGGGGAGTTCAGGCTTTCGTAAGTGCCATTTTTGAGCTGTAGTCTTACACTTCACCTCAATTCGGGAACTTGCTGTATGCTGGAAAACTACCTTATCTTTATCATACGAAATTATTGTAATGTATGGGTTGTATGCTTCTAGTTTAGTGTAATGTCAATTACACGCAATTTCAAAGGATACACACTACACATTCTTCATATATAGTGCTGCTGGAAAGCACGAACATCATTTTATGAGAAGTCATATTTGCTCTTAATACAGGACGAGAGGGTGCCGCTGACGCCCTGCATAGTCTACCCCGGCCCCAGCTTAGACCAAGCCTAGTTTCTGAACCTCCACGTGGATGACCGAAAAATCTTCCGTGCCAGTAATGACGAAGAAGAAGTGACAGCCCGGATGAGTAGTTTTTTTTTTATTTTCAACATTGTCTACGGCCGCAAGGCTTTAACAACCACCGTGATAGAGCGGCTTTTGCTCGGCATGAGTTTGGAGTTTATCAAAGAAGTTGTTCAGGCAGTACGACGCTGAAAATTTTAGTGTCACAATGCCTGAAGAACTTTTTATAGTGTGGTCATGGTAGCTGTAGAAATATTATTATTTGTGTGAGTTATTTTGCTTAAATATAGCTGGACCATTCCATGCCAAGTGTTCCAGCCGCTTTGGCGACTGTCTGAATAGTATTTGAAAAAAGAAATGTGCTGACTTACTGCGTTGAAAACTGTGAACTGCTAGAATACTTCAGCAAGAAAAAAAAGTTTTGTTCATGTGGCTAGCTTATAACTTCCTGGCATAATGCCGTCTGTGGACTGTTTGTCGAAAATTTCGTTTTAAAACTACCGCATCTTTTTTCTAAAGCAAATTCGGTCTACCTGTTAAGTAAATGTGCTTCTGTAAGGTATTTGAAGCTCAATAATATTAGTGCAATTTTTTTGCCACATTCGCTTCCAAGAATAAAGCCAAAATGTGTTATGTTTGCAATTTTATTGCAATATTGCACTTTGAATGAATATCTGAGGAGTGAATACTTACTCCACAGAAAGTATAGTTTGAGGGAAAAATATCTTTAGACCTCTCAAGCTGCTGAAATACGCGAGAAAATATCACGAATTTCCCAAAATCGTGATTTTTGTCCGTATTGAGACGCAATTTTCTCCATGTTGTGATACAATGAAAACTTATCATTATACCTGAATTGCAAGAAAATAAAATTATTTCTATAATAAAAATCCTATCACAAAAAGGACAAGAAAGAGCGCTGTCAACTGAATTCTATTGAAGGTGCCAAGAGCACTTTCATAATGAGCACAAGAACAGGGCTCATCTGCAACAACACATGTGTGACCATGACAAAATAATTTTAACCGAGAAAAGAATACTCTTTTTCGGAAAAGATAAATGAAGGTGTACTGATGCATAGATCCTTGGCCTTCTTGATAAAAAGTTCCAAAATCTCTGATTTCTCCTGCTTGCTTTTTTTTAAAACCGTGTTTTATGAAACCTAGGACTGCACTTACATTCTTTACGGTTTCCGGCCATGAGACTACTATAGCCGTTCTTAACGTTTAAAAAATGCTATCTTGCTCGATCATTGAAGCATTGCCCAGTTTGTCCTACGTTTACTTTTCCACATGTTAGCGGTATCTCATACACATTAAATTGGATTTCAGTAAACCTATTCTAGTAACGAATGGTGCAAGATTGACTATTCCTGTTGCTGTAGGTACATGCACTTTTGAAAGCTTGCAAGGGGTGGAAAACAATAATGTGATATCTGCTGGCTCTTTTCCTAAAATTGTGAGACACCTTATGTACGCAGTACCAAGTAGCATGCAAAGGTCATTTGTCATTCTGTTTTTCTTTTGGTCCTGTCTCCTTTAACTTTACTTTCTGCAGGATGGTTTCACAAACGAGTGTGATGATGCTGTTCGGGTATTGGCTGGTGCTATCAGCCCTGGAGTGCTAAGAATGTTTTGCCTTTTCATAGTGGGCCTTCAAAGTTAGTAGAAAGAGGAATTGATACCACGTGTATTCAGGCCACCCTTCAGAAGTCATGTTAGCACAAGGGTGAGGTCAGGCTTAAAAACCGGATTAAAAGACTAAAAGATGCTGGATATCTCAACAGAATCGTCACACCCGTTTGCAAAACCCTCCTGCATAAAGTAAAGTTAAAGAAGACAGCACCAACAAAAACAACAATGACCAAAACCTTTGCATGTTATACCACATAACGTGTCTTACAATTTAAAAAATAGCCAGCAGATATGATATTAACGTGTTGTTTCCCCCCCTTGAAAGCTTTCAAAAGTGTGTGTACTAAACAGCAACAGGATTAGTTAATCTTGCACCATTCGTCACGAGAATTGGTTTACCTAATGGCAATTTAAAGTTTGTAGAAGTATTTATTTATCAGGAAGACCAATGATTAGTGCATCACTACACGTTCACTTATCCTTTCCGAGAGGGAGTATTCTTTTCTCAGTTAGGAATATTTTGTAGTAGTCACACGTGTCGTCGCGCATGAGCACTGTTCTTGTACTCCGTATAAAAGCGCTCGTAGCACATTCATTAAATTCAATTGACAGTCGGTGCTCTTTTCTGTCCTTTCTGTCTCTTCCTGAAGTTGTCGCCCTGTGACTAGCACAGAACCACGACGACCCACTCGCCCAAATTAAACTCTTGTTACGTAACACGAAGACCGAGTTTCGTATAAAAAGCAGGAGCGTTGCTTTTAAAATAAAGTTTTTCACATACAACACCTAGACGGCATTCTAGGAAGTTCAGAAGGCAGCCACGTGACCAAATATTTTTCCTCTCCTAAATATTCCAGAAGTTCACTATTTCCATTGCAGCACGAGTTTTTCGAATACATTTGAGATGGTTGCCGAAATGGCTGAGACATTTGGCATAAAATGACACAGCTGTGTCATTAGCCATAGTTATGCATTACCCCTTTTGTTTTTGTGTCCTGATGTCACAAACCGAGCGCTCAAAAAAGGGTGCGCCGCCAAATTCTCGCGACGAAACGCCGAGAGGTCAACGAAAAAAAAACAAGCATCCAAAGACTCCCCGGGCGCGCGTCCTTCTCCCCTCGGAAGCGTGGGTTCGCCGAGGAACCTCCTCTAATTGATGCCCGAGCAAGCCCTCGAATGTTCTAGATGAAAAGGGGCGGGGTGATGCCGGGTTGCGTCATCCGTCGCGGACGGCCTTCGGACCGTCTCGCCCTTTCCCCAGCCTTCGCTGCGTATCGTGCCGACGAAATGATGAGAACTTCCTGGAATCTCGCGCGGAAGGTATTTAATCGAGGAGCCGAGATGAGAGATTAGGAGAAGACGGAAGTTAGCGCCAGATCGCCTTGGGTACTCCACCATGTAGTCGGCGAAGGTTTTGTCCGTAGTGACAAAGCAGGAGAAGAAGAGGATGTCCACCTGAGGGGTGAATGCTCGAGCTACAGACAAGAGCGTGTGTCTACCGCTATCGAGCGAAGACGCGTGGCAACAGTTGCGTGTGTGAAGCCGACGTGTTTCCGGCGAAGAAGTTTGAAGCTTGGAGAGTGGCCAATTGAAGATGCGAGGTTTCCTGGAAGAGAAACTTCGGGGGCAGTGGAACGACGACAATGCTGGTCTTTGAGTGAGTGATTCTCGGAAGAGTATCATCCAGACTTTTGTTCCAAGAACTTTGACTGAATAGGATTTCTATCTCTTTATACTTTAAGCGTCTTGGTTGTTCAATGCAAGCGACTGCATTGTAGTGCGTATTGTTGTCTGTGTCCGTTGTTTCGAGTGTGACTGATTGTACTGTGTATTACGTTGTTTGATTGGTGACATATTGTACTCAACTGCTGTGGAGTGTGCATACTTGTTTATTGTTTTTATCTGCCATTATTGAGAATATAATTTTGTTTTGTTTATCAACTCTCGGCTCTGACTTGCTCTTTAGGCCACAGCCGGTGTCCGCTGGCGCGCCAAAAAGGACCACTTCTAAATTGTCCACGCTTTCGTGGTGCGGTTCGGGGGGCCGATACTTCGGCCCTTGGAATTAGCCCGGGAGATCGCCTTCCGAATGGACGGGTCCTGTGACAATTAATGTGGCGTCCGCGACGAGGACTTTTTGGTGCACAGTGTGTCCTAAGTAGTGAGAAAGAGCCTCGAGTTGTTGATAGTGCTATCGGAAGGATTTTGTTTGTTGCTCAGTGTTATCGTTAACGAGTGCAGGAGAGTGTTCCGATATATTGATTTAGGCAGATATTTTTTTGCACGTGGCAAGGTTTCATTTGCGAGACACATTGATCTCGAAAATTTAGTCGCTCTTGGTGAGAAGATGGGTCTTTCGGGCGCCGAACTACGGAAGTAGGTCACCCAGAAGGAAAAAGAAGAAAAAGAGAGAGCCAAGGAAGAAAAAGCAGCTGAGTTGGAGAGAGAAAGGCTGGCCGCTGAAAGCGCGAAGGAAGAAAGAGAGCAACAATTGAAGTTGGAGTTGGAGAGAGAAAAACTGGCCACTGAGAGGGCGAGAGAAGAAAGAGAGGCAAAGGAGCGACAACTGAAAGAAGAAAGAGAGGAAAGGGAACGGCAGCGACAGCACGAGATGGAACTCGAGCGGCTCCGTTTGCAACAGTGAAGTGAAACTCCGGTCCAAGCTAGAGTTGAAATCAGCGAACGGGAGGACCACGGCTTGTGCTTGAACCCAAGCAAGCTGCTCGTAGCGTTTGATGAAAGGAAGGACTACCTTGACGCGTACCTTCACCTATTTGAGACGATTGCGAGGAGCCAGAATTGGCCGGAACATCAATGGGTAACTGCTTTGAGTACTTGCTTGAGTGGTGAAGCGTTCAGTTTGTACGGCAGGCTGACGCCGACCGATGCAGCCAACTAAGCAAAGGTGAAAGCTGCTTTGCTGAAGCGATTTAGATTTATTGTGGAAGGTTTCCGGGACAGATTTTGGACAGGAAAGCCAGCTGATGGTGAGACGGCTACGCAGTATGCCGCCCGACTTTGCCATTATTTCGATAGATGAATTGAACTTTCAGGGACAGCACAGGAGTACGATGAACTTAGAGAGCTCCTAATTAGAGAACAATTTCTTACTAGTTGCCACCCAAGCCTGTCGCTGTACTTAAAAGAGAGGAGAGCTAAGTCACTTGAAGACATGCTTGAATTAGCGGATCAATTCTTGGAAGCGCAAGGTGGCACTAATTTGGCCAAGGTCAAGATGGGGTGTCCTGAAGATTCGAAGAAATCGGCTCCCGAAGAAAAGAAGCGTGCACCAGAGAGCATTCCGCGATGTTTTCTGTGTAATCGAGTGGGTCACCACGCTAACAACTGTCGAACTAACTTCACGAGCTCTACGGTTGTAAAATGTTTCAAATGTGGTCAGACTGGGCAGAAAGCAGGCGCATGTCGTAACAGAGCGAGTCAAACTCACCTGGTATCCTGTGCGCAAGTGGCACCAAAAACCGTTGATGACGTCACCGTTGGATTCGTAGAGTTGAAAAACGGGGAGAAACTTCCTATTGTGAATGCTGTAATGACAAAACAGCCAACCGGTGTTACGAAGGGAACCCCAACGCTGCCTAGAAAAGTTGCGGGCAAGAAGATTACGGTGTTGAGAGACACCGGTAGCTCCATGGTTATCGTGCAGAGAAATTTGGTGTGGCAAAGTGAGTTAACAGGCAAAACGAAACCGGTTTGCCTAATTGACAGAATGGTTCGGATCTTCCCAAAGCAGATATTGAGGTTGAAACCACGTACTTCAGCGGGAAGGTTACGGCTCTATGCATGACGACCCCCCTGTACGACCTCGTCATCGGAAACATCGACGGGGCGCGAGGGCCGAATGATCCTGGATGTTTGGGGGAAGAGCCGAAGATGGAGCCCCCGCCGACACAGGGACCGCGAGATACAGCAGAGAGCAATCGCGTGAAGGATTTCACTCGAGCCCAAGGTGAAGCCTGGGCGCAAGAGACAGTAAATGAGCACATCATCGTATTGATTGAGTTTACGTGCTGGGCAGCTGGACTTACGTCGGCACGACCCCAACCGACCGACAGTGTAAAGGTGACGGAGTCGGCCAGCCAGGCCCAATGCCGTGACATGAACAAGCTGGTAAATAAACAGACCGGACCCATTGTAACGTTATGACCCGTTAACGGTGTCGGAAGGGACAACGATGGTTGAGACGCCGCCTCAGATACCGTCGTTGGGAAGGGCTCGCCGAAAAAGATCGAGGAAAAACAAAAAGAGGTCGATCGAGCACAGCAAGAAAGGGCGCAAGCGCCGCTCAAGGTACACAGGATAGGTGCTGAGGTGGAATCAGAATGTGTTTGGCAGTGCTGAGTGCCATATGTTGTGTTAATGTTGTGTTATGCTGTGTCACAAGTGTCGAAGTGTTGTGCTGTGACGTGATGTATAGTATTGTACAACTGTTGTAAGAAAGAACTTTGTACATTTGTATTGTTTGGAATATGGGATCGAGTGTTGTCCTCATGTACCTGCGGCTATATTCATGTGTTGTGTGATTGAATTACAATGTAAAATTGTATTAAGTGATCTATTGTGAATGTGACGTGTCATGAGCGACGGACTATGTTACAGTCTTTGAGAGTGTGGGGACTGTTCGCGCTCGTTTGTGTGGTTTTGAATATTATGAGATAATATTCTTAAAGTGGGGGGCAGTGTCACAAACCGAGCGCTCAAAAAAGGGAGCGCTGCCAAATTCTCGCGACGAAGCGCTGAGAGGTCAACGAAAAGAAAAAGAAAATAAGCATCCAAAGACTACCCGTGCGCGCGTCCTTCTCCCCTCGGAAGCGTGGGTTCGCCGACGAACTTCCTGTTATCGGCGCTCGAGCAAGCCCTCGAATGCTCTAGATGGAAAGGGGCGGGGTGATGCCGGGTTGCGTCATCCGTCGCGGATGGCCTTCGAACCGTCTCACCCTTTTCCCAGCCTTCGCTGCGTATCGTGCTGACGAAATGATGAGAACTTTCTGGAATCTCGCGCGGAAGGTATTTAATCGAGCAGCCGAGATGAGAGATTAGGAGAAGACGAAAGTTAGCGCCAGAGCGCGTAGGGTATTCCGCCGTTTAGTCGGCGAAGGTTTTATCTGTAGTGACAAAGCAGGAGAAGAAGAGGATGTCCACCTGATGGGTGAAGGCTCGAGCTACAGGCAAGAGCGTGTGTCTACCGCTATCGAGCGAAGACGCGTGTCAACAGCTGCGTTTGTGAAGCCGACGTGTTTCCGGCGAAGAAGTTTGAAGCTTGGAGAGTGGCCAATTGGAGACGCGAGGTTTCCTGGAAGAGAAACTTCGGGGGCTGCGGAACGACGACAACGCTGGTCTTTGAGTGAGTGATTCTCGGAAGAGTATCATCCAGACTTTCGTTCCAAGAACTTTGGACTGAATAGGTTTTCTATCTCTTTAGTCTTTAAGTGTCTTGGTTGTTCAATGCATGCGACTGCATTGTAGTGCGTATTGTTGTCTGTGTCCGTTGTTTCGAGTGTGGCTGATTGTACTGTGTAGTACGTCGTTTGATTGGTGACATATTGTACTCAACTATTGTGGAGTGTGCATACTTGTGTATTGTTTTGATCTGCCATTATTGAGAAAATATTTTTGTTTTGTTTATCAACTCTCGGCTCTGACTTGTTCTTTGGGCCACAGCCGGCGTCCGCTGGCGCGCCAAAAAGGACCACTTCTAAGTTGTCCACGCTTTCGTGGTGCGCTTTGGGCGACCGATACTTCGGCCCTTGAAGTTAGCCCGGCGATCGCCTCCCGAATTAACGGGACCTGTGACACCTGACTCAGTTTTGTGTTCGTGTTAGCTTATTCTGTTTCTGATCATCGTAATGGTTTTTTAGGCAATCGCTAAAGTTATATTTGCGAAAACCTATATATGTTTGCATGTACATCGTTTCTCATAACCAATTGTTATACATCCAGGAATACAAAGCTTAAACCACTGTGATTGTATACATTTGAAAACACTATTGGTATATATTTTCGTGTACACCACTTCTTGGGAACGATTGTGGACATGGAGGCGTACATATTGATATCATGGTGATTGTATATATTTGAAAGAATTATAAGTATACATTTGCTTGTATATCATTCCTATTAGCCAATTGTGTACATGAAGGAGTATTAAACTGCAAACCACCGGGATTGTAGATACTTGAAAGAAATATAGGGATATATTAGCGTGTATTTTATTTGTAGTCTCTATGTACTTGAAGCAGTATACTAAACTGAAACCAGTGTAATTGTATGTTTAAAAGAATTGTCGATAAAGTGAAACTGAAAAAATATAATAAACTTTTCAGGTGTTGCGTGTGCAGTTTACGTATACGTGAACAAGTTAGACATCTGGTGACAAAGTTGTGTGGCAGAAGAAAAGTTTATAAGTTTTATTTGCCTATTAAATAAATGCAATATCTAAGGGCAGCAAAGCTCAGTTTTCTGTAACGCGCCTTATGCATATACTGTGAAGTATATATAATTCCAGCAGAATTTCATACACGATTGTACGTGTTTATATTTTTTCCCACATGCAATGAATGGAGCTCGACAGGTCGCGCACCATTGATAATCAGGACCACTTTTTTCAAGTAGTGTGTAATCAGTGCATGCTTATATCTATCAGTGCAGTCTAAAAGAATACTGGCACCCCTGCCATGGGCACTCAACACCCCTGTGCACCCTCCTCGCACCCTCCTCAGTGGGTGCTAAAAAAGTGAAGCACATTGAAGGCACCCTTCTTTACGGGTGTTTTTGTAACACTCTATAGTTTTTTTCCATGTACACCCTATTCTAAGAGTGCATGAAAAAGCACCCTTTTTGGAAGGTGCTGAAGTAACACCTTTACGGTGTCGTCCATGGGACAAGCTCATTTACAACCTTATGGGTGTAAATATTTTTACTGTGTAGTATGAATAAAAGGAATGCCGTAGTGGAGCACTCCGGAGGTTTTTATTACCTTGTGTACCTTAACACGCACTGATATCACACAGAGCAAAGGCGTTTAGTATTTGTGCAGAACTTCTCAAGTATTTGCCCAAAAATTGTCCACTTCACTTGAAACAAAATTTATTTTTAAGGAATTTTATCTGCTTGAGTTTTCTCTGCATGTATATATTGATCTTTTATGTGTTTTTTGTTATCTTTGCAAGGTGTTGCAGTGCACTTGTTCTCCTTAATCAGCTATATAAAGCTTTATTAGGCTACTGGGCTTGGTGGCACCATTCGGAGCACTATGCTGAGCTACGTGCTCATTGTTATACAGGTGTGCCTTGGCTTCGCGGAACTGAACGCGCTTCCCAGCTGGATTGCTGCGGTCATTCCGCCGAAACGCCAATATCACCAGATATCCAACAGCACGTGCAAGTTAGAACGACGCTGCTACCGCTATCAGCATGGCAGAACGAACCCCATCATGACGCGACGCTTCGCACGTCACGTCCGGAGAATCATTTCGGAGCACCAGCGACATCTGTAATATCAGCGAGACTGCATAAAAGGTCGAGCATGACCTGCGCGCGCTTCACTGGGCTAAGTGGCACCGTTTGGAGAACCATGATATGCTACATGCTCTTCGTTACACAGGTGTGCCTTGGTTTCGCGGAACTGAACGCGCTTCCCAGCTGGATTGCTGCGGTCATTCCGCCAAAGCGCCGATGTCACCAGATATCCAACAGCACGTGCAAGTTAGAACGACGCTGCTACCGCTATCAGCATGGCAGAACGAACCCCATCATGACGCGACGCTTCGCACGTCACGTCCGGAGAATCATTTTGGAGCACCAGCGACATCTGTCACATCAGCGAGACTGCAGTAAAGGCCGAACATGAGCGCGCGCACTTTACTGGGCTTAATGGCACTGTTTGAAGCACCATGCTAAATTAGGTGCTCTTCGTTATACAGGTTGGTGATGAACGGTCCTTTTTTTATACGTACTCAAGCTTGCTACGTAGGATTAGTTGTGCTACAAGCAAACAATACATGTTGTTTTGGTTACTGCAGTCTGTTCGCGTGATATTTTAATGACAACTGAGTGGTGACGTTGAAGAGAACCCAGGTCCCGACAAAACAGATCAAATACTGAAACCGTCAATAAACTTGAGACATCTCATACAGCTCCTTGAACAGGGCTCAAAGAGGTCGAGCCAAGGCTGCCTCGGATTAAAAGTACTCTTACGTCATTGAAGCAGTGTCAGGAGAAAATAAAAAAACGTGAAGCGACCGTATTGGCTATGCGCGGTGAGTTCACTAAAATCCGCAACAAAATAGTAGACCTTAAAAATAGAAGCCACCAAACCAATGTCATTATTTATGGTCTCAAAGAAACAGAACAAAAACCAGAAACGGTAGAAACACTTGTGACGTGAGGGATATTTTCTGACATGTTGGGCATCAAAGTGGAATCTGTTGAACGTGTGCACAGACTCGGTATTCGGAAACCTAACCACGACCGACCAGTTATACTGCACTTCTATGATTTTACAGAAAAAAAATGCTGGTATTACAAAGCTGTTATGAACTAAAAGGTACAGCCATATCTATATCAGAAGACTATTTTAAGTCTGGTCGCAAAACACGGGGGAATCTGTGGAAGGCGTCTGCGCTGACTGGCAGTAACGGAGATAAGGTGACACTAGTTTACAATAAACTTAAAATCAGCGGCTTATGCTTCACATGGAATGAGATAACAATAAAATGGTAGCTATGAAACGTGCTCAAGCCGATGGTCAAAAGAGGGCAAGCACTTCTCAAACGTGACAGAAAACAAAGAGCCACTTACGCTGCTTTGTTTTAAAGCAAGAAGTATCGTGAACAAAGCACAGCAGTTTGAAGAAGTGTTTTTTTACGGACCTGATGTAGTGGTCATTACGGAAATGCGGCTAAGCTTCAATATTCACAATTCAAAGATACTGCCACCAGCATACGCACTGCTTCGTTCGGATAGGGATGGCCGTGGCGGGGGTGTGGCCATCGACTTTAAACGAAACATGCATATTCAAAAAGAAAGTGGCATTGCTGCTCACGAAAGTGTGGAGTATTTGATCCTTATTAATAAAGTCCCTGTGTTAATTGGTGGTGTATACAGGTGGCCGGATACTCCTGATGAATACCTTGTAGAGCTACAGAACTTTCTTCACGGCTGTGTAGGTGAGCGAACGAAACTAATACTTACTGGAAATTTTAATATGCCGGGAATAATGTGGCACACCTTTGTCATCGGAAATACTGCTGTTGAAGGTTCAGGTACACTTTTCGACATTATATTTCGTTACTCGTTGCCACAGATGGTGATGGAACCGACTCGCATTCACGGCTTGGCATGTTCAGTGCTTGAGCTTGCGTTTGTGTCTGGTTCATTAACACTGCAAATAAGTATTGAAAAAAAATCTCTGACCACAAACTCATTCTGTTGACATTATTTAGCATGGGTGGCCGCGTATCGCATGCAACGATGCGCATATCAGTTATAGAGAAGAACAGATTGAATGACGAAAGGGGTATAAACTTCCTTGCAGCATTACAAGACGATTTCTTCAGTACATCATGGGGTGTCGTAGATCTATGAAACAAACCAAAATCTGGAATCGCGCATTGTGAATCAATTTTTTATGCCTACTAAGCTAAAGAATACTAAGCGTAAAACGCCATGGATAAACATAATCTACCAAAAAAAGTATGACTTCGCAAACATAAAAAGGAATCCGTCTCGCTGAATGATATTTCACGCCACTTAAAAACGGAAATAAAGATATCGAGATACCACCTTTCGTCAAGCACTCTGACTGAGTTTATGACAAATCAACCACGTGAATTTTAGAAGTACTTATTAAAGCCAAATATCTCAGTAACTAAAATTAAAATATCGGGTAGTCTTGTTGAAGACGCATGGGTTATTGCAGATGCTTTCAACATTCACTTCTAATTACTTTTCATGCGTACGCAGCCTTCGTGTTTACTGTGTTCAAACAGTGAAGATCACATGCCAGAGTTAATAATAACGGAGTCTGGCATACTTAAAGTGCTTCTTCAACTGGATGTCAAAAAGTCTCAAAGCACGGATGAGATTTCTAATGCTTTTCCTAAGCGCTATGCTACTCAGCTGACCTCTTTCCTGCACAAAATATTTTCTTTATTATTAGAAACATCGGTGCTTCCTGATGATTCCTTATGTGCGAAAGTAACTCCTATCCAGAAAACTGGGAACAGGCAACTGATAAACACATACAAGCCAATATCACAGACAAGTACAGGCTATAGGCTAATAGAGCTTATAATAAATAAAGCACTTATGAACTATCTAGGGAAAAGTAACGTGCTTTACCCAAACCAACATGGTTTAGAAGAAAGCTTTTGACTACTACAAAACATTTGAAGTTACTCATGAATGCTTCAGCTATTATTTCTAGACAGCAAATAGATGCGATATTTATTGATTTTTCTAAGGCATTTGACATTGCCCTGCACTCGTTACTCATACAGAAAATTGCCAGATTCCACGAACAACGGGTATCGATTGTATGAGAAGCACGAATGAGAAACATTGATACGTAACTTTAAAATCAGCACAACGTTATGAGGTGGAGGTAAATGATGTCACACATGACTTCCCTGTCATGATTATTTTGTTTAGATGTTTCGTTTGTCTTCGTCATCTATTCACGTCAAGTGATACCAAATTTAGTATAAGTGGAGCTAGCAGAACGGCCGCGAGCACGCTACGAGCGCGGTATGTTGTCATGTTCTTACATGACACGCGTGTCATGATTATCATGTGTGTGTCAATAATTTATTTCGTCACCTATTTACCTCATGTAACACCAAAATTGGTATAGGTGAAGCTAGTAAAACGGCCGGGAGTGCATCCTGAAGTGTCCCACATACTCCAATGTAGCGTTAACGCGCGCCCGCTGGGCACAATGACGCTACGTGTACAAAATGCGAGCACTCTATAGTCTGACGCCAGGCGTGACGAGCGTCCGTTGGCACGGCTCAACGGCAACCAGCACGAAATGCGACATACTGCATTTCGCACCGATGCGTTACCCAGACAACACTGCGTATCCCTCTTTTCGTGACGGAGGGATGCTGGACACGCTGCAACGCGCACGCATCAAACGACGCAGCGCGCGCGTGTCTGCGAGTATAGGGCAGGACCGCAGCCTGTTGTGGCAACGCCGGCAAGACCCGACGAAATGAAAGCCAGAGAGCACGCGCACCGCATCACGTCGAAATGCATTAGCGCCTTGACTGTGGCATGTACTCTTGTTCTCACATGACACGCATCTCATGATTATCACGCTTGCACCATCACATACCTTCCCCATCCATTGGCCTCACGGAATACCAAATCTGGCTTATGTGAAGCTTGCGAAACGGCCACAAGCACATATCAGTGTGGAATGTAGTCATGTTGTTACATGACACGCATGTGGTGATTATGATCTTTGGATGTTTAATTTACCTATGTCGTTCATTCGCGTCGCGTAATACCGAGATTAGTACATGTGAAGCTAGCGAAATGGCCGCGAGCACATCTTGAGCGTAGCATGTAGTCTTGTTACATAACACGCATCTCATGTTTATCATGTTTGCACCCCTATCATACCTTCGTCATCCATTCACGTCCCGTAATACTAAATTTGGTATAAGTGAAGATAGCAAAAAGGCCGCCAGCGCATCATAAGCATGGCATGTAGTCATGTTGTCACATGACACCCATCTCGTGATTATCATGTTCCCACCAGTCACAGACCTTCATTATTTATTCACGTACTTGAATACCAAACTTGGTATATGTAACGCTAGGAAAATGGCTGCGAGCACATCATGAACGTGGCATGTAGTGATGTTGTTACGTGACACGCATGTCGTGATTTTCACGACTGTTGCTTGTGTTCGCCGTCTAGTCATGCCATATTGTACCTGTTCCGCAACATGCCATGTAAACGAAAGCACCGCAAGAGTTGCAGGACCATGAAATATAAATTATGACTTTATTGTCATATTTTCTTGTTATGACTAGTTTAATATGTTGTTCGTACAGTTATGTTATGCCATACCAAGCTTGGTGTCCATACCATTATCGAAACGGCCAGGAGAGCTCAAAATCATAGGCGGCTAGAAAGATAGATCGATAGATAACTGTATAGATGTATAGATGAACAGATACGCTCAATGTCGCCGAAGTTCAATAAGAAAAGCTGCGCATTTCAAACTTGAATCATTTGGCGTTAACTCTAAAATAGTCAATTGTATTGCTGCTTATCTTTCAACCGCACATTTTATGTCTCTTTTCTCAATGTCGAGTCCAATCGTACCGAAGTGTTTTCCGGTGTTCCACGAGGGTCCGTACTAGGACCAACACTCTTTCATATATACATCAATGACATCTACATTTCTATGGAACCAGGCATTACATTGAGACTTTTTGGAGATGACTGCGTCGTCCACTCTTCCACTAGCAGACAATTTGAAACTTCATAAATCTTCAGAGAATTTGGGAAAATGATGAGAAAAACACGGTAGGAAAATAATACAGAGAAAATCATATGTATTACGATTTCCCATGGAAAGACTCCACTTCACTTTCAGTACACCTTCTCTGGGGCAGACATCAAGATCGCGAATACCTTAAAGTACCTGGCGGCCATAATATTATCACTTTTTATATGGGAGGTCCACAATAGTCACATTTTTGCATGCGCATTTAAACAACTGGGTCTTTAAGGCGTAAAAAGACTCGAACTTCCCCTCAAGATAAACTAACAGCCTACAAGACGCTCATTACACCCGTCCTAGAATATGCAGCGATAGTTTGTACCGCGCACCAAAAGAACAACATTGATGCATTGAAAAAAAATTTAAAACAAGGCCCTTAGATTTTCTTTTTTTAAGTATTCCAGACAGGAGTGTGTTTCCGCGTTGCATTTGCAAGCACGTGTTGCAACTCTAGCAAGCCGACGACAATTAGCTAGCCTGAAATTTCATTTCTTTCTTTCAAGCAATCTGGTTCACCTAAATAAAGATAATAACCTAAAAGCTCCACACCATCACGACAGTAGAACTAACAACGACAAACGCATAAGCCCATTTCTGTCAGGTGTTGACACGTTATTTTGTAAGTATTTTGTTTTACCGCAGCTATAGAGATGTGGAATGACTTGCCGAATGACGTCTTCAGTGCTCAATTACTTGAATCAATTTAATCGCTGTTATAAATTCATTTAGAGGCATTGCAATATGTTCTGCGGTATCTGTGCCGAAAATAAAGGCTGAACAAATATATCGCGCAAGTACTCACACATTGCTACACGTACTTAGCAGGCTGCATCTGTGTATCAAATATGATACCGTTTGATGTTATCATGCTAACTACTTTTCTTTTTCTTTCCTAGCGAAGCACATTTGCATTGCTTGTCTGTTGCGTTTATACTGATATTATAATGTTTGGCTGCTTTGAAGTGCATATCTTCTCTTTCTTTTAATCTTCGCGATTTGAAGTGTTACTTGCTACGTATGTTTTCTCCTGTATAGGCATGAAAAGACCTGCAGTATTGAATAAATAAATATATATGAGGGAATAACCACTAGTACATAATACATAAAACTCCAAATTTCATTCTCCAGTTGTGTACACCAAGAACTATTTATATGTGAGGTTTAACGACCCAAAACCACCTAATGATCGTCAGACACGCCTTAGTCGAGGGCTCCGGAAATTAGGGCCGCCTGGGGTTCTTTAACGTGCACTCATGTCTGAGCACACAGGCATTGAGCCCTTTCTCCTCCATCAAAAACGCAGCCGCCACCGCCGGGATACAATCCCTCGACATGCAGTTCAATAACTAACTAGTCATCAAAATTTTGTCTTTACTACTAGTTATGTACTTTTTTGTTCTTTCGAATGGATGTGATTGTTAGTGGATAAACATTATTTCGTGTATGACGATGACAAATTTGAATTGTTTGCTTTTTTACAATTATAGCTATACGTATTACTCGATTATCGAGAAAGAGGATTTTACTTCACAGGATAGCGTAAGTGCTACTCCTCTGAGGATACAGGGTGGCAGTGTAGAAGCATTCGTACAAATAAACAGTATTGAGTCTGAGGTAGGCTGATTTGTAATTGATGTGGCCAGAAAAAAATTTTCATTTTGGGAAGAGGAACAACGTTGGACGCCGCGCAAAGTTGGTTCAAGCCGAACCAGTAGGTGATAAGCGATGGCAAGGGCATTCAAGTTTACGAAGCGAGGTGATTCATGCAATCATTGAAGCAACCGGGATTTCTGTGAGCCTCAGAAGTTTGTTGTCGTTAGATGCTGAGACAAAAAAAGCGTTCTTGTGAGAGAATGTGTCATTCAGATGCTCGTGTCTCAATGCGTTTGGTGGAAACGCCTACAACTCGAGTTCATGCTCTGTTTCTCAGTGGCTATGAACATCATTGAGCACCCGTGTAGTCTGAGGCTCTGTTGCAGGCATGCGTTTCAGCAAACTTGCGTAAGGCATCTTTGCCACAGTTTCGCAATGTCTAGGACGGGCAGTGGGTCTGGTTTAGCACGCCATTACTTGAGCGTCGTTTTAGGGTTGAAGGTTCCTAAGGCATGGGTCGTGCGTCTCCTGTATGTAGTAGCTACTTCTAGATTTAGTTCTTGGAATGTCCACTGGATCGCGGTGCTTGTATATCATGAATATATAGTGAATATATGATGAAAAGATATGACGTTGCGGTACTTGGACTGTTCAATATATAAATGGACGGACAGACATACATACAGACAGACACGCAGACAGATGGACGGACAGACAGAACTAAAAATGGATGGACAGACAGAAAGACACACGTAGGGACAGAAAGACACGCAACAGACAGACTGACAGGCAGATGAACGAACAGAGGGACAGACAGACACAAACAGACAGAGAGACAGACAGACAGGCTGACTGACTGACACAAGGGATAGACAGAGAGACAGACGCACAGAAAAACAGACAGACAGACAGAAGGAATATAAAGACAGACAGACGCACAGACGGACGGGTGGACGCGGTCAGCGGATGATTCTGGGTTTGCCAATAAAACCCTTCAAAGCTTCGCTCCATTAACCAGGCTTCACTCCGTGGATATGCTGGAGTTTTTTTTAAAAACTCGTAGATCCTTACGGACTTTCAACTTATGCATTTAGACATATGATTATCGGAGACGCCGTAGTGAAGGGCTCCGGAAATTTTGATCACCTGGGGTTCTTTAACGTGGACCCAAATCTGAGCACACGGGGCCTACAGCATTTTCGCCTCCATCGAGAATGCGGCTGCCACAGCTGGGATTCACTCCCGTAACCTGCGACACAAACATTTTGTATGTTGTTGTGGACTTGCGCTTGAGGCTTATATCAGGTGTTGCATAAAGATTTCACGCTAGGTGTGAAATGTTTATGAAACACATTATATGCAACGTATGATATGAACAGAGTTGGCCAAATCAGTGCGCTGCATCTATCGTTCGAAAATGTTGCCATTTGGAAGATGTGTGGTGAACTGTGTGATGAACATATATGTGGTGTATATGTTATGTGGTGTAAAACATGCACACAACGGCAGTTTTATTTCTGTAAAAAACCTATATGGAAGCGGCGCCTGTTTGATAAGTGGAGTGCATGACTTTGAAAATTGCGTGTCACAAAGAGCAGGACCTGATGGAATGCACGCGAGCTTTTGTTCTAAGGAAAACGGTGATGTAGAAGTAGCGTGTCAACAAGAACGGGTGAAAGTGCACGTGCAAGTGCTCCTATGCTAATCAGCACGGTGATTCCAGGAACCATTATCTGGGCCCCACGAAAGTGCAAGATTGGCATTCAGGAGTGGACAAGTGTGCCTGAGGGACAGAGAAGCCTGAGGAAAGAAGAGCAAGAAGAGTGCAAAGAGGGCGTGGTGAGCGGAGGGTTGTCACCGGACCGGGCGCTTAAGACGTTCCGTTGGTGTCGGACCCAAGCCTCGAAGATTTCAACTGGCTGGGTCTTCTGCCACCACCTTCCCACACAAGAGGATTGTGGTCATCCATCTGGTCCTGAACTCCAGCACAGGGCCTGCGGGCATCGGTGCTGACCAGCGATCAACAGCCGTCTGGCTACGGGCCAGAGCTGTACGTCCAGCTGCCTAGCCATGCTGACCCTAGCGTCTCGACGAGTCGCCAGCAGTCAGCGTTCTCCCAGCCAGCCCGTGTCCACAAGCCGGAGTCACCGCGTTCTGGTTAGCTCATCGACGCTGAACTCGAGCGTATGGCAGAGACTGCATTTATATCTTGCTCTACTCCACCACTCAGCCGCATCTGTACGTTAGGGTTATTTGAACAGTGAACTTTCTTGTTGGGCGTTTATAGGTACTTTTCGCCTTGTACAGTGAACTTTTTATTAGGTGTTTCGTAGTGTGGGAATTTTTTTACTTTTACTTTGTAAACATTTCCTGTGGTTTTTTAAAAAAACAATGAATTTGTCCTTTATGAGTCCCGGAGGCTCTAACTTAAAGAGTTATTAGAAAACGTAAAAAAAACCTGCTTAACAGTGTGCCATTGATTCTTATTTATTTATTTATTTATTTATTTATTTATTTTACCCTCAGGGCCAAATGGCATTACAGAGGGGGGTGGGTTATTTACAATAAAATATTGAATTTAACAAAAAAAGCAGTGAATACGGTTAAATCGTACAAATAAATTTGGAAGAGCACAATGTTTGTTAATATGCTGTATAATAATACATGTTAGGTAATACAACAACAAGCCTAAATATACAATGTTAGCTGTTGCAACAAAACACAAAAAAAAGAACTTATTACACAATGTTAGCTAAAGCATCACGGAACAAATTGTTATCAGTAATAGCAACAATGTCACCGGGAAGTCTGTTCCACTCCTTTGATGTGCGAGGCAAAAAAGAATTGAAAAAAGTTTTTGTGTTGCATGAAGGGATGCCTACTTTGTGATGGTGGTCAATGCGGTGGGAAATGTGCTGTGGGCGAAGTAGTAGTTGGGCATGCAAGATGGGATGATGGTAGATCTTGTGAAATAGAGTTAGACGGGAGACTTTTCTGCGAGATGCTAAGGAAGGAAGTGCAAGTGAAGTTTTCATGGTTGAAATGCTAGCGGTTCTGTTATAATTGGACAATATAAAACGAACGGAGTTATTCTGAACAAGTTCAAGGGAAGTTACCAGGTTATTATAGGTAGGGTCCCACACGGTTGTAGCATATTCTAGTTTAGAGCGTATTAGTGTTTTATAAAGTAGCAGTTTTAAACCATGTGGAGCGTTAAAAAAGTTACGTCGTAAATAGCCAAGCATGCGGTTAGCATTGATAATGATGTATTCAATATGAGTTGTCCAGTTGAGGTTAGTTGTTATGTGAACTCCAAGATACTTATAAGAGTTAACAGAATCCAAAGGAATGTTATTAAGATAGGCGTAGAGCGAGCCTGCAGCGAATTTTTCAATTGCTTATTTTTTGTTAGGTCTGCCAGGTTCTGCCAGACGCATCAATATGTCACGTGGCAAGGTAGCATGAAGTCGGTTGAGATATTCTTTGAGGAATGAAATGGTTCTTCAATCGACAGATGTGGCTGTAGTATAACTTTGCGCTATTAACTCCGATTTATTCCATACAAAATTACCGCAAGTAAGGACGACTGCGAAAAGTCGGGGTCAGCGACCCGCAATAGTGGGCACTTTTCGAAATAATGTTTGACAGTTTTTCATTCGGGGTGTTCGTAAAGCTTGTCCTTGTCAGAACAATCAGCATCAATTGCATCGAATGACGGGATAAAGCTATTTTTAGTCAATTATTCGCTGAAATAAGTGGGTGAATAAACGTAGCCATGCGACTTCTTTGCATTTCCAACAATAAAACGTCACATCTTTCCGGTTAGGTCACTTTGACTTGTTCAAATATTCTGAGTGCATGACAAAAACCTGAAGCCAGACTGATACTTTTATTAGTGATGTGTCGACACAGTCCAGTTAGGCTAAACGGCACCTCGGGATGCACGTTCTAGAAGGTTGACTGTTGACATAAAGGTAGACAACAGTTGTTGGTTTTGTTGCGTTTGGCGTTTTGCGCACGAGACCTGATATATTACTAGAGCGACACATTTGCGCAGAGTGGTTGCATCAAGCATATTCTATCCATGGTCCATTGCATATACTCAGTCGCTAGTTCACCGACTCATAACGAATTTTTCATAACGCTAGCCCTAATACATAAAAACACTAAGACATCTGTTAAGCTGAACTTTTATGGAATGGTCATGGCAATGTCTCCATCTTCCTGGCACCTCTCGACGAGCAGATAGCCTTTTTATTGGGGGGGGGGGAGTGTAAACAGCACCCACTCTGTCCTAACGTATGCGACCGCATGAAAACGTTACTTTAAAGCTTCATTGTAACCGTTCAACCTGAACTGATGATGATGATTATGATGCCTCAAATATGGCTCATACCCACTCAGGGGGGATCGGTCAAGAACTGTATAAATCACTTAGACGTTTTTATTATTGAAGACTTATGAAAAATAATGTACATAAAACGAAGAGAGTTCTATAAGTGCTGTTTTCCCGTTCAAACCAGATAGAATCTTCATTTTCTTGACCACAGCTGAACGTACCTAAAAATAGTTTATAAAACTGTTAGTCATCGTGAGAACGTAACCATTTTTCTTATTTATGTGAAACTTTTGCTGCACAAATAAGACACAATTAGTGAGATAATGTATCATTCGTTTTGTTCGAAACTATATTGTTTCACAAACGTAACCATATTGTTTCATGACAAAATCAGCCCCAGCTTTTAAAACGGGATAACAAGACGTCTTTTTCTCACTAGTTTTTACAGCCAAAATAATAAAGTGTATTGTTTTGTTGTTTCGGGTTTAGAAAAAAAATTCATGTAGAAATATCATCAGACCAGCCCTGTATCAATACACATTTAACAGGAGCACAGGAAACGTACTCTAAATAATGCGACTTTCAGTTGTCTGGCAGGACATCACTGAATTTTCCACCAAAGTTTCAAACGACTGAAGTCTGTTCATGACGTAATTGATTGTATGCCATATGCTCGAAGCGAAAAGAACCTGTATCTTATCGAAGTTACTGTGGCCAATTCAGTAAGGACTGAAAATACTGAATAATTCAATGACGCTCATGCTAGTTCAATTTTTTTTCAATCCGAAATAACTAGGTACCCATACTAACTGCAGCAGGGGGAAGGGGGGTTGGCTAGCGTAAGAAACGTCTAGAAGAACTCGCTGTTGGGCTAGTTAGGCGTGTCTTGCATAAGTAGTCAACGTCGCACAGAATGAACAACCACACAGAGTAAGAAACACGCATAGACACCACGGGCGCTCACTTACAACAGTTTATTCCGGGAGGAAACAGGATATTTAATATAAACCCACTCTTCGTCGATACATGTAAAACATGATCAGCCCTTCTCTTACTTATTCACATTATCGGACACATGCTGTCTAGATAACTATGATCACGTTGCGCATGTGTTAACAAAGAGTGTGTTTATATTAGTCTGTTTCCTCAAGGAATTCCTTTGTAAGTTGACAATTACTCAATGATTGTCCAAATATTTTACTCAGTATTATAAAACTAACTAGGTTTGTGCTTTCAAGAAATTTGCTATTATTACCATCATAGCCATGAGCGGAGTGGAATGGTAATTATCTATTAGTTTCAATATTCCAGGTACCTCAATAATTACTGGATGCATGGATATGTAATTATATTCGTGCGTATAAGGGTTTATGATGTGGCCGGATTTAGAGTACTGGCTTGAAAATGAATAATGAATAGCTGATGCTGACATGTCATCAGGGATATTATTTCCAGAAGAATCTTCTAGTGATATAATGTTGTTAGTGGTTGGGTTAATCTTTTGCCAAAACTTTCTAGGGTTATTTTTCGAGTGTTTCAGGTAGTGTTCTAGTTGGGTAGTTGTTTTTTGCACATTTAAGAGCTCTTATGTAAGTGTTTGCAGCAGATTTGTAAGTTGTTTGGCACGAAGGTTAAGGCGAGTTCTTAGCTAAACCAGAAAAAAAAATGATTTTTTTATCAGATAGGCGTTTTAGATGACTGGAATACCACGGTGATTGGGAATTGGCAATGAGTGTGTGATTAGGGATGTACTTCTCGTTCATTTTATGAACTGTGCGTGCGAACAGGTCCCCATTATATTGAACGGAACGATATTCAAAATCTCTGACAAATTCATCGTAAAAGTCAGTTCGCTCATTATTTATTGCTTCGAAGTTAGCTTTCCGGTAGTATCGTATGCGTTTCTGCTGCTTAGTCTTTTCACTAGGGCTAATATTGATGGCAAAGTCTAGCGAGACGTGGTCGCTCATTACTGGTAAGTATGTAATGTCGGAGACGAGGTCAGGATGCGTTGTCAGTATTAGGTCAAAAGTGCTTGCTGCATTACTTGTAATTCTCGTGGCTTGAGTTACTGAGTCAAGTAATAAACAGAGCATGTACTCAGAAAATCTTCACTCTGCTGTGAAAAAAGGAAAATACGTATCGGCATTGTGTTCCACGTTATGTTTGGAAAGTTGAAATCTCTAAGTAAAAACATCGGTAAAGAAGGGCAACGATAGCTTACTACGTTGATGGACTCGTGCAGTTCGTCGACAAACGTGGGTGGTGGGGAAGGTGATCTGTAGTAGGTACCTAGAACCAGCTTATAGTTACCCTAGATAGCAAAGCCCAGGTTATCTTTAGTAATCTGTTCACTTGGATTGGTGTTAATGGCCGCAAGTAGTATGCTCGGTGTGGTCGCAGCGATAAACCATGAAGTCGTTTATCTCATGAAATATTGCTTGGTCTGTTGTTTGCGCGGAAAGCGACGTTTCAGGTAAAGCTACTATTTTCACATCGCATGTATCTATATGGATGAGAGGGCGCAACGTTTATTGAGAGCACTTCTGGCGTTAGCAAAAAGTACAGATACCGAATGCGATTGACGATGTGATGATATGCCACTCGCCTCCTTTCTCCCTACAGTGAGGCATTTCGTCCAGTGGAGTCACCTTGACCTGATTGGTTGCCTCGCGAGCGTATTTCTTCAACGCGATCAAGTTCAAAGTTGTAGTAAAAACATTTGTTATTCATGAGCAATTTGTTATAGCGCTGTTTAGACTGCGGGCACTCAGTATAGCTCTTCGGCAAATTGCAGGCCATAGGTTCTGCATCAAAAACGAGTTGACATTCGGTAATCCTAATGAAAAAGACCAGCAAAGGCAACGGGAGTATCTCCCTGAACCTGTATTTTCTTCCATCGCTCAGGCATTTGTGGCTATTATACTAGTCGTTTTAAGTATGCAAGATTAACTTTATAAAGAATGTTTAAAAACTTATATGATTTTTTTGGGCTTGGAGGATATTAGCGTATTCTATCTTGAGATCGTGATTTGAATATTTACTGCAGGCACATCTTGAATTTTCCTATTTTTCACAGACAATCGGAGGTTCTCGAAGCAGTGGCCAACGAGCAATGAAAAAGAAGCCTTTGTAACTTTTTGAAAAGCATACCCAGATCGTCTTAGTGGATAGCTATAAAATTTCAAGAATTTGTGAACCATCGGGATACGGAAACAAGGCAATGTAGGCAATCACCCTTCCAGATACATAATATTGTTATTTTAAACCTAGGGACTCCTAGACACAACCGCAAGACTTTTCATTCCAGCATAACCCAATTCTTTAGTTCGTATGCAGGGCCACCTGAGAACATAACGCACACAAATTCTAATAATAATAGCGTATACATTTTGTATACCGTCAGACGTGTGGTCCGATGCGATTCATATGGACGGCTGCTCAGCCCTTGAAGAATGCGTCGGGCATGTTGTGCTTCACATACAATGCTGCCTATGTGGAAAGTCTAGTTGTTTTTGTCATTATTTATTACTCACAAATATTTAGGAGACTTAATCTGTGGAATGGGCTCCTGTTTATAAAGTTTAATTGAAGAACAATATTGCACTTCTACTAACATTTAATGTCATGCATATTGCATCTAGCCATATCTCCAGCATATTCATATATGCCTGTAGTTTTTTGCAGAAGGTAGCATATATCACTATCTGCCGCACAAAATGCTATATCATCAGAATATAGAAGCACCTTCACGTCCTAGTAATTCGGTATTGAATTGTTTATTATGGTAAATGTAATAATACATTGATTATTAGGTTAAAAACTTTGCATCAAAATTCCCTTCTATGCAAATATATATTCTGGAGAATTGTTACTCTCTAACGTTTCCAACAAAACTGAGTCTTCTACGCTGTCGTATGCTATCGCTATGTCTATTGTCAAAAGAGCAGCATGCTTTTTTGCGAGCAGAATCTGTGTCTGCACACTTAGTCTGCGTCCGCACACCATAATAAATAATCTATTCTGAGTCCTGTTTGGCTTGGATGTAAGAATAAATTTTACTCTATCCAGAGTGCAATTTTCTTATGCAGCACCCTCTCAACAAGCTTTATCATACTATATGTAAGAGAAATAGATCAAATGCTTTGAGTTTCATAGCCGAACACTGGTCTTACTTGTATGGTAATTATTTTTTTAAATTTCCAATCGCGTGAAATCCAGGTATAGTTTAACGCGTAATATGCAGTGTTTATGAGGTAACATGTTGATAATTGAGTCATTATATTGTTATTATTACTATATTATAATATTATTATTATTGATATTATTATTATTATTATTATTATTATTATTATTATTATTATTATTATTATTATTATTATTATTATTATTATTATTATTATTATTATTATTATTATTATTATTATTATTATTATTATTATTATTATTATTATTATTATTATTTTAAGAGCTGCGGCTTCGTATGAACCTAGTAGAGCTGACGTGGAAAAGTCTTGAATCACCAGAACTGATTCTTCCAACGCATCCTAAGTAAATTTCATTGTTACCACTGGTTTTGAAAAATCATAAGTCTTGGTAGTTCACAAACAACCATCTAGGCCTCTAGCCGTTTTCTAAAGATTTATTCGTTTCTTACAAAGACATATGCTCACTATCAATTATATTTGGAAATGGCAAAGCTTTACTTGAGCTGATAAACCAAAAGAGCGCCTTTTTGTATTCAGGTTTTGAAAGAAAATGGTAGTGCTTTCTGACACAATTTCTCTTAGCTAAACATAGTGTGCGTTTAAAACTGGCAGCGAAAAAAATTCAGGAGGTCCCACGTACCTGGAAATCGACCTCCGACCAGTCCGACCAGTCAAAACACAAAATCTGGCGGTTGTAACAAGCCGCGAAACACACAAGCTACCAAAACAAAATGACCACTGACCGCAGCGACAGTAAGATCTGGCTGTGAGACTGTAACTCATCTCAGAAATGCAAAGCACCACTAAAACAACTATTGCTAGCCTGTAAGAAAAAGACGCACGTAATACTGTTACAAAAAATGTGGAGAAAGTAAAACTGCTAAAGGCATTAGAATTCAGGTGTACAGGTAAGCGAAACCGATTACACCCCAATCAGATCAATATGCGAAGAGTAGCTACCAACATTCGTAAGGACATAACGTTCGCCGAAAGGAACGCCCTCGCATACAGAAAAGGCCTGCAAACGATCCTTGTGAAAATCTTACTCTTAAGGCTGTTAAAAGAAGCATCTTTGTGCTCGACGTTTAAAGTCCTCCATTAGATAGGAGAAAGGACTTCAGCAAACTATTTACCTTCTCGGCAAAACTTGCAGGAGACAATCCGCTCATATACGGGCAATCTTAACGCGAGGAGCACCGAGTGGATTTTTTAAAATTTAAAGGCAAAGGAATCCAATTAGCACAAAAGTCAAATGTGTTACACTTGTAGCCATTGAACAACCTTGCCCTCTCTTCAATTTATTGATATGTGAGCTTTAAGATCCCCAAACTAGCATATGATTATGAGAGACGCCGTAGTGGAGGGCCCCTGAAATTTCGACCACCTGGAGTTCTTTAACGTGCACCCAAATCTGAGTACACTGACCTACAATTCCACCTCCATTGGAAATGCAGCCACCGCTTCCGGAATTCCTTTCCACGACCTGCAGGTCAACAGCCGAGTACCTTAGCCACTAGGCCACCGCGGCGGGGCTTGCCCTATCCTCAAGAGGAGGTAACTCTGTGCAGCGGGACACAATGCCTGGCTTATAACCTTCACGAAGAACGTCAGAGATACCTGGGATAATGTCGCCGAGGACCGAGGTAGCGACCACTGCATCCTGAGAATTATTATTAAGAACGAGGTAAAGGAACCAAGAAAATTTAAAATCGCAGACTAGGACTAGTTTTGTAAAATAAAACAGTAGAACTGCACAAAGCTATTGTATAAAGGTCTCCTAAATAAATAAAAATATCAGCAACTTAAGCCACCAAAAAAATTGAGACTGATGAATCCATCCAAGCAAAGGAATCTCACGATGCCAGTTTGCTGCAGAAAAAGCGTGAACTAAAAAAAGCGTGGCGTAAAAACAAGCTCAACAGAGAGGCACCAAAATCGCGTACCTTGGCTACGACATTGAATCTCACTTCAAAACTTTCTGCACGCAGCTGTGGAAGAACACGCCTAACAAAGCAAAACACTAAATGTTTAGGGAAGCGAATTGGGGTTGCTCAAACACCTTATGACGAACAGCGACAAACTCACCAGAAGCGGCGCCCAGCTGCAAATCGAACGATTGGTGCACAATCACGCCCATGATTGTGGTGCATCCTAAGCTTTTCTCAAAACGCTAGGCGAAAAACATCTCCCACTGGAGAACAAAGCAGTAGCATGAGAAAACGAAAAATTCTCATGCCAATGTCGAACGCAACAAAAGCTAGGCGAACCATTAGGAGAAGCTGAAATACGTTTAGGTCAACAACAACTGAACAGCAGACCGGTGCAAGGGCCAGATTTAATCGACAATAATTTGCTATGAATTGAAACCCGAAGCCATCGTATTTGTTACTAACAGAAATGAGGCACGGGAAACGGGGACCGTGGCACAAGGTTGGCGTACTTCCAAGGTCTCGCTCATCCAGAAGCCTGGAAAGCCTCTCAAAATGGATAACTGAGGTCAATATCACTCACAGCATGCGTAGGAAAACTTTCAGAGCATGCAATACTCATCCGTATCAAGGACCACACTGAAAGGAACGGGCTCTTTCGGTACTATGTTATTGGCTTCCGAAGGGCACTGTCTTCACAGGAGGCCATGTTGATGTAAAGGGAGCACATAAGTTACCGACTCCTCCACACGCCCAAGGCCCTGGACCTAGCCAAGATGTATTGAAAAAATATTCCAGAAAGACTTAGGCTATAAATTCCACAACTATGATAAAGCCTTTCTAGCAAACAGAACCGCCACCATGCACATAGGAGGCGAAAGCGCCAAACCCGAACGACTCATAAATATTGGCACCCTACAAGGGTGAGTGCTCTCGCCCCTTATCTTCAATAAGGCAGTGCACAGAGTGTCGAAAAAGCTCATACGCGGTTAATACTACCATATGAATCTCAGGTGGCAATTTATCTATATGTCGCATTAGAACGAATACTTCAACAAACACTGAGCTGAAAAAGAGACTTTTTAAGCCAAATGGGCTCGCACTCTCCTCCACCTCATCTACTGTAACGCTTTTTGAAAGAGAGAGAGAGAAAGAAACATTTATTTAGGAACAGTGGTCTGAGCGAGGCCCAGTATCGCCCTAAGGTAAGAGGGTTCCCCAGTCTAGGAACCCTCTGACTTCCACAGCCCTCTTGGCCCTGGCGACGAGATGTCGCCGCTGTTCCAGATTCTCATACCTCGACCAAATTCCCGCAAAGAGAAGCAGAAGTATTGATCAAAACCAAGAACAACCAAACGATACCGCAAGTAAGTATCATTAAGGTACTAGGACTACCCTCGAGCGCCAAGGAGGGCCGCAACATGGAGGCCATCAAGTACATTAAAAAAAGCACAAAAAATTTTTCATGAGGCATTGCTAGAATCGCCAACAATAAAACAGCCTCCTAGAACAAAACATCATGAAGGCGTGTTACGCCTTTCTAATAAGTCACGTAGCATACACGTTCCAGCTTCTCAAATTTAAGAACGTTGAAAGAAAAAGGTTAAACGTATGCTCCGTGAGGGCCTGAAAACGGCACTCCGCTTGCTTTATAACACGAACAAAAAGAAGGTCGAGCAACTCGTTCTGCATAACACGGCTCAAGAAATTTTTTACAGTGCCACAGATCACACACCTATTATTAACGCAGGCAGGCCATCTGGTCCTCCGAGACGCGGGCATTTGTCCAGTGTTTCAACAAAAGAACAGATGTAACCTTAGTAATGACGTGAGGACACATAGTAAGGTTGAGCCAATCCCCGCAACGTTCACCCTATGTTCAACAAAGGCCGAAGGAAGGACAGAGGGAGGGCGCTCATAATTCTTTGCATTCCCCATTCTTTGAAGGCGGTGTTGCTGCCGCGGCGCTATTTCTGTTTCCGCGTCATTCAACCGAGCCGCCGTCAAACGGTGAGACGATGGCAAGACGTTGTGGGCTCAGCTATGGTAGCTGCGCTGTAGCACGCACTGCAAAAGTCCTCACCTTAAAGCGGTTAAAACATACATCAAGACACCCTTTATCGATACCGTTACCTAGCACGCATGTTTAAGAGTTACTTACTGTACAAGCTGAGTATGTACAGAAACTCTCCGTGATGGTCTCTCCTGGCGGCTGCAGTAACTACGCAGCCCGCGATGCTCAAATCAGCCAATGGCCGTGAGCAGAGTTCGTCTTTGGTGCTGCTGGCTGTGGAAACTATTAGCAAGTGCCATTAGCCGGTGCGTTCGCCACTGGACCTTCAGCCTCGGAAGTGTCCAGCGATGCCACTTCATTTAGATTAGAGTGGCTGCATTCTTCCCGGCACGACCAGTTCAAGGTTTCCTGCCTTATCTTGCTCTACCTCAACTCATGGCAGCTGCAGGAATATGGACAGCTCCACCTACGTTCCATTTAAAACCGATTGCTGCGCAGTCGCCGCTCAATGGGTATGGAAGCATCACAACGATGGGAGGCTCACCTACGCTGTTGTTCATTCTGCAGGTTAGTTACGAGTCCCAACTACTTTGCCATTGTTTTAAATCGGATGATCCGTTTCTAGTCGTGCTTCCATGCCATGAAGCCTTGTTCGAACGTTTTTGCTCGCTGCTGCTGCTTTTGTGTGGGGATGTTGAGTGCAACACGGGTCCTAATGAATCATCGGCTGCTCTTGCGGAAGTTCTTGAAGCTGTCAAAGATTTATATGAGCGATCAATCGGAATGAAAACAGTACAAAAAAATCAGTTGCTGAAACGGTGTGTGAGCTAAAAGATCACCAGAAAAACACGTTTCAAGCCATATCCTATATAAAGGCACGGTTAGGAGCTGTTGAAGGCCAGACTACATCACATCAGCGATGTCGGGCCGATTTCAGTGAGCTACAAGATAGATATATTTGGCTTGAGTCGAAAGCCTTCGCGTGGACTCGGCTGCTGACCCGCAGGTCACGGGTTCGATTCCCGGCTGCGGCGGCTGCATTTCCGATGGAGGCGGAAATGTTGTAGGCCCATGTGCTCAGATTTGGGCGCACGTTAAAGAACCCCATGTGGTCGAAATTTCCGGAGCCCTCCACTACGGCGTCTCTCATAATCATATGGTGGTTTTGGGACGTTAAACCCCACAAATCAATCAATCGAAAGCCTTCGCGCTGAGCCATCGGCTAGACGACGCAGAGGACCGTTCTTGATGAGATAATCTAGTTTTTTATGGCCTAACAGATGTTAAAAACGAGGCGTATACTGAATCTGAAGCTAAAGTTTTGAGCGTCATTAATGATAAACTGAATCGGAGCCTTAACAGCGATAGAATTATACGCGCTCACAGGCTCGGTCGGTTTATGAAATTGAAAACACGGCCGATCATTATCAAAATTGCTGCATACAAGCAAAAATAAACGGTTCTTGCTAAGTGTTCCTTGCTTAAAGATAGTGGCTTTACTCAACGAAAATTTCTGCCCCGCCATTCGTGAAATTCAAAAAACGTTAAGACAGCACGCCCAAAGCCTGCGTACGCCATATAAGCTTCGGTACAAAAAACAGCATTTTGGCGGTAAATCCTTTGGCTACAATGACATAGATGATTGATTGATGATTGATTTGTGGGGTTTAACGTCCCAAAACCACCATATGATTATGAGAGACGCCGTAGTGGAGGGCTCCGGAAATTTCGACCACCTGGGGTTCTTTAACGTGCGCCCAAATCTGAGCACACGGGCCTACAACATTTCCGCCTCCAACATAGATGACACCATTGTTGAGATCGGTATCTCGAAAGTTGCATCGAATTCGCATGGTACATCCTCTCGAGCACCCACTCTGGCCGCCTTCTTCAGCATAAAGATCGCTAGGGACACGGGAGGGGAAACGGTGCTACTCGCTCGAGATTACAATTTTCTATTTTATATATTAACATTCGTAGTATCTACCGCAAAAAGGAAGAGTTATTTAAAGTAATTAACGATATGATAGCCAATCTTATCGAACTAACTAAAACATGGCTTAGCTGCAAGATATCTAACACCAAATTGTTTCATTGTGAAAAAAGGTATGTAGTCTACCGCAGTGACTGCTTTGACAGAGTGGGGGTAAAGTTTTGCTGGCCATGGACGACCGTTTTGATTGCTATTGCAAACCAATTATTTCGAACATTGAATCTGTGTGGTGCTGCTTGAATGTAAATTTCAAGAAATTTATTGTTGGAGTCTGCTATCGCTCCCCATCAACCGATGCGTCATTTTGTGATAGCTTGCATGACTGCCTAAATCAAGTCACGGTTCGCATTTCCAATGCACAACTCATACTAATGGGGGACTTCAACTACCCGAATATTGATTGGTTGCACGCATGGCCATTTACCAACCCACCGACAACTGAGGCCAACCAGTTTATCACCACCTGCATGGATTTTGGTTTAACACAAATCGTCACCTCACCCACACGTGTCACTCAAACTTCTTCTTCCCTTATAGACCTAGTACTAAAGTCATCAGAGACTGTCACGTCACCCGTATTGCACATGCCTGGCCTGAGCGACCATAATATTTTGCATTTCACGTTCGATTTGTCGCATGCATCATAAATAAAACAGTCAAAGAACATCAAATATACAACAAGGGTAACTATCTAGCCATTAATAATGAACTAAGCTCCTTTTTAGACATTTTCTTATCCGGTTATCTTGGGCGCTGAGTAGAAACTAATTGGTGTTTGTTCCGTAATAAAGTGTCTGAACAAATTCATCTCGATATTCTTTTTCGCCGGGTGTACTCCAATAACCAAGCTCCATGGTACAACAGATACTTCAACCAACTTTATAACAGAAAAACGAGACTTTTTAGAATCGCTGAGTATTCACTTAAACCGGCCAAATGGACAAAGTACAAGACAGCCTCTTTAGCATATTCGCAAGCGCTAAAGGCTACTAAATCCTCATTCTTCATTGTAACCCTGCCAAACATTCTGAAGACTAACCCTAAACATTTCTGGAGTATAATGAAACCACTTAGCACCAGTAAATTATCATTGCTTACACCCAACGGTGATCCCGTTCCCGACCATATTTGTTCTACTGTGCTGAACGATACATTCATTAAGTCGTTTTCTTCATCTAATTATACTTAGAGTCCTGAGCTTCAGTCGTGATATCATTTTGCGATGGATCCTATCACGTTTGACCCGCATGGCATCGTCACGATTATCTACAACCTGAAACTAACGTCTTCTACGGTATTGATGGAATTCCTAGCAAATTTTTAAAAAATGCCAAAGAATACAGTTCCATTATCTTGAAATGCATAATTTCATAATCGTATCATGATGGTGTACTACCTGAAGACTGGGGAAGTGCTGCGATTATTCCAGTACACAAAGGCGGTGATAAACATAGTCCATCTAACTATCGTCCTATATCTCTCACATGTGTACCATACAAATAATTATTTTCACATCTTAATTTTCAAGAGGATAATAGCTTCTTCTCTTCAACTCAGCATGTCTTTCGAAATATTTGTCTTGTGATACTCAACTATTTTCTTTTACAAATGATTTGCATTCATTTTTGGACTCTGCTTCTTTAACTGACTGTATATTTCTTGACTTTGCTAAAGTGTTTGATAAAATTAACCATTCCCTGCTCTTATATAAACTAAGTGTTCAAAAAATTTACCCTGCAGTTTTTAACGGGATTCGCGCATTCCTTTCTTTTCGTGTTCAATTTGTCAGCACTAACGATGTTAATTTTTCCACTGCACCGGTTGATTCTGGGGTTTCTCAAAGATCAGTACTTGGCCCCTGCTATTCCTAATCTATTTAAATGACTTACCTTCTACTATTACTTGTTTGTTCGCCGACGACTGCTTGATTTACCGTAAAGTATCTGATGACAATGATATTCATTCTTTGCAGGCTGATCTCAATAACATACTTCATTGGTGTCATATTTAAAAATGGAACTACACATTAAAAAATGCAAGTCAACGAGGATTTCTCGTTCGAGTACATCTTGTTCAACTTACTTTCTTCACAGTCACCCCCTTGAAACTGTAACATCTTACCGGTACCTTAGCGTCCACATAACTAACACCTTGTCCTGGAGATTACATACAGAACATATAGCGTCCGAAGCTAGTAAAACAATGGGTTACCTTGGAAGAAACTTTTTTTTGCTCCATCGTCACTAAAGTTATTACTATATACCACATACGTCTGTCCTCAAATGGAATACGCTTCATCTGTTTGGGACTCCGGTCAGGTAATATTATCACACATGTTGCAATCCGTTCAAAATTATGCAGCTTGTTTCATTTTGGCTGACTACCATCGTTCAAGTAGTGTCACTAAAATATCTATGTGGCAATCTTTCACGTTATGAGGTGATATATCGTCGAGTTTATGCTACGAATTGAATCTGGGTTACCCCTTGGACGATTCTAGTTAATTTTCACAATCAGCTGTTCCATAATCACTTCTTCAAAAATACTTTGTGGGATATGCAACCATGGCGAATTTGTTCCAAAAATTACCGGTTTGGCTCTTCAATGAAAACGTAAAGTGAGCGTCTGTGGTGTAAACTGTATAATTTTATCAATGCTAGGGCAGTGACAATTTCAAGCCTATTCAGCACAGAAGGTAGGCACGCTTCCATATACAACGTGTTGTTTGCAACAAGCTTTGGAAGTAGAAAACATAGAGCACTAACAGACATGGATGTAAGAGAGACGAGAAAACAATGCGCCAAGTTCATTTTTCTTGTCTAGGAAACACTTACCTGTTTATCGTGAACATTGGCACCACCAGTGTACCCACTAGCATATCACAAAAACCCTCTGCCGATCTAAGAGGTAAATTGATGATGCACTCACATACGTGTGACTAATGCGAGACATCGCACGAACTTCAATATTCTTTTGAATGCCTTCTTCATTACCGTTTGCCAGTACCGTCCAAGATACGTACGTATGTGTGCAACCGCATTCTAAGCAATGTGCAGACAAATTCCTGGATGTATTGTAACATTTAACTCGTGTTCACGAAGACGAAAGTTACTGTATCTTCGTGTCCGACTTCCATACTTATTACTACAGGTCAGCGGGAGCTCGTAAACCGCCTCTTGTACACAATTCCTAAGAGGTTCACGATGGTTCTTGGAGCATCGGACAGCTGGCGTGCGCTTTAAGACCGTCAAGTGACTTGAGCGTCAAGCGGCTTCAGCTGTCATATAGCACTCGACTAGCTATGTTCTTAAGATTGCAATAGTTGGTGGAGATGTCATTTGAATGAGTTCAAATATTTTGGAGGCAGAACAAATGCTTTTCGCGAAATCGTTTCCTAAAGTGTGATATATACTTAACAGAGAGAACCAAAGATGGCGTCATGACTTCATCTGGAAAGTGCCTTTTGAGACATAGCGATTGTTTAGAAACAGGTTCCTAGGGTTCTGACTGAGTGCGTTTCCTTTGATTGTTACACATACAACGTTGAAAATCTTTGATTTGGAGAACTGCACCTGTCATGAATAAAACATCGTCCTCTCCATAAGTACACGCAGATTGCTTTTCAGAAAACGTTTTCTTGTCTGCTACACCTCGCGTACCTAGACGGCCTCATGACTGCAAGTGTGCGCACCTACATACTGAAAGAGTAGGACCCCAGATACACAGCGTTAACTTCCGACTGAATTGTTAACAACAAAGCTGTTATAGCTAGCCATGAGCTTTATGCTGTATATCAGATTCATAAGTCCACCTACTCACTCCTAGTTCACGAAATTCAAAGAAGGCAACACTCAGCCCCAGAGCCAATCTAAAAAAAACTGTCATCATTATTAAAACGTATTATTCCCAAAAATTGTTTGAATCTCACTACTCATTAGTGGTCCACTAAAAATGAAGAGAAGAGTTATGCTAAGAAATGGCTCTAAAGCCAAGGCAGCGAGCCCAAGGCCCCGAGTACGTACAAGAGTATACTGGAGACGTGAAAGCTAATGGTGGCTGCGATAATACCTCGAAGCGATGGAGGTTATGCACGAATGTTTTGGCCGTGTCATTTCTGTGACTTTCTATTGTTCAGTTGGAACGTGTTTGCGCTTAAATTCTACACAGAGACAACCTAGTATCACCTAGCTAAAGCCTAGAAACGACCTAGAAACAACCTGGGAACAAACTGCATTTCTTGTCTAGTGCCTATAAAGAAGCTACAAAAAACCAGACTACATATGATGTGGAGTTTACAGTCCCAAAACCACCATATGATTATGAGAGACACCGTAGTGCAGGGCTCCGGAAATTTCGACCACCTGGGGTTCTTTACCGTACACCGAAATTCGACCACACTGGCATACATTTCCGCCTCCCTTGGAAATGCGGCCCCCACAGCCGGGATTCGATCCCGCAACCTGCATGTCAGCAGCCAATTACCTTAGCCACTAGACCACCGCGGCGGGGTTACTCTTGATAATCACCCAGTTTCTGTTCCAAACCATTTGTGGTTACCACGATTTTCCCCAAAATGTTTTATGGAAGAAACAACATAGTACAAACACAACATAGACCAACAAAAATATGAAATATTTCAGGATAAATTCACAATACCCTGTGCACATCTAAGCAGGGAGCGCTAATATCCTATAGGGTCCCTTGTTGTTCACAGATATACACACTAGAGTGTTTTTTGTTCTAGTGCGGGTCACTTAGGTATCTCAAAATTCACCTGCCACGATGGCCTACTGACTATTGTGCTTACCTGCAGACCCGCAGGTCACGCGATAGAATCTTAACCGTGGCGGCTGCATTTGTATGAAAGCCAAATGGTAGAGCTTCATCTACCTATGTTTAGGTTCAGCCTAAAAATAGACAGATGGTAAAATTGTCGTGGACACTCTACTATGGCGTTTCACACATCGCGGTTCGGAGATTATGCAATCCCAGTATTTACGATTGGTGTGAACTCTATGAAAAACTAATTATTACGGCTATTTGAATTTTCAGTTTGTTGCAAGCGACCCCTGCGTTGGATGCCAGCTACTTCGAGGCCAACGTTCTCCGGCACTTCAAATTGTACATTACTTTCTTGACAGACCTTCCTTCACCATGTTCGCATTGCTGCTGCAAAGGCAATAAACATTTGTATCAATCGCCTATGGTTTCACTTTGGAAAATCAATAAAAGTATTTTGGCTGGGCGAGATTTCCAATATTAATGTTTTTTCTTCAATACGCGCATATGCCAAAGGCATGGTTGTGCGCCGAGAAAGGCTTAACATGCGTGGTATTTTATATACAATCGCAGCTTATCTACAGAATTATAAATGATGAGTAGGGCGAAGCGTCCGCCATTCTATCCGGCCTTCCATCCATTCGTGCAGTCAACGATCCACCCATCCCTGCGTTCGTTCATGCATCCATACTTCCGTCCTTGCGTTCGTTCCTGAGCCCATCCATTCATTTGTCCGTGAGTGCGTCCAATCTTGCGTGAGTCCATCCATCCGTCCGTGCGTCCATCCTTCGATACGTCCAAAAGTCCATCCATCCGCGCATTCTTCTATCCGTCCGTCTTCTTGTCTGCCTGTCCATTCATGCGTCCATCTGTCCATCCATCAATTTAGTCAACACTCCAAGTACTGTCATCTCGCATTTTTTCATCATTTATTCATCATATAAATTAACCATCATGCAGCGGACATTTCATGCACGAAACGAGAGGTGGCTACCTACTACTATGACTACTACTACTAATACTATCTACTACTACAACAAGTATACTCGGCATCAACTTTCTGTGGCAGCACAGCCAAGGCTACAAAGCCCAAGCACGCCTTTTTTTACAATGCTTCTGCTTGTAGTTCATGGCCGTTTTGTTTTTACTACAAAGCCTAATAAAATTACAAAAACAAAAGGTTTGAATGTGTTCAAAATTGTTATAATTATTATTAGGAAGCATCACCCGAATAGGTTTTTGTTATTTGCTGTGTCAAGTTTCTTTTTTTGTTTTCTGGTGCCATTTCATCTCTTCCCTGCCCAAGTGAACAACGATGGCATTGCTCGATTCCAGCAAGTTCACATCGAAGCTTATGAGCGAGCATGAGAGCTTGTTCATTAGACGATATGTATTCATCGAGCAGGGAGAGTCGAAGACAGCGTTGCACCGTTAATTATTTTGTTCCCCACCCATGCAATCACCGAGAATTTGTGTGCGAGTGATATTGACCCGTGTCTGTATCTGAACGACAACAATGATGTGGGGATTTAGCGGACACGAGGTAGTGGGCCTCTGGCTTTACTGGAGAACAGAGGAGACAATCTTGCGGCTGACTCTTTCTTTCTTGCACATTGGACTCGATTTCATACCCCTCAGATAATGTTCGTTAAAAAGAAAGTGGATTGCATAAATGTAGACCTTAGCACAGTAATTGAAGCTAATTCCTCAATCCTCAGCTTTAGAATAGAGTATGATGAAATCTTCCCCCCACAAGCCAAGTTGCAATCTCTTGGATTTTCGACCACTACAATAAACAATTACTTGGTGCATGCAGAAACAAAAAAAAATGTAATAGCTGCTTGTGCTTCTGTCAATAATGAAGAGGCAGGCGTAGGAATTGCGTCTGATTTCCTCGGCTGGTCTTTTTCAGTAAGGCTTCCAGATTTCACTCCTATATTTGAAGGCGAGCTAGTAGCTATTATTTTAGCTCTTCGTAAAATTCCTACGACCAAGACCAGTGCAATCATCTTAACAGACTCACTTTCTGTGTGTGCAGCTCTGACAACCTCCGAACAATCTCGTGCCCTAGCAGCATTCCACACATCAGCACCGCCGCATTTAAAACTCCTAAAATTAGTGTGGGTCTCAGGTCACTGCAGATTACAATTAAATGAATTGGCAGACTTTTTGGCACGAGCATCACTCAATATACCAGTAATTTCAGTACTTCCCGAGTTAGAATACTTATCAGGGGTTAGATATAGGAAATTTGCTATTTTTACAGATAGTTTAGAAAATATCACACAATGGACAGATTATCAGCATCACAAATTTTCATGGAAAGCCCAGTGGAGTCCGTCAAAAAAACTTGAAATTATAGTCTCCAGATTCCGGTGCCATGTCCCCCCATTAAAGTTTTATTTACACAGAGCAGGTCTGACATTTTCCCTCCTTTCTCCTTTTTCCAAAGAATCAGAAACTATTGAACATTATTTTGGCTCATGTTGGAACTATTCATTAATTAGGAAACGACTTTTAGATATTCCATTTGCGAAGCTAGGTTTAAATTTAACCACAGAAAATGTTCTAAATTTTGGTGCCTCTGTTTTGGGAAAATGTCACAGAGATGCATTCGATGCGGTGTGTAGTTTTATTCAAGACGCTAAACGTTTTTCAACATAAAGCCCACGTTAACAGGTACTCAAAAAACCGGGTTGAAAAGTAATTTTCAAATCTGGATCAATTCGTGACATACCAAATTAATCGAGTTTGGCAAAGCCAGCGTCTGGTCGGCTCCCAAAATCAAGTTATAGCTATTAGTGTCTACTTTATTGTTGATTCTTTTTTCTCGCTATCTAAATTTTTGGATTCTTTCTTTTTTTTATTATACTGTCCTCACTATACAACTCCCCCCCCCCCCGTTTTTGTTGTAAGCAATAATGCAGTTATCGTCCAAATGAGACTACATGTTTTTTGGCCAATACCCCAGAGTGGGTATGAGCCATGGATTAGAGGCTACAAACCAACAAACAAACAAGGCTCAGTGTTGGAGCACACGCTGCTTTCGCGGTCTCAAGGCGTACCTGTGATTTGTTCGCGTTGTACTGCGACACTCGTCGACCCCGCCTGATGCTCCACACTCCCACGGGGAGCCGTTCATCCTGCCCGCACGCACTTGTCGACGCTCCCGTGCATCGCTTCAGTTGTCGCTTGCGAAGCCTCCCTCCGGAGCTCACCCCCTCGCAGGAACACTCTACAAGGCACCGCTCATATCTACCAATGGCCACCACCAGTCCACAACAGTTACTACGAGACAGTGGTCAGGCAACCCCATCTCAGGTAACCTTTTTTTCACTGCTGGTGCCTGATCGCTTTGGTGGTGGAGCACATGAAGACGTCGACGACTGGCTTGATCGCTATGAACGTGTCGCCAACACCAACCAGTGGTCTCTTGAACAAAGGCTTTCCTGAGCCTATTTTCATCTCAACGACAGTGCTCGTACTTGGTACGAGAACACAGAAGGCAGTTTGTCAAAATGGAGTGACTTTAAAACAGGGATGATTGAAACATTTGCCAATGTCGACCGGCGCATTTACTCGAGCTACGGGTTCAGAAAACCAATGAAACGGTCGCAATGTCTGCTGAGGACATGGCCCGTCTCTTCCGTAAAGCTGACCCGCACGTGATCGACGACAAAAAGTTACGCTACCTCATGCGTGGCGTTAAAGAGCAAGTGTGCCCCGGACTTTTGCAGAACCCGCCAAGCACCGAGACAGACTTCATCAAAGAAGCTACGGCTATCGAACGGGCGCTTCACCTACAACGCCGACAGTACGATTGCTTGTCCAGCAGCACCCACATTGAAGTTGCCGGTAGGTAATCTGACAATCCAAGTTCGTTACGTGATTTAATATGAAATATTGTTCACGAAGAGCTGCTGAAGCTGCGCACTCTGGTCTCGGAACCACCCACAGCGTCCGTTGCTGAAGTCGTCCGCGAAGAAATACGCCAAGCGTTTTCAGCAGCTGATCCTACTCACGATCAGCGACGTTTGAGGTACGCAGCTGCGCTTCGCCGCCCGCCGCCCGTTGTGCCGTCATACCGCCAGCCATCGGCAGCCGTTCCTTGGTCGACACCGCAAGAAGAGACACTGCGGCGCCCTCCCATCGTGCCGGTGTACGAAATGCTGCCGTACAAAAAGCCGTCTCCCAAAGAGACAAGGAATTTGCGACATTACGAACCGTTGCGGCGTCCACAGCGTCGTAAAACAAACGTCTGGCGGACCGTAGATAAACGTCCGCTTTGTTGTACCTGTGGAGGTGTGGGCCACAATTCCCGTTGTTGCTGGCACCGCATCTACACGTTTCGACCTCTTGGGCAATGGTCTGACGATCGACACCCCAAGGACCTTCCTTGTCTCGGTTACATTTTGACAACCGCCGTGCCAACAATGACGACAGTGAGCCTGATTACCAGCCAGGTTTGGGAAGTCTACCACGCTGTCCGTCTCCGGCGTATTCGCCTTCGTCGCGCCCCCGCACTACAGCCGACACCAGTGGAAGGAGGTCGCCAAGTCCACGCCGGGGAAACTGAAGACGGCGACCTCCAGGGGTGAGGTTGCAGGCCGCCAGGGTGACGAATAAAGGTCCCGTTACTCTTACCACAGGACGCCGTAAAGCCGACTAGCTGTAACGCCGACGATTTTGTGACCACAGACCTTACCGTTTTTTGTAGACGGACAGCAAGTAACAGCCTTAGTTGACACCGGTGCGGACTTTTTTATCACAAGCGAAAACCTTGCCGTGCGCCTCAAAAAAGTGAAGAGTACTTGGACGGGACCTCCCCTGAGGACAGCAGGCGGCCAGCTGTTGATGCCTGTCGGAAGGTGTACACCAAGACTCGGCATCGGTGGCTCTTCCTTCGTGGCGACGTTCGTCATCCTCACCTCATGTTGCAAGGACCTGATCATAGGGATGGACTTCTCAAGAGAATATGGTGCCGTCATCATCATCCCAGACCGTTCAATTACGTTCCGCAACTGCCCTGGTTTAGTTGACTGTGCAGACACAATACGGAACACTTTACGTATAATTGATGATGATGTTGTCCCGCCATAGTCATGCACTCTTGTTTCGGTGGAAGGGCACGAAGTGTTTGATGGCGAAGGCATTGCCGACCAAATTGGCTCGCGGCTATTTAGCCATGGAATTTCAGTCGCACGAGGTATCGTCCGTCTCACTGGTGGGCGCACGAATTTACTTCTGACCAACTTTAGTGCTGAGCACCGGCTCCTTCCGAAGGGTACAGCTATCGCTTCGTGCGACAATATAGTAGAAATGCGAGGTAGTTTATGTTTATTGGTATTGAACTAAGCGCCTAATCAAGAACCAGAATGCGTTCTCGACATTGGCACCACTCTGTCAAAGGACGGCCGACAGAGACTTCTTCAGCTGCTAGCCAAATTCCACGACTGCTTTTCATCGACCTCACGAGTTGGTTGAACATCTTTGACGAAGCATCGAATAATCACCAAGGACACGACGAGGCCTATTCACCAGAACCCTTATCGTGCAGCTTTAAAGAAACGCGAATCTATACAACAAGTCGCGAAAATTCTTGAAGATTATGCCATTCAACCGTCACAGAGCTTCTGGGCGTCGCCCGTAGTGCTAGTAAAGAAAAAGAACGGCGCGCTTCGTTTTTGCGCGGACTACAGGAAGCCGAATCGGGTGATCAAAAAAGATGTGTACCTGCTCCCTAGTATTGATGACTCTCTTGACAGACTTTGACACGCTTGCTACTTTTCTTCCATGGACTTGAGGAGTGCATATTGGCAGATCGAGGTAGACCGAAGATACCGAGAGAAAATCGCTTTCGTGACGCCAGATGGTTTATACGAATTTAAAGTCTTGCCTTTCGGTATGTGCTCCGCGCCCGCGACTTCTCACAGGCCTATGGACATGGTACTTGCGGGATTGAAGTGGGAGACGTACTTAGGCTATCTGGATGACGTTTTAGTGCATTCAACCACGTTTGACGAGCATCTCAAAAAGCTGGAAATTGTTTTACGTGTCATACGGCCGCGTACCCAACATTGAAAGCAGAAAAGTGTCATTTCTGTTTCCACGAACTTCAGTTTCTCGATCACGTCGTCAGTAACGCAGGCATCCGGCTCGATCCTGGAAAAACAGGTGCTGTCGCACAGTTCCCAGTACCCTCGATAAGATGGCTGTCAGATGCTTCCTGGGCCTTTGTACCTATTATCGCCGGTTTATCGCAGACTTTGCCCGCATTGCGTCGGCCTCGTTAGGCTCTGTGGTGGGTGGCCGCCAATACTGCTAAACAAAAATAAGACCGGCATGCAAAGAGCCTTTCCCCTTCATACTGATCGTACCGGCTTAAAGCGGGTACGCACCGACGACATAAATTTTGTCAACCACCCAATAGAAGCATTTCCTTTCACATCATTCACTGTGAGAAAACTGGAAAGCAAAGGACCGTATGCCCTTTCGTATTTACCAGGTGTCTTACCAAAACTCGCGGCTGGGTTCAAGGTAACCATACGGCTAGCGGAGACCTCCTCCTCGAAATTCGGGACAAAAAACATTTTGAAAAGCTAAACGGCCTCTCAACTTTCGGGGACGTACCAATTACCGTAACACCACACAGACCAATGAACATAACACGTGGAGTGGTATCTGACGCAGACTTGACGTGACCGAAACAGAACTTTTGGAGCGGTGGAAGGGCCAATATATCACTAATGTGCATAGAATTATCATCAGAATAGATAACAAGGAAACACTAACGAAACACCTAATAGTCACGTTTTCTTTGAGTGAACTGCCAGAAACAAATCAAACAGGGTATGCGAAGGCCTCTCTCAGGCCGTACATACGAAACTCTCCTCGTTGCTTCTAATGTCCGAGGTATAGCCATGGCTCTAAAAGCTGTCGTGGTCGCCAGACTTGTTAGTAGTGTGGAGTCCTAGGCCACTTTCTGAAAACTGCAAACAACCACCACACTGTGTAAACTGTGAGGAAAACAATGCCGTATATCGCGCTTCTCCGCATACTGAAAGAAAGAGAAAGAGATCAATAAATTGAAGGTGAAGGAGAACATTTCATTTAAGACAGCACGATGAAGAGTCTTACCATTCTATGTACCTACATATGATGAAGCGACGCGTCAGGAAGCACCGCCACCCCAGACCCTGTCATTCATTCGGCCGCGCATAGCGAGCTGGTGGATGTGGCACCTGCCCCCAAGGCGGCTGTAGTCCAGACTACTCCACCTACTCGCGAACAGAGACTGGAGACTCCATGGCCCTTAGGTCTGAAGGCTTTGCCTCACCAGTCGAGGCCTAGAATTAGAACTATCAGCTCGCAGGTACGGACATGCAGTGCCTAAGAGGAGACATTGAATACGTTGGTACTTTTGGCGCCGAAAGAGCGGCGTGGCTCCTTGGAGTTCGCCAAGAGATCAAAAAAGCAGATAAGAGGGCCTGGTGACCGCCTTGTTACTTTAATTCAAACTCCCAACCTAAACAGCCACTCACTTTTCATACACACAGAACTACTTTACATTCACCATGAACACTCAATTTACACATTGGAACGTAAGGAGCTTTCTAAGACATTTTGATGACGTCCAGGAACGTTTACACGAACACTCACCAAAGGGGCTGTTGTGCAAGAAACACCAAAATTCTAAACACACGCGTTCTCAGTACATACGTTATTTTCCAAAAGGACCGTGATGATGCCATGACATCATCTGGGGTGTTGCCATTATAGTGAATCAGGGAGTTGCACGCACACACTTTCCACTCCGATCATCTCTCCAGACAGTGGCTGTTCGAGCGGTGCTTTTCAACAAACTGATCACAATTTGTACTCTTTACGTACCTCCGAGTTATCACCTACAAAAACATAACTTCCAGTTCTTAATAGACGAACTTCTGGAGCCTTATGTTTTCGTTAGGGACTTGAAGGTTCATAGCAGGCTATGGGGTGACTCTCGTTGCCTTATTGTTAATAAGTTGACTTATTGAACAGTTCCTTCTCTCGTCGAGCACGTGTCTTCTGAATCAAAAAGAACCAACCTATCTTAATCTTGCTAATAATACCTACTCCTTCATAGACCTAAGCATAGTATATCCGTCTCTTGTGCCTCTACCCCAGTGGCAAGTCATTAGTAATCCATACGGAAATGACCACTGCCCCGCAGTTTCAAGCACAAATATAGCAACTGAGTGTCCATCACGGGTTCCCAAATGGCTCACAAACAGAGCCGACTAAGAACGGTATTATAACATCACTCGTTTAGGTTGGAGTGACATATGTACTTAGAGCTTTGGTGCTGCTGTCAAATACTTCACAGTGGTTTCCATTGATACTGCACCAAAATGCATCCCAAAACGATTGCAAACCCTGGAAAACGACCTGTGCCGTGGTGGAACTCTAAATGATGAAACGCGGGCAAACAGCAAAACAGAACATGTAGGTTGCTTCTGAACTCACCGACAGCCACAAATCTTGAAAGCTTTAAGAAAATCAATTCCCAAACCAGGAGAATGCGTCAGCAGCCCAGAAGGGAAAGCTGGCTGAAGCTTTTGTCAGGGATCAATTCATATACGTAGGTGGGTAAAGTCTCGAACTTGGTTGGTAGTGTATCGGGAAAACAACTACACTCACTCCCACTCGTAAACACACACCTTCGAACTTCAGGCGAACTTACTCGGTGCACACTTCGTACTGGTGTCCAGCTTGTCAGATTTTGCTGACGGTTACCAAAAATACAGAACAAGCACAAAAAGCACAGCCTCGAACACAAATTAACTAGATACGAGACATATTACCAAGCTTTCAGCTTAGCTGAGCTCCGAACATCACTATACTCCTGCAGTGACTCCACCCCAGGTTCTGACTGTGTGGTGTATAAAATGCTAACAAACCTACCAATCAAAACGCAACAAACAGTACTTTATTTGTGCAATGCCATCTGGTTCTCTGGCGCTTTGCCTACTTCCTGGAAAGAAGCTACTATTATTCCCACTTTAATACAGGGCAAGGGCACTCCTTCAACTTCGACCTATAGGCCTATTGCACTTACAAGCTGCTTGTGCAAGCTTTTCGAACCAATGATGAACTGCCGACTAGTACAATTTCTTGAAAACAACATTTTGCTCGACCTAATGAAGTGCGGGTTTCGAGAGGGTAGAACTAACAACGACCAGCTTGTTCGTACCGAGGCACAGATCAGAAAAGCTTTTGTTCATAATCAATGCTTTCTCTCAGTGTTCCTAGATACCAAAAAGGCATATAATGCAACAAGGTGATTCGGAATACTAAGAGATCTGTCCCACCTTGGCGTGTGTAGCGGAATGTTTACTATAAACGAAAGTTACCTGTGAAACCAGACGTTCCGAGTTCGAGTAAGCAGCATTCTTTCCCAAACGTTTGTCCAAGAAAGAAGTGTGCCACAAGGTGGTGTACCCAGTTGCACACTTTTTATGATTAAAATGCCTTCTTTGTTCTTGTCCATCCCTCGCTATATGTTTTATTGTACACATATCGACGACATCTAGGTTGGCTTTAGACTTTGCAATCTGGCCATGTGTGAGCATCAGGTTGAACTTTGTCTGAACAAAGTCTCCAAACGGGCAGAAAAAAACGGCTTCCAGCTGAATGCCCAGAAAAGCACGTGTGTCTTGTTCAACAGGAAGAGAGGCCTTCAATCCGAACCAGATATTCAACTGCTTGGGCAACGTCTTGCTGTTAATACTGAACATAAATTCTTGGTTCTTCTATTGGACACCAAGGTAAGCTTGATACTACACATGAAGTATTTAAAAAAACAAGTACATAAAAGCCAAGAATGTTCTAAAATATTGTGACATACTACATGAAAAGTGACAAGAAGTTTTTAATGAATTTGTATAAAAGCCTTTTAAGTACCCGCCTAGACTATGGGGCAATAGGGTATGAGTCCGCGACACCTAATGCCCTTAAAATGCTTCATCCTGATCATCATTTGGCATCCGTCTCTCTACGGGTGGTTTTCACACTAGCGCCGTGGAAAGCCTGTACGTGGAATCGAACGAATGGTCGCTCCAACTACATAGATGTTACATATCTTTTAATTATTATCTTCAAGTAATGGCAGCCAAGAGACACCCTTCACATTCGACAAATAAATACATGTCAAATTCTTCTGTGTTTGAGAAATGGCCTCCTATAATACAGCCCTACTACTCCGTGTTAGGTACCTAGCGAAGTAAAACGATGTGCCACTTGAACACCGTTTGATGGCTCCCGCAGTATGCCTGCCACAGTGTCAGCGGCAGGCGATATATTTCGACGTGTCTTAGTTAGAGGTTACGAAGCGCGAGCCCATTGCACATATTCAAACAAACTTCTTAGAACTACAACATAAATACACATGTCCTCAGTTCTTTACCGATGCTTCAAAGTCCAACACATCTGGCTCGTACGCAGCCGTCGGGCCGAGCTTTTAAGAAGTGGGCATCCTGCACTCTGATACAAGCATTTTTACCGGCGAAGCTTATGCGATACTTGCAGCCATTAAAACAATAAAAAATCAAACTACAGAAGGCAATATTATAGGCAGATTCCTTAGGTGTAGTAAAAGCTCCGAAAACTCTTAAAACACACAAAAAGTCTCTCCTTGTCTCGCATTATTCGCTCTTATTCACGGCGTACTCATCCAAGCAGCATGTTGTGGTCTGTTGGGTTCGACGACGCGAAATACAAGGCAACGTTCTGGTGGACCAGCTAGCTGGATCCGCCAACAAAACTGCTATCAATACATTGATACCGATTCCTGCACTCGATTTGAAACCTTTTCTGAAACGAAAGCTGAAGCGTTACTGGCAGAGCACATGGCGCACACACACACAGGTAATAAATTTAATATCATAAAGCAGCGACTTGGACATTGAACGCCAGTATCAAAACCACGCCACATAGAATAAATACTTACAAAGTTAAAAACAGGGCATACACACACAACTCGTTCGTTTGTTCTGTCTCGTGGCGATCCACATTTGTGTGATTGATGCGGAGAAGGGCTCACTGTACTGCGCATTGTGATCCAACGCAAAGAATTAGACACGCTAAGACAACAGTTTGCATTACCCTACCGACAACAGATACCACATTATCCTGCAATTTTCGTCGGTAGGAAACCACTTTTCACATATAAATCGTTGTAAGCTTTTTAAAAGATGTTCGTACGTTTCATATCATATCACACGTTTCATATCATACTGTTACGTAGGGTAATATTTCATCCCACTGTTTATGTTCAACATCGACATACATTGATAGCATGTCGGTCAGAGTTCTGTTGAGGCGTTCGGTTAAGCCATTTGACTGAGGGTGATACGCCGTTGTTCTTCTGTGATCGGTATTTGTCATGCGCATCAGACATTGCATAAGGTCTGCAGTAAATGCTGTGCCGCGATCCGTAATAACGACGATGGGCGCACCATGTCTGAGCACTATGTTGTTCACAAAGAACTTGGCGACTTCGGCAGCTGTCGCACTGTACAAAGAGTCAGTCTCAGCATAACGGGTCAGATAGTCTGTAGCTACGACAATCCATTTCTTGCCTGCACATGATGTCGGGAAAGGTCCTAGGAAGTCCATGCCGACTTGTTGGAATGGGGCATCTGGAGGGTCTATTGGCTCGAGAAGGCCGGCTGGTTTTACGGCTGGAGTTTTGCGCCGTTGACATTGACGACACGTTTTCACGTAGCGCTGCACTGATGCGAGAAACTTAGGCCAATAGTACTTCAGGCGAATCCTGGCGAATGTTCGGCTCACACCCATGTGGCCGGACGTTGGCTCATCGTGGCATGCATGCAGAATTTCCTGTCGCATGGCTGTGGGCACGACTAGTAAAAACGTTTCGCCATTAGGTTGAAAGTTCCTCCTGTAAAGGACACTTCCTCGAAGGCAGAACGTGGAGAGCCCTCTGGAGAATATGCGAGGTACTTGAACGTCGAGACCCTGCAGGCGTTGTATAAGCGCCAGCAAATCCGGGTCATCTCGTTGTTGTTGAGAGATTTCGGATGCGTCGACAACGCCTAGAAACGGGAAGTCTTCCTCTTCAGGTACACTTGGATCGACAGGAGAGCGTGACAAGCAGTCGGCATCACTGTGTTTCCTTCCAGATTTGTATACGACCGTAATGTCATACTCCTGCAGCCTAAGGCTCCATCTGGCTAGTCGACCTGACGGATCCTTGAGATTTGCTAGCCAGCATAGAGCATGGTGGTCACTGACAGCTCTGAACGGTCTACCATAAAGGTAGGGTCGAAACTTATTTATTGCCCAGATGACTGCGAGGCACTCTTTTTCAGTAGCAGAGTAGTTTGCCTCAGTTTTTGAGAGTTTGCGGCTGGCATAGGCTAACACTCTCTCTTGACCATTTTGCCACTGGACCAAGATGGCGCCGAGGCCGACATTGCTGGCATCGGTGTGGACCTCAGTGTCGGCTGTCTCATCAAAATGGGCAAGTATTGGTGAACCCTGTAGCCGTTTTCTTAATTCATCAAAAGCTTTCTGTTGTTCATTTTTCCATGTGAAGGGCACGTCGTCTTTTGTTAGTTTTGTAAGAGGTTCCGCAATTGTTGAAAAGTTTTCCACAAATCGCCTATAGTAGGCACATAAACCCAAAAATCGGCGCACTGACTTTTTGTCTTTGGGTGTAGGGAACCTCTGAACAGCGGCTGTTTTTTCTGGATCTGGACGAACACCGTCAGAACTAATGACATGTCCAAGGAATCTCAGCTCTTTTAAGCAGAAGTGGCATTTTTCTGGTTTGATTGTCAAGTTTGCTGAACGGATGGCTTGTAATACAGTGCGAAGTCGCTCTAGATGTTTGTCGAACGTTGCAGAGAATACCATCACGTCATCCAAATACACCAGGCATGACTGCCATTTCAATCCCGCGAGGACAGTGTCCATCATTCGCTGGAACGTCGCTGGCGCGGAACAGAGGCCGAATGAAAGCGCTTTGAATTCGTAGAGGCCATCTGGTGTTACGAATGCCGTTTTTTCACGGTCCCGCTCGTCTACCTCTATTTGCCAATATCCGCTTTTCAGATCCAAGGAGGAGAAAAACTTTGCGGATCGCAGCCGATCTAGTGTATCGTCAATACGTGGCAAGGGGTATACATCTCGTTTAGTTACACTGTTGAGTTTTCGGTAGTCGACACAGAATCTAAGCGTGTTGTCTTTCTTCTTAACGAGCACTACGGGGGACGCCCATGGACTATTTGAAGGCTGGATGACATCATCCGAAAGCATTTCCTCCACTTGCTTCTTAATGATTTCCCGTTCTTTCTGTGACACTCGATATGGATGCTGGCATATAGGCCTCGTGTCGTCTTGCGTTATAATTCTGTGTTTCGTAATTGACGTGCGCTGGACCTTCGAGGCAATTGAAAAGCAATCAGAGAATTCTTTTACTAAGGCGTAAATCTGTTTCTTTTGACTGTCCGGAAGGCTCTGGTTGACGGTCACGGATGTGTCGATGTTGCAGGCCACTGGTCGAGTGGTTGACGTGTTTAAGCTGCATAGTTCTGTCGCCATACAGAAGTCGTGTAAGTAGGCAATAGCCGTGCCTTGAGGGATGTGTTGAAGTTCATTGGAGAAATTCGTAAGTAGGACATCTGCACGGCCATTCGTCAAGTGAACAAGACCCCGAGCTACGCAGACACCTTTTTTTCAAAAACAGCCCCACATTTGTATCCGCTATGCATTCGCGGTTGTAAGATGCGTCATTCTCTACGAGCACCATTATGCTGCAGCGTGGTGGCACAGTTACGTCATCATGAACAACGCGTAGAGCAGTTAGGCGTCCCTCAGATTCCTCTACAGGTATAGCTCGTTCAGTCGAAAACGACACGCTGGACCTACGCAGGTTAATTACGGCGCCATTAGCTCGCAAAAAATCCATTCCTATAATGAGGTCTCTTGAACATTCTGGTAGCACGATGAAATCGGCAACGTAAATAAAGCCCCGTATTTCAAGTCTTGCGGTGCATCTGCCAAGGGGCGTAATAATGTGACCACCTGCCGTGCGTATCTGCGATCCACTCCACTGTGTCACAACTTTGTTTAGCTTCTTCACCATCTTGTGACTTATCACTGAATAATCAGCACCGGTGTCGACTAAGGCATTCAGCTCCCATCCTTCTATTCTCAACCGCAAATCTGAAGTAACGCTTTCGTGGTTGCACCCGTTTACCGGAAATACACCGTCGTCGCCCTCAAGCCATATTGGAGGATCTTCGTAATTGATGTTATCAGCGGCCTCACCTCCACAGGTCGCTTGCTTCAGTTTTCCGGGAGTGGACTTGGAGAGCGATGACCAGGCTGCCTTGAAGGTGCACGTGGGCTGGATGACCGGTAGCGCATAGGCGATGGTGACCGTGACCGACGTTGGCGTAGAGGTGGCGAGTTCTGGCGCGTAGACAAGTACTCCTCAATTTCCGCTGGTCGTTCGCCGTTTCGGGGGCACGGTGCATACGACGGGAAGCCTCTTAATCCAGCCTGTCGGTAAGGGCAGAATCTGTACAAATGACCCGCTTCGCCACAATGGAAACAAAGAGGCCTGCGCTCGTGATCACGCCAGACGTCACTTTTTCTGGGCCTAGGCTCCACATAGCGATGCTTGCTACGTGCTCCTGGGGGCAGATAGGTAGCCAATGGTTCCCGTGGACGAGGTACGCTGCGTGCTGTAGATGGGAGAGGAGTCGGCGCCATCGCAACTGCTGCATTACTGTGTACCGTTGGTTGTCGGAGAACTTCAGAGTACGTTCGGATAGGTCAAACTGGCTGCAGCTCACGCTCTGGTTCTCGTATGACCTGCATCAGTTCGTCACGAACAACGTCTGTAACAGATAGTGCAGTTGAAGTCTGGGGCATTTGCAGTCTGCTCAGTTCTTCCCGAATAACTGATCTAATGAGCTCTCGCAGGGCTTCAACGTCGTTTCGCACGCCTCCAGAAAATAGCTGTGCAGATGCGCAGTTAACATTCCGGCTGTACTGCCGAGCGCGCTGTTCTAGTGTTTTTTCGATGGCCGTCGCTTCCGAATAAAACTCAGCAACAGTGCTTGGAGGGTTGCGGACGAGAACGGCGAACAGCTCTTGCTTCACTCCGCGCATTAGATGGCGCACCTTCTTATCTTCAGCCATGTTGTGATCCGCACGCTTGAACAGACGGACCATGTCCTCAATGTACATGGCAGCACTCTCGTTTGTGAGCTGGTTCCTGGATTGAAGAGCAGCTTCCGCTTTTTCCTTTCGGTCTACGTTCGCGAACGTAGCCACTGCTTGTCGTCGAAATACCTCCCAGGTAGACAACGAGGTTTCATGGTTCTCAAACCATGTCTTTGCGAAGTCGTCCAGGGCGAAGTATACGCGACGGAGCTTCTCTCTTTCGTCCCAACCATACAAGCGCGCCACTCTCTCGAACAGGTCCAGCCAATCTTCAGCATCCTCGTACGAGTCGCCGTGGAATACTGGCGGCTGGTGCGGTTGGCTTATGAACACTATTGCCGGTGTTACCTGGCTAGTCATAGTGGTGGCATCCATAGTTTGAATTCCCCTTGGTGTGGAGTGAAGAGGACCGAACTCAGGTGAGTCACCTCGAAGACGGCGACTTGCCCTCTGGTGTACAGGAGTCACTTCCACGGGGTTGATACGCTGGTCGTCGGGGCTACGCTGTCTTGAGCTCGCGGGGCTTCGATTCATAACCCAGCAACTCCACCAGAAATGTAGCGATGCTGAGGCAGACAGGCCAAAAAAAAACAAGCAACTTTATTAGGGCGAACTTGTGCCCACAAGTCTAATGACTATGGTCGTCGAGTCCAAGTAGCCGAGAGGCACAGAGTCAACTAACTTCCTCTTCCTCGTTGTTGGAGCGCACGAACGCGTGACGCATGCCAGCCGGGTCTTGCTGGTGTTCTTTCCATGATGATTGCGGCGGCTACTTGAACGTGGCCAACCTGTCGCGGCAATACCAAGACATTCCGTAGCACGACGTCTCCAGAGAGGTCTCCGCTGCGGTGGCTACACTCTACAAAGAACTTGCCTCGCGGCCCTCGGACGCAAGAGTGTGAACAATCGAGGCACTAGCGCTTATGCCATATATTTGCACCATGGTTTTTAATGTCAAAAGCTCTTGTCTTTTATTGACACTACTAACATTTCATGACATGATCATGCTTTTGTTACTTCTATGCTTTACCCCCACTTAGCGTGAGGAATTTTGAGGCCCCTATACAGCCGCTAATCACAATCATGGTCCACATCTCTTGTACCAGGAATTGGCGTTCTTTGGCCCTGAAATAGCATTTGCGCCACAAAGGACAAAGCATCATCAAATTTAGTATAACGTCATGTGGTCTCTGGAGCTAGCAAGATGTCCATGAGCACGCTATGAGCGTAGCATGTACCTAACTTTTTTATCACGCGCATGTCATAATTCTCATTTTTGGACGTTTCAAGCCTTTGTCGTCTATTGACGTCATTCGAATCTAATTTTGTGTCTGTGGAGCTCGTGAAACGGCCATGAACACACCACGAAAGTAGAATGTAGTTATATATGGCATGACACGCATATGAAGAGTATTATGTTTGGACGTGTCATTCACACCTCGTCGTTCATTCACGTCACGCAGTACGAAGCTTCTTATAATTGAAGCTAGCGGAACGGCCATGACCATGCTATCAGCGTAGCATGTACACATGTTTTACATGCACACATGCCGTGACTATCATGTTTCAACGTGTCAATTACCATCGTTGTGTATTCACATCACGTGATACCAAATTTGCTATTTGTAGAGCTAGCGAAACAGCTGCGAGCGCGCTATGAGCGTAGCTTGTAGTCATGCTGTTACATGACATGCATCTCATGTTTATCATGTTTGCACCGGTATCATAACTTTGCCATCCATTCAGGTCCCGTACTAACAAATTTGGTATACTTGAAGCAACCGAAACGGCCGCCAGCGCATCATGAGCGTTGCATGTAGTCATGTTGTTACATGACACGCAACTTCTTATTATCCTGTTTGCACCAATCACATACCTTCGTCATCCATTCACAGACTGCATTACGACATTTGGTATATACGACGCTAGCGAAAAGGTCGGGAGCGCATCATAAGCGTGACATGCAGGGATGTTGTTACATGACACGCATGTCATAATTTTCATGTTAGGGGCTCCCGCTTGTGTTTGCCATGCTATCATGCCATATCATACCAGTTTTTCAACATGCTATAGGAACTAAACCACCGCAAGAGCTGCAGCGCCATGAAATGTAAATCATGACATACATTTTAAAATTTTCCTGCGATAACTTGTCATATATGTGCTTCATACAGTCATGTTATGCCATACCTTGTTTGGTATTTTTACCAATATCGAAACGGCCAGGAGAGATAAAAGTCATAGGCGGATAGATAGATAGATATAAATAGATAGACAGATAGATAGACAGATAGATAGATAGATAGATAGATAGATAGACAGATAGATAGATAGATAGATATGTAGATAGATAGATAGATAGATAGATAGATAGATAGATAGATAGATAGATAGATAGATAGATAGATACGCTCAAAGTCGCTTAAGTTTGTCGCTAATAAGTACTTCGTCTTTTAAAAAGCTCACACAGCTCACTTGACCATGAGACATTTTGGAAGCAACATGGAGCAGACAGCAGTTTTCTTCGAAGATTACTTGAGCGCGAAACACAAGTAGCGATTTTCTAATGCACTGAAATCGAAAAAAAAGTAACGAGTGGCAGTTCCTGTGGAATGAACAGTCCGTGATCAAAGCCAGAAAGAGTGCAGCAGGTCATGTTCACAAAACACAAACTAATAAGCACTTGCGTGTTTTCTTACGAGAGCAGTAATCAGCCACTGGATAATCTCAGTGCTAATACACTGTGGGAATTATCATAGATCTGCCACTGTTTGAAGTTGAACAAATTGTTGAGCGAATGAAAACATCATCCTGTCTTCTAATACATCATCTGAAAGTTCACTGCTTCCTGAAGCCCTACGAAGAATTTCTTGTCTTGAAAATATCCTTTAAACCCTAATTTGACTTGATTTCACTGTCAGAAACTGGGCTCAGCAACGATGCTGATGTTTCTTATTCATTACCAGGCTCTCAACTTGAAGTTGTTAGCAGGTAGAATGTATCATCAGGCCAGTGCAGACTGTATCGTCGCATGAAGTTGAGTGGAAGTTTATATCAATGCGTCAGTATCTTATCCTGTCAGGCGCGACATTGTGATGAAGATGGAAGTATGTGAAACTCTGTTTATTAAGTTGAAGCTGATCGTACAATGAAAGGCTTATGGCCACACAAAACTAAAAAGACTTTATAAGTGTTGTGTGAAGGTCACCACTAACCAAAATTAACGCTTTGTTCAAGAGCTTGGAAAACTTATCGACACCTACATTGAACATTCAGCTCAATTTATCGGATGATATCAACATTGACATTGCTCGGAAGAACTATACTTGTATTCTTACACCGATTTCCTCAATCGCGAAAGTCTGCAGCAACCAATAACTTTTGCCGTTTGTATATTAGCTGGCGACAAAGTATACTTGACCACATGGAAACCAGCCATCCATCACAAGCACCAATTCATAAAGCACTATCACCTAATAGTGTTTGCTATATCATGTCCTACTAACCACACAATCAAAAATAGTCACACGTACATTTTAAAACAAGAAGCAGATTTTCCACACAGTGGCAAGTGAAAGCTGAAAAAGAATGTATTCTACAGGTTCAACAGAAGCATATTACAATGCAATTTTACCATTTTGCAAAACGCATCACGGTGGGCGTGATCACTGAGGCTGTTACAAGAAATATTTTGAAATGCAAGCCATAGAAAACAGCTGTCCTTTTGCGCTCTGTCAATGACAAGAACATGTACAAAAAGTTAAAACGACAACCACATAACGGCAACCTTGAGGCTCGGTACAAGAGATATCCTAACCGCCTCAATAAACAACTACAAACTTCGAGGCGTGGCTACTTAAGTTGAAAAATAGCCCAAGTTAATCAGAACAGTAAGATGACATGGAAAGTTATTGACGAAGCCTTCAATAAAAGAAAGATAAAGAACATCACTACAGTGATTATTATTGATAATATCATTATGACTGAGTAAACTGCTATAAGCAATGCTTTCAATTATCACTTTGAAATTGTAGGCACTCACAGGGGCGCAATTTCATGCAACAACACGTTTAGGAGCCTTTCTGGCGCAAAATCCATGAATTATTTTTTTCTTTTTTCGAGCAACCAATGATGAAATGAAAAATACTGCTTGCTGAATAAACACCGCGTAAGTAGGTGACGACTGCCTATTGGTTCAAATACTAAACCACTGAGCAACAGTTATAGGTGAGCCATTCACTAATGTCGATAGTTTCGTTCTTGAAACTGGTTGCTTTTTTTCAAAATTCAAAGTTGCAAAAATATTGCCCGTGTTTAAAAAGGCGACAAGATGAAAGTTGCAAATTATCGTCCCATCGCCAGATTGCTAGCATTACCCAAAGCTGTTGACAGTGCGATGTAAAAAGGAGTGAACATGTTTTTGAGAAACACAATATGTACGTACCTGAGCAATACGGCTTGAGTAAGGTGAAATCAACCAAACACGCTCTCTTAAACATTGTCGGAAAACAAAAAAACAAACATGAAAATGGAATTACTTACAATCGGTATTTTTGTTGACCTCACGAAAGCGTTTGACGTGCTTCACCATGACGTATTACTAACCAAACTACAACACCGTGGGATAGGTGAGACAGCACTGACACTTTTTTCCAGCTATATAAGTAATAGAGAGCAATATCTATACGTAAACGGTGTATCTTGTCATTATGCCTATGTGAAAAAAATAGAGGTGATCCACAAGGTTTCATTTTAGGGCCGTTCGCGTTCCTAGCTTATAATATAGATCCGTAACAACAAAAGGCTGTGTCGTTCACGCAGATGACACTAACATACTTATGATAGTCGAAAACAAAAAATCTTATACCACAAAGCAAGAAAAGCCTTGGGAAAGTTATCGTCTTCGCTGCAAGCTAACAAACTACTTGCCAAAAGTTCTAAAAGTAGCTATATTACCCTCTCCCAGAAACACTTCATTAACCTCAAGTAATCACCTTGAAATGAATAACACTGTAAGAGAAAGGGTGTATATTTGGGTGCACAACTTTCATGGCACGCTCACATACACGAGAAAAAATGTAAATTTACAGAAAATACGTATTCTTCACAGGCTACGCTACCTTTTCTTAATAAGGACACTGTCAACGTTATACAATTCTTTTATGCATTCAAACATCACATATGCTGTAGTAATCTACGAATTAACCTACCCGACAACACTGAAACCCCTCATACTAGCACAGAACAAAGTAGTACGTGCTTTTGTTGTCATGACAAGAACAGACTTAACTTCATCTCCTTATAGACTCCAAGACATACACCCTGTCACAGTTGTTCCAGCTTATCTTCTGTAATTAGCTGCCTAGAAACTTCTGCATAACGTTGTTCAATATCTATCAGTTGCACGGGCATATCGAACGCCCACATATTTTTTAGGTTCTACTTTAACTACATTATTAAGCATACCATACATAAGAACTAACTACTGATCACATTCATCCAGCTATATTCCAATAAAATTATGGAACGCGTTACCTTGTACTATCCCACAGTCCACATCACTTTATCTGTATAAGCTATTTCTTCACCATCATCTACAAAATTCTAAAAATCATTCCGATTTGTTGCGTCAATAGGTATTTTTTCATTAGTTGTCGAACTATTGAATGTATTATTGTATATCATTGCTATTGTATTTACTCAATAATTTTGTTGTAGCTCAGAAAACTATTACTGTTAAAAAGCGGGTCACTCCAACGGCCCTTCAATGGGCTCGGGGGTTCCTTTGTATAATAATAAACAGGAATTTTATCCATTTTATACACAATACATAAACTGATTGATTGATGGATTCATTCATTCATTGATTGTTTGATTGATTGTGCAGTGCACCTTTGATAGCTGCATTTCTGTAAGCTCACCAGCCCATGATTTTTCAAGTATACTACATAGGAACCTAAACAAAGGAATACAAAATCTCCACTACGACTCTTTCTTACGCACAAGAAAAAACGTTTATGTTTATAGCTTCTGTACCCGATTCGTTCTTCAAGACGAACAACTTAAATATAAAATTCAAATCTCTCTACACGGTAGCTACGTGGGATTGTTGGTAGGTATACACAACATTATCCTTAACAGCGTAGAAACAGGGCACATAATTATTAACACAACACTCCTCCTGGTTCCGCTTGAATAAAGCAATTTAGCCAAAATTCGCAGAGAAAAAATACCCGGAGTACTACCAAGATTTACAAATGAGAGCTGGCTGTCATTCGATATGTGCATGCACTGTCTCACAGACTGAAAAAGGCAGCTGGCAGGGCCGGAATTTTAGTTTCCATCTTGGCTCCAGAAAGACTGAAAACCCGCAGGAATGTCAATTGAGATGAAAAAAATCTTCAAATAAAACATGCAATAAGTAATAGACATCTGTCAATACTTGCTGAAAGAGCCGTATATGATATTCCTCAGAGCTGGTCCTGCTTCTACATGGGCAAACTAGACGCTGCCGTAATGATTGCTTCAGGGAGTATGCCGACAATGTCAAGCAAATGTGAAGTAACAACATGGCGCCACATAGTAAATCAACCAACTGCGTTCCGAATGTTCAATCAAGCCACTGCTATCAAAAAGCGTTGGAATGAAGGCACGCGTGTGACCATTGAAGCATTCACCAATAGTACGCAGGGCTCTTGAGGCGTTGGTTCATCGCTCATCCTATTACTCGATAAGGAAGTCGTATATCTTATCTGCAACAATAAAAACTACAAAAGCATCAAACACCTACTCATTTGTTATTATATATGTTACGATTCCTCTCTGGTGTTTTTTGAGCTATACATTTTGCACTGCTGCAATGAGCCACTATAGCAAGTCAGCGCCCTTGTTGTGTGGTTTATTTTGTGTCTCTTTTCTGAGCTGTTTCGAATTCTGAGCTGTTTCAAAAAACTAGTATGTTTTACACTACGTGTTTACTGGCAATCTGCGTTTTTTAACGCCAATTTATATTATTCTAGGGTCTAGTAAGAGTTTATTGACGTATTTATTATAGAAATAACGTCCGAAATTGGACACAGTCAGATAGCAAAGAACAGAACACCAGGCCTGCGGGGAAGGCTCAGCGCAGTCACATCAAAAGGTAGACGAGTCATCTTTCATAGCTTTTTCTAAACTTTCATCAGCTAACTGCTGCAAGCACACTTGCTTGGTACCCACTAAAGCATTAATAAAAATATTTTTGGGTGGTAGATTATCATTTGCTATGCCATTTTGGTCATTCTTCTCAGAAGGGTTGTCCCGCTAAACCCTTGCAAGGAATTTCGTGCCAATTGTTTATGCTGTGGCTGATGATCATGAGAAATTGTGCCTGAATTGGGTACGCGCCCCAGTTGTCAGAAAATAAAAAACAAGCTTTTGTAATGGGTAGGCGCATTGAATGACCCAATCGATACACTACTTGCACGGTGGGCCGGACGCCTCGTTGTAGTTTCGCTGTTCGCACCGCCGCGGTTGTTTAGTGGCTAAGGTATTCGGCTGTTGACCCGCAGGTCGCGGGTTCAAATCCCGACTGCGGCGGCTGCATTTTCGATAGCGGCGGAAATTTTTCAGGCCCACGTGCTCAGATTTTGGCGCACGTTAAGGAACTACAGGTGGTCGAAATTTCCGGAGCCCTTCACTATGGCGTCTCTCATAATCATAAGGTGGATTTGGGACGTTAAACCCCACATATCTATCTAGTTTCGCTGTTCTAAAACGCTTTATTCCTCATCTTAGTGCCATTGCTTTTCCGGCAACAAGCCTGCTTAAGGCAAGTTTGCGAAAAAGTCGCACCGGCATGGCTCAGTCGTGAAATACAGAGCTGACATGCAGCGGACCTGGGTTTGAGCTGTGCTGTGTATTTTATACTAAGCTTTTCTTTTTTTATTTCGTGATAGTGGTTACAGATAGTTGCGGCGGCGGTAGAGGCGTCTACGGACAACAAAGACGGTGCACGTGACCCAAAATGTTCCGGCATCTTTGACGGATTTTCTGAAGCTCTCGCACCACAAAAGAGGATAGATGCAATATTCATTGTGCCATGGTCTTTTTGAATGCATGAAATGAACACTTAAAACTTCTAAATACTCACAACACCATTCCTCACAATAAAATTACCTTAACGTACACATAGTCCAATATAACAAATAACCGGAGGTACTGTAAAAGCCTGGTAAACGTAAACAAGTGTCCTGAAGGGAAAATCATTCTGAAACGGGGTTGAGAGTATCAATGGCACTGCGCACTTAGCAGCTTTTTCTCGCATGACAGATCCCGAAAGACCTCGGCTTCTGCTTGTTCACATTTGTTTCGGGAAATTGAGCCAGTTGTTTCATGCCCTTTGTTTAAGTCTATGCCTGAAGCTTCGAGGATTACGTGGAAAAAATTTGTCATGGTGGTTGGATCAGTTGCCGACTTTGGAAAGACTTTCTTCTTCAACCACGCCGTGGCTTGTTAGGATTAAGGTTAGGCTCAGCTAAGCCTAACGCTCGACGGCGCGTTTTAGGTATTCAAGATGGCTATGCAAGTAACTGCGCAAGGGGAGTACATTTCTTTTGTACAATTCCAACGTTCTGGGTGGACAACGGCGCTTTCTATGCGTAAATCAACCAAAGAATCCATGGTGGGCGCTGAAGTTCGATGCCCTTGACATGAAAAAAGCGATAGCACCCAATCTCCCACCAACGTTAAGAAACGCCTCGCCAACGCGTCAGGGCTTATTCACCTACCAATGCAGCATTTTCGAATCATTGTTCGGCTCCTGGGGAGACCTGAACGTTAATAATACCAGCAGCGTCTAGATTTCTTAAGCTCTTATGACATCGGCACCTTTTTCCACTGTGGATATCACAGAAGACATCATTTGTTCTAATTCTATGCAAAACATTGTTGTGATTAGTACGCCATCGCAAGCCGACGTTAAGGCCTACGTAATTTTGCAGGCTGTTACCATTAATACCGCAGGCTTCAAGGTTAGCTCATACATTGCTGTGCCCGAAAACACATGCATAGGCATCATCAGAAACATTGATATGGATATTAACGATGAAAATCTCAGAAGACATATTATTCAGCCGAAGAATCTCATTGTTCTCTAGGTCTGGTGAAATAAAGATTCTACCACAGTCATCATCTTTTTAGAAGAACTTTCAGTCCAAATTTTTGTCATGTGCAGTACCAGCATAGTCAAGTGCACCCTCTATCAACGCCACACAGCCGTCTGCTACGCCTGTGGTAGACTCGGCCACCAAGCTGACATGTGCCCCACTCCAGGAAATACCATCTACCGGGGTTGCTGCGGAATGACCTCCCCTGGCGACCACACGCTTGCTCGCCGAAGTGCTCCTTCTGTGAAGGGCCTCATTGAACGGTCGATAGAACCTGTAGACAAAGATTCGAGATAGCTTTCATCGTCAGACAGTGAAGAAAGGAGCAACGCGCCTTTGACAATAACTTCACACCGATACATGAGCTGTCCGAAGCAGCCGAAATTTCCAGGTCCCAGTCGAGAAGCTCGAGGGAGGGCTTTCGATCCAGGAATGGTCCCCGATCCACAAGCCTTTCCCAGCCCAGGAGCTGTTCCCGATCAAGGGGCCTGGCCTTCAGTATTCGGGTGCCTGCTGCCACGACGATAGAGTGGGCTAATCGTGTAAAAGTATCCCAGAAAAAGGTAACAGGGCATGCCACCAGGGCAGAAAAATGATAGCATAATTTAGCTGGAAAGAAAAGCGGTGCTCTAAAGGAGGTGATTGCGCAACTTAGGATCGAGATGGTCACACTTAAGGATGCTGATAACGCTACGAGTGAGGCTCTACAACTTCCTCAGGTAAATAGACACGAAACGCCCGCGTGAAGACGCCGATGGTAACGCCTACGGAAACGCCCGTTGAAACGCCCATAGAAACGCCCACCGAAACGCCTGTAAAGTTCTGTGTTGTTCGTACAGCGAAAAAGAGCGCTTTGACGAGGACCTCACACGATGATGAACCACATGGTTTTCAGAGGGAGATAAGAGACACGTTCCAGTCATTTACCGAAATGGTCGCATTGGTTCATAATAACGTCGTACTACCTTGGCGGACAAGTTCAACGCACCGGATGCTAAGGTCAATGCGTTGGACGCTAACTTTTGTGCAACGGACGCTAAGGTCTATGTGCTCAAACGCGGGCGCATATCTTTCGAGCCTAACTATGGCGGGTCCGCTTAAAGAGTTCATGATTTGGCAGTGGTACTACTGGAGATTCACCACTAAAAGGCGGTCTTTGAACTGTTCGTTCGTTCTCATTCTGAAAGGCCGCACGTAATTTTACTTCAGGAGGCACTTTCAGATTGTGTCATTCTGCCATGTTACAAATCTCATGCTGTTCAGTGAAAAAAACAAGGAAGCATTTGCAAGCTCGTCTCTAAAACCTTTCTCTCGCACGATCTTTCTATGAACACCAGTAAAGTGAAACACTCATTGGTCCAAATTATTCTGGGGATCAGTTCAAGAGTAGTGCTGTTATTCATTCATACTTATAGTTCGCCAAATGACTACAGAGAATTGTTTGCGGTGCTCTTGAGTAGGGCTGCCACCAGAGCCGGTATCTTCCCGCTTAGGGTAGCAGAAAACATCAACGCTCCTCATCAGGCTTGGGGTTATCTATGGTCATCCTGCAAAGGCGAGAATTCGTGGCAAGCCGCGGTGCACCTGCACCTCACCCTGGCAACGGACCCAGCATTTCCGATCAGGATGGGTAACTCCTGCACGAGGTACACCACGCCAAATCATTCCTCTGTCAAAAATGATGGATCGGGTACTTCGCACAACTTGCACGTAGATCTGTGTAGTGACCATAATGTCCTAACTATCCATATTTTATTTTATTATGTACATATACTGCCAGCTTATTGCGAGACATTGCAGGGGTGGGTTCCAATTCGCTTGGAAATCTGGCATAACATGAAACACATCAGCATACAAAATGAACGCTAAACTGCGTCAATTAACCCAGGCAGCACACCAGCTTTGAATTATTCTTGAAACCATGTCGGCTAACATTGGCCCTGATATCAGTTCAAGGTCGACTTTTCGGTCAGTGCAACTTCTTCCGATGTCAGTCCGATATTCAAGCCAACCCGGGGCCGAAGTTTTGCCGTTGCATTTGCCAACATTCAAACAACGCCGGCACAATATACATATACTGATGAAGGTCCGTCCTTTCGCCGATATAGTTGCCGACATACATCCAGCATAGCGCCATTGTCAGGCCACATTCTTGTCAATTAAAGTTCATTATCAGGCAGACATTCACATTACGGCGAAGATTGGCTACCACTGGCTTGCCATTGATCTGCTGTTATTGTTATGGGTTTTTCGCTACTGGCATTCCTCAGCCGGTATACTCTACAGTACGCCCCCAGAACTTCGTCTAGCATTATATAGCAGCCACGCACAAGCATTGAGGTGTAGTATAGTTCAAGGCGAGCCCCGCCACGGTGGTCTAGTGGCTAAGGTACACGGCTGCTGATCCGCAGGTCACGGGATCAAATACCGGCTGTGGCAGCTGCATTTCCGATGGAGGCGGAAATGTTGTAGGCCCTTGTACACAGATTTGGGTGCACGTTAAAACCCCATGTGGTCGAAATTTCCGAAGTCCTCTACTACGGCGTCTCTCATATTCATAAGGTGGTTTTGGGACGTTAAACAACACAAATAATCAATTATTTCAAGGTGAATGACTACTGGACGACCTAGTGTAGAAACTTTGCTCAATTTCACTAAATCGTCCATTTATGCCTTTTTTTGCGTTGCCTATTACCCTCCGCACAGGTAGGGTGTAAGACTGTACAAGTCTAGTTACTGTCTGGGTTTTTACGCACATTCATTCTCAGTCTTGCGAGAAATTGTTACCTAGGCTCTTCCATGAAGTGTTAGCTGAAAAAGAATAACTAAAATACCTGCTCGGTGCAAATGTTCTGCACACGAGAATTCTATAAATAAGAACACCAGAACACAATTTTTTAACGTTATTTTTAAATATGCCAAGTCAAATTATTTATTTTTCTGTTCAGCTTTTCCAGTTACTGCTGTTCAGTAATGCAGCCCAAACTAGGAGACGAGTTCAGCAAGGCTCTATGGGCATAGGGTTGGCCAGGGCAGCAGGGGTGGGGTGATAATATAGAAGCTGCAGCAGGAGATGAGGCTATGATGGCGGGCAGTCCAGGGTCCTGAAACCAGCAATTAGGCAGGAAGCCAACCATCGCAGGCTGGTGCATAACGCTGTTCTGAGGGGCACCAGCGATTGGGTGGCCGAACTATGAACACGTCTGTAAAGTGCCTTTCCTAACCTCCGTTGAGGCCAAAAAACTTCAACAGCCACGTCTTGATGAAACGCTGAGCTTTTTAGACATCATCATACAATAATAGAAATAAACACCACAAAATAAGTTTTAATCTCTCAACATAACATATATACAAGCTGAAATATTGAAAAGCAATCACTGCAAACGTCATGTTGTACTATCCAGATCAAAGCAATAGGGCCATTATGAAAAGAAGTGAACAAATACTTCAACAGTCATTGTGCGAAATAATCTGCCACAGTCTACAATATTAGGAATAAGTTTCAATAAAAGTTGATTAAAACAAGCCTATTTGACTAATTTATAATTAAACTCAAGGTATTTCATGATTTCTAAGCATGACTTACAGGGTTGCAAACCAGGTCAAAGAGTCTTCAGCTATGGCCGATGTCTGCATAAATTTATAACGAGACAAGACACACGAGCACACGAACTTTCAGCTCTGGATTATTCTTGGGCACACGTCAACTAATACTACACAAGGGGATGACTGCAACAGATATACAACACATGAAAAAATTTATGGAAACCGAATTTCCGCGCTGCCTGTTTGGGGATTGTTGCAAGGCTCCTCTATAAATTTAAAAATGGTACATCTGCAAATAGTATGGAAGAGGCGCTGATGTTGTTTCCTATGCTGCTCTTTTCCCAATAAATAAACCTCAAAACATTCACGCCCTTTTGGGACCTGCATCGATCCGAAGCCATGTTTTCACGAGAGACTAGGAGTGGATAGGTGGCGAACCGAAAAAGAGAACCTGGCAGAGAGTTGCGACATAACTGAGCCACTCATGCGCAGACGACCAACCGGAAGGAGAGCACTCACCTGTGCCGCTGCCATGCTTCAATTTAAAAGGAACAGATCTAAAAGTCATTGCGCCAGTATTACTACATTGTGGTTAAAAGAAAACTTTGTGCGAAGGTTACTTTCCCATAATTGGCACTCGAAGACGGAGAGAACCTCTGCTACGCAGAGAGCGTTTATGCATGTGGCATCGAAGAGACAATGTTAAGCATTGATGGTGACTTCCTCGTTATCAATTTTTGCTTGTGTACTGGATTTTGTGCTAAGGTAGTACTGACTGATATGTCCATGCAGTGATGATACCGCTCTGCATACTTCTGCAGAAAAAAACTGAAAGTGGCAGCTGCGGCATCACCTTTTTTTCTAGTGCCATATGGACGCCTTCCCGCGGTATGTATGTACGTAGACGTTGATCAAGCGAACCACCGAGACAGCAATAGCACGGCTGGTGTCGTACTCCTATGCCTGATGGCATGGGATGGATTTCCGACCAAGGTGGCTGCATTTTGTTAGAGGTGAAATACACAAAACGCATGTAAAAAAAGATATAAGAGCGCATTGAAAAACTCCAAGCGGCCACAAATAATCCTAATACCCACGGTACAGCGTGCCTCGAAATATTATCTTGCTTGGCACATGAAAGCCTCATGATTCTTGATGTTGAACAGACACATTTATTCTATGCGGATGGTAGGATGAGAGAAAGCTAAAACCGTCTGCAGAAAAAATTACCGCGGTGACAAGCTTTAGCATAGACGGGATAACTTGTACACATCTAAGAAAAAAGGTTTCTTTGAACGGGCTGGCCGAACACGCAGAAGCAACTGGCCACGAAATATCCGAGATTAGGGTAGAAATAACGAAACGAAGGGAAATAAACTGGACTTCCGGGCTATATTGTGACTCTTTGACAATTCAGTCCCACTTTCAGATATACATAATCGAACTGGTCGCACATTCATTTTTCTTTGTGAACGAGGCTCCCATCCAGAAACTGAAACATTTTGCTCTTGTGTGAACAACAATGATCTGTGCGTCTTTCAACATCATGGGCTTGAAATAAAAACCACAACAACAAAAAAAAAGACAGAGGTGACAGTGGCCTGCCAGCGGTCGCGACAGTGGCAAGGCAGACGTAGCGCGCTGTGACATAATGCCAGTAACGTTTACTGCAACTTTCTGCTTTTTGTAGCCTGCAGAAGTTCGCACAAATGAAGTTAGAGCAATACAACGCTGTTAAATGTAAAAAACACAAGAGCCACCAATGAAGACAACGCATCCAACCGCCACCTTTCACCCTTTGTCAGAGCAAGGCGACATACGTGATCCAACCCAGCACACCACAGCTATTGCAGCGCTAATGCTTCTGGTTTAGGGCCTTGCGCCCAATGCTAGCAATATTTTGGATTCAATGATGCGGGTTTCAAAGAAAAACCTTCGAGAAGGATAACTTCGACGTTGAAAACTTTGAAGAACCACTGTAACCGGGAAGAGCTACAGCAGTCAATCCTGACAGGCTCATCGTCAGCACAATGGGCAAGACCAAAAAAAAAAACCAGAAGATGGCCGCACTGTGGAGACGCAATTTCGTACTCTAAATAAATCCTTCTGTACTGAAGTGAATTCAGCAGGTCAGTAGGCAAACGGTGTATCTTTGAGGTAAAACATATTGAATGGAGACGTACATGTTACAATAAGTTTTCAAACAATTGTGACGTTGCTAGAGCAGAAACCAGTTTTATATAACTTAATCTACCTTTTGATGCTGTAGCTTTGTGCTAGCCTTTTTTTGACAAATATATTCAGCTAAAAACGTTGTCACAATGTTGCCCCACACAATCAGGCAACATTGTGACAAAATTAAACCTCAATAGAGCCATTTGCTTTGCAAACACAGATTAGTAGAACATATAATCGTGCCAGGGAAAGATTTAGAAGCATTGTACCATTATTTATTCTGCTTCATGTTGATAATTTTTCAGCAACAGAAAGAAAACGTGCTAAAATTGTCACAAAGCAATCTCATTTTACGAAAGTACAGGCCTTCGACATCTCAACTAAATTCATTGCATCTCTTCGGATCATTCAGCAGAAGAAATATCATGATAGCCCCTGAATTGGGATCAAGAAACGGATCGTAATAATGCTACCCCATGCCCCATAAAGAGCTCATAACCCCTGGTAAGTCGCCTATAACACATGTCAATGACGAGGCCAAGTTCAATGAAGCAACAAGATGAAAATATCGGTGATCAGTTTCACAGAACCTCTAATGTTTTACTTGAAATTCACTTTTGGAGGCAGTTACAATCAAATATCCCTTAGAAGCAGTGTTTGCAGTGACTCAAGTCTTGCACGAGCGGTTGGAAATATTTTCTTAAATGTACACCAAAAATAACCAATGTCTCAATATACCCCAACACGCTGCACACAAAGACCTCTCATGCCACAAGTTAATTATGAGCGGAGAAAAGAAGAGTTGAAGTTTATTTTTGAATTTGTGATGTTCAAATTTTGAAAATTTATCGTATTTTCGCAACATTGGCTTGATGAATATTTCTGAAACTTCGTATCTTAGGTTTATCACACAGAGAGATGACAGTGCACTTAACCTATATGAGTTATTAGCTACGTATGACCCTGTACACTCATATCAATTTTACGATGCTACGTGGTTTTGTGTAGGCGGCATCTCCATCCACAAGGCGGCATCTCAAGGCTGCATCTCTATCCACACTTTTTTTCACGCATTTTCTCACTTACCAAGCATCGTGCTGCAGTGTAAGTTGTAATTCCGTGACTGTAAAATTGTACTTTACTAATATGCGAAAATATTTTCCGCTTTATTGTCTTTTAGAGATGTGCCGACACAATTTTCAGACATCGCAAAAGGCACAATTTTCGTGTCCTTGAAATGCGAATAGCAAGTAGTATTACCACTTAACACAGAATAGTCAGCCAGCATGCTAGTTTGATTCTAAAGCTTTCGATGCAAAGTATCGACAAGCAATGAAGTGGACATTATCGCGATGAGTCAGCAGGTCTCCGAGTTAGCAGATTGAGTCTTCTCTGCAGCCTAAATCACAGAAATAAGTGTCTTCGTAAATAGGGACAGTGCACTCATCGTTTATATGTACCCCGAGCAGATTGCTTGTCTGACCATTAGTACGTAGCGAATTGCCGAGTTTCTGCAATGTCACACTGCCGTGTCATATGACGCAGAAGCCAACCACCTAACGACGAAACATAAAGTGTCATCTAAAGGGAGATGTATTAAAAATATATGCGATGTTTTTCTAGGCATCGCAGCACTCTGATCTCTCAACCAATTATCTTGTTCAGCGCTACAATTCCTAAATATTTAGAATGCGCTGTTATGACCGTCATTAGCAGGTGCCATGCTGTCGCTGAGAAACGTAGCTGGGCAGCGCTCCTACGCCCGGAACCCCAGTTTCTCGGATCCAGCGGCGGGGAGCGACAAAAGGATAAGAAGACGGTCCGTGAGCCAATGTCCCTACAAGCAGTTCCTCCGGGCCAGCTTGTTTAGCAAGAAGGCGAAGCAGACCAACCACGCAGGTCGTGTCTCCGTGATTTAAGTATCTACTCCTTCGCTGCCCTTCCAGGGAAAGGCGGAAGAAGCCCAACCACAAAATTGTTCCAGGAAAGTACACCATTTCCCCTCTTCGAAGAGCATTGAGTTGGGATATGCAATAACTATTCGGCGGACCATGCGTTACTGACTGATGCCCTGTGGGTGGTGCTTTATGTGTGTGATTGGTGTTTCACTCAAGGAGAAAGAGCCCAAAAGGGCTTAAAACGACGCCGCAGAGTGTTGGACGTTGCTCTGAAGCATGTAACGATTCAATCACCACGCTCGTAGTTTGTTAAACTCCCAATCTCTCAATGCTGTATATATTTGTAAATAGTGCCATGAACCTGTTCATTTTTTTACATCCTCATCTTGTCAGCGCTCGTTTCCTCCACCTGAACTTCCGCCACGCTGCCACAAGAGAGCGGGTGGACCCCGGTCTGCAGCAACGGTGCTCAGTGCTGGGATTTGGAGCGACTACTGGTGAACAATGCAGAGAGCCGCAACAACTGGTGGCAACGGTGGGATACGAAGCTACAAGTGACAACAGTCGGCCCAAGGGAAGCAGCTGTCTCGAGACATAGATCGAGACGTATGGGTGAGTGCTTGGCTTTTCCTTTGAGTGAAGGAGCTTCTAAAAGAGGGTAAATCTTAGAACTAGTAGATAACTTTGCCGGAAGACTCAGTTTCGTCGTTTCGGGAAGTTTTTGTGGAAGTAGCGAGCATTCAGTAGGATCATGAACTTACGGGAGCTGCAGAAGCCGGACTTGTTGCTGTTGTGTTAGGAATTTGGGATCAATACAAAGGGTTCGGCACGAAAGCACATAATCATTCAAGTCATAAATTATTTGTGGGCTGGTGATGAGGAGCTCTGTGAAGCATGGGACCTCATCAGTCAAAGAAAGAGACAGCAGAAAGAGGTGGAAGAGAGGCGTGAGCGTGAAAGAGAGGAGCGTCGCTTAGAATGCGAGCGTTAAACAAAAAGACGGGAGTCTGAGAGACATGAACGTCGCTTAGAACACAAGCGTGAAACAAAAGGACAGCAGTCTGAGATAGAGAAACGCCGCTTGGAAAGCGAGCCTGAAACAGAGAGACTGGTGCATGAGATTGTGATCCACAAACAAGAACCTGAGTCGAGAAATAGGTCGGGCAGTAGTCCCCAGCAAGTGGTACCTTATTGCAACTTGAAGGCCGATTTCTGGATGTCTAGGTACATGCAGCCATATACAGATTCCGGAGATATTGGCTTGTACTTTATGATATTTGACTGGAAGTGCGAGGAACTGTCATTTGAGCGAGACACATGGTGTCAAAGGCTACTAACGGTTCTGCCCTGCGAGGCAGATGACGCTGTTGTGCGACTGAGTGAGCAGGGCGTGAACAACTACGAGGTAGTTAAAACGGAGATGTCCCGGATATTCGGAACTTCTGTCTGGAGAAAAGAAGAGCAGCTGAGAAAAGAGTCTGAAAGAAAGCGCTAAGCAGAAAGACAAGAGTCTGAAAGCGAGGTGCATCGGAAAGCGCTGGGCGTTAAAGTGCGTCAGGAAGCGCTAGAACCAGAGATTGCGCCAGAAAAGAGTCGCATATTTTAGAATACATCAATGTAGAGCATGTAGAGAATGAGGCCATGGCTGGTTTGGCAGTAAGGATGGTGTCGAGGGATGCTTCTTGCGTGGATGAGGAAGGTTCAAGCAGCCCTAATGGGCCAAATAATGAGCTGGAAACCGTCTTCGTGCCTTACGAGGACGTTTTGACCTCGTCAAGTGTAGCCATGGTTAGTGCAGTGGCTGATGAGAGCAAGAACGCCACGTTTCAGCAGTGCCGCGATACCATCAAGATGGTTCGCAAACATCGCAGAAAACGGAGGAAGACGCGAAAGCGTTCGGCACTGCTTAAGTCTAGGGCAGATCTCACTTCGTCTCGAGATAGACGAAAGGCTAGGCCGTTATTCCGTGTCAGGAAATTTCAATGGTGGCGTTCATGGAGGCAAAAGCAGCGAGCCAGGTGTAGAGGGGGAAACAGGCTGAGTCACCCCAACTAAACGCGCGGTTCAGTTCAACGACTACGGGAAAGCGGCCTTGCCCGAGGGGTCAAAGTCGAAAAGGTACAACAGCTAAGGCTAAGTACAAGGGGGGGGGGTGACCACAAAGACTCTATTACCCAGGCTTCCCCCCTGTTTCTGGCGTCCCTTTCAAAATCCCGAGGGGAATAGATCAAACTGTAAAATGAGGTGTGACAGCAGTGCACTGCTTAGAGTTTGTGCATCTTGTAGCCTCTGGCGTGCTCGAAACCGCCGGGACCGTGACTCCATCGTGTGCGATTAAAAGAACCATGAGAAAAGGGGGCGGTCGGTATGAGTAACTTTTGCACATTCGGGTTAAATATTGTTACTCAGTGTTGCATTGGAGATGCAAATTTGAGTCATTTTCATTTTGTAAGTAACGTGATGCGGAGTAAAGTTTTCAAAAGGAAAACAGCCGAGGTAAAAGCTGAAATTTGAAGTCCGTTAATCATTTGTACGTATATACCGAGAATGTAAAAAGGTGTAATTTTTAAGTGTTTCAAAGGTTTAGTGTAATGTCCTGTGCCTTCACTGCCATGTAGATTTGGCGTGAATTGGTATTTAAGGAAGAAGATATTGTTACGGGGAGAAGGCGTCTGAAAAATGCCTTTACTTTTGGTAAACAGGCAGGCATACAATATGGAGCCCGGTCTGCACGAGCTCTCGCTAAACATCGTCCTCTTTTCTAGAATGTTCATTTGTGGTGCCCCGTAGCATCACCCCCGGCGGCGAAGGCACCATCTCGGTGCTTGGCTGGTCTGAGTAAAATTGTTTCAGCCGATTGACGTGAACAACGTCAGAACACGATCGCGCGCTGGTGGCGTTAAGAGGTTCAATTTCATATGTCACGTCGGTGACTTGGCGCACCACACGGTACGGACCCGAGTATGGTGAAGTCAGCTTTTCGCACAGGCCAACTCGCCGCGACGGCGTCCAGAGAAGGACTGTGTCACCATGACTGAAGTGGACATCACGATGGCACGCGTTGTAGACCTGTCGTTGTCGTTCTTGCGAATCGATCAGACGCCGGCGAGCAATCTCACGTGCCTCTAGAGCTCTAGAAATCACATCGCGGGCATATTCTGACGTGTGGCCAACGGCAGGAAGGAGCGTGTCGAAAGGCAACGTAGGTTCTCGTCCGTACAGGAGGAAAATGGCGAGAAACCTGCAGTGTCATGCCGAGACGTATTATAGGCAAATGTTACAAATGGAAGGGCAAAGTCCCAGTCACGATGGTCGGAAGAAACGTACATGGCGAGCATGTCCGTGATGGTTCTATTTAGCCGCTCCGTGAGCCCGTTGGTTTGAGGATGATACGCCGTTGTGAACTTGTGCTTTGTAGCGCAAGAGTGCAATATGTCTTGGATAACTTGTGATAAAAAGTAGCGACCCCGATCGGTAAGCAGTTGCCGAGGAGCGCCGTGGTGTAATATGACGTCTTCTAGAAGAAAGTCAGCGACGTCGGTCGCACAACTGGTAGGAAGGGCCCGTGTGATGGCATGCCGAGTGGTGTAATCCGTGGCGACTGCTATTCACTTGTTTCCGCTCGTCGATAAAGGAAACGGTCCTAGTAAGTCAACACCTACCGTTTAAAATGGTTCGGATGGGATCTGAATGGGTTGAAGGCGTCCCGCTTTAAGGGTTGCTGGTTTTTTGCGGTGTTGACAGGATTTGCATGAGGCGACGTAACGGCAGACGGATCGGTAAATACCGGGCCAAAATAAGCGACGTCGAACGCGGTCATAAGTTCTTGAAACTCCCAGGTGACCAGCTGTCGGAATATCATGCAACTGTGCAAGGACAGTCTGACGCATATGTTGTGGTATGACCCACAGCAGCTCAGGTCCGTCAGGATGCATGCTGTAGCGATATAATACGCCATCTTGGAGCAGGAACATACGGAGAGACGGAGGAGTTGTGGGACCACTAAGCCGAAAAATTATATCTCTGAGGTGAGGATCACGGCGTTGCTGATCTCCGATGTTGCTAAACGCGGAAAGTGCCAAAGCGCAAGTAGACTCATCGCTCTCAGAAAGGTCTGCTGGGTCTACTGGATGACGCGACAAGCATTCAGCATCGTCATGGTGGCGACCTGATTTGTAGACAACCGCGTAGGAATATTCCTGTAGCCGTAAAGCCCACCTGCCGAGACGTCCACAAGGATCTTTTAAGGACGACAACCAGCATAAGGCGTGGTGATCAGTGACAACCGTAAACGGGCGTCCATACAAATACGGCCGAAATTTAGCCACTGCCCAGACGAGTGCGAGGCATTCGCGTTCTGTGATGGAGTAATTTCACTCTGCTGGCGATAAAAGACGGCTAGCGTATGCAATAACGCGCTCGCAGCCATGCTGTCGTTGTACCAAAACAGCCCCGATGCCGTGGCCGCTGGCGTCGGTACGCACTTCCGTTTGAGCGCATATATCAAAGTGGCCGAGAATCGGTGGCGTCGTAAGTCTACTCGTCAGTTCAACGAATGCTCTGGTTTGTTCAGGTCCCCACACAAAAGTCACATTTTTTTTAGTAGTTCCGTGAGCGGTCGTGCGACGTCAGCAAAATTCCGCACAAATCTACGAAAGTAAGAACAAAGGCCCACAAAGCTTCGAACATCGTTCGCAGAGGTCGGCACAGGGAAATCTTTGACGGCACGGATTTTCTCAGGATCGGGACGAACACCAGAAGAATCGATAAGGTGTCCAAGGACAGTGAGCTGCCGGCGGCCGAAGTGACATTTCGACGAGTTTAGTTGGAGCCTTGCTTTGAAGAAAACCGAAAGAATTGTTGAGAGACGCTCGAGGTGAGTTTTGAAAGTTGGCGAAAAAACAATGACGTCATCAAGGTAGCATAAGCAGATTGACCACTTGAAACCGTGAAGAAGAGCGTCCATCATTCGTTCGAATGTAGCCGGGGCATTGCATAAAACGAACGGCATTACTTTGAACTGATAGAGCCCGTCGGGAGTTATAAATGCCGTCTTTTCACGGTCCAGATCATCGACTGATATCTGCCAGTACCCGGAACGAAGGTCGATGGAAGAGAAATAATTTGCGCCACTAAGGCAGTCAAGAGTGTCGTCTATCCGCGGCAGAGAATACACGTCTTTTTTTGTAACCTTGTTAAGATTTCTGTAGTCGACACAGAAGCGCCAGCTGTTATCCTTCTTTCTCACAAGCACAACGGGCGAAGCGCAAGGACTTGAAGAAGGTTCAATGATGTCTCGGGCAAGCATCTTGTCGACTTCTTGCTGGATCACGTGGCGCTCGGTGGAGGAAACTCGATAGGGTCGCCGGTGTACTGGACTTGCATCACCGGTGTTGATTCGATGTTTTACGACGGTCGTTTGACCTAGGGGTCGGTCGCAGAGATCAAAGACGTCTTGATACGACGCAAGAAGGCCACGAAGCGCAGACACATGCTCGGCCGGGAGATCAGAGGCAGTCATTCTAGTTATGCGGTCTAGTGTACTGCGCGACTGAATACTTGCAGATGACGGTGTATCCTCTGTTAAGGCCGATATGTCGTAGTCGCCGGCCGGGGCAAGGGTTGCAAGGGATATTGCTCGTGGCAGCACTTCAGAGCAAAGTCCAAAATTCACAATAGGGAGACACGCCACGTTGTTCTTCATTGTGATGATGGTGTGGGGGAACGCAACATTGAGCGAACAGAGTACTGTAGGATTAGGTGAAATGACATATTCGCCGTCAGCCACAGGTGGATCAGAAGAGACGTCAATATACGTCACAGCTCGACAAGATAGGCGGACAAAGTCGGCGGAGCATAGCTTTGGCGGCGCAAGATCAGGAGGGTCAACGGCGTGTGGTAGGACGAGCTGAACAACACCAGCAGAACAGTCAATTAGGGCGAAATGCTCCGACAGAAAATCGAGTCCCAATATGATGTCATGTGGGCAGTGGTCTAGTACGTAAAACAGAACAGTGGTATGACGTCCAGCAACAGTGACATGGGCGGCACACATCCCGGTGCCCGCTGGTGTTGCACTATCAGCTACTCGGACAAGAGTGATCGGAGCAGGAGTGAGCACTTTTTTTAGTCGAGCACAAAGGCTGGAGTTCATGACTGATATGTGAGCGCCGGTGTCAATGAGTGCTGCCACAGAAGTACCGTCAACATTTACTTTAATCAAGTTGTTGTGTCCGGGTATCGTGTGTAGAAGAATTTTGGGTCGGGTCGTCGAAGCAGGCTCACCTCTAGGAGCGGCGCCCGTCAGTTTTCCGAGGACTGGTGGTAGGAGGGCGAGGGGGAGCGACGTCGGTTAGTTGAGCGGGACATGCGTCCAGAGGGCGAAGGAGAGCGGCTTGGTTGGGCGGGCCTGGATGGCGAAGCATAATCTTGTGCCGTGTAGATCGGCATCCGAGAGCCAGCAGGTGGGCGTCGGGTGTTGGCATAGTGCGACCATGGCTGCCAACCCCAGGAAGTGCGGCAATGACGTGAAATATGGCCCACTCGTCCACAGTTGGAGCAGATCGGCCTGTCATCGGAAGTTCGCCATTCTGCCGGGTTCCGGTAACGTGGGCGGTTGTTCGGTCCACGGGACATATTAGGTGTACTGGGCAGTCGGTAGTCAGGTCGGTTAACGGGTCATAGCGTCTTAAGTCCGGCGTTGGCCAGTTCCTGGCGTACGACACTCTTGATTAAAGAAATCGTGGTGCGAGAGTCGTCAGGGGCCTGAACTTGGTCAGACAGAGGAGATGCTGCCTCGATTTCGTGGCGCACGATGCGCACGATATTGTCGGAAGTAGCAGGGACTGGTGCCAAACGGGCGTCCTCGCAGGTTGATGTTGCAGCCGTGTTGGGAAGACGCGAAAAGTGGGGAATGATACGGCGACTTTTCGCGTCTTCGAAGCGTCGGCATTCATTAATAACGTCGTCTATGGTCGATGAGTTTCGATATACGAGGAGATTGAAAGCGTCATCGGCGATTCCTTTGAGGATGTGCGCGGCCTTTTCAGATTCCGGCATCTTGTCATCAACCTTCCGGCAGAGGGCGAGCACATGCTGTATGTATGTGACGTACGACTCATTGCCGGACTGGAGTCGGGACGCTAGTTCTTTCTGCGCAGCACGACGACGCCCGATGGGCTTGCCGAAGAGATCGATGAGTTTCTGCTTACAGATGTCCCAACTCGTGATATCTTCCTCGTGATTGGAAAACCAAACTTTAGCTGTACCGTCAAGGTAGAAAATAATATTGGCCAACATGAGCGTCATATCCCAGTTGTAAAGAGCGCTCACCCTTTCGTACAGCTGGAGCCATTCCTCCACGTCAGTACTGTCACTGCCCGAAAATGTGCCTGGGTCACGCGGTTGAGTCAGGACGACGGTGCGGTTAGTAGCAGCTGAAGCGGTGCTGTTGGTTGCTGCGTAGTTGGACGAAGCACGCTTGGGGTAGTCTCCGAAGAATCCTCGTGTTCGTCTTGATCAGGCATCGCACAGGCAGCCAAGGAACGTCCGCTGCGTAGAATCGTCGTGGTTTTGACTGTGGGAAGACCCGCACTCTCCACCAAAATGTTACGGGGAGAAGGCGTCTGAAAAATGCCTTTACTTTTGGTAATTAGGCAGGCATACAATATGGAGCCCGGTCTGCACGAGCTCGCGCTAAACATCGTCCTCTTTTCTAGAATGTTCATTTGTGGCTCCCCGTAGCAATATTAACATAGACCAGATGTTTTCGTGAAATGATTGGGCTTGGCGCGACACGGTATAATTGTCGTTACGTGCTGTGAGAATTAAGAGTCATCTAGTGCACGGTTTTAGCACAAAACGTATGCAATTGTTTTTAGGTGTTTTGCCAAGGACTATTTTCTGTAGTACACGGTGTGTTACAACGTAACGTTTGATTGAGAATTTAGACAAACTGCGAGGGGTTAAGCGTTTTGGTTAGTAGTGCCATGTATCTTGCAGCACTGTAGGAATGGGAGTAATGAAAAAGCTCAGGCGAGCCCAGCGGTTTTTTTTTTACTCAGAAGTGTTTGCATAAGCAGGTACCTTTAACTAAATGAACCTTTTAGAAAGCCGTGTTTGTCTCTTATGTTTGTTGGTTTTCTTTGGAGACGATTGATCAAAGGATCATATGAGCGGAACAGTAAGCTTTTTCTAATCTAGAGAAAACGAAGAGTATTTTGGCCACAGCGTAGGCCAAAGTTTCAGAAAAGCTAGATAGCTTAATGTCTCAGTAGTAGACAAACACATGTGGCCGTAAACAAAAACGGACGTTAGGACAATCTTAGCGCTCACTGAATCCGTAACCGAACTGAAGCTCTCAGTGGGACAGAACCGATGAAAGTGGTCAGTGATTAAAAGGAGCAGGCAGCCTTCTTATTAGCAAAGAGGCAGCACTGATTGTCGTACAGTTTTGAGAGTTTCCTATTACGACCGAGAATTAACAGTTCAGTGTTACGCGAGAGATCGAGGCATAGGTGTCATTCTGTCTGGATGACTTTGGCAACGAGTATGATGCGCTCTACTTGATCCAGAAATTGGGTTCTCGAGAGATGACGTACTGCGCTTCAGGAAAGCAGTGCGCTTGCCTTGTGTAGGGCATTCATCAGTGGCTGTGTTATCTCAAGAGGGCTAAATTTAAGTAGAGACAGTCCATTGTCCCCTTACGTGGCTGCAAACCGTAACTTCGAAGAACGGTCGCCTTTTGAGATGAAGTTTGATTCTTCAGAAAATATCAGTTTGACATTAAGTGTAAGGACATTTGAAAGGAATTAGGTAGACATTAAGTGTTTCACATTTGAAGGGAAACGCTGACGCACTCAGCCGCTCTTTCTAAGCCATTCAAGGGTGCTCTTGACAAGCGTATGAAAATTGATATTTTAGTTTTTTCGTGCAACATATTGTGCGAATGTGTAAGGTACCACATTTGGTTTCTCAGCACAAGTGAGTCCTGAGAGTTTTGAGTGTGAGCTTTTTGTTAAAGGTAGTAATAAAGAATGGTTTGAAACCTCTATTTTGGCTTGGTTTGTTCTAGAGGGGGCCGAGTGCTTCCTTTTGCTTGTGGTAGAGTTCAAAGGCGCTGTCGAAGTTTTCGGCAATTACTCAGACAATGCGACAAGCGAAGGCGAGTTCCTGGCGTTCAACTACGGACCCTTTCGTCCTCCGTGCGAGCAGTAGCGGTGACTGCTGCCCTCCGTGAGTCATCTGGCGATGGGGAAGCTGTTATTACCGTCGTTAGCAGGCGCCATGCTTTCGCTGAGAAACGTAGCCGAGCAGCGCTCCCACGCCCGGAACCCCAGTTTCTCGGATCCAGTGGCGGGGAGCGACAAAAGGATTAGAAGATGGTCGGTGAGCCAATTTCCCTACAAGCAGTTCCTCCGGGTCAGCTTGTTTAGCAAGACGGCGAAGCAGACCAACCGCACAGGTCGTGTCTCCGTGATTCAAGTATCTACTCCTTGGCTGCCCTTTCAGGGAAAGGCGGAAGAAGCTACCCAACCGCAAAATTGTTCCAGGAAAGAACACCATTTCCCCTCTTCGAAGAGCATTGAGTTGGGATATGCAATAACTATTCGGCGGACCATGCGTTACTGACTGATGCCCTGTGGGTGGTGTTTTATGTGTGTGATTGGTGTTTCACTCAAGGAGGAGGATACCGACAGGGCTTAAAACGACGCTGCAGAGTGATGGACGTTGCTCTGAACCATGTAATGGTTCAACCACCACGCTCGTGATTTATGAAACTCCCAACCACTCTATGCAGTAAATAATTGTAAGTAGGGCCATAAACCTGTTTGTTTTTTGTATCCCCATCTTGCCGGCGTTCATTTCCTCCACGAGAAGTTGCGCCGCGCCACTACAAGAGACCGGGTAGACCCCGGGCTGCAGCAACGGGTGCTCAGTGCTGGAAGTTGGAGCGACTACTGGTGAACAGCGCAGAGAGCCGCAACAGCGCCTCAGTACTGTTTTATGTGATGCCAACAAGATCAATCGAGACAGTAAGATTAGATGGTTTGGCAGTAAGTATTTCGGTACATGTACGATTACCTTATAAATTGTGAAGGGAACAGTAGAAACGAACGAATGTTGGATAACGGCCGGTTTTAAGGCTCTTGGTCACTCCCTCCGCTTATGGCCTAAGCAGCCGTCGCGCGTATATTATTCCTCTTTTTGCACAGTGACAGCGCACTGTGCGTGAGGGTGTCGAGAGCCAACTCTTCCAAGCACGTTTGTCCGCATACGCTTTGCATTTTAAATCAGCTGTCCCCGGACTCTTTCCTGTGCTATGAACGCCGTCCACTGGTAGGAAGCAGTGAAAGTGGTAGAGGTGCGTGTTGGCATAGCCTGGATTTCTCGGATTCATGCATTCGGTAATGCATACGCACAGGCAACGGTACAAAAGGCTTTATTTAAGGCTCGAACACATTATATAAGGTTAATTCAAAAATGCTTGAGGCTCATGCGTTTAGATTTATAATTTAGGTGCAAGTTACAAAATCCCACATGGTTAAAATTCTCAAAGCGCTTAACTATAGCGTCCTTCAAAACATATCGGTGAAATAACTTCCTCAAACGAAAATTCTTGACAATCTGAAGTTTATTCTTGAGCCATACTTTGAACATTCACTACTACTGGACTATCCGGAATGTGTGGACAAAGTCAAGCAGAAGAGCCGGTACATAAGGTTCTCTAGATCCTCCTAGTTAATCACGTAAAAATGTTAACGGATCCAACTGAAATGCCAACTCACTTCGTTCACAAGTATACACGAAAGAACTTCTGTTTAGGAACAATTTAGTTACCTCCACTAAAAGCATCTAGACAGAGTTTTACAAACAGTGCTTTATTTTTCCTTAGGTGCAACGAAAATATATTGGTACCAATTAGAACATTTTCTGATTATCCAATATTTTATCGTTCTCCTCGTTTTGGCGTGCTTTATTTCATGTCACAATGTTTCACATAATTTCATCTGCAGTGAAGAATGCATCTGGGGTTATGAGGGCTCTGGACTTTCTATGTTTGCAAGGACTCAGCGTGATCTGGTTTGGCTTGAAGTTGTTTTTTTCTGCTCTATGTGAAATTTGTGAAACTCTATCAGTACATAGAGTTTCATGTTCTTCACATTTGTGTTTTCATTTTCAACAACCAATGTTCCCATTGAAATTCTTATTACTATTGGTGTTACTCCTGCCATTGCGATTGCTCTTTGCACATACTTGTGGAAAACAATAGCCATCCCTAATACGTTTTGAATGTCACCTTTTTGAAGTACTTATTTCTTTAAGCACAAGATGTGGTACCTTGAACAAAAACGTGGAAATTTCATGCTTTTAAAGATCAGTGACTGCCGACATATGCATTCGAAGTAAATGTTTCCAAAACTATTTTGCCAAAAAAAAAGACAGAGATTACGTTTTCTGTCATTTATTCTGCGAGTTTGTGAAAGATGATGTGGCCTAGCCTTCTGAACGCGACGCACGATGATACATGCATGCATAATTGAACATTTATTAATTTATTCATTTCTTGAAGAGACAGATAGAGTTGTCCTATATGCTTCCTACCTTGTTTTTATTGCGTCGATACCTCCATGAAGTGTAACTGTAGAAATTGACTTGAGCATTCTTTGAGTGCGCTAGCCTTTCTTTGCAACGAACGGTGGCAAGTTGGTTTGGAGTAAGATTGGGGCGATAGGTAGAAGGACAGCCTCCTATACAAAGGCCCTAATGAAAGCGAGCATGCGCCTCTAGACTGGCGGCAAGTAGATGTATTTAAAACAATGAAGAGAAACAATGATTTGATTCTTATTGACAAACTTTGGTCTGAGATTACTAATGCTATAAGTTCCACGGTCATAATTAAATTATTAGCGAATAAAAATTAAGGTCGAAGTTTCAATGTTATATTTTATGCTGAAACATTTACAGTGGTGCAAATAGTCCAAAAAAGAATTGGGAGCAATTTTAGGAGCAGTAAAATGTTACTCTTCGAACACTAAAACCCGAATGTGGAGCAGTTTGCAAAAAAAGAATCAATCAATTTTTATCACGGCCAAATTTAGAGCAGCTTAAGAAAGGAGGCCTAGATTTAGAAGAAAAAAATATGTGTGTACACCATTCAGCATTTGCTAAATCATGCACAGTGAATATGAGCCCTGCTATTTGAACGAAAATAGTATTTTTTAATAACCCCCCTCAGCAAACAATGACGAGGTCCACATAAGACGTCGCAATGCCTGTGAAAGTCTCGACAGAGTCTGAGGAGTCAAATGTGGATCCCCCAAGATGGTGACTGTGAGATTCATAAAAATGAGAAAAAAGAAACTCTTTGACTTTTTACGGCTGCAAAGATGTCATATTGTACTCCAGATCATTTTGCCAGTGCCTTTTTAGACGTCAGCGAGCATATTAGTACTTACAATTATGTGGTGTATACACGCATCACTAATTGAACATACTGTGCTGTGTCTAAAGACTACTACTATAAGCGCCTTCAAAATCTTATGACGCTTTTTCGCAGGTTACCCGTGTACTCTGGTGAAGGCTGCTTAAGCAGTTTTTGCACAGGTTAGAAGAAAACCAAAAAATTTTAGAACCACAACTCCCCTCTCCCCCCTTTCATTTTTTTATGAAGGGGTTAGGCTTAGGGCACAACTTCTTGGCTTTCTTGCAAGGCCTGTTTGACCAAGTAAAGTAATAACGCCACGTGCCTGTTGGCCTGGCAACGGCGCCGGATATTGCCTGGCATTGTTATGGTAACTGACACGGTCACGGCATAAACTAAAGCTGGAATCGTACAAACTCGACATGCTGAGAGTTTGTACACTTCCAACTTTAGATCCTAATGGTTCCTAAGATGCAATGGCCGCACTTGCTATATAGGTAATTCATTCTTCCCACGATTTTGTCTTGAAGTTGCGCCATCCCGCTGGTAAATTGCTGCGGTCAGCGGACGGACGGGCCCGACGCATTGTTACTTCATCTGGTTGATCACGTTTAGAAAGCGTCTTGACTAAATGAACAGCTATCACACAGTGCGGTTTGGGTTAGGGTCTGCACGCATAGATTGACGGTGCAAACTACAGGTGGCCAAGCTGGCCTCTATTTCTCGCTCAAGTTAGGGCAATTGAGAAGATTTCGAGGCTTCTCGCAAGGAGGTTAAAGTAATACTTAAATATCTTTGGCTGGTCAGGCATTTTAGCCCAGCGTGGCGTAATTACGGCAAATTTCATAATTTTGGCAGGGCTTGGCACACAAGTGAGGAACTTCATCAAATTGACATAATTGGTACAGCTGTTGCAGCTTTGCATATAGGTTTCACGTAGAAAATTTTGAATTGTTTTTTTTTCTGATTTGCACAACAATGACTCGATGAAATTTTTCCAACCTTCGTATGCTAGGTCGAGGGCACCTACAGATTGCAATGTAGTTCATTTTTATTGAGTAAAAGCTATGTAGGACCCAGTAAAAGCCTTCAATATTTCGTACAAGACTTTGGCGCGGGAATCTCGGTGGTATCTTCACCCAAATTTTCTTCTTGCATGTTTCCTGCGTTGCGAAGCATCATGTCACTGTAAAAGAGGGGTAAGAGAGTGCCCCTTTAACGAGAATGGAAACGTGCTTACTTTACCACAGAACTACAGCAGGAAATCAAGCTTCAGTTTTTAGGCTTAAGGCTAACGTTTTACTTGAACAGGGGTGAGATGGCTCAAACTAAAATGGATGCAGTTTTTTTTTATAGTGAAATTTCATTTTTGAGCAGAACCTTGCTCTGAAGCTGTAGTGGCTGGGAGCTTGAAAATACAAATTTTCTGCGACGTGTGTGCAACAATGCATATTTTATTTGCCTTACAATACACATAACACTGAAGCAGATTTTGAAGAAGAAGCTTTTAAACAGATTATCGCTAGGTATAAACTGCACTACCTTTTTTACATACCACGTGATCTATCTATTTCTCGTAACATGAAAAATATTATTTGAAAAGGTTTTGTTCAAACCTAAGTTCCCCAGACAGATTTGAAAGAACGCATCACAATCAAAAGAATTCAAAAATCGTGGTTGCACTAGAATCCTAATGACGTAACAGTGGTCGTTCGTTTTAAAAAAAGCCTAACATGATAGTGTCAAAAGCTTTTAACAGGCAACAAAAGCGTGCTGCACTCACGTTTTTGGCCACCTCATGCAGGACCACCTTCAAGAGCGCAGTGCGACAGCCGAGAAACCTCGCTCATCGACTATTTAAAGCGCGTGCGTATGGCGCTAAGTGATAAGTGAATGATACTGATAACACCTCTCCACACGAGCAACAATGCGTTAATAATACAGCACAAGTGGGCTAGTTCTATATTTTTTATTATCTATAAGTCATCAGCGTTGACGAGGAACTCTCGATAATACATCATCTTGCGATTGCCGCCCACGCTGCTCCATAACTCGCGCAAAGTGCTGGCGCTGCGCAGGTAAAAAAAAAACCGTGTCGACGCAAGCGAACTGCTGAAAGTAGAGAGGCAGGTCTTATTGCAAATGGAGAAGGAAACAAAGAGTACTAAGACACACTGCCCCCGACCAAAACACCAATCGAGATAAGCCTAAAACTTGTGTAGTGCAGGGCAGGCACACCTGCATAGACGCCTATTTAAGCGCTCGTTGCTAGCTTCGATTACAAAATAGAGCAGTGGGAAATCACCATTCATGAAACTGTGCCAAGTGATTGCTGAAGCGTAATTAGTCATGAAATAAGCACCGAGGTACCCGTTAATATTGTTTATAATCGTTTGCATGCGCGTTCCATCACCACTGCTTCGCATGTAACCAAGTGTTTCTCTCCACCTGCAGACACCGATGTACTGTACATCGCCTGCTATGTTTTTTAATGCAAAACTCAATGTGAAGTCGTCTCTTTGATTAAATTAGTAGGTAATGGGTGTCAACCGGGAATTAGTTGCGCTGGTTCTGCCGTTCACGAAACCCATTTCTAGAATCCATGTGCACGTGCAGAGCAGCCAGGAGACGTGTCAGACGCAGGCAAATGACTCCACGTTTACACTTTTTCGCTCACAGCAAACACGTGCTCGTAGGTGACCACACGCAGAAACGTTGACATGAAAGCCACAGGGACCGGAGGAACGCGCTCCGCACAACAAAGAACCGGACATTCAACCGCACTGCGCTCGCCACCCGACTCAGTGGTTTTCGGTAGCCGACAGTGGCACCAGAACACACAGCCTAGCTAGCAAAAGCAGCACGCTCAATGCGCGGCAGCATATTTCTGTGCAGTCGCGCATATTTGCAAAAGTATGAAGATTATGGCGACACCAAGGGAGCCTTTGTCACCAGAAAGGTGCGAAGTGAAAGAAAAAACCTAATTGGTTGCGTCGAATTTGTGAATATCACCCTTTTTTAAATGCGACGCATTTCTTAGCGAACTTCGGCAACTTTCAGCGTATTCATCTATCTATCTATCTATCCATCTATCTATCTATCTATCTATCTATCTATCTATCTATCTATCTATCTATCTATCTATCTATCTATCTATCTAACTATTTAGCCGCGTACGACTTCTAGCTCTCCTGCCTGTTTCGATATTGGTATCAATACCAAACTTGGTATGGAATTACATGACTGCATGAACAGCAAATTTGACTAATCATAACATGAAAATCGTGACATGGATACCGTGAATGTCATGATTACAATTTCATGGTCCTGTAGCTCTCTCGATGGTTTCGTTCACATGGCATGTTGCAAAACTGGTATGGTATGGCATGATTGCAAGGCGAACACAAGTGACAGACCCCAACATGACAATCATGACATACGTGTCATGTAACAGCATCACTACATGCTACGCTCATGGGGCGCTTGCGGCCGTTTCGCTAGCGTCACATATTCCGAATTCGGTATGAGAGTACGTGATTGGAAGACGAAGGTAGGCGACTGGTGCTAACATGATAATCATGAGATGCGTGTCATGTAACAACATGACTACATGCGAAGCTCATGATGCGCTCGCGGCCGTTTCACTAGCTTCACTTGTACCTAATTCGGTATTACAGGACGTCAATGGATGACGAAAGTATGATAATGATGCATACATGATAATCACGATTTGTGTGTCATGTAGCAACATGAATACATGCCTCACTGATGATGCACTTGCGGCCGTTTCACTAGCTTCACATATGCCGAATGTGGTATTACGTGACGCCAATGAATGACGAAGGTGTATGACTGGTGCAAACACGATAATCATCACACGAGCGTCATGTAAGAATTTGACAACCTAAAGCGCTCATATATAACAACCTACAACGTTCAATTTGCAACTCCACTAATACGAAATTTGATATCACGTTACTTGAATACACAACAAAGACAAATGACATATTCAAACATTATAATTATCCTATGCGTGTCATGTACACCATGACTACATGCTAGGCTCATAACGTGCTCACAGCCGTTTCGCTAGCTGCACACTTTGTATCACATTTGGTATCAGGTGACTACAACAGATGACGAAGGTAAATTACATGCCAAAGCGTGATAACCATGATATCGAGGTCATTTACGGCATAAATTACTTCCGCCTCGTAACGTTGAGCTGATTTTATAATGCCACATCAACCTTCCTTATTCGTGCTTTGCGTGTGATTGATTCCCCCGGTACATGGGATCTGCAATTTTTTTCTCACTGAAACTGAGGTTGGCTTCAAAATTTTAGCTTTCGAGGTTATTTCGGAGCGGTTTGGCCCAATCTCTTTGATTTTTATCCTTTTAAAAAAGCTAGGCGCAACAAAATGTATCAACAATTTATCAAAAATGTGCAATATGCACGGCTGCTCACCCCTGCCAAAAAGTGTTTGTTAGCAGTTGAGGCCCAGGTAGCAAAAGACTCCTTTGCCTCACACACAGCTTTTTCCAAAGTGATCAAAGCTGGATTGTCTGCCTCTTTGGTACTGGACACTGTGTGCAATTCATGTGTGCACAAGGTACAAAGCAGTGCTCATGCTCAAATCCAGAAGTTTCAAACAGCAAGTTTTTTAGATAAGGTGGTCACTAGATCCTGCGAGAAGGTGGTGAGCTATATCAAACATTTCAGCAAATGCGAAGTCTGTGATAAAGGCCATAAAAGCTGCTTGAGCCTACTGCCCTACGTTCACAACATGGTGCACAATTAAGAGTTTCGCATCCAGATATGATGTAGCAGTGGTGTGCATGGCTCTAGAGAAGCTTGGCAGCACTTTCACACTTGTTAAGCTCATGGTCAAAGGCAAAACCAAAAATAAAGGTGAATGTGGTCAGAAACATCGAAGCTTCTTCATTCATCGCAGTCAAGTTTAGGGCACGCGAAGGATCTTCACTCGGTAGACGGCGCCCGAAAATAAGGAAAATTAATGAAACGAGTCTGCCCAGACGCGGACTAAGCCGTTCTCCTCGAAACTCATCTTTGTCGTCGAACCCCGTGAGCCTTCGTTCACCGCACCTTGTGCTGGGGAGTCACCCGCAATATGGTAGCACTCTCACCGGGAGCCAAACTTAAAATAAGTGGTCGCTGTCGCAACACAGCTCCCGACAAGATAATGTGGCGCCATGCTGTAACAATACGTGCGGATAGCTGATGCTCCTAACCGATGCTCGGAGGACAGCAAAGTGTGGGAATGCAGAGGTGGAGACCCGTCTCTGAGCAAAGGGGAACTTTCGCTCCATTGGTGGAGGATCGAGTAGGGGTTCGTCCCACGAGTCTTTCTCAGATGTGACGAGAAGTATTTAATGAAGAGAAATGGAGAGAAAAGGAGCTTGGTGCTCGAGAACGAGATCGGGAAGAGGGACAGAGGTCGTGTTTAATGCGGACTCTGATCTAAGTTTCACACTACGTTGAGGGGGACAGAGGTCATGCTAAGCACAGACTTGGCTCCAAGGTATATACTACATCAAGAAGTTGGTGTCAATGTGTGGAGTATACGAAGGGCTCGGCAAGTAACGCCGACATTATTATTAATACATGCCAGGGCTTACTGTGTGGTCGGTTTAGTGGCCACTCCGGCCTTTGTTTGTGAATAAGTGTCAGTGTGTAAATATCTCGAAGTTTGCCAGGAAGTGAAAAAGCAGTCCAGTCCTTCAACATGTCGTCGATTCGAACCATTGGGATTACATCCATCATCCTAATCTTAAATCTCGCATTACAGAAGTAGTGCACAAGATTCCTCTGTCATGCATAAATTTTAGATTAAGGGGGCACCAGAGGAAATGCAAAAAGAATGTCTGAATACTTGATGGTGCAGCAAGCATTAGTGGAGGCCCTGCCAGGGTGGTCTAGTGGCTAAAGTACTCGGCTGCAGACCCGCAGGTCGCAGGGTCGAATCCCAGTTGCGGCGGCTTCAATTTTAATAGAGCTGCAAATGTTGTAGGACCGTGTCCTCAGATTCGTATGCATGTTGAAGAACCCCAGGTGGTCACAATATCCGGAGTCCTCCAGTACGACGTCTCTTATAATCATATGGTGGTTTTGGGACGTTAAATCTTACATATCTATCAAATCAATCAAGAATTGGAGGTGTGGTTGGGTTGGGGTGACTTAGTAGTCGAAAAGACAGTGACAACAGACCATTCAAAAATGGTCAACAATAGATTCTTCGCTCTCTAACATAGTTGTAATTAGTGTATTGAAACATAATGCATATAATAGAAACCAAATGTCAGCAAACTGTTAAATCAAATCCTTTCCTAACATACTCGGTCCTGTCCTGCAAATTTGGGTTGATGTCAAACTTCAGTTAGCAAAAAATTAGAGCTCACTCAAACATACTTCGCCTGGGGCTCTTTCCGTCCCACCAAAATTTTCTTAAACCTGACTCACTCGGGCTCAAGCACAATAAAATATTACTCACCCTTACTCACTCAGGCATATGGCTCAATTTGAGTATCAACAAGTCTCGACTAAGTAGACTCATAAGTTAGTTGCTGACATAAGGTGTCAAGTTAAAGAGACGACTATAGAGCGTCCGAACTTCAAAGGCCAATCAATCAAAAGCGATCAAAAGCTATCAATCATATAGATACGTACACAGACCAACAAGCAGGCAGATATTGTTAAGGTGCATTTAGCTTGCTAAAATACGCCCTGCTTTAAAGAGCAAATGACGACCAGAAGCTCAACCTTTCAGGAAAGCGTCACCTTGAGTCTTAAGCCTCTCTGGGTTCTATAAATAGAAACCACTTACGATACAAGATGAAACTAGTCAAACTGTACTAGCACAGGTGTCCAAGTGAAAGCCAACACACTGCCCTAAACAAGCTTTGGAATAGAAACCACAGCTCTACAGCACCAGAAAAAAAAGCAATTCCTTGTTGTCATCGCCGGCCGACAGTGCTTCCTGGGCTTAAAAAAGAAGCAATTGGAAAAACTAATGTCTTTTTGAAACACCTAACCACGCTGTATGGACCTTGTGTAGAATCTGCTGCCGTCTAGCAGACGCCGAGCGCCTTTCTGCCACGTTGAAGGCCAGGCGCGCTCTACCCGAGCAGACACGGAGTGTTCATATCAACGTGTGGTGGCTGATAGGGGTGCTTGTGTCAACACATTTTGTGTGCCATGCTGCTCAGACTGAGGAAACTGGGACGCTAAAAAGTAATTGAAGGAAATTAACCTTTATGTTATTTTATTTTCTCATAGCCGACATAAATGTCCAGATCTGTTGCTCACTTGCTGCTTTTAATTAGATGCGTGTTTCTGCTCGCCGTTCTATACAGATGTTGTGGGACAGCATAGGCACTTACATCAGCACGCTCTTTCGTGCTTTGCCAGAATGAAACAGTTTTTGCGCCATCTGGTTTCGGCACAGTCAAACCAGTCTTGTGCACGAGCTTCAAAGCTGCATCGCAACTACTCATTCTTGCCTCTGCTGCTGTTGACAGCATTTATTTGTCAATTACAGTGCGATAACAATAACATGATAGCCCTGTAGCTCCTGCGTGTATACGATGCTCAGCAATTTACTGATTGTGCTCACGCATGTTGCTAATAGTTACTTTTTCATTGTGAAGTTTACTAAGGTAATGTTTGGTGGTGTGGTTTGTTCACGTATTGCTTAACTATGCGTACTTTTCAAGCTTTTTATATGCTCATTCAGAGGTGTGGCGAATTTCAGAAGGATGACCCCGTGCCTTGACTCTCACCCCTGTTAATATTTTTTATACCACAAGAAGCCACGTTATCGCAAATGCTGATCTATCTTAATAAAACATATTGCATCCAACTTTTTCTGCCGCGAAATCTTAATAGATGTCTCAAGTGTGTCAACGCTGTCTGAAACTGAAAAAATGCTGTTATGGAATATCTGTTACACTTGACTGTGGGTGCGCTCCCGCTGTTTACGCACAAATGTAGTTTCCCAAATATTCATTAAACGATACACAACTTCCCTGCAGCAAAAGGTGTGAAAATGTAAGGTGGAAGTAAGCCCCCAAGGCGATGATGTGAACACAACTACTTTACGTCTACTGTGCTGCTTACGAGCACATGCCCCCCCCAAAGGGTATTCACTAAAATACCAGCTAATCTGCACCTACGTTATGAGTATGCTTTTTACTTTCCTTTTTCACGCGCAAAAGACTGAAAGTTTAATATATTTTATTTGTGTTTTAATGCCATATATATATAGCATACCTTGATGACTGCAGAAGCAAACCATTTTTTATTTTAAATATAGAGAAGGAGTAAAATTTTTATTTCATGTTTAAAGTGCGATAAATCAGAGGCGCTATTTTCTAAGCGTTCTATTTCGAACGGGGCAGAGATCAAACAAAAAAATGACATGAAGTCACACTATAATGGTCAAGGCTATTTCCATGCTCAAGAGAAGAAAATAGCCATGAAATGTGCATAGAATGGGTGTAAACCGCATAATGCTGATAAAATAGAAACAAAACGGCACCTGAACAGCATGAATTCGATTATTGTGAAATGATTGAGCCCAAAAAGCCTAATTGGCCTGTTTTGCACCTGGCTTACCATAATTCTGCTGCAAAAATTAAAACAAAACGACTCCTTCGAATAGCGACACTAGATAGCGTCTACTCAAGACACACAAATAAATGGCTAAAATCATGCCACTCTGCGATCTCAAGCTTTGAAAAACAACGCAAGACAATACTGACGTTGAGCTGCATTCGTTTTATAATTTTTCATGTGTTGAAACTATTTTTGAATTCTCGTAGCTTGCCTATGGGCTGTTTGCTCCCTGTTGTTCTTCCATTCTCTCTTCTCTCCCTTCTAAATAGAACGCTCACAGATGAATCCCCCACGTTGACATACGCCGTTTCTAGTAAATTACCCTTTGCAATGGTGTAACAGAACTTGCTTACCACAACTGTGTCACGCTAAAGCCTCCTTTCAACCGCCCTGTATTTTTCCTCGTGATTAGCAAATACTAAAGAGATCGTTATTTAAAATCCAGGGACAGCTTCAGTTCACTGAAAGGGCCCCGAAACCATCCCCTATATATTCTTTAATCATTTCAAGCAAACACGTGCATTATATGCAGAATGCTGCTTGATTAACAATTCTCCCCGTAGCAGCGCAAGAAGCCCTCAGAGCTCCACAAATTCCAAGAAACAATACCTCCACGCTTTTCGGGCTGGCACTTGACATCAAGAAGTTGAAAAGGACGTGCAGAATAAATATTCTGCGATTGATCAAGCAAGCATCCGGGATTTCAGGTAAGTCTGCAAGAAGCTGTCCCCACCACTAGTCCTTTGCCGTGATGCCTGCATGCATGCGCGTGCTTGCAAAACACGTAATGTGGCTCGTAGCCCAGGGTTCATACCGGCACAATTCGTATAAATACCGGCTGTCACAGCAGCAGTGATTCGCCGACAAGCACACAGTTGACAGAGGGTTGAGTCGCTGCAACCGTAACTAGACAGCGTTTGGAGCAGCACGACTCCGATTACGTGTGCCTCGCAAAATTGGGAAAGATGCTCGGAAAGAGGGCAAAACGGCTTCGGGAGAGGTACCAGCCGAGGGCAGCGAAAGGAATAACGAAAGGAGTTATTGCAGTACTTAGATAATCAAGCGCGTTTGACTCCGCTCTAAAAGCACCGTTTCAAAAAATTTTCACGGCTCCATGGTAGTTGTGCACTCGAGCACAATTTACCTAACACAAATGCATTTCCACCTCTGTGTGATTAAATATTGTATCTGGTTTTTGGCTGCATGCAATAGAGTACATATTGCGTGCAAGCACTGTTCAGTTCTTAAAATAACCTTTAGTATATGGCTGTGAGATTGGTAGCCTGGAAATCAAGATGCACATGTCTAGACCAGGAATGCTATTGCCACTGATGTCAACTGTCAAACGTGGGACTCTGGTGCAGCTTGGCGCAATCTACTATGACTTTATTTGGATGTAGCAGAAAACCTAGTTTGGCTGATTTGTGCGCAGAAGCAGCGTCGCTCATTGAGAAACAGAGGCATTTATATTACTAAAACCACATGAAGCTAATAGACAAGGCAACCATAAGCTTTCAGAAAAATTGTGACTTTAAATTTCTTAGTTCGTTTCCGACTCACCACGAGTGAATTTTAAGAGCAAAATAAAAAGTATTGTTGGGCTTAAAAAGCGAGAAGAAACATAAAAAGAACTCAGACTTCCTTTTGTTGTCTGCCATGCTAACCCCGCAAGTAGCAACATAATCACCACCACCACTTTCTTTGCGACGAAGTAATTAACATGAACGTTGATGCCACTTTTATTTACTCCTATTGATGTTACGAAGCTTTTAAACGTCGCTGCTTATTTTATGTAATGCAGCTAGCAGGAGACACATGCCTTGTCTAGCGTACTAACCTCCCATACAGAGAACTGCTTCTAGGTACACTGGGCCATGCCCCCCATAATGGCGACGCTGAACCCATGACAGGCTGCAGTAGTTGGCCTTGTTCTACGGGTCCCGTAAAGACGCGCTTATGCAAAATGGTGCGACATGTGCCACGTGTATGCACCATTTAGCTCACACTGCCGATTCACTGCACAAGTTTGACGTGCAGGCACATAAAATTAGCCTTGGTTACCGGCAGGGATTTTCTAAGAGACACCCGAGACAGGCTGATGACATAGACTTCCGTAATGTTGTGGAACGCTTACACAAGTGGCACATAAAAACCCTGAACAGAAAACGTTACCTCTATTCTACTCTGTACCCACCAACTGAATGAAAAAAAAGATCGATCAGTGAAACTCGACTAGTCGCAACTGTTCGATTATATGTAGGGTTTAACAACCCAAAACCACCATATTGAGACGTTCCCCGCTACGCCACCGAATACCAAAGAGAGGGAAGACCACTCAACCCCTTTGTCTATCCGGTTCCCTCTTGGGTATGTGTCTCGATCACTTCTCACATACAGCGATTCGTGCTGGGGCCGGGAAGTAAGTGACGCTACGACATGTTTCTGTTAACAGATTCATTTAATTTATTACTAACTGCAAACATCGTATACCCGCGCATGCCAACCACTACAAAGAATTATAACACAAGATTTAGACACTCTCGACGTTCGACACAGGGCAGGAACATAAAGTAACTGCAACAATACAAGGGTATGCATATATAAAGAAAACACACAAAGACACAAATGTTGAAGTTATCTATGAATAAAACCACGCAATGTCTCAACACGCCACTTCCCTTCCCACAAAGCTAATCTAAATAAGCTGCGTAAAGTCCGTCTAACGAAAGGTCCAGGTTGATGGGGGCCTCGGAGCTGGCTGTTCGAGTCGGGGCTCAGGGCTTCTTTTTGCGGTCAATGTCCAATTCGTCAGCGTCTTCATCGTCTTCGTCATCGTCGCCTTCATCGTGCCTCTCAGTGATTTTCATCTTAGTCCTCTTTCGTAACGCTCCATTCACTCGCTTCCTATCCCTAACTTTCATTTCTCATCGTACCGTCCTTGCCCCAGTCATCATCTCATCGCCTCTCATTGCTATCTCTTCGTACCGTTATCTTCCTTTTCCATTCCGTCTCTCTACCATCTCGAGCTCATCGCATCGTATCTCTGACCCCCCTCGTATCGTGTCGTAGTCCCTTTTTGTAGGACCTGACTCCGCCCCTCCGTGGCACCTAACCAATTGCCACTGTTGACACGACACATTTCTCTGTCAGTCAGAGTGTATCATCTTCGACGGCCGCCCCCGCGGCTCACACCAGTAGAAAACCCTCTCCCAAGCAAAGCCGAGTGAGTAACAATGTAAAAACTCAAGCCTCAGAGAGAGAGATGGGCGAGCTGTCGCAAGACACTTTAATTACGGGCGAACAATGGTCTCGATGCTTCCGACAAAGTGCGTCGTCTGTAATGGCCAACGTCCGGAGTTTGCAGTCTTGTGCCAAAATGTTTTCGGCCGAACCGATTGCCCCGGTTTCTGGTACTCGATGAGCCGATGTCGAGAACGAGTCTCGACGTCTCCATGCAGCTCGGTGCCTCCCGCGAAATTCTCCGTAGCCGCCGCTTCTTCGTCATTCAACGCCGCGGGTGGCCATCCGCGCAGAACGCAGTAATGAGTCCTGGGGCCACGGAGGCTGACGGAAAGTCAGACCGGATCCGGCACAGGCGCTGCGGCAGGGTCGCGTTCCCCGAACCAACAATTGGTGCTCTGCTGCTCCCCCATGCCACAAATCTGAAGGGTGCGCGCGGATTATTGCCACCGTACACTGTCACACTGTCTGTAGACAACAAGGCGCCGCCCTGTCCTCGTGTTTGTGGGGGGGGGGGGGAGGCTCTAGAACAGTAGAAATATACCTTCGAGGTACTCCACTCCGGAATGCCCATTCGTTAGACCGAAGGTTTTCTTTTCCTTTTTTTTCACGCGTGGGTTTAAGAAACGAGCGTAAACGTCTTGAAAGGACCGGGGTTAAGTCCGTCTTTGCGGGGACGTCATAATTCTTTCATCTTGCTGAAGATTTTTCCAGCGGAGAAATTCAAACACGAGAAATGCAAGCGCATAGCGCCTTCGGGTTGCGCAGCGAAATTGAGACATTGCGGCCGTCTTAGGCATACGGTATGCGAACACAGCACACTTGTGATCCAGCCCTGGCCGCAGCGCGTCGTTGAGAGGAACCAATCTGTGATTGTCGCTGAGTCGTCACCCACCACGAAGCAGATTGATTCTGTGTGTCTACCGCGCACAACACACTTGAAACGTTCAGAATCACCGCTGAAACTCGTAGATGACGCGTGGACAAAACACCCACTGGTCACAACTGCTCGTCGGATGGTTTGGCACGCAGCGTTTAGTCACGAGTGCGGAAGGTTCACTACCATGTGAGCACATCACACATTTCGCCTGCACTGTCCACTCTCGACACAACCAAACAGAGGATACACAAATTTCAATACGCTTTCATTCCACACATGCAAAAAATTTTAAGACCTTTTCGAACATTTCAAACCAAACGAAAAGCGGGATGGTGGGAGAACATAGGTCATACGGGCAGCAACACTGAATTACCCTCGCATACCATCTCCTGCTCGGCCTCTGCCGCACCTGTCGGTGAGGAAAAGGAACCTTCAACGCGAATTGTGTGTTCGGATTGGCTGAGAACGTAGCGTATATGCTGTCCTATACAACTGTGACATTGGCCGTTGTACATCAATACCAATCACGACGCTCCCTGCCTCCTAACGAGGTGCGGCACTTATGTGCGGGGAGATGCCATGAACCCATTTCAATTTGAACTTTCTAAAATTTCTCGTTTCTTAAAACAGTTCCTTTTTCACCTTCCTTTCCGACAAGTGGCGAGATCTAGGTAACCTCAAATTCACTGACTATATATTTTTCCCCTTTATTAGGCGTTATTCCCAAGTGGTACCACTCACTCAGTGATCAACATCAGATGCCGCATACAACACAAAACCACAATAACAGAGCGAACTACCTGCCTCAATTCAAAACACAATCAACAAAACAAAACAAGTGTACAAGTAAAAGCAAAACAAAATAAAAAAACTTAAACTTCGACACAAGGTCTCCACTAAAGGGACAAGCTCAATGACCGAGCAGAAATCGTAGAACATAAAATGGCATACAACATTGCGTGTTCTTTCAATCCTAGCCGATCCCCGAGCGCTCAGCGTCTACCCGTATACTGACCTCTTCACCGACTCTGAGTCTCGGACCCTCGTTGGATGGTCCGAACTTCCACCTACTCAACTCAGTCGCGGACTGGGGCATATGCGAAGCTATAATTTAAGACCACCACTGCGCATGCCCGGGTTTGCTGCGGTGTACATCGAGTGTGCTGCAGTTCCCCTTTGGCCCCACAAAAACCACCCCGTTGCAATCTAGGCATTCCTTAATGTCATCTACTCTGTCTAACGTTCGGTCTACCCCCATGTCGACCAAGACTGACAACTGCATCCTCAGAAAACCCATTCTCATTCAACTCCATATCTGCTACTCCTACTGGTAATGCCTCATCTTCTCGTGGGACCTTCGAGGTAGAAACCGCAGATAAACCGTCTGTATGCGCTCCAGCAACCCTGACAGCATTTGTTTCACCCAGGGGCACCAGCGTGTCAGCGTTCGCCCCAAGCACACACTCGATCAATGGCGAAACATCCTCCTCGATCACGGAAATTACATTAACCACCTCCGCACACGGTGAACCACGACTCGTTTTTACGGAGCTTCTTTCTTCGCAAATATTTACGGTCGCGATTGACCTCTGCGCGTCACCGTCATGAGGAAGAGTTGCGTCTAGGTTTTCAGATTCGAATTTTGTCACCATCTCTTTGTCTTTGTGAATGCGGCTGCCACCCGTCGAATTCCACTTTCGTCGCCGGTACCGATAGCATTCTCGCCAAAAGTGGCCAAACCTGCCACAGTTATAGCACCCACCGGGATAAGGGAGCAGCTTCGGGAATTCCTGCCAATTCTGTTTCTATTTATTGCGTACTGCCAAGCTCTCCACTAGTTTTTCGAGGCGGTCAAGGCGGCTACGCATCTCATGAACATCCGTGTTCCCTTCTACGTAACGAACGGGTAACGAATGGCTCCTCGACACTTTCTCATTCTGTTCCTCCTTGACCGCTAAGGCAATGGCCTCGTCAAACGTTTTCGGGTCTCGAGAGAGAACAAATCTGCGAACCAGATCCCTCAGGCCGAATAAAATTTGCGAGAGCAATTGTTCGGCTAGAATTTTGTGGCGCAAAGAAGCTTTCACCGGGTCCTGATTATTGGAGCTCGCCAGGGTGGCGGTCCCGAGCATTCGCAACCGACTCGCTAATGACCGCACCTCCTCATCTGCCCTTTACCTCGCGTTTAAAAACCATTTCGTTTTAAAGATAAGTCGCTCCGTATCAAACCTTTTGAGGGTCAAATATTTGAACTCAGAAAAATTTCCAGCCGCAACGACGTCATCATCCCACCGAGCAAAATCGTGCGCCGCGCCTACCATCTTGCATCATGCTATGCAGACCAGCTCACTATCCCACCATCCACCCAAGCGACCAACCTGCTCCAAAATTTTCAAGAAGTCCTCAATATCCGGACCTGTATCACTTCCGTAAACGATGGAACCATGCTAGCTAACATTAACGCGCTCATTTCTAGTGGGTCGTCTCTGTCGGTCATCTTGGTAGTCTTCTCGTTCATTTTGCCCCCTCTCCTTTCCTTGTACGAGGGTGAAATCTCGCACCGTTACCCCAGCAGTAATCCTACCACGGCGACCACTTGAGACGTCCTCCGCTATGCCACCAAATACCAAAGGGAGGGAAGACCAATCAACCCCTTTGTCTATCCGGTTCTCTCTTGGCTATGTGTCTCAATCACTTCTCACATACAGGGATTCGTGCTGGGATCGGGAAGTAAGAAACGCTACGACCTGTTTCTGTTTACTGGCTCGTTTAATTTATTACTAACTGCAAACATCGTATACCCGCGTACGTCAACCACTACAAAGAATTATAGCACATGATTTAGACACTCGCAACGTTGTTCCACACAGGGCAGGCACAGAAAGAAAGTAACTGCAACAATACAAGGGTATGCATATATAAAGAAAACACACGACGACACAAATGATGAAGTTACCAATGAATAAAACCACGCAATGCCTCAACCGCCACCTCCCTTCCCGCAAAGCTAATCCAAATAAGGTGCATAAAGTCCGTCTCACGAAAGGTCTATGTTAACGGGGGCCTCGAAGCTGGCTGTTCGAGTCGGGGCTCAGGGCTTCTTCCTGGGGACAATGTCCAATTTGTCAGCGTCTTCATCGTCTTCGTCGTGCCTTTCAGTGATTTCCATCTTAGTCCTCTTTCGTAACGCTCCATTCACTCGCCTCCTATCCCTAACTTTCATTCCTCATCCTACCGTCCTTGCCCCAATCATCATCTCATCGCCTCTCATCGCTATCTCTTCGCACCGTTACCTTCCTTTTTCATTCCGGCTCTCTACCATCTTTAGCTCATCGCATCGTATCTCTGACTCCCTTGTATTGTCTCGTAATCCCTTTTTGTAGGACCCGACTCCACCCCTCCGTGGCACATAACTAATTGCCACTGTTAACACGACACACTTCTCTGTCAGTCTGAGTGTATCATCTTCGATGGCCGCCCCCGTGGCCCACACCAGTAGAAAGCCCACTCCCAAGCAAAGCCGAACAAGTAACGATGTGCAAACTCAAGCCTCAGAGAGAGAGATGGGCGGGCTGTCCCAAGACACTTTAATTACGGGTGAAGAATGGTCTCGATGCTTCCGACAAAGTGCGCCGTCTGTGTAATGGCCAACGTCCGGAGTTTGCAGTCTTGTGCCAAAATGTTTTCGGCCGAACCAATTGCCCCGGTTTCTGGTACTTGATGAGCCGATGTCGAGAACGAGTCTCGACGTCTCCATGCAGCTCGGTGTCTCCCACGAAATTCTCTGTAGCCGCCGCTTCTTTGTCATTCAACGCCGCGGGTGGCCATCCGCGCAGAACGTAGTAATGAGGATGACTGCCAGTTGGGTGTGTTGGTAATGGTTCATGATGAGACAAGCGCAAAAAATAAACACACTCAGAGAGGACACAGACAAGCGATTACTAGCAGACAGGAACTCAATCACAGGTCCCATTTTCTTTGCCATGTGCGGTGTTACATTGCTACACGAAAACACAATCACGCAATCAGTACTGCACCTCAATTTTTCCTCGTCCTTCACACGGCTTGCCACGGACCTGGCCACTTCCACCTTCTCGGCACGGGAGAGAACTGGTTCCACACAAAACTTGGGTTCATGTTGAAGAAGCCTTTTATGATGGTCGGGCAAAGCCAGATCTCCTAGGATCATGGCCTTCCCTTCCGTACTTGTGCATCTTTCTTTCTTGGGTAAACTTCTTCGTGCCTGGTTCCACAAAGCCTCTGTGGCACTTTCTGACAGCCGGAGCTATTCTCGGTAATGTCGGTGTCCATTTCCACTCTGAGTGCGACAGGCTACTCGCAAGCAGTCTTTGAAGTACCGAACCTGATGGCTCCATTCCGAGGACAGTTGTTTGCATAAACGTCTGCTGTTTCCACGAGTAGGAGCCAGTAACCCGCACAAAAGTTGCACATCCGGGGGACACAGCGACGCTCGGTTTTACCAAGAGGCAATGCAAATCTCGCAAACGTAGAGAGCGTATAACGAGGTGATGGTGGCAGGGTTAGAAAGGAAGGCGGTGTTAACACATGGAAAACGGCCCTTTGTACTAGAAATTACATTAAGGATGACTGCCAGTTGGGCGTGTTGGTAATGGTTCAGGATGAGACAAGCACAAAAAATACAAACACTCAGAGAGGACACAGACAAGCGCTTACTAGCAGATAGGAACTCAAAAACAGGTCCCATTTTCTTTGCCATGTGCGGTGTTACATTGCTAGACGTAACATTGCTAGACGTAATGTAGCAATGTAACACCGCACATAGCAAAGAAAATGGGCCTGTGATTAAGTTCCTGTCTGCTAATAAGCGCTTGTCTGTGTCCTCTCTGAGTGTGTGTATTTTTTGCGCTTGTCTCATCATGGACGCAGTATTGAGCCCTGGAGCCACGGAGGCTGAAAGAAAGTCAGACCGGACCCGGCACAGGCGCTGCGACAGGGTCGCGTTCCCCGAACTAACAAAAGGTGCTCTGCTGCTTCCCCATGCCACAAATCTGAAGGGTGCGCGTGGGTTATTGCCACCGTAGACTGTAACACTGTCTGTAGACAACAAGGCGCCGCCCGGTCCTCGTGTTTGCGCGGGGGCGCCCGCGAGAACAGTAGAAATAATCCTTTCAGGTACTCCACTCCGGAATGCCCATTCGTTACACCGAAGGTTTTCTTTTGCTTTTTTTTAACGCGTGGGTTTAAGAAACGAGCGTAAACATCTTGAAAAGACCGGGGTTCAGTCCGTGTTTGCGGGAACGTCACAATATGATTCTGAGAGATGCCGTGGTGGAAGGCTTCGGAAATTTCGACCACCTGGTGTTCTTTAATGTGCGCCCAAATCTGAGCACACTGGCCTACAGCATTTCCGCCTCCTTCGGAAGTGCAGCCGCCAAAGCCGGGATTTGATCCCGCGACCTGCGGGTCAGCAGCCGAATACCTTAGCCACTAGACCACCGTGGCAGGGTGACCACAACAGTTTCTCGTGTACTTACTCGCAGAATGCTCGCGCACTACAGTGAGTGGTTGATTAGGATGCACATGACCGGTATGAACAAGAAAGCACTTGTACAGCAGAACAGTAACCTTATACTCACATAGCCAGCTTTGTCGCTGACGTTTTCGAGGCAGCTGAAATTTTATTCGTGGATCACCCGGACGACAAAATCATGGTTGCGAGAGCTTGGTAAGGGAGCGCCGATAAAATCAGACAAAATTTTTCAAAAATGTGGCCAGGGAATCACTCATTCACAACTAAAGTAATAATGCTTTGAAGCTCTTGAACAAAGTGATATTTGCCCTCGGAAATGCAGCGATGGTTTAGTCAACCAGCAAATGCAAAATCCAGTCTCGCTCAGCTTGGCGAGTTGTTATCATCATCAATGTAGTCGTTGCGGAAAAAGACTCCTAAACAGATTTTTTAATAAAGCAGCATGTATTTTATAGCTTTTATACAGCACCATCTGGCTTTATAACCAACAAAACAAGCTTACTACTTCTAACTAAGCTTGCATTGTGTGACACACAAACGCTTATATTAGCGGTGGGGTCAAGACGGTGACGATCTGCACATCGCTATTTCTGAGTCGCAGACCGTGATTTCGCTGATGTCTGCGCCAAAAGTTTGCTTGATTCTGCGCCAAACGCAACCTGAGGGGCCTGATCCCGACCTAAAGACACCGTTACAAGGAATCAGCAAGAAAATTCGGGTGATCCTTGCAAAATTGTGAAACCCACAGTCAGCTTATCCGATTGCAGCATATATTTGGTTTCATCATGCCGAAGTCCCGGATGGTATGCAGCTGTAGTAGTCTTGAACTCGACATGCGTGGAAAACTACGGCTGTAAGTGCGAGAATGACGAGAAAATACTAAGCGAGAATGATAGCCGTAAAGAGGCCAACAAGTGCAATTGTTGTTGTAATTAAATAAATGATAGTATAAGGTGCTTGGCGTTGCTATAAGGTTGGATTCAAACTATATAATCTAATACACTAATACCAGTTCAATGACACCATGGGTTCGACACTTCACCCAGAAATAAACACTGGCTACGCCCTTCAAAAGGGGACCCAGCATGAACACAAGTGTGTACTTTAAATCTCACATACACGTCACTCTGAATGCAACATACACCATACCGCGTGAACACAATTCGGCAGCTCGTAAACAACAATAACTAAACGTATACACGTGCATGGTTTAGTAATAAATGCGCAAAGCGATAACAGTCCACATGCGCCCGTCCACTTTTAGCTTAGCCTTAACAACCTTACATATGTATACACACTAGAAAAATACCAGATGATGCTACCAGCGAGCATATAGGCCTAACATCGCAAAAATAACGAAAACTGAAGAAGAGTGAGCACAACGTGGGAGCTAATTTTCAACATTTTGATAGCTTAACCGCTAAAAAAAACTCTGCATGGGTGCGAAGCAATCGGTCAGATCATTACTTGTGTTTTCAAGGCGTTGCAACGTACCTGCTTCCTTTCGTTGCAACGACATCATTGCACATACATTATCAGTGTTTAATATATCAAAGCGTGGAGCCACCACATTCGTATGGAATGGTTCTGCGAGAAAGGGCATGGGGGCTCTGATGACAGAGAAACAAATAAGTATTATTTTTGCGAATGGCAATTTACTCAACCATGGAGTTGATATACCACATCAATTATATCGGAAGTACTATATCGATTGGGCTGCAATTCGAAAAAAATTTCGAGGTAGCCATATTTAATGACGTATATATTTAGAGATTTAGCTGACTTCACTGAGCTCAATGTGTGCTGTGTGTTGCTGTTACCATGTTCTGAGAATGGTGCTTAATTGTAAATAGGATGCTGACAGCATGGTACCAACAGTCAACGGAGCCTAGCTGTTTCAACAAAGTACCGTACCTGATCAATATACCCAGAACCTCACATTTGTATATAGTCACACATGTGAGACCCAGCAGTTTTAACCGAAATTGTCCTTAGGCGGTTCAATCCCCCTATCTTTTCAGAAGATATGGAGATTATAAATAACATGCTGATAGTGACACCGTTGATCGTGTCTGGTCCTTTACATATGCCATGCGGCATGATAAATCCTAGACAGACCATTCAGCGTTTTCTTCAGCCTTGAATTCTGTCATACCTGCTTCAACAACCTAATCATCACGATCAGTTTATCAGAGGAGCCCAGTTCACTTATGTATTTTGTGATTCAACACCTGAACAAGGGACATTTGTCAGCATAAGCAGCTGTGCATTCGATGTCCAAAAGCTCACTTTTCATATTTCTGTCACCTCAGTATCCAGTACTCAACTGTACCCATGCAGACTTATAGGTGTTCAGAGCTTCCCATCTCCGAATACTAGATGCTGATAAGCCCTAAAAGCTTCTTCGTCATACTTTTTGTCAACTACTATACTACCATTTTGTGCCACGGTGCCACACCACTCTGCCTACAAATTACCTCTCCATTTCGTGCTTTTAAGTCACAAAACGGCTACTATATTGAGCTTCCTTAAACAGAAAACTCCCATACAGACTTTTTGGGATCAATATATGCTTGCGCGACAGTATATGCTACTCCGACAACATCAAATGAGAGCACCTCTATGCATCATCGTACGACATCTCGAATGCAATTTCTGCTAGATGTCCCTCACCGACTCTTCAAAGGAGTACATATGGCGATGAATCAGTTCCCTGACATATTCTTAAAACTTATTGCAACTACCTGAGCAGCATTGCAGCAGTTTTGGGTGGACGCTGAAGCCAATAGATGCTCGAAAATGCCACTGAGTCAAGTGGTTGAGCCTGTAAACATATCCAGCAATGTCACAATGGAACTGAATCTTGAAGTCCCGCAAATAATCGACACGGGTGGTACGTACACCCACGCGACGCTATACACGTTTTGTTGTCTGCCTGGGGATGCCCTTTCTATTTCCCGTGCACTCTGGTGCACGTGAAAAACTGTCTAGTTGTGAAAAGCCTGATTGTTCTTACAAGTGGGCATAAATGGTTAGTGCCTTTGTCATCTCATAATTACATGGAAGGAATTAGGTGAAACTTTTGTCATTTGCATACGTGAGTACATCTCTTATCAGTACGTGTTACACTCCCTTAGTTACATTTGTGGCATCCATGTTCCCATGAACTGCAGCAGATATCAAACGAATCAAATTTTTTTGTTTTATATGTAAAGTTTATTTGACGAAATTTGACGAGACTACAAGGTGGACAAAAAACTGCAACTTCAGAAGTCCCGGAGTGAAAACTGTCAGGGGGACCTCCTATCGAAACGAATTGGAATTTACAGGAAACTAGGCGAACAGTGTATCGTTTATTTCATATAATTTCTATACATTTGATAATAAAACTTAAAACATTCATAAATAATAAAAAAATAATAAATCCAACCATGAAACTCACAAACGGAATGTTTTAAAAACTCAGATAGAAGAAATCGCAAAAATAATTCAAACAAAGAATAGTGGCACGAACAGCTACATATGCGGACAAGTATTGGAATGAGCACAAGAGAAACACTTGGAAGTGGACACAGCACATTGCGAACTACTATGGTAGACAGAACATAGTGAATTCTATCTGTATAACAAAGTCTTAATGAAATGCTCCTTAGTTTTATGTTTGAATGAGAATAATTAAGACGACTTTATATCTGATTGCAGTGAATTCCTAATTAGAATGTCTGAAAATCAACAGTATATTGCCTCTAATTTGTTCTAATTTTAGGAAGGAGTAGATTAGGTCGTTTCGAAACTCTTCTATTATTGTTGATGGAGCTGGAGCGAGTAAAACCTAGAATGTTGAGATCAGTATTGAATAAATGAAACAATATAGTAACATATTATGAGAGAATAACATGAGCAAAGGCAGGACATTCACACTTCGGAATATGGGAGCAGAGGAAGATGTATGATGTTGAAATGTAACCAATCGTGATGCCTTATTTCCGAAAACTTCTAGATGATGAAGAAGTGTGCAATATGTATTATTCCAGGATGAAAGGTACTATGAGAGGTGAATGTGCATGTACGCATATTGTAAACACATAGGAATGTCTAGATGAAATTTGTGGCTACAGAGGCTGGGGTAGACTACTTTTCGGTCATTGAACTACGCTGTGTATATATCGTCTAGATCTACAGCGCCGGCCAGAGCGATGATATGTGTGAGAAAAGATCTGCAATCAGTACAATTGAACGTTATATCATCGGATTACCCAGAATATGTGCCATGTGAGATTAGATTTGGTCGAGCAAATGTAACAGTAGTCGGCGTTTATCAGCCTTCCACCAAATATCTCGCTTGCTGCAATGACAGCACTTTTCTTTCCAGACGAACACGAAAGCTGTGATATATTGCGGAGATTTCAATGCTCACAATGTCATGTGGCGAAGTGTCTACTGCGATCGTCACGGAAAGCACCTACAAAAAGCAACTCTGGATAGTTTTTTGTGCTTGTTAAATGACGGTTCAGTGAGGTACCTACGGGGTTTCAATTACTCGAGTTGCCTAGGCCTCACGTTCTGCTCACATGATATTGCATCTGATGATTCATGGCGAACAGACATCGAAACAAGAGGTAGTGATCATTTACCTATCCCAATACAGCATCTAAATCTACGCTTTTCTAAATATAGGCCCTCAGCAAAGATAAGTAACTGGTCAGCATTTCGTTATTATATATCACACCAAGCTGATACAGTTACTGACACTGACAGCTTAGTATCACTCACAGAAAAATAAATCATTGTTCCAAGTTCGTTAAAATTCTTGAAAGTTACGCTGGAGTAGACGTTGAATACGAAAGACTTCGGGCCATTCGCCGCAGATCTGAAAGAAAATACATACGCATGAGTCTACTTGAAGATTACCGCGACTGTCAAACAACGCATTATCGCAAGAGACGACAACTGGATAGACTTGGCACAAAGCACTGGTAGGAATTCTGCACTTTGCCAACGCCATGCACACCCGAGTCACAATTGTGGAATGTTCTACGCTCTTTAGGTGAGACAGTAACACATCAACAACCATTTAGGGCCTTAGCTTTAGTAAAGAATGTACTAGGAACGACCGTTGTGAACGAATTTAGTCAGCATTGTACACGACCAAGTGCAGCCGGGCACACGCCTCAATAGATTATGTTAGTTGGGAATATTGAAGCATTGAATAATTTTTCTCTCAATAGACATCATGATGACCTAGATCATTTGTTTTCATTGCAAGAACTGAACAACGCTCTTGCAGCATGCCTACAGAGGACAGCAGGTGGTCCTGATGGGATAACATATGCTGCGTTAAAAAACCTGGGTCTTGTGGCCACATCTACTTTGTTGCAGATATTTAATGATGCATGGACAACAGAGTGCCTTCCACCCTCCTGGAAAGTTGCAAGAGTGGTCCTAATTCTCAAACCCAAAAAACGCCTTTATCCATAGGTTCTTTCCGTCCAGTCAGCCTGAATAGCTGTCTTTGTAAACTTATAGAAAAGATAATAGACGCATGACTTCAGTGGTGCAGGGATTGTACGGACGTGCTTTCACAAAATATGTCAGCCTTTCGTAATCGCCACTGCACAATGGATGCCATTCTACACATTGTAACTTATGTAGATTATGAGAAGAGCTGTGGAAGAATTATCGTTGCACTATTTCTAGATATAAAGCGAGCATTTGACACAACCAGCCACGCTCATGTACTACACGGTTTGTTTCATTTGGGAATACTTGGCAGAACACTAAAATGGATTTCAGATTTCTTAAAAGACAGGGAAATCTTCATAGACGCAGCTGACGGTAAAAATAAAGAGCATGAAGTTAGTCAAGGAGTTCCACTGGGTAGCGTAATAGGCCCCTTTTTATTTATTTGCGTTATGGCTGAAATATTGCATATCTTACCTACTAGTGTGTAATATTTCATATATGCAGACAATCTTTGCATTTGTGCATCAGACACGCGCATTCAAGCAGTTCAGCAAAAACTTCAAGATGAGCTGATAATAATAAAGACTTGTTTAGGAGCAGAGGCTCAATTCTTTCTCATGAAAAAACAGCTGTACCTCCATTCACAAAGAAATTCCTACAGAATCTAGTCACGTGCCATTCACCCATGCAAACCTTAAAGCAAGGACTAGGACAACGTCTGGTCCCTATGCCGGTCCAGATGCTCCACCTGCAAAAATACACAGCTGGCTAACAACTCAAAAAGCACAGAATCTGACTACATTTAAAAGGTCACATACCTGCACTTCAGACAACCACATATACTGTCTTAATGCGCCAACTGTAGAAAACAATATATGGGCAAAACTTGGCAGCTGATTCATGTAAGACTAAACGGTTACCGTAAAGACATAAAACACAATTTACCAAAAGCAGTAGCCGGCCACCTCAACCAACAAGACCACAATTTGGACCAAGCAAAGCTTTATGTTGCACAAACTAATTCCTCTCACCATAAAAAAATAAATACATGTTATCATATTTTATACACAAATTCGTGTCCCTACATTCTTCACAAATCAATCTAGCACGTGGCAATTCAGAATCGTTGAAAGCCATAGCATAATTGTGGCAGCACTTAGAGACGAGAAAGGTTCGACCTTCAAAAAGACATAACAGGTATTACACGGAATCGCTCCTATCTTACATATTGTAGTAATAGTATTTTCTGAGTTTTTTAAACTTTTAAATATAGATATACATGTGTCTATACACAAAAATACAATTTTTTTTATTTTCTAGATCCTTTCAACGACAGCTTTCTTTCCTCTTTTTTGCTTCAAAAACACTCCTACCGTGCGTTGCTGGAGTCATATCCAAGCCACAAAGTTCTCTGCATCTCCTTTTGTTTCCTCGCCTGTGAACGCTAGCGTGCCACTGTTACGTCTGGGAGTCCACACTGAACGTCGATGACTCTGCAAAGGCAATCGGTGTCAAGGCCAGCAATAGAGACCGCCTGACACGATCGACTCAGAGACGTCATCAAGTGGCGGCGCCGGTCAGTCACGCAACGCACAGCGATCTTCCTCAGCCCATGAACCCGTTGAAGCCAATGGCGCCTTCCAGTCTGGCGAGTCTTGCGAAATGCTTGGCAACATCCCTCGTCTTTGGTGCAACCACGCGCACCGGCGGGTCTTCGTCGGAGGATTCTGATATCACGGGCAGCGGCGCTTCTGCTTGGACGTTTGGTTACTGAAACGATCCACCTGGTGCCTATAAAAAAAGCCCTGCGGCGCGTCGCCAGCAGTAGCCCTATGCATCTCAGTGAAGCATGTCGTTACTTCGAGCCCATTTCGCTGTCGGCGTGGCGGGTGTCCTTGGCAGCGGCGAGTCTCGTGGCGCCCTTCGTAACCTCGTCGGCGGTGCGCCTTCGTAACAGTGGTTAGCAGCTGCGGGATCGGCCGGCGTAAGCAACATCGATGCGGTGAGTGCCTGATGTTTTCCCCTCAGTTCACCAGACTACCCTGGCACAGGTGATAGTAGTTTAGAAAAGGGCTTTGTCAAGCATTAGTGTGAGCTTCGATCGTTTCAAGCCAAGTCTGAGTGCTTTGAAACCTAAGTTAATGCGGATGGTGTAAACAGTGTTAAAACTGCTTGCGCGTCTTGCTAGTAGACTTATAGTGGGTACGGCAAGTAGATCCTTAACAGGGGCGAACAGCAAGAGGCTAGTATAAACGATGGAGAACCCAAAAGTGACGGAACTCATCGAAATTTGTGAGAAACTTGGCATTACTTTGGGCCGTGCGAAACAAAAGCAAGCCATCCTTGAGATCATGAAGGATGAAGGGGTGTCGGCTGAGGAAGTCAATGCGGCCTGGGTGGATATCAAAGCCCGCCGCGAGGAGCCTGACAGGCGAGAACGTTGCGAGCGTTAGGAAACAGAGAGACAGGAGTGCCTCGAGTTTAAACGAATAGAATCGGCAATCCTACAGTGTTCGCAAGCGCCTAGCGTAGCTTCTGCGACAGTTCAGGTCAGCGGTTATAGAATTGGGGACCAACTGCCACCGTTCGTAGTAGGCGAAGACATGGCGAAGTATCTCGTCAAGTTTGAACACGTCTGTGAGCAAAATGCTTTAGAGCGGTCTCTTTGGGCGCGGAACCTGTTAGCTCTTCTTCCCGGTGAAGTGTCGGACGTGATAACGTGCTTGTCGATGGAAGCGTTTCAGAGCTATGACGAGGTTAAGGAAATGCTCTTAAGACGTTATAAGTTGTCACGCGAGGCTTTCAGGCAAAGGTTCCGGTATGCTAAAATGGGCAATGAATCACATGTTGACTTCGCGTTTGTCTATAAGCCGATTTTATTGAATGGCTCAGGGGCGAAGGTGTTTATGACGGTCGTAATAAAGTGGTAGAATGCATTGCATTGGAGCCATTCTGTCGCTGCATTGAGGAGGATGTCAAGCTTTGATTTGATTGATTTGTGGGGTTTAACGTTCCAAAACCACCATATGATTATGAGAGACGCCGTAGTGGAGGGCTCCGGAAGTTTCGACCACCTGGGGTTCTTTAACCTGCACCGAAATCTGAGCACACGGGCCTACAACATTTTCGCCTCCACCGGAAATGCAGCCGCCGCAGCCAGCATTCGATCCCGCGACCTGCGGGTCAGCAGCCGAGTACCTTAGTCACTAGACCACCGCGGCGGGGCAAAAATAACCAGCCGTGAGCAGGAAACGAAGATATCGAGCTTTGGCTGCTGGACAACCTTGGTGAAGAACAGCTAAACAAGGCAGCAGAGTTAGCTGATGAGTATTGTACTCACCAAAAGTTGCATAGCAGGGCAGTGCGCGTTGGAAAGGATGAAAGGAAAGAGGGCTTTTCAAAGAAACCTCATCAACGGAAACCCACTCCACACCGTAATTACAGGAAGCAGCCGTCCCTTACGAAGGACACTGTGGGGGAATGACTAACGTAAGCGGAGAAATTGAGTGAGGTTCCTGAACAACGCACTGATACCACACGGGCGTGCAAATCCCGGAAGCCTCTAATCTGCTACAACTGCAAAAAGCAAGGGTACATCGCGATAAACTGTAAGCAAAAGTTTGCTTTCGCAACAATCTGAGAATCGGGAAAGAACATGCGGTTGTTAAAGCGGTATCATCAAGAAATTAGTGTGAATGGGAAAACGTGTCAAGCACTTCAATACTCAGCTGCAACCATGGACGTTCCCCATCTTTCGTTTCTGTCTCCGGATGACATTATAGGAGAATGCACGTGGGTCAGGCAAGTCAAAGAGAAGCAGAGTACTTGCTTACCAATCGCTATGGTTGTCATTGAAGGCCCGTTCGGTAAGCTTCGCACCGAAGCTGCTGTGTCTGCCGCGCTTCCCGGTCGCTTTCCTAATCTTTTCTCTAATAACTCAGAGCAGCTTCTCAGAGCAGGGTAAATGGTTCTTATCTAACTTAGCGTACATGGCCCTCACGCGATCTCAAGCGTGGCAGCACCAAGTTCAAAAGCTGCTGATCTGTGTGACCTTGGCGGCGAGTCGACGGAACATCAGACAGTAAATTCTCTGTGTGAGTCATTTGAGCAGTCACTGGAGCGGCCGGCCCGTCACCGAAGCGACTTGCGCGGTCTGTGTCGCCGGAGGAGACGACATGGCGCCATTGAATCAGAGCGAGAGGGGTGCAACGCTCTCGCCTGTAGCGGAAAGTTGGAGTTAGCTGCCGAGGGCTTATCAAGAAACGCTCACTCAAAAGCAGCGTGAGGACCTCTCAATCAAAGCGCTAATGAAAAGCGAAAAGTTGAAAACCAATTAAAAGGTTGTTTTTTATGAGAAATCAGAACACCTATATTGTAGTTACACAGATGTGCAACGCCGCAAGTATGAGCAGTTCTTGGTACCGCATTAGTATCATCGCCTTAAAGAGGCCGGTTACTGAGGTGGAGCATGATACTCCAATAGCACAACTTTGACTGACGTTCGCTACAAACAAGGAAAGCTAAATGCTAATGCAGACGCATTGAGCCGTGCGCTTGCGTTAGTACCTTCTCCTCCTTTTGGATTCTTGCTGCCGATTCGGGACAATATTTTGTCCTCATCACTGCGTTTGCTGATCGCTCTCGTGCAGAGTAATCTCAAAGGGTCATCTTTATGTTGTGTTCTAATTTGTTAAGTTGCTGTACGTGTGTAAATTTTAGTTCTCATTTTAAGTCTTGTGTCCCACATGCCTCTTGATGTAGAGGAAATGGAATTACTATAGACACGTAGCTAGATATATGTTGTACTATATTTTGTCCGGTGTTCTGTTGGGTGACCAAGGGCACTTGCTTGTGTCGTGTGTTGGTCTGTTGTCGAACCATTCTTGACAAGCTGCAGGACCATCGACAAGTGCTGAGACCAAAAATCGTCGGAAGAGACGATTGAAGCTGGCCGACAAGTTGTGGCGACAAGCTAGTGAAGCTGAGATCCATCCTCAAAAATTGGATGTGTTCACGGAACTGAGCTTAGAGCTACATTCTCCCCATGACCATGGAGGCAAACCTGAAGAGACCTGGCGAGCGAGCGCGCCCGACATCCAAGCCACGAGGAAGCAGCTCGTCTTTCCGGCACATTGTCTGGAAGTGGGTGTACTGTTACGCCTGGGAGTCCACACTGAACGTCAATGCCTGTGCAAAGGCATCCTGTGTCAAGGCCAGCAATAGAGCCCGCCTGACAAGATCGACTCAAAAACGTCATCAAGCGGCGTTGCCGGTCTGTCACGAAACGCACAGCAAGCTCCTCCAGTCCACGAGCCCGTTGAAGCAATCGGCGCCTACGTCTTGCGAGTCTTACGCAATGCGTGGCAACATCCCTCGTCCTTGGTGCAACCACGCGCAGCGGTGGATCTCCGTTGGAGTATTCTGATATCATGGCCAGTGGCGCTTCTGGTTGGAGTTTTGGTTACTCGAAGAATCCACCGGTTGCCTATAAAAAAGCCCTTCGGCACGTCGCCAGCAGTAGACCTATGTGTCAGAGAAGACATCTCGGCTCTTCGTGTCCCTTAGCTGTTCGGCCCCTGTGCCAAATTTGTAACGCTTCTATTTCTTTGCTGTACATAAACCTTGCCTTAACTCACCGTCGTCTCGTCCGCTCGTCTATTAGCTCTGCGCAGAAGCAGTCGCGAGCTGAGTAAGACAAGCTACCAAACAGCAGGTGACCGTGTCGGCGTAGTTTAGAGCAACGGCGCCTTCGGGATTGTGTTGGCGCCACGGCCTTCGTAACACCACCTACCCCCAACCCGCCCCTTTCCATTTTTTTGCTTTTTGTGTTTCTCTTATCGTTGTTTATTTCGTTTGCATTATGAAGTTCTCCATTTCTCTGCCAACATGCCGCGAAATTCCTAAGGTAATTCCGTTGAGTGGGCTACCTAAACGGATATTGAAAGCATATTTTAATCAATGACCTCTCCCTTAAACACGAACTCTTCCGAACACATCTGGAATCACTTATCTTTGACATCTTGGCATTTAAGGGTACGCCTGCTTCTCTCTCGCCCCTTTTTGTAACTACTTTTTTATTATCAGTCTCATTCGTAGGTGTTCGTGAACAGGCGGAAGTCGTTGTCGTCGGCAACCCTTTGTTGTGGCCGGAAGCGGGGATTGTCTACGTGCTTCGAACTTTGAAACTCTTTGTTTTTTTGTGTCTGAACGGCCACTGCTCCTAATTTGCGTGTTTCCAAGTTTTTCTTTCCTTTTTTTTCCTCCTCCGAGAACATTGTGAATTGCTACCAGCCAACTTGAAATGAAGCGATGACTGCACTTCTTTGCTTTATAGAATTTTTTTCAGACGGTGATCGCTAACAGGGACACACGCCACCACCAGGAAATGACGTCTCTACTAATCCCCTAAAACTAACATGCCAAGGTTGAGAAAGCAAGGCACCTTTGACGAACATTGCTCCAGCTATCGAAACGTCGGCTAGCTTATCTAAGGAACTTCATGTTCACCCTGACTATCTCACTCTTCAAAACAACCTTTTCTGACTTCAAGGCAGTTTTCAAGCATCCGAAACACTATGGGCTGCTTATATAGGCTCTGCACACACAAATTAGCCATCTGGTAAAGATATGCAAAGTGTATCAGAGTGACTTGTTGGGCTTTTCAGGCTTTTACTTAGTATAAAGGAAGGGACATTCATAACTTCATAACAAATTCAGAATAGACGCAACAATTATTAGCTATAGCAGGTATCTCTGAAATAAGCAGGTATAAAATAAGCAGGTATGTCTGTATTGAGAAATTGGAGGCAGTCGTGTTTCCACACAGTCCTACTTGGAAAAATTCTTTGATAACCAGTATGCTCCTAGATATCCTGTTCCAAAGTTTAATTTTGCTTTTCATAATTACGCATGCAAGGCAGTGAGGATCAGCAAAATATTACTCCCTAGCGGAAGAAGCAGGCGGTTCTTGCTATTGCCAGCGAATAGCAAGAGTAACCATTTATTCTTTTCCCATGCCTTCGATCCGTGGTCAGATTAAGTGCATGAATTGATTGATTGATTGATTTGTGGGGTTTAACGTCCCAAAACCACCATTTGATTATTAGAGACGCCGTAGTGGAGGGCTCCGGAAATTTTGACCACCTGGGGTTCTTTAACGTGCACCCAAATCTGAGTACACGGGCCTACAACATTTCCGCCTCCAGATTAAATGCATGAAATCAGGGAGCCTGTGCTAGTGCTCACTGTCCTGCACACATAATAATGAAAGCCGCAACTAAATATCCACCAGGATATCTGAGCACAGGCATGCTAGAATGCTTACAAATGACAATATGTAGAAATGTGACTGGCTCAAATATTTCACCCATACATGATTGCCTGCTGCGGTCACTATTAAGTTCATTATTGAAATTTAATGGCACCGCTGAAAGTGATAATGATTGTCTGACATTGTATCTTTTCTGGATACATAGCTATCAGCAGAGGTGGCTTTTACATACATAACCTCAAGCGCTGACTTACTTTTTTAAGTAAAAACAAAAGGGTTAATTTCGAACACCCTCAACCTTTGTACTCCCTGTGTACAGCTGCCAGGTGGCTATGTGTACCTCAGTTTCCAGAGGAAACAGAAGCCATGCGCAGCTGTAGTGCAGTAGCAGTCAAGTTTACCACGAGCCAGCATTGATGATAGCAAAGTCCAGACGTCTTGCACACTCTCTTGCTACGACGGCCATGTATAGGCTGTGAGGGAAACAAAAAAAAACTATTTACTGACGTGTCTGTTAGCGAAGCCGAATTTGGAACTCTTTTTAGAATGATCAGGAACGTTGTGTTTTAAAAGAGCAGGATATACAAAAACGCAGACATGTCACAACAAAAACATCCTCAATGTTTTTGGGGAACATAGCTGTAACGGTATGCAAGAATATGCATTTTCCACGTAACAGACGTGTCACAAAATATACGTCAATAGCGCTTTAGCATAGTGTGTATACATGCCAATTTAGTGATAGGACCGCACATACAGGATGGTACGCACTTTCATCAAGTATCCATTGGAAGTCACGTAAAAAATAAATTACGAATTTTATTTTGAACACAACTACTGTGACTTTCTTCCGGCTGCCTACATTACGACTATTATACCTATAAAATTCAGAATTGGCTTCATCAATTTACAATTGGCAACAGGTAAATTACGGCTATTCAATGATTCCTGGCGGCTAAAAAGGCAGTGCTCCTCACTCATTCCTCACATGCACCTCATTACAAGCTGTGTAATGAATGTTGGCAAAAAATGTGCAAATGCTAAGATAGACAAAACACACATCTTTAACTACATAATATCTCAATAAAGCTTCTGCAACAATCTCCAGTAGCAAGAATCACGGAAGGCAACGGCCACGAGACTGATTTGCGAAGTTGCGTAATTGCTTCAATGCCAACAGCTTGAAAACATGCAGTCTATATCCATATTTGTCAGATGAATATATTGTCTAATGTTTCTTTTTCACAGTAACACGTCCGTGCCTTATGTATACATGCTATGATGTATACCATTATTGCAATAACTAATACATTAGTTTCTGCAAACACAGACCCCTTCTACAACTGACGCGCATGGCTAAAGAATTTACTTAGGCTTGTCATCTGATGTGAAGACAATTAAAAAAACATGCTGACCGCAATTAAAAACAAATAAAAACATGACGTTTTGGCCCCCACACAGGAACTTTATACTCAAGTGACAAAGACAGTGCTTTTATTCGTGGCTAGTGTGTGGTTTTTCAATGTTTTCATGTGTGTTTCTGACCAGACCGGTATAAGCTTGTCATCTTATAAGCCATTGTCATGGTATAATCCATTGGATTTAATGGTCTAAACTGTTCTTATTGTTCGTACAAGTAAAAGTGCTTTGCAAAGTTTGAACACCAAGTTCGGGCGAGGTGCATACAATATTTTAAAAATCACAAAGAAAATGATATATAAACATAGTGAAAACAAGCTGGATAAAATAACTTGTGCTCTACCGCATGAATACTGATTGAATTAGGGCTTGCACTGTCAAGCTGCAGCAATTTGGCTATAATAAATCATGAATATTTTGTTCGAAAACACAGTTCAAGTTTAACGAATGGCTCAAAATTCTTGGGTTCCGTACGCATCAGGCAACCTATGTTGCGGGTGTATGACGTAGGCTCAAATTTGACTAAACAGGCTGCGCAAACACCTAAGCGCAGGTGCAAGCCTTGTGAGCCGTACCTAAGACGAGACAACATGCTGCACGTGAACTCGAGTAACATGGCAGCTCAAAGATGCGTGCATACGCTGATGCATACACCGGCTTACGTTCAACTACCCACAGTAATTTCTGAGAGCAGTTAAAAAATGGACGTACAACATATGAAACTGTCTTAGACATGTTGACTTCTACAGCACACAATACCAACAGGTATGCAGAAAAAAATCCCGAATTTACAGATCCAAGCATACGCGCCCTAGGCGTGATCAACGCTTACAGCTAACAAACGCCATCTTCGCCTAACAAACATTTAACCAAAATATTGGTCCATCGTGAGCTGGGCTCCCTGCCAACAACACTGCTGACAGAGGCGGGTGCCGTCGCAACTCTGCCCAAATCCGCCACCGAATTCCCATTGCACACGTACACGCCATGTGCTTGACACACCAAGGCATGCCTCATTCGAAAGAGAAAGCTCGCCCACGATTAACTTTCTACAAAAACGCCTTTCCCCTGATTAAACGACACACACAAACAGGTTCTCTACGTTATAAAACCTCACTTAATGTCCACCTGTAAGGAAAAATTCGACACCTCCCACGTACCGGAGAATGGACGTTATGCGAAGCATACGGAGGAAATGTGTTGCATATTTATTGAGCGACACGTCATGAAATGACGCTAATTATATGTACAAATGTGGCACGCACAGGTATATTTACAAGGATGGCAGATGTTTATATAACCAGTTGTTCGCACTTGGAAAACGATGCCAACTGAAACATGCGTATTAGCAACACCTGAAGCTGATATATGAAGCGCTGATGCTCGCGAAGATGCTGGCCCTGGACACTGCTACATAAATCAACTTCAGCGCATGGCAACTAACCACAGTTTACGTTAACCTGACGTGATGGCCGTACCAAAGGAGTTCATATTGCCGCGAAGCGTATTGAGGATAGTGTAGCGCATGCCGATACCACTGGCACGCGGCCTTATCGTGGTCCAGGATGCACCGCGATTCATCTGCGAAGATCGTGGCCCGCACGTCGACCATTCGTTGATAACGAGATAGCGCCAGATGCTACGGCGACTGTATCTCGGATGGTGAACGCGCCTTGCAATGCAGTGGGACATTCTGTTCCCCGACGGCCGTCGAACACGCTGTTCGCCACCCGGTAAGCCGATGTGTCTGCTTTCCTTTAGTGGGCGCAAGTCCGCCAAATAAACGGATCCCCTTCTATTTCTACGAGCCTTCCGGTGTCCTGTCTTCGGGCTACCCTCACTCTTACGTGACATCTGTTGGAGGTGCCGGGTGTGCACAAGAACGACCTTAAAACAGCCACTGCAGAGAACGAGGACGCTGAAGACACAGATACTCGAAGCAGCCGCCGCCTCCAAAACCTGCCACATGAGCTGGGACCGCTACCAATCCCCACGCGACTACGAAAGCACGCTTCCACTGCCATCATGAGCACCCCGCAATCACATACCCCTGTCATGCTGCAGCAGCCGCGGGTGCCCCCAACTTTCCATGGTTATGCCGCTGAAGACCCAGAAGAATGGCTCGACCAATTCGAGTGCGTGGCTACCATAAACAGGTGGGATGAAGAAATGAAGCTGCAATACGTTCAGTTCTCTCTGGACGGCCCCGCCAAAACGTGGTATGAAAACCATGACACCACACTGACCACCTGGGAATTTCTGAAGAATGATTTGCTCAGGACCGTCACCAGCACTATGCGAAAAGAAAGGGCCCAGGTGCTACTAGAATCGAAGACCCAACAGCCCAATTAGACACTAAACGTGTACGTTGAAGAAATGAAACGCCTTTTCAGGCGAGCGGACCAAGACATGACCGAAGACAAAAAGGTCGGATACGTAATGCAAGGGCTGAAGGAGTCGCTTTTCGCCGGCCTCATAAGGAACCCTCCTAAAACAGTCGCCGAATTTACTGAAGAAGCGCACACCATAGAAAGGACCCTGGGCGCCCTAACTCGGCAATACAACCGCAAGTTTCAGCTCAGCTCACTCTACTCGGAACCAATTCGAGGTGGGCTAACTACCAACGATCTGCAGGAAGCTAATCGAGAAGTGGTTGAAGAAGAACTTCGTCGATTGCTACCTCCTACCCCCCCCCCCCAAGCAGCATCTCTTTTGAACATAGTGCGTGATGAAGTCCAGCAGCTGCTTGGCTCTTCATCAGCGATGACTGGAACAGAGGCCGAAGCAATGAATTACGCCGTTGCAGTGAACACTAGGCCACCCCGACGAAACGAGCCCAGTCCTCGACAGTACGCTGCGACCTCAAGAAGCCGTCCGCCCTTCCCCGCCCACCCTACATACGAGAGACGCCCGAGACAAAGAAAATGCGACACCTGGAGAACTCCCGACGACCGTCCCCTATGCTTTCACTGCGGTGAGGCCGGCCACATTCTTCGACACTGCCTTACAAGTGGTTGGGACTGCATGGCTTTTCATCTCGAGCACCACGGCCACGCCATGGACAACGACCTCCGGCAATCTAAGACTACTTGCGCCATACAGAGTGCTTGTCCAGCCATTCTCCATCACCACCATCCCCACACTTCACCTCACCGAACCACAACAACAACGAAAGAAGAAGATTCTCAAGCCCCCGTAGGGGAAACTAAAATCAGCAACCTTTGGAGGTGAGGTTGCTTCAAGAGGAAAAGCTGAAGACCCTCCACCGACGACCATATATGACGACAGCACATCATCTACGACGACGACAACGCACAAAAACCCAAGCCACGAGACGAAGCAAAACGAAGCTACAGGACGAAGCCATGACCCGAACCCAAAACCAACGCACAACTCCAGCCCACGTGCCACCAATTTTGAAGTATCTATCGACCGCCACCCGGTAACTGCCTTGATTGACACAGGGGCTGACTACTCAGTCATCAGCGGGCCATTGACAGCACAACTAAGAAGGTTAAGACGGCTTGGGACGGCCCGCAGATCCGCACAGCGGGAGGCCACCTCCTCACCCCATCGGGGCGATGTACTGCAAGGGTGACATTCGATGGTCACACATACCTTGCGACTTTCTTGGTGCTCCCACACTGCTCCCGTGACGTCATTCTCGGCATGGACTTCCGTGACTCAACATCACGCGGTTATTAACCTGGCGTCCAGATCCATCAAACCTTCCTCGGATGAAGCCATAAATTCATACTCGGCACCACATAATCGCGCAGCCCTCCGTGTTCTCGAGAATGACGTGAGCGTCCCAACCCGATCAACGAACCTAATCCGCGTAACCACTGGTACTGCCGAAAATGCCCATGGCGTCGTCGAAGGTAACATACAGCTTTTGCTTGGCCGTGATATCGCAATCGCGAGAGGCATTGCGGACTTCCGGAATGGACAGGGCCCAGTGCCGCTAACAAATTTCAGCCAACAACACCGTCACCTGACCAAAGGCACGACCATGGCCTTTCTCAATGAAATCGCGGAAGTCAGTGACACCCTCGCCCTTTCAAATCCAGCAACCATCATCCCCCAGACCCACAACTCGGAGCTGTCATTCGACATTAACCCTTCCTTGCCTCAATGCAAGCAGCAACTGCTCCAGAACCTTCTTTGAAGTTATGACGACTGTTTCGCCACTTCTTCCCAGGTCCGACCAACTTCTCTGGCAAAGCATCGAATAATAACACAAGAAGACATCCGCCCTCTCCTTCAAAGCCCTTATCGTGTGTCGGCACGTGAACGTCAGGCCTTCCGAAAGAGTTGACGACATGTTACACGACGATGTAATTCAGCCATCGAAAAGCCCATTGGTAGCACCAGTCGTCCTTGTCAAAAAGAAAGACAGAAGTCTTCGGTTTTGCGTCGATTACTGACGGTTGAATAGTGTAACCAAGAAGGACATGTACCCTTTACCAAGGATCAACGATACCCTAGATCGTCTTAGTGATGGAAGGTACTTCTCGTCCATTGATCTGAAGAGAGGGTATTGGCAAATTCAGGTTGATAAAAGAGACCAAGACAAGACCGCCTTCATCACGCCGGATGGATTGTATGAGTTCAAAGTGATGCCATTTGGACTTTGTTCCGCTCCAGCAACCTTCCAGCGTCTAATGGACAGAGTACTGGCAGGCCTCGAGTGGCAAATATATCTCGTATACCTGGACGATGTGGTCGTCTTCGCCTGCAACTTTAGCGACCACCAGAAAAGGCTACAGACAGTACTGGACGCAATTAAGTAATCAGGGCTGACTCAGAAGCAAGAAAAATGTCAATTCGCCAATGAAGAACTACAGTTTCTCGGCCATATTATAAGCGAAAATGGCGTAAGATAAGATCCCGAGACGACAGCCGCTATCGCACAGTTTCTTCAGCCGCAAGATAAGAGAGCAGTGCGTCGATTTTTAGGACTGTGCGCCTACTACCGGTGGTTCGTCAAGAACTTCTCACACATTGCTGACCCTTTCACGCAGCTCACCAAGTCGGACACCCCTTTCAAATGAAAAGCTGTGCAATGGGAGGCATTCAAAGAACTTCAACAACGTTTACAGTCGCCGCCGGTGCTGGGTCACTTTGATGAAAATGCCGAAACCGAGATACATACAGGCGCGAGCAGCATCGGTTTAGGTGCCAGTCTCGTTCAGAAGCACAAGGGCTGCGAGCGCGTCATCGCGTATGCAAGCCGCTCACTGTCGAAAGCGGAAGTGAACTATTCCACGTCTGAGAAGGAGTGTCTTACGATAGTATGGGCCACCTCGAAATTCCGCCCATACTTGTATGGCAGACCCTTCAAGGTCGTAACGGACCAGCATGCGTTGTGCTGGTTGGCCAGTTTGAAAGACCCTGCTGGCCGCCTCGCTCGATGGAGCCTACTGCTTCAGGAGTTTGACGTGAAAGTGTTCTACACGTCTGGTCGTAAGCACTCCGACGTAGACTGCCTCTCAACAGCCCCTGTCGGCGCATCACCAAGCCATGAAGACGACGATGCCTTTCTTGGGCCTATCAGCAGCACATTTGCATTACAGCTGCGCTCAGACTCTATCCTACAACAGTTGTTAAACTACATCGAAGGAAAGGCCTTCAGACCGTCTGCACTGTTCAAGCCTGGGATATCCTTCTTCTGTGTGCAAAACGGGGTGGTCGTTAAAAAAAACTTCGCACCGAATAAGGCAGCTTACCTTCTTCTTCCAAGCAGCCTCAGAGAAGAAATTTTACAAGCGTTACATGACGAACCCACTGCAAGCCACCTCGGTTTTACACGCACACTCCACAGAATTCAAGAGCGATACTACTGACCCCGCCTCTCCTCAGATTTTGCGCGGTACGTCAAGAGTTTCCGTGATTATCAGCGCCGGAAGAGACCTCCAACAAAACCAGCTGGATTTCTCAAGCCAATTGAACCCCCATCGAGACAATTCCAACAGATTGGTATGGACCTGCTTGGACCTTTCCCCACGTCAACATTCGGTAACAAGTGGATCATAGTGGACACTGATTATTTTACCCGATACGCTGAAGTTAAGGCCCTTCCGAACGGCACAGCCGTGAAAGTTGCCAAATTTTTTGTCGAATCAATTCTCCTCCGTCATGGCGCAATTGAGGTACTAATAACAGACAGGGGAACGGCGTTTACGGCTGATCTTACTCTGGCAGTCTTTCATTACAGTCATACACATCACCGAAGAACAACTGCGTACCATCCGCAGACAAACGGTCTCACGGAACGCTTGAACAAAACCATTGCCGATATGCTTGCTATGTACGTGGACACAGAACACAAGACCTGGGTCTTAATTCTGCCTTACGTGGTCTTCGCCTACAACACCGCAGTGCAGGAGACCATTAAAATGACACCATTTAATCTCGTCCATGGGAGGGATGCCATTACTACCCTGGACGCCATGCTGCCTAATGTCACCGATGAAAACAACCTAGACGTGGCCGCCTACCTTCAGCGCGCAGTAGCCCGGCAGCTTGCTCGTCTGCGCATAAAAGACCAACAGTGAAACGACGCAAGACGCTACAACCTACGGACACGCGATTTAACATACAGGCCAGCTGGCAGAGTCTGGGTCAACGTTACTAGATAACTTTTTCAGTTTGCAAACTGCAGCGCCGCGAGTGTCACCCTTCCCTGTACTGGTCAAAAAGCCCCAAGCGCGCCCCCTCTCGGCGGTGCCCGGACCCACCCCGGCGGAGTTACTGGAGCTGTGTTCTTATGCCGGGTGCTGCTTTGTTGCTTTCAAGTGTGCTTCTTAGTCATCGCTGTCACTGAGTCCCAGCAAGATTCATTTCGACGTAACTCGCGTAGTGTGTGCTCTGGTTGCAACTTACTACGGTAGCGATCAACGTGGTGCCCGGCGTGGCACCGACGCTGTCAGCGTTGGCGTGATCTGCATGGTGCTGGGTGCTTTTTAATGTCTTCAACTCAGTCATCGCTTTCCCTGTGAGCTACACAGCTCACATGTATCATGTAACGGTTCTTGAATGTGAGAAAACATGCCTCACTGCTTTGTGACTGGTTGCCGAAGTGGGTACGATTCGACGAAATCCGCGGCCGAAAAGAGACATTTTTTCAAGCCTCCCGCTGACGAGGTGCGCCTTCAACTGTGGCGACGGGCTATACCGAGATCGGATAAGGAACTGACAAGTTCTTGCGCTGTTTGTGACCTTCACTTTCGAGAAGAAGATATTGCGAAGGACTACGTGCACCACGTTCATGGTGACGTAGTTCTCATTCCGCGTGGTAAGTAGGCTCTTAATGAAGATGCTTTGCGGCGCATTTTTCTGGGCTTTACACTTTAACATATCCGGCGTCATTACATGGCTGTAGTGCGTGGCTCATCGTACAATAATATCGAAGGTTCTACGGGCCAAAACCACGATATGATTATGAGGCACGTCGTAGGGAAGGGCTTTGGAAATTTTAACCACCTGGGGTTTCTCTAACGTGCACCTGAATCGAAGTGCGTAGCCCTCTAGCATTTAGACTTAATGCTGTGGCCCACTGTCAATGGTTTTTTTTACATAGGCAATCGAATTTTAAAGAACAGGAACGCAAAAGAGCTGTATGAACAGAAGTCCTGCAAGATTCGGGCATCGCGCTCACGTCTCTGCCGTGTGGCATCGCCTTAGCGACTCAACTGGTGATTTATTTGCACACTCGTAATAACCTTCGCTCACCCTCTCGGGAAATAACCCAATTACACAAAATTAACCGCGTAAATTCCGTTTAACATTGCGCGAAGGCTCCGTTACGATGCGGCGACTGATCAAATGGCGTCGGAAACGCCACCTAGAGAGCGGGAAACGAAGGGGGCCGCGTTTCGCCGCCGCATCCCGGCGGAGTTTGCAAACTGAGGTAATCTAGTAACGTTGGTCTGGGTTTCGACGCCCGTTCGCCGCCGTGGATTAAGTGAAAAACTCATGCGCCGTTATTTCGGCCCATACAAAGTCATCCGTCAAGTGGGTGAAGCAGACTATGAAGTGGTCCCTATTGGGCTAGCTCATCCCAACGACGCCGCGCACGACAAGAAGTGGTACACGTCGCCCGTTTGAAGCCCTATCATGCGCGCTAAAGGACACTCCCTGTTTGCTTCTCTTGTTTTTTTTATGTGTGCGTGATTCGTGCTTATTTGACATTTACCTTCGCTCAGGCTGTCCTTTTGTTTTGGTTTTAGTTTAAACAAAGCATCGGGTCGATGCTTACGTTGAGGAGGGGAGCAATGCCACGAAGCGTATTGCGGACAGTGTTGCGCATGCCGATACCACCGGCACGCGGCCTTATCATGGTCCAGGATGCACCGCTATTCATCTGCGAAGATCGTGGCCCGCACATCGACCATTCGTTGATAGTGAGATAGCGTCAGATGCTACGGCGACTGTATCTCGGACGGTAAACGCGCCTTGCAATCCAGTGGGACATTCTGTTTCCCGACGGCCGTCGAACACGCTGTTCGCCACCCGCTAAGCCGATGTGTCTGCTTTCCTTTAGTGGGCGAAAGTCCGCCTAATAAACGGATCCCTCTCTATTTCTACGAGCCTTTATGTTTAGAAAATTAGGTAGGGAGCACTGCAACTACTCTTGACGTTTCACGAAGATAAGCGTCTATTTGACGAGTATTTCTGAGACCTGTCGTAGCTGTGTGGTAGAATGTTTGACTGCCATGCAGAATGCTAGGGCTCGATTCCTGCTGGGACCAAGAAATTGATTATTTGCATTTGTCGGGGGGGGGGGGGTGATTGCTGCCAATTTCAGGTTTTTATTAACACTGGCATTTATTCTATGCCTTCATTGGTTCGACGCTACCGATGTCGGGTATTCTTTAACGTGATGCATTAAAATTGCCCAAGTGTGTTCTCGTCCTTCCTCAATAGATGTCAAGTGTCAATCACCTGTGGATGTCAGTGGGAGTGGTCCCTGTGGACGTCAGTGGGAACGGACGTCAGTGGGAGTGGTCCATAAAAGTTGATACCTATGCGCCCAAACGGACGGTCAGGGCAAGGTAACGGTTGCGGACTGGCTAGTGACATGTGTGCGGACGGTTTGCGGTGTTGGCAAGCGAGGCAGGAGCGAACGAACTGCTGGACGTAGCGGTACAACCCGCGCCAGAAGTAGCGTTGTCGAATGCGATGGTAGGTTTTGAATACCCCAGAGTGCGCGCATTGCGGATCAGAATGGAAAGATTCACATATCTCCGACCACAGACTGCGTGGTATCACGAGTAGCCACTGCCGGCCATCGGCGTCGTAATTGCGTCGGTGTAGGAGGCCGTCCCGAATGGCGAAATGGTGAGCTCGACGACGCAAGGCACGCGTGGATGGCGTTGCTGATGGATCAGAGAGCAGATCGATTAGTGGGGCGATCCAATTATCCTTTCGCTGTTCGGTAGCGATGATGTCAACATCAATGGCAGGAGCAGCAACCGAGGATTTTGAGCAGAGCATGTCAGCTTCGGGCAGAGTGGAGCGCGAGAGGGCGTCGGCGTCGGCATGCTGGCGTCCGTAGCGGTAGAGCACGCGGATGCCGTAGTCTTGTAAGCGAAGAGCCCAACGGGCGAGATGGCCTGAGGGATCCTTCAATGATGACAGCCAGCATAGTGCATGACGGTCGGTGACGACATCGAATGGCCGACCATACAAATAAGGTTGAAACATTGTAAGGGCCCAGACGATCGCCAGGCACTCTTTTTCGGTGACGGTGTAGTTTGTCTCGGCTCTCGTGAGCGTACGGCTTGCATATGCCACGACATAAATAGGGAATCCGGGTTTCCGCTGTGCCAGGACAGCGCCGAGGCCTACACCGCTGGCGTCCATGTGCACCTCCGTCGGGGCCGTAGAGTCATAGTAGCGTAGAATGGGAGGAGACGTCAACGATTTGCGGAGCTTTGCGAACGCGTCGTCACACTCGGATGACCACGAATCAAGGGGCCCGTTACCTCCAAGGAGCTTCGTCAAAGTTGATATGATCGTGGCAAATTTTTGTATGAAGGGTTGGAAGTACGAGCACAGGCCAACGAAACTACGCAGTTCTTTGACGGACGTAGGTTTGGGGAATCTGGCCACGGGCCGAAGCTTGGCTGGGTCAGGAAGAACGCCATCTTTCGACACGACGTACCCTAGGATGACGAGTTGGCGTGCTGCAAAGTGGCACTTCTTCAGATTTAGTTGCAAGCCGGCATTGCTCACACGTGCTAAAACATCTTTTAGCTGTTGGAGATGCGTGGAGAAATCTGGAGCGAAGACAACAACATCATCGAGGTAACACAAGCACGTGTGCCATTGCAAGTTGTGCAGAACGGTGTCCGTCATGCGCTCAAATGTCGCAGGTGCATTACACAGACCAAAAGGCATGACGTTGCATTCGTACAAGCTGTCGGGTGTGATGAAGGCAGTCTTCGGTCGAGCGTCATCAACCATGGGTACTTGCCAGTACCCCGAGTGCAGATCGAGAGAAGAAAAAAATTGGGCTCCGTGAAGGCTGTCAATCGCGTCATCGATGCGCGGCAGGGGGTAGACATCCTTGCGAGTGATCTTATTGAGCCGTCTGTAGTCCACATAGAACCGCACAGAACCATCTTTCTCCGCAACAAGAACAACAGGAGACGCCCATGGACTGTCCGAGGGCCGAACGACGTCGCGCCGGAGCATATGGTCAACCTGCTCGTTAATTTCCCGGCGTTCAGCAGGCGACACGCGGTATGGACGTTGCCGTAATGGTGGATGGGCACCAGTGTCGATACGATGCGTAACAGTGGACGCGCGACCGAGAGAACTTCGCCCGACATCGAAAGAAGAACGGTATTCTCATAGCAGGTCCAGAAGCTGGGAACGCTGTACTGACGTAAGGTTGTCATCAATGTATGGGCCAAATACATCAGGAGATGATGGATCAGAAGTAAAAACAGCACTGAAGGTACGCGAATCGGGAGAACGCGAGTCTTCGGGTACGTTCAGGACTTGTGCGTCGTCGAGTGGTTCCACTCTGCCGAGACATTCCCCTCGAACCGAAGTAACAGTGTACGGGGATGGGTTGGTCACAAAAATAGCGGCGTTGCCCTGGGTGATCTGCACGGTCGTGAAAGGCACTAGCAACCCTTTCCTTCTGGAAGCACGGTCGGATGGCGAAACGAATGCAATAGTGTCGGAGAGACCAGTGCAGTAGACCGATACACCCATCGTCGAGCTTGGAGGCACTATATTATCGTCTTTCACGAGAATCTTGCTCAGTGTCGAGGGACCATCTTCTGGCGTCAAATGGGAGAAGGGCGAGAGTTAAATTTCGGCGGCGGCACAATGAATGACGGCGTCGTTGCGGGAGAGAAAATCCCATCCCAGAATGACGTCATGAGAGCATGCAGGAATGATGATGAATTGGGCGACATACAGAACGTCCTGAACGACAACGCGAGCTGTGCAGCCTGCTGTAGGGTGAATACGATGTGAACTAGCGGTACGAAGGGACAACCCAGAAAGTAGCGTCGACACTTTTCGAAGCAAGCGGCAAAGGTTTTTGTTCATAACTGATATGGCAGCTCCAGTGTCAATAAGAGCAGATGCATGAACACCGTCCAAAAGCACGTCAATGACAATAAGTGGGCGGCTCTGAGGGCTTTCACAATTCAATAGCGTCGCAGTCCTTGCCTCTGAGACTGCGACGACTGGTTTTCCCGCTCATAAGCAGCCGAACTTGGCCGCATGGGGGACAGGCACCGACGTCGTGGTAACGGCGACCTTCGAGTAGACGGACCTGGGCGAGACACTGGCACACACGTCAGTTCGTTATACGGTTGGCGAAGGTGGCCAGCAACAGGAGAAGAAATGGGAGGCGGCTGTACTCGAGAGCAATTCCGGCTACGTGACCGGCGTAACCGCAAGCAAAGCAAATGGGCCAGTTGTCGGGTGTGCGCCATCAGTTCGCCGGGGTGGGTCTAGCCCGGAACGGTGGCTCGAAAGGCTGCATGGTGGGCTGAAAATGAGGCTGAGGGGTTGCGCCAACATACGCAGCCGGCATACCCGCTGCAAAGGACGGAGGTCGTGCGGTCACTTCGGCGTAAGTCAGTGATGCAGGCGCTTGAACGACTGGAGCCGGCCTGGCGACCACTTGGGCGTAACTTGGGGCCGCAGGGGCCGGAAGGTTTTGTGGCTGGTACGCAGCTATGACCTCCGCTATTTCCTGCTCAATCGCTCGGCGGATGGGTGGAAGAATAGTAGTTGCCGATTGTTGAACAGCCGGTGGATGGGCAACAAGACGGAGAGACAACTGGCGCGCGATTTCCTCACGTATGAAGGACTTGAGGTCTGCAAGCAGCGCCACCTGATCACATCTCGCCTCCAAGCCAGCAAGCCCTGCATCTCGTGGTGTGGAGCGACGGGTCATCGAACGTTGCCGATGGAGCTCCTCGTAACTCTGGCACAGCGTGATGACCTCAGCTACTGTGCCTGGGTTTTTGGCAAGCAGCATCGTGAAGGCATCATCGTCAATGCCCTTCATGACGTTCCGGATCTTGTCTGATTCGGACACGCTGTCGTTGGATTTTTCGCACAGGTCCAAGACATCTTCTATGTAACCGGTGAATGATTCAGCGGCCTGCTGAGCGCGTTCGCGTAAGCACTGCTCGGCTTGCAGCTTACGAACGGCAGGGCGGCCAAAAACGTTGGTGATAGCGGTATTGAAATCGGACCAGGTTGTGAAATTGGACGCTTGGTCGTTGTATCACGAGCTTGCAACGCCCGCAAGGTATAACACCAAGTTTGTTAACTTGCCGTCCTCGTCCCATATGTTGGAGACGCTCACGCGCTCGTAAATTGCGAGCCAGTCCTCCACGTCAGTACCATCGGCGCCCGTGAAGATGGGTGGATCTCGGATCCTGGAGACACCAGGACAAGGGGGTAGCATGGAAGGAGGCGTTTACTGAGAGGCGTCATGGTACATGGTAGATTGCAGTGTACGTGAGCGCAGTTTCAAGGCCATCGAAGGGGATCGTAGCACTCTCCACCAGTTTGTTAGGGCGTTTATTAGCAGGCACGCCGCGAGTATACACAATGGCGACAGTAATGACCAAGCACAGACTCTCAGCGCGAGCGGCGTCCTTTTTGGGTAGACCCACTAGAGAACACTTGAGAGTTTCACCCACTTCAGTGTTCGGTGGCTTCTCTACAATTTATATATATATATATATATATATATATATATATAAATATATTGTCGCGGTACAACGCGAATAAAACACAGATACACCGATACACATTGGGACGACGAAAGGCAGCGTGTCCTGAACAGCTCAGTCACAAGATCGTCTTCTTCAGCCTCGAGAGAAGCTAGAGGCCCACTACCTCGTGACCACTAAATGCCCCATCATCGTTATCGTCCACATGTAGACCCACGTCATTTGCCTCTCTCCCAAAGAGCATCGCCCCGATGCGCAGTCTGTAATGCAGTTTTTTTTTCTAATTTAAAGTATCATGCAATCACTCGCTGACGTAGGGTTTCATGCAGACTACGTGAACGAGTTCAGGATGGTGCTGGCGACGCCTTGTACTATACGAACAGTCGGGAACAACTTCGTAAGTGACATCGCTCAGTCTTCGCACAACTAGGTACGGTCCAAAGTATCTTCTTAAAAGTTTTTCGGAAAGTCCTCGTTTTTGTATGGGCGTCCAAACCCATACTTTGTCGCCAGTTTGGTAGACGACTGTTCTGCGGTGAGCATTGTAGCGGCCTGCATTGTAGTCTTGCTGCTGGCTGATCCGTAAAAGTGCAAGTTGCCTAGCTTCTTCTGCGCGTTCCGTAAACGTGTCGGCGTCCGAGACGATGTCGTCGCCTTCGTGCGGTAACATTGCATCTAACATGGTTTGTACTTCCCGTCCATGAACGAGGCTGAAAGGTGTCATGCGGGTCGTTTCTTGCTTGGCCGTGTTGTATGCAAACGTTATGTAAGGCAAGATTGTATCCCAGTTTTTGTGTTCGACGTCAACGAACATCGAAAGCATGTCTTCAATAGTTTTGTTAGACGCTTTGTCAGCCCGTTTGTTTGTGGGTGGTACGCGGTGGTCTTACGATGCGTTGTTCCACTCAGCATTAACACATGGTCCAAAAGAGCTGCTGTAAATGCGGTTCCTCTGTCTGTGATTACGACGGTTGGTGCACCATGCCTCAGTACAATATTCTCGATAAAAAATCTTGCCACCTCCGCTGCTGTACCTCTCTGGATAGCCTTTGTCTCGGCATAACGGGTCAGATAATCCGTCGCGACGATAACCCATCGGCTGCCTGCAGTAGAAGTAGGCAGTAGGCCCAAAACGACCACGCCAATCTGGTGGAATGGAGTCATTGGGACCTGTACGGGTTGCAGGAGGCCAGCTGGTTTAGTTGGCGGTGACTTGCGTCGCTGGCAGTCGAGACAGGTACGGACGTGGTGCTTCACGGCTGTGGTTAGTCTTGGCCAGTAATACCTTTGCTGTACCCTGGCCAACGTTCTTGTGTAACCCAAGTGGCCAGAGGTAACCTCGTTGTGGCATGCTTTCAGTACTTCGGTGCGAAGGGCTGCTGGGATGACGAGCAGATAGGCAGATCCCGTCGACGAAAAATTTCTTTTATAGAGTACTCCGCCACGTAAACAAAATGATGACAATGCTCTTGCGAAAACTCTTGGCGCCTTCCGAGATCTGCCATCCAAGTAGGTAATTAAGCCAAGCAACTCAGCGTCGTCTCGTTGTTGCTGCGCAATTGTGGTCGTGTCGAGGACACCGAGAAATGATGTTTCCTCCTCCTCGGGTAGGGTTGCCGACTCAATGGGTGAACGGGACAAACAGTCGGCGTCCATATGTCGCTTCCCTGACTTATGTACTACTGTCATGTCGAATTCCTGCAGCCTGAGACTCCAACGCGCTAATCGGCCGGTAGGGTCTTTAAGATTAGTTAACCAACACAGTGAGTGGTGGTCGCTGATTACTTCGAAGGGGCGGCCATATAAATACGGACGAAATTTTGTTACCGCCCATACCACGGCGAGACACTCCTTCTCAGTCGTGGAGTACTTAGCCTCAGCACGTGTTAACGTTCTGCTTGCGTAAGCGATTACCCTTTCTGCGCCATCTTGCTGCTGCACAAGCACAGCTCCCAGACCGACATTGCTAGCTTCGGTGTGAAGCACCGTAGGGGCTCTCTCGTCAAAGTGGGCAAGAACTGGGGGTGTTTGTAGTCGCTGGCGAAGATCGTTAAAAGCAGCTTCCTCTTCGTTATTCCACTCGAAGGTGACGTCTTCTCTTGTTAGGCGAGTTAGTGGTGATGCTATGCGTGCGAAGTCTGCGATAAATTGTCGATAATACGCGCAGAGGCCGAGAAAGCGTCTGACAGCCTTTTTATCGGTCGGCATAGGGAACTGTTGTACGGCTGAGATTTTTTCAGGATCGGGACGAATACCAGCATGACTGACGACATGACCAAGAAATCGCAGCTCTTCGTAGCAAAAGTGGCACTTCTCAGGCTTCAACGTCAGGCCCGTGGACTCTATGGCTCGTAAGACCACCTCAAGTCTTTCAAGGTGCTCGTCAAACGTCGCGGAAAACACTATGACGTCGTCCAGATACACTAGGCATGTTTTCCACTTCAACCCAGAAAGCATGGTATCCATGAGTCTTTGAAAGGTAGCAGGGTCTGAGCACAAACCGAATGGCAAGACCTTAAATTCATATAACCCATCTGGTGTCACAAAAGCGGTCTTCTCGCGGTCTCTCGGGTCCACCTCGATTTGCCAATATCCACTCCGCAAGTCCATTGAAGACAAGTATCGAGCATGTCGAAGTCTGTCGAGAGAGTCGTCTATACGCGGTAGTGGATATGCGTCTTTCTTGGTCACCTGATTTAGCTTCCGGTAATCCCCACAGAAGCGCAGGCTGCCGTCCTTTTTCTTAACGAGGACTACAGGCGACGCCCAGGGGCTCTGTGAAGGCTGAATGACGTCATCTTCAAGCATTCTGTCTACCTGCTGTTGTATCGCTTCACGTTCTTTTGGAGCCACGCGATAAGGGTTCTGGTGAATAGGTCTCGCCGTTTCCTCGGTAATTATTCGATGCCTGGTTAGAGGCGTGCGGCCAACTCTTGATGTTGTCAAAAAGCAGTCTTGAAATTTGGCCATTAACTCAAGGAGTCTGCGTCGGTCGTCTTTTGGCAAAGTAATGCTAACGTCCAGAACAGGCGCTGAATCAAGATTTAGCGACTCGTCGACTACCGCCAAGCAGCCTTCGGCATCTATGACATCGTCGAAGTACGCGACAGCCGTGCCTTTAGGAAGATGCCGGCGCTCAGCACTAAAATTGGTCAGCAGCAAGTCCGTGCGTCCAGCAGCAACTCTGACGATACCTCGGGCGACAGAAATACCGTGGCTGAAGAGCAGCGAGCTTATTCGGTCCGCAACTCCTTCGGCGTCAAACTGAGCAGCGGCGGCCACAGAAACAAGCGTGCATGACCTCGGAGGGAGAACCACATCGTCATCAGTAAGACGCAGTTGGTTTGGTCGCGCCTCTGGGGAATCGGGTAAGCCCGAACTGTTGCAAAACGTAATCAAGCTCTCTGGTATGTTGATGACGGCACCATATTCCCGTAAAAAGTCCATGCCGAGAATTACGTCTCTGCAGCATGCGGCGATAACGACGAACGACGCCGTGAAAGGAGAACCTCCGATGTCAATTCTTGCGGTACATCTTCCCGAGGGCATCAATAACTGGCCTCCTGGTGTTCTTATACGAGGGCCCGTCCACGGCGTCTTCACTTTTCTGAGGCTGTCAGCGAGGTCCTGACTGATAATGGAGAAGTCGGCACCAGTGTCGACTAAAGCTGTTACTTTCTGGCCGTCGAGAAGAACACTAAGGTCAGCAGTCACAATATCATCGTTTTCACGGCTTATCGGCTGTATGGCGTCGTGCTGTTGGGGCTTCTTGTCGTTATCTTTATGGCCTGCAACCTTGCCCCCGGAGGTCGCCGCTCTCAGTTTTCCCGGCGCGGGCTAGGTTACCTTCTTGTATTAAGGTTCGCATAGGTGCGGTGGTGCGACAAAGGCGAACGCGCGGGGGACGGAGAGCGGGACTGACGTCTCGGACCAGGAGGCTGAGCAGGCATTGGCTTCTCTGCAGTGGTAGAGCCGTACTCAAAGTGATAACGGGCTCCATAGAAAGAGGTGTCGTCACGGCGCGGAGTGTATTCGTCGTTGGCACGTCGACCGTCAAACCAAGGTCGTTGAGGACGGAATGAATCACCTCGATGCCAGCAATGACGGGCAATATGTCCTGCACCTCCGCAGTGAAAGCATATTGGACGCCTGTCTACGGTGCGCCATGCATCTGTTTTCCGGGTCGGTGGATGCGTCGATGCCCATGGGGTGGCTGTGGATGGCTGGTTGTGGGGCTGTAGCGTAGGTGTTTTATGCAGTGTCTGCTCTTGCGGCGAATACGAAGGGGCCATTGGCACCAGGTGGTACAGCGTCGGCATAGCGGGTGGTGGATGTCGGAGAGCGGCAGCATAGCTCATAGGACGCTGCTGAGCATCAGGACTAGCCGTAAACAACGCTTGGTGGATTTCATCGCGTACGACTTCAGCGATCGATGCGATGGGATTTTCAGCAACAGGATTCCGCAACTTCTGCAGTTCCTCGCGAACTATCTCCCTACTCGAGTCTCGCAAACAGCTCTGACTCTCAGACGTCATGGCGGTAGCATTGATTGGGACATTGCAGGACATGCGGTCATATTGCCTGCAGCGTTGATGAAGGGCCCGCTCGATAGCCGTAGCCTCCTAAATGAAGTAAACCACGGTAGTCGGAGGGTTGCGCAGTAGCCCGGCAAAAAGCTGCTGCTTGACACCGCGCATGAGGTAACTCAACTTTTTATCTTCCGTCATGTGCGGGTTAGCTCGTTGAAAGAGACGAGTCATGTCCTCGGCAAACATTGCAACGGTTTCGTTGGGTTTTTGAACCCGTAGCTCCAATAACTGCTGCGCGCGGTCCCTTCTATCGTGATTGGCGAAGGTATCGACGAACTTCTCTCGAAAGTCGGGCAAAGCTGACAGATTGCCTTCTCTATTCTCATACCAAGTACGAGCACCGTGTTCAAGGTAGAAATAGGCGCGCCAAAGCTTTTCCTGTTCCGACCAATGATTTACCTTGGCAACACGCTCATAGTGGTCAAGCCAGTCGTGAACGTCTTCATGGGCACCGCCACTAAAGCGATCGGGAACGAGGGGTTGAAAGAGGGTCACCTGAGATGGGTGCGTCGGAAAGCTGCCTTGGGGCACCTGTTGCGAGCTTGCGTTGGCCATTGGTTGAGCTGTGCGGTGCCTAGAAGGTTCCGGCGAGTGAGTCAGCTCTGGCGCCAGGCCTCGCAACCGTCGACTGGAGCGATGTACTGGTGTTTCTACAGATGACAGTGCGTTTGGACTCGATGAGCGGCTCCCAGCGGGCGTGTGGAGCATCAGACAGGGTTGCGGCCCAGCGCCTCCACCAGTGTCGCGGTACAACGCGAATAAAACACAGATACACCTTGGGACGACGAAAGGCAGCGTGTCCTCAACAGCTCAGTCACAAGATCGTCTTCTTCAGCCTCGAGAGAAGCTAGAGCTAGAGGCCCACTAAATGCCCCATCATCGTTATCGTCCACATGTAGACACGCGTCAATATATATATATATATATATATATATATATATATATATATATATATATATATATATATATATATATATATATATATTGTCGCAGTACGACGCGAACAAAGCACAAGTACGCCTTGAGGCAGCAAAAGCAGCGTGTTCTCAACAGCTGAGCCACAAGATCTTCTTCGTTCTCACGTGAAGCCAGAGGCCCACTACCTGGTGTCCGCTAAATCCCCCCATCATCGTTTTTCTCCACATGTAGACACGGGTCATTTGCCTCCCTCTCAAAGAGCATCGACCCGATGCGAAGTCAATAATGCAGTTTTTGTTAAAATATCCCTGTCGGAAAAATTGCCATGGTGGATACTGGAAAACATGGTGGACGTAGTGGAAATATTAGCGGGCATGGTGGAAATTATGAAGGGTATAGTGGGACGTAGTGGAAAATATGGTGGATATGCCTGGACATACTGGGTGGTATGGTGTACAGATGATGGGTAAAGTGGAAACGATGGTGGAATGCAGAGGCTAGATAGTGGGCAATAATGGGACACTCTGCCCACCATTGCGATAATGCTGGGAAGCCCTAAGCATATGGTGGGTGGTGCTTATTATGGTGGGCCACATGGTGTACCAAGCTGAGAAACTCTTCCCACCATTGCGATAATGCTGGGAAGCACTAAGCGGATGATGGGTGCTGCTTGTTATGGTGGGCCACATGGTGTACCAAGCTGAAGAGCTCTGCCCACCATTGCGATAATGCTGGGAAGCAGTGAGCAGATGATGGGTGGACTTATATTGGCGGGCAATTTATAAAGTGTACCAAGCTGGAATCTGTACACTACACGGTCTACCACCATGATTTCCACCAAAGGTTAAGCCTACCGACCGAGTCCGTACAATTGTGTTATCCGTGCTTCCGCGTTTCAGAATACACGATTTCGACGATTAAGAATGACAATACAGTGCAGTCATGTCATCAAATGACCTAAATGAAGCATTTTGCATTGTGTATGGTGTCCGCTCAAGAAGCATCAAACATCGATGCGACGCGATTCAAGCACTCCCAGAGAACGTACGTCTCTTCTCACTGACAGCTGCCGGTCGCACTCGCCGGCACTTCTCTAGCTTTTGTGCGAGAACTCAGACGTGGCAATTCGTATGCTTGGGGAACCAATATGATAGCGTAATGTTTCCGGCACACTGCTTTCGTTTTGGCCAAGCCGTTATGTAGTTGTTGCTTTAGCGAAAGAGCTACAGCCTTGCGCTGGCACGACCACCCTCTACATTGCGCGAAAAGCATCCCAATACTCAATCAAATAAATTAGGCGGGCGTATCGATGGAATGAGCCTAGAAGCGTCATAAAGCGTGAGCAGATGTCGCCCTTTAGAACAAGTGCGAAACGGATATTAAACTTGGCAGACCCCGCCGGTAAACTGTTGCTCCTCCTCAGTCCCCTTGTGTTTTTTTTTCTTGCAGTTGTTAATTGTAAAAAAAATAGCACTGGTGTCATTAACACAGTGGCAATCATTACAGGCAGCAGTTGCTTATGTTTAATAAATGTGCAATTTTTAGTAGCAGGTGCAGATCTCGTCTATGTCGTGTACACGACAAACATAACTGAAGTTGAACCGTAAGTTTGTATACCAACCAACCAACTAACTAACGCACATCTACCCTCATGTTGGTATGGCGTAGTGGTCAGTGTCTCCGAATGGAAATCCGCAGGTTGCACGTTCGATCCTCCGTGGCACTCTGTTTTTTTTTACAGGACGTGTATTTTTTTATACCATTTTTATAGCATTCTTTTTTATTTTTTGTGGCAGCTCGTCACGGTGATTCTGACGTCATTTCGCGCTCAAACGTTGCCGGCACTGCAGCACCCACCATACCCACCATGCGCCATGGTGGGCGTTTCCCACCATTCACCCACTACATTAATCCACTATAATGGTGGGTGGTGGTTTACACCATGCCCACCATTCGTTTTTTTCCGATAGGGATAAGTCTTACGCAATCACTCGCTCACGTAAGGCTTCATGCGCACTACGTGAACGAGTTCAGGATGGTGCTGGCGACGATTGGTACTACACGAATTGTCGGGAACAACTTCGTAAGTGACGTCACTCAGTTGTCGCAGCACTCGGTATGGCCCAAAGTATCTTCTTAAGAGCTTTTCTGATAGTCCTCGTTTCCGTACGGGTGTTCAAATCCATACTTTGTCGCCAGTTTGATAGACAACTGCTCTGCAGTGAGCATTGTAGTGGCCTGCATCGTACTCTTGCTGCTGGCGGATCCGTAAACGTGCCAGTTGTCTAGCTTCTTCCGCGCGTTCCGTAAACGTGTTGGCGTCTGGGTCGATGTCGTCACTTTCGTGCAGCAGCATCGCATCTAACATAGTTTGTACTTCTCGTCCATGAACGAGGCTGAACGGGGTCATGCGGGTCGTTTCTTGCTTGGCCGTGTTGTACGCAAACGTTATGTATGGCAAGATTTCATCCCTATTTTTGTGTTCCATGTCTACGTACATCGAAAGCATGTCTTCAATGGTTTTGTTCAGACGCTCCGTCAGGCCGTTTGTTTGTGGGTGGTAGGCAGTGGTCTTACGATGCGTTGTTCCACTCAGAATCAGGACGTGATCCAAAAGAGCTGCCGTAAATGCGGTTCCTCTGTCTGTGATCACGACGGTTGGTGAACCATGCCTCAGTACAATATTTTCGATGAAAAATCTGGCCACCTCTGCTGCTGTACCTCTCTGAATAGCTTTTGTCTCGGCATAACGGGTCAGATAATCCGTCGCGACGATAACCCAGCGGTTTCCTGCAGTGGACATGGGAAGTGGGCCCAAAATGTCCATGCCTATCTGGTAGAATAGGGCTGTTGGGACCTGCACGGGTTGCAGTAGGCCAGCTGGTTTAGTCGGTGGTGACTTGCGTCGCTGGCAGTCGAGACAGGTACGAACGTGGTGCTTCACGGCTGTGGTTAGTCTCGGCCAGTAATACCTTTGCTGTACTCTGGCCAACGTCCTCATGTAATCCAAATGGCCAGAGGTCACCTCGTTGTGGCATGCTTTGAGTATTTCGGTACGAAGGGCTGCTGGTATGACGAGCAGATAGGCGGATCCTGTCGACGAAAAGTTTCTTTTGTAAAGTACTCCGCCCCGTAAACAAAACGATGACAATACTCTTGCGAAAACTCTTCGCGCCTTCTGAGATCTGCCTTCCAAGTAGTTAATTAAGCCAAGCAACTCAGTGTCGTCACGTTGTTGCTGCGCAATGGCGGTCGTGTCGAGGACACCGAGAAATGCCGTTTCCTCCTCCTCGGGTAGGGTTGCCGACTCAATGGGTGAACGGGACAGACAGTCAGCGTCCATATGTCGCTTGCCTGACTTGTGCACGACCGTCATGTCAAACTCTTGCAGTTTTAGGCTCCGACGCGCTAATCGGCCGGTGGGATCTTTTAGATTAGTTAACCAGCAAAGGGAGTGATGGTCACTGATCACTTTGAAGTGTCGGCCATACAAGTACGGGCGAAATTTCATTACTGCCCATACTACGGCGAGGCATTCTTTCTCTTTTGCTGAATAGTTTGCCTCTGCGCGTGTTAGCGTTCGGCTTGCGTAGGCGATCACTTTTTCTGTGTCCTCTTGCCGTTGCACAAGTACAGCCCTAAGACCTACATTGCTAGCGTCTGTGTGAAGCATCGTCGGGGCTTCTTCGTCGAAGTGGGCGAGCACAGGGGGCGTTTGGAGACGTTGACGCAGGTCATTAAAGGCAGCCTCCTGTTTTTCTTTCCACTCAAAGGCAACATCATCTCTTGTGAGACGAGTTAGTGGCGACGCGATGCGGGCGAAGTCTGCGATAAACCGGCGATAATAGGCACAAAGGCCTAGGAAGCGTCTGACAGCCTTCTTATTGGAGGGTACTGGGAACTGTGCGACGGCGGCAATTTTTCCAAGATCGGGCCGGACGCCTGCGTTGCTGACGACGTGACCGAGAAACTAAAGTTCGTGAAAACAGAAATGGCACTTTTCTGGTTTCAATGTTAGGCCCGCGAACCGTATGGCACGTAAAACAACTTCCAGCCTTTTGAGATGCTCGTCAAAAGTGGTCGAAAACACTATAACGTCGTCCAGATCGACTAGGCACGTCTTCCACTTTAATCCCGAAAGTGACGTGTCCATAAGCCTTTGAAAAGTTGCGGGCGCGGAGCACAAACCGAAAGGCAAGACTTTAAATTCGTATAAACCATCTGAGGTCACAATAGCGGTTTTCTCTCGGTCTCTTGGGTCTACCTCGATCTGCCAGTAACCACTCTTCAAGTCCATGGAAGAAAATTAGCGAGCGTGCTGAAGTCTGTCAAGGGAGTCATCAATACGTGGGAGCGGGTACACATCTTTCTTGGTCACCCGATTCAGCTTCCTGTAGTCCACGCAAAAACGCAGGGTGCCGTCCTTTTTCTTTACTAGCACTACAGGCGATGCCCAGGGGCTCTGTGACGGTTGAATGACGTCATCTGCAAGCATTTTCGCGACTTGTTGTTGTATGGCTTCGCGTTCCTTTGAAGCTACACGATAAGGGTTTTGGTGGAAAGGTCTCACCGTGTCCTCGGTGATTATTCGGTGCTTTGTCAAAGGTGTTCGACCAACTCGTGATGTCGTTGAAAAGCAGTCGCGGAATTCGGCTAGCAGCTGAAGAAGTCTCTGTCGCTCGTCCTTTGACCGAGTGGTGCCAACATCGTGAATGGGGTCTGGTTCTGGATTAGGCTCTTCGTCCAATACCGACAAACATAAACTGCCTCGCATTTCTACAATATTGTCGTACGAAGCGATAGCTGTGCCCTTCGGAAGGTGCCGGCGCTCAGCACTAAAGTTCATAAGAAGTAAATTCGTGCGTCCACGAGTGAGACGGACGATACCTCGTGGGATCAAAATGCCATGACTAAATAGCAGCGAGCGAATTTGGTCAGCAATGCCTTCGCCATCAAACGCTTCGTCGCCTTCTACTGAAACAAGAGTGGATGACCGGGGCGGGACGACTACATTATCATCAATTATACGTAAAGTGCTGCGTATTGCGTCTGAACAGTCAACTAAACCAGGGCTGTTGCGGAATGTAAATGAACGGTCCGGGATTTTGATGACGGCACCATATTCTCTTAAGAAGTCCATCCCTAAGATCAAGTCCTTGCAACACGAGGTGAGGATGACGAACGTCGCCACGAAAGCAGAGCCACCGATGTCGAGTCTTGCTGTACACCTTCCGACAGGCATCAACAGCTGGCCGCCTGCTGTCCTCAGGTGAGGTCCCGTCCACGTAGCCTTCACTTTTTTGAGGCGTGCGGCAAGGTTTTCACTTATGATAGAAAAGTCGGCGCCGGTGTCAACTAAGGCTGTTACTTTTTGTCCGTCTACCGAAACGGTAAGATCTGTGGTCACAGTTTCGTCGGTGTTACAACTTCTCGGCTTTACGGCGTCCTGTGGTACAAGTAACGAGGGCTTTTTTTCGTCGCCTTGACGGCCTGCAACCTCACCCCCGGAGGTCGCCGCCTTCAGTTTCCCCGGCGTGGACTTGGTGACCTCCTTCCACTGACGTCGGCTGTAGTTCGGTGGCGCGACGAAGGCGAATATGCCGGAGATAGAGAGCGTGGTCGACGTCCCAAACCTGGCTGGTAATCAGGCACACTGTCGTCATTATTGGCACGGCGGTTGTCAAATTGGGACTGAGACAAGGGGAGTTCTTGAGAATCAGTGTCCCGGCGTGGTGCGTAGCCGTCGTTGGCGCGTCAATTGTCAGACCATTGCCGAAGAGGTCGAAACATATCTACGTGGTGCCAGCAATGACGGGAAATGTGGCCCACACCTCCGCAGGTAAAACAAAGCGGGCGCCTATCTACAGTGCGCCAGGCGTCTGTTTTACGAAGCTGTGGACGCCGCAACGGCTCGTAATGTGGCAAATGCCGCGTATCGTTGGGAGACGGCTCTTGGTACGGCGGCATTTCGTACGGCGGTACGACGGCAGGTCGTCGCGGTGTCTGTTCTTGTGGCGACCAAGGAACGGCTGCCGATGGCTGGCGGTACGACGGCGCAACAGGCGGCGGGCGGCGAAGCGCGGCTGCGTAGCTCATAGGTCGCTGATCGTCAGTAGGATCAGCTGTTGAAAACGCTTGGCGTATTTCTTCGCGGACGACTTCAGCGACAATCGCCGTGGGTGGTTCCGTGACCAGATTCCGGAACTTCAGCAGCTCTTCGCGAACAATCTCTCTTATCAAATCGCGCAACGAGCTTTGATTTTCAGTTGCCGTAGCGGCGACTTGCATGTGGGCGCTGCTGGACAAGCGATCGTATTGTCGGCATCGTAGGTGAAGCGCCCGTTCGATAGCCGTAGCTTCTTTGATGAAGTCTGTCACGGTGCTTGGCGGGTTCCACAAAAGTCCGGCGAACAATTGCTCTTTAACGCCGCGCATGAGGTAGCGCAACTTTTTGTCGTCGGTCATGTGCGGGTCAGCTTTGCGGAAGAGACGGGTCATGTCCTCAGCGAACATTGCGACCGTTTCATTGGGTTTCTGAACCCGTAGCTCGAATAAATGCTGCGCACGTTCGCGCCGGTCGACATCGGCAAATGTGTCAATCATCCCTCTTTTAAAGTCGCTCCATGATGACAAACTGTCTTCTCTGTTCTCGTACCAAGATTTAGCGCTGTCGTCGAGATAAAAATAGGCGCGGGAAAGCCTTTGTTCAAGGGACCACTGGTTGGTGTTAGCGACACGTTCATGGTGATCAAGCCATTCTTCGACGTCTTCATGTGCTCCACCACCAAAGCGATCAGGCACCAGCGGTGAAAAAAAGGTTACCTGAGATGGGGTTGGCAAACTACTGTCTCGTAGTAACTGTTGGGGATTGGCGGTGGCCATTGGTAGATCTGAGCGGTGCTTTGTAGAGTGTTCCTGTGAGAGAGTGAACTCTGGAAGGAGGCCTCGCAAGCGACGACTGAAGCGATGCACGGGTGTGTCGACAAGTGCTTCTGGGCTGGATGAACGGCTCCCCGTGGGAGTGTGGAGCATCAGGTGGGGTCTCGGGCCAGCACCTCCGCCAGTGTCGCAGTACGACGCGAACAAAGCACAAGTACGCCTTGAGGCAGCAAAAGCAGCATGTTCTCAACAGCTGAGCCACAAGATCTTCTTCGTTCTCGCGTCAAGCCAGAGGCCCACTACCTGGTGTCCGCTAAATCCCCCCATCATCGTTTTTCTCAACAAGTAGACACGGGTCAATATATATATATATATATATATATATATATATATATATATATATATATATATATATATATATATATATAGATTGTGTGTGTGTGTGTGTGTGTGCGTGTGTGCGGGGGCGAGAGGCTTGTGTCTCTCTCTGCTGTCGTGCCCCCCTCCCCTTCGCTTCACGTAGGCGCTGCGTGCGCTAACCATGCCATTCTCCGACCTTTATTTCTTTCCCTAAATAATCACTTCCCGTGCTCCCGCATGATTGCGGAAGGCAGTGCATTGATTTTCTTTTCGACCAAGCAGGTCTCGTCTTGAGAAGCTTGTGAAAATTACTTGCGCTCGAACGGCTTTTCACCGAGCAAGGGTTTTTATAAAAAATTGAAGCTTTTTTTTCAATTGCTTCTAGACATGAATATGTGTGGCCCGTAGATCGTGACAGTAGCCCATTTATTTATTCACAGTTAATGTGGACGATATGAAGTGGTAAAGCATGCGTAATCATACAGTGCAAAAAAAAAGGTTATTCTCTTTTACGTTTTCTCGATTATTTTTAAAGTGCTCTGTAAAATTTGCCAATGCCTCATTCATTTTCTTTATTTTAGTCATCCCTACAACATTGTTATCTTAGCAAAGGCAGTACAACAGGCACGCTGCGCTATGAGTAGTATTTTAATCGTAAGTATGAATGCAGGTCAATTCTTCCACGTGCACCACCCGCACGGGTGGTCTGGTGCTTGTGTTGCTGAACTGTTGACCCGCAAATCGCAGAATCAAATCCCGGCAGCTCACAGCAGCCACATTTTCGGTGGAGGTAAAATTGTTCGACCTTTGTAGTTGTACTTAGGTGCATCTTAAGTAACCCCAGGTAGTTTAAATTTTCGGAGCCCTTCAGCACGGCATCTCTCGTGATGTTATGATTACTTTGGTACATTAAACAAAACAATTTTGATTACAAATGTAGGTGTACACCCTTCAGCTCCTTGAAACCCTCACGAACGGCGTAATACCACCCTCATGCCGCTTACACCTGTCTCTCAGGTTGTAATCATCATCATCATCAGCCTGACTACGTTCACTGCAGGACAAAGGCCTCTCCCATGTTACGCCAGTTAACCCGGTCCTGTGCTTGCTGCTGCCAATTTATACCCGCAAACTTCTTAATCTCATCTGCCCACCAAACCTTCTGTTTCCCCCTAACCCACTTCCCTTCTCTGGGAATCCAGTTAGTTCCCTTAATGACCAGTGGTTATCCTGTCTGCGCTCTACATGCCCAGCCCATATCCATTTCTTCTTCTTTATTTCAACTATGATATCCTTAACCCCCGTTTGTCCCCTAATCCACTCTGCTCTCTTCTTGTCACTTAAGGTTACATCTACCATTTTTTTTCCATTGCTCGCTGCGTCGTCCTCAATTTAAGCTAAACCCTCTTTGTAAGTCTCCAGGTTTGTGCTCCGTAGCTAAGTACCGGCAAGATACAGCTGTTATATACCTTCCTCTTGAGGGATAGTGGCAAGCTACCTGTCATTGTTTGAGAGTGCTTGCCGAATGTGCTCCACATTTTTATTTTTTCTAGTTACTTCGCCTAATCTCGTGGTTAGGCTCTGCGGTTATTACGTGCCATAAGTAGACATATTTTACAAATTCAAGTGCACTATTACCTATCTCGAAGCGCTGCTCCTTTCCGAGGTTGTTGTACATTACTTTCGTTTTCTGCAGATTAATTTTAAGACCCACCTTTCTGCTCTCCTTGTCTAACTCCGTGATCATGAGTTGCAATTCGTCCCCTGATTTACAAAGCAATGCAAAGTCATCGGCTAAGCACAGGTTACTAAAGTATTCTCCATTAACTCTTATCCCTAACTGTTCCCATTCTAGGCTTCTGAAAAACTCCGGTAAGCACGCGGTAAATAGCATTGGGGAGATTGTCTCCCCCTGTTTTACACCCTTCTTGATTGGTGTTCTGTTGCTTTCTTTATGAAGCACTGTGGTAGCAGTTGATCCCCTGCAGATTTGTTCCAGAATGTTTATATATACTTCATCTACGCCCTGATTCCGCAGTGGGTGCATGACGGCTGATATTTCTACTGAATAAAACGCCTTCTCGTAATCTATGAAGGCTATGTATAGTGGTTGGTTATACTCAGAGCAGTTCTCTATTACCTGATTGATAGTATGAATGTGGTCAATTGTTGAGTAGCCTGCTCGAAATCCTGCTTGTTCGTTTGGCTGATTGAATTCTAATTTTTTCTTTACTCTGTTAGCAATTACCTTTGTAAATAGCTGGTACACTACAGAGAGCAAGCTGATCGGCCTGTAATTCTTCAAGTCCTTGTCATCTCCTTTCTTCTGTATTAAGATGATGTAAGCGTTCTTCCAAGACTCTGCGCCGCCGCGGTGGTCTAGTGGCTAAGGTACTCGGCTGCTGACCCGCAGGTCGCGGGTTCAAATCCCGGCAGCGGCGGCTGCATTTCCGATGGAGGCGGAAATGTTGAGGCCCGTGTGCTCAGATTTGGGTGCACGTTAAAGAACCCCAGGTGGTCAAAATTTCCGGAGCCCTTCACTACGGCGTCTCTCATAATCATGTGGTGGTTTTGGGACGTTAAACCCCAAAAAACAATCAATCAAGACTCTGGTACCCTAACCGTCCGGAGACAACTCGTAAACAGGGTGGCTAGTTTTTCTAACACAATCTGTCCTCCATCTTTCAGCAGATCTGATGTTACCTGATACTCGCCATCAGCTTTGCCTCTTTGCATGCTCTCCAAAGCTTTTCTGACTTTTTCTATCACTACTGGTGGGGTGTCATCTTAGTTGCTGCTAGTTCTTATAATATTAAGGTTGTGGTTGTCTCGGCTACTGTACAGATCTCTGTAAAACTCCTCCTCTATTTTAACTATCCTATCCATATTGGTAGTTATTTTGCCTTCTTTGTCCCTTAGTGCATACATCTGACTTTTGCCTATCCCAAGTTTCCTCTTCACTGCTTTGACGCTTCCTCCGTTTTTCAGAGCGTGTTCAATTCTCTCCATGTTATACCTTCTTACATCGCAAAATTTACGTCTATTAATCAACTTCGAAAGCTCCGCCATTTCTATTTTGTCTGTTGTACTTGAATCTTTCATGATTGGACGCTTCTTAATTAGGTTTTTCGTTTACTGGGAAAGCTTGCCAGTGTCCTGTCTAACTACCCTGCCTGCAACTTCCACCGCACACTCCGTAATGATACTCGTCAGATTATCATTCATTGTATCTACGCTAAGGTTGGTTTCCTCATTAAGAGCCAAGTACCTGTTCTGCAGCGACACTCTGAATTCTTGTACTTTCCCTCTCAGTGCTAGCTTATTGACTGGCTTCTTGCGTATCAGTTTCTGTCGTTCCTTCTTCAAGTGTAGGCGAATTCGAGACCGTACCATTCTATGGTCACTGCATCGTACCTTGCCAAGCACTTCCACACCCTGCACGATTCCTGCGTGTGCAGTCATTATAAAGTCTACTTCGTTCTTATTTTCGCCATTAGGGCTCCTCCATGTCCACTTGCGGTTTTCTCGTTTTCAGTAGAAGGTATTCAAGATCCGCAAATTGTTGCGTTCTGCGAATTCTACTAGTAGCTCTCCTCTGGAGTTTGTAGTGCCGATGCCATAATCTCCTACTGCCTGGTCTCCAGCCTGCTTCTTCCCTACTTTTGCATTAAAGTCGCCCATCACTATAGTATAGTGTGTTTTTACCTTACTCATTGCCAATTCCACGTCTTCATAGAAGCTTTCACCTGAAGCTTCAACATGGCTGGATGTAGGCGCGTAAGCCTGTACTACCTTCATCTTGTATATTTTATTCAGTTTAATTACAATGCCTACCACCCTTTCAATAATGCTATAGTTTTCCCGTTGCCAGCTATGTTTCTGTGAATTAGGAACCCCACTCCCAGTTCTCTTCTGTCTGCCAAGCCCCGATAGCAAAGGACGTGCCCATTTTGTAGCACAGTATAGGCATCATCTGTCCTCCCAACCTCACTGAGACCTATTATGTCCCATTTAACACCCTCTAGTTCCTCGAATAGTACAGCTAGACTTCCCTCACTAGATAAGGTTCTAGCGTTAAACGTTGCCAAGTTCAGGTTCCAATGGTGGCCTGTATTCCAGAGATTCTTAGCACCCTCTGCTGCGTTGTATCTGACCGCCGCCATGGTCAGTTGCTTCGCAGCTGCTGGGGACTGAGGGCCGTGAGTTATTTGATGTCTGCATGTGGGAGGTAATGGCCAGATACTGCACCAAGGTGGCCAATCCTTCTCTGGTGAGGGAGTGCGTTCCCTGCGGTGGTTACCGGTGAGGCCGCACCCCAGGCCTCTTAATGCAGTTCCATCAACACGCGGATTTTTTTTTCCCGTTGGGACCTGCGCGGCACCGGGATTTGAACCACGGACATCTTGCATGCGAGACAGATGCTCTAGCCACTACGCTATCGCCGCACCCATATATATGTACATATATGTAACATAAATATGTACGTCTTAGTAGTGATAAATCAGTTGAAATTCCGCGCTCATCCTCGTTTTATGACAATTGAAAAACCGAAAAGACTCGTGGTCTGCCTGCTGCAGCGCCTCTGCTGGGCCCGGCCTGGCTTTCCGTCAGCCTCCATGGCTCCAGGGCTCATTACTGCGCTCTGCCTGGTGTTACGGCCGGGGTTTGCAGGCACCAGAGGTCCGGCAAGAAGTTGTCGAGACAGGAGGAAGAGTGACTTGAAGGGGGTTCATTTACATTATATACAAGGTGATCTCTTGTACATGACGAGCTCTTTTTTACATGGCGAGCTCTGGAATCTGACGTTCCTCTACATGGCGCTCTTTGGAACGAGCCGGGTGGCTCACTATAAAGGGTATAAAGGGGAACACGTGCAGATGGTACTGACCAATCACATATCACACACAACTGGCGAGGTGGACGAGCCTGCACGGCCCACGTGAACGTCCAATATTGAGCCGTGATCACTGCAATCCAAAGTGGTGCCAGCGGGGCTTTTCCTCGTCGAGTATGTGTCGCTGGTCGAGGGGTCCCAAGCTCATGACAGCATACATCAAAGGGTCTGCCAAACTGCTCGCTTAATTAGCGAGGCGATTTGCGGCGGCCGCCGCGGTCTCTTTCAAGAAAGATTCTGTACTCGTTGTCTTCTCTCGAACTGCTTACGGCGTCGTGTTGCCACGACGCCTCACGCTCCATCTAGGAGGGACAATAACTGGCGGGCATAGGCAGCCGGCTGTTCGGCTACTTGTTTGAGGATTAAAAGAGTGCTGCTCCCTCGTGAGCTCTGGCGCCAGTCACAACACTGGATGACCTCCTGTGGCGTTAAAAAACGAAGAAGTGGCGGCCGAGGAGAATTTTGCGGGAGACGCTGGGTGGCATGGAGGCGTTAAAACTCCATCTGGACATCGGCTCGTCGGGCACCGGAAACCGGGGCAATTGGGGCGGCCGAAAATTTTTCGGCACAGCACTTCAACTCCGGGCGTCGGCCATTACAGACCACGCGCTTTGTCGGAGCATTGGGACTCTCGGTCACCCATAATTCACGTGTCATCGGACAGCTCACCCATCTCTCTCTATGAAGCCTGAGTCTGTACATTGTTACTTGCTCTACTTTGCTTGGGAGAGGGCTTTCCACTGGCGTAGGCTGCGGGGGCGGCCTTCGAAACTGATATACTCCGGCCGACAAGAAAAAATGCCGCATATGCCGCAAACCAATCGCCGATAGTGGCGATTGGTTTGTTGCCACGGAGGTGCCACAGAGGCGCGGAGTCGGGTCCTACGAAAAGGGACCGCGGAGGCGCGCTCGAAGAGGATGGTGCGATGAGATCGAGTTGGCAGAACAACAAAATGGAAAAGGGAGATATTACGGTGCGAAGAGATAGCGATGAGAGTCAATGAGACGGTGACTGAGGCAGTTAGTATGATGAGGAAGGGAAGTCAGGGATGGGAGACGTGGAGGCGAGTGATTGGGTCACATTGAGAGAAGAATAAGATAGAAATGGCTAAGAAAGACGACGACGGCGACGATGACGAAGACGATGAAGACTTTGATGAATTGGACAGGAACCCCAGGAAGCCCTGAGCTCAGACACGAAAGGCCAGCTCTGAGGCCCCGACAACATGACCTTTCGTGAGACGAACTTCATCTCTCTTACTAAGACGAGTTTTGCGGGAAGGGAGGCGGCGCATTAAGACATTGCGTGGGTCTATTAACTAATTACTTTATCATTTGTGTCGTCGTGGGTTTACTTTGTATAGGCGCACCCTTGTATCGTCGCCGTTACTTTGCTCATATATCGTGTGTCGCACGTCACGAGTATTTTACTGGTGTGTTATCAATTTGTGCAGCAGAACTGTTGTACGCGGATAGCATGTGTGTATGTCATTTGCAATTGCTACCGAATTAAATCTGTCAGTAACTAGGAAAAGGTCGTAGCGTCTCATACTTCTCCCACACGAATCCCACACACGAATCTCTCTCTGTGTAAAGTGATTGAGACACATAGCCAAGAGGGAACCGGATAGAAAAGGGGTTGAGTGGCATTCCCTCTCTTTGGTGATCGGTGGCGTGGCGGGGACGTCTGAACGCAATATAGCACGCTCGACCTTGATGCCAGCGCAAGTCAGCCATCTATTTCAGCGAATTTTTCTAATTACGCAAATCAAGAGTCCAGGTTGATAGAGGGTGCAGACATGTTAGGACATAGAGATACCACATTCATTACTTTCGATAGTTACACGTACGCTCATGGCGCTTCATTCCTATAGGGAAGAATTATAGTACCTACACCCTTGATGTCTGCGGCAGGAGACTCTCATCCCAGGCGAACAGTATTGAAGCTACACAAGACAATATCCTCTAAAGTTCTTGATTCGTCCCTGGTAGAACATAGAGTTATAACTTTCCTACGGCTCTTGCTAACAAAGACCAATGAACGCACGTGTGATCACGGCACACCATTCTTCGAGACAAGTAACATCATGTTCTCCTTGGACGCCAGAGAAAATCCCTTTTGAGGGCACACTTTAGGACATCATGCACAGAAAATGTTAAGACCAGGTGACTATTCTGACAAAGCCCCCCCCTTCCCCAACGTTTAGAATATTACCTCATATTATTCAAGACACCACAAAATGACGCCGTTGTCGCCACACACTGTTCGAATCCCTTATTACGCTTACGTTGGTGCATGGCCCTGTGGAAGTTTTTTTGCAGCCTGCTCATACAATGGGCTCCTACGTTTTCCTTCACTTTGATGTGTTTTACGGCGGACTGGTACTCTGGCAGGAGCAAACTTCATGGAAATACCCGACGCAAATAGCCGAAGTGAAGTGTGGGATGGGGCTAATTGGTCATCCATTAATAAACTTCTCAGCACGAAAAATCTCAGGTTGTACCAACAAACAAAATGGCGTTACACGAATTCGAAAACGGCAAGAATTCAGAAATCACCCTTTTTACACCCATAGGGGTGCAAAAAACTTTACTGTGCAATAGCTTTTCCTAAACATGTGCTGCGTCATCAATCTTCTGTAACAGTTTTTGATCCAGCTGTCTCGTAGTCAGCACCAGCCTATCGACATCATTACCGTCATTTCAAAATATACGGCAGCCAACGGTGACGACGGCAGGTAACGGCTCGCGGTACGTTCGGATGTGTCTCGCACAGTTTCGTTTCTCTGTTAATATTACGAGCCACTGCCAGCCAGGACACTCTTTTTTGTTGTGGTTATTTTGACTCATTCAAATGTTTTCGCAAAGGGAATTCAAGTGACTTTCGGGGAATGAAGCGACCGTTAAAGCTTTCATCGATTGAACACCCGTTGCAAGCCCGAGAATTACGGGCCGGTGAGTAAAAATCACTTCAGCTTTGGAAGTACGATTGCTTGCTGGTATAGTTGGTTCATTTCAACATATTTAGTTTTTTTTGACAATGACTGCGTAAACGTCACGCGGCAGCAACGCATTGCAAATATAAATATAAAAAATTTTTAACTAGTCAATCTGTCACCAGAAAAACGTGCGTTACTTGCGGCGTGGCTTCACGTGGGAACGAGTCACTGACCCCATTGGTAATTCTGAAATTGTATCGCCAGGTAACACAAAGCAGGCCGTTGCGATGAAAGTAGGCAAATACATCACTGTCTCCTCGAATGTGTCTTTGAAGCTAGCCCATATATTAGTGCAAAAACCTACGAAATAATTGCTTATCGCTGTCGCACTTGAGAAGCCTCACATAATTATGGCTGTGGTTTTGCTATAGTGTGACAAAGAAAGCGTCGCTTAAATGAGAACTACTTCTTTTTCTGCCACAACCTCCTAACCTACGTGACATAGAAGCAGCTTTGTACAATAAGAAAGGAACCTGCTATTTGACATGACTTGTGAAAAAGCAGCTATGAATGATACATGTGTTATGAGTTACCATTACATACACATATATTTAAAATACTGCTGTTTACTAGTAACTGAGCTTGATTGTTTACTTTGGAACATTTCATGTATTATTTATGCTTATCAATATCTGGTTAGGTTACTAATTTTTCCATGCTGCCATGCAACGACAGGATGGCTACCCCGGAATGTCTTCTCTGCAAGCACGTAGAAACATCTGAACGCCCAGTACAACAGGTCATCTCGAACCTCATACATTCATTGCTGTATTTGTGAATGCTTTACCACGCATATCGTGGAGGGGTGCTTTAGATTTACCACAAGTATTGGCTGTACCCTGGCATGGAATCTACACTTCAATAACGTTGAAATTGAACCCTTATTAGTTAGATTGTGTGGCACTGCTGAGCTCAACAACGCAGGTTGGATCCCAGCCACAGTGGCCATATTGCGATGCAGGTGAAATGCTAAGACGCTCTTGGGCTTAAAGGTTTGGCTAATTTACCTGCACCGCATGTTCTGTTTTGCGAGGTTCTGGACCTCACCAGCCGTTTCACTGGTGCAGTAATGGCGCCCTCTAAACCGTGTCATTCGCTTCAAAAAGTGCAGGAGAGGTAAAGCACTAAAATTAGTTTATGATTTTCTTCTACCTTCTTTTCTGACTGCGCTGATTTGGTGCAGCAGCACGTACAGCTTAACAAACGTAGGTTCCTTCGCGGCGTGTTTTGCCAAGATGTTTGCACCTTAATAATTTAAGCGAACAAAAATAAAGATTCCACGTTGTCGGCACCCTGTCATTTACTTTTGATATCGCACTGCTGAACTCGGGCTGCACAAGTTCTGAACATCTCGTGCACAGCTTTGAACTATATCTTATTGGTGCAGGTGAACCAAACTGACCAATAAAAATGGAAGCTTGAAAATATAAAGAATCTCGGAAGACGAGTTGCCAGAGCAAATGTTTCGACAAGCAGCCTTGTCTGCTGTGACGCTACAGTGTAGTTTGTTTTAACCTCTGGAAGCCAAAATCATTCTAAGTTTGCCCACTACTGTACAACTCATCATCAGTTCATGGTTAGGATGTGAATCGTCATAAATTTGTAATTGCATTACAAAATGAACACCGCCACAGTGAGGGCATTAAAGGGCTTTCCGACATTTAGTTGTGCCTTGCGACACAGTTTACAAGCTACACCCAGAACTGTTTTGTCTTATCTGTGTTTAGCTCATACAACTTTACAAAAAAGAAGCACCAAAGTTCATCAGGCTGCATTCAATTGCTTTAGCTTTGAACAAATGCTCGATGGGCTCGTAAAATAATAAATTATAAAGGTGATAAGCAGTTGCAGCACAGCTCCCTCAAACACGTGAATGCAGTCGTGGTGAGCAAGATTGCGTTCATTGCATGTTTTACTTTTTTATATAGGAAAGAAATGTCCCAGACTTCTTTGAGCACATCTGCTTTAGTTTGAATAAAGTTGCCATAGCTATAGTGTCTACCACTACGAAGTAAAATTCTGTGCATTACCATCAAGAAAAAAATCTAAGAAATCAGACAGGTAGTTTAAACATACAAGATCTTCACTTATCCACTGCCACTCTGCAAGGTACTACGAAATTAAAGCCCAAACTTCTAAATGAAGCAAAGAGAGAACAACTTCAGCTTTCAAGCACACGTATTCTGATAAAGTAAACACAGTAACAAGTGTGTAATAAATTTGAACTTTATTGACCCAGTATTTGGACAGATTTCCTTCTATGCAACCGTATTATTTCAGGAGGACTTGCTTACAAGGGTTGTGAAGCTCTATCGATATTTCCATGCAACAAAGAGGTTGTGCTCAGAGCTGGGTAGTTGTTTAGTGTACAATATTTTTGGTTGAAGCACCAACAAAGATGTACAAACAACAAAAATATATAGTGCATGCGTAAAGCTTATTTTCTTAGAATGAGCATTTTGCAGCTCTAAGCACAAATCCCAGAACTCTGTTCTTCTAGCATACACGTTCGCTGCATACTCAGAAGACCAGTCATTAATTGCGATGAGAAATTCTAGCAGTAGTAACTGTGTAACATAACTAACAATAAATGTAACAAGACTGAAGTATTTTTAGGCCCATCACCTAAATATTTATTGCGTATAGTATGGGTTCACTGCTGAGAATTAAAGCTAGTGCCTACCCTGTCGACACACGCGACATTGTACAGTTGTGGAGTACTCAGTGTAGCATTGCAGAGCGAGAAATATTCAGAACTGCACGCATTCACTATTGTTTATTTGATAAATTTAGCGAAACTACATTGCTCTCCCTGCGTGAGCTAGTTATCGGCAATGTGCAAGTTTTCTTCTCGATTCCACATCAATCATTCACCCCACTTCAAGATATACACTATTTGGCAAGCGCCGCATTTTACGGCAGAATCAAACTCTTGTCCTGAAGCCAAGTCAATAATCTCAAACGCTGCAACACAATGAGACCAACGATTTGGGTGCACGTTAAAGAACCCCAGGTGGTCAAAATTTCCGGAGTCCTCCACTACGGCGTCTCTCATAATCATATGGTGGTTTTGGGACGTTAAACCACACAAATCAAATCAATCAAACAATGAGACCAACGCTCATTCAGCAATCTCAATATTCAGTTATATGCATATGCTTGTTAGCTTTCAAGAGCTTTTAAACATGAGTTGAAAGCTTTTGATATGTATGTGGGACTTCTTTTGTTCGTACTCGACTGTATACACTGGTTGTACCGGCTTGGACACTCACAATAAACGATGCAAACCTTACTTTATTGACGTTATTTTTGCCAGTCCAGGCCAGATAGGTCACGTGGCGATGATTACACACGCAAGCCGCGACTTAGCAACGAGAAAAAAAAACAAAATACCAGAGGAAGTGAGCAGCGCGAACCATCAGCGTGAACTAGCGGCGAGCCCCCCACCTGCAGCAAAAAAGAATGCGCCAGTTTAAGGATGATGATGATGATGGTGGTGGTGGTGGTGATGATTATGACGATAGTACTACCAGCACCATCTCACCGAGCGGTATTGCAGTGCAGTACGGCACCGCTATGAATTTCCATGTAATTTTGATACAACAGCCCAAAGGTACACTTTCCGTTCCCTAAACTCGTACGTCTTCTGTGAGAACACCACGAGCGGTGCAGGTGTAGGCGAAGGTATTCAATCATGTGAGTTGCGAAACTCCCCACAGGCCTCATGCATTAAATTTTGGACACATCGATCGCGAAAGAACAATGTATCGCGCTACCTTTTTGTTAAAAACACAAATATTAAATGCTGTATTAGTGTTTAGCATTTTACTTCCTAGTTGGCGTGACAGTCAGCTAACTTCTAAAAATTGAACTAATTGCGCGTTTAGATTTTGGAACGCAGTTATGCAATAGTACGATTGGTGTAGGTGCTCCCAGGAAAATTATCGTAGTAGAGAGCACTGGTATTTCGTCAGTATTTTAAGCGTCATGACATCGTAATTTAGTAACAATATTATTCATGATACTGCAATTTTCTGCTAAGTAAGTATCACTCATGAAACTGCAATTTTCTGCTAATTAAATTTTATTACTGGCACCTAAGTGCAAAGCTTGTATTCGTGAGCATTTGCATGCATGCCATGCCAGGCAAGAGACGTTTGTGACCCACAAATATACCGTTGATAATATTGATTTATTTATTTATTTATTTATTTATTTCTGATACTGCTAACCCCAACGTTAGGGGCTCTAGCAGGGTGGTACAAAACATATAACAAGGTTTCTTAACAAATACAACCAATTCAAACAATACAAAATTCAACTGACAATATCAACGTGAAATGTCAAAATTTACATGCAGACAAGCCTTTCGTAATACAAAATACATCAGGGTTACAATTGAAGGAGAGCCTGAACTGTATCACAGTCAACTACCGTTACTACGTTTTTATCGAGTTCATTCCATTCTGTTACAGTTAGGGGAAAAAAGAATATTTAAAAACATTGTTCTTGCATTCAAATGGCACTAATGAGTATAGATGTCCTAGCCTTGTAGAATAACCGCTAGAAAAAGAGATGTAGTCACACGTTCGGCTCTGTAACTTACCCTTGACAATTTTAAACAGGAACTTAAGGCGAGCAATTTTATTTCTAACTGTAATGCTTTTTAAGTCTGCTTGACGAAGTAACTGAGTAATAGATGATGGACCGTAACTGTTAAAAATAAATCGTACAGCTTTACTCTGAACTCTATCCAACTTACGTGTGTTCGTCTGTGTAAACGGGTCCCAAGTAATATTTGCATATTCTAAAATTGGCGGGAATAATGCTTTGAAAGTGGCGAGCTTACAGATGGTAGATGCTCTCTTGTGAGACCTCTTTAAAAAATGAAGTTTAGACAATGTCTTATTAGAAATAGCTGTGATGTGATTATCCCAGTGAATGTTATCAGTTATAATAAGACCTAGATGTTCGAACTCATTGACACGATTTAATGATTTACGATCAACTGTATATGTATATAAAAGAGAATTTTTCTTGTTACTTATGGTCATTACAGCGCATTTGTCGTAATTCACAGCCATCTGCCACGTCCTGCACCAACGCATCACTTTATCTAATTCAAAATTCAGTGCACTTTGATCTGAAGTTGAATTTATCTCACTATGCGAAACACAATCGTCGGCATATAGTCTTATTTTAACGCCACAATCATCCACCGTGTCATTTATAAAAAGAAGGAACAATAACGGTCCTAAAACTGATCCCTGGGGGACACCCGAATCTACAGGCAGCTTTTTTGAGAAATGTTCAATAAAAACAACATACTGTTTTCGAGATCCCAGGTATGCTTGTATCCATTGACAAAGCTGTGGGTTTTTTAATACTGCCCAAAGTTTCATAAGTAGTCAGGAATGAGAGATTTTGTCGAAGGCCTTCGCGAAGTCTGAAAAAAACAGCATGTATCTGTGACTGGTTATTTATGGCTAGTGCGAAGCCATGGACAATTTCAACCAATTGTGTTACTGTGGAAAACCCACGCCTAAAACCATGCTGAGCTGGTGAAAGTACTGAGTGCGACTCCAAAAAGCAGGAAATGTGTTTATGTATTATGTGTTCCAATAACATGCAGCATGTGCAAGTCAAATCTATTGGGCGATAATTACAAACCAACTGTTTATCCCCATGTTTGAATAAAGGCTAATTTTAGAGAATTTCCAATCCTCAGGCAGGACACCTCTGGATAACGATTCATTAAAGATAATTGTCAAAAATTTTGAGGACCATTCAGCATATCTCTTTAAAAAGGCATTTGGTAAGTCATCTGGGCCAAAAGATTTTCTTACATTAAAATTCAGTAATAATTCAAATACACCAGCTTCTGTGGCTTCCAGATTTTCAATGGAAGGCAGGTCTTTAATCTTGCTAAAAGTGGGGGTGGTTTTGTCATCACAAGTAAAAACAGATGCGAAGTGTTCGTTAAATGCATTGGCTATTTCTGTTTCATCTGGTGTGCAAACGTTATTTATAACAAACGTGTCTCTACTGGATGACTTTGGCCTTATAAAGTGCCAAAAATGAGACGGCGATTCTTTCATCATATGAGTTAACTTTACATCGTAAAAACTGCGTTGTTCGATCTTCATGTTATCTTTTAGTTGTCGAGACAGATCGCGGATCAGAGAACGTGTTGTGATACTTGTGTGCTTTTTTAGTGATTTCCGAAGACGAATAATTCTTCTCTTAATGTGAATTATATCTCGTGTAATCCAGGGCTTCGACATATGTACCTTCTTTTTCTTGAAAGGAACAAAAAGCTGTATGCACGCATGCGCAGTGTTCTTATACTTTAACCACAAACCCAGATTAACACTTTCGCAAAGTTCGTCGTAGGCTATCTCCAGTCTGTCTATGATGGATGCATCATCGGAAGAATGAAATACTGGCGCACGTGGGTATTTAACATCATTTTTGTCCTTCAGCGAGTGAAGCTCAACCAAGACTGCTATGTGATCTGAAATACCAGTAACCACATCGCAGTCAATTTTTCCGGAAATATTACCATTCACAAAGACAACATCAAGAATAGATTTACTGTTATCTTGCACACGAGTGCAATCACTAACTAGTTGCGTTAAATCAAAACAGAAAGCAATATCAATAAGCGCTTCATCGTTAATGGGATCAGAACTTCTTGCGATAAACAAAGACCAGTTGATGCCTGGAAGGTTGAAGTCTCCACATAAAATAAGCTTGGTAGTTTGATTTGTTTTAGACGAAATATACAGCTGTAATTGTTCTAAAACCTCAGGGATTGAGGCAGGGGACCTATACACAACTCCAATAACAAGGCTTTCTTTTCTATCGATAAGCTTACAAAATAAAGCCTCAATGCCAGGGGCATCAGGCATGCGTGCTATCCTCTAAATATTTTAAACAGCAACGCAACTCCGCCCCCTCTGGAACCATGATCCCTTCTGTGCATGTTGAACCCCGAAGGCGCAATTTCGCTGTCATAGACACCGTCATGAAGCCATATTTCTGTGAGTGCGACTACGTCGGGGTCATGAAGTGCTATCGAGTGTTCAAGATCAAGCTCTTTGTTCAGAATGCTACGGCAATTCACATTTAACAGTTTCAATGAAAGCGGGCTTTCCTCTCACTTCGGCACGTACCTGGGAAGGGCAACCATATCATTCCTGGCCTCGTCCCAAACGAACAGCTTTCCATTCACAGACACCTTATCGAAGAGTAGTTTAACACGTTCATTTCGTTCCCTGTTTACAACTTTGCTGTCCCATAGATTCTTCCTGGCCTGACGCACCTTTTGTGAAAAGTCCTCAGTTACATATAAGCCCGAGTCTTTAAGTTTCACACAGTTCCTCAAAACTTCCAGTTATTCGTTATAATCTATTAATTTGACGATTACAGGTCTTGTTTTATTAGGCCGCTTTGAGCCAAGTCGATTGCATCTTCCGATTCCGGTTACTGTTAAGTCTAACTTGCCCTTAAAGAAGTCATCAGCTATGTGTCAAGTAAGCGATGGCAGTGTTTCATCTTGAGGTTCAGAGACACCATGAATGATCATGTTGTTCCTCCAACTTCGATTTTCAAGGTCATCTACTTTTTCTGCTATGGAAGTAATGGCGCTTTTCATCGTGCTTACGTGCAACTCAACAGCAGCAACCTTGGTTTGGCATACTGATAGATTTTCTAAACCACATTCCAATGATTCCAGTCGATCTTTAAATTGAGCTAATGTGTTGGTTATGCCTTTCTGTGAACTGTCAAATTTGTCCATTCGCTTCATCAACTCTTTTTGGCCCGCGAGTACCCCGAGAAGTAGGCTGCGATCACTTAAGTTTTCTGATGATGATTCTTTGCCACGCACAGACTCACTAGATCCCTTGGGTCCAGGATTCGACTCAACGTCACCACAGAGGGATAATAAATCCAGTAAGTGCAAGAAAATCACAACAATACGCTCTAGACATTGTGGGCAAGGTAGCAGCACGAGAAAAACATTATTACTTTTAAATGATTTATCTCCAGGTAAATAACTAACCTGTATAAGAAACAGAAAAGGCTTGTAGCGCATAGTTGCAGACTCGCTGCTTCCTTGCCCACTGGAGCTGCAGGACCAAGCCGGCGAACTTATAATGTTCTCCGTCAATGACGCTCCCCGGAAGGTGACGTGGAAGTCAGCAGGTAGAATGGGTGGTTCCAGTGAAGGTGGCTCCGTAAAACAGCAGGAATTTTCGTTCATCTTTACGGCGCTGTTCATGCGATGATTACCATGGCTGAGGTCAGAAGATGAGCAGATATGGCCCTCCGTTGACGCATGCGGGATCCAACCAAGGGTCAAGATTTGTATAAGAAACAGAAAAGGCTTGTAGCGCATAGTTGCGGACTCGCTGCCACATTGCCCACTCTAAAAAACATATTGCTATGATACTGAGGATGCGCGTGGAAGAAGAGGAGAACGAGGTTGGCACGAGCAGTGATCGGCCAGATCCCTGGACTCTCGCATTGATCATCTCCTGTAAATAAAGGCATCCATCGCACCGTAACAAGATTGGTGGGAGGTGCGGGGTACAGCGAAGCGATCCAAGTCCAACGATCACGGAAGCGCTACCTCAAGAACTACGCCGAAGCCGCCGACTGGCTGGTCTACCACCGCTCTCTATGGATCCGATTGCTGACGGCGACACCACGCACTCTTCGTCTGGCGCTGCGTGGCCCCGGCACATGGTACCACGGAGCTTCTCAGGGAGGGTCGGAGAAGACGTTGACGAATGGCTGAAACACTTCAACCGTGTGAGTAAATACAACTGTTGGGATGCGGCCTCCCGGTTGTCCAACGTCGGATTGTTTCTTCAAGGGACGGCGTTGGTGTGGTTTGAAAACCACGAAGAAACAATAATGACCTGGGAAGCGTTTGAGAAAGAAATAGCGAGCTGCTTCGGGGACCCATTGATGAAGAAGAAGCGCGCTGAGCAAACTTTGATGCAGCGTGCTCAAGTCCCCGGTGAAACATGCACAACGTACATTGAAGAGATTTTGAAATTGTGCAAGTCTGTAGACCCACGCATGAAAGAAGACGACAAGGTAGGGCATCTTCTCAAAGGGGTTGCTGAGGATGTCTACAATTTCCTCATCGGCAAGGACACCTTGGCGTCTGTAGCGGACGTAATACAACACTGCCGCACGTTTGAGACACTGAAGGCTAGGCGCATCACTCCCAAATTCGGTAGACTTGCCAACGTCACCACCGTTGCAAGTGTCGACGTCCCTCCAACATCCCCCTGTGATCTTGCCTCAATGATCAGGCAAATCGTACGCGAAGAACTTGGACGACGTGATGCTGTCAACCCGCCGAGAGCACCTGCTATCAACACCTCCCCGCCATACGACGCAATGTGTGCTGCCGTTGATGCCACGCTATATGATGTGCCCCAATCAAAAGCACCAGAGCCCCCAACCGACAACTTACATCATCGCCGTGGTTTCCAGAACGCCTCCCGCCAACCACCTACAATGGTGTCTTCGTGGGACGATCATAAGCACATGGCCCCTCGTGGAAGGTTTGGCGACGTGCGTGAGGCCCCTGTGTGCTATAACTGCGGTTTCCGTGGACATGTGGCTCGATTCTGTGGTCAAAGGCGTCGCCCCCAGCAACGCTACTACGAGGGACCATCACCTTCCTCTCGACAAAACCGCTGGCGCGGTGGTATGCGTTCAATGCGGGACGCGTACGATGGGGACGGTTTCCAGCAAACGACCCACAGTGATACGCATGTAGGACGCAATTTCCACCGGAATTTACGCAACGACTCGCCTTCCTCCGTGCGAAGCTTGACGCCCCCCACAACACGCCGGTTCCGTTCCCCATCTCCTGGTCGACGCGTCACCTCCCCGCCTCCGGGAAACTAGGTGGTGCGGCCAATGGAGGTGAGGTCGCCGAACATTTGTCACTACATCCGCCTATGCCTCCACCCGTTTTTATGACTCAAAATAGGGTCCCCGTGCTTATTGATGGACTTCCTACGATGGCTTTGATAGATACTGGAGCAGCTGTTTCAGTAATGAGTCTTAACTTCAAATTGCGGTTAGGACATAAAGTGATGTTTCGCTGGGACAGTTGTGCATCATTTCGTGCAGTGAGCGGGGAGACATTGTGCCCGATCGGTGTGTGTGTTGTTAGTGTCACTTTGGGTGACAAGGTCTTCGAGGCTGAATTCGCCGTCCTGACCAGCTCCACCCATGACATCATCTTGGGCATCGATTTTCTACGCGAGTGCGGGGCTACTGTAGATTGCGGTGCTGGCGAGATTATGCTATCGGCATTTACTGACGATCCTAGGTGTTGTCAAGGATCTATCACCGTCATTGAGGATGTTGTCTTGCCGCCCAACTCAATGAAGAACGTACGCGTTGACGCCTGTGCCTCGGACGCCGGAAAGTTTGATGTTCTTGTGGAGCCCATTCCTCTTAATTGCGCCAAGAAAAATGTGCTCATTCCACATTGTGTTCTGTCGATCAGTGATGGGCGATCGGCCTTATGGGTGTCGAACTATTCAAATGAACCTGTTATGCTACCCGGCGGAATGCGACTCGCCCGCTTCGAACAAAATGTGACTAGTTTCATTGCATCTTTAAGTGACGCGAGAGTAGATCCTATTTGTGCAACGTACCATACAGAAGCCAACTTTCTGAGTATGGTAAACAAGTCGCTAACATCAGAAAAACGTCAAGCTTTGGTCGAAGTCCTTGCGAAGCACGCTACTATATTTGACTTTGCGCAGAAAGAAGAGCAAATAAGTGTACCCGAGTGGCGTACTCGCCATGGGATTGACACAGGATCCGCTCACCCTATCCGGCAGAAACCATACCGTGTCTCATCTGCGGAGCGCAAGGTCATTACTCAACAGGTAGAAGAGATGTTAAAGAAAAGGGTTATTCAAGAGTCGTGTAGCCCTTGGGCTGCCCCTGTGATTCTTGTCCGAAAGAAGGATGGTACATGGCGATTCTGCGTGGATTACAGACGGCTCAACTCTGTTACTAAAAAGGATGTCTACCCGCTTCCCAGGATTGATGATGTCATCGATTGTTTACATTCGGCATCGTACTTCTCATCCGTGGATTTGAGATCTGGTTATTGGCAAATACCCATGCACCCGAATGACAAAGAGAAAACGGCCTTCATAACCCCAGATGGTCTATTCGAATTCAATGTAATGCCGTTTGGCCTATGCAACGCTCCAGCCACGTTTGAGCGCTTCATGGACTCTGTGTTACGTGGACTAAAGTGGGAAGTTTGTCTTTGCTACCTGGATGACAATATAATATTTGGCCGTACATTCGATGAACACAACCATCGTCTAGACATTGTTCTCACCTGCCTTGAGAGAGCTAAGCTCACCCTGAACTCTAAGAAGTGTCACTTTGGCAGCCGCGAGACTCTCGTTCTCGGTCACCTGGTGGACAAGCATGGCGTTCGACCCGACCCCCAGAAAGTCGCAGCAGTCAGCAGCTTCAAACAACCTCAGTCGGTACGAGAGTTGCGAAGCTTTTTGGGCCTATGCTCGTACTTCCGTCGCTTCGTGCCCAGGTTCGCCGACCTCGCTTACCCTTTGACGTCCCTACTCAACAAGAACGCTCCTTTTCGGTGGTCAGCGGAATGCGAGTCGTCTTTTACGCAACTCAAGTTTGCTCTTACGTCAGGGCCCGTACTTCGCCACTATGACCCATCTGCTGCCACAGAAGTTCATACCGACGCCAGTGGTGTAGGTATTGGCGCCGTATTGGTCCAACGCCATGGAGCTGCTGAACACGTCGTTGCCTATGCCAGTCGCTGTTTAAGTAAGCCGGAGCGAAACTATACTGTCACAGAGCAGGAATGTCTCGCGGTCATATTCGCCGTGCACAAGTTTCGCCCTTATATCTATGGCCGCCGATTCTCGATTGTCACGGACCATCATTCTTTATGTTGGCTCACTGGAATACGGGACCCATCTGGTCGTCTTGCTCGTTGGGCATTACGATTGCAAGAACACGACTTTGAAGTCTGCTACAAGAGTGGTCGTCGTCATGCCGACGCTGATTGCCTTTCACGACTTCCCCTTCCGACAACCGAGTGTGACGCTGACAACTTTGATGAATATTTGGCTGTAGTGGATACTCCGTTCCCCGACCTAACAACTTTTCGAGCAGAGCAACGCAATGACAACAGTCTCGCTTTTTTTTGTTTCCGGAACGAACGCTCAACGTGGTTTCGTCGTAAAGGATGGCGTTCTCTACAAAAAGAATTATTCCGGCGTAGGCCCTCGCCTACTTCTAGTTGTGCCTACAAGTCTTCGACAACACGTACTTCGAGCAATGGACGACGACCCAACATCTGGCCATATAGGTTTTTCTAGGACATTTTATCGCACGCAAGAACGCTTCTTCTGGCCGAAGATGCTTAAAAGTGTGACTGCATACGTTGCGAGCTGTGAGCAATGTCAACGCCACAAGCGTCCTACAACTCCGCCAGCCGGACTACTTCATCCCATAGCACCCCCGAGTTCACCATTTGACGTCGTAGGTGTCGACCTGCTCGGCCCTTTTCCGCGATCAACGAACGGCAACCGATGGATTATTGTGGGCGTTGACCACCTCACACGTTACGCCGAAACTGCGGCGATTCCTGCGGCAACGGCCACTCAAGTTTCACAGTTCATGCTGTCACACGTTATATTACGCCATGGATCCCCCCGTGTCATCATCAGTGATCGCGGGCGGCAATTTGTTGCCGATGTAGTTGAAGACCTCCTCCGTTTTGCTTCGTGCCATTTTCGTCACACTACCCCGTATCACCCGCAGGCTAATGGTTTGACGGAACGAACAAATAGGACTCTCGTCAACATGATTTCCATGTATGTTGATTCTGGACACAAAACATGGGACGCGATTTTGCCATTTATAACTTTCGCCTACAACACTGCACAGCACGAAACAACGAGGTACAGTCCATTTTATCTGCTCTACGCACGCCAACCCCGCACAGCTCTTGACACTATTCTTCCTTTTTCCGAGACTGATCAACCTACTCTCGCCGAAACCATTTGCCGCGCAGAAGAGGCCCGGCGCATCGCCTGTCTTCGAACTTTCGTCTCACAGAAACGCTCCAAAAACGGTTACGACAGAAGTCACCGGCACGTATGGTTTGAGAAAGGGGATTTGGTGTGGCTTTGGACGCCGCTTCGCAAGCGCGGCCTCTGCCAAAAGTTTCTGGCCAACTACACCGGTCCGTTTGTTGTCTTGGAACGTCTAAGCGATGTCACGTACGTGATATCTCAGCTGTTGTCAACTGGCCGCCGCTCAAGCAAGACCAACGTCGTTCATGTTGCCCGTTTAAAACGCTATCATCATCGCAACGAAGCCTAACTCGCCCGGTGGGCATCGTCTGCAAAGGGGGAATTGCTACGATACTGAGGATGCGCGTAGAAGAAGAGGAGAACGAGGTTGGCACGAGCAGTGATCGGCCAGATCCCTGGACTCTCGCATTGATCATCTCCTGTAAATAAAGGCATCCATCGCACCGTAACAATATTATATCTGATTTACTGCATTAAAATAGTGAGCAGAGCAAAACATAACTGAGGTTAGCGTTAATTGTCTCCTTTAGATTTGTTTATGCATCTCACTAAGGGAATAAAGACAATAAGTAAACATAAGCGCTTAAAAAAAGTTGCATTTTGCGTGTTCATGCTGTTATCCTGCGTTCATATCAACACAAAGTAAACTTAATGGTTGGTGGGGCTAGTCTCCTGCTCTGTTCAATACAGTTTCATCGGATAACTCCCTTTCCCACTCCCCCCCCCCGCTCATAGCGGGAGTTCAAAGCGATTTAGGCAAATTTATTTCGCCCTATTTCGCCTTGTGGTGTTTCTGTGGCACCAAGTCTCGAACAAAAGAATTTATATAAGCTCTGGCCCACTGACAGTCAATTCGTAGTGTACTTAGACCACGTACATGCAAGACACACGAACACTTGTTTAAACATAATTGCAGCGTAGTACAGGCTCGGTACGGTTATCTCGGTGACAGCAGGAAGTTCGTTTTTTGTCCCTCAAACAGTACAAGTGATGTTCGTGATGTTCCTGGCATACCCCCTTTCTTAATTTCTGGTTTTAATAATACTACGAAATTCAAAGAAATCTCAGATTTGATGAACAGCCGTTGACACCCCGAAATATTGATATACAAACGCCACATTTTTGTGATCTATGGATAGATGAATGAAAACTTTTATTGGGGTCCTGAAGCATTCCACCTCCATTTTTAGGGGTAAAATTGCGGATAGACACACGAAAAAATACCTCTCTTCTCTCGGACATGCCATTTCTTTGACACCTTCGATCGTTGCACCAACAAACTGTACATATGCCAATAAGCACTTATTTGCACGGGCAGCCAGCATGTAGCTGCCTTAATCATGAGATATGGGAGAATGGTTCTTCTCTCATGCCGATTAAAAATTTTAAATTTTGCGTACTTTAAAATTTAGCACACATAAAAACGCCCACAAGAACATATATTGAGTATGTTTGAATCAGTGTCACCTCCCACACGCTATAGCATACCGTCCTCCATGTAATATAATAGAGACCCTAATTATTTTGGAGCCCGTATTAGAAAGCTCCCTATAGTTTGACGAAGTGAGTGGGAGTCCAAAAACCTGCATGCCCTGACGACTTCGTTAACATGACCGAGTGGCGCATCGCACCATCTAAAAAAGACGGCTAAAAGCAGAAGCAGCACACTCTCCGTGGTACACCCTTCACTGCGTATCATTATGCTAGGTTTTCGGTCAGTTGAAGCTGTACCAATTTTCTCTTTATTGCTTTAGTTTTTTCTTCTGGAGCGTACGTATTGCATATCAGCTAGTGATTCTCTTTATGAGCTTATTCTGTCAACATATATGGTAGTCAGGCCTCTTCACTATGACTATGACCAACATTCAAGCTCTAAAGTCTAGAAACCAAATTAATATGCTTCCATAGGACTAAACCACACAAATCTAATTGTTACGACCAGGAGAATGAAATGGATATAACGAGCTATGTTTCGTGCAAAGCAATTCCTAAATAAGTGGATTGATAATTGATTTGTGGAGTTTAACGTCCCAAAACCACCATATGATTATGAGAGATGCCGTAGTGGAAGGCTCCGGAAATGTCGACCACCTGGGGTTCTTTGGCGTGCACCCAAATCTGAGCACACGGGCCTATGACGTTTCCGCCTCCATTAGAAATGCAGCAACCGCAGCCGGGATTTGAACCCGAGACCTGCGGGTCAGCAGCCGAGTACCTTAGCCATTAGAACACCGCGGCGGGGCAATTCCTAAATAGGTGTGCTAAAAAATGTTGACGCACAAAAGCGCATATTTAATTGTGTCACTCCCCCATCCAGCGTGTGTACGCCACATGCTCATGAATCAACCCCACCTTACTGGAGCATCCATTCGGTAAACCTGTAGTATTTTGAATGAAAAGCGAGAATTTTCTGTATATTTGGATTTTATCAATATGTAACATTGGTGCATCATAAAATAGAGTTTCTTCACCTGCAATCCAATTTTTCTCTCTATTCACACAAATAGCCTGCCAACTTACAAGTCACAACAGCCAGCCCCTCAGCTCGTTTTTCGTTTGCTTATGTGCGTTGTGCGGTGTGACGTTTCAGAGGGTTATGCCACGTATCATTATCATACAATTCCACGCAGAAACTTTTGGTTTCACACATAGGCGTATCTGCTGGTGGGGCAAAGGGAGTGCAAGCCCCACTCCCCCCCCCCCCCGACTGAGAAAAGTTGGGGAGCCTGAGCTCCCTACCGTTCGACAGTGGACAATTTTGGCTGCACGCTGGGGAAAATAAGAAGTGAGGCGCAGTTTTCGTCAGAACAGTAATCACTCAATTATGCTCTTACGGAAGAATGAAGATGTTACGAGGGTATGCCACAACATAGCGAAACTTCGCCAACATTTCAACTGTGATGATTTTCCTTGTTGGCTCTTTGCGGTGCGGGTCACCTATGCGGCACGCGTCAATTGCTGTAGTATTGCAGGGCAGGCAACCGCTGAACAGAGGCCGCATAATACTTCACTTGCTCATGGTTTTATTCTTTTTTGACTTGTCGATTCAGTTACGGATGGGATTGAACAAAGGTTTTACGGACCAGTCAAAGCATTGGGTGCTTCCGGAAAACAATTTTCTTAGAAACGGGTTTATCATCACCGCTGCTCTGTCGAAGCTGTTGCGAGCCGATGATAGTGACGAATCGTTTTTGATGTTTAAGTGTTTTTTACGTACAGAAACGCTAATTATTGTTCCCGGCTTTGTCTTTCATAAACCTGATTAGCCTTGCTTATGGTAACCTGGAGCCATAGCGGCAGCTTGCAAAATGGCCACGAATAAAGCAGTGTGGTCGAGCTCAGCAGGAAGCTCAGCTTTTGAGTTTGCACCACAACTGGACCCATTTGACCAGGAAGAAGGTGAAGGATCAAGAATTTTAGCCTTATGAAGGCTAAGTAAAGAATCAGGATAGTTGGTTTCCACTCAATTTTATTTGTGTTTTAAAGCTAAGAAATACATCTCAGAGAGCAAAGAAGCACACACGTCCCGCGCTGCATATTTCTCTCTATTCGTCTTTCTCTCAGCAAGTTTGAGCTGACAGAGATGTATACACTCATAAGCTACGAAACGCTGTTATGCTGCAAGTAGAAATACAATATTAAACTGATACTCCAGTGAGCCTACTTGAATTACATTTAGAAGGAGATGCTGTCCGGCTAACAAGCAGGTGATGTTGTGGCTCACAGAAAATATTAAATGCCGAAGAACGAATGGCAAACAATATACCATAATGTTTATAGTTTTATCTCTTACTTTTACGTGGTCGTACTTGAGTGGTCGTTGTGCGATGGATCACTTTCGCGTCATTTGTTGACTCACGTAACTAGCTGGTGCTGTGCACATTACAAACACTGTTTACACTAATCATATACAGTTAACGACAATTTCCGAAGGAGCAACGAGGGATAGTTTAACGTTATAATCGCCCACGTTTTGTCGTTTTTAAGGAAAAGTTTGTTTACACCTTTGATGGCGTAATTGTGTAGGTGCTTAGGGGACCGCTTAGAAATTTTATTACGACTGTAAGCAATGTACAACGCCCCTAACACCAACAATTACAAATTTTAAAGAAAATAACTCAGAAGTTGATGATCGGTTATTAAGAGCAGTATCATAATAGCATTGTAATTAATAATTGCACGCTCTAGAAAGAGAGTTCCGACTAAGGTCGATTATAATACACACACGTCTGAATATGCGCAAGAATGTCTGCGTTGGGTGATATCGCCGGCCTCATAATTACCATTGTGGGAGTGGATGTGCTGCCACAAAGCAAATATGCAATTTGGAAACTGTAAGCGGAAAAAACAAAAATATAGCGAAATATTGGTTGGTTCTGAGCATGTCCAATGGTCGTGGCTACCGCATGGTCTAGAAAAGATAAAAGGAGGAAAAGAAGCTGCTGTTTCAGGGTTCCATTTTTATCACAATGAATACGGAGGTACAGGTCCGCGCATTCATTGCGCGCAACACAGATGCGCTTATTCGACAAAACGATGACCCTCACTAAAATTAGGGGCGGTAGTCCTGTGTTCAAGTCATCTAAGACGTCTGCCTGGCCATTGCAGTTCTCTGTAAATGAACTGCCCCCAAATGTGCCTTTCAGGCAGCCCATTTTGTCGGCGCTGTGGTTTGGCTCAAGACGCCCAATTATGCAGATTCTTCTCGGGTGTTTTGTGAAACAGATGGCAAACATGCGGCCGATTATGTGGAAAATTGGAACTGTGGCGCACAAGTCGCGTGTGTGTGTGTTGTTTTGCGCTGTTGATGCGCCAGCCTGGGCAACTGTTCTTGGCATTGTGTAGTTCAATAGAATCCACTGATGTCCATGGTGCCTAGTTTCTGCTAAACTTGTCGAGGGTAAGCAGAAAAGGTGAATTTGTTTTGCTATATGTGCCGTTTGCTTTGTGTGAACTGAACTCGCTGTATAAATAATCCACGTATGCTGTTGCTTTGTTGCACCAAAGAGCTGGTCAAGGCATTGTGGAACATTGGCAAAAAGAATATGCATAGGCCACCACAAAAGTACTGAAAGAAAAATATTTGTAAGCCCAGATGTGTCAGGGGCAAAAAAAGCCCCTAAAATAAGAAAAAGTGCTTTCAAGAATAAATGAGCATGTGTGTGTAAGCACTGCAAATCTCAAAGACAGGTATCTCAAAGGATTACCCACTAAAGTTGTGTGTCATGCTTTTTTATTGTGTTGCCATCGACTAAGCAGCAAAGCTAAAAGACAGCTCTCTCGAAGTATCACCCACTAAAGTGGTTTGTCATGCTTTTTTATTGTGTTGCCATCGACTAAGGAGAAAAACTGTAAAGCAATACTTTTTCAGAAAGGTCGTAGCCAGATATCAAAATAGCTAGCCAGCTATTGTATTTTTGACAAATTCACTTTTAGTTGCCTAAAACATCACTATTGAGACATTTAATATCAATCTTACTTTTTCAGTGAGCTCACATGCTTGCTAATGGCTATCCTTTTTCGCAGCAGCGCACTTTTTTAAGATCTTGAATAAGGCAATACCCACATTTAAATTTGTACAGCAATAAAGAAGCACCAAATGGAATCTGCGAATGTATCTTCAGTGAATTTGTGAAGTCTTATTCAGTAATCTGCAAGCTACTTCTGAAATTTTCAGTCAGCAAGTGGTATGTTGGACAGGGACGCCCAAGAACACACAACTAAGTCTACCGGGCTAGAATACGCGTTCTATGCGAATTATATTACCTTATGCGCCAGCAGTAGCTCTTGGTGCAAAAATAGCAAATCCTACAAGGCGCAGTGACCACTGTTGACGACGTCGCCTATCACAGCAGAATGAGCTGTCCTCCCGATAAATGTGAATTTATTAGAATCCGAGGCAGAGGCTGCCGAATTAACGAGCCAGTCAACCTCTACCTTGGAGACCACAAGATAAACGAGGTACCGAAAATGCGAGTCCTCGGGCTGTGGCTACAAAGCAACAAGCGAGTTCACCACACAATCAAAACGCTCAGAACAATGGTGAAGCAGATCTGCCGTGTGATTTATAGAGTGACCTATCATTGGAAAGGTTTCAAGAAAGCTGAGACGCTCCGGCTGGTTCAGGCTTTTGTCCTCATTTGACTAACATATAGTCTTCCTCTCCAGGACATCAATAAAACCGATTTAAACCCTAGATGCGTTGATACGAACATCGTACAAAGTGGCTCTCAGCCTACCGGTCGGAACGTCCACAGAACGTCTCGAAGTCCTCGGTATACACAATCATTCTGAGGAGTAACGCGCCACGGCACTAATTTCTCAACGGGATAGGCTGTTATGCCTGCGAGTCCACACCGAACGTCCATGCCTCTGAAAAAGGCAAACTGTGTCAAGGCCAGCACGTGAGCCCAGCTGACGGGAACAACTCAACGGCGTCATCACGCGGCAGCGCCTTTCTGTCGCGTTGCACAGTGAGCCACCTCAGCCCACGAGCCCGTTGCAGCAATAGGCGCCTTCCTCTCTGGCGAGTCTTACGCAATGCGTGGCAACGTCACTCCTCCTTGGCTGCAACCACGTACAGTGGCTCCGGATTTGATGAGAATGACGTGGCCCAGCGGCGACCCTATTGGAGGATTCTGACCGCACGGCCAGCGGCGCTTCTGCTTGGACATTTGGTTACTCAAAGAATTCTCCCGGTTCATATAAAAAAAGCCTTGCGGCGCGTCGCGAGTAGTACACCTATGTGTCAGAGAAGAGATCTCAGCTTTTCGAGTCTCTAAGCTTTCGGCCCCAGTGCCGAATGCGTAACGCCTCCATTTCTTTGCAGTACATAAACTTTGCTTACCCACCGTCGTCTCATCCACTCGTCTATCAGCTCTGCGCAGAAACAGTCACGAGCTGAGAAACCTACGCTACCAAACGGCTGGTGACAGTGTAGGCGGATATCGGAGCAGCAGCGCCGTCAGGACCGTGTCGGTGTCGCCGTCTTTCGTGACAGTGGTGGCAGCGGCGAGGTTCGTAGCGCCCTTCGTAACGTCGTCGGAGGTGCGCTTCGTAACAAGGCTTAGCCTAACCACAACTGGGAGAAAATTGCTATGCCGTGTAGGTTACCCAACTTATCCTCAGTATGCGAAAGAGTAAGTGGAGTCTATGGCTAAACAGCTACGTGAGATGATTCTAGTATCCCCTATCCCCCAAAAAAACATGAGCCCCTGATTTGACAAAGGTCGCAGGAGTGCGCGAGCTCGCAAGCTACAGCGACAATAAGGGAAGAATCCGAACACGGTGTATACAGATGTCGCCCTATGCGGCACGAACAAGTACTCGCTCGCAGTCGTAGGAGTGGCCTCGGGTCAGGGCCTTCTGACTTGCGCCACGGCATGAGCCGTGTCCACGAATAATGCTGAGGCTTTAGCTACCGCGCTTGTTAATAAAGCTAAGGATACTCTGGGACAATCGTGCCTTATTCTCACCGATTCTATGGTCGCATGTAGACTCTTTCTCACGGGAAGACGACCACACAGCACCATTCGCCCATTAAGACCAGACCTAACGTAGGACCATGCTATGGTCTGCTTCGCTGGTCACGCAGGACTCGATGGCAAGGATAGAGCGGACAGTGCAGCTCGTGCTTTAACCAACCGAGCGGCCTACCACTCCCATGACAGTCCCTTTTTACCACGAGATATCCTTGAAAACCACTGGCTTGAGCGACGAAAGCTCAGTGTACAACGCACAGCTCTAATTGGGCCGAACTCTCATGACTGACGCCTTATATAAACACATATTCAAATTTTTCGTTGAAGCATACCATTCACCCGGCGATGTACGGCGATAGTTGTCGGTGGTTCGGAGGCAGGCCCAGTCTTGCCCACAAAGCGAGGGATTGTCAGAACAGGCCAACCGAAATTACATCACCACAAATAGCCCGCAAAATTACCGGAAGGGAACACTGGGAGACTGCTCGCCAGCGAGGATCTGGGGGTGCAACTAGTGCTCCTCGACTAGGCGCAGCGGGCCGCTAAAGCCAGTGGAGCCCTGTATTAGGGGCCCCATCCACATGCTCCCCGTACTTTTTTTAAAGACAATAGTCTTTCTTGGTGATCTTAGACGCAAAAAGTTTGATCTGTTTGTCTGTTCCCCTGTACATTTGTCTGTTTGTTCGCTCTTAATGGCACCGGGTATTTGAAACGGCCGACCCCATCCGCAGCGCCCACCAATGTTGCTCAAGGTTGAGCGTTCATACTTGTGCAGTTGTCAAATAATAATCTATTATTGCGCAAGTGTGGGTCACCATAACAACAAGTATGTATTATGCATGTGCATCTTTTGCTAGAAAAGGCATATGTGTACTTTTAAGGACCGTGCGCCTATCACGCTGCGCTGACCATGCAACGCTTGCACGAAAAGGTGAGTGTTTCCAACGCTTTGCTAAGACGCTATGGTGGTGGCACCTAACCGTCGCCTTAAGTTCTACACGTAAATACCTCTGAGACGGGCGCACACACCCGACTCTGCACCACCACGTGCTTCATTTTCCAAGAACACTACCAGGTGGCGCTCATGTCTCACGTGTGACGTGATTTGATGCGCTTGTTCGCTTCCACTGTACGTTCCAGGCACTCAAATGCAAAGACTCCAAAAAACCATTCTCCAATTTTCTCGCGCAGCACAGAAAATAAATTGTTCGCTCTCTCCACAAGCAAATCTTTCGACGACATTTTCAGATTACATTCAGATACGGGGTCGATTTTGTCTTGTGTCTTCTTCAAGGAAAGGTTATGGTATATATATATATATATATATATATATATATATATATATATATATATATATATATATATATATATAGTGTCTTTTGTGATCTAGTGATAAATAGAAATCGGCTTGAGCGGACAAACGGACGCAAACATTCATTAATCCTACAATTCAGCCGGGGTCCGACCTTCGTCAGGGAATATATTGCAAACGTCAACGTGTTGCTTATATATATTGGGGGGCCCCAAGAGGTGTCTATTTATTACCTAAAGTCACATATATGACAGTGGCACGCAAATCATCGTGCGAAACAGCACGATGTGATAATGACAGGACTATATAACGAAATGATAATATACGGAAAAGTCTACGCACCAATAAAGGGCGTTTTTCGCAGTCATGGAAAGGATGAACATGATAACATGGGTGATTATGTACAGCGAATGCATCTAACAACATTCCGTTAAAACAACTCGATGAACTAACAAGAAACATGGGTAAACAGCCAGCAACAATGCGGTCAAAGCAGTAACAAAAACAGGTGTAAAACAACGGGAACAGCAATATAAAGAAAACTTATATGTGGATTAGGTGGCAATTGTAATTTAAATAAAAAAGCACGTAGGTAAAAGTGAGATACATGGCATTCATGAGAATGAAATATAACAATATTGGAGGTAACAGGCTGGAAACTGATGATAGCGGCAGACATGTGATAAGGAATTTAGCCTTGTCCGTGATATAGTGATCCCGTTGCTGAACGTGCGTCCAGGAACGTCAGCTTTCCTGAGCTTTCGTTAACGCCAATTGATATTGCTTTAAATTTGTAGATGAGAAATGATTCGCGTGCTTCTTTTCTCATCGAATCATTTCTCATCTACAAGTTTAACGCCTGTGAGCGTCGGTGAGCGCGCACACCCTGTCACGTCGAAATTTAATGACGCCTTGACTGTGGCGTGTAGGCAAATTCTCACATGAGACGCATTTCATGATTGTCATGTTTACACCAGTCACATACCTTCGTCATCCACTCACGTATCGTAGTACCAAATTTGGTGTATGTGACGCTAGCGAAACGGCCGCGAGCGCATCACGAGCGTGGCATGTAGTCATGTTCTTACATGACACGCATAACATGATTTTCATGTTAGGGTCGGTCACTGTTGCTCGACATGCAATCATGTCATACCAAACCAGTTTTGCAACATGCCATGGGAACGAAACCACCGCAAGAGCTTATTGATAGAGGCATCTCTATTATTGATAGAGGCATCTGTCTGATCTTCGCCATGCTAGCCAAACGTTATCTTTTCTAATTATCTTGTTTCCCGCTGCGAAGCGACTCATACTGAAGTAACATATGAACCAGCAATATGGTTACCCGTGAGAATATCGAAAAGTCGTCATCCTCTAACTTCATCCGCTTTCTCACGCAGCACAATGTCTTGGCGCTGCCAGTACCGCTAGATGCATACGACATCAGGTTTTTACCAGTTAATGAAGAATACGACGGGGCCCTTTGTTACTCTTATGGTGCTCGGGCTTTACAGTATTTGAAAAAAAAATGCATGGCACTCAACCATGAAGACCTAAGTACATCATCATTTCTTGAATATATTTCCCAAATCATGAAGATCTTTATTTGAAGACTAAAATAAGACACCCCGTAACAAATTGGCTCCAACACATTAGCCACTTATCCGTATAAGGAAATTCTAATTACAACGTAACCATTCTGCTTGTTACCTCTGGATGCACTGTACTACTACTGCATAATTTGCAAAAATAAGTAATAAAGAAAAAAGAAGAACGGCGTTGACTTTGTTGGTTAATGCAGCGTGCAGAAGAGTGGGGGTCACTGGTTCAAATCTATGGTAAGTACCACAAATCTTTTCTCATTCATATCTCTGTCTTTGAATCGCTCTCTCTCTCTCTCGCTATATATATATATATATATATATATATAAATATATATATATATATATATATATATATATATATATATATATATATATATATATATATATATATATATATACAGATCCTCCGTGAGCTTTCACAACGTGGTTTATTTCGACGTTTCGGCCTAGAGTCTGGTCTTCATCAGGATTATGTTTAGGGAACTTCCGTGAGACCTGCTCGACTGGAGGTGCACCTGTGGCCTGTCTTTTGTAGATAGGCATGGTGGTTGAGTGGCCGTAGCGTTGCATATAGTCAAGTAGATCCTCCGTGAGCGGTCAAAACGTAGTTTATTTCGACGTTTCGGCTTAGAGTCTGGCCTTCATGAGGATTGTTTCTGATGAAGGTCAGACCTTCATCTGGATCAGGACTGATCCAACAAGAGATATTGAACCTTGTGCGTTCGCTCAGGGTCGACGTGCTTTTTCTGCAAGAGACCAACTTTCGAACGCGACACGACATCATTACCTTCCGTACTAGATTTTCGGGGGAAGCCTTCTTCTCTTTATCGCAGGCGCAGTCGCGTGGCACCGGTGTCGTGTTTCTCAATCTGAGGTTCAGGCGGGGTGCACATTGCCTCTTCGATGCAGAAGGCCGTGTTATTGCGGTAAACATGTGGATAGGCGACCAGAAAATCCGATTCACAAACTTTTACGAGCCCGTAGATAGGTCTCTTGCCAATGACTTTTTTATAGGTGCCAGGTCATTCCTGCTAAATTCAGCACCGTGCGCGTTGTTAGGTGATTTCAACTGTGTTTTTTATTCAATTCAAGATTTCCGAGGCCCCAGTCAAGGACAAAGCACATACCATTCGAAAGGGTTGCAGAAAATATGTAGAGAGTTGAAGCTAGTCGATGCAGGAACAACGCTTCACGGGAACACCTTTGGAGCTACGCTCGTTCAGGGTACGTCTCAGAGCAGAATTGACAGAGTCTATATCCCTAACAAGCTCGTTCAAAATTTAGAGACATGCGATGTCATTTTTTTAGCGCATGGGCAACGCAAGCTCAGCGACCACATTCCAGTGCTGTTCACCTTGAAGGCCCAGCTGGGAAGGCATTGCTGCGAACTTTGGCGAATGGAATCATATATTTTAAATGATGAAGTTTCGGTATTTGAAAGGCGCATAAATATCTATGCGTCTTTGGAAGACACGCCGCAAATTATGCCGACAGCATGGGATCTCTTGAAGGCCAGATGGTGTGTGATTGCGCAGGAGGCCGGGAAAATGCGCCATGCACGTCTAACATCACAAATGAATGAAACATTGAGGCGTATTCAAATCGTTGAGCACGCAGGTAACCTGACCAGCGCAATTCAAGAGTACATTGGGGCCAAAAAGGCTAAATACGACCTCTTGTTGAGGGCAAGGTCCGGGGCTTTTAAACGCGCAGAGGAACTGCACCTTCTTACGGATGAACTAGGTAACTTGGCATACGCACAGCGAGTAGGGGTAAGGAAACACCAGCCCAGTATTATTGGTGCAGCACGGACAGAGTGTGGAAGCATCGTCCCAGATATCAAATCGATCGAGGAGGTCTTTAGGGTGCATTGTGAAAGGCTCTGCTCTGCAAATCATCGCTCCAAAGACAGCAATCAGCATCAAAGAATCACAGAATTTTGCCAAGGCTTGCCCACGCTGTGTCCTGAGGCGTCTGATATGCTCTGCGCTGAGGCGAGGAAGATGAAGTTTGGCAAGCCTTGAGGAAAATGAACACTACCACGGCTCCAGGTCGAGACGGAATACCGACGGGGTTTTATATAGCTTTCTTCGACGTCCTAGGCGACGCACTTACTGACATGGTTAACGGGCTCATTGTTGATGGGCAAAAGCCGAGGTCTTTCAGTGAGGGCCGTGTATTCTTGCTGCCAAAGGAGGGCATGGATCCTGACGATCCACGGTCATGGAGGCCGATTTTTCCTCCTTAACACGGACTACAAACTTGTATCTACGATCCTTCGCTTGAGGCTAAAACCTTTTCTGCCTGATATAGTGTCACCCACGCAAACGTGTGCAGTGCCGGGTAAGTCAATTTTTTAAACACTTACCCTGATAGGAGATTCGTTCTACTATGCCAACGCCAAAAACGTTACCGGTGCTTTCGTGTCATTGGATCAAGCTAAGGTCTTTGACAGGGTCGAACATCATTACCTATACTGCGTACCTAAAATGTTCGGTTTGCCTGAGCAGTACGTTCGCTGTATAAAGCTTCTATGAACCAACATGACCAGCCGACTTCTCATCAACGGCGTGGAGACAGCAAGCTTTCCAGTAACAAGAGGTGTTCGCCAGGAATGCCAAATCGCACTGGTGCTCTTTGTTCTTTCCATAGATCCTCTCCTTAGGAAAGTGGCAAAGTTGACTAATATTCAGGGCTTTCTAATGACAGGTCTGAAGTCAGTTAGCATCATCGCTCATGCGGATGACATCTCTGTGTTCATGTGACACAAAGCCAGTTACCACGCTTTCTTGCAGCGGTGCGAAGTGTATGCCAGTTTATCGGGTGCTTTCCTGAATGCAGAGAAAAGCAAAGCCCTTCGTTTCGGTAGCTTCCACGGCTCTTTGCCGGGTGGTATTCAATACGTGGATGACGTAAAAGTCCTCGAGGTATACCTTCAAGACGGGGAAGTGGCCAAAAGAAATTGGTAAGACGCCGTACATCGAGCCACGCAGGTCTTCGCGTATGCCAATGACTTCAATTTGTCACTTGACGCCAAAGTGACGGTGGTGAAAACCAAAGCATACGCATATGCTTTTTATATCGAGCACATTGCACTCATACCCAAACATTTTGCGAGCCGCCTTGCGTCATTGATTGGAGCCTTCCTATGGGATGGGAAGACACTAAACGTTCAACAAAAGTTTCTGAAGCTACCAAAAAGTTGTGGAGAACCCAGTCTGCCAGATGTTGCGACATTCACAAAGGCACTTGCAGCTAAAACAGTTCACAAATTGTTTCAGGACAATGACTATCCTGGCCGGAGCTTATTCCTATATTAGACCAGAACTCTTGGACCCGCATTCACGTTGGAAAGGTACCGGGGACCTTAAGCAGAACACCCACATGCCTTTTATAAGGCAGCAGAGGGCCTCAAGCGTTCGGTTGACGGCAACGCCACCGAAGAATACTTTGCAAAGCTCGCACCCACACGCATTAGCGAAATGTTATTCAGTCGCCCGATTACTGACGAGGAAGAACAGAGATGGAGGCCCAGCAAACGGAAGAAATGGCGGAACAACCACGTACCGGAAATAGAGCATTTGATTGGCTGCGGTGATGGGACGCGTTGCCCACTCGTCAGAGACTGTTAAAGTGGGGCGTCGTTCCCAATGACCACTACCCCAGCAGCGGGAAAAAAGAAACTATCCGCCACACGATGTTTGAATGCGTAGCGGCGAAAGGCGTGTGGCACGTCGTGCGTCATCAATTCGGAGTGTCAATTCCTTCGAGCCAACAGTGCAGAAAGGGCTTATTTGAAGAACTCGTACTGTACGTCACAATGTTAGTCTTGTGGCGTCGCCACTGTATGGCCGAAGCACGACGACGATCCCAACGAGCTGCATACCCAGCGTTACAAAAGATTAGAATGATCATGGTTCGGTACTTTACCGAACAGATGGAAACTAAGGGTGAAAAATAATTTATCGGAAGGTGGCATACACGTTTTTTCAGAGTTAGGAACGGGAATATTGAACTTCCTCTACTGCCGTTTAAACTCGGGGGAGAAAATTGCTTCTCGTCGCACGTAATATGTGAATCTGTTCCAATTTGCTGCTTTTTCGCGTTTATTTTCTCTTTGTTTTCTTGAGTGATTCATGATCTGTGAGAATATTGGAAGTGTTGTGTGTTACATCCTGTCTATGTTCTCTTGTTTGTACACGCCACTGAAGCAATTTCGTTACACCAGACAGTTGTACTCACCTGAAATGTTTTTACCAGTTTGCAATAAACTTCCCTGTTTCGCCCCTAAAAAATTGGCAGACCCCACGTACAGTGGAAATCAATGATATGCGAAGCGCGAATGACAAAGGTTGATACGTCACTTTAAAATCAGCAAAACGTTACGAGGTGGAGGTAAATTATGCTGTACGTGACTTCCGTGTGAATATTATCATGTTTGGATGTGTCGTTTACCTTCGTCACCCATTCACGTCACGTGATACCAAATATATTATATCTGGAGCTAGCAAAACGCCCGAGAGCACGCTATGAGCGTGGTATGTTGTCATGTTCTTACATGACACGCATGTCAGGATTATCATGTTCGGCCCAGACATATGTTTCGTCATTGATTGACTTCACGTAGTAGCGAAATTGGTATATATGGAGCTAACGAAATGGCCGCAAGCGCATCATGGAGGGCCCAATATACACTAATGTAGCATTGACGCGCGCGCACGCAGGGCGCAGCGACGCTACGTTAGCAAAACGCGAGCACATTAGAGTCTGACGCCAGACGCGACCAGCGTGCGTCGGCAAGGCCCCATGGCAACCGGCGCGAAATACGACATGCTGCATTTCGTGCCGATGCGTTACCTGGACAACACTGTGTCTCCGTCTTTTTTTGACGGAGAAACGCCGGACACGCTGAAACACGCATGGGTCGAAGCAACGCAGCGCGGCGCGCACCTGCAAGTAATGGCAGGACAGGCGCCTGGTGTGGTATCACCGGCTTGCGGCAACGAAATGAACGCCGGCGAGCACGAGCACCGCGTCATGTTGAAATGTATTAGCGCCTTAACTATGGCCCGTAGTCATGTTCTCATGATCATCATGTTTGCACAAATCACATACCTTCGTCATTCATTCACGTCACGTAATACCAAGTTTGGCATATGTGAAGCTAGCGAAATGTCCACGAGCGCATCATGAGTGCGGCATGTAGTCATGTTGTTACATGACGCACATTTCGTGGTTATGTTTGAATGTGTCATTTAACTATGTTGTCTGTTCGCGTTGCGTTATAGCGAGTTTCCTACATGTGAAGCTAGTGAAACGGCCATGAACGCTTAATGAGCGTAGCATGAAGTCTTGTTGTTACGTGACACGCATTTCATGTTTATCATGTTTGCGCCAGTATCATACATTCGTCACCCATTCACGGCCCGCAATATCACATTTGGCATAAAGGAAGCTAGCGAAACAGCCGCCAGCGCATCATGAGCGTGGCAAGTTGTCATGTTGTTACATTACATGCATCTCATCATTATCATGTTTGCACCAGTCACATACCTTTATCATCCATACACGTACCGTAATACCAAATTTCATATATGTGACACATGCGAAACGGCCGCGACTGCATCATGAGCGTCGCATGCAGTCATGTTGTTACACGACACGCAATTCATGATTTTTATGTAAGGGTCTGTCATTTGTATTCGCCATGTAATCATGACATACTACATCAGTTTTGCTGCATGCCATGTAAAGGAAACTACCGCAAGAGCTGCAAGACCATGAATTGTAAATCATGAAACTCATGACATACGTATCATAATTTTCATGTTATTATTACTCAAATATATTCTTCATGCAGTCATGTTACGCCAAACCAAGTTTGCTATTGATACCATTATCTAAAGGGCCAGGAGAGATAAAAGTCGTAGGTGGCTAGATAGATAGATAGATAGATAGATAGATAGATAGATAGATAGATAGATAGATAGATAGATAGACACGCTCAAAGTCGCTGAAGTTCGCAATAGATGCTTCGCATTTAATAATGCACAAATCAATACATTACGTTCCAAAAACTCTGTGGTGTCTGCCAGAAAGAGAGGGTTCTGCGAGCGCTCGATGGTGACGGACACACTCCAAATCGCCTTCGTAGATTCTCAGCTATTTCTGTAGACATCCACTCTGGTACCCCTGAAACTTGGGTTTATCGTCACCGCCAAGTTTTCCGCTTCGCCTTAGACACCACCTTCGTCCAGGTGGCCCCAGTTTTGACAACTTGAGGGACGTCCTGCACTCCCGCCAACAACGCCGCCTCACTAGATGCTTTCAGCCCGGCGATGGTGGCCGCTAACGTGGTTACGGGCTATGATCCTACCTGAAGCCAGGTACTGTCCATGGAGATTTCAACCTCCGCCAACACTATGCCATCAGAAGACGAATACCTCGATGACATGGTGAGACTTTGGCAACGCAAGAAAGCGAAATCGAAATCTGCGTTTCAGCAACAACAAGACGCCACAGCTGGCCGCCATTCACCAGCTGTGCAAGCAACGCCGGCGCGCCATCTCTGCTCCATCCTCGTAGCCAGCGAAGCAACGCAAGTGGCGTCCGCGTCAGACTCTTCGCCTCTCTCGCGATGACTACACCGTAGTATCGAAACCTCGCGTTCCCTGCGAGCTACGCACATTCGTCCCGGTTTATCGCGTGGGTGACGCCATCCGCAGCTACCTCGGCGACTGGACCACCACGCAAATTCAAGTGTTGCCTATCTGGGAACAAAACATCTCGGTCTGTAGCACCACTGTTTTGCCTATGGCACAGCGACTCCTCGGGGACTTCCAGCTGCAAGTGGGGGATCAGCAGCTGCCCGTCCGAGGCCACGCCAAGCTCACTCCTGCAATCGATCCACACCTCCTACATCTTTGGCACGCTCGCCGCGGGCTCGTAAGGCGCTTGAAATGCAACAAACTTCATCGGAAACTTCGCGCTCGCATTGAGGCGCTCACTGCAGAGGCGGCCGCATACTCTGCACAACTTTCTGATGCTAACTGGGGAGACACCTGTTCGAAGGCTGCAAACCAGATGAGCTCATAGAGCACGTGGCGACTTTTTCGAAGCCTTCTAGATTCCTACACCACCAGGGGAGAAACGCAACGCCAGCTCCGCCGTGCTCCGCATGCCTTTCAGGGCACTACGGATCAACTCGCGCGAGAACTTTGTGACCGCTACATCTGCCTCACAGCTGATCCCGCAGGCCCAGCGTAAACGTGTTCCGGCGCCTCTAACACCTACCTTTACGCTCCATACACGCTTTCCGATTTACGATTAGCACTCACAAAAATGCGACGGGGCCCGGCCCCTGGACGCGACGGAACCACAGTATCGCTCCTAGCAAATATTCCCGACCAAGCACACCTCTCGTTACACCACCTTATGAATTCTATATAAGACGGTGGGGTAAAAAAACGCTGCCCTGGAGAGTGTGCGTCATGCTTTGACGTAGAAAACTGCTGTGCGGGGCTGATTTAGTATTTCAGGGTGCGCGGGAATCATCATGATGGTGATAGCGGTAAAACTATGAGCTCGCCTATGCGCGTGCTCGTGCGCGTACCACGTTAAAAGCTCCCGAGCCACGGGGACAGCTCGGCTAACCCTAGAGAGCTGAGAGCAAGGACAAGTTCGGGCCACGCCCCGACTGCTCGTTTCGACCCACCGTGTCCGGGCTTCGTCTCGGCGTTGAAGTCCTCGGGTGCGTCCTGGACTGGGCGTCGCCCCACCTCACTCCCACGTTGGTCTGAAGCAACGTTCATCACGGCCAGCTGCTGTTCTGGTCTCGGAGCGAGACGCTGTCCCGAGTCTGTTCGCGGCAGTCGGCGGTACGCTGTTCTCGGTGGTGTACAGGCAAGCCCAGGCGTTCACCACCGTACTGGGATGCCCCTGGCGGTTATCTTCTAGACTGGGCCCGCCTCGGTACGAACTCCGCAAGCACAAGGCACACCGCCTCCTGACTACCAGAGAGCTCAAGGTCAAGCGCAACGTTCACGCCCCAAGAGTAAAATGTGAGTGGACGAACAAGAACATTAACTCCCTTTCTCGTAGGACCATGAACGCGTGTATATACGTGTGAGTTTATGTTGTGTGTATCCCTTTGTCCGTCTTCATGTATATAAAAGTCTCTCGTTGTCCTAGAACGTCCTCTGTCCTCATCTGGCTAAGCTGTGCCCACAGTTGCCCACAAATTTTGGCGAGCCTGCCAGGATAGATCGGCCTTACCTTCTTGCCGATAGCCAGATGGGTGGGACGAACCGATGGACTTAGAGAAATTGCACGCGATCGGAACGGACATGGGTCTAACAGGATCGGCACTGCAAGAATGGGTTGACGCAGAGCGCGTTATCGAAAGGGACCTTCGTTCGCAAGTTCGTGATGAGCAGCGAGAAAAGATAGCGCTGGAGGAAAGACGGCTGCAAGCCGAGGAGCGCGTTTTGCTGTTGAAGCTAAAGTTGCAAGAGCAGAAGACTGGTTCGAACGCGGGAGAGATAGGGAGACCGGTTAGCGATGACGCAGCGTCCCCAGCTGTAATGGATAGCTGTGGCCCGCAGAAGCTATTGCCACCGTTCAACGATATGCGAGATGACCTCGACACTTATCTGCAGCGTTTCGAGCGCGTCGCGGTGTCTCAGGAGTGGCCATGGAGCAAATGGGCCTTTTCGCTCGGCTTGTGCCTGACGGGAGAGGCGTTACCCGTGATTGGTCGACTTGACTCTGCTTCCGCCACCAACTATTATCAGGTGAAGGCAACATTGATGTTACGATTCCGGTATACGGCTGAAGGATATCGTGACAAATTTGGCAAGACGAGACCAGAGGACAAGGAGACGGTGCTCCAATATGCTTCTCGTATAGCAGGTCATTTCGACCGTTCGATGGAGCTGGCAAATGTCGAGAAAACATATGACGCTCTTCGCGACGTAATGATTTCAGAACAGTTCATGAAGGGATGCTCACCCACCCTGAGGGTATTTCTGAAGAAGAGGAACTGTAAGAAATTGCACTCTTTAGCGCAGAACGGAGACTGCTTTCTGGAAGCCCAAGATTTGTTCAATTTGGGCAAAGACAAGCTGTATAAGGAGAGCTCAGCAGATGCTTGTAAAGCAGAAACTGCTAAGCGCCCGTTTAAGGGCCAAAGTCTCAGTTTCTTGTGCAATAAGACAGGGCACCGTGCGTCTGAATGTTGGTCTCGGACAAGAAATAACCAGTGAGCAACAGGCTGGTCGAGTGGCAGAAACGGTTCGTCTGTGGAGACAACTCGAACCCAAGAAAAGCAGTTGGCGTCGTGTGCTCTGTCACCCAAAGAAGGATACAACGCTGAGACACCGGAGAAACCGGATGAAGGGTACGTCGTACTTCAGACTGGGGAGACTATCCCGGTCGTGAATATGACGTCGACGCATACCCCAACTGTGGCTGATGTCGGAACTCTGCCTGTAGTGAGAGGATTGCTTGAGAGCAAAACTGTATCTTTACTTCGAGATACGGGATGCAACACGGTAGTGGTACGAGAAAGGCTTGTCCCGGAAGAGAAGTTTACGGGTACTACAAGTCCGGTTTTTCCGCTCGACAGAACAGTGCACAACTTTCTGGAGGCAATCGTGTCTATTGACACACCATTCTTCACCGGTGTCGTGCGAGTTAAATGCATGAAGAACCCTCTATACGATGTCGTGCTAGGCAACATCGAAGGTGCCCGACCTACAAAGCTAGAATATTCGCACAAGCCTCAGCAGCATCGTGAGAGGCATCGTGTTTACAGCGGAGGGAAGGTAGTCAGAAAACTCGCTAACTCGCCCGTGTTCATCATCGCGGACGACACGCAAAGTGATTCGCAAACGATTCAGGCTACTTACCAATGACAGTAGAGACAACTTGCATACCTCTTAGACCAGCAGATCAAGTACCACTAGGTGATAGTGCTGCAGCAGTGAAAAAAAACACGCGCCACAACCAGGCTACCTGTTCTGAAAGCCACTGCCACAATCATAGATAAAGTGACGTTTGAGAAATACCAAAGAAATGACCCATCGTTACGGCACTGTTATGAGAGTATTGGTAAAAAGTTAATGGTAAAGAATCGCGAAACCTGCTTCTTTCTTGTAGATGGTACCTTGTATCGGAAACACAAGCTACTCTCGTAGAAGGAACTCGAACAACTGGTCGTACCGAGACAACTGCGAGAGACTGTGCCCAAACTATCCCATGAAGGTATCCTTGCCGGACACCAAGGGATATCCCGAACAACTGACCGGATTCTTGCCGAATTCTTCTGGCCGCGTGTTCAATCAGAAACCAAGAGGTTTGTGAAGTCCTGCGATATCTGTCAGCGGACTGTCCCGCGACATTTGGTTGGTCAGGCTCCGCTAGGTAACATGCCAATCATTGAGACCCAATTTTCACGTGTGGGCATCGACATCATCGGTCCTTTGTCACCGACATCTTCCAAGGGCAACAGGTACATTCTAACCATGGTGGATTTTGCAACGAGATATCCAGACGCCATCGCACTTCCTTCGAGTGAAAGCAAGGTCGTGGCAGAGGGACTAATAGAAATACTGTCGCGAGTTGGTCTACCTCGCGAAATTGTAAGCGACCGTGGGACAAGCTTCATGTCGTCGGTTATGAAGGAGTTCAGCCTGCTACTATCTATCAGGCATATACCGACAACCCCTTACCATCCGATGGCAAACGTGTTAGTGGAACGATTCAACGACACGTTGAAGCAAATGCTCCGCCGAATGAGTCGGGAAAGCCCGAAAAATTGGGACCGCTACCTCGGCCCCCTCCTTTTCGCGTATCGGGAGATGCCACAAAAGAGTACCGGATACTCGCCGTTCGAGTTGCTTTATGGCCGATACGTTCGCGGCCCAATGACGATTTTGAGAGACTTGTGGACTAAGCCAAAGTTGGCAGACGCGACCAAGTCAACCTACGAATACATCGTAGAATTGCGGGATTGTCTGCAACGAACCTGTGAAATAGCATCTAAGGACCTTGCGAAGGCACATGTTCGTCAGAAGACTTACTATGATCGCAAGGCAAAGAAGCGGTACTTAAGCGAGGGTGACAAAGTTCTCGTGCTGCTACCCGCCGATCACAACAAACTGATACTAACATGAAATGGCCCCTTTACTGTGACAGACAAGAAAAGCCCATTGGATTATGCTGTGGACCTCGGTCACAGAACAACTGTCTTCCACATCAGCATGCTCAAAAAGTACGAGCTGCGGAATGCCTCGGACACGTCAACGACGACAGCTGCTGCTGTAACGTCAATTCATCAAGTGGAAATCGAAGGCACAAAAAATTTATTACATGCCCCACTTGCACAAACGCAGAATTGGAAGGATGTGGCTGTAGCACCTAGCCTTAGTAGAGAACAAAAAAAAACAAGTCAACGAGCTCCTTTCCGCCTACCACGACATATTTTCTGATTTACCGGGAAAGACTGATGTTGTGGAATGCCAGCTGAAATTGACCACCGCTCAGCCCATACATGTCCGACAATACCCCATACCTTTCGCTTTTAAGGAAGCTATTGAGAAATAGATCCAGGAAATGTTACGGCTGGGCATAATAGAGAAGTCTACATCTGCTTATCAAGCGCTGATTGTGGTTGTCAAGAAGAAGGATGGCACGATGCGCCTCTGTATTGATTTTCGTCAACTTAACAATGTGGTTGTTCCGGATGCGCAACCAATTTCCCGCGATAACATAATGTTTGCACGAGTTACTGGGCGTGAATACTTTTCGAAGTTTGACTTCACAAAATGATATTGGCAGGTACCCATAACCAGTACGTCAAAAGAAGCTACAGCATTTTCCTGTGACTCGGGCCTATACCAATTCTGGGTTATTTCTTTTGGCATAAAGACTGCACCTGCCGTGTTCAACCGATGTATGCGAGAAGTCGTCGGCGACATTCTCAATGTCTATTACTACTTTGATGATGTTCTTGTTGCGACCGCAACATGGGACGAACACATGGTCACATTACGCCATGTATTTCAACGTGTGCGTGAGGCGCGTTTAACTATCAAGCCGAAGAAAAGCGAGATAGGTTCCCCGATGACTAGCTTCCTTGGTCACATTGTGGGACAAGGGCTGCTACAATCTCAGAAGGACACATCAGACAAAATCGTGTCAGCGAAACGGCCGGAAAGTAAGAAAGAGCTTCGAGCCTTTCTCGAACTTACCGGCTACTACCGAGAGTTTGTGCCCAACTATGCCGAGCTTTCACATCCACTTACCGAGCTCACGAAGAAAGAAAGTCCTAATAAGCTGAACTGGCGTGACAAGCATAAGGATGCATTTCAAAAGCTCAAGGCAATGATGTCAAGGCAACCAATACTGAAAGCCCCTAACCTCGAAAGGCCTTTCGTATTGCGCACTGACGCGTCATCACGGAGTTTAGGAGCTGTCCTCCTACAAGAACACAATGGTCTCTTGCATTCAGTGTCCTACGTCGGTAGAAAGCTGCTACCGCGTGAAGTGGCATATTCTACAATTGAGAGAGAATGCCTTGCCATCGTGCGGGGTGTCCAGAAATTTCATGTGTACCTCTACAGCAGGCCATTCATTTTGCAATCAGACCACCAGCCACTGAAATACATCAACTCTGCCCGACAATAATACACACACGGGTGCTACGCTGGAGTCTACTCTGGATGGACTACGACTTCCACGTAGAATACATTCAGGGCTCAGATAATGTGGGTTCGATTACTCGTATAGACACACAAAGAACTCATGACGCGGGTAATACGTTGTCTACTCTATGAACATGCCTACGCTTCTTATCCCACCGTTTTGCTGTTCTTGCACTGGGGGGAAGATGTGGTAAAAAAACGCTGCCCTGGAGAGTGTGCGTCATGCTTTGACGTAGAAAATCGGTGTACGGGGCCGATTTAGTATTTCAGGGTGCGCGGAAATCATCATGATGGTGATAGCGGTAAAACTATGAGCTCGCCTATGCGCGTGCTCGTGCGCGTACCACGTAAAAAGCTCCCGAGCCACGGGGACAGCTCGGCTATCCCCAGAGAGCAGAGAGCAAGGACAAGTTCGGGCCACGCCCCGGCTGCTCGTTCTGACCCTCCGTGTCTGGGCCTCGTCTCGGCGTTGAAGTCCTCGGGTGCGTCTTGGACTGGGCGTCGCCCCACCTCACCCCCACGTTGGTCTGAAGCAACGTTCGTCACGGCCAGCTGTTCGTCACGGTACGTTGTTCTCGGTGGTGTACAGGCAAGCCCAGGCGTTGACCACCGTACTGGGATGCCCCTGGCGGTTATCTTCTAGACCGGGCCCCGCCTCGGTACGAACTCCGCAAGCACAAGGCACACCGCCTTCTGACTACCAGAGAGCTCAAGGTCAAGCGCACTGTTCACGCCCCAAGAGTAGAATTTGAGTGGACGAACAAGAACATTAACTCCCTTTCGCGTAGGACCGTGAACGCGTGTATATATGTGTGAGTTTATGTTGTGTGTATCCCTTTGTCCGTCTTCGTGTATATAAAAGTCTCTCTTTGTCCTTCAACGTCCTCTGTCTTCATCTGGCTAACCTGGCGTACAGTTGCCCACAGACGGCTCTCCGCTTCCAACGGAAAGGACCACACGGTCGTGACATTCATACTCAAATCGGCCAAGTCCGTTAGTATCGAGAGACTGAGACCCATCTCACTTACATCTTGCGCAGGCAAACTCGTGGAAACCAAGATTCGCGAACGCCTTTCCGCTATACCTGGAGGCCAGGAGGACTTTCGCCGTCACGACGTTTGGCTTCGCCCGCATCTGTCGGCGCAGGCATTCCTGCTCCAGCTTCAACACGATATAATAGAGCGGACTACTATGCGCCATATCGGTAAAGCCGTGCTCGCTCTCAATCTCCTTGGAGCGTTCGGCAACGTCAAACACAGCCCTATACTCACTAACCTGTCTACCACAAACTGTGGGCAGAAGGCTTTCAACTACATTCGGGCCTTTCTATCACATTGCACCGCCTTCATTCGCCTAAATTCTACTGAACACGGCCCGTACTTATTATGTACGCGGGGTACACGTCAAGGGGCAGTCCTGTCTCCTCTGCTTTTTAACCTGGCGATTATGAACCTCTCCTCTCTTCTTTACTGGTAAGCGTATCATTTGTTTGCTGGTGAGCGTATCATGCGGCTCACCAGCAAACAGGTAAGCTGCATGATACGGTGGGTATTTACCAAGCGCGGTGGCCTCCGCCGATCTCAGCCCCTTCGATCGGCCCACGCGTTTCTGACCACAGTCGCGTCTTCTACGCCTTGCCTTACCTTCGCCTGCGTCACCGACACGAGAACCACCTGGACGTCTTTCTTCGTTCAGTATATAAACGCGATCTGGATTTACCTATTGTAACCTCCAACAGCCGATTCACGGCTCGAGGGGTACCAACACCTTTGAAGAGATGCGCGAAGCTCATCGCGTTAACCGAATCAATCGACTGTCGCAGACGCCTTCAGAACGCTGTCTTCTACACAGACTTGGCCTTAACCCAATACCTGACCAAAACTCTCTTCAGACGGTACCAGAGGTCTAGCGTCCAAAGCTATGGGTGGAACCTTTACCCCATAATATGAACCCCGACTTTCATCTTGGCCGTAGACTAGCACGCGCCGCGGCCCTTCATACGCGACACTCCGATCGTCCTCGTCTTTTCTACGTGGACGTGTCGGGTCCCTCCCCCTCGGGTCACTTCACGGCGGCCGTGATTACACAGGGCAAACACGTCGATGGCCTCTATTTTCGAGCAGACACAGTAACGCACGCTGAAGAGGTTGCCATAGCAGGGCCGCCTCTCACCCTGCCTCACGCACCATCGTGACGGATTCGTGCTCGGCCTGTTCTCAGTACCTTCAGGGTTCCATTGGCCCACTAGCGGCTAACCTACTTCAGGCAGCCTCTTGGCACTTTAACCCTCATCCCATTCGAATGGTCTGGACCCCAGGCCACTCGGGCCTGCCCGGCAACGAGGCGGCAAACACCGCTGCCCGCGGTTCTCCTATCCGGGCCGTTGCCCCTACATGTCCCAAGAAGAAATCTGGCATTACCAACCTAACGCGCTTTCGCGAAATTTTGGCTTATTACCGGGCTTCGCGCCGCCTCTACCCGGACCCCACACGCGGTCTGGAGAAAGCAGATTAACGACTGCTACGCCGCCTGCAGACGAACACCTTTATCAGTCCGGCGGTCGCCAGGCACTTTTTGCTGGAAATCCATAGCGCCTGCTCGAGCTTTCGTGTCCTCGCCAACACATATCAAGTCGTAGCATCGTGCCCAGTTAATGCCGTCCCTTTCTCATCCGCTTTTCCTATCTCAACTAGAGAGGCTTGGGAGGAGCACCTGCGCGGCTGCTATACCTTGGCTGCGCAACGCTCCTTAATGGAGCACGCGCGGGCGGCTTCTAGCTTCACTGGCGCCCCGGAATAGAGTCTGGCCACTCTAGCACGCCGATGCGGCACGTCGGCACTGTCTAGTAAACTTTTTCTCAAACAAATGTTTTTTACCACCACCACCACCAGAAAGAAGGGTGGAAAGAACTCGCTGCTCCAGTCGCAGAGCGAAAATCAAGGACCATGTGAAACAAAACTTACGTGGTCCGCGTCAACGAGAACGCTGTCTGTGTCCCACAAGAACGCGGGAAGTCTTCCAAGGGCGCTTCAAGAAACACGCACAGGCGTACCAGAGATTCGTGGTCCCCGTCCACACAAACGCTGTGACATGCAGTCGGCGTTTCAGATGCACGTGCCTGGACCCTAGGTATAAAAGTAGCGCATCGTCAGTGCGCTGGCACTCTCTCTCTGACCTTCGTTACGGCCGGTCCTATCTCATGGCGTTGTTCACATAAAGGCGCATCTACTCACCTAGTGGCCAAGCTCTTTATTTAAGTAAGTAAATCGTCTGTCCTTTGCGTGAAGAAGCCTCGCAAGAGCTCTCCTTTCCCGGCGCATGAATGTCCGCTTGTGACCTGCTCCTCGGTCATATCAACATACACCGAATTTAGTATTACGGGACGTGAATGAATGACGAAGGTGTATGAATAGTGTAAACATGATAGTCATGAGATGCATGTCATGTTAGAGCGTGACTATATGCACGCTCATAATGCGCTCGTGGCCGTCTCACTAGCATCACATGTACCACGTGTGGTATTACGTGGCAAAAATACATTATGTGACTGCTGCAAACATGATATTCATGAGACCCATGTCATGTAGCAACAGGACTACATGTCACACTCATTATTTGCTCACGGTCGTTGCGCTAGCTTCATATACACTGATTTTGTTATTACGAGATGTGAATGAATGATGAAGGCATGTGACTGGTGCAAACATGGTAATCATTGAATGCGTGTCACATAAGAACATGACTACATGCCACGCTCATGTTGTGCTCGTGGCCGTTTCACTAGATTTACATGTACAAAGTCGGTAATACGAGATGCGAACTGGTTAAATATGTAAATGACACGTCCAAACATGATAATCATATTATGCGTGTCGTGTAACAACATGAGTACGTGCCTCACACATGATGTGCTCGTGCTCGTTTCTTAGCTCCACAAATGCAAAATTTGGTATTACGTCCCGTGAATGGATGGCGATGTAATGTGACTGGTTCAAACATGATAATCATGAGATGTGTGTCATCTAAGAACATGACTACGTGTTACACTCAAGGCACCAAAACACTTCGACATGACACGGCACGCGTGCGCGCGGGCGTTCGTTTCGTTTGCGTGTCACCAGCGGTGCCCCGCCAGGCGCCGATCAGCCTGGCACATACTCGCAGGTGCCCGCCGCGCTACGTTGCTTTGAAGCATGCGCGTTTCAGCTTGTCTGGCGTCCTTCCGTCACGAAGCTAAGCAGACGTGGCGCTGTGTAGGTGACGCCGTCGGCGCAAAATGCAGCTTGTCGCCTTTCGCACCGGTTGCCGCCGGAACTCGTCGACAGGCGCTGGTCGCGCCTAGCGTCAGAGTTTGAAGTGCTCGCGTTTTGCTAGCATAGCGTCGTCGCGCCCTGCGTGGACACGCGTAGACGTTACGTGCCCTCGCTGCCGTTTTGCTAGCTTCACATATATAAGTTTGGTATTACGGGACATGAATGGACGACAAACGTATGTGGCACGTACAAACACGGTAACCATGATATTCGTGTCATGTAAAACATGAATACAAGCCACGCTCATTTATTTATTTATTTATTTATTTACACATGCTGCAGCGCTAAGTGCGCTATGGCATGAGTGGGTGTACAAAATACGCGGAATTTTAACAGACAGGAATGAAAATTATGTAAACAGGTAACATAATACAGATGTGTGGTTATAAAAGGTTAAAATTGCACAAACATGTGATTAACATGAATGAAAATAGAATAAAGAAACAATGAAACTCAAGAGCTAACACCAATGGCAAATAGATGAGGGTATGTTACAGACGCATGTCAAGGATGTCGGCTTGAAAATTGGATGATGGGCGTGAACGAATAGTACCAGGTAAAGAATTCCAGTCTTCAATATAAAACTGAACTTAGCTTGAACATGTTAGTTCAAGTTCAGTTCAAGCTCAGTTCAGTTCAAGTTCAGTTCAAAAACTGAACTTAAACTTTTTAGTTCGAGCATAGTAAGGCGTTAAGTTTAAGTTGTGATAGCTTCATGTCGTTGACTGAGGTGCAAAGTTTATGTAGTCCTTGTCATTTGAAAGTTTAACCGAAGACGTCACAATGCTATGCAAGAATTTTAATGACTCTATTCGGCGACGCGAAGAGAGCGAAGTTAAGTTCAGAGAAGAAACAGTAGAAGAGGGTGAAAAGTCGCGGTCATAGCGATGACATATGAATCTTACAGCTTTTTTCTGAATTGCTTCTAACCTATAATCTCGCACTGCTTGTACGAGTTCCAAACGACAGATGCATAGTCTACTATTGGGCGAATGAGTTATTTCAATAAGAGAAGCTTAGTTTCCTTCGGAGATTTAGATAGAGTGCGACGTAAATAGCCTAGTTTTATTTTAATGCTTTGGTACATACGTAGTCAATGTGGTTAGACCATGTCATATTATTAGTAAACATGACCCCTAAATACTTGTAATCAAGAACCCTAGTTACTGCATGGTTATCGAAAGAGTAATCAAAAGCAGAAGGACATTTACTACAAAAGGACATGAGTACGGTTCTTTTAAAGTTAATGTTAATTTGCCAGGTTCTGCACCAATCGCAAAAACCAGCAAATGACTCTTGCAAGCGGCAATGGTCAGCGTGTCTTTTAATGACCTCATATAAAACGCAATCATCGGCGTAAAAACGAATGGAAGAGGAGATGCAAACAGGCAAATCATTTAGGTAAATTAAAAAAAGAAGAGGCCCAAGAACGGACCCTTGGGGCACTCCAGATGTTACATCAATGGCAGTAGAGTTGGTTCACCTGTAAGAAACGAACTGAGAGTGAGATGACAAAAAACTAGAGATCCAACTAACCAATTAGGGATTGTTTAATATGACATTGAGTTTAGTGAGTTTAGAATGCAGTACTGTATCGAAGGCCTTTGAGAAGTCAATAAATATAGCGTCAACCTGGTTGCCAAAATCAAGGTTCAAAAAAATATCATGCGTGAATTCGACTAATTGTGTTGTGGTACTGAAACCACGTCTAAACCCATGCTGCATGCTTGATAGTAGTTGGTGCGATTCCAAGAAGAGCATAATGTGTTTATGAATGATATGTTCTAACATCTTGCATGATTGAGAAGTCAATTATATCGGTCTATAATTCGATAGAGACTGCTTGTTACCAGATTTCTAGAGGGAGTACCTTTGCTATCTTCAATGAGTATGGAACAGTGCCAGAAGATAAAGATTTGTTGAATATGATCGTCAGATATCTGGATGACCAAATGGAGTAGCGAACTAAGAATGCATTGTGTATCCCGTCAGGACCAGTGCATATTATTACGTGTAATTTTGAGATAAGGTTCAGAACACCTTCACTCGTTGTTTCAATGTCACTGATTGGTTCAGAACGAGTTATGCCTGTCACAGAAGGAATGGAGTTTTTGTCAGAAACAAACACAGACTGGAAATAGTTATTAAAAGCCTTCGATATTGCTGACGGGTCACTAATACCATCATTATCAATTCTGAAAGAAGAAGGTGAGGCATCAAGGGGCAGAATGGAATACCAAAATTTGCGTGGGTTCGTGCTTAACAAGCCCGGCAACTGGACGCGAAAAAAGAAATCTATCGCCGCTCTCATTTTAGAACTAAGTTCACTTTTCGCCTTCTGAAATTTGTCTAGGTTAACGGGATCGTGAGTTCTTTTGGAGCGCCTAAAGCGACGGACACGGCAAGAAAAATGTAAGATGTCACGAGTGATCCAAGGAAGATTAGTATTGCTTTTCTTTGTCTTAAGTGGCACAAATCTTCGGACACATGACTTAACAAAATCCTCAAAGTAATTACCGAGGTAATCTATATCCTGCCTGTCAGAAAGTGCACAAAACGTATCAAGATGATCAGCTAGAATATCAGTAATGGAATTGTCATCCGCACGAGTGTAATCAGGGAAACTAGTAAACGTATAGGGGGATTTGGACGTGGGACAACAAAGTGATAACAAGACACCTTTATGGTCTGATAATCCGTCAATTACCTCGCAAGAAAAGTTATTATCAGCTAAATCTGTACTTAGGAAAACTAACTCTAGAATAGAATTAAACCTAGTCGCACATGAAACGACTTGAGTAAGCCCAAAAGATAAAGAAATATTTATTAATTCATGACAGATAGCAGCATCACAACCCGTTACAGTCCGGGAAGGCCAATCGATGTCAGGAGCAATAAAATCACCCATACAAATCAACCTTGATGAAGGTATAATAATATCGCACATGAAATCGGAAAGAGCATGAAGAACATCAAGGGAGGATCCAGGTGGGCGATATATATATTACTAACTACAATACATTGATTATTTAGATAAAGTTTGCACCACAGGGATTCAGTCTCTGGAGGTGATGGCAACACCGAGAAGCGGATATCTCTGCGGATAAGTAGAGCGACGCCACCGCCAATGTCATGTGCCCTGTCATTACGTATGGCAATAAATCCGGGCGGAGTGAACTCAGAATCGTAAACGTTACTATGTAACCAAGACTCAGTAATGCCAACAACATGGGGGGAATAAGTTGCAACAAGGAACAATAGATTCGGAAGTTTCTTAACTATGCTACGAGCATTAACGTTTAGAACTACAAGGTGTTCCTGATGGTTATAACGAGGTCAGGGAGTGGATGAAGAGGCATTTGAGGACGTGGGGACAGAAGAACGAGGGCCACGGGGTTGACCTGAGACTTTCACTAGTGTGTTTGAGGCTTCGTCCCAGTTGTAACGAACTTTGTCAATGAACGCGTGATCGTATTTTAACTTCACCACAGAGCCATTGTTGCGAAAGGGAAGTGATGCCTTTCAAATTCTTTTCCGAATGCGTCTAATCCGCGAAGAGAAATCTTCTGTAATAAACACCTTTGAGCCTTTGAGTTTAGATGCACTTTTTAGGACAACGAACTTTTCACCAAAGTTCGAAAGCTCCAGAATAATGGGTCGTGTGTAGCCAGTACGTGGTTTACCAAGCCTGTGTACGCGCTCGATTTAAGGGCAGGCAATTTTCAGGCTATTAGTGAATGCAGAAGTAACGCTGCACAACAGGTTGCTAGCGTTTTCATTCGGATCTTCCGAAATACCGTGCATCATCAGATTATTACGCCTTGAACGATTTTCTAAGACATTCGTTTTTTAAGACCACTTCGTTAATCTTAGGAGTTAAGCAATTTATTTCAAAACAGAATTCACTCACAGAATTATGCTCATTAGATTTGGGAGGCCGTTCTAATGCATTAACACGTGATTCTAAATAATCGAAACGGCAGACGACCATCTGTTGCAATGACTTGATGTCGGCAATTTCATGAGCTAGCTTAGTTTGCCCCTCCAAAAGTTTAGATAACATTTCAGAGATAGATGGAGCGCCAGTGTCAACAGGTACGGAAGTAGAGGGTGCATGAGTAACCTCGTCGAGAGCTTTGGAACCAGCTGCGTTTCGTGTTACAGGTTATTACCAGAAGTATTGCCTTTACTGGTATTCACCGACTTATTCAAAGGCCCCGGATTTAGCTCCACATCACCACTCAGAACGAGACGACTTTTGCAATATAACACGTGACATAAAAATACAAGTCTACGTGGGCAAAACAGCAGCAACAGAAAGCGATCATCGGATCGAATGCATTCAGCATTGCAAAGGTAACATACCTGCATAAAAAGCAAGCAACGAATAAACATCGTGCTGTTGCTGCTGCACCTTAGCCCACTGAAGAGACGATCCTTGGGTAGTGGCTTTATACTTCTTTCATTCATTCATTCATTCATTCATTCATTTTTATTTCCTTAAGAACCCCACTGTGGGGTATTACATAAGGGGTGGATACACAGGAAAAGAGAACATTTGAACACGTTAGTTTTCGCAGCACAGGTGATTTGTAACATTTGTCGCGAAGGATGATGGGCAGGTGGTTGAAGCAATGGAGCAGGGAAGGTTGTTTCAGTCCTTGATGGCGCGGGGGAAAAAATTAACTGAAAAAGTGGCAGTTCTGTTGCGATAACGGGACACTTGAAGTGGATGGCTTGTGCGGTGTGAAAGGTATGTCGGGGGGAGGATGTAAGGAGCTGCATTGAGAAAAGAGTGAACAAATTTATGAAAGAGAGAAAGGGTGGCGATACGGCGGCAAACAGAGAGGGGTGATAAGCCGGATTGTGCTTTCAAGGATGAAATGCTGATGTCGTATGAGTACTGGGAGTGAATGAATCAAACGGCGCGATTTTGGACAGATTCGAGGTCGTTAATGAGGTATGTTTGGAGCGGGTTCCATATGGGGAGGCATATTCGAGTTTCGATCTGCGGAGGGACTGATTTGCCAGCAACTTCACATGTTTTGGTGCAAGACGTAGGTGACGCTTCAAGAAACCCAGAGTTTTATTTGCCGATGAAATGACGTTAGTAATATGCGCATTTCAAGTGAGATCGCAATACAATGTGACACCTAGATACTTGTAGGATGGTTGTGATTGTACAGGGACGTTGGCGATATGATATGAAAAAATGGAAGGATTCTTACGGCGGGTAAACGTAACAAGTTTGCATTTGTTAGGGTTAAGACACAAAAGCCAATTATCGCACCAATCTTGAATGTGGTTAAGATCGTTCTGGAGAACATTTTGGTCGTGAGTGTTAGTTACAGTCCGATAGATTACACAGTCATCTGCAAACATGCTGATTTTGCAGGATACGCTGAGGGGTAAGTCGATGATGTATATCAGAAACAGGAGGGGGCCAAGAACTGAACCTTGAGGTACGCCTGATGTTACTTTGAGGTAAGCAGAAGATTTATTATTAACATGCACAAATTGACAGCGGTTAGTTACAAATGTTTTGATCCAATTTAGTGCACTTGGGTCTAAGTTTAACTGGGATAGATTTAGCATTAGTCTTTGGTGGGGTACTGTGTCGAATGCCTTTGCGTAATCTAGAAAGATTGCGTCAGTTTGTAAGTTGTTGTCAAGGTTAGCATGAAGATCGTGAAGAAATATTGTAGTTGTGTTTCGCAGGAGAATCCTTTCCTAAAACCATGCTGGCTGGGGTGAAAGAAGTTGTTGGAATCTAGAAAGTTTACAATCTGAGAGTCGATGACATGTTCCATGATTTTGCATGGGACGGTTGTTAAGAAAATGGGATGGTAGTTCAATGGACAGTTCTTATCACCTGATTTGTAGATGGGAACGACCTTGCCCATGTTCCAGTCATCTGGAAAAATGCCTGTGAAGAGCAACTGCGCATACATCAAGCACAGAAATGGAGCGATGGTGTCATGAATATTTCTAACACTTTTGAGTTAATATCTTCGACGCCACCTGATGAGGACAGTTTCATGTTTACATAATGACGTCACGGTACCGCAGTTGACGATAATGGCTGGTCAAGTAGAGGGTGGCCACGATCGTTGAATTGCGGCAGCTTGAAGGCTGATGCGCAGGCGCCGTTCCATAGCGGACTGATATGGCAGTTCCATAGCAAACACTCGGTGACGTCCACGTGCCCAGCCAGAAATGACTGGGCACAACCATGCAAACTGGTGTCAGAGCTCATGACGTCCCAGAAGTTGAGATCAGCAAGACCAGCGAAACACTGCATGAAAAGCAAGCAACGATTAAACATCGTGCTGTTGCTGCTGCACCTTTGCCCACTCATAGCGTTCACACAGCCGTTTGCTAGCTGCACGTGTACCAAATATAGTATCATGTCACATGAAAGATGAAAAAGGTTACTGACACGTTCAAGCGCGATTATCATGACACGAAAGCGAAGTACGACATAGTTTGCCTCCACCTCGTAATCATGTGCTGATTTTAAAGACACATATTAACCTTCCTTTTTTGTCATTAGCATATCAGCGATTTTTACTGTACGTGGGATCTACCAAGTTTTATCACCACATTTTGCCTTTCAGTATCACTGCACATATTTCATGTCACAGTCATGATTTTATGCTTTCTGCGTTTTTGCCCGCATTAGGGAAGAAATTTGAGGCCCTTATGCAGCCACACACCAGATCAATGTCAATACCTCTTGTCTAATGGAACAGCGCTCTTTTGCCATTGGCCTTTGCGACATTAGGCACTACACGTCATCGTCTATAATATTTTATGTCTCATATTTCATTGTGAAGCTTGTATACAAGACGCGTGCGTTTGTAAAGCATAGAAGCTGATTTCTCTGCATTTTCAAGCAGAGTAAGTTTTTAATGCGATTGCGTTTAAGATAAGAAGCGTGGAAAATAATGCAACTTGGTAGGACAGCACTGAATGTAGGAACAGCGCAACCTAGAAGTAGTTATTGGTTAACTAGGGAAGCGAGAAGGACAGAAAAGAGTGCTAGCTTTAAACAGAGATTGATTATCATTGTGGTGTACATATATAGGCAAAGAAAAGAGAAAATTGGCAATGCGTAAAAGGGTGCAAGAACAACAGCTGCGATACAATGTCAGCAAAACTTGTGTCGCTTGTTGAATAAGCTGAAAACAAATACACTCGTAGCTTAAAGAAATCTAGATACGCAATCTCTTTTTGCAACAACGCAACCGATGGGCAACTTACACATTTACCGTAAACTAATTTACTTGGTAGGCTTCAATTATCTCGTGTCTAGTCTGCGAGATGAGCCTGCCTAATACCTCGCAACCGTCAACGAAGGGCACGCAGCCGCAGTCTCGCAAGTGGATGACGAGTTGTCGCCGGAACAGATAGTATATGAGAGTTCTTAGAGCAAATTGTATTGCAACTGTGAAAACAGAAAATAGGTGAAAAGATTACTTGCCGCGGGCGTGAACCAAGACTTCGAAAAAAGCATTCGATGCTCTACACTGAACTACCAGGGCGACTATCCCCCAGCCACTTCATTGGATATATATATCATCATCATCATCATCAGCCTGACTACGTCCACTACAGGACAAAGGCCTCTCCCATGTTCCGCCAGTTAACCCTGTCCTGTGCTTGCTGCTGCCAATTTATACTCGCAAACTTCCTAATCTCGTCTGCCCACCTAACCTTCTGTCTCATCCTAACCCGCTTGCTTTCTCTGGGAATCTAGTTAGTTAACCTTGATGACCAGCGGTTATCCTGTCTACACGCTACATGCCCGGCCCATGTCCATTTCCTCTTCTTTATTTCAACTATGATATCCTTAACCCCCGTATGTCCCCTGATCCACTCTGCTCTCTTCTTGTCTCTTAAGGTTACACCTACCATTTTTCTTTCCATTGCTTGCTGCGTCGTCCTCAATTTAAGCTGAACCCTCTTTGTAAGTCTCCAGGTTTCTGCTCCGTAGCTAAGTACCGGCAAGATACAGCTGCTATATACCTTCCTCTTGAGGGATAGTGGCAATCTACCTGTCATAATTTGAGAGTGCTTGCCAAATGTACTCCACCCCATTCTTATTCTTCTAGTTACTTCAATCTCGTGGTTAGGCTCTGCGGTTATTACCTGCCCTAAGTAGACATAGTCTTTTACAACTTGAAGTGCACTATTACCTATCTCGAAGCGCTGCTCCTTTCCGAGGTTGTTGTGCGGCGTTGGCGTAGTGGTTAGAGCATCCGCCTTGCATTCAAGAGGTCCGTTGTTCAAATCCCGGTGCCGCGCAATTCCCAACCGGAAAAAAATATCCACGTGTTGATGGAACTGCATTAAGAGGCCTGGGGGTAACCACCACCGGGACCGCACTCCCTCACCAGAGAAGGATTGGCCACCCTGGTGCAGTATCTGGCCACTACCTGCCACATGCATACGTCAAATAACTCACGGCCCTCAGTTCCGAGCAGCTGCGAAGCAACTGACCATGGCGGCGGTCAGATCTGCAATGCAGCAGAGGGTGCTAAGAATCTCTGGACTACAGGCCACCTTTGTAACCTGAACTTGGCAACGTTTAACGCTAGAACCTTATCTAGTGAGGGAAGTCTAGCTGTACTTTTCGAGGAGCTAGAGGGTGTTAAATGGGATATTATAGGGCTCAGTGAGGTTAGGAGGACAGATGAGGCCTATACTGTGCTAAAGAATGGGCACGTCCTTTGCTATCGGGGCTTGGCAGACAAAAGAGAACTGGGAGTGGGGTTCCTAATTCACAGAAACATAGCTGGCAACATAGAGGAAAATTATAGCAATAATGAAAGGATGGTAGGTATTGTAATTAAACTGAATAAAAGATACAAGATGAAGGTAGTACAGGCTTACGCGCCTACATCCAGCTATGATGACGCTTCAGTTGAAAGCTTCTATGAAGACGTGAAATCGGCAATGAGTAAGGTAAAAACACAGTATACTATAGTGATGGGCGACTTTAATGCAAAGGTAGGGAAGAAGCAGGCTGGAGACCAGGCAGCAGGAGATTATGGCATCGACACTAGAAACGCCAGAGGAGAGCTACTAGTAGAATTCGCAGAACGCAATAATTTGCGGATTTTGAATACTTTCTACCGAAAACGAGAAAACCGCAAGTGGACATGGAGGAGCCCTAATGGCGAAAATAAGAACGAAATAGACTTTATAATGACTGCACACCCAAGAATCGTGCAGGATGTGGAAGTGTTTGGCAAGGTACGATGCAGTCACCATAGAATGGTACGGTCTCGAATTCGTCTAGACTTGAAGAAGCAACGACAGAAACTGGTACGCAAGAAACCAATCAATGAGCTAGCCCTGAGAGGGAAAGTACAGGAATTCAGAGTGTCACTGCAGAACAGATACTCGGCTCTTAGTGAGAAAACCAACCTTAGCGTAGATACAACGATTGATGATCTAACGAGTATCATTACGGAGTGTGGAGTGGAAGTTGGAGGCAGGGTAGTTAGACAGGACACTGGCAAGCTTTCCCAGTAAACGAAGAACCTAATTACGAAGCGTCCAATCATGAAAGATTCAAGTACAACAGACAAAATAGAAATGGCGGAGCTTTCGAAGTTGATTAATAGACGTAAAGTTTGCGATGTAAGAAGGTATAACATGGAGAGAATTGAACACGCTCTGAAAAACGGAGGAAGCGTCAAAGCAGTAAAGAGGAAACTTGGGATAGGCAAAAGTCGGATGTATGCACTAAGGGATAAAGAAGGAAAAAAACTACCAATATGGATAGGATAGTTAAAATAGCGGAGGAGTTTTACAGAGATCTGTACAGTAGCCGAGACAACCACGTCCCTAATACTAAAAGAACTAGCAGTAACCCAGATGACACCCCACTAGTAATGATAGAAGACGTCAGAAAAGCTTTGGAGAGCATGCGAAGAGGCAAAGGTGCTGGTGAGGATCAGGCAACAACAGATCTGCTGAAAGATGGAAGACAGATTGTGTTAGAAAAACTAGCCACCCTGTTTACGAGGTGTCTCCTGACGGGAAGGGTACCAGAGTCTTGGAAGAACGCTAACATCATCTTAATACATAAGAAAGGAGATGACAAGGACTTGAAGAATTACAGGCCAATCAGCTTGCTCTCTGTAGTATACAAGCTATTTACAAATGTAATTGCTAACAGAGTAAAGACAACATTAGAATTCAATCAACCAAAGGAACAAGCAGGATTTCGAACAGGCAACTCAACAATTGACGACATTCATACTATCAATCAGGCAATAGAAAAATGCTCAGAGTATAACCAACCACTATACATAGCCTTCATAGATTACGAGAAGGCGTTTGATTCAGTAGAAATATCAGCCGTTATGCAGACACTGCGGAATCAGGGCGTAGATGAAGTATATATAAACATCCTGGAAGAAATCTACAGGGGATCAACTGCTACCATAGTGCTTCATAAAGAAAGCAACAGAATACCAATCAAGAAGGGTGTAAGGCAGGGGGACACAATTTCCCCAATGCTGTTTAACGCGTGCTTACAGGAGGTTTTCAGAAGCCTAGAATGGGAACAGTTAGGAATAAGAGTCAATGGAGAATACCTTAGTAACCTGCGCTTCGCCGATGACATTGCATTGCTGAGTGACTCGGGGGACGAATTGCAACTCATGATTACGGAGTTAGACAAGGAGAGCAGAAAAGTGGGTCTTAAAATTAATCTGCAGAAAACGAAAGGATATATATATATATATATATATATATATATATATATATATATATGTATGTATGTATATATATATATATATATATATATATATATATATATATATATATATATATATATGTATGTATGTATATATAGTCAGTGCCACCAGTAGCATGGCGGCGAGTGGTGTGGCAAATTTTTATGAGCTTGTTGGGTGTCACGCAGCAATCAAGTTATTGCGACCTGGCAGCTGGCCAATAGTACCTCGTATACAACGTAAAGGCAGCAAGTCTGTCAGTACGAGACCCTCCTCAAATAAATTGGGGCAAGAAGAGTATGATTTATGAATCGTTTTTCTGCGTGTGACACAATTTAGTGAGATCTAACATACAATAATACCAAGAAAAATATTGGGGATGTTATTACACCTATTTGTGATGTATATGAAACGGGCCTGCGACCTTCGAATTACGCGGCAAAAAAGGTTAGTGCGACTAGACAATTGCCACACTGATCTCACAATATATATATATATATATATATATATATATATATATATATATATATATATATATATATATATTGTGGACATTCTTTAGGCGGTTGTTCTCATATATGCATCATTATCATACGTCTGGGTCCCTGTCTTCATCATCACATTCATCATCGGGTGTGTGCGTGCTTGGTCTCAGACTGCCCGTTCGCTGCTGAGCCCTTGGCTGAATAAAAGCTGTCTCAACCCAGACGTCATACGTGGTCAAGGTGCTGGGTATTTGGTAGCGGGCAGCGCGAAAGGGCGCCGGTGTCTTGGCGTTTTCTACCTGACTTGTAAAAGATATCGAAGTCATACTCCTGTAAACGTAGAATCCGCTGACCCAAGCGTCCAGACAAGTTCTTCAACGTGGAAAGCCTGCATAGGGAGTGGTGGTTCGTAACAATCGTGGAATGACGGCCGTGGTGATAGGGATGGAACTTTTGCACTGCCCAGACCTCAGTCAAGCACTCGTGTTCAGTTATGATAAAAATTCTTCTCGGTCGTGGTTAGTACTCTACTGGCATATGGAACTACTCTCTGTTGTGAAAAGGTGTCGCGTTGGAGCAGAACGGCACCTATATCGGCTGTGTATATTCGATAAAATTTATTTCACCAATCCGTTACTCAGAAGCAGATTATTGGCCCAACCAACTTACGTTTCCACTCGCATTGATCATCGCCATAAAGTAGGACTTCCTTCAGCGCACACCAAGTGTTTTCATAATTCATTTGTGCCAAAAACATCTGTATGCTGGAATCATCTTCCTTGTGATATTGTTGGTATAAAAGATGCTGCTTTATTTAAAATTGCCGTCACTAATTTTATTTGTACGTAGCCTCAGTTCAACCCTGTAGCAAGCGACGATTGCAATTTTTCTGTTGTTGTATTTTGCTTTGTATGCTGTACATGTATGTATGTACCCACTCCCCTCTGTAATGCCCTCGGGCCTTGAAGGTAACTGAATAAATAAATAAATAAATAAATATAGGATGGTCGGTGCGGCTTCATCAAAGTGGCGGAGTACAGGTTCGGACGGGAGGGCACATTTTAACAGGTCGAATGCCGTTTGCCATTCTTCCGACCACAGAAAGGGCATTCGGTAACGTTCTAATATCAGTTTCACCTCACCGATCCATGAATACATCACGTGGAGTCGTCTCAGAAGCAGACCTCCTTCAACTGACCGAATAAAAACCTTTATATAGATGGAAAGATCAAAATGTCACTGGTGTGATACGAATCATCATCAGATGCGACAAGAAAGACCTGCTAAGCACCTCGTAATGGCATTTGCATGCAGAGTACTAGCTTCACATATAGAAACTGGCTGCAATAAACTCGCCGTCCACCCATTCAGTCTAAACCCTAGTGGATGCTATAAATGTCAGCGATTCATTCATGACTTCCAGAACTTCTGAGGTCAAGGAACTTGCTCAAGCTGAACAAACCAAAGACACTCCTTTGATAACTGTACAAACGCGCCTCCTTGCGTCAACTCTGACGTCAATCATGCAGCTTACTCGCGTTTATGACCAAAAGAAGAAAAATATATTGCGACGCTCAAAGTCAAAGAGAACAACTCATTTAAGAAACGGCGTAAAAGGGGCGCACCTTTCTACGCAACACTTTAAGCTGATGCGGTGCGACTGGGGACATGGTTGAACCACCCCCTGCCACTCCATCGGCCTGCGCAAAGTAAGGCGTCAGTTGTGGCACCTGCCCTCTTGGCTGTAGCGGCCCAGTCTGTTCTATCATCTCCCGAACAGGTACCGGCGACCCAAGGCTCATCACGTATCAAGGCCTCGTCTCAACAGGCGAGGTCCGAAGCCCGAACCACTGGCTCGTGCTTGCGGACATCCAGTACCTCCTACTAGGTACTGAACACCACGGTACCCCTGGTACCGAAAGATCGGTGTGCGCCTTTGGAGCGTGCCAGGAAAAAAAAGCAGGTAAAAGGGCCTAATGACGGCTTTTTTACTTGAACTCGGATCTCTTCTTTAAACCGCCGACCCCTATTTTTCGTACAGACAGCACTACTTTACATTCATGCTGAACGCACAAATTATACACTGGAACGTCAGGGCCTCTTCAGGTACCTTGAGGGCGTCCAAGAACTTGTATAAAAACATTCGCCAAAAGTGATGTGTGTGCAGGAAATCTACTTTAAATACAAACATACCAACTTTATTTGTAGCTAGATTATTTTCCGAAAGGACCGTGCTGATGCGTTGGCATCATCAGGAGGAGTAGCCATTATAGTAAATCGAGGGATTGCATACACGCACTTAGCACTTGCATGGTCCCTAGAAGCAGTGGCTGTTGCAGCGGTACTCCTTAATAAACTTGTCACTATTTGTTCTGAATATATGCCTCCACACCACCATCATGAACATGAATTCTAGTTCTTTGTAAATGAACTTCCGGAGCCGTATCTTGTCCTGAAGGTCTTTCATGCGCATGGTTGTCTATTTGGAAACTCTAGTTACGACGCGCGAGGTCAGCTATTCAAACTTTTTCTTTTCTCTTTTCGAGCCTGCCTCCTGAATTTAAAAGAGCCTACATACTACAGCCTCGCTAACAATACTCCTCCTTAGACCTAAGCATAGTATCTCCATCACTCCTACCCCTACTTGAACGGAAAGCTGTATATAGTTTTTACGGAAATGACGATTTCCCGGTAGTTTTAGCACACCAAGTATAAATGAATGTCCTTCATACGTCCTAAATGGCTCACCGAAAAAGTCGATTGGGAACAGTTTAGAAGGACACTTTTTCAATCTGGACTGAAACCTGAAATTGATATTGCCACCAAGTGTATTTCACAAACAAGTGAACAATCTGGCAAACGACGTGTCCCTTAATAAAACAATGAGTGTTGAAAAGCGCTTAAACAAGCATAACAAAGCACGGAGATTGCTTTGACAATCACAGTCAGCCGAAAGTCTCACAAATTTTAAGAACACAAAATCCCAGGGCAGGAGGACGCGCAAAAAGTCAAGAACCAATTGTTGGCAGAAATTTTTATCTAGCAGCACTTCCTACGCACATGAGGGTAAGGTCTGGAACATGGTGAGAAGGGTGCAAAGAAAACAAGCATATTCGCTCTCTCTGGAGGATACACAAAGCGACAGCTTGGAAGACCAGGCAAACCACCTAGAAGCACACTTAAAGGAAAATTCTAGCTGCTCACACCATTCTCAAGAGTTCCAAAGGTACAAGACAAGAGCCGAGAAGCAGACATTAGATACCAAATGTACCGAAATACGAGGCGTACAACCAACTTTTCTTCCTAGCTGAAATACAGACATCTCTAAACTGCTGCAGCACTTCTTTCTGCTGCGGGATCTGACCATGTAGGCTAGGAAATGTTGAAGAAACCACCCCTAGAAACGCGAAAATTTTACTTTTTATCTAAAGTTCCATCTGGTTTTCCGCTGACTTCCGTTCCCCTGGGAAATATGCCATTTTTATTCCCATTTTGAAAGAAGGAAAGGATCCATTCTGCGTTACGAGTTACAGGCCTATTGCAGTAACAAGCAGCTTACGAAAACTTTTCGATAAGATGATAAACCTCTGACTCGTAAACTTCCTTGAAACTGACAGCCTACTTGTTCCGTACCATTGCGAATTTCGAGAAGGTAGATTCCCCATTGACCACCTGGCACGTATCGAGGCACAGACGCAAGATGCTTACCTTCATAAGAAATTTTTCCTATCTGCCTTTTTCCATACGAAAAAAGTCTAGGACAGCACATGGCGTTTTGGGAATTTCGAAGACCTCTCACACTTATGTGTCTGAAGTAACATGCTGAACATAATTCAAAGTTATTTGTCGAATCGCACTTTCTGTGTACGAGTAGGAAATGTCTTTTCTCAAACTTTCGTCCAGTAGACGACAGTGCCGCAAGGTGATGCCCTGGGCTGCACAATTTTTAATATAAAAATGAATACCTTGCAAAGCTGTATTCTACAAAGCATGTTCTATTGCACATACATCGACGACATGCAGATAGGTAACAAATCATAAAACCACACAGTGTGCGAGTGGCAGGTTCAACTTATCTTGAACAAGGCAACAAAGTTGGCAGACGAGAATGGACTCACCTTTATTCCACACAAAAGTATATGCGTTTTATTCCAAAAGAACAGAGGTCGCATTCCTGATTCGGATATTAATCGCACGGCCAGATGGTATCAGTGAAATCTGAGCAAGAATTTTAGGGTATTATTTCAGAAAAGAAGCTAACTATAATGCCTCACATGAAACATCAAAACAATAAGTGCCTGAAAGCAATTATCGTACTGAAGGTTCTATTGTGAACACCATAGAGCATTGATCCTAAAGGCCTCATAAAGCTTCATAAAAAGCTAATATGCATGCGTCTAGATTATGGGGCAATAAACTTTCAATCATGAGCAACAAGTGCCCTGTAAGTGCTTGACCCTGTCCACCATTTGGGCACGCGCCCCATGGAAATCCTTTACGTCGAGTCAAATGAGTGGTCGCTTCATCTGCAAAGAACCTACATGTCCTTTGTCTATTTCCTAATGGTGACCGCAGACAAAAAGCACCCCTCATACTTCACTAATAATAATTTGTTGAGCTCCACTCTGTTTTAAAACAGACCTTCGATGAGACAACCCCATTCAGTTCACCTGAAAGGTCTCGCTGAAGAATTTGGTGTGTCACGGGAACACAGCTTTTACAGCAGTAATATACACGGACTCCCTCGGTGTGGTAATCGCTCTGCAAACTCTTAATAAAAAGAAAAAAGCCTGTTCCCGTTTAACTTTACTCCATTTTATGCACACTCTACACGTTCAAACATGTATTTTGCTGGGTGCCAGGATACTGTTAGATACTAGGCAACGTGATGGCGGACCAGCTCGTTTCATCTATCCATGAACGCACTCCCTCTGCCCCCATATCTATACCGGCCCTCGACCTTAAACTGTCTTGCTAATGGAACGCCAGGTATTATTGGTATAGCAAGTGGGATAGACACACACAAAACAAACTACAAGTTATTTATCCACACTTTGGTGATTGGTAGCCAGTATCAAAATCACGTCGTACACAGGTAACACTAACAAGGCTCAGGATAGGGCACACATACCTAACACACTCATACCTTTTGCCTGTTGGCAATTCACTATTGTGTGAAAGATGAAGTGAAGCTCTAACAGAGCTACACCTTTTCATTCAGTGTGAGCAATGAGACACCCTAAGAAGACATCACCTTTCATTACTCTACCGCAAACAGATACCAATTCAACCGGCGAGGTTCGTCGGTAGGGAACCACTTTTCACTCATAATTTTGTGTAGAGTGTTTCAGGAGATATCCACACTTTTCATGTATTATACCCAAGCATCGCATAGTGCGACCTTTCAAGAGGCTGCTGCTAAGAAGGCTACACTGAAAAGGACCTGCATCGCACTCCTTCGAAACAAGGGCGCAAATGAGGCGCTTCTACTAGTGTCAAATATCTTCACCGTGCTTTATTGTTAAAACCCTTCGCCACCTATTCTCACTATACATTTGACGTCCAAGTCATATTACTTCTGTGTTTTACCAGCCGTAGCGCGAGGAATTTTGAGGACCTCATACAGTCACAAACATGTTCATTGTTGAAATCTTGTCCTATGACCAGGCGCTCTTCGGCCATCAAATGGCCCTTGCGCCAAAAAAACACCCCACATCATTACCATTACGTTAAGGTTGAAGACTCCACTGGCTATCATCGCCATATACTACAGGCACACCACACGGAAGTTGTGCAACAAGAAGTTCGTGACGTATGATTTCTAAGTTTCTTGTAAGGTGTACACTGTTACGATGATGAAGCCATACGATATTTCATCAGTGCAAGCGTAACCACAACACATCACAGCCAGTGACTTGAATTTGTCCGCATATAGTTGTAATGGCAGTGCGCATTACGATGGCCACTGTTTTGAAAGACAGGACAGGTTCAACAACATTGTCAAGAGTCCTGGATTTGATGGAGCAATTTTTGTTGTTGCATAAGAGTAAAAGGGGAGTCAGAGACATTTTGGATTGCCCTTTCATCAAACTGTAAATGCTTCAGTGAGCCTAGCCCTCTATTTATCAAGCTATCGGACACGTCTATATTTAGCAGAAGCTTGTATGTCTTATAAAAATAAATTGCATTACTATATTTAAAAGGCTTCAAGTTCGTTGACAATGAGGCAGTGGTGAATTGTAGTATAAAAACAGCTCGCTGCTAGTCAGCTGGGCAGTGCACTCACAGAATTTAGGGGGTACTGCAGGAGCAGTGGAACTGTGTTAATCTCCCCAGAGTTCTTTAACTCCGGGAGGGGGAGAAGTGGGGGAGAGTGGGAGTGGGGCGCTGGAACGTACTTTTTTGTTGAATTTAGATTAAAACAGAGTGTGAAGTCTCTGCTACTCAGGTGGCGTTCCTTGTCAATGCAGCTCTGGTGCTTATGAGGCTTGATTGTGAGCTGGCTCTCCGTCCTTGCGGACGGAGTAAAATTGAGCGCTTGCATGTTACTACAGACGCCGCGAAACAATATAACTGCCTCGTAATCATACGCCTTTGAGCGTAGACGCCTTAGTTGTGAGTCTAAAGCATCAAGTAATATGATAACTTTCAGGGATAACATTGGGGTTTGAACTCGCCACCTACGTAAGACAAGGCGAGTACTCTATTACTATGCCACATTGTGTGATTCGCATTGCCGTGTGAGAGAAAACTGGTTGAACGAAAACACGCCGTTCTGTTTCACGTGTCGTAGTTAGAGCACATACGCGATTTTCGTTTTTAATTGTCTCTTGCGTCTTCGTGACATGGTAACTAGTGGCTTCGACGCATTACATGCCACTAATGCCAAGACACCAAGTTTATTTCAGAATTCACAGCATAGAAAAAAATATACAAAAATTACCACGAACTTGGGACAGATGATTTGCGGCCGAGTGCAATAGACGTTACTCGCTTTTTCAACTGGTTGACGTGCGCCGACGTTTTATATCGACCGTAATGCTCGATAAGTACGCGCATAGATGACTGAATTAAAAGTACTTTCATGCGCATATGATGATATGCTATAATGCAGCGGCCATGTTGAAGTGTACTGATTTGCATCTCTGAACGGATAGCTGTAACTACAGAGCCGATAGCAAAAACCAAATTGATTGAGCATGAAACTGTCTCATCGTGTTACTTTATGAACGCACACCGAATGACAAGCCTGATTGATTGATATGTGGGGTTTAACGTCCCAAAACCACCATATGATTATGAGAGACGCCATAGTGGAGGGCTCCGGAAATTTCGACCACCTGGGGTTCTTTAACGTGCACCCAAATCTGAGTACACGGGCCTACACCATTTTCATCTCCATCGGAAATGCAGCCGCCACAGCCGGGATTTGATCCCGCGACCTGTGGGTCAGCAGCCGAGTACCTTAGCCACTAGACCACCGTGGCGGGGCGAATAACAAGCTTGCGTTTGCACGTATGAGTCAGTGAAGTGCCGACGAAAGTGTCCGGAGGCTGTCAGTGGTGGCACGTGTGCGCTGCGCCGCAGACTGGCAGCACGTCGCATCGATGCTCATCACTCCTTGTGCGCACATCGTAGCAAAGAAACAATGGATCATTCAAGTTACCCGAAGTCACCCGACTGTACTGTCATTCTTACTCCTCGCCATATCACACACAGAAGCGCCGATAGCATGTATGACGGACTCGGCCGGTAAGCTATAGGCGTACAAGCTCTGGGAGTTGTACGGGTCGCATTTACTTGTCCCGATCTCGGCGCAGGTGGCTCGAAAAGGTTGAAATTTGACTAATGTGCAAGCCCCTCATTATTGTAATAAAGTGCAGACGAGGTAAGCAAAACTATAGGGATTGGCAGAGATATGCTTTTGAGTTGTGGCTTGGCCGACCAGCGTAGTTTTTCTGGCCTACTCTCCGTGGCATGTAAAACTCTCAGGCCTGGGCACAAGTGGCTTCACCACCTCAAGCCGATATGACAAAATAGCAGCTCATAATTGAAAATGGCGTTGTTAACCGCGGGAGTTTTTTTGTTTTCTTTTGCATTCGCCCAAGCAGGCGTAGGTTTTTTTTGTCGCTCGTTTTAAATTGAAAGGTTGACGTGCCTACAGAGTGCCTAATGATCACCAGATATTCACACATGCTTGAAGTATATTTGCTCTTCCAAACGAGTTGTACAATATGGCACCACCCGCACTAGAAGGGGGTTCGACATCATTATTATGAATACCGCTTGTTGTGTTAATTGGGCTCCGTATTGCGAGAGGTATATGTTCAGTGGTGTTGTTAGCTGTGTTGCGTACTATTATAATGTGTATGCCAATGTCCGTCTTGCATATGTAACGTAAGCTTGAAGCAATATATGCAGCTCACTGCTATTACAAAATGTTCGACATAATTTTTAGGGGCGAAGCTCCATAAAGCGGCACCCGTTCGTCCCTCGTAGTAGAGCGTAACATGTCTTTCGCTTTGACCTGCAAGGTGGTGTCAGTGGGAGATTTCTCCTGTGCGTTGTTGAGCAATAAAAAATTCGCAGTGTGCGCGTTAACTAAAAACCGAATTCTCCTGTCTCTCATTCCCCATTAGCAGCCATTGGCATGTGCGTCGAGCACTATCTGAAAAGAAAGGGTTGCTACGTTACATTCGCTAGGCGTAACCTCCTTGGTTTTAGAAAGGGTTAGTGACCGTTAAGCCGCAGTGCCATGAATACTGTGAACTGGTGTCTAACATGAGCTCGATGTGGTTAAAGGTCGGAAGTAGACACGAAGAGTAAGCCGTAAGGATGTGTGCTTGTGCCACCTCTCGTTTAGTCTCTGGAATGATCGCTGGATGGCGGTGCTTCTATATGCGGAATATCTGATGAAAAGATGCGAGATGGTGGTACTTGGAGTGTTGACTACATTAATGAACGGACACACAGACAGTTGCAGGGATGGACGCACGGGTGGCTGCTCGGACGGATGGACGCATGAATGGACGCAGGGGCGGATGCATGGAAGAACGCAGGGATGGACGCACGGATGGGCGTATGGACACACGAACAGACGCACGCATGGACGGACGGAAGCAAGAACAAATGGATGGTCGGATGCTTCGCCCCACTCTCCATCATTCACCACGTGGATATGCTGCCATTTTTTGAGACGTTAGTCCTAGCGCAGCAGGAGTGATTATACTCTTGAACGGATGCACTCCTGGTTGATGCACTCTAGCCCTACCAGATTGTAAAACTCTGTGAGAGAGTAGCGCAACTTCCGCAGATGATGTATGAAGTCTATTTCAGAAGCGTAACTGTACTCTGGTGATGGAACTTGTTTACTCTGCTTCATTCAGAGTACCAGCACTATGTCAAGAGAGTGTGCTTACTCTGTGCAGAAGAGAGTTCGCAGCACTTCTGAAAAGAGAGTGAAATATGGGATAAGCCTCTCCTCCCGCAAAGAGAGTTGCCAGCATTCTCTTGGGGCTGTGAGCGTAGTAGCGGCGTTGCCTCAGCTGCATAACTGCACACAGAAACGAATCTCTTATATCTCACAGATACATAAAACGACTAATGACCTGCCATTAAACAATTGTGACAGACTGAGACCACCGAGCTGAACAAGGTGACAAAACTTAGTGTGACTGGACCGTTCCCACACTGATGCCCACATAAATACTAAAAAGAGGCGGTGTAGCTTCTGCGCGTTTACACGCGAGCATTGCAAAACCTGTAATGTGTACCAGAGTTTAGAGAAAAAGATAAAATTACATATTGTGGCCCGCAAAATTATCAAAACGTCCCATACTCTAACTGTATCCACTTTTTCACGCAGCTCAGTATCTTGGCGCTGCCAGTACCGGTAGATGCGTACGGGGACGTTTTTACTGGTTAATGAAGAAGATGAACGAACAGCTTATGATACTGTTAGGGTGCTCGGCCTTCAAAGTATTCAGAAAAAAATACATGGCAATCCGCCATGCTGACAGAAATATATCGTCCGATCTTGAACGTAATTCCCAAATCATGACGAACTTTATTGAAAACTGAAATAAGAAATTCCTTACCAAATGGCTCGAACAAATTGAGCCACGTATCCATATAAAGAAATTCTAATCACTATGTGACCATTCTGCTTGTTACGTTTGTTTGCCCGGTATCACTGCTGCATGATGCCCCGCCGTGGTGGTCTAGTGGGTAAGGTACTCGGCTGCTGACCCGCAGGTCGCGGGTTCGAATCCCCCCGGCTGCGGCAGCTGCATTTCCGATGGAGGCGGAAATTTTGTAGGCCCGTGTGCTCAGAATTGGGTGCACGTTAAAGAACCCAGGGTAGTCAAAATTTCCGGAGCCCTCAACTACGGCGTCTGTCATAATCATATGGTGGTTTTGGAACGTTAAAACCCCACATACCTACTGCTGCATGATGTGCAAAAGTAAGTACTAAAGAGAATAGAAGAACGCTGTGGCTTTGCTGGTTATTGCAACGCGCTGAGGAGCGCAAGGTCACAAGCGGAAATGTATGACGGGCACGTTGAACTTATTTTCTTCTTTCTCTCTCCCTTTCTTTATATATATATATATATATATATATATATATATATATATATATTGTTTCGTGTAACCTATTCATTAAATTATATACGATGGACCGTGCTCGGCAACCAAGATGGCGACAGTTCATCTATAGCCAGCAACAGACGTCGTCTTTCTCTTTCTTGCAGCACGGCTGTGCCAGCTGTTGTGTATCATACCCCTCGGCGGCAGAAGCACCGTCTCGGTGCTTGAGCAACTGGGATGTGGTAAAAGGAGGGTAATAAGGCTTGAGTCGATCTATGTGCATGATGTCACTCAAAGGTGACGATGATGACATTCGATCGGCGGGAACAATCTCGTATATAACGTCAGCCACCTGGCGAACGACGCGGTATGGTCCAGTGTAGCATGAGAGTAGTTTTTCAGAAAGACCTACATGCCGAGCGGGGGACCAGAGGAGGACAAGGGAACCCAGTGAAAAGTGCAGGTTTCGATGATGGGAATCGTAGAGCTGTCTTTGGTGCTCCAGCACGGCCTGCAGACGGCTGCGGGCGAGTTGGCGTGCGTGGTCGGCTCGCGCGATGGCTTCGCCGGCATACTCTGTAACCAAGGGCAGCAAAGTGTCAAAAGGTAGGGTGGGTTCTCGGCCGTATAGAAGATAGAATGGCGAATAGCCGGCAGTGTCATGACGTGACAAATTATATGCGAACGTCACAAATGAAAAATGAACGTCCCAGTCCTAATGGTCGGCCGCTACGTATTTAGAAAGCATGTCAGTCATGGTGTGGTTGAGGCGCTCCGTAAGACCATTCGCTTGCGGATGGTACGAAGTGGCAAACTTGTGCTTGGCAGAGCAAGAGCGCAGGATTTCATCAACAACATCAAATAGGAACGTCCGGCCCCAGTCAGTGAGAAGTTGGCGTGTAGCTCCGTGTACTAAAATATTATCATATACCAAAAAAGTCCACCACATCGCTTGCGCAACTCGTCGGAAGTGCTCGTGCGATAGCGTACCGTGTCGCTTAGTCAGTGGCGACAGCAATCTATTTGTTGCCTGAGCTGGAGATAGGGAATGGGCCAAGCAGGTCGAGGCCAACTCGAAAGAAAGGTTCAATGGGAATGTCGATCGGCTGAAAGAATCCAGCTGGTAGGAAGAATGGCTTTTTTCGGCGCTGGCAGGGCTCACAAGCAGCGACGTAGCGTCGAACAAAACGGGCAAGACCAGGCCAAAAGAAACGACGGCGTACACGGTCGTATGTGCGAGAGACACCCAAGTGGCCCGCCAAAGGAGCGTCATGAAGTTGGTCGAGGACAGTGACACGAAGATGTGCTGGTATGTTGGGGAGCAAGTCCTGGCCATATGGATCGAGGTCACGGCGATACAGGATCCCGCATTTGACCGGGAAAATTAGTAGAGATGCGTCGCGAGGCATTTACTCAAGCTTGTCAATGATGGTAAGCAGGGGAGCATGCCGGCGTTGTTCGTGGCCAAGGTTCAGTAGCTGCGTCACAGACAGATAATCTAGAAAGGTGTCAGTATGGGTAGCTTCTCCCACAGGGTAGCGTGATAAACAATCCGCATCTTGATGCGACCGCCCTTTTTTGTACGTTACGGTGAGCGTGTAAATTTGCAAATGTAGGTACCAATGAGTGAGGCGTCCTGTGGGATCCTTGAGTGAGGCCAGCCAGCAGAGCGTGTGGTGGTCGGTGACTACCCGGAATAGCCACCCGTATAAGTATGGGCGAAACTTTGCGACTGCCCACACAAGAGTAACACACTCACGCTCCGTGATTGAATAGTTTTGCTCGGCGGTAGATAGCAGTCGGCTTGCATATGCTATAACACGGTCATGTTCGCGTTGTTGTTGCAATAGCATTGCCCCTATGCCGTGCCCACTAACGCCAGTGCGAACCTCGGTTGGAGCTGATGAAAGAAAATGAGCTAAAATCGGTGGTGTTGTAAGGAGCGTCGTGAGCTGGGAAAAAGATGAGTCTTGATCAGCGCCCCGAAAAAACGGGGTGTCCTTCTTCAGGAGGTTTGTGAGTGGGCGTGCATTGATCGCAAAGTCCTTAACAAACCGTCGAAAGTAGGAGCACAAGCTCACAAAACTACGAAAGTCCTTTGCTTACTTCGGAACAGGAAAGTCCGTGATGGCAAGAATTTTCTTGGGATCCGGGCGGACTCCTGCGGCATCGATGAGATGGCCAAGTACGGTTATTTGACGACGAGGGAAGTGGCATTCAGAAGAGTTCAATTTAAGCCCGGCTCGACGAAAAACTTCAAGAATCGCTGGTAAATGATCGATTTGGGAGTCGAATGTGGGCAAGAAAACGAGAACGTCGTCTGAATAACATAAGCAGGTTGACAATTTAAAGTCTTGGGACAATGAGTCCATCGTTCTTTCGAGTGTGGCCGGAGCAGTACAGTGTCCGAAGGGCATAACTTTGAAGTGATAAAGACCGTCAGGGGTGGCGAATGTGGTCTTCTCGTGGTCCGTCTCGTCTACAGCGATCTGCCAATAGCCAGATCGAAGGTCGATAGTGGAAAAGTACATAGCGCCATAGAGACAGTCTAAGGCATCGTCAATTCTAGGCAGCGGGTAAACATCTTTCATCGTAATTTTGTTGAGATGCTGATAATCTACACAAAAGCGCCATGTCCCATCCGTCTTTCTGATCAGGACGACAGGAGACGTCCAGGGGATACACGAGGGCTCGATTATATCTTTTGCAAGCATCTTTTCGACTTCTGTTGTATGCCTGCACGCTCGGACGCGGAAACACGGTATGGACGGCGGTAATTGCGACTCGCGTCACCAGTATTGATCCGATGAGTAACGACACTCGTTCGGATTAAGGCCGTGCTGGCGAAGTCGAAAATGTCACTATAGGACTCCAGGACGTGACGGAGGGCTTCCGCTTGATCAGGAGTGAGGTGTCATGGTACCATGTGGTCAAAGTCGACGCCCTATGAACGTGATAAAGGTGGTTGATGGTCTGAGGTGCAGCAATGATTCACTCTGAAGGGCGCAAGAATTTGGGCAGTGAGGGCAAAATTTACAAAAAGAAGACATGTGCGGTTTTCAACAATTGTCAAAATAGTGTGCGGAACAGCGACGCCATGCGTAAGCATCACGGCTTGAATTGGTGCCGCCATGTAATCACCGTCATGTAAAGGTGGCGTAGAGAAGAGGTAGATATGTGTAACATAGTTAGGTGGAAGGCGTGCGAAATCAATGCAGCAAAGACGGCTTTGAGGTGGGTTGGTCAGATCAGAAAGTAGAGGAATTTCAAGGTCAAGACAGCCGGCTGAACAATCTATAAGGGCCGAATGAGTGGTTACAAAATCCATACCTAGAATTACATCATGAGGGCAATTTTCTATAACGGTGAAAAGAACAGCAGTGCTTCCATCGGCGATAGTCACACGGGCAGAGCTCATGCCAATAATGACGGCAGTTCCGCCGTCGGTGACTCGAATGGCTCAGTTTAAGGCGAATTTGATAACTTTCTCTAGGCGGCGACGAAGAGCAGCACTCATTATGGACACATGCGCGCCAGTTTTGATCAACGCGCGCACAGGTACATTGTCTAAAGAAACGTTCAACAGATTCCGGGTGGCCGCTAATGTTAAACGAACATTTTTCGCAGAGGTTGTCGTCTATGCAATTTCACCTCAAGAAGCTGCACTGCCTAGTTTTCCGGTCGGGGGCGCTGAAAATAGGTCAGAGAGGCAGGACGGCGTTGTGGGGGCGAACGAGATTGACGGTGAGCAGGGCATGGTGAGCGGGCGTAGCGAGATCTCGTCAGAGGTGTGGCAGAATCAGAGGATGTGGTCGGCATAGGGGAATCAAAATCAAATGCTGAGGACGACTGGTGGACAGAAGTGGCTAGGGTAGGAGGCCCAAAGTGTGCCGGTGGAGCCCAGCGAGTGCGGTAGGGGCGAGAAATATGACCGACACGTCGGTAGTTGAAGCATATATGCATGTCGTCCAGTGTACGCCATTCGGACAAATTGCGCTGTCGACGACGTCGGTAGTCAACCCGGCTCGAGAGGCCAGTGGTGATGAGGCACTGGCAGTTGAAGTACCCGAAGAGTCCCCGGTGTTGCGACCGCTGCGCGTCGCCATCGAGGTACGGGAGGCGTCCACCTCCACCAATGATGTTACGAGTAACTTATTTATTAAATTATATACGATGTACCGCGCTCGGCAAACAAGATGGCGACAGTTCATCAACAACCAGCAACCGACATTGTCTTTCTCTTTCTTGCAGCACGGCTGTGCCAGCTGTTGTGTATCAAATATATATATATATATATATATATATATATATATATATATATTGATACAAAACAGCCGCTCAACACGGCTGCATGAAAGAGGAGGACGAAGTAGGTTTTTTCGTCGGATGCTGGTCTGACGCCATCTTGCTCGTCGGGTTCTCTTCGCTGTAAAAAGCTCATTAAACAAGTTACTCGTAACATTATTGGTGGAGGTGGACGACCCCCGTACCTCGATGGAGACGCGCAGCGGTCGCACCATCAGTGACCTTTCGACTGCTTCGACTGCTGGTATTTCCTCTACGCCGCCCTCATCAGTCCAAGCCAGCACCCACGTCATACTACCGCACCTCCGAAATCCCGGCACTTTCTCCGGTGATGGTGCGATCGATCTCGACACTCGGCTGAAGCGGTACGAGCGCGTCAGTGCTACTCACCGATGGGATCCCATGCTCATGCTCGCCAACGTGCTTTTCTACCTGGACGGCTCTCCCCGAACATGGTTTGAAAGCCACGAAGCCAACATAACGAGCTGGTATCTCTTCAAAGAAAAGATACGTGACCTGTTTGGCGATTCATCTGGTCGTCAGCTCACTGCGAAGAAGACTCTTGCCACACGGGCCCAGTCTTCTACTGAGTTGTACGTCTCTTGCATTCTTGACGTCTTGGCCCTTTGTTCCAAGGCCGATCAGTCTATGTCGGAAGACGAAAAGGTTAACCACGTCTTGAAAGGCATTGCTGACGATGCTTTCAACCTGCTGGTTTTTCACAACGTCTCGAGCATCGACACAATCATTAAAAAATGCCGACGTCTCGAAGAAGCTAAAGCCCGCCGCGTAGCCCAAAGCATTGTGCGCTTTCCGAACACAGCGGCCACTTCTTCGTGTGACGACGCCTTCCACCAGGCCCCTCGATGGGACAACCTTACACGCATCATTCGCGAGAGGTCGAGGCAGCACAACCGGTAGCCACGCCATTACCGACGCCGGCGCCTTCCCCGACCACGATCTCTTCAATACAAGCGGTCGTTCGTCAAGAGCTATCGAATGTCGGCCTACACCCTGTTCCTACCGTATACTCTGCTGAGCCTTCTTATCGTACCCCATCTGCACCTCGCATACAACGCAATCCGTCCGAATGGCGTCCTCTTGATGACAGCCCCGCCCCGCCGCGGTGGTCTAGTGGCTAAGGTACTCGGCTGCTGACCCGCAGGTCGCGAGTTCAAATCCCGGCTGCGGTGGCTGCATTTCCGATGGAGGCGGAAATGTTGTAGGCCCGTGTGCTCAGATTTGGGTGCACGTTAAAGAACCCCAGGTGGTCAAAATTTCCGGAGTCCTCCACTACGGCGTCTCTCATAATCATATGGTGGTTTTGGGACGTTAAACCCCACAAATCAATCAATTGATGACAGCCCCATATGTTTTAACTGTGGACGCGTTGGTCATATCGCTCGTCACTGCCGCAGCCACTGGGCTCCGCCGTCCCATTATGCACCTAGGTATCACACCACTTCTGCTCACCAGGCGTCCCCACCACTTTCTCCATCAACGTCGACCACATTTTCTGCTCCTACAGCACCTCTAAGCAGACCTCGCTACGACCGGTCACCGTCCCCTGCTCGTCGTCAGTCCCGGTCGCCCTCACAACGCCGTGCTGCCTCCCCGACCTATTCGCAGCATCTCCGACCAGAAAACTAGGCCGTGCAGGTTCTGGAGGTGGAGCTGCGTTGACGACCTTCGTAAGAAATCCTCGATTAACATTAACAACGAACCGGAACCTTTTGGACGTTACTGTCGACAATGTTCGTGTCAGTGCATTGATAGATATTGGCGCGCATGTGTCCATTATGAGTGCTAACCTTCACCGCCGACTTAGAAAAGTTGTCACGCCCCCCTCAACCGAGATGTACGAGTCGCCGATGGAGTAACTGCCGCAATTCTTGGCATGTGCTCTGCGCGAGTGTCTATTGGGGAGAGAAGCACTGTCGTTCTTTTCGCCGTTAACGAACATTGCCCTCATGAACTCATACTCGGTATGGATTTTCTACCCACGCACTCTGCCCTCATAGACTGTTCAGCTGGCTCTCTCCATCTTGATTTACCCCTATTTTCCGACCCGACCAGCCCACAGTAAACCAGCCTCTGCTGCATTGATTTCACGCGCCTCCCTACTAACTCTGTCATGCAAGTCGACTTATCCGCCACGCCGCCAGTACCTGATGGTGATGACATGGTGGCCCCGATTCCTGCAGTGATGCTTACGCATGGGGTTGCTTTGCCGCATATGATGCTGACGATTAAGAGAAACCGCACCTTCCTTCCACTGGTCAACTTTTCACTCACCACCCAAATTCTGCCAGAGGGTATCTCCCTGGCCAAAATTATTGCTCTCCAAGATGATCATGTCGAGCCCTTCAGAGTTGACGATTGCTGCAGCTCAGTCAGTGGTTCCACTCCATCACGTTCTTGGGGCGCCGACATCGAGCGAATGGTGTCATCGGACCTCACGTCTGAGCAAGCTGCAGCGCTTTGCCACGTTCTTGAGGGCTATCGTAGGATTTTCGACTTTGCCAACAACTCTTTGGGCCAAACGACCATTGTCACCCATCGCATAAATACTGGCCATGCAACCATCATTCACCGACGCCCCTACCGTGTGTCGGCGTCGGAGCGTGCAATAGTACAACATAAAGTCGGCAAAATGCTTGCGAAAAACATTATCGAGCCTTAATGCAGCCCCTGGGCTTCTGCAGTCGTCCTTGTTAAAAAAAGATGGAACATGGCGCTTTTGTGTCGATTACCGTCACCTTAACAAAATTACTAAAAAAGACGTTTATCTTTTACCTCGCATCGACGACGCCCTCGACTGCCTGAACGGTGCCACTTATTTTTCAACTATTGACCTTCGATCAGGGTACTGGCAGATAGCCGTCGACGAGATGGACCGCGAGAATACCGCATTCATCACTCCTGATGGTCTGAATCAGTTTAAGGTGATGCCCTTTGGACTCTTCAACGCACCAGCCACATTTGAAAGAATGATGGACTCATTGCTCCAAGGGCTGAAATAGTCCAACTGCTTGTAATACCTTGACGATGTTATTGTCTTTTCGCCCACATTCAACTCGCATCTTGATTGTTTGTCAGCTATTCTGGACGTTTTTCGACGAGCCAGACTCCAGCTTAACGCCTCCAAGTGCCGCTTCGCTCGTCGTCAAATTTACGTGCTCGGTCACCTTGTCGATGCTCAAGGCGTGCGTCAAGACCCAGAGAAAATTCGCGCAGTCACGAAATTTCCCGTTCCGAAGACCACAAAGGATGCCCGCAGTTTTGTGGGGTTGTGCTCATATTTCAGACGCTTTGTTAAGGACTTTGCGACCATTGCACGCCCACTCACAGACCTCTTGAAGAAAGACGCCTCGTTTACCTGAGGCCATGACCAAGTGTCATCGTTTTCGCAACTTACGACATTGCTTACAACGCCACCAATCTTGGCTCACTTTGATCTATTAGCCCCAACCGAGGTTCACACGGACGCCAGTGGACACGGCATAGGAGCTGTGCTATTGCAGCAACAACGCGGACACGACCGTGTTATAGTCTACGCAAGTCGACTGCTATCTCCACCCAAGCGCAATTATTCCATCACGGAGCGCGAGTGCCTCGCCCTTGTATGGGCAGTCGCCAAGTTTCGCCCATACCTGTACGGGCGCTTATTCCGTGTTGTCCCGGATCATCACGCGTCCTCCTGGCTAACCTCCCTGAAGGACCCCACGGGACGTCTCGCTTGTTGGGCTCTACGCCTCCAAGAGTACACGTTCTCTGTAATGTACAAAACAGGGCGATTACATCAGGATGCGGATTGTTTATCCAGCTACCCTGTTGACAAAGCAACCGATACTGACGCTGTCACGGACGTTTTTTCCGTGTCGCAGCTGTTAAACATTCGCGAAGAGCAACGTCGAGATGCTTCTTTACGAGCCATCATTGACAAACTGTAGTCAACGCCTCGCGACCCGTCCCTACGAATGTTTTTGGTGAAAGACGGGATCCTATATTGCCGCAACCTTGATTCCTTCGGATCAGACTTACTTCCGGTCATCCCAGCGCACCTGCGTTCCACTGTCCTGCATCAACTTCATGACGCTCCCATGACAGCCCATTTGGGCGTTTCTCGCACATAGGATCGGGTACGACGTCGGTTTTTTTTGGCCTGGACTTGCCCGCTCTGTTCGACGCTATGTCGCCGCTTGGGAGCCCTGTCAGCGTCGCAAAACGCCGTCTGCCCTCCCAGCCGACTACCTTCAGCCGATCGACGTTCCCAACGAGCCTTTCTTTCGAGTTAGTCTCGACCTGTTGTGCCCTTTTCCACTCTCCACAGCCGAAATAAATGGATTGCTGTTGCCACGGACTACGCGACGCGGTACGCAATCACACGAGCACTTCCGACCAGTTGCGCTACCGACGTTGCGGACTTTCTGCTGTACGACATAATATTAGTGCACGGTGCTCCCCGTCAACTTCTCACCGACCGTGGCCGCACGTTCTTATCAGCTGTCGTTCATGAAATCCTGAGGTCTTGCCATACCAAGCACAAATTTACTACTTCGTACCATCCCCATTCAAATGGCCTCACGGAGCGCTTTACCAGGACCCTTACCGATATGCGCCAGACCACCATGATACGTTGCGCCAGACCACCATGATTGAGACATTCATTTGCCGTATGTGACGTTCACCTAAAATTCATCCCTTCACAACACTGCCGGCTATTCGCCCTTCTATCTTTTAGATGGCTGGGATCCAACTCTACCCTTAGACACGTTACTACCTGCGGCCACTGAATATGCTGGTGAAGCCATTGCCCACGCCGACCACGCGCGCCAAGTCGCCCGTAACCGTCTACAGGCTTCACAGGCGCGCCAACAACAGCTCTACAATTCTCACCATAGGGGCGTGCACTTTTCTCCGGGTTCTCTCGTGCTCCGCTGGTCACCTACTCGGCGTGTGGGACTGTCAGAAAAATTGTTTTCGCCCTACACTGGACCATGTCATATCGTTCGCCAAGTGACAGACGTCACGTACGAGATTGTTCCAACCGATCCAACAAAGTCATCGTCAGCTCCGAGCGACACCGTTCAGGTGGCTCGGCTAAAGCCCTATTCCCCCCTTCGACATCATCTGCGTAAATTTAGCACCGGGACGGTGCTTCTACCGCCGGGGGTTATGATACAAAACAGCCGCTAAACACGGCTGCATGAAAGAGGAGGGCGAAGTGGGTTTTTCTGTTGGATGCTGGTCTGCCACCATCTTGCTCGTCGGGTTCTCTGCGCTGTAAATAGCTCATTAAACAAGTTACTCGTAACTATATGTACATATATATATATATATATATATATATATATATATATATATATATATATATATATATATATATATATAGGCAGGCATGGTCGTTGAGTGGCCCCGCCGCGGTGGTCTAGTGGCTAAGGTACTCGGCTGCTGACCCGCAGGTCGCGGGTTCAAATCCCGGCTGCGGCGGCTGCATTCCCGATGGAGGCGGAAATGTTGTAGGCCCGTGTGCTCACATTTGGGTGCACGTTAAAGAGCCCCAGGTGGTCAAAATTTCCGGAGCCCTCCACTACGGCGTCTCTCATAATCATATGGTGGTTTTGGGACGTTAAACCCCAGATATCAATCATGGTGGTTGAGTGGCCGTAGCATTGCATATAGTCCAGTAGATCCTCCGTGAGCGATCACAACGTGGTTTATTTCAACGTTTCGGCCTAGAGTCTGGCCTTCATCAGGATCCTGATGAAGGTCAGACTCTAGACCGAAACGTCGAAATAAACCACGTTGTGACCGCTCACGGAGGATCTACTGGACTATATATATATATATATATATATATATATATATATATATGTGCGTGTGTGTGTGGGGGGGGGACATGATGGCACCAACAAAAATCGTCAGAAAAGATCCATATAATTGTAAACACAATAAAAATGAAAGCCCTATAAACTATTTGTTTTTAACTTTTTTTGTTTTGAATGTCCACTCACCCTTGATGAACCATAGCGTTCTTTGGTAGGCGTCGCATAGGCCTGCAGGAAATAAATTTTGAGCAAATTGAGCACTCCTCTTGTTGTTATATAACATTTTTTCCTCGGATTTCTCATCTATGATATACGATTGGTAATGGATTGTTGTAATTTTATTGTGGTGTGTCCGACCTCTCACGACGGTAAAGCATATGCAGCAGAGCCTCAACAATATTGCGATAACGGCTCCCAAGAATTTCGGTGTAAGTCAAACTTTTTTGCAGTACTAGCCAAGGCTCATTACTCTAAAGTTTCATGAAAATACGGTTACCCATGACGCTTGATACGAACATACACAACCATGCAGATTGGAACAGGTTTTTACCTGTGCAGTCTCGGTAGACTTGGCAGTCACGCGCGAGAATCTTGAAGGCCCTATCGGTTATTGTGTTTGGACTACAGAAGCCAATGACATCATGCTCTTTTTTTAAAGGTGATAGTCTTCCTTGGAGACCTTCGGCCCAAACATTTTGGGCTGTCTGTCTGTCTGTCTGTCTGTCTGTGTTTTCTGTGTTTGTGCACGCTTACGAGCATCGGGTACTTGAAACGGCCCCCCCTCCGCAGCGACAACCAATGTTGCTCAAGGTTGAGTGTTCATGGTTGTGCAATGGTTGTGCAATGGTTAATTAAAAAGCAATTATTGCGCATGTCTGGGGCACCATAACAACATGCATAAATTCTGCATGTGCATGTCTTGCTATAAACCACATACATAAGTAATTTTAAGGACACTAGCGCTTATCACGCTGCGCTTACCATGCAACGCTTGTACGGACCGGGAAGTGTTTCCAACGCTTTGCTATGACGAGATGGTGGTGGCATTTGCTCGTCGCCTTGCGTTCTACACCTTAACACCTCTGAGACGGGCGCGCACGGCCACGCGCTTTGTTTTCCAAAAGAAACTGCCAGATGGCGCTCATCGCTCATGTGAGACAGGGGACAACAATGGAAAGCTGAACACACCCGCGATTGAAATAAGTAAGAGACGGTTAGAGTATTGGTGGCAGAAAATTAGAGAGAAAGGACAAAAATAAATATTGGAAAAATAAAATATGGACAGTGTGCCGTAAATGGCAGAGAACTTAAGCTGAAAATTTACCTTTTTTTCATTAAGATAGAATTTATCGAAGTAGAGGCATTAGGCCAACATAAAAAAAAAGGAAAAAAGGTTTTTTTTTTTGTCGAGCCTGGTGGCATACTTGTCACCACCCCGTTATAAAGGGGACGCTCATAGCATCCATCCATCCAGACATGTCTTGATGCGTTCGTGAGCCTCCGCTGCCCGCTCGAGCCCTTTAACGCAGCGTCTCCGGAATACCATTCACCAATTATCTTGCGCCGAACATAAAATAAATGTTTTGTTCACTCTCTCCACACGCAAGACTATCGTCTTTCGACGACGTTTGCAGGATACATGCAGATACGGGGCCAATTTTTTTTCTCGATTACTCTCCCAAGTGTCGACGTGTTCTCCAAGCGTCGTTGTACTCCGTGCGCACATGCCAACTACGTCGACGCAAACGGTGTCTAGGCCATCAAACATCCTATGAAAGAACATCTCGAGAGAGGAAGCGGAGGGCCTCAGGGAAAGAGTTAGGCCTCGCAACGAGAACTTCAACACGCACGATTGCTGGGGACGCACACACCTCCTGCATTTTGAGCAAGCTTCTCGATTGCGCAGCATCTCCATAAATCTACCAAAAGCTTTTGCAACATCAGGTGTGTTCTCTTCAGGTGTGTTCTACCTGGCACAACCAGGTGCCGCCAACCTGCGACGCCAGTGCCAGCCAGCGAGGCGAGCAATGGCTGACTAGTGTCACTTGAAATATTGTGCATATTTCAAGTATGTTATAATCCAGCGTAATTTATGCGTACTCATCAACGTGACGTTTCATGGTTTTCATCTTTTATAGGACTTCGCTTTACAGGTGGCTAAAGGGCTTGGTTTGGAATTTTTAAACGAGCAAGAACCAGTTTGATATATAAAAAAAGTTTGTAACGGTCGAAGCTTGCGCTGGCAAACCTGTAATCATAGTCCCCAGGCGGAATTCTAAAGCAGCTACTTTGGCGCAAAGTCACCAGAAAGGCTACTCTGGCTGAGGTGTAGTGATGCTGCAAAGCAAAGCAGGAATTAAAATCACGCCTAGCAGTCATTTCATATACTCAACGTTTCACACAAGCTCATAAAGCTTGCTGTCAATTGCTATGCAGGAGGACTTCTGAATTGAGTAAGCCGGGGCTAGGCTAACAAGTCTCACAAAGTCAAGTGCTACTGAACTTGTTAAACGCCAAGTTGGCTTTATTGCATCATCTGACATAAAACAACTATATTAGACAAACAAGCAGATGCTTGAACCTCAACCTGTGAGAACACCACTAGGCATGCAGACTGATCAGAGGGTCAGGAATCTGGCCTTGCACTAGTTGTGGGAGCCGTCCTCTTTTGGGGGGGGGGGGGGGGGTGCCTGCATACCTCAATTGTTCTCTTCCCTCCGGTAGTTTCTCCTATGCTTAACGTAATGCTTTGCCTTCTGCAAGAATATTCTGGCACTGTTCCTTCTGTTTTAATGCCGAAGATGGTCGCGACGGGTGCTCCATTTAGTTTGGGACTAGAGTTACTGTGCATGCTACCTTTAGGTAGCCCCCATTAACCAAGCGCGTTCACGTGCGCAAAAAAACGTCTATTTTAGGGAAAGGCAACATCACGGCCACGCGAGTGCTGGTGACTGCTGCGCCACTGGCGCCACCACCACTGCTGCCCAAGCCAGCATGTATAGATACATAGTATCTATTTGACCCAAGCACTCCGGAGGGGTTATCCCGCTGAGTACGGAAGTAATACTTCGTCGGTGTTTTATCGCGTCTTGCGTTGTCCATCTTCAGTGATTGTCAGTGTTAGTTGTGTATGTGCTGTGCAGCGCAGTGACTCCGTGCTGCGTGATTGACACGACGACAGGATGCCACAACTGCGTAGAAATTTGCCGAAAATTTCCGTATCTTGCGTCATTTGTAAACACGACAGCGGAGTTGTAGCAAGTGTTTTATCTGGCCACCTCTTGAATTGTTTAGAGAGGCGACAAACAAGGTGAAATGAGCGATTTGTGGAACCTAAGGTATCTACAAATTAAGTCAAATATTTATTGTTTGCTATTTTAAACAAAAATATTTTCCAATGGCGACTGCCTTCGAGCAAACTATTGCATCAGTACTTCTTAGGACCATTATTCATTCCACTTCTCGCGTCCTTCTCTTCGAAGCTAAAGCCCCAGTGACGGGATATCAACGAGCAAGGGAGTGCATGCATAGAGTCACTCGGCTGCATCAGCTCCTACATTCGGAAGACGCGGCTTTTCTGCATGACAGCGACATCTTGGCGGGGAGATGGCGGACGTATGCGCAACTGTGCTACCTAGAAGTAGCATATAGGGAAACTCTTTTTGCGACTAGAGTTACAACACACGGTTGCTTAGGAGCCAGAGTTGCGCCGATGTTTTCCGGGTGCTTCTCGCTCCCCGTCCATGTGTTCCCACACCAGCATTCGCCGAATGCCATAAGGGCGTTGGAAGTGGGTCCACCACGCTGCAAAGTCAACCCCTTGCAGAAAAGAAAATAATCTTTTGCAAACATTGTCAGCACTCTGCAGGTCCGGCCGGCCAAGCGTAACAACATCAGCAATCATCATCGCTTTTGCTTCCTCGATGCTGCTTGTCGATATACGTATCATATCTGCTGCGGTATTTTTATAGTAGAGAACCTAACAGTGTTTTTTGTTTATTTTCACGTCTTAATGTGGCTCCAAGACGCCGTAGTGGAGAACTCTAGGTAATTTAAGTCTACTGGTGCGCATTAACGCACACCTTTCTCCCACCAGTGTGATACCACTGACTCCAGCAGCTCTTTCCCCGTATCACAGAATGTTCGCGGCGAACTGTCATATCCCCGGTAATGATTGTAAGAAAGTGAAAATTTTGCTCATCTAGAAAAAAAAATTTTCACAAGCCACCGAACTCAGTGCAGTGCGCGCCGTCAGAAGCGTAATTGTTACGTGACATAGGTGTGATCAAACCCCACTGCGAATTTCTTCGACATATGCTATAGACAGTAGAAATTCAGTGTAGGGCACCAGCTGCACTTTGTAGCAGCAGGTGTTGACATAGAAAAAAAAGTTTTAGTACTTCAATGAGCGAGAAACAGGAATATGGTTTTGCAAAATATGTGTGGCCTAAGGTGCGTAAAATTAGTTCTCACGTAAAATAATGGTAAATTGCATGTGGCCTTAGTGAGCGGGTAGTGCCAACAGCTTCACACATATGGCACTTCTAAGTTGGACCATGATGCGTGAAAAGTGACCACGATGTTTTATGAAATCATGCGAATAAAGAAAACGGGGCAGCTGCTGCACTCGCAACAGCCTAAAATTGGGACTTGTAAGCGTGACCCGAGCATCTAGTTTCACTAAACTTACAAAATATAGAAAGAACAAAAATGTAATTAAGGTATGTGGGATATTTTGATTTAGTAGTCTATATTGAAGTCGTGTTCACGTCTGAAGCATGACAAATGTTTGACGAGACAGCGCACTAACTTAAAATAAGTCTTTACATGTCTCTCATATTTTTGTGCAGTGATTGAACACAAATTCCGCGCCACGTATACATGCTTATCGCAATTGAGCCAGATTGGGCTAAACTTGATCTACGACGATTTACCCCCTTCCACAGTTCTAGAAAGAAAGCTAAACGCGAGGGATATATCATGATATACTGCCTCTACCGTAAATGGAAGCACGAAGATAGAAAATTGCTGAAAAGATATACCTCATGTGTTCATGTTTCTCTTATGCAATATCTGGTGCAATAAATACACACACGGAGCATCATCTTAAAATTGCGGCTCGCAAACGTGATCCAAACAGTCTACTTTTACTAGCAATACAGAAAGTAGAAAATAAAAAGAAACACTCGTAACGTCCCGTGGTCGCGGCACTAAGAAATATTGTGCTTTGACGCACGGTTAAGGAGTCAAAGTGTGTTGTGCCGCAACTCTGCTACCTAAAGGTTGCATACGCAGCAGCTCCATTTGTGACACTTGTTTAACCAAAGCCAGAGAGGTGCTCCAGCGAAATACGTGGCAGCGTAAGACATGGCCCTGCAAAAGCACGTGCACTTGTACTTCTACTTTGCTTTGTGCGATATTCTAAATATAGTTATGGCAACAGCGCAAATTCAGCTTCAAGGGATCTGTCCTTACAAGAATTGAAGCTATCTGAGGCCCCTGCCGACAGCATTGAGTAAGTGGAGCAGCGGTGACCCTACGCTGTAGGCCTCACTTTTGCTCTGTTTTCTCTATCTCATTCAAACCACTACTCAGTCGTCACTCTTTTTCTTACAAGCGTGAGTGCGTCCTGCACTTGAAGGGCGCGCCCCTTCATACTTCGACGAACCGAAGAACAAGCAACCCGCCGCCCCTCCTTAGTACATTTACTCAAATGAAACATTATACACCACCAACACCTCTACATCCACAATTATTTGCCAAACTCACGAGAAAGCGACCAAATTTTGATGCAGAAGACCCCTTTTTCTACGTTTGCCAAAAAGGTGTACCTGGAAGATTTGACGCTCCACGTCCAGCTGCTCCCTGGTCACGCGCCCCTTGGTAATGTTGATGATGTTCCTTATATAACTCTGGTTTTCATCCACAAAGAGAGATTGTCGAAAAATCAGGTGGTAGGATGTTTAAGGTAGTGGTATCAGTATCTAATAACTAGAAACTGAAAGTAAGTCTATAGAGTGAAATCGTAATTATTGTATGAAAATACTACACGAGCAAGCCGCCGGGCAATGAGGTAGGGCCTAAGCTGAAGGTAAAATTATATTGTCACGATAAATTATATTGTTGTGGGTTCTCTTCATGAGCTTATTCGCGAGGTTGTTCGTGAGGAGATACGCAACTTCCTTGTGACTCCGCAAGAACGGGCGATGGCTTCGGTTGGAGAAGTTGTGTGGCAGGAAATCAGACAAGCCTTTACCAGGAACCTCCACCAGTGTCGCAACGTGCAAAGAACAGGACACGAGGCTTCCTTTCGACATTAACAGCAAGGCTCTATAGGGACACAAAAACAAAGCGCAATAGCGAACGCGCAACGTCGTCTTTCGCGAAAATGCCAGAGACCACCACACCTGATGCTTGGTTCTTCCTCCTTTTGTGCCTACGGCTAATAACTGTGACAATATACAGACAAGGTAATCTTCTTTTTTCAATTATGTACAGAAACGGAGTAGAGGAAACATTCTTGCGACTATAACCTAATGAAAATCCTCTAAAATGTATAATTACTGCCAAATTTATTTCCAAACCTAGCTTTTCAACTGGGTCGAGAAGGTATCTTTTCCTTTGACAAAACTATCATTCTCTGATGGCTCGTAATGCAGGGAATGATTTGCCCATATTTCGGTCTCATCTGATTAGGCGTCAAGGTAGATACGGGAGTCCGCGGCCGCAATTGTTTTGATTCCTATCTTGTGCGATGGTATTTGTGATAAACTTCAATCTTTGAACCATAGAGACTCTTCCTTACTTGAAAATCATTTTTCCTGCCCTATTCTACCTTCCCTGGTTCTCAAGAAAACATTACTGTCAGCCCCACGAATTCTAATCCGTATTCCATCCAACTCCTGAGAGGTGCGCAGGTCACTGACAAGGGACGAATATTTATCATAGAGTAGCATTTACTTTCCAGTCGCGCGGACGACATCAGTGCCCCTAGGTTTCCTTATGCACCACCTTCCGAGCTATTCAACCAGTTGATCGCCGAGGGCCTACTAACACCTGGACGCTCTGATCTTTTTTAGCTGGTCTCCTTATTGCACGAATTTGTCGATGTTGCTCAAGCTGCTCTCGGCTGAACTTCAACCATTCCTCAATACATCGACACAGACTCCAACCTCCCCGCGCGTTCATGATCATACCGTTTCTCCACCGCTGAACGTCAAGTTACGACCAGGCAGGTTGATGATAAGCTCAAACGTGATGTGATTCAACATAACAATAGTTATAGCACGAGAACATAACGATGACAAAGAGACAAGAAGGACGCGAGCACTCGTGTCTATGTCTCTTCGTCGTGGTTCTCTTCTCGCGCTATAACGATCGTCATGTCATACTAACTAGACCAAACAGCCACACTTCTAAGTGATTCAACCTTCACAAAGTTTGTTGTGAGTACGAGAGGTTCCTGTCAAAAAGAAGGCTGGTTCGATTCGCTTCTGCGTGGATTACCCTTGCTTGAATGAGGTCTGCCCAATAGACGTTTACTATCTGGCCAGGGTTGATTTCATTTGTTTACAAGGTGACGAGATTCTTTCATCCTTAAATTTGCGCTCAGGGCCGATGCCGATAGTCCAAATACATTCCTCATTACGCCAGACGGGCTATATGAATTCAATATCATGCCCTTTGGCCACTCAATGTGCCGGCCACCTTCGAAAGCATCAGGTACTCGGTTCGGCATGGTTTCAAACAAAATATATGCCCGTGCTACGACAATGATATTGTTGTTGTTGCGCCAGTTTTCACAACACATTTTGTACGCCTTAAACATGGTCTAAAACATCTGAAGATTGCTCAGCTCCGTCTGAATCCCAAGAAATGCCACTTCGTTGCCCGTGAACTTACGATTCTCGGTCACGTAATGCCGAAGGACGGCATACTATACAAGACCGGGCAAACCTACGGGTGGTCGCAGACATTCCCGAGCCCCGACTGGAAAGCAGTTGGGGAGTTTTGTAGGCGTGTGCCCCTTCTTTCGCCACCTTGTGTGCAGCTTTCCGTGCATAATTGCACCTTTGACTCAACGTGTAGTCCGTGCCACCTATTTATGGTCGTGGTCTTCCGAGTGTAATCGAGCATTCTTCACTCTTCGCTGTCTCCTGACGTCATTACCAATAATTCGCCACTACGATCCTTCGGCTGCAACTGAGGACGCCAGCGGTGTCGGCCTCGGTGTGGTTCTCGCACAAATAAACCCCGGGTTCTTTGAGAATGTTGTAGCATACACCAGCGAAACGCTCGCCAAGGCTGAATCTAACCACAGCGTGTAATTATCGAGTGCGCTCTCCCAAGCTTCAGAAAAACTGACAGCTAAAGAAGAACTGTTGTGGCTCCGTTAAAACGCGCCCTCGAGGACGCTGAAGAATCCGCTAGAAGCACCATAGTAAGCTCAATATTTAATGCGAAGAGAGTGACAATTTCCCAAAAAAAGTGCTCTTTTCTACATATCTGAAGGGACACATTTTGATTGCGCATCGTGCGTCGTGCAACTCAGCACTAAATTTCTTTAGCGATCGCGGTGCCACGTAAGTTCTAATATGAATTTTTTATCGGTGACGATAATGACGCGAAAACATGCGCGGCCGCTGTTCAGCGGGGGCAGCCGAAGGACACATCCATGGTTAGTTTTGTCCGATCGTTGGCGTAGTCCTCGGCGTTCCTTTAGGGCATTTTTTATTTGCTTCTTAAGGCACTGCAGTTGCTGTCGGTATAATAACTGTACTGCTGTATGGTGCCGCAGGAACTTCATACTGGTGAAGGCGTTGATTTTTCATCCACGGTAATCACAGATTCTTTTTGCCTATGCGCGTATATTTGTTATTTTTCGTCGGTGATTTCGCTCTCAGATCTTGTTAGGGCTGTCAGCGCTGTGTATATGTGTACTACGTACATTTGTATTGATAGTGCACGTCTTCGAATGCTTGCGCTTCTTTCGACTTTCGGTCCACCGTGATTAACTTGTGAAAAACCCCGCCTTCTTTTGCCAGTATACTTTGTGCTGGTATGAACCGGATCGACCCCAGAGGTTGTTTTCGACACATGTCCTCCTTCTTTTGATTGTAGCTTGGAAGCGATCTTGGGGATGCCGTTGCCGCGTGGACGCTCTGAAGAAGAAGGGGAGCCTCGGCTCGCTGAGTGTTATTTCCCTTGCGTTCAGTGCCGGTTGGTGGTGGCGCCGATTGAACCGGTGTGGGATGCGAAGCTAAGTGGGACAAAGCTGCTGTCGGAGTGCCTGCTTGAATGGAAGCTTCCCTTCACAAATTACCTGGACGATGTACCTGCATAAAGTGCCAGCGTGCGGCCTTCCCGCCAATGTCAACGAGCCATGACCGCAAATCTGTGCATTTGAGCACCGTCGCTTCAACCCAGCCAGGCCCTCTGTTAAACTGGTGGGCCACTGCCCACTTTCAATTTTTCTGCTACACGGGAGCTTTCTTTCCTCAAACAATGTTTTCGGCGAGGGCTCCAGGACAATTGCTGCCAGCTGGGTTCACATTTCTCGGCCAAACATCAGTTTCGCTGGCGTTTCTCCTGTAGATATTTGAGCAGTTTTGTGCTGTCTCAAGAGAAAGAGCGTGACGCGGCGTTGTATTGTCCCAGTCTGATATTTTTTCGAAGGCGGGATTGAACTCTGCCACGTACCGCTCGACTTGCCCATTGGTCACCGGGTGATATTAAGCTGGCATAATAGACGAGACGCCATATTCTCTACAGAACTTGAGAATCTCCATGGACACAAACGAAGTGCCGTTGTCAGAGACAACCTTGCGCCGTAGTCCGAACGTTCGAAACAATGAGCGCAGAGTATAGAAAACTGCCACCAATGTCATTGTGGCCATTTGTTTTACCTCCAGTCATTTGGTGTATGCATCAGCAATAACCAGGAATGAAGATCCTTTGATAATGTGCAGGGTGTGCCAAGGCGTTTCTGGCATTTCCAATTTTTTATAGGGACTCTTTGTGGGGCTCTGTGGTTGCATCGGCAATGCTGGCAATCGTGAATTGTTCATTCAATGTCACGGTTGATATCCGGCCACCACACGTCACTTCTGGCGCACTTCTTCATCAAAACAATGCCTCGATTACATGCATAGACAAGTGATATGGCTTTTTCGCGAAGTGCCACAGAAACCACCATCCTTGATCTCAAGATGACGCACCTGCGATGAGTGCTCAACTCCGTAGCTCCCTTGCGATAAGCGCTGAAGTGTTAACCCTTTAGCTTGTGCCGTTTCCTTCTTGTATAGCTGCGTAGACTTCCTTCAAAACCATGCACACCTCCGTTGATTTCGCTACCATGTCAGCCGTTAGCGGAGGGTTTGGTAGCGCTTCCAACGTGAGTCTATCACCTGGCGGGGTTGGTGTCCAACGGCAGGTGGCTTAGTGCGTCGGCGTTCTTGTGTTTCTTGCCAGTGCGATGTATGAGGTAATAATCGTATGCCGATATCTTGGTACAACGTCATGTCATTCGCGGCAGCAACGTTTGTGGCATTGGTTCTGGGAGCCCATAACGCCCAATAAGGGTCGGTAATCAGTTATGAAGGTCACTTTTCTGCCAGTAATACGCTGTCGAAAGTGGTCTGCTGCGTAGACGATGCGAAGTCTCTCTTTGTCTAGCTGGAAACAATTCCTATCTGTCGGCGATAGTGCGTGCGATGCGAAAGTCACCGGGGCTTCCCGTATTTGGTCATCAGCTTGGAAAAGGACTGCTCTTACTCTGTATAGTTATGCGTCACAGGCTAGCAGTAGCGGTCTCCTTTCGTCACAATGTCGGAGAAGAATAAACCTCCGTAGCAGTTACCTAAGGGCAATGAATGACTCTTGGTGGCATGGTGACCTAGCTGATCGGACTTCTTTCTTCAGGAGCTCGCATAGATCGTTGGCTACTGTAGCTTGATGTTCCAAGAACTGGTCGTGGAACATCTTTAGCACTAAAAACGACTGTAGTTCTTGTTTGTATGTAGGCGTTCGTGATTCAGTGATTGCTCGCACTTTGTCTTCAGTGGGGTGAATACGCTGCGCGTCAATCTGATGTCCAAAATACTTCACTTCAGGCACCTACAGGGGCGAAGGTACTCGGCTGCTGACCCGCAGGTCGCGGGTTCAAATCCCGGCCGCGGCGGCTGCATTTCCGATGGAGGCGGAAATGTTGTAGGCCCGGGTGCTCAGATTTGGGTGCACGTTAAAGAACCCCAGGTGGTCGAAATTTCTGGAGCCCTCCACTACGGCGTCTCATAATCATATAGTGGTTTTGGGACGTTAAACCCCACATATCAATCAACTTTTCTTGGAGCTGCTTGACTGGCGAATGCATGGGTGCATTCGTCAGTCGAGCCTAGTAATATTTATATATATATATATATATATATATATATATATATATATATATATATATATATATATATATATATATATATATATATCGTCCATTACCCTCAAGACGCTCCTTTTTCTCTCGAATATGTGCCCCACAAACTAAATGGGAGTGGTGATGATGAATATCTACAGATGAAAAGATGGGGTGAGTAATAATGCTCACACTTATTCTCCCCGTGCACTTGAGCGGCCGGCCCGGCCAAAACTTAGGCGGAAAAAATACGGCAAACAAAGGGTTTAAGCCGTAGAACGTAGACTATTTCGGAGGTGCGGTAACGATGGCCCGAGGAACCCTCGACGGCAGTGACAAAGTAATTTACAGGAGATGTTCGTTCATAAACAATGTAAGGTCCGAGAAAGCGTGACTGAAACTTTTCACGCAATCCCGGTGTACGAACAGGCGTCCATAGTAATACTTCATCTCCAGAATGGAAGGTGGCGTCTCGACGAAAGCTGTCATAGCGTTGCTTGCGGTCTAGTTGATTGGCTTTCGTGTTGAGTTGAGCACGTTGCCGTGTAATAGTGAGCCGGGAGACGAAATGTTCTGGTGCAGTCGTGAACGTTTTTGTCGTTACATTGAAGAGTCGTCAATAGTGAATGTAGGCGCACGACCATAGACGAGGAAGAAAGGTAAAAAACAGATGGTTCGTTTAATAGCGTTGTTGTGTGCAAACGTTACGAACGGCAAGATTTTGTCCCAGTTATTGTGGTTCGGTCCGAAATACATGAATATCATGTCGATTACAGTACGGTGGAATCGCTCTGTTAGAAAATTTGTCTGCGGGTGGTAAGCAGATGTGGTTTAATGAACTGTGTCACAAGTTTTTTAGAATTTCGTCAAGAATGGACGACATGAAGGCCTTGCTTTTCGGGCGCTAGTATATGCATTGGGCTTTGCTGCGGTGCAGGTGTCTAGAAGCAACCTGAGCATACAATGGCATGGTCACTGGATATGAACTGGAAACAGGTGTGACAGTCATCGCGGTCAGGCTTTGGTTGGGCGCAGGCATCGTTGCAGCAACGTGAGGATAACTTGGTATGGGCACGGGTTGTGAGCTCTAAACTGGTGTGCCAGTGATCAAGTCCAGTTCTTCCCTCACGACGTCGCGTAAACTAGTAGCAGGTGGCGTTGTTCGCACGTCAAGGTGGCGAGGTGAAGCCAGCGCATGAGGTTCCTCGTAGATAATAGAGCGAATCAATGCACGCAGCTCTATTGTGTCATGACTCGAGCTCAGATCAGCCATATCAGGTTGCACCCGAGTGATTGAACCTCCTCAAGGCACTGACAGGTAGCTACAACATCGGCTACGGTCTGAGAGTTCTGCACCACAAGCGCATTAAAAGTGACAGTTGCAATGCCTTTTTAGGAGGTGGCGCACACGGTCGTTTTCCACCATATAGTTGTCGATGCGGCGGCAAAGGGCGAGAACATCTTCAATGTGAGAAGTGTAAGACTCACCGGGGCGTTGAACACGTGTACCAAGCCTTTCCTTTGTGATATCTGAGCGCACTGACGGGTTGGCGAAAATCTGGCGGAGCTGGCGGGTAGAGGTGGGCCATGTCGAAAAATCTGTCACGTGTTTAAAAAAAACACGATTTTTTTGCGACGCCACTCAAGTAAAAATGCAACGTGGGTCAGTTTCGCTGGCTCATCCCAGTTGTTAATGGCACTCACGCGGTCATACTCCTCGAGCCAGTCTTTAACGTCCTCACCCGGAAGCCCTGAGAACAGTGCAGGATTCTTTTGCGGGCTGGTGACCAGGTGAGAAGGGTTTTTTGACGGTTGGAGCGGTGGCTAAGCGGGCGTGCTAGGCTGGTTAGCTTGCGACATTACCGAACCCAGGTTGTTTAAGCGGCGGCATCAACGGAGCTCCAGGGATGTGCTCTAGAAAACGCTGGGGGTGTCCGAGAGCGTGAGAGGACGCAGGAATCGGGCAGCACCTCCACCACTTGTAGGATGGCGTCCAGTGCCCTCAAGACTCTCCTTTATTGTCCCGAGTATGTGCCCCACAACCTAAACAGGAGTGGTGATGATGAGTATGTACAGATAAAAAGATGGGATGAGTAATAATGCTCGCAGTATATATATATATATATATATATATATATATATATATATATATATATATATATATATATATATGTATATATGTATATATATATATACATATATATATATATAAGGGAAAGAAGTGTACGCCTGAGGGCTCGTTTTTCCGTGTTTTAACACAATATTATTTAGCTCTAACAGACAGTAATGCCAAGGAATGTATAGGGGAAGTTATTATAACCAATGAAATGTAAATAAGAAGAAAGAAAAGTGGGTGAAAGAATAACCAGCCGTGAGCAGGTGAGCAGGATATATATATATATATATATATATATATATATATATATATATATATATATATATATATATATATGCTGTGGTACCTCAGTGGTTAGAGCATCGAACGCGTTATTCGAAGGTCGTAAGTTCGATTCCTGCTCATGGCTGGTGATTTTTTCACCCACTGTTCTTTCTTCTTATTTACATTACATTGGTTCTAATAACTTCCCCTGTACATTCTTTGGCATTACTGTCTGTTAGGTCTCAATAATATTGTGTCAAAACACGGAAAAACGAGCCCTTAGGTATACACTTCTTTCCCTTATATATATATATATACATATCTCTCTATATATATATTGTAAGGCAACGTTTTTGGCTTCTAGACACTTCTTTTACTTGCCGAGCCTCTGCCCACAACACAGGTCAGACTGATGATGATGAGTATGTACATATAAGAAGACGCGTATGGATAAAGCTCACACTTCTTTTCCCCCCACGCGTAAGCGGCCAGCCCGGACGCGTCTTAGATGGAAACTAACGGCGAATGAATGGCTTCAGACGCGATAGGTGGACAATCTCGGAACCACGACAGTGACGATCCGAAGAAAGGTCGGTGGGTGTGACACGATAGTTCACTGGGGACGTTTGTTCATTGATTGTATATGGTCCAATGAAGCGTGACTGAAGCTTGTCACACAATCCTGGAGTACGAATGGGCGTCCAAAGCAACACTTCATACCCCGGACTGAAGGAGACGTCGCGATGAGAGCTGTCGTAGCGTTGCTTGCGATCTTGCTGATTGGCTTCTGTATTAAGGCAAGGCCGTTGCCGCATTCTTCGAGTTTTGTGATGAACTGCTCTGATATGGTTGCCGAGGCGTCAGTTGGCACATTTAGGAAAGAGACGTCGATGGAGAATGTCGGTGAACTGCCGTACACGAAGTAGAAAAGCAAGTAGCCAGTAGTTCTTTGAACAGCGGTGTTATGGGCAAACGTCACAAAAAGCAAAATTATATCCAGGTTGTTGTGGTTTGGTGCGATGTACATCGATAGCATGTCTGTTAGTGTCCGATGAAATCTCTGTCAGCCCATTAGTTTGGGGATGGTAGGCTGACGTCGTCTTATGTACTGTGCCACAGGTTGTGAGTAGGGCTTCGATTATGGTGGACAGAAACGTCTTGCCGCGATCACTCAGGAGTACGCGAGGTGCACCGTGACGCAATACAATGGTGTTGAAAAAGAAGTCTGTGACGTCTGAAGCAGAACTAGTGCGTAGTGCAGCAGTCTCTGCGTACCGTGTCAGGTGGTCGACAGCAGTCACAATCCAACGATTACCTGCTGGCGTGATGGGGAGAGGTCTGAGTAGGTCTATGCCAACGATGGCAAATAAAGTTTCGGGACACGAGATAGGTTGCAGAAAGCCAGCAGGAGATGAAGTTGGTCGCTTCCGCCGTTGACACAGATGGCAAGATGCAACGTACTTGGCCACAAAGGTAGAGATGCCTGGCCAGACGAAACGGTTTCTGATGCGGCTTTGTGTTTTCTGAAATCCCAAGTGGCCTGCACATAAGTCGTCGTGAAGGCTTCGAGAACTTGATAACGTAGAGAACGCGGAAGTACTGGAACCCAGCGGTGTCCATAAGTAGTGTAAACATAAGGATGAAGCACATTGTTATCGAGCTTAAATTGCTGTAGTTGTCGGCGCAATCTAGCATTAGGAGTAGGCGATACGCCATTTAGGCGTTGGATAATGCGATTGCAATATGGATCATCACGTTGGCGTGTGGCGAACTCGGTGTAGCGATTTGAAGCCGGCGTGTCGATAACCGCAAGGTGTGATAATGTGAGGGGTGACGCAGTGCCTTGCCCACCAGACGAGCAATAAGCTGACGTACTTGATGAAAGCGGAAGGGGGCAGCGAGAAAGAGCATCTGCATCTTGGTGTCTTTTGCCAGACCTACAGATGACGTCAAAATCGTACTCTTGTAGGCGGAGCACCCAACAACCGAGGCGACCAGACAAGTTTCTGAGTTTCGAGAGCCAGCACAAGGCGTGGTGGTCTGTAATAACCGTGAAGTGGCGTCCATATTGATACGGTCGAAATTTTTGTATGGCCAAAACAACAGCAAGCTACTGCTACTGAGTTATGGAGTAGTTGTGTTCAGCAGCCGTAAGAGCACGACTAGCATATGCTATAACTCTTTCCCGTGAAGTGGCATCCCGCTGTAGAAGAACTGCACCAATTTCATGGCCGCTCGCGTCGGTTTGCAGCCATGTAGGTGCGTTCTCGTCGAAATGGCACAGAACAGGGTCGGACGTTAGAGCATTCTTGAGGGCTTAAAAGGCACGCTCGCAGTCGTCGTTCCAAGCGAAAGTTGATAAGGATGCGAGCAGCTTGTGCAGTGGTGACGCGATGGCAGCAAAATGACTAATGAAGCGGCGGAAGTAAGATGCCAGGCCCAGGAAACTTCGTAGGTGTTTCTGATTTTCTGGCCGAGGGAAGCGTATCACGGCAGCAAGCTTGTCAGGATCCGGACGAATGCCATCTTTGCTGACAAGGTGGCCCAACACCTTGATGTTCTTGTTGGCGAAACGACATTTCTTGTGTTTAGCTGAAGTCCAGCACTAGAAATACACGTCAAAACTTCGTCCAAACAATCAAGATGCTGACAAAAAGAAGATGAGAAAATGACAATGTCATCTAGGTAACAAAGACATGTTTTCCAATTTAGGCCGCGTAGAACTGTGTCAATAATGCGTTCAAACGTGGCAGGAGCGTTACATAAACCGAATGGCATGACATTGAATTCGTACAACCTGTCTGGTGTTGCAAAGGCAGTTTTTTCTTTGTCCGCTTCGTGCATAGGTATTTACCGATAACCAGACCGTAAATCGAGGCTGGAGAAAAATTCAGCGCCTTGCAGAGAGACAAGTGCGTCGTCGACTCGTGGCATCAGGTAGACGTCTTTACGCGTGAGCTTATGAAGTGCTCGATCATCGACGCAGAATCGCACCGAACCATCCTTCTTTCGGACTAGCGCTACAGGCGATGGCCACGAGCTGGACGAAGATCGAATAACATCTCGTTTGAGCATATCAGCAACGTTGTCCTTTGATGATTTTCCGCTCTGCGGATGACACTCGATATGGGCGGCGGCGTACGATTGTATTGCCTTCCGTTTCAATTCGATGCACGGCGACAGAAATGCGACCCAGAAGCTTGTAAGATACATCAAATGAAGCGCTGTGTTTTTGAAGCATACCCAAAAGTTCTTGCTTTTGCGCTGACGTGAGATCGGGATTTATTGTGGCTGTTAAAGCAGCCGTGTAAGCATCGTCATCAGTACTCGTACAGAAAGATGGCGAGTCTGCGTGAAGGGGCACCAGAGAAAGTGGTTCGGTATCTGTGAAGCAAACCACACTGGTGCCCTGGGGCAGTGCAACAGGCAGTCAAGTGGGGTTAACTGCTGTAACTAATGCTCTGCTATCACAAAATCGCACCAGGCTAGGAGCGATGGTAAGTCCACCAGAGATGTAGCGTCCACACGTTGCTATGAACACATCACCAGCACTGATGTTATCTGATGTCAGGGTCAGAATATGCTCATTACCTGGAGGAATAAAACAGTCATCAGCGGTGACAAAACGCTGGCTACGGGCAGAGTTATCAGACGAAAGCGCAGTATCTGACTTGCGAATGACCCTCTGACGGCAAGAAATTACGGCTGACGCTGAGCAGAGAAAGTCCCATCCTAAAATGAGTGCATTGGTACAGGATAACAGAACGACGAACTGTATATGGGGAAGGATGCCCTCAATAAAAACTCGTGCTGTGCAAATAGCAGAAGGCTGAACAAAAACCGCCTTAGCACAGCGAAGGGGAGGGCCATCATACGGTGTCTTCACTTTGCGCAAACGGGAGCACAAGTCCACACTAATAACCGAGAGCGATGCACCCGTGTCCACCAAGGCTTCAGTCTTTATACCCTAAACACACACTGAAAGTATATTTGAGGGGCGTTCCGGAGGAGTTCGATGCAGTCCGCAAAATGCAGCTTTCCTTCTTGAAGCTGCACTGTTTAGTTTTTCGGGCGATGATCAGACGCCGTGGTAGCCAGAGGAAGTGGTGACGAGGAACGGCGCCTAGGTGACGGGGAGCGACGGCGCGAAGAGCGGAAGGTGCTGGCTGCATCGAAATGTTGTGGAGAGGGTGAGCGGCGTTGGTACAGTTGGTATGAGTGACGATGTTGCGGAGCAGGGGCAAACTTCTCCCTCTCGAAGTCACCATATTCACGCCTTTCGTCTTGTTGACGTCGACGACGGAACCGTGAGATGTGGCCGCGTATTCAGCAATAATAGCAAATATGTCTAGATGGACGCCACGCTTGAAAAGAATTAGGCGTTGCTCTCGGGGCGAGGACATTTAGTAAAGGCTGCATAGTTGACCCATACTGTGGTGATTGCTGAGAAGGTGGCGCTGCAACCACCTGAGCGTACGTCGGTTTTGGAGTGGTATGCGAGCTCGGAACTTGTTCACACGTCATGGACGCTAGTTCCTCCCTCACAATGTTGCGGAGGCTGCCTGTAGAAGGCGTCATGCGGAGCTCACCAGATGACGAGGTGGCCTGGAGCTGCAGGTCCTCGCGGATCATGGACCGTATCAGCGCATGGAGCTCACCGTCATGCGTTGGCCTGATATCTGCTGTTTCAGGTTGTAAACGTATCAATTGAAGGGCATCGAGTCGCTGACACGTACTGATAATATCGGCGACCGCGGTCGGGTTTTTTGCCACCAGAGCGTTAAATGCGACGGCGCCTATGCCCTTGAGCAAGTGGCGAACGCGGTCATGCTCCGCCATCGAGCTGTCGACAAGACGGCATAGGGCAAGAACATCTTCTATGTATGAAGTGTAGGACTCGCCGGAGTGCTGAACACGTTCAGCAAGCTTTTGTTTGGCGATGTCTGCCCGTACAGAAGGGCTGGCAAATATATGACGGAGCTGCTGCTTAAAGGTAGGCCAGTCTGGGCAATCCAGCTGATGGTTGAGAAACCATGTCTTAGCGACATCCGTCAGATAGAACAGTACGCGGAACAGCTTGACAGAATCATGCCAATAGTTAAGCGCACTCACACGCTTGTACTCGTCCAACCAGTCTTCAACGTGTTCACCGCGAAGACCGGCGAACATCGGTGGATATTTTTGAGGGCGGTGACAGTCCAAGAAGGCATTCCCAGGGGTGCAGGCGGGGTGGATGGCGCCATGTTGTTGTGCTCGTCTTGCGACATGACCGTAGGCTGACTGCGCAGACGGCGACCCGAGCGGAGCTCCAGGGATGGGTCGTAGTTGAAGATACCGAAAAAGCGCTGCAGGGAGAGGACCAGGGGACCGGAAAGCACTCTCCACCACTTGTAAGGCAACATTTTTGGCTGCAAGACACTTCTTTTACTTGCCGAGCCTCTGCCCCACAACACAGGTCAGACTGATGATGTTGAGTATGTACAGATAAGATGACGCGTATGAATAAAGCTCACAATATATATATATATATATATATATATATATATATATATCGAAAGGCTTGCTTATGTACGTGCTGTTTATTCATTAATTTGTTATCTGTGATGTGACCGCAACGTCATCCTAGCCGTATGTCGGATGCCAGCCCGGCTGTCGTGCATCTCTATGCAGTTGATGTTTGCTTCCACTCGTACCGCCACTTACACCATTTTGGGCACGAAGAACTGCTTAGTCAATGTGCGTTTTTTACTGTGCTTGTCCCATTCTCTAACACTCCGTCATTGCGAATTTCAAGCCACGCCGACCACCCTCCCCTCCCTACCCTCGACGCTTCCCGGTGGAAAGCTAAATGTTGCAACCCTTGTAGGTGGGGCTGCAATAAATCAAGTGACTGAGTTCTCTATTTACCGCACAGAAAAAAATGGAACTTTATCGCCGTGCAAATCGATGGTGTGCCAGTGACTGCTATGGTTGAGAGTTGTGCTTACCTTTATGTAATGACTAAGTATTTTCGCCGCAACCTCAAGAAAGCCCTTACACCTCCCATGACTGAGTTCTTTCGTTTTGCCGACGGCTGAACCACATCTGTCGTTGGAATGTGCGCTTCACATGTAAGCATCGCTGATCGCCGCACAGTCGTTTGGTTAATCGTCCTCGAAAAGTGCCCGCACGCCGTTATTTTAGGCCTCGCCTTCCTGTCGGCCAATTATGCCTTTATTGACTGTCCGGCAAGTACTCTCCATCTTGATTTCCATTACACACGCCCCTGAACCAGGACCGAGTCGCCTCTGCTCTACAGGGTATGCTCATTTTTCACCTCAAACACTGACATACGCTGTGTTCGTATAAAACCCACCCGTTCCCGACTACGATCATTTACTGAGTCCCGTCGCCGATTTCCTCATTAGCCACGGCATTACATTACCACACCCCGTCCTGCTTTTCGCAGGGAACTCTACGTGCCTCCTAGTTGTCGATTTGAGCCCGAGGCCTCAGGTACAGCATCAAGGCTTAACTTTGGCACTGCTTTCCACCTTGTGAGACAACGAAGCGGATGCTTCACGGTGGACGCTTTTTCCGACTCCTCTGCCCAGCCCCAATTCACGCATTTCTCCGACAGTGCAAATATGTCAATTGTTGCTCCTAACTTACTGCGCAGCAGACTGACGAGCTCAACTGGGTTCTGCTTTTTTACTTTCGCTTTCACTTTTGTTCCTAAAAACCCCAGAAGGAGGTATTACTTAAGGGGTGGGTTGCAATATATACAACAGGTTCAACACTTTATTATATGCAATATTGTGATGTGATCGCTTCAAAGAAAGCAGTAGGGCTTGAGTAAGTGATTTCCAGTGCAAGGTCGTTCCAGACGTTCGCGGCTCGAGTTGAAAAAGAAGATCCAGAGGTAGAGAACATAGAGAGAGCTTATTCTCTTGCGAAGGCAATGCTGTCAACACCCATCATTCCTATTTTCCCTCATACAGTACACATTAGGGTGGCGTGATTTCGCACACGTAAAATCAGGCAAAATTCGTCAGACCCTGAACTGACGGCCTCTCCGGAGCACAACCACTTGTTATTTCCCTGGCGAAGTGAACTGTCTGAGTCAAGGATGACGGAAGTTGTCATCTCAAATATTCGTTGCTGCGTTACCTTCTCACAATTTACTCGCATAGATCAGGTTGATTGAATTCCCCTATGTGCATTTTCTGTTATCAAGAGGAAACGATCAGTCATTTTTTATTACATTGTCGCCATTTCAATTTATTCAGGCAAAGTATACTTGCACCACCTCTTCAAAAACTGGGCTTGCAATTATCACAACCTGATCTTTCATTTAGAGGCTCTACACTGGGTTTCAGCCACAGAGATGTTTTAATCACCGTTCAGGAATACATCACTGCGACAAAATAATTTTTTTGCTAAATTATGGTCTTACAATTTTTTATTTACTTTTTTCTGCAAAGTTGCAATTGGTACTTCAAATCAGAATTAATCAACAAAAGTTTTTTCAGGAATGACGCAATGCTGAAAGTATCGGGCAAATTCACCTTATAATCGGCCAATTTCCTTCTTTGGGTACGAGCCTTTTGCATAGGATAACAACAACATTTAATGAGTGACCAATACAATAGGATATGCGCAGTGGTGGCAAAATATGCGGTGTTTGATTTAGCGCGTTGTGGTAGGAATAATGAATTATTGATAAACTAGCAATAAGGCGTCGATTAGAAAGTGTTTAACCAGATTCCGATTTCAAAGATGTTGCGCTGATATGGTAGGAAAAAGCTGAGTGAATGAAACCAATGGCACGAATGTGAAACATCTCAACGGCGTTTGAGAGGAATATCTTGCGAGGATTCAAATGGCTGGTGCATACTCTAGTTTTGGCCGTATTAGTGTTTTGTAAGCTAATAACTTGACATGCTGTTGAACGCTCTGTAAATGACGACATAAAAACCCAAATGCTTTGTTAGATGATGCAAAAACGTTGGTAATTGCACATAATAGTCAAGATTATTCGATATCGTCATACCTAAATACTTGTATTGACATACGGTCTTGAGCCCCACCGCGGTGGTTTAGTGGCTAAGGTACTTGGCTGCTGACCCACAAGTCGCGGGTTCAAATCCCGGCTGAGGCGGCTGCATTTTCGATGGAGGCGGAAATGTTGTAGGCCCGTGTGCTCAGATTTGGGTGCACGTTAAACAACACCAGGTGGTCAAAATTTCCGGAGCCCTCCACTACGGCGTCTCTCATAAACATATAGTGGTTTTAGGGCGTTAAACCCCACATATCAGTCAATCAATTATACGGTCTTGAGTTGCTGGTTCGTTATTTTATAATTAAATTTAATGGGTTAGAAATTCGAAAAAATGACGTTGTTTTGCACCAATATTTTAATCCATTAACCAGCGCTGACACCAGTTTTATTGTTGTACGATGCCTGGTGAAGAACAGGATAGTAAGTAAGGTTAACAACTGAACAATGAAGAACTCAATCATCAGCAAACATACGGATTTTGTTAGCCTTTATTATATTAGAAAGAGTAGGTGGCCTAATACCGAGCCATCAGGAACACCGGATCCTACTGAAAGAGGCTCGGAGTTGTTATTGACGCGCAGTGACTGCAGGTGGTTAGTAACAAACTGCTCATACCATGTGAGAACTGCGGGATGCAGATTCAGTCGGGAGAGTTTTAGTAGTAAGCGTTGATGAGCAACTTTGTTGAATGCTTTCGCGAAATCAAAAAAAAAAGTGCATCAGTTTGAGTGTTAGTGTCTAAATTAAGGTGCAGGTCGTAAAGAAAGGCAACTAAATGTGTTTCGCAGGATAATATTTTGCGGAACCCATACTGAAAATGGCGAGAAAAAAATTTTACAATCAAGGAAACTTATTCTAAAAGTGTATATGACATGCTCTGTGATCTTACAAGGCACTGCATGATGTGACGAAAATGGGGTGGTATTTAAGCGCACTGCGAGATGTGACGGAAATGGGGCAGTAGTATAGAGGTGAAATCTTGCTGCCTGATTTGTAGACTGCAACGACCTTCGCCATTTTCCACACTTTTTGTGGGTTTCCAGATGACAGTGACTGGGAAAACAACTGCATTAGATAAGCCGCGGAAATGATTTTGGTGTTGTTCAGAAATTTAGGTGTGATTTCATCAAAACCAGCAGATGAAGGCAGTTTAATGTTGGCCATTATGTTTGAAATGTCGTCAATTGAAGAAGTGACAGGATGCATTGTGGCCTCAAAAGATGCAAGAAACTTGGGTAATCAGCTGCATGGAGTCTTCTCTACGGACGGCTCCGTCCATCACTTTGTGTTTTAAGGCCACAATTACGTTCTATACCACCGCGATGTTTAACCTGGTGGACCTGAGCTTTTTTTGTCGTGCGTTAACATTTACAGCGTAATGTTTTTGCTGAACTTTGCAATGCACCCACAGCTTGGCATCGTGGCGTATATTTCTCGTATGAATGCGTGCGGTGCCCCTTCTACTGGCCAGGCCTTGCTCCCTAGGTACGCCGATACGTCGCTCCGCGTGAGTTATGTCGGTGTCGAAAACACCGCCACCACTACCCACTGTTCATGTACAACGAACTGGCATACCCACAGAAGCGTTTTACTGGGGCTGCGTTAGACCTGCTTTGGCTTTCTCTCTAATTCTCTAATCAACAGTAGGCAACAGGTGGGTGGCCGTGGCTAGTGATTTCGCCACACGCTACGCTATTACCTGAGCTGCACTGATGAGTTGAGCGGCCGACGTTGCAGACTTCCAGTTACGCGCCGTTACACTGAACCATGGCGCGCCAAAACAGCTGCTCACCGACTGTGGACATTTTTGCCCGAGTTATCGCCGACGTCCTCCGTTCCTGTTCCGTAAAGCATTAAGTGACAACAGCTTACCACTCACAAATCAACGGCCTGACGGAGTACTTTAATCGTGCTCTTAAAGGTATGCTTGCTATATATTGTGACGATACTCTGTAATATGCGTTTGGAGCATCTAAAGTGGGTTCTTGCCCCACCCTACGCGACGCTTGCTTACAACTCGCCCCGGCATGACACTGCAGGTCTCTCACCTTTCTATATTTGTTTAAAGAAGGGCTGACTCTACGCTTGGACACCATCTTTTCAAGCACTTCGTCCACCAGTGAGTATGCTCTGGGCGCTATTGCGCGAGCCAACCATACTCATCAGCTCACCCGTGATCATCTAACGGCGTCGCAAGGCAAGTAACCACGTCGTTACGATGCATCGCATCGCGACGCAAATTTTTCTCCGGGTACCTTGTGTTACTCTCGTCTCCTCATCGTTAAGGGGGCTCTCCTACTTGAAAATGTTTTCCGTCGTTACACGAAACCTTACTGTGTATTGCAGCAGGTAACGCCTGTTACTTATCTGATTGACCCCATCTCTCCATCGCCATCAGTTCAGCCGGGCGATGCTCATGTGTCATGGCTTAAGATCTACAATTCTGCTTCTGATTATGATCTCTAAAAGTCTCGGACGGGGCTGTCGCCGCTGGGGGTCATGCTACGTCCCATTGACATAGCTATAAACCAGAAGAGGAGTACTACAGCAGATAGGATGGCGTCAGCTCTTCGTGTAGGCATCTCAGCTCAAGTAACCTGTTGTAATTACGCATCTTTACTTTGTGCCTTGTGACTCAGTCCTCCCCATAACAATATCGTGACAACTTCCTTCGAAGGCTTCAAAAGAGCCAGAGAGAGCTGCTTTTATACAAAGAGCTTTGTCTCCTCAGATCCAGGAATGAGAGTATGGCTCCAAACTGCGCTGTTCAATCACAGCGCACCAACCACTTCCGACGGTGCCTACCACACCCACCTCTCGGTCAACGTTAGTGACCGCGGCCATCACACTTCATATGTAGTTCAAGGAAGTCCCGTCCTTGTTGTGAGACGGCTGCCGGTTGGCGGATCCCACGTTCCTAGTATCGGGCACATCGTAAGGGTCCGCCATCGTCATGTAATTCACTGCTCATTGCGTGGTTGTCATCCACAAAAACGCCTTCTCTTTAGCGAGGGTTTCGCCACCGAAAACCATTGCTTGTACACTCTAAGCCAAAAGGGAGCAACAGGGGTATAGGGGTTGCTCCTTTCAGAGAGCAATTGCATTGCCACTCCCATTACTCCCCTAAAAGGAGTAACAGCAGAGGGAGTAACCATTGCTCTCCTTCCAGTTCCTCTTTCGGGGGATGAACAGTTACTCCCTCCAGTTCCTCCCTGCAGACCAACAGTTACTCCCACCAGTTGCTCCCTGCGGACCAACCATTACTCCCACCAGTTGCTCTTCTAAGAGCAACAGTTACTCTTTACCGTTTCTCCCACGTGTTCGCAGTTACTCTTTGAAAACCAACTGCACATGCTTCCAGTTACTCCTTGGGGAAATGACTATTTATCTTGAGTATGCTTGTCACACGCTTAACACATTGCGAGAGCTCCTTGAAAGAGCACTGCTTGGGTGCTTCTAACACAAAAAGTGGACAATAATGAAAGAAAAATAAATGCTTTATTGTTCTTTTTACGAGGCGACGTGTGAGCACACGTAAAAGTAGACTTCGCCACACCACAGTCAGCACTAAACAAGCACCATAATACATCAAAGGTTTTCTGCGTCATCCGTGGAAAAACAATCTTGAATTTCTAGCATAGGGCAGTCTGTGTCATCATTGGTGAGAGAAGGGCAACTTCTCTAATGCTGAAGGACTCAAGTTTCACAGTTGGTGTTTCCATCAGGCTAGCACAGCGGAATGTCACCACAGGCATATGTAAAGCATCTAATTGCTGCAAGAAAAAAAATTGAAGTGTGAGGTTAAACATGCCAGAATCAATACATAACAATGAGTCACACACACTCCAGCAGCGCTTACATTCTAGGATGTCTACTGCAAAACGAAATGTGAAAAAAAGGAAGGTTCGGCCAAACGTTACTTGGCAAGCCATATAAATGCTGATGTGGTAGACTCTTTTCACAAGATGGCTCAGACAGCAATATTCTGGAAGAAAATGTGCAGCACCTCAACAAGGCATATTTGTAGCTGTTAAAGATATCCTTAGGTTCAGTTAACTTCTTTCCTATACACAGCTGAGTGACATTTCTATGAGGCCATTCACCAATGGGCATTCTAAGTGAGATCATGTGTGTGGCAAATAACACGTACCGTCCGCTCATGTTAAAATACTTATTTAGCTCGTGCACATAGTTGCTCTCCATTCTACTATTCTATCATACGCTGCTACGTCTTGAATTGTGCAATACCTGTAGGCACAAGCCAAGCATGCAAAGCCTGCTTGAAAGCGAGCATTTGCAGAGGCTACATGATAATCTTCAATATATTGTTTTGTACCTGACGCAAACGGCTGGACAAAACTATGGACAAATAAATGTAGACCGTGCTACCTTCAAAAAGTGCTTTAAATTTAGTAAACTAGGGTGCATTTGTTCACTCGGTTGACGAGTCACAGCCACAAGATATGTAAACGAAGCAATATATCTTAAGGCATGCACAGATGTTCTGATTCTTTGTTTGACAGTGTCACAGATAGCTTTCCAATACATATATATTTGAGAGCAACAAGATGCGAAGCTTTTATTAGTTCAACGTTTTGTTGGTTCACAGCCAAACAGGTTACTGCTCTGTTAGACAAATTGGAATAAGCGCACCGTGGTTTCCAAAAAAAGCATTATTAGAAGTTTTCTCCCGGTGTGAATGTCTGCCTATTTATTTTGTACTGTCTTCTACATGTGCCACAAAGACATTTGTTGCGGATGTGCTACCAGTCTTGCCAAGATCGCATATTTGGTCAATGTGATAGAAATACAAACATTAGAAACACTGTTACCTCTAGTAAGAGCATAACACTTCATGATCTTGGAACAGCAAGGAGGTGCACAAGAAAGTTGAGCCCACTCTTGCAGAACTTTGAACGCGAATTTTTCAGAGTGGGGGAGGTCAACATGCTGTGGCACTTTTAAACACATGAAACATCTGCAGAAAACAGGGTAAAGTCAAATCAAGAAACGCTGTTATGAAGGCCTGCGCATGGACAGCTTTGTGAATCTAGGCCCAAGTGTTATGCTTTGTGCAAGCCAAAATCTAAGTAAATAGGGAAAGCGTACTTTTAGGAGCACCAGCGTAAACAAATCTTGACAGTTGGCTTTCTAGTACAAACAGCATTCCCTGCAATGAAAACAAACATTTTATCTTAACGGTAACAGTGTGAGCACGCACACGGGCCAGCGGAGCCATGTCAAATTGTCAGTGCCAGTGTAACCATGTGGCATGATAAACTATTTTCTGGCCAACACATGCACAGTTTGCCCCTAAAAAGTGATGCTTTCACATATGTAGTACAAAAAGTCCGCACTTACCGAAATTCACTTGCTTTCTGTACTTTAGCATCGTTGGGAGCTTCTTTATGTGCAGTATTACCAAATTTGCGTCATATCCCTGAAACGAAGTAGTAAAAGACATGTATCAAATATTTTTTCATTTTGTAGCAGTGAAGTCAGGTTAAGAACAGCCAAGTGGGAATCAGCCTACTTATGTGCATGCGGCAAATCCTAAACGGCGTTATTGAGGTTGTCGAAATTTTCGTCGATTGGTATTAACGTCAATATGTGACTTCATCGGCATGCCAAGTTTTCACAGCGCATAAAGATTTCTTGATGCAGAATAATGACAACGCTAACGAGAACATACAGCATTTATGATTGTCTTTTACAATATTCAGTTTTGCGAAGGTTTTGCATGACTAAAGAAATCTGAAAGATTTGGGTCATTCCTCCGTCAATTGTTCTGTCCATATGTAAATTGCTCGCTTGATGGTGCGCTTTTGAAATAGTACGTTCAGCGTACAGGTGAAGCAAGTGACGCAGTGATGTGGGCAGATTTTTTTTTAGGCGTGCGGGGAGGGGGGGGGTCCGCTTATCTGAATTGGAGGGGCCGGGCAAGCGAATATGGTCGTCATTATGGGCTCCCTACGACCGGCCTAAAAAAATTCTGTGCGCAACCGCCTGGCTATGCCAGTGAAGTGATGCGACAATGATTTGTTCGCTTACAGATTTACATACACTTTACAGCTCTAAAGAATGCGGCCCAAGGCCCCAACACTCAGCCGTTAACGTTACATGAAACCAATGGTAGAAAAGTGCCAGTATGAAGGCAGCTACAACCCCACCGCAATGTTTTTTCAAGCGAGGTAGTGTTGCGGAAAACTTTTTACTGCAAAAGTACACTGGCACTGCAGTGGTGACAGGGGAAGCAAGAGGGTATGCAGGCGGTAATAATAGAGGTAATTTAGTCCGATACGGCTAGCAATGGATACGGCAAATAAGAGCAAATCATTTCTCTTTTAATAGCGCAACCAGTCAACAATGTATTGTTAGAGCATTAAATGTTGCTGGAAATGCCACTCACCTGCACGCTGATGCATGCACAGTCCTTTGTCCGACGAGCGAACAGGCTTGCAGATAGCTGAAGACGTGTTTAGGATGTGTTTGTTCCACCCGGCAGCAAAATCCACAAGAACTTCGCGCTCCATAAAGATAAATATACACTAACCTTCATCACGAATAAGTTGAAACGCTAATCTGTGACACACACACACGATCAAAACATAGCCCACAAGCTCGCATGTCCATGTGCTCGCCGACCACAGACCATATGAATATGAGTAGTGCGAACGCGAACCTAGTTGCGCCGAAAAAAAAAAAACGTTGAGCAGTGGCAGCACAGGCGTCAGCGCAATGATTTCAGTGTGTTCTCCTAATACACTTATAAAAAAAACTGAAGTACACTAAAACTCATACTTAAATATGAAAAATTGAGTGTAATTTTTCTTTAGTGCTAGTAAACATAAACACTGAATAAAAATTACTTTGTAAATTACATCGCTTACTACACTAGCGCCACACTTGTCGTGCGGGCGCAGATTTGTTATTCTGCCCTCAAACTACACGGTGAAGCATGCTACTAAGTGTACGGCTGATGAAAAGCGCGTCTGGGTCTGCTTTTTTTTTCTTCTTCGATATATCTGGTGGGGGGGGGGGGGGGGGCTCTTTATGCACGTGTTTCGGTGCTTGATCGACTTTGACGCCCTTCCTTCGCGGACGAGCGGCGTGTCTTGGCTCTTTTTTTATCGTTGTTTCGCACGTGTTTCGGCGTTCGGTCCGCTTTGACGTGCCGACTGCGTGTGTTAGGCACTTGCCGTAGCTGTATTCTCAGGCCTTCTGTGTTCCGCCAGCGCTGCTATCTTATTATCTGCGGATGCTAAAATAAATCACTGTTTTGGTTTGGTGAAGTTTGACACACAGAACAAACAATAATCTAGCCCATGAATGTCAATGTGGGCGGCATGCATATTTGTGTGGGGTGTCCTGCCGGGGAGTAACCGTTGCGTGCCGAGAGCATTTACAGCGGTTCCTCCTTCCGTTGCTCCCTTACAAACTCAAGATGAATACAATTGCTCCCCCATTCTCAAACAAGTCGGCCATCTTGTTCCGCTTGATCTTTTCGGAGAGCAACAGTCGGTCTGAAAGAGTAAAAACAGCCGTTGCTCCCATTTCGGCTGTTTTTGGCTTAGAGTGTATTTTTGCCAAAACACCTTGTGGTGTCAGGATGCTTGGCACCTCACACACAGAGTCGGGAGGACAATACGCGTGCCTTCACGACAGTTAGCAGGCCGGTAGCCCTTCGGTGACCAGATTGAAGAACTGGGGATGACGCTTTCTCTTTGGCTTGAGCGCCGATCCTAACAGCCAGTGGTGTTTCATGAATGCGGTCGCTTCCTAATGATAATCGACTTCAAGGTAGAAACCCTAAATCTCTTCTTCATTAGGGATTGTTTTCAAACTACCTCTCTGCAGTTTGGTGACAACGGCGGTAAGCTCCTTACACGTCGAGAATATGAACACGGCAGACGACGTACTAGCCACGATGTCACTGCGACGTGCAACGCCATGACAGCTTTGGTGCACGTGCACACAAAGCAAACGAAAGAAACTCTATAAAGGAAGTTATGTCAAAAGCAAATCTATACTAGATGCGAAATTAAAGAACCTTATCTCTTATGTCGCATGGTCGCAGCTAAATTTAAACGTACAAAGGTGGGAAATAAACACAAAGACAGCGCTTACAGTGTTCGTTTCTTTCTTGCGTGCGTTTGAATCTAACGTCAAATACAATTCGACATGCAAGGACAACCACTAACACAAATGCAAACCATTTAATTGTTATTTGGTGGCAGACAAAAAAACTGTGCAATCTAGAGCTCTCTTCAAACTCTCTGACATTTAGTGTACCCTATTTCTGTGGCTTTCGGAATAAATCAACCATTTTATGATTGGTAATTTCAGCTATCTGCGTTGGGCTCTCACCAATTTATCAGACTTTAGTGCTTCCTATATATAAAAAAGAGGGAAATGGCCTGCTATTAATTATCAAGAATCAGAAGAAGAAGAACAGTGGTAGGACGCGATTGAGATGTCCCCATGATCCCTTAGTTTGAACGCTTGTATAGTGGCAGTGCTCGCCACTGGTGACGTAAGTGCTTGCGGCTTGGCACATTCATGGTCAGTACAATCGTTAAAGTGTGTCCAAGATGTTCCTGGCCAGAAGAGTACCTAGCATGATGAAAATTGTCACGCAATTATCTCATATTTATATTGTAGCGCGTGACGTCATATCAGCGCCAGCTGAATTCGAACTAGAAGCGTCACAAGTGTGCTCTGACTTTTGGCTTCTCTGTGATTTCTCGTAAATTACTTTCTCATTAAACTGATGGTGCCACAACGTAATCGTATTGTGCAAGTTTTAGCGTATGAATGTAAGTTTGAAAGCAGCGTAATATTTGCAGGGACAAAGAGAAAGAAAGATCAGAAGCACCAGACTTAGGACAGGTAGGCGCAGATCTTAAAACGCAGAGCCACCAGTGAATGCACAGAACATGTACTTAATAGTAAGTCGCTGCACACAAGTTCTAGTCTTCCACTTGTGCTTCATTGAACGTTACACTGCCGCACAAAGACATCTCGTGCATGCGCATCGCTGTCACTTGCACAACATGGGACACAATAAATTTTCTAAGAGGCACACACAAATTGATAAACTAGACTGCACACCGAATATCAGAAGCTTTTCGCATATAGAGCCACCGTAGCTCATTATTCAAACTCAATAGTAAGAAGCACCCCATCACCCTCTCCAGTAGTTGGGTCTGCTTGTTACAGCAACTCCACGCTCATAATACTCTTTGGGAACCCAGGTCCGGCTGGTCTTCACATTGGTAAATGGTCCCCGTCATCGGATCTATCGTCCGACTTTGCAGAGAGAAGAGGCGCTCGTGTTAAGTGGCAGATTTATTTACATGTTACTAGTCAGAAGTAAAAATCGGTAGTAATTGAGAAGTGAAGAAGATGTGATGAAATTGCACCAAATGTCTTCGGCTCTTATAGCCCCACGCTGCCAACTCTCGGTGCTACTATCGTTGTCAGCATCTTCAGACAATACACTGTTTCGTGGTCTCGGCGCTCCGCCAACGAAGGGGGGGGGGAGGACACCACACAATACACCTGGGGAGAGATTATTGCAAGACGACGTCTAATTAAATCAGAATGGCACAAGATAGACAAAAATTTCGAATTCAAAATACCTACGTTGAAGGCCGCAGCAGTCCTTGGAATTATTGGTGAAATACGTAGACAGAGACGCGAAATGTTTCTTTAGTTTGCTAAGAACTGCTGCTAATTTATGATTTGAGTGAGGCAATGGAGGGTAAAGTTTCCTGCAGCAGCCAAGACAAGTCAGCGAACTTAGTAAAAGGCTGCAATATGTGGTCTCTGAAGAGCGCACTCTTCAAATCGGCGTTACTGGTGCCTAGGCCAGCCACAAGGTAATAATGAGAAGTAGGAAGGACGCTATTTCCTCTGCAGTGAGCAAGTAGTTGTGGCGCCGTGGAATGGTCAAGAATAAACTAGCTCACTTATGGCCAAAACTTAATTTACAGAGAAAAACGTTGGGTGTAGTTCAAAAATATCCTGCCTAAAAACAAAAGTCCTCAAAATCAAAGGGGCACTGAAGCTTTTGAAAGATAAATAGTTGGACAGATGATCTCAGGCTGTAAATTACTGTAAATATAATTTTCTTCAGGTTTATTCCTCTGTGAAAACTCAGTGTTTAGACCACTCTTTCAGAGCCATAGTAATGGAGGCAGCCCTCTCGCAAAATCTGGTAGGCCAGTTCGTGCAGGAACGCATGAACAACTTACCCATTGAACACACGTATAACATCGAGCATGACTGACGACGTGCAGGGGCTTAACGAGAGAATTCTAGGAGCCATAATCGCCTAGCTCCACCGCACTGGTCTAGTGGTTGAGGTACTCGCCTGCTGGACCACAAGTCGCATGATCAAATCCCGGCGGCGGCGGCTGCGTTTTCGATGGTGGCTAAAAAGCTGTAGGCCCATGTGCTCAGATTTTGGTGCACGTTAGGAAACTGCAGGTGTTCGGAGTTTTCGGAGGCCTCCACTACGCCGTCTCTCATAATCATAGTGTTTTTAGGACGTTAAACCCCGCACATCAATCACATCAATCAACCAAGTTGGCCTTTTCAATTGACAGCGAAGCTATATTATACTGCATTTCTCATGGCGATCGGTGCCTCGCGCTGTGTGACCTAATAAACACTCAAGGTGGATAATTTTTCAGAATGAGTACGAAGTGTTTATTGAGACACTTTTTTTAATTTCTGATTAGGTACTCCTCATTTACAGCTTACGGCTTAAGAGGTCAATGCCCCTTCTAAGTAGGCACATTTGCCCAGGTTCACGCGATTCATCCGTGTGGGGCAATCTATTCTTAGCTAGGTTTGGCAACTCGCTTTAATGCCTGATTGATCGTGAGCTTGTCTGCCGTCCCTGTAGGTGAGTTTATGATTTTAACCCGACGACATGATAGAGCTCATTTCGCAGGAAGTCCGGCACCAGTGTCGGGGTCGGCAGCATTGATTGTGAGGGAAAAATTGTCATCTCATACGCGACCGAAAAAAAGTCACAAAGATTGAAATAAAATACGCAAAAAAATTTTTGAAGAACTTAGAGAGCATCGGACCTACGCATTTGCGGGGCAAGCAGGTGTTCTACAGCAAAGACGCACGTTTGCTTGGAAGTGCAGTGACTACAGGTTATCCTGCTTACGTTCAATGCACCCTGCCCATGTGCGTTTCTTCTTGATTTCATATATAACATGCTAAACCCAGGTTTTATCTCAGATCCACTCTGCTTTCTTACGTTTACACCTATTATTTTTATTTCCATCGCTCCCTGCGTCGTCCTCAATATGCCCTGAACCCTTTTTGTAAGCTTCTAGGTTTCTCTTTCATAGGTAAGTACTGGCAAGAAGCAGCTCGTATATACCTGGCTCTTGAGGGTTAGTGGCAGATGACCATCCGTGATTTGAGAATTCTTGCTTAATGCTATTCATCACGTACTCATTTTTTTTCTACTTATTTCACTCTCATGGTTCAGCTTTGTGATTACTACCGGTCCTACGTAGACATATTCCTTTCCACTTTCCAGCGCCTCTGCACCTATCGGAAAGGGCTGTTTTTTGCGACTGTTGCGCGTTACTTTCGTTTTTTGCATATTACTTTTAAGATTTGCTTTTCTGCTTTCCATGCCCACCTTTGTAATCATGAGCTACAATTTCTACCTTGAGTTAATCATCAAGACAATGGCATCAGCGAGTTGCAAGTTACTAAGATATTCTTTGTTAACTCTTATCCCTGACTCTTCCCAATCTAGGGTCAAGAAAACCTCCTAAAACACGCGGCAAGTAGCACTGAAGAGATTTTGTCTTCCTGCCTTACACCCTTATTTATTTGAATTCTGCTGCTTTTTTATGAAAACCTATAGCGGCTGTGGGTCCACTGTAGATTTCTTGCAGTATGTTCATGTTGGGTTCTTCGATGCCCCGATTGCGTAGTGCCTGCATTGCTGTTGATGTCTCGACTGAGTCAAGCGCCTTCTCGTGATCTATGGAGGCTACGTATAGGGGTTGGTTTTGAAAACAGTTATCTTATCAGCCTTGAAATTATCAAGTCCTTCACGTCATCTTCTATAAGTATTAGGATGACGCTGGCGTTCTTCCAAGATTCTGGCACCCTTTCATTAAAAAGGCACTTCGTATATAAGGTGGCCAGTTTTTCTAACACAATTTCTTTGTCATACTTCAGGAGGTCGGTTGTTGCCTCAACCTCACCAGCGGCATTGCATCTTTGCAATCATTCCAGTTTTTTCTTTCTTGCTTCCCCTGTCGTTACTGGTAGAATGTCGAAATTTTCGGAATATTATTGTTTCTCATAATATTATCCATGGTTGTTTTGCCTTCTGTACAGCTCTCTCTGAGTAGAATTCCTCTGCCACCTCGACTATCCTATCCATATTCGTAATGGCGTTACCTTCCTTGTTTCTTAATGCATATGTGTAATTATTGCCTATGCACAAGTTGGCCTTCACAAATTTTAGGCGTTTGTCACTTTTTACGGCGCCTGCTCGATTGTCTCCGTGTTATACCTTAAGATGTCGGCTACCTTGCGCCTATTTATTAACTTTGATAGCTCCACTAGCTCAATATTGTTGGTTGCATTCGAAGATCGTATGGTTTGTCTCAAGTTCCGCAAATTCATTTGCTTCACTAGGTGCATTTCCCGCTCATAATAAATGAGCACTGACGTCCGATTTACTCATTTAAACATTTCTTCATGAATGAGTAGCAATCGATCCCCCAGTAGTGATTTGCGACTTAAAACAAAACTAAGGGGCAGATATCTATCACATCTATTTAGTTATATCACTGCTATTTTACACGATTCAAAACATCTGGTAATTCTCGATCTTTAGCGCTGAGAGCGCTACCAGTGGCGCCACATGGTGGTCACCTCCAGACCACGCCACAGCTGACCACTTCAGCACAAAAAAGGCTGACGTTAGGCCATGCTGCTCCGTAAACGTTTCATCTGCTAGGCACACACTATCAGTCATGCCTTGCCGGCTGCATTACCGCCGTAGCCGTAAAAAATGTCGAACATGGTCGAATACAGCAGTCTGCATCTTGGAACTGCCATGATTTGCGAATTCGTGAATACTTCTTCTTTGATGGACAATTTTCAGAACAGCAATTACAAAATGAATGCCGTTCAAAGCAGCAATGATCGAGGTGCCCAAGGCTGCATGTAGCGGCCACGCGCCTTCGCGCGTCAAATTTGCTGTATTATGGAGCATTGGCGTGCGCAGCACGCACTTATACACAAAGGAGTCAACAGAATAAGGGTATAGAGGAAATGCAACAGCGGAGAATGAAAATACGTTCTCTGTTGCCAGGCACTTCGTGCTTCCAGCTGGCCCCGCCTATCCGGCCTCTCAAGGTGGCGGCGGCGGTAACCTGGGATTACGCCGACTACACATGAACTAAAAAGTCTCCACACGAAAAAAAGTCTACACATGAACTAAAACTCTCTAATAACGATACCAACATATTACTGGTCAGCAATTATATCTATCTATAAGCTACTCCGCTTCGATGGCTTGTGATCGTTCTGGCGTGTAACACAAGCGTAGTGAGAAAACACTCTTATTCCGCTGTTTCCGTGCTTCGAACCAGGTGACTGCAACTCACAACGGCTCTCCGACTTAGAAGCGTGGTAGCCTGGGCTAGTTCGAATGACATGACGATACTGTCGTCGTTCTGTTCTCGCGCTATAACTATTGTCGTTCTGTGAGCGCACGTTGGATCTTACGCTTTTCGTTTGCCGATCATTTATTGGTGGTTTCTATCCTGCTAATGTTACGAAATCATTCACAGTGGTGCGATGAAAATCAGACACAACGAGTGAGTGCGTTTTCAGGCTTTCAAACCAGCATAACACTGGGATCGTAGACGTCATCGCGACTAGCGAATGGTCACTCAAAGTGATATGCTCGAAATGTATCACACCGAACAGGTAGCGCTAGTGTCGATATCACTGGGGCACGCAATTTTTCATTAAGCTCTCGTACCCTGTTTGCAGTCGAAGGAACTGTGGGACGCTTGATTGATTGTTATGTGGGGTTTAACGTCCCAAAACCACCATATGATTATGAGAGACACCTTTGTAGAGGGCTCTTGAAGTTAGGACAACCTGGGGTACTTTAACGGGAAGCCAAATGTAAACACAGGGGCCTACAACATTTCCGCCTCTAACGGAAATGCAGCTACCGCAGCCGGGATTGGATGTCGCGACCTGCGGGTCAGCAGCCGAATACCTTAGCCACTAGTCAACCGCAGCGGGGCTGGTGAACGCGCAAGCTTCGCTTTTAAAAGTTGAACGCGATAGCGAAATCCGGCCCCTAGTGCGCCCTTTAATCGTGAAGTGCACACACACACACACACACACACACACACACACACACACACACACGCACAGACACATACACACATACACAAACACACACACACAACGCGCGCGACCGCAACGTATCTATAATAATGGTGCATGTTTTCCGCCTTATTAACAGCACTTTTATAACTTCAAAAAAGTATTGTACAATGTGGTCACATGGTGCTGCATAAGAAACTGCGCGTAGGCGTGACTCATTGCTCATTGATGAGCAAGACTGTGCAGTGTGGCCACTTCCATCTGCTAGAACGGCGCTCTGCTGCAGTCGAAACACGTTTTTCACAATGCCCCACAGTTGGCACACGTACACACACACACACACACACACACACACACACACACACACACACACACACACACACACACACACCGCGCGCACGCGCGTGCCCACGAATGGCGCATACAGGTTTTGATCTAAAGTAAGAGTCACATGGCCTCCTCAATACACGCCGCGTGCTTGTCATCTAGGAGGCCATAAAGAGTCTCGCAATGCCTCACAGATGGCAGCACATTATCAAGCATTTGCGGTTTGCTTCATCAACGCCTCTGGAAAATCATGATATGTTCGCTAGATTTACATTTGACCGCTTTTAGAGCTGCTTAAAAGTTCCTGCGTGTTTTTAGCGGCGATGGCTGCACTATGCCAGCCTTTTTCGACGTAGTTTAATAGCCTGCCAAAGGCGCCTACTAATCACCTCTCGTCGTGACATCTGTCGAACAAAATGCGTAAAGGATACTCTTTCCAGAACATGGCATTTATATACTGTTTTTTCTCGAAGCATCTGTAAGTAACAACGTGGCCCTATGGTAAGACACCTGCTTTCCACGCAAAGTGCCCTTTTTTGATCCTCAATCGGACCAAAAAGTTTGTTTTTTTATTTTATTTGTTTTCTTCTTTATTTTTCGCTACCAATCAACGGTGGCAAAGCCGAAGGCAGAATTTCTGCGACACGAGCTCTTAACACTAACGCGTTATTAAAAAAACTTCCATGCGTTGGCCACCCTTCGAATTTGGCCAAGAGGACCCACGCACACCGAATAATCGAATGAAGGCTACATCTAGAGATTTAAATTTGATCTCACTGCTTCTTCAAGAAAGACGGGGACATTTATAGTGCGCGTGTAAATATCGCGTCAGGCTTCGAGGATTCCAGCTGCAATAACATCAGACGCATATCAAAGCGCTTATTCTACGCCTTAAAGGCAGGTCCGTTCTTCCTTTCGACAGTCCAGGTAATCTTATCTTTCCATTACTGTTTTCTGATACAATGATCGGCATTTTTACCTTGTCCTAATAATTCCACCTGTCATTCTTTCAAAGAACACACGCACGAACATATCATCCCACAGAGTAAAAAAGTGGATAGTGATGTCTGCAGCTGCGCATCACTCAGCCGCCGCCAGCAGCCACGAGGCCATGCTGCCAGTCAGGATCGGTACGTTCTGCGAGACTTTCAGGCATGAAACATTTGTAAACTTGTTGAAATGCGTGCCTAAAAACTCACTACTAGCAACTTTCGTGAAATATTTTACGTTTTCAGCATTGTTTTTCACTGGTATGTTCAGCTATAAAAGCAGCATTTCATTAATTAAAGACAAGCTTGGATGTAAATCCCCTCCTCAACATCGCCTAATCATTGAATTGGAACTTATTTCCTAATTTAGTCTGATATCACAAGAATGAATAAAAACTTGCATACTCCGCTCCCTCCCCTAAACGTTGTGATCATGAGTTCATGAGTGATCAGGATCTCAACGTTCCTTTTTTCTTTCTCATACCTTTATGCACTATAACAGACTTCCAATGAGTATATATAATATAAAATATTATCCCACTACCAATCGCCTCTACATTCTAATCTCCCCCTGAGATACTATTTACGCGTGTTCTTGTTTTTGTTAATAGGTTTTTTGCTTATTGTTTTTTTGACAAAATTCTGCATGCAATCAAGATGATTCCTTCGTTCGTATGGGTTGCCAGTTTTCTGTGCAGTGATATTGATTTGAACTGAGCACATACTTTTCTGTTTGTACGTTAACTTGCACATATTTTGTAATTGTATCTATTATTTCCTGAATCGCCCCTCGGCATTTATGCCGTCGTGGTGCTGCAGGTACTTGTTAAAATGAGTAAAGGCAGAGTCCGTCGAAAGCACAAGCCATATTGATGTGCTACGTGACGACCTAGGGAAAAAAACATTTTCTGCACTCGCCGTCCATTTATGATAACTGGTCTGGAACAACGCCAGGTATAAATGCACATGTAAGAACGCCATAATGTGGAAGCGAGGATGACTACCACTTTAGGTCAGTTTGTAGAGCATTAGAGACATTATTCGAAGGTTGCAGGATTGGTCAGGCGGACACACGTTTTCACACACGTTTCTTTATTCACGTTTGCATCATTATTTTTACAAAACAACAACCCAGAGAGCTTTCCTGGCTCTTTCGTCTGTTACTTCTAGTTATTGTAGTGCTTTACGAAAAGGCGACCCATTACAAAAGTTCCCAACTTTCGAAGGCTCATAATTGAGATAGACGAAACGCAGACCGCTGTTTACGCCGTACAACACAATTACACATTCACTCATTAACTTAAAGTCATGGTCACGTCAGTGTAGTGCACTCGAGCAGCTGGTTTTCACTCTGCGGGGCGAAACTTTGAGGCAGTATTGGTCTCTGATGTGCTCAGCTAGACAACTAGCTCACGCATGCTCATGTTACAGCACTTCAGAGCCTTAAACTTTCCTGAAGTTTTGACCAGCAGAGCAAAAAGCGCCCTCTCGTGCGCTCTACACAGGCGTGGCGGCGGCTGTACAGAAGTGGTGAATAAGGTTCCCTCTTTTCTGGTATCTTCTCTTTGTCTGCGCCCAATTGAGCTCATAATAGTGGGCCTGGTTGATTTCCACTGCCTATGAGCTCCACCATTAGCAACCAGGTGTTCAGGCACATGTGCACTGCGTTAGCAGTACGCAGACACTTTTTGAGATTTCAAAATGACCAACAGGACATACACACTCAGTTTTTTCCTCTCTGCGCTGCGAAGTTACGCCTGGCAGGCTGTTCAGAACGTGATGGTAATAGGGCTCCATTCAGCGATCAAATAAATCATCGATGTGAAGCTCAACTGCGGTTTAAGGGCTTTAGCCATATGCACGGCTTGAATTACGCAAGGAGATGGGCAAAAAAGCCTGAAGAACGCAACGCAACGTTGTCTTTTCCATTCGGCTTTGATGAACTGCATCCAATTTTGAAGCATCTGTGTATTAGGAACATTAGGATTTTTTATTAATCCAAGCTGTCGTGGCGGCTCTACCAATATCACGAAGTGTGTTGGTGCAGGTTGCATAGACAAGCGACACCGTATACTTACCATGTGAATGAAAGAACTGGAAGCTAAAGGACTTTTTCTTCTTTGCTAGACGCAATAACAATAGAAACCAACGGGTAATGATGCTGCAGAAAGTATAAGGGGTGTTAGTGAAAGCAATTGTTATGTAAATGTGCGCAAGTTAAAGTGGCACAAAAGATAACTCGCCGCTGGCAGGATCCAAATCTGTGATCTTTAAATAACACGTCCGGTCTCTGTAGGTGGCAAGTTATCTTTTATTCCGATTTTCATTTTTTAAATCAGCATCATAGTTTTTACTACTAATAACATCTCCTATACTTTCAATGACGACGACGTCAGTAACTTGTCATTATTACTTACCTTATGTAAGACACGTGTACTTTTCTTAGACTTAGAAACTTCATCACGACTGCCTGCTCTGTTGTTGTTGCCTCCTTAGTTCCGCTTGTCTTCGTTCTTGTTCTCGCCGTAATCGTTCTGCTTCTTGTCGGTGTAGTTGCTGTAGTCGCTCTTGCGCCCGCCTTTGAGCTTCGGCTTGCATTCTTTGTTGCTGTGCTTGGTTGTTCGACCACATTGGCTGAGGCATAGGGTTGGCTAGTGCCGACGATTGCATTTCATAATCACTTAAGAACAAAAAATAGGCCACAAAAAGGGTGGCACAAACCAGGCAGTTAGTCTTTTTCATGTGCGTTAAAATGCGATGTCATGCGAGATCCTCCTTTTATTGAACACCCTTCATTTTTTTATTGATATGGAGAATGAAGGAGCAGTGATTAGGGCATCTTTTTATTTTTTTGACAATATTGTAATTTCCGATGCTGACATTTCCATGTTTGGCCTCCAGAAGAATGCACTTTGTTAAGTTTATTTTCAACGTAAGCGTCCGTTTGTCACGCCCGCTTTGTCCCAAAAGGAACTATTGTATGCTGTGCAATTTAGGCTAGGCGAATTAATCTACATACAACGGTAGAAGCTGGCCTAAGCCTCATATTTATAGCACGTTTTATAAAATTTCCATTCTAAAGCATGAGACGAATGTTACTTCTTGATATACAAAACACTAATTAGCCTATTACCCTACCTTCAAATACTATCACCAGCTGTCTAAAGTAAAGTTCTTAATCTTTGTTAATTATTTGTTATTCTATGTATCTCCTCATCCTTACCTTCTATGCACAATAAGATGTCAGCACTCGTTTGCAGTGTTGTACAGAGTAAAACACCTGTCTCTGCATGTGTCTTAACTCTCATACACACGACATATTTAATTATGGCTGCAGGTGGCCAAGTCATTGTCAGGGTTTCAATGGCGTTGTAACGCAATATTGTTTTGTCAGTCAGGTATTATGAATGTGTAGCTTTTTATCTCTCAGCCTCACGCGTAGGTAGAAAAAAAAGTAACAATATCCACCCATATTTGCAATGGAGCACTGAGGCTACATGGTCGGAGAGTAATGTCAAAAAACAGAATGGCAGAAATTTTTACCATAAAATACAAAAAAGTTGCTCTGTTACGGAAAATTTTATAATTAGAAATCTAGATAATGTTTCTTTATTCAGTAATCCTTAGTGAAAAATAAGTAGAAAATTTCTTGCAAGTCACTTGTCCATAAGTAGGAAAGAAATAATGATGATAAAGTGTATGTATTCTTGGTTTAGAGTTCTGTTTACAAGATGCACGTTCGTTTAAAACAAAATTATGCGGTAATATATTTTAGAACAAATTCACAGTTACATTCTCTGACAAATAATGCTATATTTAATGGTACTAGCTTGATCAACGAAAAAAGATTCCTCATTTTAGGAGATCCGAAAATGCGTTTGAAGTACACGGAAATGTTAAGGCAACGCACTCGTAGCGCTTTGAACTCGTAGCGCTTTCAGTGCCGAAGCTCTTGTCGCTGGAGGAGAGTTCCTCAATGTGGCGTGTCCACTGGTTCTCGAGGTGAGCCCGAGAGCTTTTGGCCTGCTTTCTTTCTCATCACCGGGAGCTCATTGAGTGCACATCTCATCACACCTTCTCAACATGAACACTGTTGAAGTGGAGGCAGCGGCGTGGAGAGCTCGCAACGCGGCTGCAGTGAGTGCTCACCCTCGAGACTTCACAGTGAGAGTTCGCGATACCGAAGTAAGACGCCAGCGCCGGCAGCACTCGCAAGCTACCAGCAGTATCGATACTGATGCGGTGGCAGCAGCGACGGCTCGCGCAGCTGAAGCAAAGTGGGAATTCAAACACGGTTCACTCAAACCCGTCCGAGACTTCAACATGGACAGTATAGCGGTTGACGACTGCTGGCTAGTCTTGCACATGATGCCACATTATTTGTCTCTGGTTCAGCTCACACGACCACAAGCGTCCCCCAACCTTCAGAGGGGCCTGTACCAACATTACCCTCTCGAACTTTCAACTACAAGCTCTTATCTAAGGTCCTCGTGACATGTGCTCTACCATCAACGAAATTGTAACCTTCAAAGTAAAGCGCATCCTATTGAATAATGCAATCCTTCTATAAGAAGTATTCATATAACATCATCCGCAAGGGGCTGCAGTGCTCAGCGTGCCAGACGCCATCCGAGGGGTCTTGCCATCATTGCACTACAACAAAAAAGCCTGCTTTTCGTGACGTTTAGACATTTTATTCAAGAATAAAACGCAGTACGGTGTTCACAAGATTCTTCTATTTGCATGCGGATGATTGTTTGCTCACGTAGGCTGAAAGAGCCTGAAAAGCCGGGCTACGAGGAAAAAGTGTGTCTGTGCGGCGAGGTTGACCACCTCAACTCGAACGAAGCGAAGGTGAAGTGTGACGTCAATTTTCGGTCACGTATAGATTTCACCGGCATGAAGAATTACCTCATCCTAACAACAAGCTTTTTAACATCAGAATAGCTTAAGTATTGCGAAACCGTCACGTGTGGCGCAATGGAACGTTGACATCAAGCATTTCTTAGCAAACTTCGAGAACATTGAGCGTATCTATCTATCTATCTATCTATCTATCTATCTATCTATCTATCTATCTATCTATCTCTCTCTATCTATCTCTCTATCTATCTATCTATCTATCCATCTATCTATTTATCTATCTATCTATCTATCTATGCGCTTACTTCTGGAAACTCTCGTGGCCACCCGCTTAACTTGGCGTTAACCAAAATTAGCATAGCAGGGTAAGATGGTTTGACGAATAAGACGTGCTGGTCAAGACATGAATACTGTCACAAACCCGTCGCGTGCGTCGCTATACACTTCCCATCAAACAGTGGCACATACCCTGAGCGGGTATGTGCTGATGGTATGTGGGTAATGGCCACAGAATATGAACACTTAGTATCTACCCTGGAAACGAGAGCAGTAAGAACAGAGAAAGACATGTCACACTCTATCGCCTGCCACTGCGACGATGGCAGGCATACCGCGGGAGCCATAAAACGGTGTTTAGGTGGCTCAACGGTTTCCTTCTCTAGGCCCCCCCCCCCCCCGTGGAGTGGGTAGGGCAGTCTCATAGAAGGCCGTTTCTCAAACGCAGCAAGATTTGACATTCTATAATTGCGGAATATAAAGGATGTCCGTTGTCTGCATCCAATTTAAGATAATATTTAAAAGACATGTAACATCTCTGTAGGTGGAGTGACCATTCGTTCGATTCCATGAACAGGCTTTCTACGGGACTAGTGCGAAAAACACCTGTAGGGAGATCGATGCCTAGATGATGAACAGGGTCAAGAATGTTAATGCCAGTAGGTGTCGTAAACTGATACGCTAATGATTCATAGGCTGAGTGAATACGTATGAGGCTTGTAGACAGATTGATCAAGCACTTCTTGTCACTTCCACATGTGTGTTAAGAAACTTTTAAAACAATTCATGGCTTTTATGGACTTGTTTTATAGATACTTGATGTGTGGTATGAAGATTAGCTTGGCGTTCCAGAGTAGGCCTAAGAGTTTTGGTTCAGTACTAACAGAAAAACGTTGCCCATGCATTTGAATATCGAGTTCGGAATGAATTTCTCTCTTCCTAGAGAACAAAACAAACTTGCTTTACTGTGCATTCAGTCAAAACCCGTTTTGTTCTGCCCAATTGGAGACATTGTTCAAACCAAGCTGAACCTGCCGCTCACACATGGCCAGATTACAAGACTCAAAACCAAGCTGGACGTCATCGACATATGAGCAATAAAACGTACTGCGAGGGATGAACCACCGCAAACAATTCGTTTTGATAATAAAAACTTGGGAGCTAAGTACACCACCTTGCGGCACACCTCGTTCTTGGACAAATGTTTTGGAAAAAACGCTGCCTACTCGGACACAAATGCCCAATTTGACAAGTAACTTTCAATATAGTTAAACATTCTGCCACGCACGCCGAGGTGCAACAGGTTTTTTTCAATATTCCAAGCCGTCATGTTGTATCGTAAGCCTTTTCCAAATCAAGGAACACCGAGAGAATGTATTGTTTGTGGACGAAAGCGTCTCTGATCTGTGGCTCAATACGAACAAGGTGGTCGGTAGTGGATCTACCCTCTCGAAACTCGCACTGAAATGGGTCTAGCGAATTGTTCGTTTCAAGTAAATGTACAAGTCAGCCGTTTATCAGTTTTTTGAAAAGGGTGCACAAGCAGCTTGTAAGTGCAATACACCTGTAACCCGAAACTGAAGAAGGGTCTTTGGCCTCTTTCAAAATGGGAATAATAATAGCCTTTTTTCAGAATGTATGCATAGCGCCAGAAAACCAGATAGCATTTTTCAAGCAAAGTAACGTTTTTGGTGTTCTCATTGGTATGTTTTTCTAACATATCGTACACCGATCGAACGGAACCTGGGACGGAATTACTGCAGGAGTTTAGTGATGTTCCGAGCTCAGCTAAGCTGAAAGCTTGGTTGTATGATTCGTGTTTTCTACATTTGTGTTCTAGTTTCTGCTTCTCAATTCCTTGTTTTTTTTTATTTTGGGAAAGCGTCAGTATAGTTTTACGAGCTGGACACCCAAATGAAAGGTGCGCCGAGGAAGTTCTTCTCATCTTCCATGCTGCCACCGTGTGTGTTTACAAATTGGAGTTAGTGTACTTGTCCTCCTGCAACCCTACTTACCAAGTTTCAGACTTTAGCCTCCTGTGTATACGAGTTTATCCCTGTTGAAAATTTGTGCCAATTTTCTTTTCTCGCCTGCTGACGCATTACTCTGCATTGAACTCCTAATTTCTTAAAGCTGCCAAGGTTTTTCACTGTCGGTGAGTTCCGCAGCAACCCCCGTGCCCTGTTGTGCTTCTTTTGCGCATTTTGTCGTTCAATGTTTCACTATGCCACGCGTCGCTTGCCGGGCAGTCCAGATGTTCGGGGATGCACGTGTCTGCTGCGTCAGTAAGAAAAGCTGTGAAGTACTGGACAGCTTCATCTATGCCTAAACCACATCTGTCACTCCAACCTAATAGAGTAATGTTATGAAACTGTTACCAGTCGGCTTTGTTACTCAGCCATTTGGGAACATGTGGAGCATATTCATATGATGTTGCTAAACTCAAACCTAACAAAAATGCTCACTTCCACATGGATTATTTATGACTTTAAATTTCAGTAAGGGTACAAGTGAAAGAGATATGATACTGATGTCTATAGACGAGTATGTTTTGGGTGCGATGTTATAGTACGTTGGTTCCTTTTTATTCAACAGACAAGCACCAGAAGAGAAGAAAAACTGTTGAGACATTGAGACAACCTCGTGCTTCACCGCGACAATCACCCCACAGCCCGCTATGTGCGTTCAGGTCCCCAAGGGCCAGATAAAGTTCAGGCAGTTGTTCTAATAAAGACTGGAATTCACGTTTTACAAGACGGTGGTGTGGACGTCTGTACATAGAGCATACGTTGACGAGTTTGTTTAGAAGAACTGTTCGGACAGCCGCCGCCCCGGGGGAAGTTTGAAGGGGTAATCGCATAGAGGCTATTTCTCGGCTGACTTTAACAGCTGCACCACAGGGTGATGGCATGATATCATCTATATTGTTTAGAAAAATTACGTAGTTACCTAAAAAGTTGGTGTGCGTGCATTTTAAGTGTGTCTCTTGCACACAGCACTCTAGGATTGTGTTCATGGAGGAGTTCTTGTAAGTCATCGAAGTTTCGAAGAAGGCCTCGGATGTTTCACTGTAATATTTCTGTCTGCATATTAAAAAGAGATGCAGCTGGGTGTACAGAGAGTATCCTGTGTTGGAGTGAATTTGTTAATTAACGCGGCAGGAAAGTCGTCCAGCCCCGTTATTGGCTTTTTATTTTTATTGGCACGCTCCAAGGAGCCGCGCCGCACTTTTGGTACCTAGGATACCGTTGTATCCATTGCCTCCTCAGAGGCACTGGGTGCCCGCACATGCGAGCTGGTGGTTCAGATTTTAGGCCTCGCATAGTGTGGGGAGGCTTTGAGACCAGAGGACCTTGGAGTCTCAGGTCTCGATTCGCTAGGAGACGGGGTAGACTGATCTACTGCCACCATGGGAGCAGGCACCACAGCCGACAGCTCGCTCTGCGCTGGCTGAAGGAGTGGCGAGGGCTGGTGCGGCGTCGCCCCCTCACGCGCCGCATCAGCGTATGGGGGCCATGTAATGGCCACACACTTCTTCTTGCTTCTTTGAATGTGATGTTTTCTTTATTATTGAATGTGATGATCTCCTTTTCTTTTTTGCAAAGTGAACAAGACCGGGAGTACGTAGAATGGTTTCCACCACAGTTCACACAGTGTGACGGTTCTTTGCAGTTGTCAGAATCGTGGCCTGACACTCCACATTGTGCTTTGTGAGCGGTGGCTATACCTCTCGCATTTAAAACAACGACGTGGCTTAGGTACCTATGGCCTGACTGAAGTCTTGTGTACCCAGTTTGAATAGCTTCTGGCAGATTACTGGAAGCGAACGTGACTATTTGGTGCTTTGTTGGTGTTGCCCCACAACACCAACAGTTGGCTGCTGACCCGCAGGTCGCGCGTTCGATTCCCGGCTGCGGCGGCTGCATTTCCGATGGAGGCGGAAATGTTGTAGGCCCGTGTGCTCAGATTTGGGCGCACGTTAAAGAACCCCAGGTGGTCGAAATTTCCGGAGCCCTCCACTACGGCGTCTCTCATAATCATATGGTGGTTTTGGGACGTTAAACCCCACAAATCAATCAATGCTTTGTTGGTGTTTGCTTGTTGTCTTTTTTGTTGATAATTCCTTGTACATCAGTCACATTCTGACTTTTCCACCCCTCCAGAAGTTCCACCTCAGTCAGGCTAAGCAAATCAGCGTCAGATACTACTCCACGAGTTGTGTTTTTTGATCTGTGTGGCGTTACAGTGATCAGAGTGTACCCTAAACTTGAAAGATTGTGTAGCTTCTCAAACTGTTCTTTATCTCGAACTTCGAGAAAGAGGCCTCCGTTAAACCATTTTGGTAACTTTGGACCCAGCCCCCAGAGTTTCTGTAAGACACCTGGCTACTAAAAAGGGGAATACAGTGCTGGCTTGCTTGCCACTTTTCTCAGTATGTATCACATGAAAATAGGGGAAGTTTTAATTTGATTGGTTGAAAAAACCAGTCTTTGGTGCGTACGCGCTGTAAGGCGGTATGATCACTTAGAGAGAAGAAATTCTATGCATGCCTATTCAATTTTCTGCAAAATGGTTATTGACCATTAACCACAGAGCCTAACGAGGGGATACTGCAAATTTATGGATGCTGAAACCTGTAGACGTAGCCGTGCAACGCTACCATAACCCAATGCGCCTAGACGGAGGTAGGCTATTTGCACAGGGTTAACCCTAGCCGCCAGGAAGTTTGAAAAGAAACGGAAGAGATAAGAAGACGGGACAGGTAAAAAGTGAGAGATGAACACGATGATGTAGAGAGAGAGAGAAAGGAAAAAGGCAACTGCTGATTGTCCCTAGGTGGGTCAGCCCAGGGGTGCTGTCTACGTGAAGCCGGGGCCAAAGGGGCGTGTTGCCTCTGCCGGGGGGCCCTAAAGTTCAAATCACCCTGCATATGCTCAACCCTAAGGATCCCCTTTTCCTCCGACACGGCTCAGCCACGCACGGCTAGGCGTAGGAGGAGATCGAACCCCGCCCCCCCCCCCCCGTTACCTCGGGTCTATGGTGTCACTACACACCAAACGCCAGCTTCAACAGGCGTCCCTGCGGGGATTCTTCTGAGAAAGAAGCGCGGTATCCGCTAGACGCTTGCATGAAATTCTGGGTGAATTGTTCATACAGTGGCTGACGACAATGAGGAATTATGGTCGAAGTGGGTACGCGCCACGGTTAATAGTGGAAAAAGAACAAGCCTTTTTAATGGATTGGGCTTTCGACGGCCCACCAGTTACGCTATGCGATTTGTGCGACTACCGGCTCTTCCTTAGCTGTTTTAAAACCCTTTATAAGTCGTAATAGCGCGATTGTTTCCCGACATGGAGCCTACCTAAGAAGTTTGCCAACAAGTCACAAGCACTAGCATAGCTCGTTCATCGCCGGCATTCGCACGGATCAGACTCAAGGAGCCTTGGTTCTCGCGGAGCAGCAAATGCAATTCCTGGTGGCCGCGGAAACAGGATTATAGACGAAATTGACTAGGATTTTGAGATGGTCTTGCCAAATCTTCCAACCGGACGTGTTGTTTTGAACACAGTGTTTTTGCACGGTGATATTCGAGTGGGGCTTTTCAAGGTAGAAGAATTTCGGGATGCCCTGGACAAGGAACGACTGTTTCCCTACGTAAAAGCATTGGGAGCCTACCAGAGCAACCTTGTGTGGGCCATCACCTTTAACAGACAGGAGGCAATGAAGAGGTTGACTGAACTGTAAGAACTCTAAATGTAGGGACGCCGCTGCCTGTTATCGACCCTCTAGAGCAGCAGGTGAGGCTGCGACTTCACTGGCTTTTACATGGTGTTGCTGGCGAAGATGTCCGCACGACGTTTCCAGCGTTCGGAGAAGTTACAGAAGTGACCCGGGAAAGCTGGCGAGTACCAATAAGTGAGTATTAGACGACCCGCACTGTGTTCATTAAGCTGAAAAGCATATGAAGGTTGAGAACATGCCTCATCAGATACAAGCCGCTGGTGAATTAGCCCTAGTGGTAGCCCCTGGTTGGCCAATGCAATGCCTGCGTTGCATCAGAACAATACATTTGCGTCGCGAGTGTAATGTGCCACGGTGCCGACGCTGCCGGCGTTTCGGGCACGGGGAAGCGGAATGCGTTCGTTTGTACGCCTCAGTGACCGCATCAACGGAGGTCGAGGATGTGAGGGAACACATTATGAAAGTCGAACCAAATTTGAACTGCGAATCTGCATCAATAGTAGACGAATCTACACCGGCTCCTGTGGACACACTGCCAGGTTCTACAGCTTTATCGACCGAGGCAGCTGACAATGTACTGACAGACGCAAGCTGTGAAATCACCGGAGCGTCTGCCCCTGCGTTAGAAGAACGCCAAGTGGTCGATAGCGCCTTTGGAACGTCGGTTTTGAGATGAAGATGGATGGAGACACCCGCAACGCCAGCTGCGTCTCTGCGTCTAGCGGTGTCGTTCCGCCCGTCAAAAAACCATTGAAAAAACCTGCTAATACGGGAGACAAGAGCAGCGCAAAAAACGTGGAAGAACCACTGGCAAAGACGCTGAGTGGCAGGCTGAGCAAGGGCTGGTGGCTGCACGAACAAGAAAGCTGTGAACAAACCGAATACACTGTGCTGTGAAGCCGGACGTCAGCTGGTCTCGGAGGCGTCTAGTGTAGCGATAGAAGTTTAAGGGAAGCGTCATGCTCAGAGCCTAACTCCTCCACATGGATAAAATGGCGCCTTAAGGATCATTTAGCTTCGCCACCCTAAATGTTAGAGGCTTAGCTTCAAAAAAGAAGCAAGACCAAGGGTATCGATTGCTGTTGGAAGAAAATCTGGATGTATCTTGCAGTGCAGGAGATGAAAGTTGAAGCAGAGAAGGAGACTGGCAGCATGGTGCTTAAGTTTACATCACGTATTTTGCGACTGTGAGCCATGCCAGGGTCACATCTGGAAGATGTGTTCTTTTTGTTAGAGAACTTCCTGGATTAGTCATACAAAATGTCTTTTTGGTGCTCACCAGGCCGAGTAGTATGGTGTGATATTGTTTATTGTGACACTGAATGGCGCATTATGTGTGTTTACGCCCATCTATTGGCTAGGGAAGAGCGAGAAGTTCTTCCGATTCACAACGACATATGGGTACTGGTAGGAAACTCTTAATGGTGGGGAATTTCAACTGTCTCCTGAACGAAAGTGATATATCAAGCAGTGGCAACGTTCAAGACAAAATCAGTGACGTCCTGGCACAGGTGATTATTGAATACGAATAATAGATGTAGCAGAGGGTCTGTACAGCTCCCGAGCTGTGAAATATACTCACTTTCAAGGCACAAGTTTGTGGACGATTGGATCGACTTTACCTTACTGCGAATGCGATAGCCCAGTGTAACAATTATAACGTTGTCCCTGTCACCTGTTCTGATCACTGTCTTGTAAAATGCAATATCGGGTCAAAAAAAGGGAACGCTTTTTCTTGGAAACAGTGGAAAATGAACTATAACCGCTTAAGTGATGAGTCATTTGGCACAACGGCTATAAAAGAAATAATAATATTTACAAGGAACATATTGACATAATAGGAGAAGAATGGGCGCTATTAAAGCAGCGAATTGAATTGAAAAGAATAGAGAGACCTAGCGTTTTATCTCTTGAATGTGAACAGAAGCAGAAAGACCTTAGACGGACACTTTAGAGGCTAACAGCTCTTGAATGTGAAAAACCTGGAGTATATGCTGATGATCTACGAAGTGTCAAGCAGAAGATAGAAATATATGTGGCGGAACGCTATCGCGGAGCACTAGTGTGAACCAGAGCAACATTCAAGTCAGGAAAGTCACTTTCAAAGAAAGTGGATAATCGCCCGACTTATCGCTTGGATTAGAGAAGAGTCATGCCAGAGGAAATCATACAGACGTCATTGAGGTCAACGGTATCGAAGTTTGAGATAATGAGAGTGTAGGACGAGCATTTCACAAACTCTACGAAGCACTCTTCACTGCCACGCCCACTGAGGCAGAGGCATTTAAAAAAGAGTTCCTTAGGAGAATGCCAATGTTGCCAGATGACACAAAATCAGCTTTAGAGCTATCTATAACGCCAATGGAAGTAAAAAAGTCTATAGATACGACGAATCCTGACAAATCTCCTGGGACGGAGGTCTTTGTGCTTTGTTTCATAAGGAGTATAAAAATGAATTATTCCAAGTACTCACAGAAGTCTGCAACCAGGCTTATAAACTTGATAGCCTCCCTAGGTCCTTTAGTGAAGTGCATACAGTTTTGACACCAATGACAGAACACTCAGAGAAGTTAAAATTTGTTTATCCGTATGGACCTACATCACTAACTAATTGTGATTGAAAAAGTTTAATGAAAGTACTAGCACGGTGACTTGAAGGGGTAATCAAAGCATTGGTAGGGCCCCACCAAACATGAGGGATTATGGGACCCTCTATTGTGAGAAATATACACAAGATGCGTGGTGCTCTCGAGTGTTGCTCTCGAGTGTTGCCGATGCCAATCAAAAAGCGGTAGCTATTTTATGAATTGATCTCGAGAAAGCTTTTAATTGTCACTCTTGACCATGTTAACGTTGGCTATGTAATCAGAGATGGGGTACTTATGGCATGCCGGAACTGCACGACCCAGCTGGTAATCAAGAAGACGCTAGGAGATACAATTAACATAAGGCGTTCTGTCCGTCAAGGCTTACCACTGAGTCCCCTCCTGTTAAGTTTATACACAGAAGAGTTGTGCTTAGCAATAACTCAAAAACACCGGCATTCATGGCTTTAGAATAAAAAAACTCGAAGTTTAGCTGCTGACGTATCCCGACAATGTGGCTGTTTGTTGCATCGATGAAGACAGTGTTACCACTACCATAGCTGTAGTTAAAAGTTTCGGCAATGCAACTGGCAGCCTAGTAAACTGAGGAAAGTATCTGGGCTTTTGGCGTGGAAAGTGGTCGTCAAGACCACACTATATTGTGAATGTTAAGTGGGCGACCACACCTGTCAAGTACCTTGGGGTGCCACTGGAGTATTATAAAAATAATGAGAACTACTGGCAAGAACAAGTGAATGAAATACAGACGAAAGCCAATAGATGCAACGGTTTTCATCAGCGAGTGTTTTTGAGGGCGACTGTCTGTAATCTTTTTTCTGCCTCAAAACTTTTTTATGGAATGCAAGTATTGCATTGTTCAAGAGCAAACATTCAGAAGCTCCATCGCATCTTTGCAGTGTTCGTGTGGGTCTCGAACTGGGAAAGATGCAGTCGAACTAATCTAATCTGTTTCGAAAAGTGAAACACGGAGGGTGGGGTTTACAACATCTTTTTATACGCCAAGTCATAATTAGGTTCTTTTTTTTGCTACACAATGAATGCTTTGTTACCTACACAGTGCCAACTGAGACTGATGCGGGCTTTATCTGGATAAGTGTTTAGCACCAATGACATGACTGGTGCTGTCTGCAGGTATATTAAGGAGGCTATTCTAATTGTACGGTGTTTATTTGTTAGATTTCTCAAGGAATATTTGTTTTCAGTGACTCGCAAAAAGTTCTACAAAGAAGTTTGTGATGCTGTTTTGCCTAAACCACTGTACCGTGCCATATACACAGGAGGTCAAGAGAAAGAAGTGCTTAAACGAGTGAAGAGAATGCCAGTTGCTCCTGCCATGAAGCCCTTCTTTTTGAGCTTTACACAGGTACATTATCTGGCAGAATACTTAAAGCAGACCGTGGTTTTTACTCACTTTGGGGGACAAATTGCCTTATCTGTGAAAAACCGGAAACTATAGAACATGTTTCCATGCACTATTGAGAGGGAGTATATTTTTGGGTTGTACTCCAAAGACTTTAAAGAAGGAATTACATTTATATTCTTATGGTATCAAATTTCTGCCGTAGGGGACGTAGAGGGGTACCTTTTGATTCTTCTATGCTGTGTTGCCTTTACTGTTTTGGGTGGGACGGTATGGCAGGTATTTATTGCGTTCAAGATGCATGGCTTGCACGAATCTTTTTCCGTGAATGTACAGCGAACTTTGTTACATTGCAGAAAACTCGGGAGATTGTACCTGAGTGGGTGTCGAGGTTAGGGTCCTGGGCAACCCTGGGGGATTTTTAGTTTGTGTCGAACTGTTACTGCTTGTTTCTGTTGTGCTTGTGGTTTCATGTTTGCGCCTACGAAAAGGCAACAAAGCAAAATAAAATCCAGTGTAGCTCATTGGTAGAATATTGGGCTGGCATGCAGTGGACCAGGGTTCCAGCTCCAATGTGTCATTAGTGCAAGTATACTTTTTGCAAATTTCACGCGATGTGGTTACGGACACCTGCGGCGGTGGTGGACTGCTGCGCGTGACCCGTTTTGTGATCTCATTACAACTTTTGCTGTCAAAAATTGCAACATGGTCACCTTCCCTCCGCATGATTCGCATAGCGTTGATACCCAGGTATGTGGGATTTGTCGAATTTTAGGTTATATGCCACGTCGCTTGAACAATTTCATGACTTCATCGTGGCATATGTAGCAGTGTTGATGTGTAAACTTTTACAACCGACGGTGCCCATTCGGGAATGATCTCATCCAGCAGATATGTCAGACGACCTGCATGAGGTAGCGAGGTCGCTAAGAACAATCTCCTAAACGCCTAACAACTGTTGAATGTCGTGAACGGCGACCGCAAATGAACGTGGTACTACGACGGGTGAAATTTTGGGACTTACCAGAAATAAAGTGCTTCCTGCAGACTCTGTAGTGCTCTGCATTGTGATCGAAGTCTTTGCGGTTGATCCGAAGAAGCCACCAAGTCCTCCTTGTGACTTGTGCATCCAATATAACGGTGATGTGGGTCCAGCGGAGTATGCTCTCGTAGGGCTCGAGTAAGGTGCAGGTGCTCTGTACTATGACGCTGCTACGCGGGCACTTGCGCCCAAGAACAGCTGACCCTTGAGAAGGTAATGAATTGAGCCCCTCGCTGCACTAGCTCACATGCTAAGGCGTTTAAAGCATTGGGGGAGACAGCCTTGACTGAGCTGGTCCAGTCGCATGAAACACTGACAAAAAAATTCTTTTTGCAAGCAATTTTCGAGATCTTCCCTTGTGGTGATAGGCAATTATATCTTTCACCACCACCCTGATGCATCCCTAAATCTACTGGCAACATTTGAGCATTCACGCACGCTTCCGATGCGTCAGTACCTCTGGCATAGGTGTCTATTTCGCCTTAAAAATCAGCCACTGAATTAAGGTGGCCATAGCCCGTACACGTGGGCACCATGACCTGCGGTCGAAGCTGTGACTCACCCACTGTCTGCGGCTTCACGGCCATACCACGCACGCTGTCTATGATCATTTTGCACAACTCAGTGACACGCAGAAATGCATCCAGCTGCTGTGCTAGCAGGTATTTCCGTCAGCTGGAAAGATGAATCATGTTTGCTGCCAGGGGTGACGATCGTCTCAGATCGAAGCTTGTTTTTGTCACCGGCACCAAGGAGAGAAAAAATATACTGTGACTAAAAAATCACACGCACGAAAAAATTCCCGAACTTGCCACACGAAAACTCGTTGAGCAATACGAAACGTCCAGGTCTTGTCCGCCATGCTCTTACTACGGGCGGGAGAGAAGACAACATTGGGCGCCAACTGTTGGTGTCGTGCTTGCTGCGTCCTGTCCGTAAGTAAAGTACCACAGACAATTCATGTAAAACAAGCATTAACAATCTTTTATTTTGTTATATACCGCCGGCCTTCCTTGAAGATCTTGATTGATTGATTGATTGATTTGTGGGGTTTATTGTCCCAAAACCACCATATGAGTATGAAAGACGCCGTAGTGGAGGGCTCCGGAAATTTAGACTACCTGGGGTTCTTTAACGTGCACCCAAATCTGAGTACACGGGCCTACAACATTTCCGCCTCCATCGGAAATGCAGCCGCCACAGCCGGGACTTCATCCCGCGAACTGCGGGTCAGCAGCCGAGTACCTTAGCCACTAGATCACCATGGAGGGGCAATTCCTTGAAGGTCTCAGGCAAGAGTGGTACATGAGTAACACATGAAAGCTCGAAACAAGGGGCCTTCCTTGAAGGTCTCCGGCGGGAGTGGGACATAAATAACACAAAAAGCTCGAAACAAGAAAAAAATAAAAAGTACTTGGCGTTAAAAATTGTGACATAGTGACATTACAAGTATTCAAAAACAACAAAGTGAAACAATATTTGTGGCAGTAAGCGCTCGCAAAGCCCAAAACACCCCTATTACATCAAGCCACACATCATAAAGCCCATAAAAGCGCTGATCCCGTACTGACATGGCAGAAAAAAAAAGCTTCAGCATTCATTTTAACCTCGCTAAACAACGAAATGCATGGCATCATACTACGCCCCACATAGCACGGTACTGCTTAAGGAGCCATATTTCTTATCGCATGCATAAAAGAACGAATGTTGTGCCAGCCTACGACATCAGGAGGTAAAGCGTTACATTGGACGGGTTATCGAGGAAACAAAGAGTACAGAAAAGCACTCACAGCTACTCAGGCTTTCGGGAACCAAATTGGGCCGCAAGATACTCGACGTTTTAGTCCTCAGTTCTGTGGACCAGAGCCCCGATTACGTGCGGATTTCGGGAAACATCAGGCATTACCTGCACACCGCACCCGCTCCCTGCAATATAGACCCTGCGCACAACGTCGGTAGACGTAGTGCCAGAGGTAGTGTTCTGCTCGAGCACGCCCGTACGGTCAATGTACAGTGACTCCAAGGGGGCTATCAAAGCCTACAAAACAGGGATGGTAGCCCCTCAGGCCCCCCGCATTCTCAAAAGTATGAAGAGCATCGCGCCCTAATATCTATTTATTTTATTAATTTATTAAGTACCTGCCTCGCCATGAGGCATTACAGCAGGTATGATACAGTGCATATGATGAAACACATGAAAAAAACATCCATAAAGCGTGGAAAAATTCATCACTTGAATCAATAAAAACTATTTCCGGTGGCAGAGTGTTCCATTCTCTTATAGTGCAGGCAAATAAAGGGTAGCGAAAAGCGTCCTCCCCAAAAGGAATCTCAGTATTTTTAAGTGATGATCGCGTCGTTGAGAAACATAGTTGGGTGGTTTAAATGCAATTGCCTGATGATCCCCGTTCTCGAATGATAAATACTATGGAAGAATTCTAATCTGAGGTTTTGACGACGGTTTTCAAGAAGATCCTAATTTAATGGTATTATGCTCTCTGTCACACGAAGCATCCTGTTGTGATTTCCAAGGCCAAATCGAATTGCTCCATTCTGCACTTTTTGAAGTTTATCGGTAAAGTCCTTAGTATATGGGTCCCAGCAGACACATGCATACTGCTGTATACTGCGGACGTGTGTAAAATAGAGCTGCTCTCAAAATTTTTCTGGTAAACTACTGAAGTTACATTTCAGAAAAGCTGATGTTCCTACCGCCTTGTTCCTAACGTAAGTTACATGTTGATTCCATCTCCAATCAGCAGTGAAAAATACGCCTAGATATTTATATTCCGTGACATGTTGAAAAATAACGTTATTATTCGTGTAATGATTTCTGCAGTGCGAGAGCTTCCCGGTAAAGGTGACGTGGGCGTTTTACATTTTTCATTTTTCCCAACATGCAGCAAATAAATCTAAATCGTTTTGCAGTTCTTCTTTTTCAAGGTCGTTATTGATGACCCTATATACTATACAGTCATCTGCAAACATTCTAAATGATGATGTGATACGTAAAGTGATTTCATTTATGAACAACAAAAATAAGAGCGGACCTAAGCCTGATCCCTGTGGTACACCAGAGTTCACAGCATCATATGTAGAGGAATAACCGTTCAGAGCCACAGGCATCTGCCTTGAGCGAAGATACTCAGCTATCCAAGCAATATCTCTATCATCCAGTATGCAATATCGAAGTTTAACGATCAAGAGACTATGCGTAACGACGTCAAAAGCTTTTCTGAAATCCAAAAATATACAGTTAACACCTCGCTGCTTGTCGACAGCTGAGGCAAGGTCATGAGTAAATTCTACCAATTGCGCCTTAAAAGAAAAGCGCTTCCGGAACTCAAGCTGACTAGGATGAAGAGGGTTATTTGCAACAAGGTGAGACATGATGCTGCTATAAATCATATGTTCCATAACATTGCACGCAATACTAGTTAACGACACTGGCCTATAATTCTCAACTCTGTCCCTCTGTCCACTTCTATGAATTAGTACCACGCGGGCCAACTTCCAGTTCCCAGAAAAATTGCCGTCTTTTAAGGAATTTCGAAATAAACGATAAAAATATTAACACAGAATGCCCGAACCGTTAATAAGAAATAATGCATATCATCCGACCATTCGCTTTCGTGTGTTTCAAGCCTTGAAATAATTTCTCGACTCCCGTCGCACTAAACACAACCTCAGACATTTTGTCGACTTGGACAGAAAAATCATTATTTGTAACTGCACTAACATCTGAAAAATCAGACTGAAATACCAATGAAAAGTTATAACAAAAATTAGGACCTTACTCGCATCATCATCTCACCTGGTTCCCCGTTCACCTGGGGTCAATTGCAGACTCTGTACATCTAACCCGAACGATGGCGCACATGAGGCTGCAAGAGTACTCACTGACCCCGCCGCCTCCGCAGTCCCTCTGCCCCACTGGGCACCCTTACTTACGTTCAATAAAATAACAAAGCACTTCAAGCACTGACAAGAACGGTATTCCTTCTCCCACACCCTGCCTTGTGCAGGGCGCAGGCAGTTACGCTTAGACTAGTGCAAGCCAGTGCGTATCCTAACCCGGCGGTTCTTCATGCCATGTACCCTGAACGCTATCCAAGTGCGGACTGTCCTACCTGTGGACTATTAGGTACATTCAACAACGTGTTGTGGGAATGTGAAGCCATCAGCTTTGCCTTCTGTGATGACAGGTGGGCAGCACTCTTACGCCACCCTGAACTTGACGATGAAACCCGGATGGTCCTGAGTGCCCTAGAACGAGCAGCCAAGCGCTGCTTGACGGTACCTACGTCGGATTAGTCGGGTAGCGCGGTGTCTTCCCTGTGCCTTTAATGGACAAAAATGAAGTTTTAATCAATCAATGAATCAATCAATAACCATTTTCACAGTTCCAGCTCACTAATACAACAACCTCATTGGGAAGCATGCCATAGTTGGTGCTCCAGAATCATTTTTGCTCTTGGTGGCAAGCAGTGTGCACAGCAGGCTACACACTTTCTTTTTACCTGACTTGTCGATGAGAGGGCACCAAGACGGCTTTGATTGAGTGGTCAGCTAGGTCATGCACAGAGCGCAACACAAAACCTCAAAGAGTTTCTAATGCATTCGTCTAAAACAGTTGGAAATGTATGGTTATGTTCTTCTGAAGAAACTCACTGACCAGTATTGTTAGGCCCATTTAAATAACATTTAATACTTGTCGCAAGAATCCTACTCATTCAGACATACAACTGGTTGGATGAAAACAAGACCTTGAGCACATGCGAAATTGTATGCAGGCGTGGCTACTTTATTTGGTAAGCTCATGCTAACTTAGAAAGCAGGCTGTTCTAAGAAATATTTTACCACTTTAAAACTCTAGGTAATGCCAAAGCTCACGAGAGTGTGGAACTTCTCAAATTATTAAATGCGCTTAAGTACCTAGAAAAACCGAATTGTTTCGTGGCACGATTTTACTCCATTATATAAGACAGGGTATTTTATAGCTCTCAATTTGGTATGTTTTTTTTTTCGAATTATCAACTCAAGGTCACCCCCAATGTTTGATATTGTCACAATTTTTACTTAATATTTTGAAGAGTACTCTTCCTGTATATTGCGACGTACATGTGTATGTACACGATGTTTTGTGCGACTGTGCTTTGTCGGTCCCCCTTTCCAACAAGAGGAAATGAACAAGCTAGCTTGCTTGTTTGTTCCTAGGTGCGTTGGCTCATACACACTATGGGAGATTGGCCATTGTGCCGGCAGGTATTGTAATGGGGAAAACAAATTGTTGGTTTTTGAAGAAGACAAAATAGTTTCGGGTCATCTAAGGAACATAAGAGCGGATAATTATAAGGTGATTTACGAATAAATTAGGTAAATAACTAGTAATAAAACAGAATAATTGTATTGTACTTCCTAGAACTAGAATTTTGTTATGTAAAATATGGAAAAAAAGTAACAAGAAAACGTTTTTCTGTCTCTTAGAAATTTACAAACTGCTACGCAGGTGCTCCTGTTTCTGTTGCCCAGAGAAGAAGCCCCAAGCTGATTAAGGCCCAGGACTGCGCCTGTCAAATCTTGGCTGTCCAGAGAGTCCACGTGAGGGTGGTCAAGTTTAACCTGATGGTCCCCGAGTGGGCATAGCCAGGTGCCGCGGAGTTAACTCGCGTCCATTGTGGACGTAATAAAGTTGTTTCACTCACTGATGACGTCACATTTTCTGCTACAACTACTACATACCCTGCGTCAGAATCTACAGCTTTAAATGAACATTCTCGAACTGTAGTCAGACGATATTTTTCTATCACTAAATATTAGAGTAAAGTGCATTCGTCCTTTTCCCTCTATGTGTATCTGTTGATTGGTTGGTTGTTCCTCAGAGTCCTGGCGCAACCCACCACGGGTTTCGGCCAATAAATGGACGGTGCATCATTTGTGAGATGAAATTGTTTTACGAGCTGGGTTATTTAGGTAAGAATGCTTAAACAAAGAACCAATTGGTAAACGATAGATTAGAAATAAAATAAATGGAAGTAATACAAAAAATGAGCAAGCTAATATGGGTTGAAATAAAGTGAGTATATGTTTTAGCCTAACATTCTATTTGTTTGTTGCCTTTAGAAAATCGCATATGGCCTCGCAAACGTTCCTGTGGCTAAATTTCTTTTCAGTTGTTCCAAAGGAAAAGACCACCGGGAGGGATAAATTTCGAGGCAACCTACGGAGAGGTTCCTTCAACAGTCTCTTCCTTTGATTTGTATATAACGTGCATGTTGAGAGGAAACGATAATTTCCTCTTAACACATCTGGTCTGGCACAGTCTCCCCTATGCTTTTACTGCAGTCTTGTTGCAGTAAAGGCATAGGGGAGACTGTGCCAGACCAGACCTGTGCCAAACCAGACCTGTGCAAACAAATATCAAGGGGGGGGGGGGGCTCGGCACCGTAGTCTCGTAATTATTATGTCCGCCATTCTAGAGGAGCACCATCGATTTTTCCATGGGTATCAAGACGAAAAAAATCAGATGTTGACAAGAAAAATTTTTTGAATGATCTGATAAGACAAGTTTTTCAAAGCGTGCCATGGCAATAAATGCTAGTGTCGGCAATATAGAAATTATGGGATAATTATTTCAGCACACTGCGAGTGCCTCTGCATATTCAAATAGTGTTAAACCTTTATGCTTGGTATCCACACTGAGCGAATGAGTCGTAAATGTCTTGGGGGAAAGCCGTAAAATACTTTTAAACCATTGGACATATTAGGCGCACTTAATGAGCAACACACAGACAGGCAGTCTGAAAGAATAATAGCAGCTGCTATTGATTCATGTAATTTTCGTAATGCAAATGAAATTGCAAGTAATTCCGTTTGATAAATTGGTGTAAAATCGCGTAAACGAATTAAAAAAAGCAATTCAACACTGAAGATGCAATTTCGACTCATGCCTTCTCTTCGCGAAATGAAGCATCAGTTGCTATTACAATCTTTATGTCTAATCTTGCCAGGTGGTCGTTCAAAATGGCATTTAGGTATCTACTGGGAAGATTTTTGCAATTATTAGGAAATGTATTGTCAAATTCTATATTTATAGTTGGAATAGGTGTTCTTTTCCCCGTACTTCACGCAAGTTATCTGTAATGTTTCCAAGAGCTTCTGTACGACGATGACTTGTGGACGCTTTATTATAGACCACTGTTAGTTAAAAAAGGACGTCGGCTCATTATTGAAAACATATTGCAACCTCCTCTGTGGGGATTCATACCTTTTTAGGAAGGTACGAACTGCTAGTATTGGGAACCTAGCACGAAGGGAAGGCAAGCTCGCTTCATTTATAAAATAATAATTGCGACAAATTTAGAGAGCCCAAGACATTCGTAACGCTTCGCGTGCTAGAAGTACCAGTGGTCTAATTTTGTAGGCGTGTGCTCCAGTAAACAAGACACAGCCAAATTTCAATATTGGGCGAATATCATGGCCAGCACATCACGCGACGTAAACCAGAACGTTGATTGTGAGTCTACGAAGCATCCCTAGCACCCGTGCTTCTTTAGCTGCCATATCTTTATATGCGGACTATTTTATATATGCGGAATGTAGGTTTTCACTATAAGTAACTCCTGAGCATTTAATCGATTTTACCTACGGGATAAATTCCTGTCTGTAAATAACGAAAATCTGCACTAGAACACTTAAAAAAATACGATGGCTCTTTACCTGGCGTTTAATGATAGATTTATTTCATCTAACAATGTGTCCAGAGCGTTCACATATTACTGTAGCATCTGATAATGTATGTGTATATTTGTAGCTGTAGCAAAACATGCGATGTTGTCAGCGTATACATAAACCTGTACATTATGTTGTACTGTATTTGTGCACAATAAAATATTAAATAAATAAACAATAATGGTGACAGTACAGAGCCTTAGGGGAGACCTCTAGTTTCCTTATACTTTGAAGACGACGCGCCAGATTAAGAGCAATACAATCATCTATCTTTTAGAATAGAGTAAGCTCATGCCACGAAGTAATTTGATAAACCTACGTGTGTTAGCGAATTTATCAGTTTAATGTGTTCCACATTTTCATAAGCATTACAATATCTGAAGTTACTTACATAAGCTTTACAATATCTAAATTTACTGAGGTGAAAACTGTTTCTTAGAACGAGCTAGTTGCATCCTGCTTTCCAAATCAACATGGGCACACCAAATGGAGCAGCCACGCCTAAAAACAATTTGGCTTGAGCTCGAAATTGCGTTTTCGTCCACTCAGTTGTCAATCTTAATGTGTAGAGTTCTTTCGATTAGTTTTACCAGAGTAAATTTGAGTGAAGAAGGTCTAATGTTATTCAAAGAAAACCCAGCTTCATGTTTTTTTAATAAACAAAGTATTTTCGCGATTCTGCAATCAGGCGGAATCTACAAATGTCTAATGCAGTGGTTAAATATTGCAAGTAAATCTTGAGGTGATACTTTATGGATTATTTTTTTACATATGTAGTTATTCCATCAGGACCTGGAGCAGAATTGGGCAATATTTTCACTACTTGTGCTATTCCGACCCTGTAACCTATTCACAGTCATCGCTGCTAACAGGACACGGCGAGTGATAAAAGTAAGCAGCCATGAAGCGGCTTTCCTGCCCTTGAGCAATTTTTTCCCGAAACGTAGGCAACTGACTTGGTGTTGAGACCATTGACTCGAGGTGTGTTAGTGATGGGATTACTTTTTTGGCTTTAGGAAGTTGAAAAGTGCATTCCTGTAGCCATGCTTTGAAAGAAACTCGCAAAGCTGGCAGAAATTGTACGGATATATTATGCACTTCATCCTCACCGAGCCTCATCGGTTGTTGTAGGCCCGTGTGCTCAAGTTTGAGTGCGCGTTAAAGAACCACAGGTGGTCGAAATTTCCGGAGCTTTCCACTAAGGCGTCACTCATATTCATATGGTGGTTTTGAGATGTTAAACCCCACATATCATCACCGGCATCATCGGTGTGCTTGACCGGATCCGTGGTACTTGTTCACTCTCGAGAAAAACGTCCTTAAAAGGGAGCCTTCATAATATTTTTATTTTACAGAGAATACATTTCCCCGCAAGTGGAATTGGTTAAGAATCGATGGGCGATTTATACCGAAAAACCTAATTAGAATCCGCATATAGAAAATGAGACAGCCAAACGAGCAGGGACAGTAGCAATGCTTTGTGGACTTGGCGCTCTGTAAATGATCTGGTTTACTTCGTGATGTGCTCGCGATAATTTAATAAACGTTTAGAATCGTAGTTCAAGTATATGAACGTGTGTGTAGCGGGATTGACACTGAGAGTGAGAAAGAAAAAGATGTTGTGCCTTGCAACAACGACAATACATTTAAAGAGATACCGAAAACTTTCGCTTCGTGCAGGCGTCTTGAGATCTGATCTAAACGACATCGACAGAGCTTAGTCACTTAACATTTTCATGATAAATCTTGTGGTGTTCTACAAAACACTTGGAAGTGACAATGACCAGACTACGAAATTATGCCCCCCCCCAGTTATATTTATATTCACAAAAACTGCAATGGCGATATCACCTGTATCCAAGTTTTGTTCAGAACCAAAAACAATAGAGCACTACTTTCCGTCCACTCACTGATCCAAATTTCTAAAAAAAAGATTTTTAGTCATCGCCTCGAGTAGCCTGGAGCTGAACTTCACAACTGAAAACACACTTTCTCTTGTTTTGAATGTGGTCTTCAGCCACAAAAACGCTTTTGATGACGTCTGTATTTACCTTCATTAAACTAAACAAATAAAGTTTTCACTCACGTGAGCATTACTCCTGCACGAATATTCCACATAAAAATAGTATTTATTTATTCACTGTTTTTCCTGTCTATGATAAATACAATATTATCTGATCTGATTAAATCAAGAACAATTATTGCACTCGTTGCATTTCACATGCGTTGTTTTTATTTTGTGTATATTAGTAACTACGAAAATTCGCCTATCTTCTTGAGTCGGTAGGAGCCATGTTTGAAGATTCTTCATTATCATAATCATCCCGACAACCTTAGTACAATCTCCAGGTCGCTGACGCTACGACAGCTTCGATCGCGTCTCAATAAAACGGTTTCGAGGACATGGCAGGGGCGTAGGTGCGGGGTACATGACATCAACGTGTCACAAAGCCACAGCAGTTTTAATTACGCTGGAGCCGTCATTTTCCTGGTCTCTCACCGACGACTTTCACCATGCTTCGAACGGAGGGACAACACTGATTACGAGCTGGAATAGCGCCTACATTCATGCCTGACGCACCCATTCGCTACTAGATAGAACCACGTCCTTCCGCTGGAAAAGAAGGAGAAATGTAAATGAATGGTTTAAGCATTATAACAGGGTGAGCCGATACTACCACTAGAGCTGCATCTCCAAGCTCAAATTTGTAGCATTATTTCTGTCTAAAACAGCTGTCATGTGGTATCAAAATCACGAAGAGTCTTAAACAACGTGAATTCATACCTTCATTGTAAAAAATGTCAGGACTCAGCAACGTTCAAGGCAATGATATAATGAAAGCGACTTTCATAAGCAGCACCTACAGCGTCAACACAGTGATTGTGCACGCACGCACCTAAAAACAACTTCCAAAGGGCGTCTCTACTAGATCAACATGTTGCACAATGTTGCCAGATTATGTGCAGTCGCACATACAACGCCTTTTTTTGTAAAACGCTCGATTGGCTTTTCTTATCACATTCCATGCCATTTTTCAATATCTCATGGTCTTTAAGCCACCAAAACATCTAGATGGTGCGCAAATCTTGGAAGAATGTGGTTTTTCTTCTTGAACAGGTCGCCGCGTCTTTAACGCCATACCCGTCACCATCATCTGGAAAACTAGTCACCAGAAACCTTACAATTTCTACAGAAATACCTTCATCAATATATATGTATGAGAGTAAGGTGTGTGTGTGTGTGCGTGTCTGTGGAGCCAGTGTTTCAATTATGAACTTAGTACACTTATGAGCAAGGACATATCGCCTGAGAAGACGACAACGAAGTGCGCGCTGGACTGGAGTGCAGCTGTGGCACGAGCCTTGTGTCGAAGTTTGGACCAAAAGTGGCTCCAGTGCCTAAGCTCGCTTCCAAACTTGTTAATGTTTTCTGCACTTTTTATTGAACCGTCTACAGCCGTAAACGGCTGTAGAGACGTAACAGTTAGTCGGCTACCCGAATAAGGTGCCAGCTCCGGCTCTTAGAGATCTTTGTATGGGAGCCTGCAGTTCTTCGAAGCTGATAACATTATGAACGCATCAAAGAAACGTGCTCATCTGCTAACCCCCTGTGGGGAACAGACTCATGACAGCGTCCGCGGCCTCGTTCGACCCAAGCAGCCCAACTAAGTCAGGTACGAGGGCATAGTCGAGGTGCTCAAGGCTCAATTCGATGCACAACCGCCTGAAGTTTTCTGCAGGACACTATTCCAGTGACGTGATCAAAGGCATGAAAAAAACGGTCAGAAACTGCGTCACGGTGCTCAAGACGCTGGCAGCAGATTGCAATTTTGAGACAAGCACAGACACTACCGCGAATCAGACAATGCTGCCGATAAACGTCATGCTGCGTGATAATTTTATTTGCAGCCTTCGGAACGAGCAGGTCCAGCAATGATCACGAGTCTCACGTTCAAAGCCCTGCTTGGTCGCGAAGTGATGTTCTGCTGGGACTGTACTTATACGTTTCGTGCAGTGAGTGATGACCCATGTATCCTGTTGGTAAGTGCAGTATTAAACTCAGCTTGGGTGGACGTGCATCCGACGCAGAGTTCGCAGTTGTGCATTGTGTCACGCATGACGTAATACTGGGCCTGGATTTTGTGAAGCTGCGTGATGCCAACGTTGTTTCTAGAACAGGATAAATTACCGTGAATTCGATCGTTTTGTGTGCGCTTATACACTACCCACCTTGTCACAAAAAAGCACTTTGCCTTCACAAGGTTACAGCTGTTTCACCGTTGTCAGCAAATAGTGTCACAATCATGTGTTGCCCTTCAACCAAGGAAACAATTCATGCTACCGTAGAGCTGACACACGTTTGTTGCGTGAAGAAGCATCTTGTGATACCTTATTGCACGCTGTGTCATGACCTAGAAGTACACTGGGGCTCAGGCGCACGGGTAGCGAGAGGCCAGCTGGAAACAGAAAATGATGAATTTAAAATAGAACAGCTCGCCCACAGAAAGGATGCTGTCTCCGCTTCTCTTATTTCTCTACAATGTGACAACTGAGCTTCACGGCTAAACCACCTGTACCCGTCCTCGCAGGTCATTAGCAGCGCAGGTCTCTCCATCGAGGAACGCCGTCCACCCTTTCTCGATCATCGGCTACATGGCCAGACCGCTACTGCAGCTACCCACGGAATCATCCTCAGGCAGCGTCAATGCCTCTTCAGTAAATCCAAAATATTACCTGATAGGAACCCTCCTACCACCTTTGTGTGAGAAGGCGCAAGAGGTTTTGTCGTATGGAAACATCGCGTACTTTTGCTGTGTCACAGATCTCACGCCTAAAACTTCATTTTGGTGAGCATCCAAGGAATGCCGTTCAGGCTTTCTTGGCGTACCGCGGTGCCGCCAAAACAACCAGTACCTTCCTGGTGGTCGGCGACACTGCACACGTACCGTGGCGGAAACCTGGCTGAGTAATTCAGCGGCATCATTGAGTGGTTCCGTTCAAGCTCTTCATGACAAACCACCAGCTCCCGCAAGCACAACCACCACGTCAAGTGAATTTACTGACAGCATTACGCACCGGCGGCGTATGATCACGCTACTCCGTCGCATGGTAAACGCCTTGAACGCATCGAGCTCTGCAATATTTTCTGGCACGCTGCCGGCCTGAGGCGCCACCGACGTCATGCTAAACATAAATGCCTCACACGACCTGGAGGCCGGCCCACCTGAGAATGTAGAGAGCTCCACAAAAGCGTCTGGCAGATCGAGGACTAGCGGGGTGGCTTCATGTTGGCACTCCGTGCCTTTTATTCTTTGATGCCATCATCGCCACCTGACTGTGCAATACCAGAGTTCAGCGGCTTTTACAACCATTCAGAAAATTGCGTAGCGACCATCAACGGTACCGGAGCTCGCGAAGCTTGGATGGAAAGACAGAAACAGACTGTGGTCATAGAGCGCCTTCCGGACGGTGCCGTGGCCTGGCACCGTCCGGAAGGCGTAAAGCAGCTGTCTTGGATGGAGTGGAGCTTCAAGCTTAGAGCTGCTATCGGCCAGACTTCTGGTGCTGCCAGTGAGTCAGAGACTGTCAGCAAGGATGGAGCTCAGGAGGCGCCCCGCCTCGAGGCAGCAAGGATTAATGGAAGTTAATTGATGGAGAACATCGTGGAGTTTTGCTGCTTGTGACCCTGACTTGAGTGGCAATAGTCCTTCTGTATAGATGGGGGAACCTGCGGCAATTTTCAAGCCGATATTATCGTCACCAGATCTTCCTCTGTCAGGGTTTTCGTTCTCAAACTCGTCATCGTCTGAGCGCATGAGAGCGCTCATTCCTGAAGCGCCTGACTGACCACCAATTCCCGAATGCTACTACACCCTGCTCGTGAGCAGCGCGATCGATGAGCAGCACGATCTACTAATTCCACAAGCAGGCCTTCCGGATAATGCCCACAAGAGGAGTCCAAGCCAATCGGATTTGTATGCTCAGATGCTTGACCGGATGGAGGTCCTTGTCTTCCGAAACGGATCTTTGCAGACGAGCTGTCCTGCTGGTGAGACTGCTTCTACCGGGACACGTCGTGTGCATGCGAGACTTAGACAGGCGCCGCACGATAGACTACTGTGGCATACTGTTCTTCTTCTGGCACGACACACTTGGGACATAAGCTAGTAGTGTGTAGTCTGATGAGGAGAAATAAGAAGTAGTTGGAGCAATGGCAGAGATGCATAAGTAAACCGCGCTGTGTTTTTCGGAACCACGTTTCAGAGTGCTATATTTATTGGTGACCCGAACTACGAACGTGACCTTCCATGGAGCAGCGTGAGCATCTTGACAGCCTCAGCCCTGGTACCGCTGCCATGGCACCTGGCCATGTACCCTCTTCGGGTGTTGTTGGAGGTACTACTACCATGACGCTACCACAGCTGTGGCTTGCCGATCCCTCCTTATCGTTCATTCAAGTCGAGAACAAGTTCCGCATTCATCGCATCACGTCAGAAGTTCGCAAGCATGAGCTCCTCGTTGAATCGTTGCCACCACAGGCAATGGCCGAAGTACACGACATCCTCGTGGGCCCACCTGGTGACACTCCATATACGACAGTCAAACAGGCTCTTCTTCACCGACTCGTTCCGCCTAAGCATCGGCGCATTCAGCTACTTCTGTGCAACGAAGAGCTCGGGGACTGCCGTCTCACACAGTTTCTACGTCACCTGCAGCACCTGCTTGGGGACCAGCCGGACAGCTCGGAAACATCCATACTACGTGAGTTGTTTCTACAGCGTCTTCCACCTACCATGCGAATAGCTCTTGTCCCTGCTCAGGATAAGCCGCTGTCGGAGCTGGCAGAAATGGCCAATGACATGATGGACGTTGCTCCGGCAGTCATAAACGCTGCCCACACCTCTCCGATTTCCGAAGCAGATTCCCTTCGACAAACGGTAAAATATTGTCACAAGGACACAGGCACGCAGGTACACAATAGGGCGTTTACTTTTGCAACCCAAGGGCCAAAAACGCGAACACCAGAGCCCGCGCACACAGAACTACTTCGTTGTCCTCTTCAGAGGCTGGCTACTATAGTTGCCAGCCTACCTTGCGTCAGTTCCCCCCTTTCAAGAGAGACCGTCCTGGTCAATTGACGTAGATGCTAGAGGTGGCCATGAAAGAAAAAAAATGATCACGTCAATGAAAAAAAAACCCACGCTGTTGTGGATAATAAGGAAAAAGTTCGAAGTGTTCATAACTCGCGGGCGTGGTACGGTTTCATCCGTACTACATGAACTATTTCTGGACGTGGACGTCTTCGCTTTAAACTGGTGTCAGAGCTTTGGGGAACTACGTCGTAATTCACGTCACTGAGGCAGCGCACAACTTCGTAAGGGCCAAAGTAGCACCGCAATAGCTTCTCCGAAAGCCCACGATGTCGAACTGGTGTCCACACCCATACATAGTCCCCTGGTTGATAGTGGACGCTCCTTCGGCGTTAATTATAACGGCGAGCGTCGATATTTTGCTGCGCGCAAATGCGGTTCCGTGCAAGCTGGCGGGCTCCCTCGGCTTTCTCAACGAAGTCGTCAACGCTGTCATTTCCGCTGTTGTGCTGGTCTACGGGGAGCATAGCATCTAACGGTGTTGTGACGAGACGGCCATAAACAAGCTCGAATGGTGTTAGGTCTGTGGTCTCTTGCAAAGCAGTGTTATAAGCAAACGTGACGTACGGCAGAATTTCATCCCATGACGTAAGCGCTGCTTCATGGTTCTCAAACCACGTTTTCGCGGAGTCCTCCAGTAAGCAGCACACATAGCGTAGCTTACGCTCTGGGATCCAATCGTTGATGACGGCGACCCGGTTGAAATGCTCGAGCCAGTCGTCGGCATCTTGAAAAGCAGCTCCGTGAATTGCCTTCGGCGTCTTAGGCTGATTGATAACCAGGTGCGCTGGTGCTGGCCCGGTGAAGTTAGGCGGTGTTTGATTCATAGTCCTCTGACGTTCAGGCAGCAAACCGTGCTGTGACTCGAGTCCCTGGAGACGACGGCTGGAACGTACGTGCACAGAGGTAAGCTCGGCTGAGATACTCGATGGACTTGCGTTAGGGGTGCTCTCAGGGGACCGTATCATCTACCGTACCCAGCACTTCCACCAGAAAACGTCACAAAGACACAGGCACGCAGGTACAAAATAGGGCGTTTACTTTCACAACCCAAGGGCCAGAAACGCAAACACCAGAGCCCGCGCACACAGAATTACTTCGTTGTCCTCTTCAGAGGCTGGCTACAATAGTTGCTAGCCTACCTTGCGTCAATATCTCGCAGCTTAAGTCGCCAACTTGCGTCTGCAATTGCTGAGCATTCGCAACTTAAGTAACCAGCATCGTCCACAACGACCATCTCTCACGTCGGCTGCTCCACAGCGGCCCCTCCACCAGCCCGAGCACTTCTTTTCACCGCAGAACACATGCTATTATCGCCGGCGTTTTTGTGCCCAGGCTCGCAGATGTGTGCCACCTAGTTTATGGCGCATGGCAAACGCTCCGGCCGATCGTCAATAACAGCGGCGGGCGATCAAGGCCAACCATCAAGCCGCGTCTTCCACATCACCGAAAGAACCACAGGTCGGCGCTTGCTGGTGGACGCTGGAGCAGAAGTCAGCATAATTCCAGCGTCCAAAACTGACCTGCGTCTTCGCGAGCAGTCAAATACTTTACAAGCGATCAATTCTTTGGTCATCGCAACTTACGAACAGAAGTTTCTGACCCTTGATCTTGGTCTCAAGAGGAAACTGCAGTGGTTATTTTGGATAGCAGACGTACGCTACGCTATGTTAGGCACCGATTTCATAAGGCATTTCATCTGCTCGTGGATATGAACCGCTGTCGCCTGATGGATAGCTATACTGGCTTATCGGTCAATGGTTTTCTGTCACGCACTGCGGCCCTAAACCCCACTTTCGTGAAACCACCCACGTCACCATATATAGCTCGGCTCAACGAGTTTCCGGAGATTACAACGCAGTCTTCCATGGATAAGACCCCCAAGCACACTGTGACTCACTGCATCGTTACCACAGGCCCACCGGTTTACTGCCGCCCTCGCCGACTTGGCCCTTATAAACTTCGTAATGCTCGCAACGAGTTTGAGCATATGTTACAGTTGCAAATCATTCGTTCGTCATCAAGCTCGTGGTCGTCGGCGCTACACATGGTTCCCAAGAAGAACTATGACTGGCAGCCCTGCGGTGATTATCGGGCTCTCAGCGCAGTCACCGTTCCAGATCGATACCCGTTACCCAATATTCAGGACTGTAATGCCTTTTAACTGACACAACTGTATACTCGAAGATTGATCTTGTGAAAGCCTATCACCAGATCCCCGTAGAGCCTTATGACATTCTTAAAACTGCAATAATTACCCCATTTGGGCTCTATGAGTATTTACGAATGCCTTTCGGTTTGAGAAACGCAGCTCAGACATTTCAGCGTTTTATAGGCGAAGTCACGAGAGGCTTACCGTTTTGGTTCGCCTATATCGACGATCTTCTCGTTGCCAACAAGGACGCTGAAACGCACAGGGCACATCTACGTCAGCTTTTCACTCGACTGCGTGATTACGACCTTGTCATCAATGCAGAAAAGTGTCAGTTTGGAGTCTCGGAGATAGCATTCCTCGGACATCAGGTCGCTAAAGATGGAATCACTCCTCTACCCGACAGTGCTCAAGCTATCTTCGAGTACCCGCCTCCCACGTCCGTACGCAGTCTACGATGTTTTCTCGGACTCGTCAATTTTTAACGCCGCTTCATCCCTACATGCTCTACACTGCTGCAGCCTCTTGGAGCACGACTCTCGACTTCACAAGCCGAGTCAGCCGCGCTTCCCTGGGACACGGTCACGGATCAAGCTTTTGCCGCCGTTAAGACAAAGCTCACCCAGGTTACCTCCTGCACCACTCTTCACCAACTGCTCCCACTAGCTTCATGGTGAACGCTTCTTCAGAAGCAGTTGGGGCCGCTCTTCATCAATGAATCAATCGTGCATAGGCTCCAATTTCTTTCTTTTCTCGTAAGTTACGCGACACTGAGCGCCGATATAGTATTTTCGGACGGGAGCACCTCACGGCCTACATTGCAGTGAAGCGTTTCAGGTACGTTCTTGAAGGGCGACAATTTGCCATTCTTACCGACCACAAGCCCCTTGTTTCTGCTTTACGTTCCTGCGGTGCCACGCACACTCCTATAGAACTTCGACACCTTGCTTCTATTGCCGAATTCACCACATACATACGTTATGTAAAAAGCAGCTTTAACAGTGAAGCGGACGCTCTCAGTCGTATTACCATCAATGCCACGACAGTCACCACCGACCTTTCTTTGTCCTCGCTCGTGGAGGCACAGGCATTAGACGATGAGCTTCCACGACTCCGATCCTCTACTTCCCTCCGACTGGAACAAGTCAACTTCCCCGACGACTACGTTACGCTCTGGTGCGAAGTTTCACACAACTGCACTCGTATCTATGTTCTTTCACAGCTTCGTCGTGCTGTTTTTGACACGCTCCACTCCATCTGCCATACAGGCGTAAGAGCTACGCAACATCTGGTCACTGAACGCTATGTCTGGCCACGCATACGCGCTAACATTCGTGACTGGGTTCGTACTTGCAGAGCATCTTAGCGTATCAAGGTGCAACGGCACACCAAGCCTCCACAGGGAAAATTCGCTCTCCCTGATGCACGTATCGACACCATTCGTTGGGACATTGTCGGGCCATTACCTCCATGTCGGGGAAATACGCATTATGCTTACGTGTATTGAGAAGTACACTAGGTGGCCTGAAGCAGCTCCAATGCCTGACATCACGGCACAAACAGTTGCTCGTACCTTTCTTGCTACCTGGATTAGCCGTTTTGGTGTACCATCAATGGTGACTACTGATCGAGGCAGACAGTTTGAGTCAGCGCTTTTCACCTCTGTCACAACTCTACTCGGTTGTACGCGTATTCGCACAACTCCGTATCATGCAGCATCAAATGGCTTAGTGGAGAGACTCCACCGTTATCTAAAAGCAGCACTCGCCTCACAGCCTCACGCCGAAGATTGGGTATCACACCTCCTCATCGTACTTCTCGGCCTGCGTTCAACAGTTCGGCCAGAACTTGCCTGCTCTGTAGCCGAGATGGTTTATGGCTGCACACTCCGTTTGCCTGGTGACCTCTTCAGCCCCGTTACTACGCAGAGTGTTTCGGATCCATCTTCTTTCGTCCCGCGTCTGCGGATCTTCATGCAAAACTTGCGTCCATCACCAACTTCATCTCACACTAAGAACGACGTTTTTTTGCCGGCAAACCTACAGACATCTTCACACGTTCTTGTTCGTGTCAATGCGTCTCGCCGTGCTCTTAAGCCTCGCTATGACAGTCCTTTCCCAGTCATCAAGCGTTCTCAACATCCTTTTGCAATCCTGCGTAATGGGCCTGAAGACACAGTCAGCATTGAAAGGATCAGGCCGGCACCCATTCTGACAAGCTCCGTCTGATCATTATTTTTTTTTCTTCAAGTGCCCACGGCCACATGTTGTTGTTGTTGTTGTTCTCCTATTGTTAGTGGCGCATACCCACTGTGGCCAAGAATCGAGTGGTTTCAAAATTTACTGTTCAGATTTGGAATGATGGAGGTTTAACAGAAAGATTATCAATAGCCTAGGAAAGTGTGGTGCTTAATGTAATGCGTACAAATGTTTACATAATAAACAAATTTATTCTTAGACTAGAGCGATAATCTGATTTTATACGTATATAAGTATGTGGACCTGTTAGGATAATGAAACTGGTTAATTAGTCAACCTATTAGTTTCATCAATATAGCCCCGGAAGGCCGCGCATACTGTCGCGTTAGAGAAACCAGAAACGGAAGCTCCACAAGACAAAATTACAGGCAGAGATAAGTCCATACCAATACCACGTAAAGGTATTTCTAATATGGTTTTTCGTAATGTGTTAAACCACCTGCAGGTCAAAAAGAAATGGTCTATTGTTTCCAGTTCATCACAGAATGCACACAGTGGCGAATGTGCCTGAGCAGACCTGTGTATATAGAAATTTAGATTTGGTACCCGGCAACGCAGCCTTGTGATAGCTACTTCTTGTTTTCAAGTGCGGCAAAAGTCTCTTCGTCAGGAATATAATGAATGGCGATATTCTGTAGAGTTTGTTAGTGCTGAGCCTTTAAAGACTTGCATAAGCGTACGTCTGCGGAATCGAGCAGCACTCACATAAGCGGATGATGGACAGATCGGTAGAATTGTTTGGCTGATTGACTACTTAGCTAAGGAATTGGCTATTCATTTAGAAACAAACCTTTATGTCCAGGCACCCAAACTAATCGTAATTTTCTTAAATTCGCAGGTACTAGTGCACGGAACGCCTTTGTTACGTGATTATCAGCACCAACAGAAAGTGCCGCACAAAGAGATAGGGAATCTGTTATTATGACAGCTGATGTAATTGCTGTATCTAACTTGCGTAAGGTGAGCACTACTGCCAGAAACTCAGCCACAAAAACGGGTATGAAATCGGGTAGTCGAAGGGAATAAATCCAATTTAAAATCGGGCTGAAAATACCAACCCCTGACTTTTCGTCGTATTGTGATGTGTCTGTAGCAATAATAACGTTCATTGTAATACGGCGCAGGTGATCTTGTAGTAAACCACCCAAAATATTATGGGGAAGTAATTTGGCATTATTAGAAAAAATGTCGTCGAATTAAATTTCCACTGGGGCTAAATTATCACGACTCGGCATGATGTCGCATATACGTACGTTTAGAGCTCCAGTAAATTTTGCACAACAATAATTTGTGGCGTCTGAAATCGCGGCCATTTAGCAGCAAAAAATGATTCCGGGGTGGAAATAAAGGCTGTTTCTGAATGTCGTAATGGTGATTCATAAATTCCTAAGATTGTCTAAACAGTCAGAAGGCGAATTTTACAAGAACGCGGAGGGACCCTCCACTCGAGATACAACACATTGTTGGCAACTGTTTTGGGAAGGCCAAGGCATAGGCGCAAAGCTTCTCTTTCCAGAAGAATTAGAGGCCGCAACTTGTAAGCTGGAACTCCAGAGAAAAGTACACAACCAAATTCCAAAATGGGACGAACGTACATGCGGTATATCATTACCAATGTGTCTCTTTTCATACCTATGCGGTAATTGCTTAGCCTACGTGATATGCCAATGGCCTGCACACCTTTTTAAGCGATATATTCGATATGAGGTCGCCACTTAAGCGATGTGTGATAAATTACTCCAAGATATTTAACAGATTCCACCTGTGGTATATCCTCATCATGGCAAGACAGAGAGATGTTCACATGGTATTGTAGCGGGAAAACAAGGAGGGCACATTTACTCGGATTAAGTAAAACCCTGTTGCCATCGAGCCAGCTCTCCAATATATTTAGGTAAGTCTGCAGCCATTCATATAAGGTCTGAATGTTATCTGCCATTGCAAAAACTGCGATATCACCTGCATAAACATAAGTTGTTATATCCTGTTTACGTGGAATGGTGCTCATTAGTAAATAAATAGCACCGCGGAAAGAACCGAGCCTTGCGGTACTCCCCTCGTTTGGGTATGAGTAGATGATGAAAACCCATCTTTGAAACAATGAAATTTCATGTCTGCAAGAAAATTGTAAACCCACGCTACTGTGTATGATGGAAAATCAAGGTACTCTAATCGATGTATCAGAATACAGTGCTCCACGGTATCATATGCTTTAGCGATGTCTAAAGTAACTAAAGTTGCATATTTTTTATGTAGCCGAGCTAATTGAAGCCGACTCTCTAAATCAACGTGGGCATCCCAAATTGAACAACCAGCCCTGAACCCAATTTGACAGGGACTTAGAATTGACCTCATGGTAATAAGTTCATTAATTCGTATATTGATCATTTTCTCAAACAATTTCACTAAGTTTGATGTCAGTGCAATTGGCCTTATGTTATCCATTGTGTATGCATCATTTTCATTTTTTAGCAACAATACAATTTTGGCAAGTTTCCATTCTGGAGGTATCCATGCGTTCCCTAACGAATAAATCACTAGTTCTAGCAAAAGATTACGCGATTCCTGGAGTAAACATTTCAACATGGAGTTCGTAATCCCATCTGGTCCGGGAGCCGTCCTCGGTAAGCATAATACTGTCTGACTCAATTCAGTTGAAGAAACTTCTGGAAATTCATGCAAGTTTACCAGAACGGACCGAATAGCCAAAAAATTAGCAGTGAAACGGCGTTCTAAACCTTGCGCTATGTCTTCTAGAGAGGTATTCATTTCTTCCGGCGTCAAGACACATGACTGCAACGTTAAAGGTGCTGGCAGTACTTTTCTTGCCCGAAGATAAGCGAACAAAGCCCGCTTATTTTCAGATTTAGAAAGGTAATCAAAATATCTACTGTCGTATTCTTCTTTCGCGCGGTTCACTGTACGCTTAAATACGCCAGCAAAGAATGGATAGTCCTTCCAGTTTATTGGGCTCTGATTAAGAAGAAGGTTTTTCCAAGTGGCTTTTCGTCTTCTATAATCACGCGTACAGTCATCATTCCACCAACAAGAGGAGGATCGTTTATTGGATGGAATAGAAAATTGGGAATTTTTTCTAGATCCCTCCAGCATTGAACCAATCGCAGATGCAATCTACTTAGTACTGGCATTTCCAAGCTTGGAAATGGCAAAACAGAGGCTGGTTTGAAATTTTCTATGGTTAATGTATGTGCGTTTTGGCTGATCCAAAGTTATTGTTGGACAAGTAATGTCAAAAACTAATGGAAGATGGTCGCTGTTAGTTGCCGAATCCAGAACAGCCCATGACAAAACCTTGATTGCATTGGAGCAAAACGTTAAATCCAATACTGATCTAGTTCGACCTCGGACAAATGTAACATGATCTTTATTCAGACAGGAGAGGTTGTGATCAATAGTCCATTCCCATAGTCGCCTACCACAAGAATCTGTCCTTATACCCCAAGACAAATGATGTGAATTAAAATCTGTGAGTACAATTTCCTTTCTACATGCTACCAAAATGCTGTCAAGATAACGCGTACTTTGCACACCGGAGGGGAAGTAACAATTTACAATTGAAAAAGGGTGGTATCCGGGGAGACACAAGTCTAAAGCTAATATTTCACAATCTAAGTCTGACATTCTGCAAGAAATTTTCGCCCTATGGCATGATTTACTTGATACAAGGATCATTAAACCACGACCACGTGATGGGCGATCTAATCGAAAAGAACTAAAACCTGCAAGAAGAAAATTTTTATCTGGTGTGAACCAAGTTTCTTGGAGAATTATAATATCAAGATTAAAATAATTTCAAAAGCAATGTAAGTCGGTTGAGGCTGAAAATATAAAACGGCAGTTCGATTGTAGTACCCTTAACTGACCTATGGTGTTGAACACACCACAGAGGCGCATGTCGCGCCCATGTTAGCATCTTCACGCGAAATAGCTGATTCCTTCCGTTTAGATTTGGACTTGAGATCGGTGAAGATAGAGGATCTGGTAGGTTTATTAGTTTGTATATTGAGTTCCATATCTGTAGCAGTACTTGTGCTCGGCTGAGGCGAATGTCGGTACAAGTGCACCTGTGTTCGTGACTGCTAGCCTTGCCTGCAGATGCAGAAAGCTCGTCCAACACTACATATCGTAGCTGTGTGGCATCGCTGGTAATGTGTAATACTGCAAGTTCTGTACTAGTCTGTACTGTTTGTCCAATCTGACTTGAAGTAATTTGCACCAAACAGTCGGAAAGGTTAGATATGAGTTTATTCATTGACTTACTCACTGACTTTTCCACAGCAGTTTCAATAGCCTGTGATAGGTTTGAGTCCATACTGGAAGTGCAGCGCGCTGTAATACCAGAGTATCCAAAAGCCCTGTCTCTAACTATGTCAATGGCTTCCCTTCGAGAACAGCGGTGGCGGTCAATAACTTCTAGGATTTGAACCTCCCGGGAACGAGCAGAACAGTCAGAGTTGTCGGCGCAGTGACCACCCCCACAGAGACAACACTTTTCCGCTGTTGCACTACACTTGCTTTAAGGATGGCTCTCTCCGTAGGTGCTACAACGAACGTTAGATTTACATCCTTCCGCACTGAGGCCGAATCTCCAGCAGTTCTTGCACTGAATCGGACGGGAAGCGAGGGGTTCTACTTGGAAGATCAGTGGCCATAATTTTATTTCTGACGGGCATTTCGTGCCCACAAATGTCGCGATGACAGATTCGGTTGGTACCCTGCCGTTATTGACTAGGCGATTACACCAGTAAATTGAAATTACGCCTGCTCCATTGAGCCTGTCTAGGGTCTCAGCTGGACTCAGATTGGAGCCGACTCCCCGTACAAGGCCTTTGGTACATGCAAGGTGAGGCGGAATAAAAGCACTCACCAGGGTAGCAGGAAATTAGGTGCATTTGCGAAGATAATGCACGCAGGTCTTATCCGGTGACCTACACACGATACCTGCTCACCCTAATGGGCGCACATTTGTGATGGTCTGGAATGATTTGAAGTTGTCTGAAGTTCCTTTTGATCCGCCTGAGGGTTTGTAAGTCTGATGAAGCCTCCATTTGTAGGTACCAGTGCCACGGGAATACTTTCGATACCACTGCGGAAAAAGGAGTCTAGCGTTAATTCATTAGACGGCAGGGACGCTGACCAGGAGGATCGCGCCTGGCCAGGAGAAGTAGTCGACATGAGCACTAGAGATATGGTTAGACTCAGAAACAGATGAACTATAAAATCGGACTCTAAGACAGAAAGTTAGAACCACTCAATCCTCAGCCAAGAACACCCCAGCAGGTTGAGCACGGGCAAGCCAGGCTCCGAAGCTGACGTGGACAGCAGCCCTCCGAGCTGGTCTGCAGGGTGCCACATGTCTGCAGGGGGGGCTATCTGTGGCATATTTTTCTTCTTCTTCTGGCACGACACACTTGGGACTAGTATTGTGTAGTCTGATGAGGAGAAAGAAGTAGTAGTTAGAACAATGGCGTAGATGCATTAGTAAACAGCGCTGTGGTTTTCGGAACCGTGTTTCAGAGTGCTACACTTCCTAAAGGAGCTCTACAACGAGAAAGCTCCAAGACTATGAGCAGTGCCGTAACTGATCTCTGGGAATAGCCTTCTCCGCGACACATATGCTTCACAGGATACCAAGGTGCAGCTTGACTCGCCGTGTGAAGTACACTTGACGCCACATACAGCGACACTCTACAGTTAGACATGTTGCCCAGTAATCACAACGGTGACAGGACAAGCATCAGCGTCTCAGGATAGGCCTGCGACTGAGATGAGGCAGTCAGTGCTGCCCACCAGAACCGTCACCAAGATTTCATGCGAAATCACTTCATGGCCGAAGATGTCGAGTACAACAAAACTGCCAAGTTCGTCCCCAAGAGGAGTCTCAGACAGCGTTTTATGCAACGTCACAGTATGCCTCATCCCGACCACCACGGCTCAGTCACAGTGACACGTCTGTGTTGTTATGTTCAGTTTCGCTATTTAACCGCAATCTACAGTAACTAAAAAGAGTTCGTAGTTCGCGCTCGACCTGTAACCGTAGTTGCGTAGTTGCGTAGTTGCGCTCGACCGTAGTTGCGCTCGACCTGTGATAGTTCTTTGCAGTGTGTTCTCTTTTAGCCCAGTTTTGTCCTGTATAGATTGAACCAACTATCCACTGAAGACGACCTGAACAGCTTTTACAGCTTCTCATAATTTTCGTGCCATTACAGCGTTACGATGAGTACCGTCTTAACGGAAGTGCCTAAAATTAGTATGGGTGCCAGGTCACTATGAGGTAGAATAAAGTGTTCCAGGCCTCAGTTCGCACGTCGCTAGACCTTCCAATAGTTCAGGTTCTCGCAGTGGTAGAACATTTTACTGGAATCAGGTTAAGAAGATTAAGTATACACAGCCCCGCTACGGTGGTCTAGTAGCTAAGGTACTCGGCTGGTGACCCACAGGTCGCGGGCTCGAATCCCGGCGGCGGCGGCTGCATTTCCTATGGAGGCGGAAATGTTGTAGGCTCGTGTGCTCAGATTTGGGTGCACGTTAAACAACCCCAGGTGGTCGAAATTTTCGGAGCCCTCCGCTACAGCGTCTCTCCTAATCTAATTATAATCATAATAGGGTGGTTTTGGGACGTTAAACTCCACATATCAATCAATTAGTTATTCACACATGTAGGGTGTTAGAAATACCAACTTGGACAGAACATAAGCACCGAAACTCGCATTCCAGCCAACCTTGAGAATCAGAAGATATCATTACTAGATTTCGGTGCCATGTCCCACTATTTGAACATATACTTATATAGGGCTGGTCTGAAGATATCATTTCTTTGTAAATTCCGTAGAGAATTGGAAAATATGGCAGAATATTTTTTGTCATATCGAAGAAATTGTAACGTTATAACTAGACATCTCATTATTTCGGTTTGAAAAATAGGCTCAAGCCTAATTGAAGAAAAGGTTTTATGCTTCGGTGCCTCAGGCTTGGGATACTGCCACAGGGATGCCTTTGATGCCTTGTGTAATTTCAATATAACTACTCAGCGATGTCATTCTATCCTGGTATATGAAAGTATTCACTATTAAAATAAGGTGAAACCGAACTATTATTCTCTTATAAAGTGTTTCCATCAAGTTTATTTGGAAGTCTGGAATACAAGTTAAATTGCACAATAATTGCCGTCTTAATTTCATGTATCACGTAATATTGCCTTTCATTTCTGTACTTTTAGAAGACCTACCACTCTTAAATAAACATTTTGTATTCTGCATTTCGCATTCTTGGCCAATCCCCCTGAGTGGGTACGTGGTATCGACAGAAGGAAGAACGCGCTAACAAAAATAGTGCTTGCCAACAATAAAAATTATGATGACTTATGGCATAGTGGGTACCCTGCAATTGTCCTTATACAGAAGTTATCCAATGAAGGTTTAAAAAAGGCTCATGAAAAACCGCTCTCCCAGATTTCACTTTGACTGTGCTGGGCGTTTCACACAGTCATAGCATTTTTTTAATCGTTAAGTTTCCTTTTTAATTCTGCCTTGATACCTGTAGTTTTAAGACAGTGGTTTCACGCATGCATGATTCGATTGATTTATGGGGTTTAACGTCCCAAAGCTACCACTTCATTATGAGAGACGCCGTAGTGGAAAGCTCCGGAAGTTTCTGACCACCTGGGGTTTTCTAACGTGCACCCAAACCTGCGCACATGGGCCTACAACATTTCCGCCTCCATCGGAAATGGAGCCGCCACAGCCGGGATTCACTCCCGCGACCTGCGCGTCAGAAGTCGAGTTGTTTCACGCATGCATCTGCGTGCATTGGTGTAAGATATAAACCTTGCCAGTTGCTGTTATTAAACTTTAGTTAAAATCAGGGCTTGTTTGTGTAATCTGTTCCTTTTATTAAGTGTTTCGCGATCTTGAATACCAAGTGGTTTAGAATAGATTTGGCCAAATATTTGTAATTGTAAACTTCTGGCAATATTCAAATATCTCTGCGTCATGCATTTGTTGACAAGAAACTTTTTATAACAGTTTGAAACTTTCGACCCACGAAGCTCTTTTTCTTGAACAAAGATTCGACAAAGACGCTGCCACGTGCGTCTTTGTCCAATCTTTTTTGTAAAGATTGCGGTGCTCCTGCAGAATTATTTTCAGAACAAAGTTTATTTTCTCTACAAATTGTATATTTTTATTTTATTCATCAAGAATTATTTGCAGCATTTCTTTTCATGCATTTTCAAATACTACTAACACAATTTGCTGAAATATATATTGTTCAAATACCTTGAAATATGTAAGCCACGATTGTACAAACCTTTGTGTTCTTGAATGCAGTCATTGCCTCTATTTGCGTGATTCACGATGAAGTTTCAAGAAAGAATAGAACCTAAATGCACCTTAATAAGAGAATAAGAGGTACACACAATCCCAGATATGATGACATGAAGCTCGAACAAATTCTAATATGCTGATATAACGAGTTGAAGCTTACTATAAAAATACTTTGCCCCAAAATTCGGCTTTATTCTATTTTTCTCATGTCTACTGTATGCCAAATGCTTTCCGCGAATACTTAAAACATTGTTTCCCAAAGATGCTTTTCTTTCGAATGGTAGTCTTCAATTGTTTTTCAAAGCCACAGTCCTCTTGGGCTGCTTGCATGAAACTTTAAAAAACGATTTCCACCGTTTCTGCCTAGAAATACAACAACCTGATTGGGAAGCTCACCATAGCGAGGGCTCTAGAATAACTTTCACCACTGATCGCAAGACGTGTGCACCACAAGAGACACACACGCGCTTTTTTTATCACGTCCATGAGAAGGGCATCAACACCGCAATGATTGAGTCGTCAGGTATTTCGTGCACAGCGCACAACGCGACACTTCGCAGCGTTCGTAATGCACTTACCCAAGATGATCCGAAAGCGAACGTCATGCTCTTCTCAAGCAATTTATTCATTAGGCCTATTTCAATCACATCAGATACTGCTCGTAAGTATCCCACACATTTGCATTCACAACTGCCCCGCCGCCGTGTTATAGGGACTAAAGTATTCGGCCGCTGACCCACAATTCACGGAATTGAATCCCGGCTGCGGCGCCTGCAATTTCAATGGAAGCGAAAATGCTCTAGGCCCGAGTGCTCACATTTGGATGCGCGTAAAAGAACCCCAGGTGGTACAAATTTGCAGAGACCTCCACTATATGGCGTCTCTCATAATCCCATGGTGGTTTTTGGACGTTAAACCTCCATACTATTCAATCAATCTTATATACAACTGGTTGGGCGAAAACATTATCTTTAACCCTCTGCCTAACTGCATTGATGCATAGCTCCTATATTTGGTGTGGTCACGTTTACTTAAAAAGCAGGCTTCAACTAGCTTCTTCTAAGAAACGTTTCGCAAGTCAGCAACCTAGGTGTTGCTAAAGCTCATGGGAGTGTAGAACATGATGATCATATTGGGTGTGCACTGGCGCGCACGGGCCGTGTGAAGGCCAAAGAGCGCCAGTACATGAAAAGAAAGATGTGGGCAACGGCTGTGACGTTTGGCTATACAGAGGCCTAAAATTCTCCACACGAACAGCGGGTAAACCATAGGTATTAAGATCATGAGCGGCATCCCATGTGGTCAGTGAGGATGAGTAGCTTACAATTGTGATAACGTATATATATATATATATATATATATATATATATATATATATATATATATATATATATATATATATATATATGAGCCAGCCTTCGTCAGTGGTCACACTGACGAAGGCTGGCCCACCAGCCGACACGTATGTGATTAATAAAAGTGTTCCCTCGTAGTAAGTCGTGCTTTCTCACTTCCGTTTTTACTACGGAGCCTGTGTGCTTCCTTCCTCGCTACGTCGATATATATATATTTATATATATATATATACATATATATATATATATATATATATATATGATACAGCATGAATGTCTCTCAATGCTGTTGTCTCAAAGGCTGCAAGGCATGTGCTTTGTAATGTATCTTCTGCAGCAGCGATCTTTCTCCAGAGGTCGTGCATGCTACAGGTAGCCAGGGTAGATGACATTAAATCTACCAACATCTTTTCAAATTGCAAGTAATGAGTCACGATTAAAAAATGGTTCCCTACCAATGAAAATCGATGGAATACGTGGTATTTTTCTGTCAGTACACGGTTGTGAGAAGTGCTTTTCCCTAAATGTGTGCAAGTTGTTGCATTGGATTAAAATGGAGAGAACAGCGAGTGGTCTGAGAAGTGCTCTTCCCTAAATGTGTGCAAGTTGTTGCATTGGATTAAAAATGTAGAGAACAGCGAGTGGTTCACCACAACTCTCGCACAAGGATGGATCACCACCGGACAGATGATACGAATGTCTAGTGTGTGTGTCCTAATCTTAGCCTTGTAAGTCTGTGTGGGGTAACTTCGACACTGGCGGCCAATTTACAAGCTGTAGCTTGATAACCTATTGTTTATTTTGCACGGGGCTATTCCATGTGCTTTGCGATAATCACTGAGCTGTTGTTTGAGAAAAGGTTTGAGGTGAAGCTCTGGGATGACTATGTACGTATTGGCAGTGTTTTTGTGGACGTTTCCAGCAAGCCGATCTGCCATCATGTTACCTTCCATCTCACTCTTATGCACAGCGTGCACGCTGTGTAGAAGAGTGCTTAAAGTGAGACAAATCTGAATTCTTACGTTTTTTCAGAGTTTTCAGAGCTTTTATCGCGCTTTATCAATCGGTGTATAATAGTACTATTTTTACTTAATTGTTTAATGTGTCTAACAGCCGCGAGTATAGCATACGTTTTTCCGGTGAATACGCTAGTATTAGGGGGCAGAGTGCCAGCATGCAAAAAGAACGGATTGACCACTGCGTATGACAGAGAGCAGTGAGACTTCGAGACATCTGTAAAAAATTCAGGACGATTATATTTGTGCTGAAGTTCTCGAAAGTACGTTTGGATATGTGCGATAGGCGCATGTTTTGTGACTTGGGCGCATGCAAATAGGCGCATGTTTCGTGGCGGGAGATGTGCAGCAGGAGACATAAGACAGTCTTCGAGCAGTAGAACACCTGTTTCCTTAGCTATGTATCTCCCATAAAGCGACTAAGGCTTTCTCAGCGAAGGACACTTTTTAAATAGGGCAGAGCGGAACAAATCAATGATAGTAGAGTACGAGGGGTGTTCCGTGTCTGCGATGTTTTTTTCAGGTAATGCATATAAGATATCTAACATGTCTATCTCTGCAGATAGAGTGACCACTCATTCGATTCAACGTAGAGGCTTTCTACAGGGCTAGTGCGAAAAACACCTGTAGAGAGACGAATGTCCAAAATGTGAACAGGATCAAGCATTGGCAAAGCACTTCGCGTTGCAGACTGATAGACAATCGCACCTTAGTGTAGACATGTTCTTATGGCGCACTTGTTAAAATTTGTCAGACCATTTCTGTCACTTCCTTACGTAGTGCGCAAGAACACTTTCATACTGTTAATTGTTATTAAACACTTGTTTCTGTGATTTTGATGTGGGGTACAAATGTTAACTTCATGTATAATATTATACCTAAAATTTCCTGTTCATATTTCACTGTAGCCGCTGACCGTGCAAGTCAGTGTGCGAATCTGGATGCAGACCTCTCTTTCTTGAGAATAAAATGCAGGTGCTTTTTTTTGTGGTTTAAGAGTGGACCCGTTTTAGTCATCCCACTTTGTTACCTTATTCAAGCCAAGTTCTGCAACTCGCATATTGCAAAATATCAAGGCTTAAAACCTATATGCCCGTTGGCGACATATGTGCGCTGAAACATATTGCGTGGAAAGTAGGAATGCATGCTATTTTTTCTAATGAAGCCTGCAGCTGTGTACACGAGCCTGCGGCACTCCAGGCCCCAGAACAAATGTGAGAGGCAGGACATTCCCCACACGGACACGAAAGTATGATTCGACAAAAAACTTTCGATTATGGTCAGCTTGCTACCTCAGACACCTAACTGTGAAAGAACTCGCAGTATCCCGAAGCGCCATGTCTTGTCGTACCCCCTTTTATTATATAGGAATACTGAAAGAAAAAAATTGTTTACGAACAAAAGCTTCGCAGAATTCTGGCTCTATGTGTAGCAGGTGTTCAGCAGCGGATGTACTCTAACAAAACCCGCACTGGTACGGGTCTAGCAGTATATTTATTTCCAGGAAATGTAGAAGTCGGTGGTGCATTATCTTCTCTAAAAGTTACCTCATGCAGCATGTGAGCGTGCTTGGATTTCAGCATCTAACGAATAATGGATACTTGCTTTACTTCAGGATCGGAATAATACTTGCTTCTTATTTGGCAGAAGGAATCCCTCTGCAACACCAAACGGCATTATACAGAGACAGAAGGGTTGCTTTTGTTCCAAAGAGCAGGTGTTTTAGCATTTCGTAACCACTCGGTCGTAGTCTGGGGCAGATTACTGTAGCAGTTTAGCAATGTCTGTAACTAAGCTAAGACGAAAGGCTCATTGTATGGTTCGAGTTTGATGGATTTGCGCTCTAGTGTATACTTCAAATAGTGTTTTGCATAGCTGGAACAATGTGGTATATTGCGACAAGCTGGACACATGTTCTAAGTGTGTCCCAATAAAACTTCTCAGGCCCTCGAAGCTGTCGCCTTGTGTGTTCACTAGAAGAAGTGGATGAGATTGCCGTCCTAGTACCTTAACTTCCATGTTCCAGAAACTCGCCTCCTCTGTATATGAATCGATTCAGGATAAAAACTTGCGCAAACACTTCCTTATCGTCTGCATGGCGTTCTTCTGCCTTGAGACTTCGTGTTCCTAAAATTTTCAAGGTTCTAGGCTGCTGGTGAGTTCGCAACCCTTATGCCATAAAACTTTTTTCAAGCATTCCGACAATCACTGTTCTACGAAGGGACGCGTTATTAGGTGGACCGTCCAGTTTGTGAGATACAATTTGTCGTAGCATCAAATAGAAGAGCCATAAATTAACCTACAGCTGCATATATGCTTAAGTCACGCATAGCAGACCAACTTACTTGAGTAGTTTTTTTTTATTGCCCGCTGTCAGTCTTGTCGATATGCGATCTGGAAATCTGTGCAGGACCTCCATCATAAATTCATATACTCAGAATTGTTGAAAAATAATCGCTTCCATAGGGTTCATTATTGACGTTACGATCGAGTAGAGGCAGCAGCGATGGGAATGTTATGATGAAATTCATGAATGAGTAGGTGTTGCTGGCCACGGTGTAATAGGTGGGCTGTTTCTGATTAGAAAGACAAGCACCTCATGGGAAGAGGAAATGTTCAACCAGGCAACCTCATGCATTGCAGCGAGAATGACCCTATAGATTGTTGTGTGTATTCAAGTCCCCGAGGACCAGATAAGGTTCCGGCAGTTCATTTATCAATGACCGGAATTCATGTTTGTCAAGGCGTTACGGTGGAGGTATGTAAACATTGCAGTTGAGGACACGTTTGCTCAAAAGAACTGCCCGAACAGCCACTGCCTCAAAGAATGATTGTAGTTGTAGATCTGTGATGCTAGGCCCTGATCAACTAGTATGGCCACACTACCGGATGACACTACAGCCTCATCGTGGTCCTTTCAAAATATTACGTAACGACGCACAAAATTGATGTCCTTGGACAATGAGTGAGTCTTGTACTCACAGCACGGAAATGTTGTAGGCCCGTGGGCTCAGATTTGGGTGCACGTTAAAGAACCCCAGGTGGTCTAAATTTCCGGAGTCCTCCACTACGGCGTCTCTCATAATTATATAGTGGTTTTGGGACGTTAAACCCTACATATTGCCACATTCAACCTGCAGAGGGGAGCTCGCACAGCCAGAGAAGAAGACGAAGCTCTTGCCCGGTCCTCTTTCCGAGCGCCTTTCATTTTTAATTAAAGTGAGCTCTTCTATAGCGAACTCCTGCTGTGTCTGCGTCGTGACACTGGTGGAGGTGCTGGGTACATGTCCAGGACACCTTCCAACAGCCCGGGATCTAGTCCACAAAGACTTCCGCTCGTCGAAACACCCGTTCACCGCGCCAGCCGCCGCCTGTTAGGCCTGAGCCCAGAGTTCGGTCCTTGGACGGAAAACATGACTGCGCCGGGAAGCAGTTGCCCCACCATGACGAGCCCAAGCACGACACAGGTGACTGTTGCACCCCTAAAACTCCTGTGGACTTTCATGCAACACATATGAGGACGCAGATGACTGGCTTGAGGAGTTCGAGCGCACAGCCAACGTTAACGGGTGGAACGCCGCACAGAAGTTGGGGTACGTGTATTTCCCTCTTCAAGACGGGGCTCGCACGTGGTTCACGAATCGCGTGTGGTCAACGTGGGACGAGTTCCGGTGGAAGTTCCTGGACAACTTCGCAAACACCGAAAGGCGGGAGCAGGCACAACGACTCCTTGAATCACGGATACAAAAGCCCAACGAGTCTGTTGCAATGTTTGTTGAGGACGTGGCTCGTCTCTTTCATCGAGCCGATCCCGATATGTCCGAGAACAGAAAGATCAGCCACCTCATGCGTGGTGTTAAAGAGCAGCTGTTTGCTGGTCTCGTACGGAAACCACCTTCAAGCGTCGACGAATTTTCGAAGGAGGCGACCGCCATAGAACGCGCACTACAGCTACGGTACCGCCAGTACGACCGTCCAAACAACAGCGGACAAATCAGCGCAACCGCCGTGACCACCGTGACACCTGACGAGCGTTCTTTGCGTGACCTGATACGCGAAATTGTACAAGAAGAGGTGAAGAAGCTCGCTGCCACACCGAATGACTGCGCGATTGCGTCGGTCACAGAAGTTGTTCGCCAAGAAAAAAGGCAAGCGCTTTCACTTCCCGAGCCGAACACTGAAATAGTTAGGCCAACATATGCAGATATTCTCCGTCGACAGCCTAGATCTAACGTGCCGCCACCTCAACAGTACCAGCAGCAACAGCCGCCGACAGTGCCTTGGTACTACAGGGAAACGTCGACGCCAATGCGACCCCCACTCCGCAAAACCGACATATGGCGTATCCCTGACTACAGGCCCCTGTGCTTCCATTGTGGGGAAGCAGGCCACATCGTGCGGTATTGTCCTCATCGCGTTGCCGGGTCTCAAGAAATTCCATCCACTACCCCTCGGCGCTATTTTGACGGAAGACGCAACGTTGAAACGAGTGCGATGACCCCGCGAGACGTTTCTCCTGGGTTCCGGTCACGCTCACCCTCCCCAGGTCATTTTCCCCGATCTAATAGGGGTAGCACCACGGACATGGCGAGAGGAAGGTCTCCCAGTCCACGCCGGGGAAACTAAAAGCAGCGACCTTAGGGGGGAAGGTTGCGAATTGCCGAAGATTTGAAAATTCCCCATTACCGCCGCATGAAGTGCCGCACATGTCGAATGAACCGACGAAAGACGAGATTGTCACCGCCGACATTACACTTTCAATTGACGGTCACGATGTGACCGCACTGATCGACACAGGTGCGGACTTTTCAATAATGAGTTCGAATCTGGCCGACCAACGCAAGAAGATAAAAATGGAATGGACGGGGCCGCAAATTAGAGGAGCCGGAGGCCAGCTGCTGACACCTACCGGAAAGTGCACCGCACGAATCAAGATTGGGGATTCATCATTCGTGGCAACCTTCGTTATTCTTGCTGAGTGTTGTAAACAGGCCATCTTGGGTATGGATTTCCTGCGGGAGTACGGTGTCATTATAAATATACCGGACGGTGTACTGACCTTCTCAGCGGACCATAGCGCAGTGCTGCAGCGCAAGCCCATGCGCGTGATTGACGACGTGACCATGCCATCGTTGTCATGCCGCCTCGTCTCTGTCACGTGAAACACGCAGCATAGTGGAGAAGATGTCGCGGAACAAATATCGACGCTTTTACTCTCTCGAGGAATCGCTATTGCCAGAAGTCTCGTCAGTGTAGTGTCTGGGCAAGCAGAGGTCCTGTTGACAAACTTCAACAACGAGCGTCGACACATTGCAGAGGGTACCACAGTAGCATACTTCGAAGAAATTGTAGAATTCCGCGAGTGCTTCGCAGTACAACAGGCAGAGACACCGGCCGCTTCAACACCACTGCCTGTCGACGTGAGCACAGATTTATCGCCAGCGCAGAGGCAGAGTCTTCTAGATATTCTCAGCCAGTTTGAAGATTGTTTTTCGTCGACCTCGAGGGTAAATCAAACGCCACTGACAAAGCACTGAATTATAACGGAAGAGACGGCAAGACCAATTCGACAAAACCCATACCGCGTGGCACCGAAAGAACGCGAAGCAATCCAAGAACAAGTCCAGAAAATGCTCAATGATGACATCATTCAGCCGTCAAAAAGCCCTTGGGCATCACCGGTATTGCTAGTTAAGAAGAAAGACGGCAGCTTACGCTTCTGTGTGGACTACCGCAAGCAGAACCGCGTGACAAAGAAAGACGTATATCCAATACCGCGTATTGACGATTCACTTGACAGGCTGAGGCATGCACGCTTCTTCTCGTCAATGGACCTGAAAAGCGGTTATTGGCAAATCGAGGTCGATGAGCGGGACAGAGAAAAGACTGCTTTTGTTACGCCTGACGGGCTTTACGAGTTTAAAGTCTTGCCCTTCGGATTGTGCTCAGCCCCAGCAACATTTCAGAGACTGATGGATACCGTCCTATCAGGCCTTAAGTGGCAGACGTGTCTGGTATACCTCGACGACGTCATTGTTTTCTCAGCAACATTCGAGGAACATCTAAGACTGCTGCTATTAGTATTTCGAGCAATACGGTCCGCTGGCTTATCGCTGAAACCTGAGAAATGTCATTTCGGTTTCAAGAAACTCCGATTCTTAGGACATGTGGTGAGCCATGAAGGTGTTCGTCCGGACCCCGACAAGATCGACGCCGTCCGAAAATTTCCGGTGCCAACAGAAAAGAAGGCCGTAAGACGTTTTCTTGGCCTTTGCGCCTACTACCGCAGATTAATTGCCAATTTCTCGCACATAGTGTCGCCCTTAACACACATAACGAGAGACGATGTTCCATTTTTATGGGGCAAAGAGGAACAAGCAGAATTTGACGGTCTACGACAGCGCCTCCAGACACCCCCTGTGCTTGCTCACTTTGACGAGGACGCTCCAACCATGATCCGCACTGATGCCAGCAACGTAGGTTTAGGCGCTGTACTCGTCCAGTGGCAAGACTCCGCCGAAAGAGTGATTGCATATGCAAGTAGGACGCTTTCCCGTGCCGAGTCCCATTATTCCACAACGGAAAAGGAATGTCTTGCTGTAGTATGGGCAGTTCTGAAGTTTCGCCCATACCTCTACGGCCGTCCCTTCCACGTAGTCAGCGACCACCACTCTCTTTGCTGGCTGACCAACTTGAAGGACCCATCCGGTCGGCTAGCGCGATGGAGCTTACGCCTACAAGAATTCGATATGACGGTCATCTATAAGTCGGGACGACAGCACTCTGATGCTGATTGCTTATCCAGGTCGCCTATAAAGCAAGGTGATGTCTCCGAAGATGATGACATGGCATTTTTAGGAGTGGTCGACACGGTCACCATTTCGTCTAAGCAGAAGGAAGACAGTGAGTTGCTCCCTCTTATTAATTTTCTTAACGGCCAGTCTACAAGCGTTCCCAAGATATTTGCAAGGAGCCTGCCATCATTCTGCTTGCGCAGTGGTGTCCTATACAAGAAGAACTTTGCCCCCAGCGGAAATGCCCACTTACTTGTCGTCCCGACATCCATTCGCGATGAGATCCTGAGCGCTTGCCACGATGAGCCAACCTTCGGCCACCTCGAATACACGCGCACATTGGCCAGAATCCAACAAAAGTACTACTGGCCGAAGCTTCCAGGCACTGTAAAGCATTACGTCCGCACATGCCTCGATTGTCAACGACGAAAATCACCTCCTTTTAAACCAGCCGGATTGTTGCAACCAGTTCAAGTGCCCACCATGCCTTTTGCACAAATCGGAATGGATCTTCTTGGACCATTTCCGACTTCGCATACTGGAAATAAGTGGGTAATTGTCGCTACGGACTATCTTACTCGCTACGCAGAAACAAAAGCTTTATCAAGTGGAACCGCAGTAGAAGCGGCACGATTTTTCATTGAAAATATCGTTCTGAGGCATGGCACTCCTAGAATTATAATAACAGACAGAGGTACCGGTTTCACGGCTATGCTCCTCAAGTCAGTGCTTGAGTTGAGTGGAACAGCGCATCGAAAAACTACCTCCTACCACCCACAAACCAACGGCTTAACAGAATGCCTCAACAAGACAATTGCTGATATGCTTAGTATGTACATCGAAGTGGATTATAAAAATTGGGACGACGTTCTACCATACGTGACGTTTGCCTATAATACGGCGCAGCAGGAAACTACACGGAGCACGCCATTTAGTCTTCTTTATGGCCGTGAAGTGACGACAATGCTTGATGCCATGCTGCTGCAAGACTGCGAGGATACAGACACGGATGTTCAAGCCTTTACCCAACGAGCTGAAGAGGCACGGCAGCTAGCACGCGTGCGAATCGCCCGACAGCAGAGTTACGACGCACAACGTTATAACCTGCAACACCGATACGTCAATTATCAACCAGGCGAGAAAGTGTGGGTCTGGAGCCCTATTCGCCGACGCGGCCTTTGTGAAAAGTTACTGAAGAAGTACTTTGGTCCCTACAATGTTATACGGCGCCTAAGTGACGTGAATTATGAGGTCATCCCTGACAGTTCTTCCCGAGCTCAAAAATCTGAAATCGTACACGTTGTGCGGATGAAGCCATATTGTACTGAGCTAGTTGCGTAATACGTAAACTATAGATACACCGCGTATTCTGTAGCCGAGCATCGGGTCGATGCTCTTCCTAGAGGGAGGCAAATGCCACATTCAACCTGCAGAGGGGAGCTCGCACAGCCAGAGAAGAAGACGAAGCTCTGGCCCGGTCCTCTTTTCGAGCGCCTTTCATTTTTAATTAAAGTGAGCTCTTCTATAGCGAACTCCTGCTGTGTCTGCGTCGTGACAATATCAATCAATCAATTGTACTCACAGCACTTTTGGTTAATGCGTGTGTAAGAATCCTTGGATGTCAAAGTTTGTAAGCAGTCCTCTCATATTCCATTGTGTATTTGTCTATCAATTATGAGTGCAATTGAGTGCTGCACGTACTAAAAGGAGTATTGCGTTAAATCAGGGAGCCCTCGTCTGACCCCGTTGTGACGGTTTTTTTACTTTCTTGCGCGCGCTTCTCTAGCTGCGCCTGTTCTTCGGCGCTGGTGACACCGTTGGACCATGGTTGTGTTCCTCACTTCGGGCAAAGTGCTCGATGCTCACTGGCGATTCACGAGTACGGGCTCGGGAGTCTTAATGCTCTCTCTCGAAACAAAATGCCCTGGGGCTGCAGCTTCGGAGTCCTGCACGCCCTTTGGTGGCGAAGAAACTGTGCTGCTTCCGCTGAGTGCGTCAATGGCGCTACCGCCCGTCCACCTTGAGTGGTATGTGCGGACGCCGTGGATTTTGGTTACACTGCCCCGTCTCATGCAGCATCTGCGAACGAAGGATCCTCCAAAGATTAACGCCTGCGCGGCTCCCTAACGAAATATGTTTTCATTCACTTTGAGTGTCATTTTTTATGTTTCTTTGTAGGACACGTGCAAAAGTACACCGGGTGCCCACCGTCGCAGTTTTCGTGGCTGGGAGTTTCTACACAGCTGTTTCTAAGGTAAGAATACTGATTGGTGGCCTAGTTGGTGCTTGCCTAATGACATTCTATGGCTACAAATAACACAAACACAACGTAAAAGAACACTCAACGAGAAGCACAATGACAAGTTGGAAATGCCACTTGTGCTTGTAATTGAGAGTTCCTTTACTTTGTGTTTGTGCTATTTGCGGCCAAAACATGCCTGTAGGGTGTTTGTGCGAACTGGTTATTGCACAGGCTTGACAGCTGTTTTTGCATGTGCGTTTGTGCTTGTGGTTCACCGGACACATGATGCTTGGTTGTCCCGAGAAAAACGTCGCTAAAAGCGAGTGTTCATAATGTCGGTACTTTATAGACAATCATTTTCCACAAGCGTAACTGGTGAGGTATCTAAGGATACCTTAGACTGAAAAAAATTATTGGCATCCCCATATAGAAAATGAGGCAGTAAATGGAGCAACGGGCGATAGGGAATCTGCGTGGAGTTGGGACTCAGTTAACACTCAGGATCACGTCATGATGTGCTCGTCATAATTTAATAAACAGCTACAATCATATTTTGATTACTCACACCTGTGTGTATTGAGTCTGGCCCTGAGAGAGAGGTGAATAAAAAAAAGACGTGCCTTGCGATCCCGAAAATAACTTAGGTAAGACGCAGAAAACTCTCGCTTCGTGCAGATGCGATAGAATCAATAACGTCATCGACAGAGTTTAGTCACTTGGGATTTTCCCTCAAAATTTTGTGGTGTCTACAAGACAATTGGAGGCGACAATAGCCACATTACAATGTCGTGCCCCCCCCCGTAAATATAAAATCACAAAGGACTGGAATGGCGATATCTCCTATATGCAACTTTTGTTCAGAACTATAAAGAACACAGAGCTATATTACGTCAAGTCGCCGATCCAGTTTTTTAAGAAAAAGATTTTAGTCATCCCATGGACTAGCATTGGGCTGAATTTTGTGTTTGGAAACAGACTTCATCTTGTTGGTTCGGATCTAGGCTTCAGCCACGAAACGCGTTTGATGACGTTTGTCTTTGCCTTTATGAACTAAAAAAATAAAGATTTACTTGCGTGAGCAATATTGCTGGACAAATATTTTAACATGAAAATTGTTTTTTTTATTTGCGCTAGTTGCTTTTAAAAAGAATGACTGTGTTGTCTAATCTGAAGAAGTGAAAAAGAATTATTAAACTGATTCCGTTTTAAGTCCGTAGTTATTATTTTGAGTAAATATATAGATTACCAAAAAATTCTCAATAAATACATAATCTATTCTTCACCAACCTTCTTCAGTGGGTACGAGCCATGTTTGAAGATTCCCAATCATCTTCACCATCATCATCATCCCGACCACCTTGGTTCAAACTCCAGGCCGCTGACAAAAGTTGGGCGACTGGCAAATGTGACAACAGTCGCCAGCTTCGATGTGGGTCCGCGTACCAACGTTGCTTCAACAACTTGGGATATAGTGCGTGGAGAACTGCAGTTAAACTACGTCACCTACTCGCCGCATTACTCAACGTCAGTAGCCCCATCTGCTCCTCTGCCACTGTCAGTGTGTGTTGCGGACCCCAATGAAACGGGAAGAATGTGGCCGCATCGATATACATGCACAGCAGCAATATAGGCAGCGCTTTCGACTCAGCCGGGATGCACAGCAGCCTACAGATTACGTCCAGACAGCTGAGCCTTCGCATTAAATGAGGCAACTCTTCACAGCTGAGCATTCTCAGCATTGTTTCATTGAACGTCCTTCAACCGTGTGCTACAGCTGCGGCGTCCAGGGCCACATTGCGAGGTACTGCTACCACTGCCAGCCGTGGAAGTAAAACTAATTGACGACACCTGACCGACCCCTTTGATCAAGTGGTTACAAGTTCACGAGAAGCTCGGGTAACTGCAGGCCAGGGATTCGGCGTAACCACTCTCCGGCCTCCAATGATGGTGTGACACTTCACACCACCATCTGCTCTCCGGTAAAGCTACACGCCGTCTCCTCAGCACTGATATCCGTCACCGTCGCCCCATACATGTCAGACACTGACCAGGTGGTGCTAAGGAAAACGCCGCCACGAGATCCGCCATCAATGCGGCGGCCATGAATGGGTAGTGCAAAGAAAGCCACCCGTAAGCGAACGTGCAACAGCCCTGCTCTTTCGTTTGTATTGAGGTGTGGTTTCCTGAATATCAAGCCCCTTGCAAGCTCCTTCCTTCAAGCCAGCCTCGCTTCAGAAAAGTAGGAAGCTCACCAGAACTAACTGCAGGTAGAATGCGAACGATGTTTCTGTTAATTCGGCGTACCGCAACTGGCAATTTGAGTGCAAACGAGCATCGCATGGCGTAGAGTTTGAGGCAAGCACTCCGACGTTCGTTCTGTAACGCTTAAATACGTTAAACGTGGGCATACACATGATGTCAAAGCGATGAGGTGCTCACACGAGCAATCTACTTTACGATCAATGCATGGTACGAAGGTCGCTCTATCCGGCACAAATAGCCTTAGCGATTTCCTTCTTCGCAGTTCCAATTTCCATCGATCTCTCGCTTCCTATGCGTTGCATTGTTTTATTACGCATGCTAGAACGTTTTATTGATGGTTATAATCTGCTTTAAGCTGCTAATATGGTCGCCTTGGGACTTTTTTTTCCCTGGAGCGTGGAGCCATTGAGTTGATTACGCCGTCGTTCCAGCGAGTGAACCAGAAATGCAGAAGAGCAGAACCAATGGCTCCGCGCTCCATTAAACAAGCCCCCAGGCAACGCTACTGTCTTATTGTGAATTTCCATGGACGTAACTACAGTTTTACTAATTTTCGCAGCTTTAGGAAAGAAGAACGGCGTGAACGCTGCGTGCGGGCCGTTGCGAGCGTGTTGAGTAAGCGAGTTCATCGTGATATTTGCAGCCGTTGCATACAAAAGTGTGATAATTTCGGTCTTCTGCAATTGTTTTGAGTTGCCTTGACGGAGAACTATGGTAACTGGTGCAGCGGTAGCCGGTAACGTGCTCGATAAACATCACACACGCCATGACCACCAATAATTTGAAGTTGTTGCCACCACACAGAATTACTTACACAGGGCTTTTAAGGCTCTAAGTTCCAGATTTAACAAGAAATGCGAACACGTACTTCATACAAGTGAATGGCCAAATGATCGCAACCACAATGAAGGTTTTCTTGCTGTCGGCGGTTCGTTGATGCGTCCGACTACCGGAGAAAAATTCGTAGCTTTTTTTCTAAGTGTTCAAGGGGCATATACGTCTAATATTTAGTTGAATTGTGGTTTCGAACGCTGTAGTTGCACCTAGTTGCACAACAAACTGTGCAACAGAGTCGGGTTTTGCTCTACCCAAAACATCGTCGACAGGTGGCGCAGGGTACCCACAAAACTCCAGAATCTGACGTCTATCCGGCAACGTAGACGACACGGCCGTCGGAGGTGAGGTCCTCCAACACCCTGCGATTTCAACAAAAATGCCTTTGTCAGTTTTCGTGTTTAAAAATAAGGTGTGCATGCATGCGCAGACAGTGTTTCAACTATGGCCTAAGGGGACACGGCAGCAAATGTTTTAGTCATGAGTCACGCGTTCAAACACCAGCTTGGTCGAACGGTGATGCTCTGCTTGGACTCTACCTATACATTTCGTGGAGTGAGTGGCGACCACTATATCCTGTTCATGTGTGCAGTGCAGAAGTTAGTTTGGGTAGTAGTGCTTTTAACGCGAAAATCGCAGTTCAACTCCATGCCACGCATAACGTAACACTAGGCCTAGATTTCCTGAAGCTGCGCGGTGCTAACGTAATGCTTCGGGGCTAACGAACTGTGCTAAATAACCCACATAGTCACGAAAGTGCCGTTTGCGTATGAAAAGATACAGTTGTTCCACCGTTGTTTGCAAAGTGTGTCCCAGCCACCATTTCCCCTGCAGTCGAAGGCACATTGGATGATATCGGTAAGCCGATACACGTTGATTGTATGAAGAAGCGTGCTCAGATGCCTTATTGTACGCTGTCAATTGTTAAAGCACGCAAAAGCTTATGAACCATGAACTGTTCCGAAGAACCCACGATACTGCCGGAGGGTCTAAAGCTGGCGGCTGTTCGTGAACAGCAAGTCTTGTTTTCAAGCCATCCTTGAAGAAAGCCTACTTCAAATAAATTGTATCAACCTCGACTATATCTAATTTCAGGAAACTTTAGAAGGGTCGAATTGCTAAAGGAGTGGGACTTCTCGCGGTTTCGCTCATCTACCGCAATTTTCCAGTACCCCCTTTTCAGGTAAGAGAAGAGAATCTTCTGGCATGGTGAATTATATTCAATGAGTCGTCAACACGTGGCAGCGGGTACACGTTTTTTTTTTGTAACGCTGTTAAGCTTCCGGCATTCGACGCAAGAGCGGAGTGTCCCATCTTTATTTTGGCAACCACATCTGAAGACCACGAACTGTTGGATGGTTCGATAACACCATCTCCAAGCCTCTCTCGGACTTTCGCAACGCATCGCTTTGCGTTCTTTTGCTGACACGCGGGATGAATGTTCGTTGATCAGGCGTGCATCGTCGTACGTCATTATCCGGTGATGAATGTATGGCGCAACTTTAAGGAAATTGCGAAGCAGAATTCAAGCGCAGGATTGATGTCAATATGACCAAGTGCCATGTCAGTGGCGTCGGCAGTCTCTGACGTGAAACAGTTACTAACCACTTCTATTTTTTGGAAAAGCGAGTGTAATGCCATCGAAGAGGTGTCGATGCTCGTTGCAAAAGTTGGTAACATGCAACTGCGATAAGCTACCACGAAGCTGTATGACGTTTCTGGCTACACGATTGTCTTTGATGTCTTGTACCAGTAGGTGCTCCAATTTGGTTCAGCCACCGCTTCGCCTTCGTCCAAATTGCAGCATGTGACGTCCACCATAACGCGTGCTCGAGAATGAAGCGTGAAGTGGTATGCAGAAACACTAAGTACGTTGCTACGCTATTTGTCATGTTGTACATCGGTTGCTCGGTCAGTTGAAAATGTCACACGATGCCCTTTCAGGACAATAGTAGCGCCATACTCTTGCTGAAAGTTAACTTCAAATATAACGCCACGGGAGCCCTTGTGTAGTACAACGCAGCTTGCGACAAATGTATGCTATTGCATCTGAACTTTAGTGCAAGCATCCATTGGAATAACTTAATGGCTGCCGGTTGTCTGAATCTGTGACTTGTGCCATGGCGTGATTAGTTTATTTACCTTCGAGGCTGGTTTCCCACTAAATATCAAGTCGTTGACTGTGTCCGCGCGTACCCATCAATCGTCACTGGCATGTGAAGTCAAAGCCGGTCGTATTTTGAAACAGCAGAAGTCGGATCACCATCGTTACCTCTCTGTGTCGGTTGGAGGTGCTCAACACTTCGATATTCAGTGATTACGCCCCCGGAAGTCGCTGCAGTTGGTTTCGCTGGTGCCTCCAGAAGTCTGGCTAGTGATCACAAACATATCAAGCGAAGTTTTGGAAGAGCAGTGTGGGAAGGAGACAAGATGAGCAACTACAGGAAAATTTTTATTCAGAAAGCAAATTGAAATGGCCACTAAACAAATTGAGAAAGTAATCACTGCGGATACTAAAACAGTTTGGACATACACGAATCTAATTAGACTATTTGAGCTGTCACCACGGAAAAGAAGACACAAACCCAAAAGTTAGTGGGAGGAGGAAGTTAGGAGAGTCATAGCAAAACCTCAGGAAGCCTGTAGAGAATACAGACATGCTAAGCAGTGGGGTGAACCGAGAGATGATGTTGAAAGAAAATGGGAAATGTTTATAGCTATAGAAGGAGTGCATCTCTTTTGATCAATGAAAAGATTAGAAGAAAGGGAGCCCAGTGGCTGGCAGAAGTACATAAAAAAGATAAAAAGGCAGCTGCGAAAAATTGGAACCATCTAAACTCCCTAAGAAATGAGACGAGCCTAGAGCAGAGGTTTATAACTACAGCTCAAGGTGCTAGGCTAGAAGGGGACGAAGCTAGGGAATATATAAAAACAAGCGTGACAGAAAAATTACAACAAAGGGGTGTTTTATGCACCACAATAGACAAGGATGAATCAAGTGGTGCAATGGCTCCATTTTCACAACAAGAGTGAGAAAGGGCTAAGAAAAGGGTTCCTAGTAGTAAATCAACGGGCCCAGATTGCATTCCAATTAGGCTGATAAAGACATTAGGTCCGAAGTCTAAGCAGGCTTTGAGAGAGGCCATGAGCAAAATAATAATCGATGGAGAAGTTCCCGATGGAGAGAAACTTAGCAGGATAAGCATAATCTATAAAAGTATGGGGTACAAAGCTGACATAAACAACCACCGTCCTATAACAGTGAAATCAGTGGTCAACAGGTTGGCGATGCCGATTATAAAGGAAAGACTGCAGGCATAGATAGAGGATGAGGGAGTGCTGGGGGAACTGCAGAATGGGTTTCGGAAACACAGGAGGTTGGAAGACAATCTGTCCTCACTGACGCAGTGCATCGAAATAGCAGAAAAGGAACACAGGCCCCTGTGGCTAGCATATTTGGATATCAAGGGAGCCTACGATAGCGTGGTTCAAGAGGAATTTCGGGGAGAACTGGACACACTGGGCGTGGAAGTTGTTGTCACTACTCTTTAAAAGGATATCTATAAAGGTAAAAAAGTAATTATAAAGTGGGGAAAACAGGTATTCAAGCCTGCAAAGGTAAAACGCGAATTAGGCAGGAGTGTCCTCTGTCACCCTAATTATTCATGAATAACCTACAAGGATTAGAGGCCAAATTAGAGGGAAGTGGACTCGACTTCAACCTCTCTTTCGTCAAACAAGGAAAACTCATTGAACAGACACTACCAGCATTGATGTACGCAGAGGATAGAGTGCTAATGGCCGTCAACAAGGAAGATTTGCGGAGACTGGTGGACATCCGTGGTAATGAGGGAGATAAGTTAGATTTCAGATTCAGTAAGGAAAAATCAGCAGTCATGATTTTAAATAATAATGAAGTTAGTGACCTTAGAATACAGGAGGTACCGCTAGAGATAACAGATAAATACAAATATCAGGGCTTATGGATAAGCAATGGGGCCGAGTACCTAAGGGAACACGAGATATACGTGTCGACTAAAGGTAACAAGAATGCAGCGGTAAAAAAAAACAGCGCACTGTGGAATTACAATAGGTATGATGGTATCAGAGGAATATGGAAAGGGGTCATGGCTCCTGGTCTGACGTTCGGCAATGCGGTCTTGTCCATGAAATCAGAAGTTTAAGCAAGATTAGAAATTAAAGAACGTGTAATAGGTAGGCTTGGCTTAGGAGCTCACGGGAATACACCAAATCAGGGAGTACAAGGTGATAGGGATGGACATCATTTGAGGGCAGGGAAGCTAGCAGCAAGATAAAATTTTAGAACCGATTGTGAGAAATGGGGGAGGAGCGTTAAGCTAGGAAGGTGTTCAGCTACTTGTACATGAATAATGTCGATACAAAATAGCGGAAGCGAACCAGAAAATTGACTGGTAGATTCTTGGAAAACAGCGGGGAGCCAAAGCAAAAAACATTATTGGTTAAGAAGAAGGTGAAGGAAGCTGAGACCGATATGTGGAGAATTGGCATGATTAGGAAGTCTGTACTAGAGATCTATCGAACTTTATGAAGGAAATTGCCAAGGAAAGAATCTATGATAATACTCGGGGTAGTTCTCTACTGTTTGAGGCCAGTACGGGAGTATTGCGAACCTAGACATATCGGGCTAAATACGAAGGGGTAGACACGGTATGCAGTGCCTGTGGAGAGGAAGAAGAAACTGCGGAACACTTGATAATGTTCTCTAAAGGACTTAACCCTATAGTTCAGGATGATGGCGCAGAGTTTTTCAAAGCACTGGGGTTTAGGGACAGTGAGGGCAAAATAGGCTTAAAGCGGGTAGAATTCACTAGAAGGAGGTTATCTGATTGGTGGCTATAGTCAAGACACGAGTGAAATTTAAACCCTTCGACTGCAAAGTACGAATACTCAACCTCACTTTTTGAGAGAAAACAAATAAATCTGTTTTTTTTTGTTCATTAGGTATAAGGGCTTGGTGGCGCTAGCCACCACCCAATCTAATGGGTATAGCCATATCTATCCATTCATCCTGGTGGGCACTGGAGATTGTGTGGTAGACTACCGCTGCGGCTGCGATGAAAATCATCTCGGTGAGGGTGAATGCGACTGGCGCCTGGAGGACGGTGGTGCAAGATGCTGGGCGAAGTAGGTTTTGATATCGTGGGGTCACTGGCCATACTGGGGTGGCGGCGTGTGCGCAGAGAAGCCGCGAAGACCAAGGTGGCGGTAAGGGCACTGGTGCTGCAAGTGATCCTCTTGCACTGGAAGCACAGAAACCGGTGCAGAGGTGTACGCCAAATATCATACTTCCCAGAGGGCGTGCATCTACCATCTATGTAATAGAATGGCTGCTCCGAACAATGGCTTACTGGAGCGGCACGGACAAAGTATGGCGACGTATAGCTATCGTCGTAGTACTTTAATGGTTGTCCTGACTGGAGCGACATGGTTAGAGGAGCGCGAACGAATAGTGGCGGAGTGGCCACAGGCCACTTTAGGGTTTCCGCGTAGGTGGTCGTCTCTCGGCAGTCGTTCGTGGGGCTGGCGCACAGCTGTAAGGAAGCGAGGTGCAGCTGCTCTCTGATGACCGCTGTGATTGAGCCAGATGTAGGATCAGGTGTCATAACAGTCTTCCGCAACGCTTCGCGCACCACAGAACGAATGAGTTCTTGTAAGCGGTCGTTGGTTCCAGTTGTGTTGAAATGTCTGCAACACACATGATTTACTTGTTTTTTATATGTGCTGGAACGCTTCAGCATGTTTTCGGTAGCCACAACCTCAGTCAAGAAATCTGCGAAAGTCTTTGGAAGGCTCCACACGAGGCCTGCAAAGAGCAGCTCTTTAAAGCCACGGATCAAATGGCGCAACTTCTTACAGTCATTTCGGGTCAGCTTGTCCGAACAAGTTTGTATTTCTTTGACTTAAGTTGTGACTGTTTCACGTGACAACTTTACCCGGGCCTGAATTGTTCACTTTAGACGATCAGCACTTGTGTAGGTTCCCAAAAGCTTCCGACAGAACTCGCGCCACGACGTGACGTGCTCTTCGCGATTCTGGTTTCAGTTATGTGCCCTGTTCTCCAGGTAGACGTAGACACGTCCCAGTCTTGCCGCGTCGTCCCTATATTTATTTATGTATTTATTAATTAATTTATTTATTTACTTAATCACAATACATTACGGGCTTCTTATCGTAGCATTGTGTAAGGGGGCGATACATGGTAAATTATGACAAGTGATAAATATAGAAAAAGATGAAATCAAAACGATACAATATAAAAAGTGCACTGTGAAGTAAACGGCTGCCAGAAAAGCAAATTATCACCCCAGTAGAAAAACAAAAGAAAGAAGAGCGTGCACGAATCCGAAACCAAATTAACACGAAAAGTCAGTGGTTGAAAAACAAAGAACATTTTGGCAGCATTTACAATACTACAATGTGACTTATTACAACCTTGAACAATATAAAACATAAGATAACATATCTAAAGAAAATAAATGAGAAAAAACTACATAAAAATCAAATGTTAGAGTAGGTGGTAGTGAAAGGCTTTGCAATTTCTGATCGAAGTGATATCGCCAGGGATATCGTTCCAAAGCTAAATGGCTTGGGACAGCGCTGAACATTTAAACGCCCTTGTATCGCCGAAGATGCGCTCGGAACTGCCCGGATTAAGGAGCCGCCTAGACATGCGCAGTGGGGTTTTCAAAAGGAGAAAATGAGACCTGGTGTTTTGAACGTATCCATGAAGCAGGCATAAAACAGAAACACACCAGCAAACTTTAAGAGGGTGCAGCGAAAGTTCGAGTATTATTTTAGTGTTACAAGATTTTCGTTCGTAACTTCCGTTAATAAAATGAGCGGCATGGTTTAGACAAGCTCTATGTTAGTAATAAGTAGTCTTGATAAAGATACCAAATAGATGACGTGAAATATACCTGCGATTTACATAGGTTACGACGAGTGTAGTGTACCCAAGCGTTTGTGATAGTTTGGCAGACAGAGCAGTAATGTTAAGGCGGCTACGCGCTCTAATCCGCCATATAGTCTTTGACGTCTTCTTGCTCCGTGCCATGGAACGTCATCGGGAACCAGGGGTTTTTCAGCGTATACCGGTTGGGCATCGCGGTCATGTCAGTTGATGCTGTTTGAACCGAAACACTTTTCATACCTGTGAAATTGAAGGGATTTGTATTGTTAACTTCCGGAAGCAATACTCTGATTCGGCAGCTGGCCCGATGCGGGAGGGTGTCAACTGGGACTGAACACGTGGGGTGACTCTATGGAGGAACCGCAACATCCGTGACGCCTACCCAGCAGATCCACCAGTTTTCACGAGATTTCAGAAGTGCAGTGCACTATAACATTGCGTCCTTCACGGTTAACTCTCGAGTGAAGAAGTAACACGTGATTTTTTATTGCCAGAGGCGCTCTTGCTCTCACCCCTTTACAGGCAAGTGTCACTTTGATAAACAAACCGCTAAGCACAACTCAGCGTCAAGAATTGGTGAGTATGCTAACGAAACACTCCGGAGTATTCGAAATTGCCCAGAAGAAGGATACACCGTTATTTCCCTCTTCTCGTTTACAGCATTGCATTGATACGGGATGTAATCGACCTATCCTACATAAACCATACCGTGTGTCACCTTCGGCTCGCAAAGAACGTCTCCTTTCTTCTAACATCTCTCAACGCCAGACCAACTACACACAGGTGCACATAGTCAAGCTACAATTGTAACAATATAAATATTCGCCTGATTGTGGAGTTTGGTGACGTGTTGCTTCCTGAAGCACTCGTCTGCAAACTTGGAACTACTGGTACTTTTAGAACGCGAATCATTGCTCTTATATCCTGGTCTTCCTAAACTTGTCGCAAATAACCTTTCACACAATAAAGTGAGCCTACTTTCTCTTTATAGGCAGTTTTGAATTCTCACAGTTCACACCTTTCTGAAATTATATGCATCCCCACAGAGGAGGTCTCATTATGCTTTGACTGATGAGCCGACGGCCTCTTTTTACCCAACACCTATACATATTAAGGTACCCACATGTCATCATCATAGCGATGCTCTTTGAAATATTAGGAGCAAAGCTTCGTGATGTTATTGTAATAATAAGACTTATTCAAACAAATAAAAAAATGTGACAATATATTTCTTAAGAAGTGCAAAGCTCTTTCCAGCAGGTACTTAAAGGCCTTTTCAAAAAACAATCTCACTAGTTTAGAAACAAATCTTTCAAAACCAACTGATGCTTTAATTTATGATGAAACGGCTGGACTGGGCTTTGCAATGGTTTTTTTTAATTTATTCACATGACTTTACACCTATTCATCGAGCGCAATTGCTTGTAGCTGCCATAGCCTTACGCAAATCACTCCTATGAATCACAAATGGTGTAGTTATTACAGACTGCTTCTTTATTCGTTCTTCAATACCTGCACCTAGTATTCAGAATGCCCTGGAACGATTTTATACTGCTAGTTTCCCAAGGCATTTGCATCACACTCGCAAGGTTGGGCACCAAATCATCAATGTTTAATCCTCAATGAATATGCAGATACACCGGCAGTAGCATCCCATAACGGTTACATTTTTTTTAATATTGCCTCTGCTAACACTTATCTCCGCATCTCCGTTTGAAAATATTGTCGCGTTAGATAACTTTGCCAAGCCCCGCTTGGCAACATCTAATTTTTCTTATCTTGACTATACCTAGAAAAATCTACGGTGCCCGTCTATAAGGGCGAAAATGTGAATAACCAGGTGACGATGCAGTACCACCGCACAGAATGATTACTCACACAAGTCTGGTATGGCACAGATACCCCTATGCGTCCACGACAAAGAGTGTGAATCTATGCACCATTTCCTTTAAACATGCAGATTATTTTCAAACGAATGAAAGAAGTTGTTAAAAAAATTTCTCCGTAGCATGGCTTCAAATTTATTCCTTCCGGTGGTTTTCTTTTTCTCTCAAAGCAACTGAAAAGGGCTTTACTCACAGAAACGTTTGTGAAGCCGTATGTGATTCCACGAAAAAAATAAAGCGAATAGAATATTGGGCCTAAACATAAAGTCTCTTTGTTAGGTTTTTCGCAAGCTTTGTTTGTTAGCTTGTTTCTTTCCTTTCTTTCAGGTATGACACTTTATTGCTTCTCCGCAACGGTGCTACAGTGGCTAGAAGACTCGGCTACTGACCCACAAGCTGCGGGATCGAATCCCGGCTGTGGCGGCTGCATTTTCGATGGAGGAAAAAATGCTGTAAGCCCGTGTGCTCAGAATTGAGTTCAATTTAAAGACCCTAATTGGTCCTAATTTGAGAAGCCATGAACTGTGGCGTACCTCATAATCATATGGTGGTTTTGGGACGTTAAGTCTTACATATCAATCAAAACTTTATTTCTTGTTTTGCTAATGACTAGGTTTAAAAACCGTCCCTATGCAACAGTATTCGGCTCGCAAAACAATTTTATCTTTAAAAGAATGTATCGTCTATTTCATGGCCTTTTTCCCGCGGTGGGTTGTACTAGGACTATATGAAAGAACAAACCAGCTAATCTCCTTTCCGAACGTTTTCCGCGGCTACTGTGGTGCAGCACTTCCTCCAGGATTACAGACATCGCGAGTGTTCGGCAGTTCAACAGGTTGTTCCTCTGTGCTCGTCCCACCATATCTATCAAGATACAGCGTCACGACAACGTACAACATCACAATTACGTCCCCACTTTTGTGATTTGCGATGCCACAATGACATCCTACGGTTGTTGACATCAATAACGGCCCATGCTGACACCATCTTTCGCTTGTTGACAGACGACAGCCCGTTTTCGCATATTTGGATGCATATACGGCTGTTGCGTTAAAAAAATGACCCAAGTCATGGTTTAGTTGCTTCTACACGCATCAATTTTATCTTGTTAAAGCTGCGGTGCAGCAAAAAAAAAAAGGTTCGCAGCGGACAAAGATGTGACGAGAGCAAGCGCAGCTTTGTTTTTAAGCTGTCCATCTTTTTGTTTACGCTGAAGCTTCAATGGTGAGCAACATTTTTATCAATTGAAGCTACGAGGAAACCAAAGCTCAAGCTTGCGGAGCGACAACAACGCCGCACCTGGTCCTTCCGGCAAGCTCCGAGGAACTACAGGACGGGTGTGGCAGAGGGTGTGGGCGATTCACTGTGTTTCGCCGAAGCGGTAGCGCATGCAACACGCGCAGAACGCTTTGTGCAGTTGGGGCGGAGAACTAAAGTGCCTTGCCGAGAGCTTGGTGCGCAAGAACGAAACACTCGCTGTTCGTAGTTAGCAAAAGTGACGCCACAGAAGCGTCGGTGAAGTCCAAGGTACTGTTGTGTCTTGGGCAACCACAACCATACCAACAACACCAAGGAACCCTCGCTGCATGTAAGGCTGTATAGGTTTTTCGTGCTTGGGCAAGTCATTCGAGAAATAAAGCCGACAAGCGTCAATCCCCGCAGTAAAAAGGATCAAGTAAGTCCTACCTCTGTCTCGCCTTCTATTTTGACCGTCAAAGTTCTTCGCTTTCGTTCGGGTCGCCTACATAAATTTTATTACACGGCACGCGCATGTATAGAAAGAATTATTGCTCACCGTCTCCTTGCGTTGAAAAAATCTAGATACGGTTACATGCTTAAAGAACCACGTGTTTTCATTCCCCGTGTTTGTGAGACCTTGCCGTCGTTGTTGAATTTTCACATTCATGGTGTCGCCCTAAGGGGTGGCACTTCTCCAGATATTTAAATAAAGTGCTCCGTACCGTGCTGCGCTTATGACTTGCCATGGTTACCGTTGCAATGTTGGTTGAATGAGAGGGTACTTCAGACTTTTTCCTTGTTTCACCGCTTGTATATTACGCGTCGGCAAATCTAATTTATCGCACAACAACGAACGGTTCTGGGTAAATTTCTACTGAGATTTGACAGTGTTTGACTGGTCTGCTTTGTTTGTATCACTTCATTTGAGTGGTAAATATTCAAGCAGCCTAATTTAATCACCTAATACATGCCTTATATGTTTACACACCTTGTAATACACGCGCATGTGAACACAAGGTGAAAGGATGCGTTTTGGGGCACAAGAAATGAAGCATTACAAAGCAGAGGCCGCGTACGTAGCTGCGATAATCTTAAAATCAGCTTATGTTTTAAAAATGGAAAAGTAATACTATGCAATATAAATAAAGAAATTATACAATTCGTAGCGGCAATTCAGCGCGGTGCATTTCCTGCAGCTTAACTGCCAGTCAGAACCAGCTTATCTGACGTATCATACCACAAATTTGGCTCCAGAATGTTCTAGGGTAAATAATTCATCTACTAAAAAAAGGGCGACTACTCGGCGAAGTTTTTGAAGTGGCTCGTTAACGTATGACGGAATGTATCATGGTTTGTCTCTGAAGCAATGTGATCATGCATTGTATTCCAGAGAATGATTGCACGTGGGAGTGCGGGCATACTGAACGCGTTTGTACAACCATATATACGGGAATGGCTAAGATAGTAGTGTAATCTACGTGAAGTGAGATATAATTTGTGCAGCCAGAAACGTTGATTCGGGAGCAGTAGGTCACTTTATAAAAGAATGAAATCAAGCAATTGTCGCGAAGCGTGTTCAAAAGAGGAAGTGAAAGCCCCTACTTTATATGTGATATTCTGTAGTGGGGACTGCAGTAATTGTCAATGAAGTGGATTGCCCTATTTTGAATTTATTTAATTGTAGCAATCAAGTTGGTATTCCTGCTAAACATTTTTCTATTTTGTAGTGGTGCATATTTTCGTTCGAGATTGAATAGTTTTAGATGCCAGTAGAGTGCGAAACATTGTGGTTCTTTTTTTATTTTTCTTACCTCACCTTTTCATATTTTATAATACTGTGGTTTTCGCCTTCTATTGGTTGTAAGCACAGACAGAAATCGGAAGTGAGACTGTGGGTTTCATTGTTTCGAGTCTCTCAAAAAAAAAGAAAGGCACTGCAAGATTTGTGTGGTGTGACAATGCAAAATTTCTGCCTTTTTTGCACTTATTGCAGCTACAAACGTACAAGTGTAATGCTAGCTCGAAAAAGACAAACTTTGTTTGTTTCTAGCCAAGCGGTAGCTTGTGCTTACATGCATTGCCTTGGGAGCAATATTCGGCGTTACAGCCATGGCAGCATAAAGTGTGTTTCAACAAACGTAGGATATTCGAAGCATTGCTTCGAAAGAATGGGCCTTGATGTATTCCCAGGAAGTAATAAAGCTCTGTTTGCCTGCCCCATTTAAAAATAACAATCCGCATTGCACCTTAATTATAGATTGTACCGAGATTTTCACAGGAGCACACTCAAATCCTGAATCGCTACACGTGCTGTACTCGCAATACAAAAAAGATGCACATAATGTCTTCATAAACATTAGTTTTAATGACACGATAAGTTTCATGACACATTAATGACACGATAATAACACGATAAGTGAGCAATACGCGTCACCACGGCGGACGGATAGTGGCTTGATGACGTGTCCGTGCAGTACAACGACACTAACAATATTCATAGGGGCAGTTCTCCTGGTACCTATAGTAGTATTTGCATTGTCAGCACACTCTCAGGAAAAAGATTAGTAAACAGTTGGCCACGCAAGTATTTACTTGTTTGCAGTGTATTTTACTGCTTTCGCGGCATTTCTTTACTATAGCTGCCAGCAGCTAGTAAAGCTTGAATGTCGCCGTTACTAACCAGGGAAGCTGTCTTGGTCTTTTTAACTAGGTAACTACTAAGCCACACACAATGCCAGAGTTCTCGTAAACACATTCTTATATCTTGCAGTAATTCCGATACTCCTTAGAAAATTTTAGACCAATCTTAACTTTGTTGATTGCTTTGGAATAAAGAATAGAGATTTTTGCTAAGTGATGAGACACATATATGCAAATAGGAGGGCAAACAATGATGTGCACAAAACATCCATTATTTTACTAAATTCTGTGACTGCTAATCAAACCAAATCTTTGACTATTTAAATTGATCGTTGAGAATATAAGCGCGCAAGTGGTTTGAGAGTCGCAAAACACTGGTTCACTCGAGTGCTGTGACGTAATGAGCTGTTATTTGCAATAAAAACAATTTTTATCCGTGCTCAAGTGCACATGCTTGCTGATTTCTTCAGCTTCATATTTGAATTGAGCAATTCGCAAGCGTCGAAGCTTCGATAAAAGACGAGGGGTACGCTCCTTGTAGCAAATGACGTCACAAAAGCAATGGCAAACTGCCGGTCGCTGGCGGTGAGTGGAGTTTGTGAGCTGCGATTTCTATGGCTTATTTTCGCTGAAATTTTATTTTTCAGTTCAATTTTAGGGGTGAAACACTTTATGGTAGAGGCTCCTTCATCGCCCCTTGTCTGTTATCTGCCACTGCAGATGTAAGGTACCCAATACATGCCCGCCATACTTTCATAGAGTAGAGAAGCATGCACCAACTATGGCAATACGCAGTTATCATTGTGCTGATAAGCGAGGTACCCGCTACACGTCCGTAAGCCATTATGTGCACTTCGCGCTGTGACTGATGTCGGGAAGCAGCGGCAAAGCTGCAACGCCGACAACAAGCTGCTACTCCTGAGGGCAGAGTGCCGCATGCGGCGGCTCAACGTCTACACAGACAGCAAACTACTCCAGAGACAAGAGTTCGGGGAGCAGTGAATAATCGCTCCACGGCTCCCATTCATGAGCAGTAGGTGTTTAACACACGGCAACAGGCAGTACAGAGTCAAAGGTATAGTCGTAAACGTCTCGATAGGCGTTCAGAAAATGATGCGTTACCTTCCCAGCAGTGTTGGTGGTAAAGCGTTACAATTTATGTCCTTACCGGTAATGCGTTACTTTTTTCGGTAACATGGTAACGCATTTGTTAAAATTTCGTAACAGTAAAGGGTAACGTACTTACGTTACCAATTTTCAATAGTGTGGTGTCAGGTTATTCGTTACTTTTACATATTATAGGTGCCATTTTCCCCGAGCATGCCCCAACCAATTCTTTTGACGCAGCGTTGGAGGGCTACTGGCTTGCCAGGCATTGGCGATGAGTGCACGGGGGGAATTGGTTCTGTTTAGGGAAATCGCGAGTAAACCCGCCGACTACTTATGCGGAAGGTTGGTCTATCATCACTCAAAACTTGAACAAAGCTGTAAAATCCGCTAAGAGAAACTGTACGAACGTGCTTTTCGTAGAAGTGGATTGCATCAGTTTGATTGCTTACACCTGGCCTGTGTATGCCGAGAAGACAGGTTGTCCTAAGGAAAACCACATGGGGCGGTTTACTTCAACCACGTGTTCATTGTGACGCTTGATCCGGGGGGGGGGGGGGTGCAGCAAAGACCTTTCTCAAGGAAGTGCGGCCACATAAGAACGATGTACGCAAATTCTAGTGAAAAAGGAGCACGCTTACGAAGCATCGACTTTTTTTTTATCGGGGTCTAGCTATACTTTTTGGACCAAGTCGACGAAGATCAATTACAATAAGCGGCTGTTTGTGTTATCCTGGTTCATCCAGAGGACAGCTGCTATGTTCAACCAACTACAGGTGTACTGCTTATTGAGGGTCTGCTTCAGCGCACTTTTGTGCATCAGGGAGACAACGCGGCAGGAAGGAAATTCGTACAAAAAAAAGAATGCGAGTGGGACGCGAATTGTTTCATTTTTTTATTGCAGGGCAAAAAAATATTCTACTTACACGCGACCTTAATTGGCGTCCCATTGTTTCAACTAAAGCCACTTAATACCACTGCCTCATGAATACTATGGCTAAGCGCGGTTTTACAGATAGCTACATGGCATACATGTTAGCATTATAGTCACCTAACCATGGTTATTGCAAGCGGTTGATTCTAAGAGAGATCGACGTGGATCCGAGAATGAGTAGTTTATATTTGACTTTGTATTTTATACTTTACGTGCATACCCCCTAGTAGCCCTAAAAGAGACATTGTTTTCTAAGTGCCAAATTTAGAAGGCAGAAAATATTGAACGTATTCCACACGGAGGGACGATATTCAATACCCGTTGCTCACGAACATTCACCACGATAGAACACATAGAATTACCAGTACAATAAAGAAATTTCATGTATCAAATGTTTCCGTAACAAAAAGTAAAGTGACATTATCTTAACCTTGTAGGGTTAAAAAAGTGTTTTTTCGAAAAATGTATATGTGGATGATATTTTATGACAATTGCTCCTCAACAGTTGCTACAAAGTTGATAAGCTGTGACTTCGTCTTGAAACAAATATTGCTTATTTCTTTCGGGAGCGAGGTTGTTTTTGAACACCCTGACATAAACGCTCACAAAATTTTGCGGTAATTATGCAGGTGAAAAGTAACAACAAATGTTTATGCTGAGATGTTTTTCCGTGACTAGGCCGTTAAAGCGCTTATATTTTGCCAACACCAACTCGCCGTCTAAATGGGCCTTTTTCGAGGAGTTATTCTGCGCTCGCGGGTAAATATTCATGGACAAAAGACGACGACAGGTGGGAATTGACGGACATCTGGAATCACAAACGTGCAAATGTTCCCCTTTCCCTCCCCCAGAAAAATAAAGCGCTGATGCAGGCCTCTACAAATGTTCGCAGAGCCCCTGCGGGAAATTGTGAAGGCCAAAGACCACCCGTTTTCATTTTAACGATCTGCACTGAAGGTGGTGTTTGGACCCCAAACGTGTTTTCTTTTTCTTATTGTAACTGGTAACGTATTTAGCTATTTTTTTTTCGAGATTCAGTAAAATCTCTTTCCTAGAACAATACCCGACGACAAAGTCATTGACGTGCGCATAAAGTGAGAACTGATAAGCAAGCCGTCGTACAAGTCCAGCCTAGTCAAGAAACTAAACATTCACGTGTGGTTGAATGTACCCTAGGACGCACTTCTCCACAGATATCTGCGTACAAAAAATACATTCATAGGCCGCGTCTTTGCAAGCTTCAGGCTAGATCTCAACAAATAAACATTGCATTTACATTTAGTGGACCACAAAGCAGATATAATGAACGCAAAACGAAATACAAAACTCAACACAACGTACGAGTTATAACCAATAAAACATTGTATAAACTGCACACACGCATTGCCATTCATGTACTTGCATGAGTGGTTGGGTGATTTCACTCCCCATTTCTTGACCCAGTCGTCAGGATTCACTTCGTGGAGACGTGTGGATATTTTGAATAATGTGTAAATCCAATGAGCCCCGCTACTTTTCACTGAAACTGCAAACGCTTTGGAGACCATTGTATGGCCCATAAAATGAACTGCTGGCGTGTACGTCTGTACTGCACTGCACCCAAAGTTTCGATCAGATGAGATGCTATGTTTACATGTCTTTTGCAAGGGTGAATAGCACATCGGTAAACCCTGTGCAGTTGGTGCAGACGTCACCAAGGAACTGTCGGTGACGTTCAGCAAAGAGTTTGCTGTCGAGAACTCCTTCACCCTAGCCCTGTCGGGAAACGACTGCAGCCCGAAGACGTAGACACCGAGAGCATGTATCATGGCTGTCTCGACGAGGGAGCACAGCATGTTCATTATGAGTCCCGGCTTCGCCTGCAATCATACAGAAGTACAGACACAATAATACAAAAACATTTAGCGAGACTTTCCAACATGAAATAATTTTTGAAACCGGTATTTTCAAGTAGAAGAAAGCGAACATTTTTGTGTGGTGGCCTTCTTATGACTACTCGTCTGCGCCAGGGATTACGCGACATCTTAGCAACCTTCTGCGATGACTATACGCGATAAAACAAACTTTCTCTCAGTGATACCTCAGTACCTCAGTCGCTTAGTGCGCTAGCAACTTTTATTGCGATAGCAATTATATGGAAACTCTCGGCGGGATTTCGCGGCTGCCGTCGGCATCGACGTCAATGTCATGCATCGCATATATATATATATATATATATATATATATATATATATATATATATATATATATATATATATATATATAGTGGAAAGAAGTGTATACCTAAGGGCTCGTTTTTCCGTGTTTTAACACAATAATAATGAGATCTAACAGACATTATTGCCAAGGAACATACAGGAGATGTTATTAGAACCAGCATCGAGGGCGTTATTCTAAGGTCGTAGGTTCGATTCCTGCTGACGGCTGGTTATTTTTCATCCACTTTTCTTTCTTCTTATTTACATTCAATTGGTTCTAATAACTTCCCCTGTACATTCCTTGGCATTATAGTCTGTTAGATCTCGCATATATATATATATATATATATTGTGATGTAACAGTAAAGGCAACCTTTATTAGGCCCGGAAGACACGATGAAGCGACCACGCCCAAGGCACAGAACTCAGACAAGCCAAATCCCCACAGCAGAAGAAGATGACGACCACTCATGATGATGAATATGTGTAAAGATAGATGATGTGCTTAATGAATGTCTACACTAACTTCCCCCCCCCCCACGTGAAAGCGGTCATCCTGACCGCAGTTCTTGGCCGCATTTTAAAGCGAAGATGAACGCCGTATGAAAGGCTTCATGCGGGATACGTGGACTATTTCTGCAGCCCTGTAGCGGCGGTCCGTCGGAAGAAGAACGGGTGCCACGCGATAATTCACAGGAGACGTTTGCTCCAAGACAGTGTAGGGGCCAATAAAACGTAATTGAAACTTCTCGCACAGTCCGGGAGTGCGAATGGGTGTAAGAAGGAGGACTTCGTCGCCAGGGCTGAAAGACACGGCACGATGGGAGGCATCATATTCAAGCTTGCGATCCTGTTGCTTGGCTTCAGTGTTGACGCGAGCCAGCTGGCGGCAATGAAGTAGACGAGACACGTATTCTTCACTTGAAGATGAACATGGTTTGACAGGCGCAGAGAAGAACGAAACATCGAGGAAAGAAGAGGGGAAGCGACCGTGGACGAGGTAGAACGGCGAGTAACCGGTTGTGCGCTGTACAGAGGTGTTATACGCAAAAGTGACAAATGGCAAAATGGTGTCCCAGTTTCTGTGGTCGGGTTCGATATACATCGCAATCATGTCTGACAGTGTACGATGGAAGCGCTCAGTCAGGCCGTTCGTCTGAGGATGGTAACTGGAGCTTGTTTTGTATGTAGTGCCGGCTGCCTTGAGCACTTCTTCGACGAGTGCTGAAAGAAATACTCTTCCACGGTCGCTCAGGATTACACGAGGAGCTCCGTGTCGAAGGATTATTGCTCTAAGGATGAAGTCGGCCACTTCCGAAGCTGATGCAGAAGGCACGGGAGCTGTTTCGGCGTAGCGGGTCAGGTGGTCGACAGCTGTAACTATCCAACGATTGCCCGTGACAGTCATAGGAAGCGGACCATACAGGTCAATGCCAACTACCTCGAATGGTTGCAGGGGACACGGGAGCGGTTGTAATTGTCCACTTCGAGTTGATGTAGGTAGCTTGCGACGCTGACAAAGGGCGCATGAGGCAACGTACTTCGCGACACAGATGGACAAGCCCGGCCAGTAGTAGTGACACCTTATGCGGTCATACGTTTTCTGGAAGCCCATGTGTCCAGCAGACATGTCGTCGTGATATGTCTTGAGGACTTGAGCCCGAAGAGAGCGAGGTAGAACGGGCACCCAGCGTTGACTATCAGGGTGGTAGATATGACGGTACAGGACGTGGTTGTTGAGCTTGAATTGCGTCAGCTGTCGGCGAAGACGGGCGTTAGGGGGCCGGCAAGTCCCGTCAAGACGGTCCATGATGCGGCGACAGTAAGGGTCAGCACGTTGGTGAGATAAGAACAAACCACACTCGCTTGGAGAAGTTGGGTCCAAAGTAGTTAATGACGAAACATGTAGGGAAGAGACGGCCGAAAGCTTCTCGTGTGCAGCAGTGGCGGGTTTGTTAAGCGGCTCCGAAGAGAGCGGGCAACGCGAAAGGGCGTCGGCGTCTTGATGCTTGTTTCCCGACTTGTATGTGATAGTGAAGTCGTATTCTTGTAAGCGAAGAATCCAGCGACCAAGGCGGCCGGACAAGTTCTTGATTGTCGAGAGCCAGCACAAGGCGTGATGGTCCGTAACCACAGTAAAGTGGCGGCCGTGGAGATAAGGTCGAAACTTTTGTATCGACCATACGACCGCTAGGCACTCCTGTTCGGTGATGGTATAATTCTTTTCAGCAGGGGTCAGTGCACGGCTCGCGTATGCGACGACTTTCTCACGTGAAGATTCGTCTCGCTGTAGAAGAATTCCACCAATGCCTCGACCACTAGCGTCTGTATGCAGGAGCGTAGGTGCGGTTTCGTCGAAATGGCAGAGGACTGGTTCGGATGTGAGTGCACACTTCAGTTGGGCAAACGCCGCTTCACATTCAGGAGACCACACAAAGGCGACGCCTGATCCGAGCAACTTGTGCAATGGTGAAGCTATTGAGGCGAAGTCTCGAATGAATCGGCGAAAATAAGAAGCGAGGCCGAGGAAACTGCGCAAATCTTTGGCTTTTTCAGGACGCGGGAAGTGTTGGACAGCGGAAATCTTGTCAGGATCGGGACGAATACCGTCCTTCCTTACGATGTGGCCTAACACTTTAATCGTCTTGCTCGCAAAACGGCACTTCTTGGTGTTCAGCTGAAGGCCTGCGTTTGCAAGGCACGTAAGAACTTCGTCCAGTCGTTGCAAGTGCTGAGGGAAGGTTGACGAGAAAATAACGATATCGTCTAAATAGCACAAGCAAGTCTTCCACTTCAAGCCTCGTAAAACTGTGTCGATCATCCGCTCGAATGTTGCTGGAGCATTGCAAAGGCCGAATGGCATGACGTTGAATTCATACAACCCATCTGGTGTTGAAAACGCTGTCTTTTCTTTGTCATCCTCGTGCATGGGTATTTGCCAGTAACCTGAACGCAGGTCTAGGCTTGAAAAGTACTCAGCACCTTGCAGTGAATCCAAAGCATCGTCTATGCGCGGCATGGGGTAAACATCCTTGTGGGTAATCTTATTAAGTGCTCTGTAGTCCACGCAAAACCGCACAGAGCCATCTTTTTTCCTTACTAAAACAACAGGGGATGACCAAGGACTCGCGGAGGGACGTATAATGTTCCGTTGCAGCATATCGGCTACATTTTGTTCAATAATTTCATGCTCGGATGAAGAGACGCGATATGGTCGACGGCGTACGATGGAAGTGCCATCGGTCTGGATACGATGCCAAATAATGGACGTCTGTCCCAGAGATGAGGAATGGGCATCAAACAATCTCCTATGCTTTTGTAGTAAGGCAAGCAACTCATCTGTCTGTGAAGAGGTCAGTTCTGGACTAATAGTCGCAGCAAGAACAGAAACGCTTGATGAACGTCCAATAGAAGGAAGGTCAGAACACGCTGGCATAAGGGAGACAACAGAGACAGGTTGAGATTCAGAAACGCAAGCCATTGTGGTGCCTTTAGGAATGAGAATTTTCTCAGAAGTCTGGTTTGTAGCGCAGAGAAGTCCGGAGCCATTGTGGAATCGCGCTAGACCTGAAGCAAAGGCTATACCTCTTGCGAGACAGCGTGCAGATGGTTGCACAAACACGTCACCAGAGTCGATCACATTAGAAGTGATGGCAACTATCCGCTGATAACCAGGTGGTAGCTCGGTCTCTTCAGCAGCGAGCAAGCGAACGGGCTTGTCATCCGCATACAGGGCATAGTCAGTTTCCATCATATGAACAACATTTTCTTTACAGCAAATGGAAGCGTTCGCCGTAGACAGAAAATCCCAGCCTAATATAATCTGGTGGGCACACGAATTCAGCACAGCAAATTGTACAAAATGAAGAATACCAGCGATGAAAACACGAGCGGTGCACATAGCGGCAGGTCTAATGGCGTCCCCTTGAGCAGCGTGCAGTGTAGGTCCATCATAAGGGGTGGTGACTTTTCGTAGACGTAAGCACAAAGAACGATCAATCACAGACAAAGAGGCACCAGTGTCTATTAAAGCGTCCACGTACACACCTTCTATTAAAACAGCTATCATATTATATGGACGCACTGGAGGAATTTCTGTCTTTTCGTTCGATGCAGCTTTTCCTCCAAAAGCTGCAGAGGTTAGTTTTCCGGGCGTTGGTTGGTGAATTGCGAGACAGGTCGCAATGGAGACGTGGAACGGCGGAGGGGTGAGGGTGAGCGGCGTCTAGTAGAGCGGTAGGAACTGGTTGGCTCAGATGTCGCAGTTGGAGACGGTGAGCGGCGTAGCGGCGGATCATAAGGACGACGTTGGAAAGCGTACCAGCTTGTCCCATCATCCCGTCCGTAGGTGTCGAGTCCACGACGCTCGTCCTGCTGACGCTTCCGACAGACGCGTGCAATGTGGCCCCGATAGCCGCAGTAATAACAGATCGGACGATGCGGCCGACACGGTGGGTGAAAGGGCTGGCTAGTCACACTCGGAGTTAACGAAGCCAGCGGGACAGGCGTCGAGTGTGCGGGCATCGGTTGTACCACGGGTGGTGAGCCAGCGAGGACTTGTGCGTACGTCGGTTGGAGTCGAGGTACTGGAGTGTCTACAAACGCTGGCCTGGTCATGGACGCCAACTCCTCTTTGATAACATCCCGCAAAACATTGTTGGAGGGGGGAGGTGGACTCGGTGTCATTGAGAGGCCGAAAGATTGTAGCTCTTCCCGTATAAGCGCCCGGATCATGGCACGCAATGAGGCATCAGTCGTGGTAGTGTTTTCAGAGCTGTCCGGCGGTAACCGTTGGGATTCAAGTTCTTCCAGGCGTTGGCACGTGGCAACAACGTCAGCGACCGTAGTCGGGTTCTGAATGACCAAGGCATTGAACGCGACCGTGCCTATCCCTTTCAGTAGATGACGAACTCTCTCTGATTCAGACATGGACGTGCTGAAACGGTGACAGAGAGCAAGCACATCCTCTATGTACGATGTGTAGGACTCACCGCATTGTTGCTTGCGAGAATCCAGCGTCTTCTTCGCGAGAGCTGAACGAACCGCCGGGGTGCCGAAAATTTGGCGAAGCTGTTGCTTAAAACGCGTCCAGTCCGTAATGTCCGTTTCATGATTGAAAAACCATGTTTTCGCTACGCCCGTGAGGTAGAAAGAAACACGGCGAAGCTTGGTAGGATCATCCCAGTTGTTAGTGGAACTCGCTCAATTGAACTGGTCCAACCAATCTTCCACATCTCCACCTCGAAGTCCGGCGAACGTGGGCGGCTCACGCTGGTGCGTGGTGATAATCCACGATGGATAGGCCGTGGTAGCCGGGGCCGTGGAGGTAGACGCAGAAGCGCCGGTTGGCTCGTCCTGAGGCATGTTACCGGACACCTGGTACAAACGACGACCTGAGCGCAGCTCCAGGAGGCAGATCGGGCTGGGAGAGGATGGAAGATCGTAGAGCACACTCCACCACTTGTGATGTAACAGTAAAGGCAACCTTTATTAGGCCCGGAAGACACGATGAAGCGACCACGCCCAAGGCACAGAACTCAGACAAGCCAAATCCCCACAGCAGAAGAAGATGACGACCACTCATGATGATGAATATGTGTAAAGATAGATGATGTGCTTAATGAATGCCTACAATATATATATATATATATTTATATATATATATATATATATATATATATATATATATATATATATATATATATATATATGCGTGTGTGTGTGTGTGTGTGTGTGTGTGAGTAACGTAAGAAGGTAGCAATGGTTAGGAGTTAGAAGAAGTAGAAGAGGAAGAAGTCAGCGTGGACTGAACATGGCGTATGAGCCAGACCACGTCACCCATTCATCAAAGCGTCACACAAATCGACAGGATGGAGACCTGCCTGCCCCTTCATCAGTCACTCAGCATCGACGCAGTCCTCGGCAAGACACTCTGACCACACATGGACTACTGTACAAGCGCCTAGTACTACGCATCGACCAGCATCATGTCAGAACCATCTGCTGACCTTGACATTCCCAAGTACACCGGATCAGCGGACGACGGACCCGTAGGAGACTGGTTAGACCTCTTTGAGCTCCACGCCACCGCTGCATCTTGGTCGGAACAGGAAATGATCATCAACTTCAATGACTACATCTCAGGTGAGGCATTCAAATTTTACCTCACCCACATCTTCGAGAACGAATAGTCTTTTAAAAAGATCAAAGAAGAAATGATTACCCGTTTCAAAGAACACGATGAAGACCTGTCCATACTTCATCAGCGGAAGACTTTTCAACTTGCCTATCACAGTTACGCAAAGTCTTCCCGCAGTATGTCTAGTTTCCAAACGAGACCTCAGAGAAAATATACCACCATTGGACCATTATATGACTCTTCCGAAAAAACGTCACGCATTCGAACACCGACTGGTAACTTGAACGTCGCAACAGACAAGGTAAAGCATCCGTATACCGAAAGGAATCTAGACTATTTCGCCAAAAGACAAAACGTAAAGCCGGCTTTTCAAGGAGCAATAAAATCAGCATTTTCAACGTGTTCACTGCACCACAACACTTCACATTTCAATGAACCACCCGAATTCCTTGGTGCTTCGTGTCACACACAATGCCCAGACGGTTTCGAACGTGCGAGAGAATTTACGCATGACGAGCTTGTGAATCCTGGCATTACCAGCCCATACTCTGACGTTCCAGACCAGGTTCATTCGACAAACATTCTCAGCCTAATCACGCTGCAAAAAGAAAAACATACGCCATCAGAACCCCCCGAAGCCATGTCTGTTGTGCTCTCATCGTCAAGTGATAACACACATGTGAGTCAAAGCACTGCAGGAATTTCGAATCCACTGACGCCGGCGCATTGTCAACTGACATAAGCACTTACAATCAATGATGACTCACGGCCATCTTGGGAGCTTTCTCATCACTCTGTCACGATGCTTTCTTCGGAAGACAAGCCCTGCAGTACAGTATCGACTATCACCTATTTACTGATCACATCACCATGCAAAGAAAAGCAGACTCGTGTTCCTGAAAGATGCCCATCTGACCAACTTTCGCAACAAAACAAGCAACTTTAACAAAGGCAACTCCACGAACTCCAGGAACTACAACGGGCACACCAACAAGGATGACGACGCAAAGCAAGCCTTTTAAAACAAATTCAAGAACTGAGGCATCTTCGCACAAGGGATTGGTGCCAGCAACGCATTTGGCACAAAAGATTATGACTGCACCTAAGATTACAGCTCCGAAACCTCAGGAAATACCGAACAAGGCAACAAGTTACCAGTTCTGCCACGCAAGGATTCAGACACCATCCGATTAGCTTACGACAACGAGCACGCACGCAGAAAGGACAGTGACGCCTAAGACCGATCTGCTGCAAGCCCTTCAAACGGCGTCCACTCGTTGCAATAATGGCAGCTATTTCATCAGTTTCTACGCTAAAGGTGTACTTGTATTTTCCAGATCGTAACACTCAGCCTCGCCCACCAGGGCTGTACTAACCCCGGATCGCTGCCCTCTCCTGTGAAATCTTTGTGCGACTTTACGGAAATTAAATCTTATGTGGAACTACAGCCCACTTGGTCTTTTTTTGTGTGTGTGTGTTCGAAAACTGCTTGGTCATCATGCATTGTAATATGCAACGCGCGCATTTTTTCGGGGGAAGGGGGAATCCTGTAACGTAAGAAGATAGCGATGGATAGAAGTTAGAAGAAGTAGAATAGGAAGAAGTCACCGTGGAATAAACGTGGCGTATGAACCAGACCACCTCACCCATTTATCATAGCGTCACACACACACACACACACACACACACACACACACACACACACACACACACACACACACATACACACACACATATATATATATATGTGTATATACATATATATATATATATACATATATATATATATATATATATATATATATATATATATTTGTGTAGCTTCAAGTGAATTTGAAAGGCAACTGTATGTAGTGAAGGGGCACCAAAACAAGACCATGAGGCGATGTATGAGGGCGTTGATGCATTGAAGGTGCTGAGAGTTTAAAGTAAATAGTAATGATTCTATAGTGCTCTCTGTTAGCCAGTATGACACTTGCACTTCTCACTTGAGTCCTACAATGACATGCTCTGAATGACGAAATGGGATATCGTATTGAAGAGGGTTCTTCAACGTCTAAAAAGAGCCTTTGCCAAAGATCCGCCACTGCAGTTTTTCTAACAGCTGAAGCAGTACAGCGTCAGGTTGCACTGTCATTAGTCAATTACATGTCTGAAATTGGCCTTGTCCAAAAGCTCTAATGATAAAAGTTTTTGCGTAGCAAAATCTCAACTTCTTGACTTACCTGACACCCTAATTGTAAATATGTACACTCAGACCTTGTTATAACGAAGTTCAAGGGGAGCCACGAATATTTCGTTATGTTCATTATTTCGTTATATCCATTATAACAGTTTGTGGCAATGTATGCTCAGATTGCGGCGATGGCGTATTGGTTAGAGCATCCTTAGAGCATCCGCCACGCATGCAAAAGGTCCGTGGCTCAAATCCCTGTGTCGTGCAGTTCCCAACCGGGAGCGATCTGGAAATCTGTGCAGGACCTTCATCATAAATGCATGTACTCAGAATTGTTGAAAAATAATCGCTTCCATAGGGTTCATTATTGAAGTTACGATCGAGTAGAGGCAGCAGCGATGGCAATGTTATGATGAAATTCATAAATGAGTAGGTGTTGCTCGCCTCGGTGTAATATGTGGGCTGTTTCTGATTAGAAAGACAAGCACCTGATGGGAAGAGGAACTGTTCAACCAGGCAACTTCATGCATCACAGCGAGAATCACCCTATAGATTGTTGCGTGTATTGAAGTCCCTGAGGACCAGATAAGGTTCTGGCAGTTCATCTATCAATGACCGGAATTCATGTTTCTCAAGGCGTTACGGGGGAGGTATGTAAATGGAGCAGATGAAGACAAGTTTGTTAAAAAAACTGCTCGAACAGCCACTGCCTCAAAGAATGGTTGTAGTTGTAGATCTGTGCATGCTAGGCCCTGATCAACTACTATGGCCACACCACCAGATGACACTACAGCCTTACGTGGTCCATTCAAAATAATACGTAATTACGCACAAAATAGATGTCCTTGGATAATGAGTGAGTCTTGTACTCACAGCACTTTCGGTTATTGCGTGTGTAAGAATTCTTGGATGTCAAAGTTTGTAAGCAGTCCTCTCATATTCCATTGTGTAATTTGTCTATCAATTATGAGTGCGATTGAGTGCTGCACGTACTGAAAGGAGTATTGCGTTAAATCAGGCAGCCCTCGTCTGATCCCGTTATGACGGTTTTTTACCTTCTTGCGCACGTTCGTCTAGCTGCGCCTGTCCTTCGGCGCCGGTGACACCGTTGGACTTGCGATTGTGTTCCTCACTTCGGACAAAGTGCTGGATGCCCGCTGGCGATTCACGAGTGCGGGCTCGGGAGTCTTAAGGCTCTCTGCCGAAACAGAAAGCCCTGGGGCTTCAGCTTCGGAGGCCTGCACGCCCTTTGGTGGCGAAGAAACTGTGCTGCTTCCGCTGAATGCGTCAATGGCGCTACCGCCCGTCCACCTTGAGTGGTATGTGCGGACGCCGTGGATTTTGGTTACACTGCCCCGTCTCATGCAGCATCTGCGAACGAAGAATCCTCCAAAGAAAAACGCCTGCGCGGCTCCCTAACGAAATATGTTTTCATTCACTTTGAGTGTCATTTTTATGTTTCTTTGTAGGACACGTGCAAAAGTACACCGGGTGCCCACCGTCGCAGTTTTCGAGCCGGGGAGTTTCTACACAGCTCTTTGTAGGGTACGAATACTGATTGTTGGCCTAGTTGGTACTTGCCTAATGACATGCTTTGGCCGCAAATAGCACAAACACAAAGTGAAAGAACACTCAATGACAAGCACAAGTGGAATTTCCAACTTGTCGTTGTGCTTCTCGTTGAGTGTTCCTTTACGTAGGGTGTAGGGTGTTTGTGCGAACTACATATTGCCCAGGTTGGACAGCTGTTTTTTGCATGTGCGTTTTTGCTTGCGCTTCACCGGACCCGTGATGCTTGGTTGCTCCCGAGAAAAACGTCGCTAAAAGCGAGTGTTCATAGTGTAGGTTCTTTATAGACAATCATTTTCCGCAAATATAATTCGTTAGGTATCTATGCGTACCTTAGACTGAAAAAGATTATTAGCATCCGCATATAGAAAATGTGGCAGTAAATGGAGCAATGGGGGATAGGGAATCTGCGTGGAGTTGGGGCTCAGTAAACAATCAGGTTCACGTCAAGATGTGCTCGTCATAATTTAATAAATAGCTACAATCATAGTTTGAGTACTCACACCTGTGTGTAGTGAGTCTGGCCTGTGAGAGAGGTGAATAAAAAAATGACTTTCCTTACGATCCCGAAAATAACTTAGGTAAGACGCAGAAAACTCTCGCTTCGTGCAGATGCGATAGAATCAATAACGTCATCGACAGAGTTTAGTCACTTGGGATTTTCCCTCAAAATTTTGTGGTGTCTACAAGACAATTGGAGGCGACAATAGCCACATTACAATGTCGTGCCCCCCCCCCGTAAATATAAAATCACAAAGGACTGGAATGGCGATATCACCTATATGCAACTTTTGTTCAGAACTACAAAGAACACAGAGCTATATTACGTCAAGTCGCCCATCCAGTTTTTTAAGAAAAAGATTTTAGTCATCCCATGGACTAGCATTGGGCTGAATTTTGTGTTTGGAAACAGACTTCATCTTGTTGGTTCGGATCTGGGCTTCAGCCACCAAAACGCTTTTGATGACGTTTGTCTTTGCCTTTATGAACTAAAAAAATAAAGATTTACTTGCGTGAGCAATATTGCTGGACGAATATTTTAACATGAAAATTGTTTTTTTTATTTGCGCTAGTTGCTTTTAAAAAGAATGACTGTGTTGTCTAGTCTGAAGAAGTGAAAAATAATTATTAAACTGATTCCGTTTTGAGTCAGTAGTTATTATTTTGAGTAGATATATTGATTACCAAAAAATTCTCAATAAATACATAATCTATTCTTCACCAACCCTCTTCAGTGGGTATGAGCCATGTTTGAAGATTCCCAATCATCTTCACCATCATCATCAACCCGACCACCTTGGTTCAAACTCCAGGCCGCTGACAAAAGTTGGGCGACTGGCAAATGTGACAACAGTCGCCAGCGTCGATGTGGGTCCGCGTACCAACCTTGCTTCAACAACTTGGAATATAGTGCGTGGAAAACTGCGGTTAAACAACGTCACCTACTCGCCGCATTACTCAATGTCAGTAGCCCCATCTGCTCCTCTGCCACTGTCAGTGTGTGTTGCGGACCCCAATGAAACGGGAAGAATGTGGCCGCATTGTTATACATGCACAGCAGCAATATAGGCAGCGCTTTCGACTCAGCCGGGATGCACAGCAGCCTACAGATTACGTTCAGACTGCTGAGCCTTCGCATTAAATGAGGCAACTCTTCACAGCTTAGCATTCTCAGCATTGTTTCATTGAACGTCCTTTAACCGTGTGCTACAGCTGCGGCGTCCAGGGCCACATTGTGAGGTACTGCTACCACTGCCAGCCGTGGAAGTAAAACTAATTGACGACACCTGACCGACCCCTTTTATCAAGTGGTTACAAGTTCACGAGAAGCTCGGGTAACTGCAGGCCTGGGATGCGGCGTAACCACTCTCCGGCCTTCAATCGCAGCTTGACACTTCACACCACTATCTGCTCTCCGGTAAAGCTACACGCCGTCTCCTCAGCACTGATATCCGTCACCGTCGCCCCATACATGTCAAACACTGACCAGGTGGTGCTAAGGAAAATGCCGCCACGAGTTCTCCCATCAATGCGGCGGCCATGAATTGGTAGTGCAAAGAAAGCCACCCGTAAGCGAACGCGCAACAGCCCTGCTCTTTCGTTTGTCTTGAGGTGTGGTTTCCTGAATATGAAGCACCTTGCAAGCTCCTTCCTTCAAGCCAACCTCACTTCAGAAAAGTAGGAAGCTCACCAGAACTAACTGCAGGTACAATGCGAAAGATGTTTCTGTTAATTCGGCATACTGCAACTGGCAATTTGAGCGAAAACGAGCATCGCATGGCATCGCGTTTGAGGCAAGCATTCCGACGTTCATTCTGTAATGCCTGAATGCGTTAAACTTGGGCATACACATGATGTCAAAGCGCTGAAGTGCACACACGAGCAATTTACCTTATGATCAAGTCATGGTACGAAGGTCGCTCTATCCGGCACAAATAGCCTGTGCAATTTCCGTCTTCACAGTTGCATTTTCCATCGCTCTCTCGCTTCCTATGCGTTGCATTGTTATTACGCATGCTAGAACGTTTTATTGATGGTTATCATCTCATTTAAGCTGCTAATATGGTCGCCTGGGGACTTTTTTTTTCCAGGAGCGTGGAGTTGTTGAGTCTGCTCTTGATTACGCCGTCCTTCCAGTGAGTGAACCAGAAATGCAGCAGAGCAGACCTAACGGCTCCGTGCTCCAGGAAAGAAGTCCCAAGGCGACGCTACTGTCATGTTGCGAAATGCCATCGACGTAACTACAGTTTTACTAATTTTCGCAGCTTTTGGAAAGAAAAACGGCGTGAGCGCTGGATGCGGGCCGTTGCGAGCGTGTTGAGTAAGTGAATTCCTCGTGTTCTTCGCAGCCGTTCGCATACAAATGTGTGACAATGTCGGTCTTCTGCTATTGTTTTGAGTTGCCTTGATGGAGAACTGTGGTAACTGGTGCAGCGGTAGACGGGTAACGTGCTCAATAAACATCACACACGCCGTGACCACAATTGATTTGAAGTTGTTGCCGCCACACAGAATTACTTACGCAGGGGTTTGAAGGCTCTAAGTTCCAGCTTTAACTAGGAAATGTGAATACGTACTTCATACAAGTGAATAGCTAAATGATCGCGACCACAATTATGTTTTCCTTGCTGTCTGCGGTTCGGGGACACGTCTGACACGCAGAGAAAAATTCGTAGCTTTTTTTCAAGTGTTCAAGGGGCATATACGTCTAATATTTAGTTAAATTGTGGTTTCGAACGCTGTAGTTGCACAAAATGTGCAAGAGAGTCGGGTTTCGCTCAACCCAAAACTGCGTCGACAGGTGGCGCAGGATACCCGCAAAACTTCAGAATCTGACGTCTATCCGGCAACGTAGCCGACACGGCCATTGGAGGTGAGGTCCTCGAACACCCTGCGATTTCAACAAAAATGCCTTTGTCAGTTTCTGTGTTTAAAAATAAGGTGTGCATGCATGCGCAGACAGTGTTTCGACTATGGCCTAAGGGCACACGGGAGCAAATGTTTTAGTCATGAGTCACGCGTTCAAACACCTGCTTGGTCGAACAGTGATGCTCTGCTTGGACTCTACCTATAAAATTCGTGGAGTGAGTGGTGACCACTATATCTTGTTCTTGTGTGCAGTGCAGAAGTTCGTTTGTGTAATAGTGCATTTCACGCGAAAACCGAAGTTCAACTCCATGCCACACGTAATGTAACACTAGGCCTAGATTTCCTGAAGCTGCGCGGTGCTAACGTAAAGCTTCGGAGCTAACGAAGCTGTGCTAAATAACCCACATAATCACGAACGTGCCGTTTGCGTATGAAAAGATACAGTTGTTCCACCATTGTTGGCAAAGTGTGTTCCAGCCACCATTTCCCCTGCAATCGAAGGCACATTGGTGATATCGGTTAGCCGATACACGTTAATTGTATGAAGAAGCGTGCTCAGATGCCTTATTGTACGCTGTCAATTGTTCAAGCACGCAAAAGCTTATGAACCATGAACTGTTCCGAAGAACCCACGATACTGCCGGAGGGTCTAAAGCTGGCGGCTGTTCGTGAACAGCAAGTCTTGTTTTCAAGCCATCCTTTAAGAAAGCTTACTTCAAATATAGTGTATAAACCTCGACTGTATCTAATCTAAGGAAACTTTAGAAGGGTCGAATTGCGAAAAGAGTGGGACTTCTCGCTGTTTCGCTCAACTACCGCAATTCGCCGGTACCCACTTTTCAGGTACAGAGAAGAGAATCTTCTGGCATGGTGAATTATATTCGATGAGTCGTCAGCATGCGGCAGCGGGTACACGTTTTTTTTTGTAACGCTGTTTAGCTTCCGGCATTCGACGCAAGAGCGGAGTGTCCCAGATTTATTTTGGCAAGCACAACTGAAGAAGACCACGAACTGTTGGATGGTTCGATAACACCATCGTCAAGCCTTTCTTGGACTTTCGCAACGCATCGCTTTGCGTTCTTTTGTCGACACGCGGGATGAATGACCGTTGATCAGGTGGTCGTACGTCATTATCCGGTGATGAATGTATGGCGCACCTTTAAGGAACTTGCGAAGCAGAATTCAAGCACAGGGTTGATGTCAATATGACCGAGTGCCATATCAGTGGCATCGGCGGTCTCCGACGTGAAACAGTTACTAACCTCTTCTATGTTTTGGAAAAGCGAGTGTAATGCCATCGAACAGGTGTCGATGCTTGTTGCAAAAGTTGGTAACATGCAACTACGATCAGCTACCACGAAGCTGTATGACACTTCTGGCTACACGAATGTCTTTAATGTCTGTTACCAGTAGGTGCTCAAATTTGGTTCAGCAACCGCTTCGCCATCGTCCAAATTGCAGCATGTGACGTCCACCATGACGCTTGCTCGAGAATGAAGCGTGAAGTGGTATGCAGAAACACCAAGTACGTTGCGACGCCATTTGTCATATTGTACATCGATTGCTCAGTCAGTTGAAAATGTCACACGATGCATTTTCAGGTCAATAGTAGCGCTATACTCTTGCTGAAAGTTAACGTCAAGAATAATGTCACGGGAGCTCTTGTGTAGTACAACGCAGCTTGCGACAAATGTATGCTGTTGCTTCTGAACTTTAGCGCAAGCATCCAGGGGAGTAACTTAATGGCCGCCGGTTGTCTGAATCTGTGACTTGTGCTATGGCGTGATTACTTTATTTACCTTCGAGGCCGGTTTCCCACTAAATATCACGTCGTTGACTGTGTCCGCGCGTAACCATCAATCATCACAGGTATGTCAAGTCAAAGCCGGTCATAATTTGAAACAGCAGAAGTCGGATCACCATCGTTACCTCTCTGTGTCGGTTGGAAGTGTTCAACACTTCGATATTCAGCGATTTCGCCCCCAGAGGTAGCAGCAGTTGGTTTCGCTGGTGGCTCCAGAAGTCTGGCTAGTGATCACAAACATATCAAGCTAAGTTTTGGAAGAGCAGTGTGGGAAGGAGACAAGATGAGCAACTACAGGAAAATTTTTATTCAGAAAGCAAATTGAAATGGCCACTAAACAAATTGAGAAAGTAATCACTGTGGATAATAAAACAGTTTGGACATACACGAATCTAATTAGACTGTTTGAGCTGTCACCACGGAAAAGAAGACACAAACCCAAAAGTTGGTGGGAGGAGGAAGTTAAGAGAGTCATAGCAAAACCTCAGGAAGCCTGTAGAGAATACAGACATGCTAAGCAGTGGGGTGAACCGAGAGATGATGTTGAAAGAAAATGGGAAATGTTTATAGCTATAGAAGGAGTGCATCTCTTTTTATCAATGAAAAAATTAGAAGAAAAGGAGCCCAGTGGCTGGCAGAAGTACATAAAAAAGATAGAAAGGCAGCTGCGAAACATTGGAACCGTCTAAACTCCCTAAGATATGAGGCGAGCCTAGAGCAGAGGTTTGTAACTACAGCTCAAGGTGCTAGGCTAGAAGGGGACGAAGCTATGGAATATATAAAAACAAGCGTGACAGAAAAATTTAAAAAAAGAAGGGTTTTATGCACCACAATAGACTAGGATGAATCAATTGGCGCAATGGCTCCATTTTCACAACAAGAGTGGGAAAGGGCTAAGAAAAGTGTTCCTAGTAGTAAATCAACAGGCCCAGATGGCATTTCACTTATGCTGATAAAGACATTAGGTCCGAAGTCTAACCAGGCTTTGAGAGAGGCTGTGAGAAAAATATTAATCGATTGAGAAGTTCCTGATGGATAGAAACTTAGCAGGGTGAGCATAATCTATGAAGTAAAGGGGACAAAGCTGACATAAACAACTACCATCCTATAACAGTGACATCAGTGGTCTACACGCTGGCGATAGATAGAGGATGAGGGGGTGCTGGGGGAACTGCAGAATGGCTTTCGGAAACAATGGGGGTGGAAGACAAGCTGTTCTCACCGACGCAGTGCACCAAAATAGCAGAAAAGGAACACAGGCCCCTGTGGCTAGCATTTTTGGATATCAAGGGAGCGTACGATAGCGTGGTTCAAGAGACATTTCGGGGAATACTGCACACACTAGGCGTGGAAGATGTAGTCAGAAATCTTTAAAAGGATATCTATAAAGGTAACAAGGTAATTTTAACGTGAAGAAAACAGGTATCCAAGCCTGCAAAGGTAACACGGGAGCTTAGGCAGGGGTGTCCTCTATCACGCTTATTATTCATGATTAACCTACAAGGATTAGAGGCCAAATTAGAGAGAAGTGGACTGGGCTTCAACCTCTCTTGTGTCAAACAAGGAAAACTCATTGAACAGGCACTACCAGCATCGATGTACGCAGATGATATAGTGCTAATGGCCGTCAACAAGGAAGATTCGCAGAGATCGGTGGACATCCGCGGTAATGAGGAAGATAGGTTAGATTTCAGATTCAGTAAGGAAAAATCAGCAGTCATGATTTTTAATGACAATGAAAGTAGTGAACTTAGTATACAGGAGGTCCCGCTAGAGATAACAGATAAATACAACTATCAGGGTGTTTGGATTAGCAATGGGGCCGAGTAACTAAGGAAACACGAAATATACGTGTCGACGAAAGGTAACAGGAATGCAGCGATAATGAAAAACAGCGCACTGTGGAACTGCAATAGGTAAGATGTTGTGAGAGGAATATGGAAATGGGTCCTGGTTCCTGGTCTGATGTTCGGCAATGCGGTCTTGTGCATGAGATCAGAAGTTTAGGCAAGATTAGAAATGAAGCAACGGGGAATGGGTAGGCTTGCCTTAGGAGCTCACGGGGATACACCAAATGAGGGAGTACAAGGAGATATGGAATGGACATTATTTGAGGGCAGGGAAGCTAGCAGCAACATAAAATTTGAGAGCCGATTGAAAGAAATGGGGAGGAGCGTTGGGCTATGAAGGTGTTGAGCTACTTGTACATGAATATTGTCGATACAAAATAGCGGAAGCGAACCAGAAAATTGACTGGTAAATACTTGGAAAACAGCAGGGGGCCAAACCAAAAAGAATTATTGGTTAAGAAGAAGGTGAAGGAAGCTGAGACCAATATGTGGAGAATTGGCTTGATTAGGAAGTCCGTACTATAGATGTATCGAACTTTTAAGCAGAAAATTGCCAAAAAAAGAATCTATGATAATACTCGGGGTAGTCTCTACTGCTTGAGGCCAGGACGGGAGTATCGTGAACCAATACATATCAGGCCAAATACGAAGGGGTAGACACGGTATGCAGTGGGTGTGGAGAGGAAGAAGAAACTGCGGAACACTTGATAATGTTCTCTAAAGGGCTTCACCCTATAGTTCAGGATGATGGCGCAGAGTTTTTCAAAGCACTGGTGTTTAGGGACAGTGAGGGCGAAATAGACCTAAAGCGGGTAGAATAAACTAGAAGGAGGTTATCTGATTGGTGGCTATAGTCAAGGCACGAGTGAAAATTAAACCCTTCACTGCAAAGTACGAATCCTCAACCTCACTTTTTAAGGGAAAACAAATAAATCTAGTTTTTGGTTCATTAGGTATAAGAGCTTGGTGGCGCTAGCCACCGCCCGATGTAATGGGTACAGCCATATCCATCCATCCATCCTGGTGGGCACTGGAGATCGTGTGGTAGAATACTGCTGCAGCTGCGATGAAAATCATCTCGGCGATGGTGAATGTGACTGGCGCCCTGAGGACGGTGGTGCAGGATGCTGGGCAAAGTAGGTTTCGATATCGCGGGGTCACTGGCCATACTGGGGTGGTGGCGTGTGCGTAGAGAAGCTGTGAAGACCAAGGTGGCGGTAAGGGCACTGGTGCTGCAAGGAATCCTCTTGCACTGGAAGCACAGAAACCGGTGTAGGGGTGTACACCAAATATCGTACTTCCCAGAGGACGTGCGTCTACCATTTATGTAATGGGCTGGCTGCTCCGAACAATGGCTGACTGGAGCGGCACGTACAAAGGATGGCGATGTATAGCTATCGTCGTAGTACTCTAATGGTTGTCCTGACGAGCGACATGGTGAGAGGAGCGCGAACGAACAGTGGCGGAGTGGCCGCAGGCCACTTCAGGGCTTCCGCATAGGTGGTGGTCTCACGGCAGTCGTCCGTGGGGCTGGCGCACAGCTGTAAGGAAGCGAGGTGCAGCTGCTCTCTGATAACCGCTGTGAATGAGCCAGAGATTGAGCCAGATGAGGCGTCATGACAGTCTTCCGCAACGCTTCGCGCACCACTGAACGAATGAGTTCTCGTAAGCGGTCGTTGGTTCCAGTTGTGTTGAAAATGTCTGCAACACACATGATTTACTTGTTTTTCATATGTGATGGAACGCTGCAGCATGTTTTTCGTAGCCACAATCTCAGTCACGAAATCTGCGAAAGTTTTAGGAAGGCTTCGCACGAGGCCTGCAAAGAGCAGCTCTCTAAAGCCACGGATCAAATGGCGCAACTTCTTACTGCCATTTTGGGTCCGAAGAAGTGTGTCATTTCTTTGACTTAAGTTGTGACTGTTTCACGTGACAACTGTACCCGGGCCTGAATTGCTCGTTTTAGACGATCAGCACTTGTGTAGGTTTCCAAAAACTTCCGACAGAACTCGCGCCACGGCGTGACGTGCTCTTCGCGATTCTGGTACCAGGTATGTGCCCCGTTCTCCAGGTAGACGTAGACACGTCCCAGTCTTGCCGCGTCGTCCCTTTATTTATTTATGTAGATATTTATTTATTTGTTTGTTTATTTATATATTCAGAATACCTTTCAGGCTTCTTATCGGAGCATTGTGTAAGGGGGCGATACATGGTGAATGATGACATGTTATAAATATAGAAAAAGATGAAATCAAAACGATACGATATGGAAAGTGCACTGTGCTGTAAACGGCTGTCAGAGAAGCAAAAGTAACACCCCAGTAGAAAAACTAAAGAAAGAAAGAGCGTGCACGAATCCGGAACTAAATTAACACGAAAAGTCAGTGGTTGAAAAATAAAAAAACATTTTGGCAGCGTTTACAATACTACAATGTGACATACTACAACCTTAAATCATTTAAAACTTAAGATGACACATCTAGAGAAAATAAATAAGAAAAAACTACATAAGAATCAAATGTTGAAGTAGGTGGTAGTGAAAGGCTTTGCGACTTCTGATCGAAGTGATATCGCCAGAGATATCGTTCCAAAGCTGGATGGCATGTTACAGCGTTGAACAACTTAGCGCCCTTGTATCGGCGAACATGCGCTCGAAACTTCCCTGATTATGGAGCCGCCAAGACATGCGCAGTGGGGTTTTCAAAGGGGGAGAATGACACCTGGTGTTTTGAACGTATCCATGAAGCAGGCATAAAAAGGAAACACACCAGCGAACCTTAAGAGGGTGCAGCGAAAGTTCGAGCATAGTTTTAGTAATACAACAATTTCGTTCGTAACTTCCGTTAATATTATGAGCGGCATGGTTTTGAACAAGCTCTATGTTAGTAATAAGTAGTCTTGATAAAGATGCCAAATAGATGACGTGAAACATAACTGCGAATTACATAGGTTACGACGAGTGTACCCAAGCGTTTGTGATGCTTTAGCAGAGAGAGCAGTAATGTTAAAGTGGCTACGCGCTCAAATCCGCCATATAGTCTTTGACGTGTTCTTGCTCCGTGCCATGGAACGTGATCGGGAACCAGGGGTTTTTCAGCGTATACCGGTTGGGCTTCGCGGTCATATAGAGTTGATGCTGTTCGAACCGAAACACTTGTCATACCTGTCAAATTGAAGGGATAATTATAGTTAACTTCCGGAATCAATACTCTGATTTGGCTGCTGGCCCGATGCAGGGCGGTGTCAACTGGGACTGAACACTTGGGGTGACTCCATGGAGGGGTCCGCAATATCCGTGACGGCTACCCAGCACATCCACCAGTTTTCACGAGGTTTCAGAAGTGCAGTGCACTCTAAAAGCGCGTCCTTCACGGTTGGCTCTCGAGTGAAAAAGTAACACGTGATTTTTCATGGCCAGAGGCGCTCTTGCTCTCACCCCATTACAGGCAGGTGTCACTTTGATAAACAAAGCACTAAGCAGAACTCAGCGTCAAGAATTGGTGAGTACGCTAACGAAACACTTCGGAGTATTCGACTTTGCCCAGAAGAAGGATAAACCGTTATTTCCCTCTTCTCGTTTACATAATCGCATCTATACGGGATGTAATCGGCCTATCCTACATAAACCATACCGTGTGTCACCTTCGGCTCGCAAGGAACGTCTCCTTTCTTCTAACATCTCTCAACGCCAGACCAACTACACACACGTGCACATAGTCAAGCTACAATTGTAACAATTTAAATATTCGCCCGATTGTGGAGTTTGGATGCTTGTTGCTTACTGAAGCACTCGTCTGCAAACTTGGAACTACTGGTACTTCTAGAACGCGAATCATTGCTCTTATGTCCTGGTCTTCCTAAACTTGTCGCAAACAACATTTTACACAATAAAGTGAGCCTACTTTCTCTATATAGGCAGTTTTTGAATTCTCACAGTTCACACCTTTCTGAAATTCTATGCATCCCCACAGAGGAGGTCTCATTATGCTTTGATTGATGAGCCGACGGCCTCTTTTTACCCAACACCTATACACATTAAGGTGCCCACATGTCATCATCATAGCGATGCTCTTAGAATTATTAGGAGCAAAGCTTCGTGATGTTATCGCAATAATGAGACTTATTCAAACAAATAAAAGAGAATGTGACAATATATTTCTTAAGAAGTACAAAGCTCTTTTCAGCAGGTACCTAAAGGTCTTTTCGGAAAGCGATCTGGCAAGTTTAGAAAGAAATCTTTCAAAACCAACTGATGCTTTAATGTATGAAGAACGGCTGGAGTTGGCTTTCCAATGTGTCTTTTTTCAATTTATTCACATAACTTTACACCTATTTATCGAGCGCAATTGCTTGCAGCTGCCATAGCCTTAAGCAAACCACTCCTACGAATCACAAATGGTGTCGTTATTACAGACTGCTTCTTTATTCATTCTTCAGTAACTGCAACTAATATTCAGAATGCCCTGGAACGATTTTATGCTGCTATTTTCCCAAGGCATTTGCATCACACTCGCTTGGTTTGGACACCAAATCATCCACGTAAATCCACAATGAATATGCAGATACACCGGTAGTATGATCCTATAATGGTTACATTTTTGTAATATTGCCTCTACTAACACTTATCTCCACGTCTCTGTTTGAAAATATTGTCGCGTTAGATAACTTTGCCAAGCCCCGCCTGGCAACATCTAATTTTTCTTATCTTGACTATACCTAGAAGAATCTATGGTGCCCCTCTATAAGGGCGAAAATATGAATAACCAGGTGACGATGCAGTACCACCGCACAGAATGATTACTCACACAAGTCTGGTATGGTACAGTTACCCCTATGCGTCCACGACAAAGAGTGTGAATCTATGCACCATTTACTTTGAACATGGAGATTATTTTCAAACGAATGAAAGAAGTTGTTAAAAAAATTTCTCCGTAGCATGGCTTCAAATTTAATCCTTCCGGTGGTTTTCTTTTTCTCTCAAAGCAACTGAAAAGGGCTTTACTCACATAAATGTTTGTGAAGCCGTATGTGATTCCCCGAAGAAAATAAAACGAATAGAATATTGAGCCTAAACATAAAGTCTCTTTGTTAGGTTTTTCGCAAGGTTTGTTTGTTAGCTTGTTTCTTTTTTTTCTTTCAGGTATAACACTTTATTGTTTCCGCGCCGAGGTGGTACAGTGGCTAGGGGACTCGGCTACTGACCCGTAGGCTGCGGGATCGAATCCCGCAGGAAAAAATGCTGTAAGCCCGTGTGCTCAGAATTGAGTTCACTTTAAAGACCCTAGGTGGTCCTCATTTAAGAAGTCATGCACTGTGGAGTACCTCATATTCATATGGTGGTTTTGGGACGTTAAATTTTACATATCATTCAATACTTTATTTCTTGTTTTACTAATGTCTTGGTTTAAAAACCGTCCATATGCAATAGTATTCGGCTCGCAAAACAATTTTATCTTTTTTTATTCATACTGTCAATCCCATCAGGGATCTTTACAGGAAGGACGTATGGAATTGTTACAATATGACAATACAAATATCAAATATTCAATTATGCATAAAAAATATTGGTGGTTAACAAAGGCAGGCGAGAAGACGTAATAGTACATCATAATAAAAGTACATCCTAATACGTAAAAAAGGGGTGATCAAAGAGGTGTATAATGGCAAAACTGAAGTAAAAAATATGTTTATGTGAAAATGGTGAAAATAGACGATGTAACAGTATGTAGGATATACGAAATTATGCGTACAGTGTAACAGCAAGACACCTTGCTGTACCTTGCAAGTGAACAAAAAGGCATACAAAGGGAAAACAGGAGCAAAAAAAACGCACTGATGTAAAAAAGTTATACAGAAGTAAGGATGATACAGGAGGCTCATAACTGGGCAGCATGTAGCTGATCTTCAAGCAATGTTAAAAAGGAACATAACGTCGCGCTTGTTGCTACGCTAGGATCCAGCCTGTTCCATTCACGTGTCATTAAAGGAAAAAATGAATATTTATGACTTTCCATATGTATGACATGCTCATGTAATGATAAAGCGTGTTCGTGCCGCGTTTGTCGTGTTTGGGTTAAAGATAAGTATTTGGAATTGTCAATTTTTATGTCTTTGTGAATTAGCTGGTACATCATTTTTAATCGCGCAAGCTTGGCTCGGTTTTGTAAGGTGAGGGTACCGGCCTGTTTTAGCAATTCTGTGGGAGAATTGTTTAGCCTATATTTATTATAAGTGCATCTTAGGGCCTTCCTTTAGACTGCCTCGAGTTTGTAAATGAGTTCTTTAGTGGAAGGAAACCAAACAACGTTAGCGTACTCCAAAGTTGATCTGACAAAGGTTTGGTATGCTAATAGCTTTGTGGTAGGAGGGGAGGGCAAGTCTCAGACGTCTATTTAAAAAAAAACAATTTTTTCAGTGCAGACGAGGTGACGTTGCTTACGTGGCGTTCCCATCTAAAGTCATGGGTTAGTGTTAAGCCAAGGTATTTATACTCTTTCACTGCACTGAGTGTGGCGCTGCCTATAGTGTAGTTAATATCAGATGTGTGTTTTTTTCTCGTTATTCATAGGACAGCTGATTTTTTAACGTTCAGTGTCATTTGCCATTATTTACACCATTTGAATACTAAAGATAAAGAGTTGTTTAATGCAAGATGGTAGCTATGAGAGTCAATTACTTTGTATAAAACGCAGTCATCAGCGAAAAGTCTGACGCTGACAGGAATATTACAAGGCAGATTATTGATGTATATGAAAAAATAAAATTAGAGCCAGAACGCTTCCTTGCGGAACTCTGGATCTTACGCTAGATTTATGGGAATGTTGCCGGTTGACTTCAACAAACTGGGTGTGGTCACTAAGATAATCGTTTATCCAATCGACAATGAGCCCTTTCCCCAAGGTTAGATTGAGTTTATGAATTAGTTTGTCATGTGATACCCGGTCGAAAGCTTTTGAAAAGTCTAAAAAGAATAGATCGATTTCTTTCTGTAGGTCGACACTCAGCGATACATCGTGTACAAGTTAAAGTAGTTGTGTGACTGTGGAGACACCTTTTCGAAATCCATGCTGACAGGCTGTTAGCATTTGTTCCTGATTGATTGATATGTGGGGTTTAACGTCCCAAAACCACTATATGATTATGAGAGACGCCGTAGTGGAGGGCTCCGGAAATTTAGACCACCTGGGGTTCTTTAACGTGCACTCAAATCTGAGCACACGGGCCTACAACATTACCGCCTCCATCGGAAATGCAGTATTTGTTCCTTTTCAAGGTGTTTGGTTATGTGCTTTAAGATGATGTGTTCCAACAGTTTGCAGGCTGTGCATGTCAGTGAGATCGGTTTGTAGTTAGAGGGTTCGGTTTTACTTCCTGATTTATGAATAGGTTTTACTTTAGCTGTTTTCCAGACGATAAATCTTCAAAAAAATGTATCGTCCATTTCGTTGCCTCTTTCCCGCGGTGGGTTGTACTAGGACTATATGGAAGAACCAACCAGGTATTCTCCTTTCCGAAAGTTTTCCGCGGCTACAGTGGTGCAGCACTTCCTCCAGGATTGCAGGCATCGCATGTGTTCGGCAGTTCAACAGGTTGTCTCTCTGTGCTCCTCCCACCATATCTATCAAAATACAGCGTCACGACAACGTACAACATCACAATTACGTCACCACTTTTGTGATTTGCGATGCCACGGTGACATCCTACGGTTGTTGGCATCAATAACGGGCCATGCTGATATCATATTTTGCTTGTAGACAGACGACAGCCCGTTTTCGCTTATGCGCTTATCGTGATGCATATACGGCTGTTGCGTTAAAAAAATGACCCAAGTCATGGTTTTGTTGCTTCTACACGCACCAGTTTTATCTTGTTAAAGCTTCAGCGCAACGAAAAAAAAAAGGTTTGCAGCGGACAAAGATGTGACGAGAGCAAGCGCCGCTTTGTTTTTATGCTGTCCATCTTTTTTTTTTACGCTGAAGCTTCAACGGTGAGTAACAACTTTATCAAACGAAGCTACGAGGAAACCAAAGCTCAAGTTTGCAGAGCGATGACAATGCCGCACCTGGTCCTGCCGGCAAGCTCCGAGGAACTACAGGACGGGCGCGGCAGAGGGCGTGGGCAATTCACTGTGTTTCGCCGAAGCGGTAGCGCGTGCAACACGCAGAACGCTTTCTGCAGTTGGTGCGGAGAACTAAAGTGCCTTGCCGAGATCTTGGCGCGCAAGAACGAAACCCTCGCTGTTCGTAGTTAGCAGAAGTGACGCCACAGAAGCGTCTGTCCAAGGTATTATTGTGTCTTGGGCAACCACAACCATACCGACAACACCAAGAAACCCTCGCTGCATGTAAGGCTGTAATGAATGATATGTGGGGTTTAACGTCGGGTTCTTTAACATGCATCTAAATCTGAGCACACGGGCCTACAACATTTCCGCCTCCATCGGAAATGCAGCCGCCGCAGCCGGGATTCGAACCCGCGACCTGCGGGTCAGCAGCCGAGTACCTTAGCCACTAGACCACCGTGGCGGGGTGCATGTAAGGATGTATAGGTTCTTCGTGTCCCGGCAAGTCATTCGAGAAATAAAGCCGACAAGCGTAAATCCGCGCAGCAAAAAGGATCAAGTAAGTCCTACCTTTGGGCCCCGCCGCGGCAGTCTAGTGGCTAAGGTACTCGGCTGCTTACCCGCAGGTCGCGGGTTCGAATCCCGGCTGCGGCGGCTGCATTTACGATGGAGGCGGAAATGTTGTAGGCTTGTGTGCTCAGATTTGGGTGCACGTTAAAGAACCCCAGGTGGTCAAAATTTCCGGAGCCTTCCACTACGGCGTCTCTCATATTCATATGGTGGTTTTGGGACGTTAAACCCCACATATCAATCAATCAATGAAGTCCTACCTTTGTCTCGCCTTCTATTTTGACCATCAAAGTTCTGCGCTTTCGTTCGGTTCGCCTACATAAATTTACATTACACGGCACGCGCATGTATAGAAAGAATTATTGCTCACCGTCTTCTCGCGTTGGAAAAATCTAGATACGGTTACACGTTTAAAGAACCATGTGTGTTCATTCCCCGTGTTTGTGAGACCTTGCCGTCGTTGTTGAATGTTCACATTCCCGGTGTCGCCTTAAGGGGTGGCACTTCTCCCGATATTTAAGCAAAGTGCTCCGTACCATGCCGTGCATATATGTCTTGCCATTACACCGTCGCAATGTTGGTTGAATGAAAGGGTACTTTACACTTTGTCCATGTTTCACCGCTTGCATAATACGCGTCGGCAAATTTTCTTTATCGCACAACAACGCATGATTCTGGGTAAACTTTCACTGAGATTTGACAGTGTTTCGCTGGTCTGCTTTGTTTGTGCCATTTTATTTGAGTGGTAAATATTGAAGCAGCTTAATCAATCACCTGACACATGCCTTGTAGTTGCCACCTTCAGACGTAGTTCGAATTTCACACGCTTGTTTGAGTGCTTGCTAGTGTGTGTGCACGTGATGCGTGTCTGTGTGTGTTTGTGCACGCGCTCTTTTCCTGGTGGTGGTGGTTGAGTCCCGACGGAACTGTGTAATTGGCCAAAGAGAATAGACGGATTAGCAGCACGCAATCAGTAGGCAACTGTAAGAGTATTATTAGCGATCATCCATCCTACATCCCTACCATCTTTCAGCCTGTCTACAAAAAAAGCCTCCTAACCAAAAAAGGGTGCAACGATATGAAAGCAAAAAAAGTGAAGCTGGAAGCAAATGCTAGATATATGTTTTCTAGTAGTTTTGTTGGCTTCCCGAAATGATGGCGTACAAAAGTTTCTTCATAACATAAAGAAAAGTGAATGCACTTGCATTAGGTACCTTGATTTCAAAAGACGTTTGCTTGCAACTTTGACAAACCGGCATTTATTATTCTTACAGGTATACAAAAGGAGGTTAGTGCCAATGCACTGCACCGGCTACCCCTCTGCTCTAGCTTTGCAGTTGATTATTCGATTGATATAAGGAGTTTAACGTCTCAAAACCACCATATGATTGTGAGAGACGCCATAGTGAAGGGCTTCAGAAATTTCGACCACCTGGGGCTCTAGCGTTTTGGTGCAAGCGCCTAGTGCGGTAGAATAAAAATATTGTGCTCCAATGAATGATGCAGTGAGAATATATAATAAATTTTAACACTGTGTTTTCAACTGTTCCACGCAGCGTTAACAACCCGTGTACCAAACAACGCTCCGTGTTTTATTCTTTCAAACATGCCAAACAGAAGTATGTGACTGAATAATGAAATGGCACCGAGGCATATTCAAGTTGGGCACAGAAAAAGCAGTCACATGGTTAGATGATGACGCTGCTGCTCCTTAAATGCTGTGCTGATCTGTGATGGTGCCTTGCTGTTAATGAAAATTTTTTTTTTTGGTTTTATTTGACTTGTGTTCGTGGGCACCTTTTTATTTCAATTTTTGTTATTTCAAGGTACCTTGCAGGCCTCTGGGGGAGTGGCATTTAGTAAGGGGTAAAATACACAAAGACCTATGCACAATTACATATCGAGTTGACATAAATATATAACAGAAGATGATATTGCAATGTAGTAAACAGAAAGAATTACAGTTAAATAGGTAAATGTAAGGAAGACACGCGCATGCGAACAGAAAGCCAATTCCATAAAATAATGGCACGTGGGAGTGTGGGCATACTGAACGCGTTTGTACAGCCGTGTATACGGGAATGGCTAAGATAGTTGTGTAATCTACGTGAAGTGAGATAAAGTTTGCGCAGCCAGAAACGTTGATTCGGGAGGACTTGGTGACTTTATGAAAGAATGGAATCAAGGCAATGTCGCGACGGGTGTTCAAGAGTGGAAGTGAAAGCTCCTGCTTTATATGTAATATTCTGGAGTGGTGACTGCAGTAATTGTCAACGAAGTTGATTGCCCTATTCTGAAATTGTTTTTTTGTATCAATCAAGTTGGTATTCCTGCCAAACAATCCTCTATTTTCTAGTGGTTCTTATTTTTTTTCGACATTTCATAGCCATAGTTACCAGTAAAGTGCGAAACTTTTTTTTCTTTTTTATTTGTCTTACCTTACCTTTTCATGTTTTATAATAGTGTAGTTTTTGCCGTCTTGAAGTTGCAAGCACAGATGAAAATCGGAAGTGAGACTGTGGGTTTCATAGTTTTGAGTCTCTCAATAAAAAGAAAAAAGGCACTGCAACATTGGCGTGGTGTGACAATGCAGAAAATTTGCCTTTTTTTTGCACCCATTGCAACCACAAAAGTACAGGTGTAATGCTAGGCCAAAATAAGACAGACTGTGCTTGTTCCTAGCCAAGCGCAGCTTGGGCTTAAATGCATTGCCTTGGGAGCAATATTCGGCGTTGCAACCAGGACAGCAACAAGTGTGTTTTAATAAACGTTGGGTATTCTAAGCATTGCTTCGAAAGAATGGGCCTTAATGTATTTCCAGGAAGTAATCAAGCTTTGTTTGCCTGCCCCATTTTAAAAAAAATATCCGCTTTGCACCTTGATTATAGATTGCACCGAGATTTTCACAGGAGCACCCTCAAATCCTGAATCGATACACGTGCTGTACTCGCAATACAAAAAAAGATACACATAAAGTCCTTATAAGCATTATTTCTAATGGCACGATAAGTTTCATATCCAAGGTGTATAGGGGATAACACAACAGTTGGTTTAAAACTCAAGATTGAGATTTCCTGACGCTTGTCACACCAAAGGATTTACTTTAAGTGATAAAGGTTTTTCAACAATCTTAGAAACTGTAGAGGGAAGAGGTGCAGCTCTACTCATGCCTCCTTTTATTCAGGAGGTGGCCAGCTGTTTCAAACGACATCGAAATGACATATAGGATTGCATCTGTGCGCACTCATTTTCAACAAGTGGTTCATGGTTTGAAGATTTATCACATTCTAAAAACAGAGTACCACTAAGCCTGATTCTGCAGATAAACAAAATGATTTCAGCGTGTGCTGTCCTCCTGAACATGCAGGCACCAATAAGTAAAAAGTAGCTTTTTGCCTCATGTGACGTAATTAAGTTGCTTATTTCCATGGCTTACATCTCTCATAAAAAGTTAAAATTTTGTTAGCACCAAAATGGCTTGAAAACTTAAATTCTATTCAGCTAATATTTAGCAATATTCATTCGAGTACATGTGTTTTAAACTGAATTTCACTTTCTGATGAGAGAATTCATTGTTACCATGTGTATTGCAATACAGATGCATGCTTTCGCCTTCTTGTTCAGTCATGCAGAGCTACAATGTGCTAAAATGGAAGCCTCCTATACAAGCCAGTCAGTGCATGTCTCTTTGTTGATATCACAGCATTGAGGTTTTGTTTACTGAACGTGAACTATGAAGTGCAATGTTTGGTTCCGCATCCTAATGTAAAACATAAAGCTGCATGCCATAAAATAAAAGTTATGCAAATGTGATATAAGCCTGTGGCAGTTGTTCTTCTTTATTCACAAAGCTGTTTTCAAAAGAAAAGCATATCAACATTGAAAAAATGTCTACCATAGGAATGGTGGATACCAACATCCACCATTTTGCTGGATTATGGTGGTGGAAAAATTGGTGGCACATGGTGTATGGTGGAGCGGATGGAGAATGGCATGCTTCAGCCGGCCGCGCTGGAGCGCGAAGCAGCGTCAGAACCACCGTGGCGAGCTGCCCCTAAAGAAATAATAAAAACAATTGTATAAAATTAATGTAGAAAGCACCCGCAAAAAAAGTTGCCACAGCGCGGAATCGATTTTGCCACCTTCAGATGCTTAACGGAGCACACTAAACGCTGCGCCACGCCAAGTTTTTTTTTCTTTATTACTTACTTTTGCACATCATAGAATATTAATACAGTGCGTAACCAGTACATACAGCGGTAACAAACGGAATGGCTAAATCGTGCCCAGAATTCCTTTTATACGAATAACTGGCTCAAGATGTTCGAGCCACTCTGGAATTTGGTCTTTAGCTTTACACTCTTTGCTAAACTTCGTGATGTTATGGCGGAAATATTCGCGAATGGGCAGTGTATTGATGTCGGCATGGCGGACTGCCGTGTTGTTTTCCAACGACTTTGATGGCCGAGCAACAAAACAGTATCACAAAGGGCTCCGCCGACTTCATTATTGACTGGTAAAAACCTGATCCCGTAGGCATCAATCGGTAACTATTTTATGGTAGTTCTCTGCAAATTGTCCCAGAAGGATACCCCTTCCCAACAATCCAGAAATACATGTTTGATGGCTTGAGGTTTACGACTGAGAAAACAATGCGTTGCTCATGGTATAAACAATACCCTTCCTTGCATCCACGTTTTAACTTCTAGAGTACCTGTGTGAAGCTTATAGAAAAAAATATTTTGAACTAGATAAGACAGCCATTTTTTTTACTCGTGCCAGTACATTTTGGCCACGTCCAGAAACATACTAACTCCTGTAAAGTGGTACCGGTAAAACAATGTCGAGAAGGTCTCTAGACAACCTTTTTCGTTTTACTCCCGCTAGATATTCGCTGGACAACCGTGCCTATAAAAATTGCATGCACCAAATACTTCTTTTAGATAACCATAAAGTGCCCCATGCACATATTCTGTGCTGACAATGAGTGAAGGTAAAACTCTTCCAAGCCTCAGCTGAATAACTGAACGCAGAAACGGGTCTCTTGTGTTTCGTAGAAACATAAAACGACTTACGATCTGTTTTAAAAACAAATGTGACAGACAGAGACCACCGAACCGAACACTACGAAAAAGATTAGTGTGACTAGACCGTTCCAACACTGATCCTCTTATAAATACTGCAAACGCTCGGTGCCGCTTCTGCACGTTTATATGCGAGCATTGTAAAACCTGTAAAGTGTACCAAAGTTTAGAGACAAAGAAAAGCTTACAAGGTGGCCCGCACAAAATTCGAAATGTCCCATTCTCTAACAATATCCACATTTCCATGCATTTCAGTGTCTTGCCGCCACCAGTGCGGCTCACTGTCACAATAATATTCTAGTGGGGCATCCAAATATTTTGCACGCTGATTCACCCAAGGCATCAAGGCGAAATATCTGGAGTGGAAGGCGAATCCTCATGCCAATATCCCAAGCACTTTTCCTACTTTACCAAACTCCCACTGGCCGTACAAAACTGTTCTGCAGTATGGACTACTTCGTTAACATTGTCATGATCTGAACACAAAACTGCCACATCATCAGCATATGCAAGTAATCACACTTCACTCTCATGCATTTTGAATCTACAGATGACACTGCTGTTGATCACACTCACACAGAAAGACCCTAAAAAACAAACGGAACAACAGTGGTGAAAGAGGTCATTCCTGACACACGGAGCATTGCAAGTTAGTGCGCACCCCCACCAACTTATTAACCATCAGCTGCGTTGCACAGCCCTTATATGCCGTAGCCACTCCCTTTTTGATAATACAGCCCACGTTTACAAAATCCAAGACACGCTCAGAACTTCAAGTGACACAAGCGTTAGGTTTCCCTAAATCCTACTGAACCAATGCCCCACATAACTAAGCCGCATCGCAGCACTCCAGAACACCTCTGGCCTTATGTATATTGGTCACAATTGTGCGTCCTTTCATTCCACACGTCTGGTGTGGACCTACTATTTCCTTTATTACACCCTGTAATTGCTTAGCTAATAATTTCTTGAAGATCTTGTAATCTACATTTGTTAAGCGGATGCGGCGATACGATTTTATCAGGCAGAGTTTAGTTTTATCCTCTGCTTGGGGGATTACAATAGTGTGCGTCGTCATAAAGCTGAAGGCAACAACTTATACTTGTAAGCTTCATTGAAAATACTAGTCGAGGTTAGAAAAAAATTTGGACTTGAACGATTTGTAAAAGGCTGTGCTCAACCTGTCTGGTTCAGGTGACTTTCTGGGTTTGGCCGTTCAATTGCTCTTTCAACTTCTAAGTTTGAAATATACAGTTCCAACCCTACAAGAAGACTTTCGGGCACTTTTGACACAGGTAAAAATTTTTTCCTAAACATTCCTATGTCATCCTCTGATTGCTTAAGGAGATGTCAGTAGGAGTTAGAAAAAAGTTTCCCATTCGCTTATTATCTGTGTAATCGACACTATTCTGATGTATTTAGGCTTGGTATTTCAGCGTATACATCTCTTCTCTTCACCCAGTGACCGTTTTGTTGGTGCATAACCAACCAACAACTTTTCAGCACGAGCTCCAATTAAAGCCCCCCTATAAAGCTTAATGTTCAAAACTTGCAGCTTATGCCTTGCCCTGCGAACATCTTCCGTGAATGTTGCTGGTGATCTTGCTTCATTCTCTAGCAATGCCGCAAAATTACGTTTCAGCAATTCTTCCTCCTTTCTCTTCTCACGTTTAATTGCACAGACTCTTACCTTTGCCATCATCGTCATATCACTTTTAAAATATTCCCACTGAGCGCCGATCGTTATTTGGCTTCTTTTGTTAGCTTTGCTGACATGTTTTAGTACCTTCTCTTTAAAAATGTCGTCCTTCAGTAGCTGCGAGTTCAGCTTCCAAACGTAAAAAAAACTTACTTTGTCTAGCCCCATCAAAGCGGATATTAAAGCTGATTAGGCAGTGATCCGTGGAAAAAAGACTGGTTCGACTACGCAATTGCAACACATTGGTATTATACTCACCATTACATAAGCTCTGTCGAGACGAGCGTGACTGGAATTCTGAAAGTGCGTAAATTGAATGCTTGCCCCATATCCAGACATTCCGCAAAATCTTCAAGGCTATACTGGTCCATATTATTGCTAAGGGTGACCGTACTGGGATCCCTATGCGGTGCACTGCTGGTTTTGTCTTGTGCAGAAAGCCCACAGGTAAAGTCTCCCATTATTACAATCTGTCTGTCGGTATCACAATATCCATATAAGTATTGGAAGAAAGCACATCTTTCGGATTGCACATTCGGTGGATTCGCAGTAATTACGCTCCATTTAGAAAAAAAGTCCCTGAAATCACAATCTGCTAACCTCTCCGATAAACTAGATGTAGCAGATTCAACGACCGGCCCTTGTATCTGGCGGGCAAATAAAGCACAACACGCAGAGGAATCACTGGCATGACTTTTACAAACCCTGAACCATGAACTAAAAGGCGGCAGCGTGCTCCCAGTCACTTGTTCACCTTCAAGTTTGGTTTACTGTACAGCCATAACGTCGAGATTTCGCTCTACAACTAGTCGATACAGTTGATTATGTTTCTTTGTGCTAGCTAGACCCCGCTTGTTATGTGACGAAAAACGGAAAAAGCTTTCCGCAGCCTTAGTATGCGGTCGACTGAGAATGGCGGCATGATGCTCACCTCCACCACTCAGTGCAGCTGAGCTGGCTAGTCGCACGCCTCGTTCTCCATCCGTAGACATGCCCTCGATCCTACGACGACGCCGCCGGACGCCTGTCTGGTGGGATAGGAGGCCGCAAGCGCAACACCGATCGACGCGGTGGCAATGGTTTAGATGGTGGCTCTTCGACGCCAGCGTCTCCTGCAACGCCGTTCCCTCCCACGTCCTGCCGTGCCCGTTTGCCTGTTGTGCCGCGGGAAGCTTCCATCACTAATTCATCCACTTGCAAATTCTCTCCGGTCACGTGCTCCATGACCTTACTTGCTTTGATGTTGGCGTCGCTGTCACAAGCGCCAAGGTTTCCGCATTGTCTATCACCATACGCTTTTTTTAAATGCGAAGCATTCCTTAGCGAAATTCTGCGACCTTGAGCATACCTAACTATCAATCTATCTAGCCACCTACGACTTCTACCTCTTCTGGCCGTTCGGATAATGGTATCGATATCAAACTTCGTGTAACATAACATGATTATATAACGAGCTTATTTGACTAGTCATAACATGAAAATAATGATATGTGTGGCATGAATGTCATGATTTACATTTCTTGTTGTTGCTGCTCTTGTGGTGGTTTCGTTCACATGACATGTTGCAAAATAGTATGGTATGACATGATTGTATAGTGAACATAAGCGACAGACCCTAACATGAAAATTATGACATTCGCTTCATGTAACAACATGACTACATGCCACACCCATATTGTGCTCGCTGCTGTTTCACTAGCATCACATATACCGAATTTGGTATTACAATACGTGAATGGATGACGAAGGTATGACACTGGTGTGAACATGATAATCATGACATGCGTGTCATGTAACAACATGACTACATGCCACGCTCATGAAGCGCTGGCAGCCATTTCGCTAGCTTCAATTATAGCGAATTTGGTATTACGGGACGTGAATGGATGACAATGGTATGAGACTAGTGGAGACGTGATAAACTTGAGATGTGTCTCATGTGATAACATGACTACATGCTACGCTCAGATGCGCTGGCGGCCATTTCTCTAGCTTCACGTATACCAAATTCAGTATTACGTAACACGCACAGACGCCATGGGTAAATGACACATCCAAACATGATAATAACGACATGCGTGTAATGTAACAATATGACTGCGTGTCACACTCATGAATCGCTCACGGTCGTTTCAATAGCTTCACACATATGCCAAATTTGGTATTACGTGACGTCAATGGATGACGAAGCTATGTGACTGGTGCAAACGTGGTAGTCATGATACCCGTGTCTTGTGAAAACATGACTACATGCCACAGTCAAGACGCCAATACTCTTCGACGAGACCCAGCACGCGTGCGCGCCGGCGTTCGTTTCGTCGTGTCAGCCCGTTACAATGTACTAACACTTCTAGTACACTCTAACGCCAGCGTTGCCACGCCAGGCGCCAATCCTGCCATATACTTGCAGGCGTGTTCTGCTTTGCTTTGACGCATGCACGTTCCAGGGCGTCCGGCGTCCCTTTGTCTCGAAAAGAGGCAGACGCAGTGCTGTCTGGGTAACACATTGGCGCCAAATGCAGTGTGTCGCATTTGGCACCGATTGCCGTCGGGCCACGGTGACGGACGCTGGTCGCGCGGGTTGCGCTTGGCGTCAGACTATGAGTGCTCGAGTTTTGCTAACGTAGCGTCGGTGTGCCCAACGTTCGCGCGCGTCAACGTTACGTTGGAGTATATTGGGCCCTCCATGATGCACTCGAGGCCGTTTCGCTAGCTCCACATATGCCATATTTGGTGTTACGTAACGTCAATGGATGACGAAGGTATATGGCTGGTGCAAACATTGTAATCATTAGACGCGTGTCATGTAAGAACATGACAACATACCGCGCTTATAGCGTGCTCGCGGCCGTTTCTCTATCTTCACATTTACTTACGTTAGCATCACTTCACGTGAACAGATGACGAAAGTAAACCACCCATCCTATTATGATAATCATTACATGGAATTCATGTACGCCATAATTTACTTCCACTTTTTAACGTTGTGCTTATTTGAAATTGGCACATCAATCTTCCTCCATCACGCTTCCCATATCATTGATTCCTACTGTACGTGAAATCTGCCAATTTTTTTCTGCTTCGAATGTAAGGGAGATGCCAGCCGTGCGTCCCACCGTGTCTTCTGTGCTTGCAGGCCTCGGCGGGCAGCCAGCAACCTCCTCAGCATCAGCCTCGTCCATTTTGAGTTCCACAGTGTCTTCTCTAGCCGCTATCCCGGCAGGTATTTTAACACTGGCGTAGGATCAAGCGCAGACCGCGGCCTCGTGACCGTAGCGTCAGCATGCCCACACCGTTGTACACAATAATCTCAGCAAATACACCCAGTACTTCCACATCGCAGGCACAGGGGAACTCTACCCGAGACTACCACAAGGGCTTGTACATCAGCAACTCGCAATGGACGGGGAATATCCTCGATGGTGATGCAACTTTTAAGCTTCAGAGTGACAGTTCTCATTGTTGCCCCTTTATTCGTGAGGCCATTCACACGTCATCGCGCCAAGAGTGATGCTGTAACGCGGCCGTAGGGCAGAAAGACCAGCCTCACGTCTTCATTGGCTGTGTTGTACCGAAGCCAGTGGACTTTGATGCGGAGATCCATGCTTTCCGGGTCAATGATGACAAACCGTCGACCTTTCACTTTAACGTCACTGCTTCCAATAAGTCTTTTGGTCCCTTCGTCGCTTCTTAATGTTACTGCCCAAACCTGGTTCATCTGGTAAGCAGCCAAGGCGAACACTTCAGGGAGCAGACACAGGTGGTCTAACGTGTCTCTGAAATCTTCCACTCGAAAAGGCTTTGCTTTTACATCACCATGCGTGAAAACCGTGTTTAAAACAGAGTGTCTACTGGGTAGATTAGGCAGAATCGAATTGTAATCGTCATTTTCCATCGCAGCGTTCGTGTTACCGCGGCCCGACTCGACCGCTTCAACCAATCCGATGAAGCCCGACATGCTGCGTCTTAACGTGTCTGTGTCCAGAAACAGAGTGTCCAGAAAGAGATGCTTTTTGGTGTTAAAGAAGTAGTCAACTCATAAACTCACTGTTTCACTTCGCTTCTGTTTGTCGATTACTCGAGATGTATGGGTTCTGCACCTGCTACTAAAATTTGCACATTTGCTAAACACAAAAACTGCACCCTGTAACGATTACCACTGCCATAATGGCAACAGTGCTATGTTTTTATACAATTTACAACCGCATGAGAAAAAAAAAGGCAGATCCCACGTACACTGCGAATCAATATTATGCGAAGCACAAATGAGAAAGGTTGATATGTCACGTTAAAATCAGCCGAACGTTGCGAGGTGGAGGCAAATTATGCCGTACATGACTTCCGTGTCATGATTATTATGTTGGACGTGTCGTTAACCATCGCCATCTATTCACGCCACGAAATACCAAATTTGGTATATGTGGAGCGAGCGAAACGACCGCGAGCATGCTATGAGCAAGGTATGTTGTCCTCTTCTTACATGACACGCGTGTCAGGATTGTCATGTTTGCACTAGTCGTATACCTAGTCATTCATTGACGTGACGTAACACCGAATTTGGTACATGAGGAGCTAGCGAAATTGCCTCAAATGCATCATGAAGGGCCCCATATATTCCAACGTAACGTTGTCGCGCGTGCAGGCTGGGCACAGCGACGCTACGTTAGCAAAACGTGAGCACTCTATGGTCTGACGGCAGGCGCGAACAGCGCGACCAGAGTCCATCCGCATGTCCCGACGGCAACCGGAGCAAAATGCAGCATGTTGCATTTCGCTCCTTGCGTTACCTAGAAAACACTGCGTCTTCCTTTTTTGGGACGAAGGGAAGTCGAATGCGCTCAAACGCGCATGCGTTAAAGCAATACAACGCGGCGCGCACCTGCAAATATATGGCATGCCCGGCACCTGGCGTGGCAACGCTGGCGTGACGCAACAAAATTAACGCCGAAGAGCACGTGCACCAAGTGACATCAAAATTTATTGGCGCCATAACTGTGGCATGTAGTCATGTTCTCACATGACACGAGTCTCATGATTATAATGTTTTCACCAGTCACACACCGTCGTCATCCATGGACTTCACGTAATAGCGAATTTGGTATATGTGAAGCTATCTAAACGGCCACAAGCACATCATGAGTATGGCATGACATCGTGTTGTTACAAGACACGCCTGTCGTGATTATCATGTTTGGATGTGTCATTTACCTATGTCATCCGTTCGCGTCGCATAATACCGAGTTTCGCACGTGTGAAGATAGCGAAACTGCAGCGAGTGCATCCTGAGCGTAGCGTGTAGTCACGTTGTTACATAACACGCATCTCATGTTTATCATATTTGCACCAGTATCATACCTTCGTCATCCTTTCACGTCCCGTAATACCAAACTTGGCATAAGTGAAGCTGGCAGAACGGCCACCAGCGCACCAAGAGCGTGGAATGTAAGCAAAATAACAAAATGACACGGCATGTCATGATTATCATGTTTCCACCAGTCACATACCTTCATCATCCATTCAAATACTGTACTACCAAATTTGGTTTTTGTGAGGCTAGCGAAATGGCCGTGAGCGCATCATGAGCATGGTATGTAGTCATGCTGTTACATGACACGCATGTCATGATTTTTATGTTAGCGTCTGTCCCTTGTGTTCGCCATGCAATCATGTCTTACCATACCACTTTTCCAACATGTCATGTGAACAAAACCATCGCAACAGCTCCAGGATCATGAAGTGTAAATCATGACATTCATTACATACATGTCTTGATTTTCATGATATGAGTAGGTAAATATGTTCTTCATACAGTCTTGTTAGGCCATACCAAATTTGGTATCGACACCATTATTGAAACGGCGAAGAGAGCTAAAAGCCCTAGGCGGCTAGATAGATACGCTCAAGGCCACCGAAGTTCGCCAAGAACTGCTTCGCATTTGAAAAACAACTCAGTGGACCGAGCATCAGGTAGAGTTTATCGGCAGTTACTGCCCAGTTTAATATTCGTGTCTCGCTCCTTCCAAAGAGCGATATCTGTTGAAGTATTATGACGCTTCTATGCTCATTCGATAGATACGCCCACACGATATATTGTGACGTTTTTTGGGGGCGAAGCTCCTTATAGCGGCAGCCATTTTTCTCTTGTAGCCGTTGTAGTGTGTAACAGGTATAACATTTTGACGTCCAAGGTGGTGCCGGTGAGAGATTTCTTCTGTGCGTTGTTGAACAATAAAAGATAGTGCTCAATGTACATGCCAATGGCTGCTACCGGGGAATGAGAGACAGGAGCACTTGGCTTTTTGTTAACCCGCACGCTGCGGTTCCCATTAGCAGCCATTGGCAAGTAAATTGAGCACTATCTGACAAGAAAGGGGTGCTATTTTGTACTCGCTGGTGTAACCTCCTTAGTTTTAGAAAGGTTTAGCGAGCATTGAGCCGCAGTGCCATGCGTACAGTGAACTAGTCTATACCATGAACTCGAGGTGGTTAAAGGTGAAAAGTAGACACGAAGCGCAAGCCGTAAGAAAGTGTGCGTGTGCCACCTCTCGTTTAGTCCTTGGAATGTCCACCGGATGGAGGTGCCTTTATAAGGGGAAATTATGATGAAAAGATGCGAGATGGTGATACTTGGTGTCCAAAATAGATGGATGAAGGGACACACAGACAGATGAATGGATGGACGCTTGAACGACCGCAGGGGTGGATGCATGGACGAACGCAGGGACGGATGCACGAACGGGTGAATGGATGCGTGGACGGTCTCACAGATGGACGCATGGACGAATGGAAGCAAGAACGAATGGACGGGCGAATGCTTCGCCCCACTCTCCATCATTCACTCCGTGGATATGCTGCCATTTTTTCGCGCAACGCACAGCGCAGTCGTGCCAGCGCAGTGCTGTTGCTCTGTCGTTAGGAAAAACTGCTTAACCACTTGGCCAAAACGAATGCAGTGCACCAGAAACATTAAAGAGATTTAGTACTGCGGAATGGTGCTACGTATGCATCACGCAAGCGCATTGCGTTACGTGGCATCGTTTGCCACTAATCGGCTTTTAGTACGCCGTAGTACCCGCTAACGTAACGAGCGTGAAGCGTGTTGCGTCATCTGGCTGATCAAAATAGAAGCACGTGTTGTTGATAGCCAATGTGAGCCAGTCCAAGTGTTATAGCCAGATTATGGCCATATTTTAAGCCACAGAGGCAGTGGGTGCTTGCCTTCGATGCCGCCATTTAGCAAAACGAAGTCTGGCGCAGTCGCGAACTTATTCGAGAGCGGCGCGATCAACTCATACGTACGCACGCACGCATCTCATGCGTGCGTACGTAGCGGCTGCGTACGTAACGCGATACGTGCGCGTTGCGGTCAGCGCATGCGCACTACGCAGAACGTGACGTCCTTACGTACGCAACGCCGCCACGTACGCAGCGTACGCAGTACTAAAACTCTCTATTATACTATCATATTGGTTCAGTAAGCATATGAATTGACAAGTATGTGTTCTCGCATACGAGCCAGTGAAGTGCCAGCGAATGCGACCGGCGGCTGTCGGTGAGGGGAGGCGTACATTTGGTGGAAGTGCTGCAAGCGCGTCGCACCGATGTTGTCGCTTCCTGGGCGGACACCATACACAATAAAAGAGGCATCATTTATGTTATATTATGCCACAGCTAAGCTGTATTGTCATTTTTACTCGTCAAGATTGTGTATTTTGAAGCCCAGAAGCGCCGATAACATTTGCACGGGCTTGGTCAATAGGACTAATCTTTGCTGGGAATCATGCCAGTAGAACAGAAGGGTGGAAGTCAAATCCACTAGGGCTCATCTCGACGCATGTCAAAAGTGAAAGTTTATGTATATTCGCACGCACTTTGTTAACCTAAAAATACGGCTCAAGCAATGGAGTGTGCAGGAATCCCCAGAGTTGTGTTTATAGAATGGCGACATCAAGTGACCACTGTTTTCTGCTCTAACTTTGAAAGCGGCTATTGCGAACTGGAGCTCATTTGTTTCTCGACAACTGCGCGCCGATGTAAAATACTTATTGTCAATGTTCACAGTGATACCTCAAGTCTTCTAAACATCACAACAAAGAAAGTCATCGAAGATATCAAACTGTCGGAGTACGTGCGCGAAATGCAAAATATTTGCGGCCGCATATTCTACGCTTCACAAAAATTGAAGCGTTGTTGGCACCACAGGAAAAACATTAACGAGGTAGAAAGTGTAATGAGCAGTATTGGTTTTTTTTGCCGTTAACATATATCTCTGCGCTTTCAAGAATTGAACATTACAAATGAGTGATTTCACATACTGTCATGTGCTTTTTAATCACACCACCGTCATCCACCTTGCTCACCAAGCCTTTCACCAAACACGTTTTGCCTCGCCACCATCATCCGGCCTTTCCCGCAATCACAATTATTGTCTCGCCACCACTACTGCAATCTGTTACCATTTTTCTCTTCTAGCCGTCATTAGCCGGCATTTTCCACCGTCACCGCTATTCGCTCTCGCTACCACCACTATCTGCCGTCATATTTTCCACTCTCGCCGTCATCAGCCATTATGCCCCACTACACTTACACCATAAACCACTAATATTTCCACCATATCCACTATTCTTTCTACCATATCCGCCATCTATCCCAGCATCCACCAACCCAGGATTTGCAATAGGGGAGTCACTGCTAAGTGACTCCGCGAGGTTGATGATTTTTGTTTATTATCGACATTGATGCCCCGTTGATGACCCAGCTGTTCACAGATCATGGTGATGTGTGCTTCGGGTTCAGCTTGTCCATAGCACCCAGGCAACTCCAGGATGCCGGTTGGTCTATCCCGTACTCATCGGAACCATATTGTGTGGGTTATGGTTTGGAGCAGGTTTGGAAGAACTCGATTTCATCGAAATAGTTACAAAGAGCTTTTATTGACAACGACTGAGGTCATTAAAACTCTGCTACTATTTCAACGATCCTATTTTTCACCTCGTGTTTGTTGGTAGTTTTTGTCCTTTCCTGGTTGTCTACCAGGGCTCGCGATAGAATCAACAAATAGAGATGACGACCGTGCATCTTAAAGCATTCGCGCAGCGCCCTTCTTCCCCAGTGGGGAAGCTAGTACCGACAGCAGCAGTGGGTTACGATTAGATTCACACTCGACCAATATTCATCACGAGTGGCCGACACTGTATATACAGTTGAGCCGTGAGACTGACGAACGTACGAGAGGTGATGGGGCACGAGGAATTCGGCCAATGTAGCACTTGATAATTATATTGTTTAGGAGACCTATGCGTGTATAGTTCTTTAGCGCAAAATTCTTATAAGATGGTGTCCACCAAGGTTTTAATGACGTATTTCCGTCACTGCAAGTGACGTCAAAAAATACGCACATTCAATAGGCAGGAAGTTCTGTCATTAGGAGTGGCCTCTCGGTCGATGGCCGCGGATTCCTGGCACGCTATCTAGTGTGCCTAGTCACATACTTTCAACACTTAAAAATACGCCTTTTATATCTACCACAGTCCTCTCAGCCATCTTCGTAAAAAGATGCAACGCCTCGTGAACGTGGCATTCACGATTTGTTTATTAAACGATTCGTTTATAAGCACCCGTCTTATTTGTCGCGTTTGTAGTAGCAGTGTGGGCGACTCTGTCAAGGCCAAACCAACGGCAAACACACCCCCAGATGGCGATCTTACCCCACGCGTCGTTGTCACTCATGAAATTCATCCGCATTAAAAGAAAATAGCTCTGCCACGCATAGAGCAACGCGCCTGCTTATCTGGATGTAGTAACTCCGCGTTCATCGCTTACGCTCGCCTCACCCAAAATTGTGGCTGGTCAACACACAAGACAAAACGTGCCTTGCCTTGCTCTTAGTTCGGAAGCATGGCGGTTTGGGCTAGTTGGTAAGACATCGAGAATGTTATAGCACGAGTTCAAAACAATGACAAAGAGACAAGCAGAAGACGAGCGCGTTTGGTTCGGCCGCGGCAATCAATAAATTCAGCATACAGCGAGTAGGCGAATTTAGCACAAGGTCAGCGTCGGATCAGTTGCGTTCTTCTGGCTCTTACATCAGTTGCTCTGGTCCGGTATTCACCTATGGCTATTATTCATTATTCAAGGATCTTAGTCGTAGGTATGCTGAACTATAGTCGTAGAAATGGAGATATATGACTGAGCGTGAATGAGAATGTATCCACGTTAAGTAATGTCATAGCTGCTAAGCAACAATGGAGATCGCGCAAAGCTTTGTTATAATAATGTACTGTACCCATTTACCTACTTCTGTAAAGACACACTTTACTAACGTGTTTTATTGATTCTGCTGATGATGGAATCAAACATCTTTTAGGGGCGAAGTTCCTAAAGACGTGGGTGTGTCCATCTATTGTACGTATGTACGTGACTGCCCATACTTCCACCTTTGCCAACTGTTTACCAGTTCTTCAATGCAAACATTCCACTACGCCTCATCACCGATCCACCACTTCACCGACCATAAAGCCGTTATAAACAAGGGGGAGTGGAGGCGGTGTATAGCTACCAACAACGAATATAAAGTTTCTTGTATAAATATATTTAGTGTTAATCATGTCTCTGATGATGTAGTGGACGATATTCGCGGATGGTTCACGGCTTAGTGATAAAACTCTCCACCGCTTTGTCCCACTCATCATAATTCCCTCCGTGCTTATTTACTCTGTAATAGGTTCACTCCGTGCTTATTCACTCTGTTGTAAGTGGAATAATGTGAACGGCTATGTTACACCATGTCGCCTTGTGTTGATTGCACTTACTAAAAAGAAAACGTGCCGGGCGCTCAAGCACATCGTGGCACTAGTATATATAACACTCTGCTAGAGATAGAGGAATAGAAACTTCCTCAGCCATCACAACTTCTTCATTGCAAACCTCTTTTTTCGGTTATCGATAAACACTGGAAATATTTTTCCAATCTGATATTTTTGGTGAAGTACAGAATTACACGTATAGGTTATTTTTGTATCTTGCGTGACCACTTTGCTTCGGCATCGCGGCATGCACAAGCGATGCCACAGCACCGCTGATGAGTGGGTGATTAGAAGTCGCAAATATTCGGTTACGCCAGTGCTGCAAATTAGAAAACTTGAATGAATAGATTACACAATTGAGTCCAGATGCGAACATGAAGTTCATTCAACTGAAACATTCGCTATTCACAAATTCGTTAAACTAAAAAATAATGAGGTGCCCTTTCGACGTCTGACAGTAAAGAAGTGATAAATTCTTATAACTAGGCATGCCTTGCAACGGGCGTAATTGCTGTTCAAGAAGCACTGCCAATAATTCAATTTTCACCGAAAGGACAAGCTTGTTGATATGGAGCAATTATATTAAATATGAATAGGAACACCATACACCTGTGAATCAGCTTCCCGGGACCTTTCAAAGAGAAATGAAGTATGAATATCCATACACAATTAGATTACACGTCCTTTTCTGTTCATTTATATAGTAAACGTTCTAGATGTTAACTTCTTCCCAGCCGACGAGCCTTGAGAAAATTATAACCGAGCCTTGAGAAAAAATGCGAAAATGTCGTTCATCAACAGAAACATCCGCTATTCACAAATTTGTTTAGCTAAAAACTTTTTGCGCAAGATACATATCAAAACCGTCAAGTATTTTCCAATAGTTTGTTATGAAATATTCCGAACACCAGCGCTGATTTGCTGAACTTGTGGCTCTTCATTAGGCTTGTGTCTATGCAAAAAAAGGAGCTTTCGAAACATTTCTTACTTCACGTGCACAGAACAGCCCTATATAATATTGTACTGAGTGGCAGAAGTCGAGAATTGAGCTGAAAAATAAAACACAAACAAAGGTCAACGAGTACGCATAATATTGTGCACTTGCTGAATTAATACTTAGCACGTCACTATTTCACTGGACCAACACCATTCATTTATTTCGGGTATGTATTCAAATAAAATCCGTGACATGCCTCTTGACATAGACCTAGACATCAATGAATTTTGCGTTCAGGATTTGGGTTTACGCACTAGATGCCGGTATATTTTGAAACGATTACTAAGACGTTCCTGATATTTTTGTTTCACAAGACCAACGTAAGATTCTTAACATTTCTGTAACTTCAGCTCGAACATTCGCTTTAAGTTTTCCGAATGTTGTGGCGACGTGCACCAAATATCAAACGGAGAACGACAATCAAGTAGGCTTTTCAGTAGCTGCGATAAAGACAGTGATATCCTCATCGTAACACTATGAAGAAGAAATTAATGTGAGGAAATTCAATGCTCTATAATAAACTATGCAAATATGTTGGATAAGTATTATACTTGAGAATTCTTTCACTAGGCATAGGGCACAGTCACATGTTACGTAAACGAATCAAAATTATCTATTTCATGGGAAGATTTAGAGCCAGCATGTGTCGGAAACTGATCTAAAAGACCTTATCAACATGCTTTTTTCTGCATACCCCAAGTTTTTCACTCAATCGAGCTGAATATTGATCATTCTAATTCAATTAAAGAACATAAGACAAAAGAATTAGATGCCTTGAAAACTGGGAAGAGTGACAACCAGTTAGGGTGGTGTCAGCATGAAGGGTGCTAAAAGTAAAGCCATCTGATTACGTTTTATGAGATAACCAAACGCGATAACTTGGCTGCTGTCATGAGCTGATGTGATGATGTAGTCATGCAAAATGATCGCATGATCAAAGCACTCGTGTTATGTCAGGTCTCCCTCAGTACTATTTATTCCTCGTTTTGCTTGTGTAGTTTGCCTCTAATGCCAAAATAAATCTTTTTCCGATATTGCAGGAAGGAAAAAAAATCACACCATATTCACGGAGTGAATGATGATGTGCGGGGAGATGCGTCCGTCAATTAGTCCATGCTTCTGTCCCTGCGTCCGACCATCCGTTTGTCCATGCGTCCGTCTTTCCATGTAGTCAACAATTTAAGTACCACCATCTCGCTTCTTTTTATGATATATACATCATATAAATACCGCCATTCAGTGAAAAATCTAAAGACTAAACGAAAGTATGTATCGCATTTCCGCTGACAGCGCTTTGATAACACCGAGAGCGTGATAACATGACCCCGCAGGGGCGCCTGCACAAGCAGACGTTTGGTGTGTAGCGACACCATGGACCCGAGCTAACGGGGGAGTTTTGACTCCCTCCCACGCCTAGCCGTGCGTGGCTTTGCCGTGTCCGGAAAAAAAGGTATTCTGGGGGTTGAGCCAATGCTGGGTGATTGGACCTTTAAGGCCCCCCAGTGGCGGCAACACACCCCTTTGGCCTCGGCTTCACGTAGACGGCACCCCTTGGGTGGCCCACCCAGGGGAAACCGGCAGTCGCCTTTTCCTATCTCTCCCTCTCTTCATCTTCGTATTTCCTTCTTACTTTCAATCTTTCCTGTTCTCTCCTCTCTTCAATTTACTTCTGTTTTTCCTGGAGGCGAGGGTTAACCTTGTGTGGCTATTCAAACTAGGGTAAACCATATTGGGTTATAGTAACTGCGTACTGCTGGCGTTGCGCAGACATGCCCACTTGCTCTGCCACGTCCCCTTGTTGGACTCCGTGGTGGGTGGTAGGTGCCGTTACCGAAAAATTCACATTTTTCATGAGATCCTCGACCCCTCTCTAACTGATCGTGCCTCGAACACGGTACGCACCGACGCAACTTCACTACTTTGGCTCAAAAACAGAGAAACTTTCCCAAAATACCATGTCCTCCACTGCGAACAATCATCTACAAAAGCTAGAGGAATCTCACGCTTTCTTGTGGCCAAGTGCTTGAGAGAGCCTATTGGAACAGGTGATAAGGCCACGAAGATGGCAAGTGGAGATCTGCTTCTTTATTTAAAAGACAAGGAACAGTACCATAAACTCTCGCACCTTGTAGCCTTTGGTAACATCCCCGTCTCTGGGAGCGCACACCGTACCATGAATACAGTGAAGGGCGTGGTGTCGGACGAAGATTTGGTGACACTGAGTGAAGAACAGCTCCTTGACGGATGGAAGGACTAAGGTGTAATACACGTCCAGCGCATTAAAATCAGACGTAACACCAACGAAAGAGCAACAAAGCACTTGATACTCACATTCAACTCAACCACTTTGCCTGAGACTCTAAACTGGCTATGTAAAACTCCATGTCAGATCCTTCATTCCAAACCCGAGGCGTTGTTTCAAATGCCAGCGATTTCGGCATGCATCCCAGAGCTGCCGAGGACCGCTGATGTGTGCTAAGTTTGGCACATCTGGCCACAGTGCTGATGAATGTAGCCATGACGAGGTCCTCTGTGCTAACTGCGAATGTAGTCACCCCGCATACTCCAGAGCGTGCCCAGCCTGGAAAAGAGAAAAAGAAATAATAACTATAAAAGTTAAGGAAATTATCACATTCAGGGAAGCAAGACAACGTATCTCGTTATCATTGGCACTAAAACACCTTTTGCCGAAGTGGTGAAACGAGGGGCGGCACCACAAAGACCCTTGGCAGTTGCGCGGACCGCGCCTAGCATGTCGAGGCCAATGCCACAAGCCCCTACGGCGCGAGCAGTCAGCGCTTCCCTGCCCACATTCAGCTTGTCCACCCCAGTGACCTCTACAAGCTCTGGCAGCAGCCAGGGGAATCACGAGGCCAAGGGCGCTTCATCGATCTCAGCTCGGTGGGGACAAAGACTTCGTTGATCGAGGCGAAGTCTAAGCGACGCACAGATCGCTCTGTAGAGCGGGCGTCCAGTGTCTCGCAAGAGGCTATGAACGCCAGTTCAAGACAAACGGCGCAGGAAGCGCCGAAGGAGCAGCGAGCTTCTGTCTACCACCCCAAAAAGGACAAAAAGCCGATTACAGGGCCTGACAGAAGCCCTGTAAAATGAGCTAATCTCCATCTTCTCTGCACACAGCACTTTTCTCCTTTTTTTCACTATGGACAAAATGATACAGTGGAACGTAAAGGGAATACTTAGCACTTTAGATGACGTGCAAGAACTTCTGAGTAAGTTTAATGTTTGCAAAAACGCACATAACTCCTAAGCACAAGGACTTCCTACGGCAATATATTCTTTTTCGAAAAGACCGGGAGGATGCTATCGTACCATCTGGCGTTGTGGCCATTATAGCTGATCGAAGTATAGTATGCCAGCACTTGAAGCTCCAAACTGCCTTTGAGGAAGTTGCCATTCGAGCTGTACTTTTTAATAAACTCATCACCATATGTTCTGTGTACATACCACCGCATCAACAGCAAGACAGACGTGATCTAGAATCTTAAATAGATGAACTCCCAGAGCCGTTTCTGGTTCTGGGAAATGTCCTGTGGGGCGATGCTCACTGTGATGCGCGAGGACGTCTCATTGCGCAGCTCCTTTTTTCTTCTAGTTTATGTCTTGTAAATCTGAGGGAGACTACGTATTGTAGCCTTGCAAACAACACGTACTCCTCCATAGATCTTAGCATTTCATCACCATCCCTTTGACTTGTTTTCAAGTGGAACGTTCTTAAAAACCCTTATGGGAGTGACCACTTCCCAATCATCCTGAGGGCGCCGAACAATGATCAACTACCCCCGCAAGTTCCTCAATGGAAGATTGACTCAGCTGATTGGGAAAGGTATAGAACTCTTACACACACGACATGAACTGAGCTGTCTGCCCTGACCATAGATGACGCTGTCACATATTTTACAGCTTTTATACTTGATGCCGCATCTAAATGTATTGCCAAAACGAGCGACATGTCTTCAAATCGGTGAGTCCCATGGTGGAACGACGCATGCAGGAAAGCACGGACCACTCAGAACAAAGCATGGGCATTGCTTCGCGGTTCCCCTACAGCAGAAAACCTGAAAAATTTCAAGCGGGTCGAATCGCAGGTATGAAGAACGCGTCGACAAGCTAGACGAGAGAGCTGGAGAAAGTATATATATAGAGTATCAACTCATACACAGATGAGGGAAAAGGGTGGAATAAGGTAAAAAAATTAGGGGCCAACTAACGTATTCCCTTCCACTAGTAAATAGTCTCGGGGAAAACTTAGAGGATGAAGACAACTTTCTTGGCACGCATTTCAAACACATATCGAGCTCCTCACACTACTGCGAAACCTTCCGGAATTACAAAGCACGAATAGAAAAAGAAAAGTTAGAATGAAAATCCACAAGAAAGTAGGCATATAATGAACCATTCTGCTTAGCAGAACTGCGAACAGTACTCAGCTGCTGCAATGCATCTACCCCAGGTTCTGACAACGTAATGTACACGATGCTGAAGGAACTGAAACCTCTGGTAACTTCCAACTACTACTTGATTCCTTTGCGTGTGCTAATATTATAACTGAACCTACACGTGTCACTTCAGATACTGAAAGCCTTATCGACTTACTAATTACAAATGACATAAGTGATTCAACCGTATCTGGATCTGTTATTGCCGATATTAGTGATCACTACCCTATATATATGTTTCAAAATCGTAACGAGTATCTTAATCGTGCAAAAGCATCAACTCCAGAATCATACAAAATACAGGAAATTAGTTACAAAACATTAGACACTTTTAGGCGTCAAATTGCGCAGATTTGTTGGGAGCCTGTCTATAAATCAGTTAACGCTAATGAGGCGTATGAAATATTCATGTGCCTGTTAAGAAAAACTTACCATAAGTAATTTAAATATAAAACGGTCGAAACCCTAAAGAAAGGTCGGAAACAATGAATGACGCGAGAATGTCTGGAAATGATTAAGAAGAAAAATCTACTGTACGCGAAATTCGTGAAAACAAGACACCATAACAATCTTTCGGAATTCAAGAGGTATAGAAATTTTGTAACGAAGCAACTGAGAAAAACTAAGGATGCGTACTATGAAGCTCTTTTCAAGAGGGTTAGCACTCGTGGCGACGTGCTTTGGAAACAAATAAATAAGCTTCTAAATAGAAGTTGCTCTAGAGACAACGCACTTGAGTTAAACATAGATAACAAGATAGTAAAAGGTCAAGAACTTGCTAATAAGTTTAACGTGTACTTCACAACGCTGGTGTCTTCTGATTTATCCAACCCTTCTCGTGCCTTTAATAGTGATTACAGGGACTTTCTAGGTGTGCCAAACATGAGTACTGCATATTTTTTAAACACAACTCTTGAAGAAGTATTGTCTGTATTTATGTCACTAAAGAACACTACTGCTCGGGACATAGATGACCTACAAATTAGACCTATTAAAGCAGCACTTGATCTTTTGTTACCTGTTCTTACCCATCTGTTTAATATCTGCTTATCCACGAGAGTTTTCCCTGAAAATATGAAGCATGCGAGAGTTAGTGTCTTATACAAATCCGGTGACCGAAATATCTTTTCTAATTATCGTCCGATCTCGATACTACCTGTTATATCTAAAGGGCTAGAGAAAATCATATATCAACGTGTCATGTCTTTTTGTGAAAAGTACTCTATATTATCACTGCATCAATTTGGCTTCCGACGGGGCATGTCCACGGAACTGGCTCTCCTCACACAAAAAGAACTTATACTTAACTCATTTGAAAAGAAACTGTTAACACTGGGGGTTTTTATTACCTATTCCAAAGCGTTCGATAAATTCAACCACAAAATACTCTATGCAAAATTGCATCATTACGGTTTTCGGGGAACCCCACTTGACTTTCTGAAATCTTATTTATCACAAAGAAAGCAAACTGTAGTTATAAATGACAGCCAATCCTTCCTACTAACTCTAACGTCAGTTGTACCTCAGGGCAGCATATTAGGGCCTCTACTGTTTAACATTTATATAAACGACATAACAAGTGTCAGCAAATATGTTGACTTTATAATTTATGCAGATGACAATAGTATATTTTTCCATGGTAATGATTTAGGTAAGCTTACAGACTCAGCCAACAACATTCTTAACGACATCTTCATATGGAGTACTGCAAATTATTTAATGATAAACACAAAAAACTCCAAAGCTGTGGTATTCGCACCGGTTCAGAAGGCTGTCTGTCGTGGTTTGGATATATATCTCGGGCCCGAAAAAATGGAGGTCGGCAAAGAAGTTTCATCATTAGGAGTAATTTTCAATGGAAATCTTAATTGGGACAAACACGTTAATAAAGTAACTAGAAATATAGCTAGGACGTGTGGTGCTCTCTCTAAACTTCGACAGATACTTCCAGCAAACATTAAACTTTTACTCTATAATACGTTGTTTTCATCTCACATAAACTATTGTAGTCTAGTGTGGGCAGATACATCAAAAGCAAATCGGAACAAAATATTTTTACTGCAGAAAAAAGCGAATCGTCATACTGCAAACGTATCATACGACGCACACACAAGTCATTTATTCAGAGAATATAAGATTTTACCGATCGATCTCATACACAGTTTCAACCTTATTATGAAATACAAACAAAGCTTGCTATCAAACAACGCTTCTTTTCTTAAACTGTGTAACCTCAGAAAAAATACAGAATTCTATTATGACATTCGGAAAAGACCTTCCTGGTTCGTTCCTTATTCGCGAACTAATCACGGTTTGAGAAGACTTGAACACTGTATTCCAGCTTGTTTTAACATGTTTGAAAATAAAAACATCGACATCTTTATTATACATAAAAAACAACTTAAGAACCTTCTCATCCAAAATGGCGGCGTGTAGTTTAGCTTCTTCTAGTTGTCGGCTATATGTAAAAAAAACACCCTATAATAGTGTTCGTGTGTAACATATCATCCTATGATGTTTGCTTTCTTTGACATTTTTTTTCTTTGCTTTTTTTACGAGTAAAACATGGAGCATTTCACTCGTCAGTGTTTCCCTTGTGCATTAACACTTGTGCTTTTTGCATACCCAGTGTTGTAAACGTTGTATAGTCATTTTGTAATACTTTGGTAGCCGTTTAGCAACGTGTGCATTGTTTCATGATTGACCGCACCCTGTTTTCTTTTGTTTTTTGTTGTTTTTCTCTCTTTTTGGTTTGCTTATTTTATGTAAACCTAAAACTGATGTAATTTTGATGCATTTTCTTTTTATTTCCTAATTTCTCGAAGTTTTTGAAAATTGACGTCAAATTGTTTATTCATGTTTTGTGCTCTGCGAATTTTTGTAATGCCAAGTGAAAAGGGGTAGAAGCCTCGTCAAGCTGCTAACATAGCAGCTTTTTGCTCTTATCCTTGCGTTTTCTTTTTCGCAACTCTGCGAAGAAAATGCTCAATAAAACTGAAACTGAAACTGAAACTAAACTGAAAAACTACCCTCCGAAACTAAAGAAACCCTCCTTTCTCTTTATAATCGCATATGGGTTTCTGGTGTGATCCCCTCCTTCTGGAAGGAGGCTGTTATAATCCCAATTTTGAAGCAGAGAAAGGATCCCTCTACTGTATCAAGTTACAGACCTATAGCGTTAACAAGCTGCCTCTGCAAACTCTTTGAATAAAAAACGATTAATTGTCGCTTACTAGACTACTTAGAAACAAACAAATTGCTCGACCCATACCAGTGCGGGTTTAGAGAGGGCCGATCTACCACCGACCATCTTTTACGTATCTAGGCACACATACGTGAGGCTTTTATTCATAATCAGTTTTTATTATCTGTGTTCCTCGACATGGAAAAGGCTTACGATACTACGTGGAGGTTTGGAATATTGAGAGACCTCTCACACCTAGGTATACATGGTAATATGTTCAGTGTCATTGAAAGCTATCTGTATGATTGTACATTCCGCGTTAGAGTGAGCAATGTTCTGTCCTGAACATTTGTACAGGAAACCGGAGTGCCACAGGGTGTGGTGCTCAGCTGTACGCTCTTTATTATAAAAATGAATTCTTTCCGTCTGTACATCCCACGTAATATCTTTTATTCAACATATGTCGACGATGTGCAGATTGGTTTTCAATCGTGTTCTCTTGGGATCTGTGAGCGACAAGTTCAGCTCGCCCTTAACTAGGTATCCAAACAGGCTGATGAAAACGGGTTCAAACTGAACCCACAGAAAAGCACCTGTCTCCTTTTTTCACGAAAAAGAGGCTTGCACCCTGATCCTGAGCTGGTCGTTAAGGGTGAGCGTTTACCCGTAAACACAGAACATTAGTTCCTAGGTATAAATCTTGATGCGAAGTTAACCTTTGTACCGCACATAAAACATCTTCCAAATAAATGCTTGAAAACAATGAATATCCTAATGGTGCTGTCACGAACAACGTGGGGCAGCGACAGAAAGTGCCTCATGAATCTGTATAGAAGCCTCATACGCTCACGTCTTGAGTATGGGGCAATAGTCTATCACTCTGCCACGCCAAGCGCTCTGAAAATGTTGGACCCTGTTGATCATCAAGGCATCCGCCTGTCCACAGGCGCGTTTAGAACAAGCCCAGTTGAAAGCCTTTATGTAGAATCGGACGAGTGGTCACTCCATCCGCAGAGAACATATTCTTCCTTCATATATTTCCTTAAAGTAAGTGTAAACAGTGAGCAAACCACATATTCCATCATCAACGACCTGTCCAGCTCTCAACTTTTTTGCAATCGGCTCGCATTGGCACACGCTTTCTCGCTGCATGTTAGAGACCTAGCTCAAGAAACAGATGTTCCACTGCTTGAATACCACTTCATCACCCCGCTCTGCGGCTCCCGCCATGGCAGTGGCAGGTTATACAGCGTGACACGTCTTTCGTAGCTGTCACAAAGCATGCCTCCCCCATACACATTCCGACGTATTTCTTATAGCTGCAACATAAATATGACTGTTCAGAATATTATACTGATGCATCCAAGTCCCATACTGGCGTGTCCTATGTGGCGGTTGGCCCATCTTTCTCGGATGCTGGCGGTCTGTCTACCAGCACAAGGATATTTACAGCCGAGGCTAACGCGTTATTCGTAGCCGTTAAACACATCAAAGAATTGAATACGTCAAGAGTAGTTATATACAAAGACTCCCTGAGTGTCGTAAATGCGTTGAAAAATCTAAAAAAAAACACAGAAACCCTATAATTATATCCCTCTATTCAATACTCCGCGCGGCCCATGCTTCCAAGCAACATATCGTCGTATGCTGGGTGCCTGGACACCGCGAGTTCGAAGGAAATGTGTTGGCCGACCAGCTCGCCACGTCAATTACCGGAAGCACTGCCAACTCTTCAGTTCCTGTCCCTATAATAAACCTAAAACCAAACATAAGAAAAAAGCTCAGGGCTTACTGGCAGAAGTTTTGGGAACTACAAACTCATAACAAGTTACACTTAAATAAGCCATACCTCGGTAACTGGCCACCCATGTCGAAAACACGCCGTACAGAGGTCAGTCTCTGTCGCCTTAGAATAGGACACACACACAGCACGCACACACACCTTTTGTCCGGTGGTGACCCACCCAGCTGTCACACATGTGGCTTTCCACTTACCGTACTCCACAAACTCCTTGAATGCTCTGAGCTAGAGGCTTACAGGTAAAACCATTTTCCACTAGCGTACAAGGAACACGTGCCCCTTCATCCAGCTATGTTTATTGGTCGTGAATCTCTTTCTAAATATAATGCATTGAATGCATTCTTAAAGGAAGTAAATACTTTCCATGTTATCTAATCAAGTGATTGGTAACACGGCCTCTGAAAGGAGGCTGCTGCTGCGGATGCTACATCCAAAAAGAGCACCTGTCTCCCGGCCCTTGGGACCAAGGGCGCTGACGAGAAATCGGTGCTAATATAACGCTCCTATTTTATGATGTCATAATAACTTAAGACTCGTTCTCACCAGGCATGCTTCAATTCACTTTCTTGATTTTAATAAATATATGTCTTACGCACCTTTAGAGCGCAGAATTTCAGGCCCTTTTACAGCCATTTACTATAACCATTGCTCTCATACGATATCATTTCCTGGCGCTCTTTGGCCATCGATGACCCTTGCGCCAATAAACATTATACATCATCAGAGCGTGATAACGACGCTCTCATACGTATATAGTAATATGTGGACATGCGGATACGTGCCCGAGTGTGGGTATGTGCCACTGTTATGCGGGTATGTGCCACAGGTCACGCACTACGGCAACCAGGGACGCACAAGCCCCGCCATAAAAAGCTTCACCCCAAAAAATTGTTGAGGTTTAGAAAGCTTTCAATGCCCTTAATCATGGAGCCTGTCTGAGTTATACAAGCTCTAAATCGTTTCCCAAACTTCACACAGTTTTTGAAGATTGCTTGGTGAGCATGAGTACACCTATTTAGAAAAAAAAAACTGTGATAGCCACTGTTAATTACAACATTACGAACATTGTCAGCGCAACACGTCCGAGTATTGCATTGCAGTCACGTCACAATACTATTGCCAAGTCCTTCCTTTTAGTAAATGCACAATGACATATGCCCAGACGCAAGTTTATCTGAAAACGCATTTAGAATACTGTGATACGCCATTAGGCCCTAACTAGCTAACTAACGGAGAAGGGCGTAATTTCATAACACTACTAGGGACAATAGTGCACTGCTAAAAAATAATGAGGTGCCCTTTCGACGTCTCACATTAGAGAAGTGATAAAACCTTATAACTAGACATGTCTTGCAACGGACGTAATTGCTGTTCAAGAAGCACTGCAATTAATTCAATTTTCACCGAAATCACATGCTTGTTGGTATGGAGCGATCTCATTAAAACTGAACAACACCATACACCTGTGAATCAGCTTCTCGGGACCTTTCAAAGAGAAATGAAGTATAAATCTCCATACATAATTAAATCGTACATCCTTTTCTGTTCGTTGATATATTAAACGTTCTTGATGTTAACTTCTTCCCAGCCTGCGAGCCTTGAGAAAATTATAACATTGAAGAAGCATTACGAAAAGCGTAGGGAAACGTTTTTACTATGACTCATTGTTTGACCATTGTTGTATATATATGCTACTGATGATCGCAACTATGAATTGCATGTTCGCAAATGGCCCCAATTCTAGCCCTTGGCTGAGGCGATACGCAAAGTTTGCAATCGATTTGTAATTTTTTCATGTTCATAAACTTCAAACCTCGTCTGTGAGGCATTGTCCTATAAGACCACAAAGGCACTTATTATTGCATATGCAGTTTCAGCTTCAGCTTTAGCGTTCATTTTACGACTTATACCACATGTAGTTGCCATCATGAGAACTGTTTTTCTATTTTTCAATGATGCAATGTGTAATAGCGAGTATGGTGAATGTGAAAAAAATTTCTTGGCTAGCAAACCGCACTTTTTTTTAATTTTAGAGTATACTGCAGGGCTTGTGACTACACGCCCTTGCGTATATTGTCGTTCGCAGTTTGCATCATTTCAGTTTTTCACGCCACTGTTTATTCTGCGCCTTTTCGAACAGTTACACAAAATTACGTGAGTCTTCCGATGACACCACGCACCCAAGATAATAGAAACGGTGAAAAACCTGAGCCAATTTTGTTCGGAAGTGTTTTTCGCTTGGATTGTAAGTGTAATATTGCGATAGTAGTTATATGAAAAGACTCGACATACTTTTGTCGTCGCAATTTCTGTCGCTGTCAACGTCATGTTACATACAAAGTGCAAATTGATTAGATACCGCAGCAGAGCGTACGTTTTACCTGTGCGAGCGGGAGTGACAGGGGCAATTCAAGCGGAGACCGAACGAGCCGGCTCATCTTCGCGCTCCGAGGTGTATGACTTAAGATTCACCCTCCTGTTGAACCAGACGTCGAATACTTAGGAGAGAGAAAACGCCCGGTCCATTCACGGTGTCGCCCGCCTCTATTGAGCGTGAAAAGACGTGACAGTAAGGAGGTGGGGGTGCCTTCTCGAGAAGCCACTGTGACCTGTCATTTAAAGGTGCCGTCGTCACTGGCGCGCGTGTTATCTCGCTGTCTCAGCAGCTTCGAGCTAGTGGCTCTTATACCTTTCTACGTGCTCCGCTCTTAGCGCAGAGAGAAAGCGCGCAAATTTTCACTGAATTGGCCGTATTCTCTTAAAGCAGCACTTTGTAGACTTGCGTGAGATCAGACCCAAACCGTTAAAATTTGTTGTTATCACACTCATTGCATAATCCTTGCGGTGAAAGTATTTATTTTATTACACTTTTTCTGCTGCTCAGCTTATTTACCTCGGTCTCTGAACCACTACATGTTTAACCAAAAGGAACATAAAACAGACCTCATTGTAAATAAAAACAGCGTTCTTTATTTAGTCCCTCATTTATAGGGCAATAGTTCTGCTCCGGTTTGGTCAATATCGCCTATAAGATACCAGCGTTTTCGTGCATTACCACAGAATTCGCGTACCACTGACCACGCAATTATTTCAAAGCAAAATAGACCAGTCTGGAAGACAACCGTAATCGCTACGTAAGGAATGTCACTGGAGGGAATGCTAGGGTTTGTCTTTTTCGAGAAAGCAATTCAATGCAAGTTCGTGCTAAGCCTCTTGCTGTATGGATGAAGATACGTCCATTTATCCAATAGTTTCGCCCGTAGGTGAATTTGAAGTGGCCGTCAAACTTTGGGTCATAGCACTCCACTCTAGCGAAGGGCAACCGACGGGAATCTACAAATGGAACACACGTGATCCCGAGGAGCAAACGGCACGGCGAGAATGGAACGCGATGCGCGTGTCTCTATTCGCGTCGCCTGTTGGAGACGCAGTGGGTGGTTCAATATGGCACCCACAAAGAGTATCAAAGTGCGTCTTTCACAAACAGTTACGTTTTTCTCTCGGTTTCACGAATAGTAACAGCTTTGCACTCGGCGTATTTCACAAACAGTTACGCCTTTCTAAAGCATATGGGATGGTCTAAGCTGCTCGTTCCCGCAGCGCTATCTACAACTGTGCAGCTCGAGCTCAACCTAGTGATGGTGTACTGAGTGCAGCCCAAGTTATGAAGATATGAGTTTTTGACGAGGCGAGATGTAACGGCGGCCATAAATTGGAGCGTGACACAAGCGAAAATCAGATAGTAGGGAGCTTTAGAATACCGTTTGCAATCGCTGCGGGCGTTGGGGGAGGGGGGGGGGAATCGGGTGCTATAAGAGTTTTGAAACGGCGTTTGTCCTGCTGCGAACATCAACGCACAATCGCAGCGACACCGTAGCCTCAAAACCAGCGCTTGCGGGCCACATGCGGGCCGCTATTACCACACTCAATTTCAGATTTTCTGCGTGCGGTCCGCCAACGCGAACGCCGACTCGCGTTACAACGCATGCGCAGTGGCAGCGACCACACCGCAAGGGCTCGCGGTGCGCTATTCTAACCCTCCCTATTGTCGCTTACTTACGCACGTTGCTTCAGAAGAAGTCATTGCTGACAAAGTGCGCGCTGCACACTATCTTTTATCAGCAATATGACCGATTTGCCGATTATCAACTTCATTGTCCATTCCTTTTTCCTCGCTGCATCTCTGGTCTCTTGAGAAGGAATGAAGGCAGATTATCGTCGATGCCCATTACACTGTGGCACGCAAGACATTGCATTGCTTTTGAAGCCTTCAAATTTAGTGATTTCGTGACCGCGATGACGACTCGAACAACACAAAGCAGACGAACCCAGAAGCGCCGCCGCCCCACCGACCGATGCTCTTTGAAAAAAAAAAATTGGCAGCATATCCACAGAGTGAATGATGGAGAGTGGGGCGAAGCATTCGTCCGTCCATTCGTTCTTGCTTCCGTCCGTTCATGCGTCCGTCTGTTCGTGCGTCCATCCTTGCGTTCGTCCATGCATCCGCCTCTGCGTCCGTTCATGCGTCCATCCCTGCATCTCTGTGTGTCTGTTCGTCTATCTATTCAACTATCCATGTACCACCATCTAGCATCTTTTCATCATATATTCCCCATATAAAAGCACCGCCATCCAGTGGACATTCCAAACACTAAACAAGAGGTGGCACACACACACTTTCTTACGGCTTGCGCTTCGGGTCTACTTCCAACCTTTAACCACTTCGAGTTCATGGTATATACTAGATCACTGTATTCATGGCACTGCAGCGCAACGCTCGCTAAACATTTATAAAAGCAAGGAGATTACGCTCAACGAGTACAACGTAGCAACCTTTTCCTGTCAAATAGTGCTCAATGTACATGCCAATGGCTGCTAATGGGAAGTTAGAGACAGGATAATTCGGCTTTCACTTTCTTACGGCTTGCGCTTCGTATCTACTTCCCACATTTAACCACCTCAAGTTCATTCGTGGTATATACTAGTTCCTTGTATTCATGGCACTGCGGTTCACCGCTCGCTAACGCTTCCTAAACTATAGGGAGGTTACACCCAGCGAGGATAACGTAGCAACCCTTTCTATTCAGATAGTGCTCAATGTACATGCCAATGGCTGTTAATGGGGACCGCAGCGTGTGCGTTAACTAAAAGCTAAATTTTCCTGTCTCCTTTTCCCTCTTAGCAGCCATTGGCATGTACATTGAGCACTATTTTCTATTGATCAACAACGCACAGAAGAAATCTCTCAGCGGCACCACCTAGGAGATCAAAAATGTTATACTTGTTACCTACTACAACGTCTACAAGGGACGAACAACTGTTGTTATAAGAAGCTTCGCCCCTAAGAAATCGAATGTAGATGTTCTTTTAACGTCATCTCATGTCCATGTTCATTTAAATGACGTCTGTTTTGTCATCATAATTAGTGTATGTCTAAAAGGGAAATGTTCTATTGAGTGTCATTGACGTTTGTGGCATTAAATTTTTTCTAAACGAAAATTCCGCCAGTGGCCATGGGGCGGCGTGACTCGGTAAGAAACTCGCGTAGGAGCACTATGCTGGACATTGTGGCGCAAGGTTAGTAGAACACAAGTGCTGTACAGTCCGATGCAAGGTGCGACTGACATGGCCGGCGTAAACTGGCGTACGTTGGCGCTCCTAGAGTCGGCACTGCTCCAATGCACGGAGTGTTTATAACTTCCGGTCGAATGCACGTACCGTGTGCTACTTTTTCACGGAATAGAAAAAATTGCTCTGTGGCGTGCATCTCGCCACTTAGCTGCGTCAGATCTGTCAATGGCGCATCCACGGAGCCCTCTCAATCTGCTCTGAAAAAGACTTGCTCTGCATGTAGCGGAATAAAATACACCATCTCCCGCTAAAGGAATCATGTGTAGATGCGAACTCTGGCAGTGGCGTTGAAGCTGCCGTTGATCGTGGCATTACATCGGAGAAAAACCTAGGGAGGCCCAAAACACGCATTGATAATGTGGTGTTTCCTACTGGAACATGCCGATTGCTGCTAATGGGCGTTGTGCGACAGAAGACTACGATTAGGCACAGAGACCCGCAGTCCGCCTTTAGTTAACGCACACGTTGCGGATGTTGTTGTCTACCAACGCACAGAAGAAATCTCCCATTACAGTACCTTAGAGATCTAGATTGAATGCCTATAAATACGGGGCAGCCAGTGAACGGCTGAGCAGCGCGACTAGTCAGTTTTTTTTAATTACGAAACTCACCTGCGACAGTGTTGCGAGACGAGAGAGAGGGAGCGCAGAAAAGCTTAGAGAGGAGAAGTGAATGTGCATGCGCTGTTAAGGTAATGACGACGCACCCCAGAGCGAGCTAGGCTATAAAATACTTTGCACCTAAAACTGTTCCTGAAGTGCTCCGAATGTGAAAATGAACGTGTTGCAACGCCAGCGATTGTCGAAGTGGACGCAGAACAGCAGGCGCATGCGTGTTCTCTCTCTCTTTGCTTGCTCTTCGCTCCCATTCCCCTCTTTCATGATTTAGGTTTAGAGCTGTCAATAAACGCTGTCTTCTGCCTGGTGACAGTGATTTGTTCATGTCTCCAGCGGCAGCTCTGACGCCAACGTAACTGGGGTGGCGAGTTATTGCGACGCACTGAAAACGCTTATGCCGGTGCTATCCCGGCGTCGATGGCCCTTCAGCGCCGACTATACGATAGAAGCTCTGCAATGCTGACTCAGCGCGGAACCCAGTGACGATCATGGCACATAGAGCTCTCAGAGTTAGACCAGGAAACGGATAGGTTAAATGCTTATCTTGTAAAACTTGAGCATATTTCGAAGCCAATGAAGTTACCGTTGAAGCTAAGAAGAGGGCATTGTTTGTCGCTGCGTTGGGGTCAAAGACAAAACAAGTTATAGGCGGAAGAGTGGCGCCGCGTCTGCCAAACGCTCTCAGCTACAGGGAAGTGGTAGCAACGCTGGATGACTTTTATGCTCCGACGCCTAATGAGATCTCGGAGAGCTTTAAGTTTTTTCACCGCTAGCAAGAAGAAGGGGAGTCCGTAAAAGCATTTATTGTTGAAACTAGAAAGATTACTCAGACCTGCAATTTTTCGTTAATGTTAAACCTAGTGCTGAGAGACAGAATCGTATGTGGTGTTCGCTCGAAAAGGTTGCAAAAACAGTTGCTAGCGAACATCGACCTGACTATTGAAGAAGCAGAAGCCCTTTCTTTGGCTGAAGAAAGCGCAGAAGAGGGTTCGCAGCAGATGGATAAACACACTGATACTTCCACGGTTCTGAATGTTAGCCAACAGCACGTCCGATGTCGTAACGAAGGAGCAAGGAATCGCGCCGCGGCAAAGCAAAAGCTGTGGCATATACAGCCACAAAGCTGCTGCATGCTTTCAAAAAAGCCGCCGATGCTACAGTTGTGGCAGGCAAGGGCACCTGGCTCGAGTGTGTACAAGGAAAGGCGGCACCAAAAAAAAACGCTAGGAAATGCAGACCAAAGTGATGGCAGTGACTCTAGCGGACTGCAATACTGGCCCGCCAGTTGTATTGAGTGCCTGGCTTCGCCCATAAGAAAGTTTATCATATGAAATGGTGCCACCATGAAGATGGACGTGGACAGAGGTTCTCCTGTCTGCATAGTTCTTAAGGCAAGATATGAGGCACATCGCAACCGTTGGCCCCAGCTGCAGAATACTCATTTAAAGCTTTCTTGATACCTAGGCAAACTACCTGTGTTAAGCCCATTGGCAATGAAGGCAAACGATATGTTGGCGGAAGTCGACTGTAACCTAACCGTGTTAGATTGTGAAGGTCCCAGCCTGCGTGAACGAGACTTATTGGAGAAGATTGCGACAGAAGGAACGCCGCTTCTGTACGTCACTACGCCCCCCATCGTGGCAAGCCAACAGAAGGCAGCAGAAACTGGTGCCATATTGGCCGAATATGCAGACGTATTCACGAAAGGTCATGGGTTAGTTAAGGGCCCACAAGCTATACTTTACATCAAGGACACGGCAGTCCCAAAATTCTGCAAGGGAAGAAACGTTCCTTTTGCTCTGCTGATTTTAGCGTTACATATTGCAACGTGCGTGATCTCGCAAAGCCACAATTATGGCGACATATTATCAGCTTCATAGAAACGAAAGTAGAACACAAGTACACAGAAAAATTACTGAAATACATGAATTCTTCGAACAACGACTGTTGAACTGTTGATGCTAACGTATCCTGTATGATTTGTCTAATTGGTCCCCACAGTTCGAGTGGTAAATTTGCACCTTGTTTACTCTAAATTACCGTTTTTGTGACAATTCTTAAATACAATTTTACTACGACTCATGAGTCATTCTGGCTTAGTATTAGACAACACAGGCAAGGCTACATCAGCCTGCACTATGCTTTTGAAAAGGCTAACGCGGCAAAAATTTATAAATGTAACATGTATCAATCAGAAAAACATAGCTTTCAAGCTTCTCTATGCAATACAGTTGTTTTTTTTTCACAGCGGAGCTGCCAAGGCTGGCCGTAGCGTGTCTTTTGAATATTAAACCTCTCATTATCATGAACAGGCACATACTTTTTTCATGGGTCCCGTTAATTAGGGAGGCGATCGCTGCGCTAATTCCAAGGGTCGAAGAATCGCCCCCCCCCCAAACCGCACCGCGAAAGCGTGGACAATTTAGAAGTGGTCCTATTTGGCGCGCCAGCGGACGCCGGCTGTGGCCCAAAGGACAAGTCAGAGCCGAGAGTTGATAAACAAAACAAAATTATATTCTCAATAATGGCAGATCAAAAAACAATACACAAGTATGCACACTCCACAATAGTTGCATACAATATTTCACCAATCAAACAACGTACTACACAGTACAATCAGCCACACTCGAAACAACGGACACAGATAACAATACGCACTACAATGCAGTCGCATGCATCCAACGACCAAGACACCTAAAGACTAAAGAGTTAGAAAACTTATTCAGTCCAAAGTTCTTGGAACAAAAGTCTGAATGATACTCTTCCGAGAATCACTCACTTAAAGTCCAGCGTTGTTGTCGTTCCGCTGCCCCGAAGTTTCTCTTCCAGGAAACCTCGCGTCTTCAATTGGCCGCTCTCCAAGCACCCAACTTCTACGACGGTAACACGTCGGCTTCCCACACGCAGCTGTTGCCATGCGTCTCCGCTCGTTGGCGGTAGACACACACTCTTGCCTGTAACACGAGTGTTCACCCCTCAGGTGGAAATCCTCTTCTTCTTCTCCTTTGTCACGGAAGACAAAAGGCTTCGCCCTAAAGGCGGAACACCCTACGCACTCTGGCGTGAAATTCCTTCTTCTGATTTGTCACTGAGGACAAAACTTTCGCCGACGACACGGCAAAACACCCTACGCACTCTGGCGCATACATTCTTCTCCTGCTTTGTCACTAAGGACAAAACCTTCACCAACAGACGCGGCGGAATAATCCCGCGCACACAGGCGCTAACTTCCTTCTTCTCCTGATCTCCCATCTCTGCTGCTCGGTTAAATACCCTTCGCGCTAGATTCCAGAAAATTCACATCGTTTCCGTCGGCGCGATGCGCTGCCACGGCTGGGGAAAGCGCGAGACGGTTCGAAGGCCGTCCGCGACAGATGACGCAACCCTGCATCACCACGCCCCTTTCCATCGAGAACTTTCCAGGGCTTGATCGGACGCCGATGTGAGGAGGTTCGTCGGCGAACCTAGGCTTCCGAGAGGGGAGAGGGACTCGCACCCGAGAAGTCTTTGGATGCTTGTTTTCTTTTTTATTGTTGACCTCGAGGCTTCTCTCTGGCGCTTCGTCGCGAAATTTTGGCGGCGCGCCCTTTTTTGAGCGCTCGTTTTGTGACAACATTATTCCATAAACTGGTAATCTAGCGATAAGCTAACCCGAGACGGAGCGCTAGAATGCACATGAATTCTTCCATCAACGTTCCAGAGTGCGGCAGGCGTTCAAGTGTAGCTAATAAGATATGTAGTGCTAAGACACCTAATAAAGGTTCCCCAAGAGTGGCGGTGCGCTTTAGGTGTTTCAGCAGTATGCTAGGCAGAGATAGAGCTTCAGCACAGTCACCAACGGCTTCAAAAAGTTTCACAGTATGGCAGATGTTTCAGAGGAAAGCTCGTGAAAGACGGAGTTCTCGGACGTTTGCCAAGGATTCCATAGACACTTCAGAGCTTGGTAGGTGTTCAAAAAGATAATTAGCGTGAGACGAAGTGGTTGGACGGTAGCCAACAGAACGAGGGCTGAAACTTAGTTGTGGACATACTTAGATTTACCTTTGAGAAGCTGCGCAGCAAGACGGGAAACACACACACAAAGTAAAAAATTTAAACCAACGCAGACTGATACCATTTTGTCTTTTCTTGATGTTTCGTCTTGTGGCCCAGTTTGCCAGAAGACAGCGTACCAGCTCGACCGACTTTCACCACTAGATACTTTGATAAACATCGCGAAATCTTAGAATCACAATTGCACAAGGAGCAGAATGAGGAATAACCGTTGTGTCAATAACATTTGCATTGGTAAACATTTGCAACAGCAATGTCACGCAAGGCTATCCACGGCCTTTGTTTTAGAAAAGAGTTGTGCCATAGATAGAAAATTATCAACACCATAAAAAAGTACGCGTCAATCTTTCTCTTCTTCATTGCCTTCCTCTTCTGCTTTGCTCAAGTGCACCAGTTATTACGGCGGATGTTGAAGTAGCCTAACAAGTGAAACAATGAGTGCTCAAATACAGTGAAAAAGGGAAGAAGAGTAAAAGAAAATTTGTTTACGAAAGAAAGACGCCAAATTATAACTCGCGTACTTGAGATACTTAGGTGAGTGGCATATATTTCCCACGTATCAGGCTTTTTATTTTATTACAAGGAAAAAAATCATAGACTTAGACTGCTCCTAAAACATTTGTAATCAGGAATAAAAATATCAATTAAGCAAATCAAACAGAAAAAACCAGTATCGGGCACCAGTAAAACGTTCATGTATGTCCCGTGTATTATTTACACAGTGCTGTAAATTCTTTTACAGAGAAAGCTGCTGTGAGATACAACACGGGTCATGCGTGGTGCCGTTGTTGTCCGCAGCCACAACTACCACCACCGCTGTCCATCACCACTATCGCACAAAATAAAAAATAAACTTAAAAACCCTAAAGACATGTGATGACCAGTCGGGATTCCAACCCGAGCTCAGAGAGCCAGCACAGTATCTACCACTGAGCTAGGCCAATCTTTAGGACTCTTTATTACCGAACTTGCCTAAATTAGGCAATATGTCGGGAAAAGAATTGCGTTATTATAAGAAATAAAGCGTTTAAAACAACAAGTGAACAGCCAGAGGTCACACAATACCCATCGCGTAACAAGTGGGCCGTCCAAGGCTTGAGTACATTTCAAAAGGTTAATTTTTATCATCTAACTAATGTGGCACATACCCCTTCAGGCGTACTTCTTCATTGTCCTTAACTACTGAATGCAACACAAATATCGCACAAAAAATTTTGAAGCCCTTTTTGGACACCCCGCTTCTCCGAAGAATGACGAAGGGTAGCAAAGTGAACACCGGCCTACTACACAGAAATTATGAATATTTGTGGCATAGTGGGTACGGAGCAAGTGTGCCTCTAGCGTTTACCTAAACGGTGTTTAGAAGAGCTCCTGAAAGGCCACGCCTCCTGCATTCGCTGTCACAGTAAAGCACCTTCTGCGCATGCCTGGTGTTTTTTGTTCATCGCGAGTTCGGCCTATATTTTTTTACAATCTGCTAAAATTTTTTGCGTCTATCTATCTATCTATCTATCTATCTATCTATCTATCTATCTATCTATCTATCTGTCTGTCTGTCTGTCTGTCTGTCTGTCTGTCTGTCTGTCTGTCTGTCTGTCTGTCTGTCTGTCTATCTATCTATCTATCTATCTATCTATCTATCTATCTATCTATCTATCTATCTATCTATCTATCTATCGAGCCCTCAACGTCACTTTGAAATCAACACAAACTTAGGACGCAGACGTAAATCATGCGGTACATGTCTTCCATGCCATGACTACTGGGTTCGAGCCTGGCATATGTGGTCATCGCCCATTCAAATCACGTAATATCAAATGCTGTATACGTGAGACTAGCGAAACGGCCGCGAATGCTCTATGAGCGTAGCATGCAATCATGTTTTACTTGACAGGCATTTAGTAATTATCATAATGGGAAGTGCCATTTACCATTATTCTCCATTTAGGTTAAGTAATACCAACTGTGGTACATGGAAAGGTAGCAAAACGGCCATAAGTGGTCTACTAGGGTAGCATGTGATCGAGGTTTACATGACAAGCATATCACGATTATCATGTTTGTTCAAGTCGTTTACTTCAGTCGGCCATACCCGTCACGCAATACCAAATTAAATATAAGTGAAGCTAGCAAAACATACGTGAGCGCATCATGAGCGTGGCATGCTGCCATGTTCTTATATCACACGCATGTCATGATTTCCACGTTAGGCCCTGTCACTTAACCCGTGTGCTCAAATTTGGGGGCACGTTAAGTAATCACAGGTGCTCGAAATATCTGAAGCCATCCACTACGGCGTCTCTCACAACCTTATGGTGGTTTTTGAACGTTAAACTCCACATATCAATCAATTGATGAGCCTGTCACTTATCTTCGCCATGCATTCATGTCATGCCATACCCGCTTTGCAATATCTCGTGTGAACGAAACGACCAATAAGCGGTAAGATCATGACATGTTAATTATGACATACCTGACACATATGCGATAATTTTTATGTTATGACTAATCACTTATGCTGGCCGTATAGTCGTGTTTTGTGAGGTTGGTATAAATTTGTATATCGAAATGGTAAGGAGAGCACAAAGTTGTAGGCGGCTAGACAGACGGGTAGATAGATAGATAGGTAGATAGATAGATTGATAGATAGATAGATAGATAGATAGATAGATAGATAGATAGATAGATAGATAGATAGATAGATAGATAGATAGATAGATAGATAGATAGATAGATAAGCATAAGTATCATTGTCGTGACAAATGCAAATATTAAAGTTTGGGGCCCCAGCTGGAAAACAGTTGGCACATCCCACGTACAGTGGGAATCGATGATATGAGAAGCACAAACGGAAGATTGATATGTCACTTAAAGAGAGCACAAAGTTACGATTCTGAGGTTAATTATGCAGTACATGACTTGCATGTTATGATTATCCAGTTCGGACGTGTCATTTAGCTTTATCGTTCACTCACGTACGTCACGTAACACCAAATGCGGTATATATGGAAGTTGTGAAATTGCCGCAAGTACGCTATGGGCATAGCATGTAGTCATGCTTTACATGACACGCATATCTTGATTACTATGTTTGTACGTGTTATTTGCCTTCGTCGTCTATTCACGTCAGGTTATAGCAAATGTGGTATATGTGGAGCTAGCGAAATGGCCGCGAGCTGATCCTGAATGTGGTAGGTTTTCAAGTTTTTACATGACACGCGCTTCATGATTATCATGTTTGCACCAGTCACATACCTTCGTCATTCATAAACGGCACGTAACAAAAAATTTGGCCTATGTGGAGCTAGCAAAACGGCCGCGAGTGCATCATTAGCGTAGCATGTAGTCATGTTGTTACATGACATACATTTTGTTATATTTATTTTATATACATACCCTAAGGACCCGGGATGGCATTACATAGGGGGGATTAGGAAGATTTTCAACATGTGTGAGATACATAAATGTTCAGAAGCATGACTATATAAAGCGCAAATGGAAAAAAAAGAGTACCCACAACAGTAGTGGTAAGGAAAAAAAAACTTATATAAACTCTGCAGAAGAAAAGGTACGTTAATAAAGAATACAATAGGCTCCATGTAAGCAAGTGTAGGCGCAAATAACGCACACAAAAATATTCAAGTAATTCACATGAGAAACACCACCGCATACCTACATTAATCGATTGGAAATATAAGAACACTTTTACGGCTTTCAGAAAGCATGAAGATTCTGGTAAAGTGGCTAAATCCACAAGGCTCGGCAAGAATTCCAGTTGGTTATTGGCAGGGCTAAGGGCAAGTTTTGGTATTTTTTATTCTCTGAAAGATGGGATTAACTTTGTTAGGTTGACCAACACGGGCTGAAATGTGTGATGGCGAGAGCATATGCTTGCGCGCAATACGGGAGTTGCTGGGGAAGACTGAGTGGAAATGTGACAGCCTTACAAGTTTACGGCGCGTGACAAGGGAGGGCAAATCAAGCGATTTCAGTATGAAACTTACGCTTTCATACGTTCAGTATGACGACGTTATGAAGCGCGCGACTTTGTTTTGAATTGACTCAACCAGGTAAGTTAAATATTCAGTGTGAGGATGCCATATTATTGAAGCATACTCTAGCAATGGTCTTATCAATAATGGAGGTAATAATGGAGTCTGGTTTCTTTGTTCGCAGGGTATAATCGCCTTTTGAGGATGCCAAGTTTTTTTATTGCTTTAGTAGTGATATGTTCAATGTGAGTGGTCCAGTTTAGATTGGCTGTGAAAAATACCGCAAGATATTTAAAGGATTGCACTGATTCAATACGAATGTCATTTATGGTGTATGAGTTATGCAATGGGATAAGAGCAGACATAAATTTAAAGTACTTCGTTTTCCCTATATTAATTTCCATCTGCCGCGTGTCGCACCACTCAGCCAGCCTATTAAGCTCAGATTGTAAAATGGTATTATCGGCAGGGCAAGTTATTTATTTGTAAATTACGCAGTCATCTGCAAATAGCCGAATTTGCGAACGTATGTTACATGCTATGTCATTACTGTATATTAAAAACAAAAGAGGACCCAGAACCGAGTCTTGTGGAACACGAGATAAAACGGTAGTAGAGTTAGAAATGGAGCTCTTTAGTTTTACAGATTGGAAGTGGCAACATGATAATCTTTCGATTATCATGGTTCCACCAGTCACATACCTTTTTTCATCCATTCACGTCCCCTAATACGAAATTTGGTATAAGTGAAGCTAGCAAAACGGCCGCCAGCGCACCGTGAGCGTGACATGTCCTCGTTTTGTTACATGGCATGCATTTCATGATTATCTCGTATTCACCAGTCACATGCCTTCGTCATCCATTCACGTTCAATGATGTGTGTTTCTTTATGACGCAAGGGCCAATGACGGCCAAAGAGCGCCATTTCAGTGACTACAGATGTGGACAACGATATGATACGTGGCTGTATAGGGGCTTTCAAATTCTTCGCGCTAATGCGGGTAAAAGCATAAGTATTAAAATCGCTACAGGGGCGTGATAAGTATAGTAAAAATGGGTGACAGTAAGTTTTGGTATTATTCTTGTTGAATTTGAATTTTGTGTCCCCTCATTCAAAAGCAGAATGAAATTTGTATCCTTTGTTCCACTTCACCTGAGCAATTGTATGGGTGGAGGGACCTTAGTCAGGCAGAGGTAATCTGCCTTTAGTTCCTTCAACCTTGGCAATCATTGTTTTTGTCTTAATAAACAGGGAATGAATTAATGAATGAATATAAAAGCATGTGTGAAAACACTTGTCAGTAGCACATGTACCTGATCAGCGCCCTTGTATCCAAGGGCCGCGAGGCAAGTGCTTTTCAATGTAGCTACCACAGCAGCAACCTCTCTTGAGAGGTCACGCTACGCAATGTCTGGGTATATTACATGGTAAAAGCGGACATCTCTTGAAAAGGCTAGCAACGATTTATGAGAGAAAAGTGGTTCCCTATTGACGAAAATTGCAGGGCGTAATGGTATATGTTATCGGTAAGGTAATGGAAAGTGTTGTCTTCTCAGAGTATCTAATCGTTCACACTGAATTAAGATGTGAAGAACTGTTAGTGCTTCACCACATCTGTCACACAATGGTGGGTCACCACCGGACAAAAAATATGAGTGTGTCGTGTATGTGTGTCCTATCCTGAGCCTCGTTACTGTTACCTCTGTTAGACGTGATTAGACCGCTTTACGCTTTGCCTCCTTGGATATTCAACCAACGTGGCTGGAGTCGAACCCGCGATACATACGTCAGCAGCCGTGCACAGTAACAACCACGCCACCGTGGCGGACTGCATGCTGATGGGATCTTAATAGTTCCAACGAGTGTGTGATCTCGTCCGATAAAGGCAAATGAGTTTCAAATGGTCATTTATTGGTGATAAGGTTTCTCTAAAAATTCTTAGATTACACCTTCGTTATAACCATCTTACACTCTACGCCCAAACTGCTACTTTTCTAAGTGCTACCGCTAGGAATGTCGCATTTTCCCGTTCATATTTTTTTCTAGATTCCTCGCAGTGCTACATCCTTAGTGACAGTTGGGAGACTTTACTCTTCGAGTTCTTTGAAGCTGTTCTTTCTGGTTGCAACAGAACGGCAACAGCATACCAGCTGCAGACCAGCGGGCGTGGTGGTATGTTTTCATTGTAACTAGGTCGCGTATGACCATACTAGCTGGGACAAGGTTCAACCTCATTAAAAATCGCATTGAGCACCACGCTACAAAACTATAACGTTCTCATAGACACTATTGATACTCCACTTGCACACCGTTCTGAAGCTTCTGAGAGCCTACGTTTCAACAAATCTGCTCGACAATCATACAAGTTTACGTCTCCACATAAGCAGCGTCAGGAACAAAGCAGCCCGCAAAAGGGCGGAGGACCATGGTCTTGCAGCCCCATTGTTGACGCCGACAGCAACTACGACTTTGCAGTTACTTAGGACCTAAATAAAAGTTAGTTTATCGATCAAATGACCCATTTTCTGACTTTCTGGTCACGTTACTCCCAGGGTACTGACGCGTAAATCTGTCATGCTAAGCTGTTACTCTCCTGAAGGCTCATTCGAGATACGATAGGTGTTACCATCTCTCAGCGCACACGTCCAGTTATTTTCTTATTAAGCCATTTTGTTGTTCGGATGAAATGCACAGCATAATTTTGATATCGTGCATGTTCCCGTCTCAAAACTTATCACGAACGTTTGATTAAAAATGATCTTAGGTCGGCACGAATACCCCCTTTTTTTAGTGGAAATGACCGTGAGGGTGCGCCTGATGAATGGCTGGAAAGTGTGCCTTCATCTAGTAGCTTTTCCAGCACCCGGTTCTCTTGGCTCGTCTTGCTCATCGCTGCTGTGTCGCAAAATGGGACCTCACGCCACCTTGCTTCTGAGAAGTATTATATCGTGGAAGCGCCGATTATGCTCTGAACAATATAATGAAAAAAATAATCAGTTTTGTGAAATGCAAAATGGAAGAAAGTGCAGAAAATCTCCCCGGCCGCTGGACGGATTGACAGACCGGCAGAACTTGAGAATGAAAACGTGTTAGGCTGGTAAGGATACTCTTCAGAATATTGCAATCACACATCAAGTAGTCTTGGATGTACAGCCATCTTCATTTGAAGTTTGAGGTTTATTAATTTTTCTGAACATAGGAAGAAAGGAAGCAAAAGCAAAAGTTTGTAAAGCCTAACGGAGGCTTTTTCTCCGAAATGCAGTCTGGTACACAACTTAGACGCAGATAGAAAACAACTTTTTACACAAAGACTAACAGTCAGCAAATTATATTCAGACAAATAAACGCTAAATTGTGAAAAAGAACAGAATAATATGCATAACAATAGACAAAATACCATCAAAGAAAAACATCATTATCGCATTATGTAAATAGGTGAGATTGAAAACACATTTGAAGGCATACTTTTCCAAAGCAAACAACAGCATTGAGACTAAACAGTTAACAATTAGTACACAAGAAGTAAGAAATAATCGATATAATATAATAAACATAATATTAAAATTATGAAGGACAATTTCCTTGAATGTATTTTTAGAATTTTTTTATCGGGGTCAACTATATTTGCAAGTTTGTTTAGGAAACTAGGTATTCGATAGTCAGTATGTTGTTGACCATAGCTGGTCCTAGGTCTAGGTATTGTTATGCCAGGTGCACGGAGGTAGTACTCAACACACCGAGAATAACTAAACATTGGGTAAAGTTTTCCTTATAAACGCCTTGTAAGCGCTAAATGAGCCTTCATATTGCCGTCGATAGCTGCTAATCTGTTTGGATAGAACTATACAAGCCTTCATCCTCTGATAAACTTATTGTTGGGATGATCTGTCTTTCGCCTTGATCGTCGATTTCAGAATTTTTTTCAAGTCTCAACGCAGTCCATGCGACATTATCTCGTGAACGTACGAATTTCGTTATTGGGGGTGATTTAATCATTGAATAATTGTTGATACTTCCAATTGAATTTAGTATGGAAATTGTTGCTAGAGTATTGGCTACGAGTCCCTAAGCACACTCCCAATTAGATGCATTTCTGGCCGCTGTAGCACACACATTGATCATGTTCTTTTCAACTTTCTTTCACCTGAACACTGTGGTGTTCTCAGGGTAAATATGGCTGACCATCATTCTGTTTTCTTTTCTTGTGAAAGTTTGATGCATAATCAAGGCTTAAGATTTTATAAATCAATTCTGAACAAAGAAGAGTTTGTGAACCACGTAAGAAATCTGAACGGGTGTTTCAATAAAACATGCACTGAAGTCGACATATCTTTTGATTATCTTTCGCCTCGCATCTGCTATTGTATTCATGGTAGATTAGTGGTGATTATATGTAAGAGAATCTACTCAGCTCCTCATAAAACCTCTGGATAACAGTCTGTTGACATGCATGCATAAAAAATACCTTTACAATAAAATGAAACGCCCTTCTTTCAGTAGGAATCTGTAACACTGTTACAATCTTTATTCTAGTACTCTCAATACAATCTTAAAAGCAGCTAAGAAAAGTTATTACGAGGAAAAAATAAGGCGTGCTGGCAGCAACTCCAAAGAACGATGGAAAATGATTAACTCCTTCTTAGGCAAGGGCATGTCCACCTTCAATATCACTGAGCTGAAACTTCTGACCATGCCTTAGATCAGCCAATTCGCAGTGCCAATGGATTCAGCTCATTTCACTCTAATCAAACAATCAGCCTACCCCTATCGTCAAATACATCTCGGATGCACTCTTCACAATCTGCCTATCTTTTCTCAACAGATCCCAATGAATTGTTCAGCATTATTCGTAATCCTAAAGTAACCTATCCAACACTTGATAGAATTCACTCTTCCAAAATTAAACTAATTACCAAGCATATTGCCATCCCTCTATCCCGTGTAATTAATCTAAATTTCTAGACAGGTTCATTGCCCTTACAACTAAAACAGGTCAAAATATTACCCGTGTTTAAGAATAACGAGAGAACTTCAATATTTAACTATCGCCCTATAGCTATCCTATCAGCTTTGAGTAAAATATTAGAGTAGTGTTGAGAAAACACATCACTAAATACTTGTCAAACTGTTCCATTTTCCTCCTAATCAATTTGGTTTTCGATCTGCTTTCTCGACCCATCTCGCATCGGTAAATTTCACCAATAAGATCACAAAAGCCACTGATTCTGGTGAATTAGCTGGAGAATTGTTCATTGACCAAACTAAAGCTTTCAACTAGCAACACCATCCAGGAAACTAAAGTCATGGCTTTTGATATTGCTGTACCGGCCCTAACATTCAAAAGTTACCTTTGTAAGAGACAGCAGGCTGTTTATGTTCGCCCTACACTAGATTTTTGACTAATACTCAAGGTATCTTTCAAGAGGTCATTCTTGGTTTGCTTTTATTTTTAATTTACATGAATGACTTTCCCCTTTCAGTTACTAACTCTGAACCTCCCATTTGCGCCGATGACATTGCGATACTAGGAATTTTCGCCGATGACATTACGATACTGACAAATCAATTGACTAACTAACGCTAAAATTACAAAAAGTTCTATTATTAACATATTAAGCTGGTGTCTCTGCAGCTTAAGATGTTATTCGTCAAACTTTCTCGGTATTACCCTACGAAAACTAAGTTCATGATACTTCACTCATCCAACAATGTTCTTGCCTCCCAAATTTCTAATAAACTAAATGACTTACTCATCACTCCTCACACTGAATGCTCTTTATTATGAGTCATTCTCGACTTCAACCTAGAATATTGCAAATATGTTATTTCCTTATGAAAAAATTAGCCTTTCGTATCACAATTTTATTCAGACCACATATCTATTTCAACACTAGAACTATAATCAATTTATATTATGCTTTTCTTCCCAGCCATATTATTTCATTGTATATCTACTTGGGAAAATACATGCCTAACCCACTTGTTTCCAACTCAGCACATTCAAAACGAAGCCACTAGACTAATAAGTTTCAGTTTATATTGTTCTAGTGCTTCATCATTACTTCAAAACTTCAAGATTATTCGTACTGATAGTTTGTCTGATTATCCTATGACCATGCTATTCAAGTCACTGAACCATCTTGTACAATCAAGCGTCTTTTATCTCAATGCTATGTCTAACTTTAACCCTACTAAATTTGCCTCAAGTGGAAATATTTATTACCTACTATCCGTACTAATTTTAGTCGCCCCACTGCATGTTTCTCAGCATTATCATTGTGGCATTTATTGCCGTCTCACAGCAAATATTTATCAATGATTAGTTTATTTAAAGGCAATTGTATTCGCATTTGGTAAAAACTAGATGTTTTTCCGGTTCCATTATTTATGCCACTCGTTTTATTCCATAGCATCTTAGTTATTATTGGTTTCATCAAATTACCCATGTATCCGGTTTCACTGCTACTGCTAATTTAGTAGTTTTTGCTGTCCAAATTTGAACAGAGGGTCTCGCTGCTGCCTTGTGCTTTCGGAGCTCCTTCCGTAAATATACTTCATAAGACGTTCCTCTTTTTGCACTAATAAATGAAATAAACTTGAAACTTCAAGCAAAACTATTTGGTTCAGCTATCGCAAGAAAAAATATTCTGATGTAACGGTGAATCCTGAGGCATGTTACATGACACCTGGCACAAACGACGACCTGAGCGGAACTTCAGGAGGCAGAGCGGGCTGGAAGAGGATGGAAGATCATAGAGCACACTCCACCACTTGTGACGTAATGGGGAAGGCAACCTTTATTTGGCCCAGAAGACAGGATGACGCGACCACATCAAGGCACAGAACTCAGGCTAGCCAAGTTTCCACAGCAGATGAAGATGACGACCACTCATGATGACGAACATGTGTAAAGATAGTAGATGTGCTTAATGAATGCCTACAATATCGTCTTTATAAAACGCTACCTGAATGTCTCGTACTGCGAGAGTCTTTGTAGCATATGCAATATTACGTGGCAGAACGAAAGATTCGCATAGCGCCCGGTGTGAAAAGATGTAATTTCGAAAAATCTGGGTCGGTTAAAGTTACCTACCCACTGCGAACATTGCATTGCCCTGCATAGTAGTGTGTAGCTAGGGATCGGGAAAAGGCAGTGATGGTAAGGGAAAGAGTTGGGAGAGTGAAGAGGGAAAACATAGAAACACTCAGCATCGGAAGGCTGACAAAGGAGAAAATAATGAGAAATATTGAGAGAAAAAAAGATAGGTAGAAACAAAAAGAAAAAAGCAAATAGCAAGAGGACAAGATGAAAGAGCAAATCAAGCGAAAAATGCGCAAAAAGAGAGTAGGCAAGAATGGCAAAGAAGAGATTCTAAAAAGAAAATGAGGGAAATAAGGAGAAGGAAAGAAGTGCGGGAGAGAGTAAATTATAACACAGGTAGAAGAGTAGAAAACATACGCAAAGAAGACAGATGACTACGAAAAGAAGACAAAGGGACAGCAGAGAAAAATTGAGACCAGCACCACCTGACGGGATCTGATTATACAGCGAAGCTTGCTGCGTGCAGGGTGATTGAAAGGTATGAATTGGTTTGGGAATGACGTGGCAGGACGTGGATGACTGCAATGAGAGGAGTGAAAGGGAGGACTAGAGATAATACCAAGTGTACATTAACGAAACAGTGAAAAATGCTACATGGGGAGGAGTTTGCTGAAACGAATTGAAGTGGGAATGACATGACATGAAGTGGTTGACTTAAATGTGAGGAATCAAAGGGAGAACTAGTGGGCGTATTGGTGAGGTTTGGGCAAGGTAGTGAGGTGAGAAAGTAGTGGGTAGTGAAAACAGGTGAAGGAAGAGAACATACCTGCAATAAGATTTCCTCACTTTCTTGTCATAAATTCCACGAAAATCTTCTATTGTCTGCAGTTGTATTCTATTTGAAACACTTCAATAAATATAAACGAGGCAAAAAAACACAAGGAATGGAAAATAAGGAAAGTGATGTGAAACATAGGCCACCCAATTCCGCACACCCTTAAACTTGGTGAAGATAGTGCGAAGCTGCGGTACATTTTTCTATCTAAATTAATGTTTCTATCCTCACCTAAACACTTTCGAGGACGCACTTGATAACTGTAGGATTACTGACATGGTAGGAGGAGAAAGAAGAAAGTTTAAGCGGAAAAACAGGGAGGTTAGCCAGTACTTAGACCAGCTGGCTACCCTGGACTGGGAAAAGGTGTGAGGGTAATAAAAGATGTTAAAAGAAATGTTGCGAAGAGAGAGAGAAATTACAAAAAAATGCTACAGAGGAAAGGCAACATCAAGGAGTTCAAGACACTAGTCTCTCACTGAGGCCAGTAGTCCGCAAAAAGCGCAGTAAAGCTTTCAAAGCCTTCTGGGCTAAGGATGCGTTTGGCCAATTACCGAGAATCCTTTTTCCCGACAAAGGCCGATCGTCCAGTCTATACAGAGCTGCAGTGAGGTCTTGTTTTTGCGCGTTGAAATAGGTGCACACACACAGAAGGTGCGCAATGCTTTCTTCGCAGCTGCAGTAAGTGCATGTAGAACAGCTAGCCTTTATAATGAGATAAGAGTATGCTTTCGTGAAGGCCACTCTAAGCCACAGGCGGCATAAAAGTGCCTCCTCAGCTCGATATATCTTTGGGGGAAGACGAAGCTTCAGATCGGGATCCAAGTTATGCCGGCGTGGGTTTGTGAAGCCGCTGTACCAGTGTGAGGTCACGTGCAAGCGAACGAAGTCTTGTAGCTGCGTCGGTTCTTGAGAACGGGATGGCTGTGTATTGGGTACCGTCGTGTGCAGATCTAGCGGCCTCATCTGCACGGTCATTTTCATAGATATCGCAATGACCTGGTATCTACTGATACATTATGCAGTGCTGTTTCTCTATTGCTTGGTGATGAAGAAACCTTATTTCAGCTACCAACTTATCATTAGCTCCATGGCGAAAGGGTGACATAAGAGATTGAAGAGCTGCCTTCGAGTACGAGAAGATAGACCAAGTTCCCGAAGATTCTTCAACTATAAACTCCAGAGCTGCGAGTTCTGCAGCTGTCGATGACGTCAAATGCGATGTCATGAATGTAATTGATATGTGCCTCGCGAGAATAACCACCGCCCCTGCAGAGCTTACTGAAGACACCGAGCCTTCCGTGTAAATGTGAAGGCATGCGTTGTGCTTCTCTTGCAGAAAGAGTAAGGTGGCCTGTTTCAGGGCTAGATGCGACGAATTCTTCTTATTTCGGATGCCAAGAATTGTAAGAAGGGCTTTGAGTGTGTGTAGGCACCACAATTGTATCAGCGGCCGTGCTGCATGCGTGAAGTGCAATGGAAGCACTGCGCAATGCTGAGCTAAAGTTGCACTGAACGCTGAGTGGGGCCTAGAAGTTCAAAGTGAGGCGAGGTGATGACATGGAAGCCGAGCGAAATATCTAATGTGCATTCTCAAGGCATCTACGGGGATGTATGCGTTGACGGGATAATCACGCGCAATGATGACTGTCGCTGCTGTAGACGCGCATCTCGGAAGACCAAGGCATATTTTAAGTGCTTAGTCTTGGATCGACTGACGGACACGCAAGTTTGTTCTTCGTATCCCGCAAAGCAAGGGTAAGCTGTATAGCATATAACCGAGGAACAGAACAGTGTAGAGTTGAAGCATTGCTTGTACCGATGCACGCCACGTTTTTCCAGCAAGAAACCTCCGTACGTGGGTGATCATGGTGAGTTTAGTTTTCATGTGGGCGATGTGAGGGCTCCTGGGGTGGTCCCAATCAACTATGACTCCGAGGAATTGGTGGGTCTTTACGTGGATGATCGTGTTTCCGTTGATTTTAATAACATATATGATCATCGCCTTATGCGTGAATGCTATAGGTGAGCACTTTTCTGATGACAGCTCTAGTTCCCATTTTTCCAGGTACTTTGTCGCTACTTTAGCCACTCTCTGAAGCCAGGCACGCAAATGAAGGCGTGTTATGCCTGACGCCCAGATGCAAATGTCATCTGCATGTATTGATAGATGAACAGATTCTTGAAGTGCGTCAGCTATGCCGAGAAGCGCTAGATTGAAAAGTGTGGGGCTAAGAACACCACCTTGAGGCACACCACGCCGTCGTGGTGTGCAATGATGCGTTGTTTTGCCATTATCCGTCTGTACAAAGAAAGTTCTGCCTTTTAAATAGCTGTCGTTCTATTGGTAAACCCGATCCCCTAATCCAAAATTTTTCATGATATTCAGAATAGCTCGATGTGATATGTTATCGTATGCATCTTTCACGTCCAATAACTACGCCGCAGATAAGCGTTTCAGTCTTTTTTGATGCTGAACAGATGATACCAGGTCTATAACGTTATCGATGACGGACTGCCCACGCCGAGAGCCCGTCATAGCATCAAGGTATACCTCGTTGTGCTCCAGGTACCACTCTAGGCGAGTCAAAATCATCCTCTCCCTCACTTTCCCAAAACAGCTGGTAAGAGTGATGGGGCGATAAGAGGTAAGTTTGTCTAGAGTAAATTTGTCTAGGAAATGTAGGGGTATTTCAGCTTCACTAACGAGAAAACCCGGGTCGAAAATGCATGTAGTATGTGACGCTGTTTTCTACAGCGTTTCGGGAGGGGTAGCTCTGTGTTAGGCCCATTTAAATAACCCTTATGTAGTATGTGACGCGGTTTTCAACAGCGTTTCGGGAGGGGTAGCTCTGTGTTAGGCCCATTTAAAGAACCCTTAGCTATTCATGAATCTCTGCAACTTGAACGAACCACGTATTCACTGTATTGTGTTCACGATGTTGCGGGAAATTCTTGTTGAAGCAGAGTGAAGCTTCTTTTTTTCTTTTTTTTGTGCTTGGTGACTTACAACATAATATCCTACCCACTGTTAGGAATCTTTTTCGTTATTACATGCCCGATTTAAGATATCTACAGCATTTTCCCTTTAGCTGACCGTGGTTTGTGCGTTAATATTAGAAGGGTAGAGTGAGTTCATTAAAGTTTTGCGAAGAATACATTTTTATTATCTACCATAACCACATGTCGCACAGTGACTATATGACACGCTAAAAAACGAGGACCTTGCGTTTAGGCTGGCGTCTGGTCTAGAACATTGGCGTTTGGGCTAGAAAATTGTCAAACGATTCGCCCTAAAAATTTAGCGACACTACATACCAAGGCCGCTACGGGCAATTCCACATTACCCTCCTTCTCACCTCCGCCTTGCCTCCTGAACCCGTGAAACACGCTGGCGTTTCTGGCGATCGCAGTGCTCTGAACGAGCTCAATCAACGAATTGAGCTTCGCCCACTCTGAACCAGCGAGTTTGTACACCGACAGGTTGCGCGCAGTTTTGGAAGCCGTCATACAGTGCGTCACACAGATAGATAGATAGATAGATAGATAGATAGATAGATAGATAGATAGATAGATAGATAGATAGATAGATAGATAGATAGATAGATAGATAGATAGATAGATAGATAGACTCACTGTCGCCGAAGTTCGCTAGAAATGCTTGGCATTTAAAACACCTTTGCAGACATGCCGCGGGAGAATAGCTTCGCGAGATTCTCGCCGCTGCTGCAATGCGCCCAGGTGTGTGGATTGGTGTGCTTGCATATCTTGGTCACACAACTGGTGATGAAAAGATCTTGATTCCTTGTTTTTCTGGGATTCAGTGAAAGACGAAGAAGGAGCTGGTTTCAAAATGAGCGGATGCCTGTCGGAGAGGTGGCACGGACCGCACTTACTCAGCTAGCCGTGCTCCACTAACACAAGCTATCAGCTCCACTAGAGGCATGGACACTGTCTTGAGCGGAGCGACGCGACTTTGGCTAATGAGCAATTCTGTGACGCATGCTCCGTCGGCAGAAAGCAGCCGAACGTAGATGCATGCACCATAAGCCTAGGACTGGCATCAGTAAATATATGCAACTCAAATGCCAGCTCTACGCTGCTGTCGTGCAGAAACACTGTGCGAGGCATCTGTGCCTGGATATCTGGCATTTCGGCGCACCACGCGTTCCATGTAGCTTGTACTTCATCTGGCAGGGTGTCATCCCTGGAGTGCTTCCGCTTCCACAAGTCTTTAAAAATCAGTTTCCTTGTCACGGCAATTGGGGAAAGATAACCAAGCGGATCATAAACTCTGGCCACTGTTTGAACGATCGTGTGCTTTCTGGCAAAGGAGGCTGCGTTGCGCACTGTCAACGCGATGGTACCGCCTTTACGCTCCCACAGTACCCCCAAAACTTTCATGAAATGGTCATCTCCGGCTTTAGTGTCTATACCCACGTTATCTGGGAGAAACTGCTGCTTTATCAGGTCACATTTTGATGCCCAATTTTGTGTTTGGCGCGCAAACACGCGCCAAACACGAAAATGGCACGTGTTTGCTTGTACGCCGTCATGGCTTTTGCCACTGTAGACACTCCAAAAACAGGTCATCCACGTAAATAGGCTCCTTCAGGAGACCCATCATCACGAGAAAGTTTTCGCGACACGAAGCAAAATGATAGCGGAGCGTGGGGACAAGCAGAAAAGAACTTGCTGCTGCTCCGAGACGAAGCATACAGTCATCAGCCATGCGACAATGGGTGGGCTGGCATCTTCTATAGTTGGCAGTTGCTGAACCCATAGAAAACGCAGTCCATTGCGGTCTTTTGGTCGAATGAGCATTTGGAAATATGCTTTCTTGATATCTGCCGCAAGAATCACTAGCTATCAACGAAAGGGCAGCAATAATTGCGCAATGTCAGCACCAAGCTTCACCCCTTTCGACAAAACTTATTCAGGCATGGTTTTCTAATGACATGAGACGGCGCGTCAAAACCAACCCGGAGCTTAGTTGTCACTGCATCTCGGCGGATCACAGCATAAAGAGGCATGTAATAGATATTAGGACCGGGAATCTCGTGTTCATCAACTCATTTTGCATGACCATCCTTCAAATAGGCTGTGATGGCTTTGTCGTACTATTTGAGCAGGTTAGGTTGTTCCCTGAATCGGTTCGGCTGCAGATTTAACCAACATGCTTCAAGCTGTCTGTTGTCCCTATCAGCCGGAATACCAGGCTTTTGCGCAGTCAGAGGCACCTGGCAACAATCAGCTGACTTGCACTGACAGTGCTCAAATCTGTCGAGGTATGGGTGGTCTTTCACAGTACTTAGCCACAGGTTCTCAGTACCAATAGTGTTGAGGCGCCCTATAGCCGATTTATCGCGCTCTTCAGGAGAACCATCCGCCGATAAAAAAAGGCTCTGCACAGTCTACCCAAACGACATTCTCCGGGCAGTGAGTTGCTCGTTCAGGCGATCAATTTTTCCAGTCACTACATTCCAATTAGCCTTCGGGCCATTTAGTATGCTGACGTCCTCTGGGTGTAACGTTTCCGGGTCCGCAGCATCATACCCCCAGCGCTCAACAACTCGAGCACTTCACCGTTTAGTGCTGAACTTGTCGCGGTGCACACTTCGGGGACTTCCAATGCTTCCACTGTGACGGTGCTGACAACGTAAAGAGTTCGATGGCCTGCCTTTTCCAAACATCACCATTGGCAGCTATTCCATGCCAATTACTTCACACTGCAAGCTCTTAGCAACGTCGGTGCGGATGAATGAATGCTGTCTTCCCCTGTCAAGCATCACACGCATCAAAGTAAAAACTTTTACATCCTTATAGGTGTAAACAGGGTGTTTACAGATTTACACTTTTTTGCATAGGTGTAACACCCTTTTCTCTGCTGGTACACCCTCAGAGAAGGGTGTAAGTTGCATAACGGTGTTATTATGCCGTTCGTGAGGGTGTTGAAGAACTGAAGGGTGTACACCTATAATTGTTGCAATAAAATTGTTCCGTTTAGCGTCCCAAAGTTGTCATATAATCATTAGAGACGCCGTACCGAACGGCTCCGAAAATTTAAACCACCTGGGGTTACTTAAGGTGCACCTAAGTCTAACAACACAGGTCTCGCACTATTTATCGTACACCAAAAATGTGGCTGCCGTGAAATGCCGGGATTCAATCCTGCGACTTGCGGGTTAACAGTTCAGCAACATAAGCCCCAGACCGCGGGCACGGGAGTGCACGTCCAAGAATCGAGCTGCATCCATGCTTGCAAAACAAAATACCACGCATAGCGCAAGGAATGCCTTTCCTAAGATAACAATGTCGTAAGGATGAAAAAATGTAAGGAAATGATTGAGGCATTGGCGAATTTTACAGAACACTCTTAGAATAATTGAGAAAATGTAAAAGATACTTACTTTTTTTCGCACTGTATGATTCGACATGCCTTGCCGCTTTTTATAGTCCACATTATATGTGAATAAATGAATGGGCTACTGCCACGATCTACGGACAGCACATATTCATGTGAAGAAGCAATTGAGAAAAAAAGCTTGAATATATTACAAAAACCGTTCCTCAGTCAAAAGCCGTTCGAGTGCAAGTCGTTTTCACAAGATTATCAAAGGCGAGACGTGCTTGGTCGAAAAGGAAAACAATGCACTACCTTCTGCAGCCATGCGGCAGCACGGGAAGTGATTTTTTAGGTCAAGAAATAAAGGTCAGAGAATGGCACGGTCAGTGCACGCAGCGTCTTTCCGAATCGAAGAGGAGAAGGATACGAGAGGAGGGAGAGAGACACGCCTCTGGCCCCCGCACACACACACACACACAGATATATATATATATATATATATATATATATATATATATATATATATATATATATATATATATATTGTGGGACGCTGCGACCCACGCCGTGAAATTTCTATTTGCTATCTATTCAGTTTGACATCCCTCCGGCGAGGGGGTGTATGCGGGGGTGTATGGGCGAGGGGTGTATGGGGGTGTAGGTGATCAACTGGGGGCACTGCAACCCCTTCAAGTTACAGTGCCCCCACGCCATTTCTCTATGTACTTATAGGGATTTACATTGCCCCCTAAGTGACCAATGGCCGCCCCCGCCCCCGTTCCCCCATGGTTGGCACGCCTATGCATAGGCACCATCAATCATTGCAATAAAATTTTGTGTGTAAATGTGTGCATCAACAATAGAATATTTTGAATCCGAAAACATGAGTGTTTCAAGTGATTACTACCGCTGTTGTTCATTTGTTAAAAATGAGTTGTACCTTCAAACGTTTCAAACTTCCTGCGCAAAATTTATACGTTAATTTTGTTTGTTCGTAGAGATGAAATTGTTTTGCCCCTTTGTTTTTATGTTATGTATATTTCCGTTTACTTTCTATACTTAAATGCATCACTAAAATATTTTATAGTGCCAATGTACGTCTGCGAAGCTGTAACCACGATACTTGTTTGGGCGTGCTTGCTCGCTGGTCGGGCGCCTCGCAGCTGGTTGGTTCTGCATCAATTTTTCTCATTTATTGAGCTGTGCTTGTGCGCTGCGTTCGTGTGTTGTGTTCTGCTAGTGCTGCCTATTACGAAGATCAACTCTACACAAGCGAGCACGTGTGGCGTCGCATTTTGAAACACTCGCCAGGCATGTACCACATTTCTGCTGTCGGCGCTTTGTCAACACCGAGAGCGTGATAATGACGCCATGCTACTGTTTTCGTTACATGTGGGCGATAAGTGGGGTTTTTTAACGTAGATAACCTGTTTGTGTGAGTTATTTTATCAAGATGAAGGCGTTTTTGGGGGAAAGCAAGCGTGGGCGAGCTTTTTCTTTCGATTCAAGCATGCTTCGGTGTGTGAAGCACATGGCACGTGCGTGCGCAGTGGGAATTCGGCGGCGGATTTTTGCGAGTTGTGACGGCGCCGGCCTCTGTCGGCAGTGGTGTTGGCAGGGAGCCCTGCTCGTGATGGACCAATATTTTGATTAAATATTTGTTGGGCAAACACGGCATTTGTTTGCTGTAAGCTTTGATTACGCCTAGGGCGCGTATGTTTAGATCTGTTAACTTGAGGATTTCTTTTTTCCATGCCTGTTCATATTGTGGAGTCAACGGGTTCATATGTTGTACGCTTCATATGCTGTACGTCCAAAACAGTTTGAAAACAGTTTCATAAGCTGTACGTCACTTTATTAAACTGCTATCAGAAATTGCTGCGGGCAGCCGAACGTATGCCGGTGTATGCATCAACGCTGGCACGCATCTTTGAACTACCGTGTTACTCGAGTTCGCGTGCAGCATGCTGCTCGTCTTAGGTACGGCTCGCAAGGCTTGCACGTATGTACGCTTAGGTGTTTAAGCAGCCCGTTTTGTCAAATCTGAGCTTACGTTATACACCCGCAACATAGGTTGCCTGATGCGTTCGGAACCAATGAATTTTGAGCCGTTCGTTAAACATGAACTGTATTTTCGAACAAAATGTTCATAGATTATTGGGGCAGAATAACTGTAGCTTAACTGTGCAAGCCCTAATTCGATCATTAAGTAGTTCATGCGGTAGAGCACATTTTATTTTATCCAGCTTGTTTTCGCCATGCTTAGATTTCATTATTTTGTGGTGTCTTATTAAATATTGTATGTGCCTCGCCCAAAATTTGTGTTCAAACTTTGCTAAACATTTTAACTTGTACAAACAGTGAGAACAGTTTAGACCACCACCTCCAATGGCATTTATTATTAGATTACAAGCTTATGCCCGCCTGGTCAGCAATACACATGAAAACATTGAAAAACCACACACTGGCCACGAATAAAAGCACAGTTTTTGTCACTTGTGAATAGGGCTCCTGTGAGGGGGCCAAAAATTCATGCTTTAAATTGGGGTCAGCTTGTTGTTTTGTCTTCACATCAGATGACAAGCTTAAGTAAATTCTGTAGGCATGCACTACAGTTATGGAAGGGTTCTGTGGGGTTCGGAGAAACGAATAAATTATTTAACGCTCATTGAAATAATGTTATCCATCATAATATGCATACATAAGGCATGCACGTGCTAGTGTAAAAATGAAAAATTAGACAGTATGTTCGTCTGATAATCATGAATATATACTGCATGTTTCCAAGCTGTTGGCATTGATGCAATTACATAACTTTGGAAATCACTATCATCAAATGTTTATTGTGTATTGCTTAATGGTGACCAATGCCTTCCAGTAATCTTGTTACTGGAGATTGTTGCAGAAGCTTGCATGCTTTATTGGGATGGTATTTAGCTCAAGATGGGTGCGTTGTATTAGCATTTCCATATTTTTTCCCATTATTTATTAGACATCATTTATTTATTAAACAGCCTGTAATGAGGGGTATGTTAGGGATGATCGAGGGCACTGCCTTTTTAGCCACCCGGAATCATTGAATTAATAGCCATAACTTAGCAGTTGACATTGACAGTAGTAATTTAGTGAAACCAATTTTATATGTTATCGGCAGGATCATCCTAATGTAGGCAGTCGAAACAAAGTTACATTACTTGTGTTCAAACTAAAATTCGTAATTTATTTTATTTGTTACCTCCAATAGATACTTCATCAAAGCGCATACCGTCATGCACGCCCTGCCCTATTAATGAATTGGCATGTATATGAACTATGCCAGAGTGCTATTCAAGTACATTTTGTGACTCATCTGTTATGTGAAAAATGCATATTCTTTCGTAAGGTTGCAGCTATGTTCGCCAAAAACATTGAAGATGTTTTTTGTAACGTTGTAACATGTCTGGATTTCATACATACTACTTTTTTAAAACACAACGTTCCAGATCATTCTATATAGAGTTACAAAATCTGCTTCGCTAACAGACACATCAGTAAATTGTTTTTTTTTGTTTCTCTCGCAGCCTATACATGCTCGTCATAGGAAGAGAGTGTGGGACACGTCTGGGCTAGCCTATCATCAAGGCTGGCTCGTGGAAAATTTGACTGCTGGTGCACATCAGCGGCGCATCGTTTCTGTTTCTTCTGAAAAGCAAGCTGCACAGAGCCACCTGGTAGCTGAATTCAAAGAGCACAAAGGTTCAGGGTGTTCAAAGATAACCCTTTCCTTTTTCCTTAAAAGAGAAGTCAGCGCTGTAAGTTATGTATGTAAACACCACCTCTGCTGATAGCTATATATCCAGGAGGATGCAATATGAGACAATAATTATCACTATCAGCGGTGCCATTAAGTTTTATTATTCAACTTAATAGTGACCGCAGCCGGAGATCATGTATGTGTTAAATATTTGAGCCAATCACAATTCTACATATTGTAACGCGGACTGAAAGAGAGAGGAAAAAGAAGAGATCGGACGTGCTCGAGGGATGGTGATTCGGCAGGGACGGTAGAGCGCTGACATTTTGCAGTGTAAATAAACCCATCACATCTGTAACAGCGTTGGTGGAGGTGCTGGGTAACTTGCCATCTTGTATCCCACAGCAGAAGTTCTTCGAAGAAGCAGACGCTTAGCTGGCCTACCCCCGGACAACATCAGCATGAACGACAACACAGCAATCCCATCGACGTACTACGCTGCTGCATCCACCAGTGCCACTGACACGGCACAAGGTGGCCGTCAACCTCGACAACCAGACTACTGGGCACCTGAGCCACGAAAGTTCTCAGGTAAAACTGACCAAGACGTGGACGCTTGGCTAAAACCCTTCGACAGAGTGAGCCGCTACTATGAATGGGGCGCACCAGCAAACTTGTGAACGTAGTATTCTTCCTTGCCGGGACAACCTTGCTTTGGATTGAGAACCATGAACATGTCCTCCCTTTTTGGGATATATTGGTAAGGAACTGAAGGCCTGCTTTGGGGACACGAGTTCCATAAAAAAGAAAGCTGAGCAAACGCTGTCACGTAGGGCTCAGTTTCCCGGGGAGACGTGCACAACCTACATTGAAGAAGTATTGGAGCTTTGCGGGATCGTCAACGCAAATATGTCTGACGAAGACAAAGTCGGTCATTTGTTAAAAGGCAGCGCCGAGGACGTGCACAATTTTTGATAACAAAAGAAAACTTGAACACTCCTTCAATTTTCAGGCAGCATTGTCGCGCATTCGAGGCGTTGAAGACCCGGACAATTTTACCCAAGTTCGGGCGCTTGGACAATGTTCCCACTGTCGCAAGTATGGACGTCGCCACCTGCGAAGACATTCCCTTCCTTGTACGTCGGGTATTTCGAGAAGAGCTCGTACGGCTTCAAGCAGGTGACGTTCACCACCAATGCTTGTTCGCAGCGTGCCCCAAACCACCTCCCTACTGAATGCGAGAGCGCCACGTCGAAAACCGACCACGCACAAAAACTGCAGATTTTACCCCGTGGCTTCCGTTTTCCCCGACGGGTCGCGGCCACCACCGGATGTCATCATCTCGACGTGCCGCTGCGGACCTCCAACCGTGGTCAACCAGGCCTCTACCAGAAGATTATTATGCGTCATCACAAAATTTTCCTGCTGAGCACGACCCGTTTCCGCGTACTTCTACCACCTCTGCTCCTGCTAACGTAAGCCGACAAGTTCCCGTTTGCTACACATGGTCTCCCAGGGCATATTTTGCGCTTCTGACCCAGACGGCCGCCTGCACCGCCACGTTTTTCGACTTCAAGCAACCGACGTTTGTGAAGGATCTCCGTAGCTTCGTGGGCCTGTGATCTTATTTTCGTTGGTTTATCAAAGACTTCGCCCAGCGTGCTCATCCCCTGACAGAGTTGCTCCGCAAAAACGTTTCATTCCGATGGACCGTTGAGTGTGAGGCTGCTTTCGAAAAGCTGAAGTATTTGCTTACTTCCGCGCCCCTCTCGCGCCATTTAGACCCAGAGGCACTCACGGAACTGCATACAGATGCTAGTGGTATTGGTGTTGGAGCCGTGCTAGTTCAATATCACGACAGCCGCCAGCACGTCGTGGCGTATGCAAATCGTACTTTGACTGAGGCGGAGAGGAATTATACGGTAACTGAACTGGAATGTCTTGCAGTCGTTTTCGCCGTCCAAAAGTTCAGACCTTATTTGTACGGCCGGCAGTTCAAGATCGTCACAGATGATCATTTGCATTGTTGGCTTGTCAGGCTACTTGAGCCAGCTGGTCGGTTGGCTCGCTGGGCCTTACGGCTTCAAGAATATAATTATTCTGTGACCTATAAGAGCGGTCGATGTCACGCAGATGCCGACTGCTTATCTCGTCTTCCACCTCCAACTGTGTATGCTGATGATGATGATTTCGAGAACTACCTGGCCGCAATATCATCCAACTTCCCAAGTTTGGACGTCTTTCGTCACAAGCAACAGCGTGACGCTTCGCTGAAACCAATGATTGATGTGGCTCGTAGCTCTAAACGCGCCATGCCATTCGTGATACATGGCGCCCTACTTTATCGCAAGAATTACTCCAGCCATGGTTCCACACTACTCCTCGTCGTGCCAGAATGCCTGCGTCTTGTGGTATTCCAAGCCATGCACGATGACATCACGTGTGGGCACCTTAGATTTGCCCGAACGGTTCACCGTATCCGACAACGTTTTTACTGGCCTCGACTCTGGAAGACCACCAAGCACTACGTCACAAGTTGTTATGTCTGCCAACGCCACAAACGACCTACCACACCCTTGGCCGACCAACTGCAGCCGGTTAAGCCACTGATATCACCATTCGAAAAAGTCCGTATAGATTTACTGGGCCCTTTTCCCAAACTACCACGGGCCGCCGCTGAATTATTGTGTGCGTAGATTACCTGACGCGGTATACTGAAACGATGGCGGTTGCTTCAGCCACATCATCTGATGTGTCATGGTTTCTTCTACACTCGATTACACTTCGTCACGGGGCCCCTCGTGTGGTGATAAGTGACCACGGCCGACAGTTTACCGCTGTCGTTGTCGAAGAGTTGCTACGGCTTTGTGGGTGTCAGTATCGCCATTCCACGCCATACCACCCTCAGACCAACGGCCTCACTGAGCGCACCAATCGTACCATCATCAACATGCTTTCAATGTACGTCGCAGCGGATCACAAGAACTGGGATGTCGTATTACCTTTTGTTACATACGCCTTTAATACCGCGAAACACGAAGTCATGGGTTATACGCTTTTCTTTCTTCCCTATGCTCGTCATCACCAATGTTTCCTTGACACCATACTTCCTCTTTTGACGAACGAAAACGCCAGTGTCACTCAGACTTTGTGTCGCGCCGAAGGAGCTCGTCGACTTGCTCGGCTCCGAACTCTTTCTGCCCACGCTCGCGCGAAAGACCGTTACGACGCAAAACACCCGCCCGTGACTTTCGCTACAGGTGATTTGGTCTGGCTGTGGACGCCAATTCGAAAGAAGAGACTTAGCCAGAAGTTTCTTTCTAAGTACTCAGGACCATTCGTCATTACTCAGTGCCTGAGTGACATCACTTACGCTGTTGCGAACGTGACAGCTCAGAACCGGCGTTCGCGCAAGAGGCAAATTGTGCACATTGCCCGATTGAAGCCCTACAACAACCAATCGCTTCTACTCGCTCGGTGAGCTTCGTCTGGCCCGGAGGGAAATGTAACGCGGACTGGAAGAGCGAGGAAGAAGAAGAGATCGGACGTGCTCGAGCGATGGTGATTCGGCAGAGACGGTAGAGCGCACACATTTTGCAGTGTAAATAAACCCATCACATTCGTAACAATATTACCACTTGTAAGAATTCTAGCATGCCTGGGCTCAGATCTCCTGCTGGAAATTTAGTTGCGGCTTGCATTATTATGTGTGCAGGCCAGTAAGCACTGGCACAGACTGTCTGATTTCATGCATTTGATCTGTTGTGGGTGGAAGGCATGGGCAAACATTAAAATGTTTATTCTTGCTATTCGCTGGCGAAAGCGAGAACCGACTGCTCGTTCCGCTAGGGAGTGATATTTTGCTGAACCTCACTGCCTTGCATGCGTAGTCTTGAAAAGCAAAATTAAACTTTTGAATGCGATATCTAGGAGCATAAACATAATTAAAAAAGTCTGCGTAGAAACACGGCTGCCTCCAACTCTTTAATGCAAAAATACCTGCTTATTTGCGTTACTAAAATTTCAATATGTTTGGTTGATAGGGCAAATGACAGCATTATTTTCTTACTTTGTGTCTGCCAAGGTGTTTTTCCTGTTCTTAAGGCTAAAATTTAATGTAGCTAGGCAGCGCATTTTTGAATGTGTCAGTGCTACTTACTGAGCTCTTTATTGGATATTTTGTTTTTTCCAAGATCTACTGAGTGAGTTGCCCGCCAGACTCGCATTTCATGTTAATTGACACCTTAATTGCCATTGGCCATTTGAAAACACTTCTTGTGTTGTGATGAAAAGTAGTACATTAATAATTTTATCTTCAATGTAACCTTAACTGAATATTCTACTTTAATATATTTTTGTTACCTTAGTTATTTCATTGCCTTTGGGAAGTTCAGTTCATAAGTGAAATCAAGTATTTTCCTACTGTCGTACTTCATCATACCTAACTTTGCCAATACCCCACGATGTCTGATATTTTACAGTGATACACACTCATGTTGAATATTGTTCATGATAACTGATAGAAGGCATACTAGAATATTATAACGTGAGTCCTTGGATTGGGGAGGGTGTTGAATGGTGAATTTTTTCAACTAAATAGTAATATCTGCTTGCTTTATTTCATGTCAGGTGTAATGAGAATATTTACTGAGGTTAGCGTGTTAAAGCCATGATATAATTATCAGGGACACCGAAGTGAAGTGTTTCAGATATTTTGACCACCTGGGGTTGTTTAAAATGCATCCACGTCTAAGCAGACAGGTGTCAAGCATTCCCTCCTTAATCAAAATTGATTTCCGAAGGAGGCGGAAATGTTGTAGGCCCGTGTGCTCGGATTTGGGTGCAAGTTAGAGAACCCCAGGTGGTCGAAATTTCTGGAGCCCTCCACTACGGCATCTCTCATAATCATATAGTGGTTTTGGGACGTTAAACCCCACATATCAATCAATCAATCAATCTTAATCGAATTTGCAGCGAGCTTAGCCACGGTTTGTTATTGCGGCCTTCAGTTCAGCAGTCAAGGGTTACTTGAAGGATATATCAGTTGTGGGCTGTGGTCTTGCTTCTATGATACATCTTGAGTACAACAGTTTGGTGCCAACCAGGCATCTCTACTAGTGCACTGGTGCTGTGTTTTTGCATTCATAATTTACTGCAATACTTAAGTATTTTATCAAGATGCATTTCCGAGCAGCTCTGCGTAGTGTGTTCTGGTGTTGTTTATTACATTCCTAATTTTTTTCAAGAGGTAATGATTTTTGCATGTATTGTGAGTTAGATATGAAGTTACGAATTTTCCTTCTTTTATACTCTGTAAGAGTGTAAAGCCCAACAAGTCACTCTGATATGTATATTGGTCACAATTGTGCGTCCTTTCATTCCACACGTCTGGTGGGGACCTACAATTTCCTTTATTACACCCTGTAATTGCTTAGCTAATATTTTCTTGAAGATCTTGTAATCTACATTTGTTAAGCGGATGCGGCGATACGATTTTATCAGGCAGAGTTTAGTTTTATCCTCTGCTTGGGGGATTACAATAGTGTGCGTCGTCATAAAGCTGAAGGCAACAACTTATACTTGTAAGCTTCATTGAAAATACTAGTCGAAGTTAGAAAAAAATTTGGACTTGAACGATTTGTAAAAGGCTGTGCTCAACCTGTCTGGTTCGGGTGACTTTCTGGGTTTGGCCGTTCAATTGCTCTTTCAACTTCTAAGCTTGAAATATACAGTTCCAACCCTACAAGAAGACTTTCGGGCACTTTTGACACAGGAAAAAAATTTTTCCTAAACATTCCTATGTCATCCTCTGATTGCTTAAGCAGATGTCAGTAGGAGTTAGAAAAAAGTTTCCCATTCGCTTATTATCTGTGTAATCGACACTATTCTGATGTATTTAGGCTTGGTATTTCTGCGTATACATCTCTTCTCTTCACCCAGTGACCGTTTTGTTGGTGCATAACCAACCAACAACTTTTCAGCACGAGCTCCAATTAAATCCCCCCTATAAAGCTTAATGTTCAAAACTTGCAGCTTATGCCTTGCCCTGCGAACATCTTCCGTGAATGTTGCTGGTGATCTTGCTTCATTCTCTAGCAATGCCGCAAAATTATGTTTCAGCAATTCTTCCTCCTTTCTCTTCTCACGTTTAATTGCACAGACTCTTACCTTTGCCATCATCGTCATATCACTTTTAAAATATTCCCACTGAGCGCCGATCGTTATTTGGCTGCTTTTGTTAGCTTTGCTGACATGTTTTAGTACCTTCTCTTTAAAAATGTCGTCCTTCAGTAGCTGCGAGTTCAGCTTCCAATCGTAAAAAAAACTTACTTTGTCTAGCCCCATCAAAGCGGATATTAAAGCTGATTAGGCAGTGATCCGTGGAAAAAAGACTGGTTCGACTACGCATTTGCAACACATTGGTATTATACTCACCATTACATAAGCTCTGTTGAGACGAGAATGACTGGAATTCTGAAAGTGCGTAAATTGAATGCTTGCCCCATATCCAGACATTCCGCAAAATCTTCAACGCTATACTGGTCCATAATATTGCTAAGGGTGACCGTACTGGGATCCCTATACGGTGCACTGCTCGTTTTGTCTTGTGCAGAAAGCCCACAGGTAAAGTCTCCCATTATTACAATCTGTCTGTCGGTATCACAATATCCATATAAGTATTGGAAGAAAGCACATCATTCGGATTGCACATTCGGTGGATTCGCAGTAATTACGCTCCATTTAGAAAAAAAGTCCCTGAAATCACAATCTGCTAACCTCTCCGATAAACTAGATGTAGCAGATTCAACGACCGGCCCTTGTATCTGACGGGCAAATAAAGCACAACAGGCAGAGGAATCACTGGCATGACTTTTACAAACCCTGAACCATGAACTAAAAGGCGGCAGCGTGCTCCCAATCACTTGTTCACCTTCAAGTTTGGTTTACTGTACAGCCATAACGTCGAGATTTTGCTCTACAACTAGTCGATACAGTTGATTATGTTTCTTTGTGCTAGCGAGACCCCGCACGTTATGTGACGAAAAACGGAAAAAGCTTTCCGCAGCCTTAGTATGCGGTCGACTGAGAATGGCGGCATGATGCTCACCTCCACCACTCAGTGCAGCTGAGCTGGCTAGCCGCACGCCTCGTTCTCCATCCGTAGACATGCCCTCGATCCTACGACGACGCCGCCGGACGCCTGTCTGGTGGGATAGGAGGCCGCAAGCGCAACACCGATCGACGCGGTGGCAATGGTTTAGATGGTGGCTCTTCGACGCCAGCGGCTCCTGCAACGCCGTTCCCTCCCACGTCCTGCCGTGCCCGTTTGCCTGTTGTGCCGCGGGAAGCTTCCATCACTAATTCATCCACTTGCAAATTCTCTCCGGTCACGTGCTCCATGACCTTACTTGCTTTGATGTTGGCGTCGCTGTCACTAGCGCCAAGGTTTCCGCATTGTCTATCACCATACGCTTTTTTTAAATGCGAAGCATTCCTTAGCGAAATTCTGCGACCTTGAGCATACCTAACTATCAATCTATCTAGCCACCTACGACTTCTACCTCTTCTGGCCGTTCGGATAATGGTATCGATATCAAACTTCGTGTAACATAACATGATTATATAACGAGCTTATTTGACTAGTCATAACATGAAAATAATGATATGTGTGGCACGAATGTCATGATTTACATTTCTTGTTGTTGCTGCTCTTGTGGTGGTTTCGTTCACATGACATGTTGCAAAATAGTATGGTATGACATGATTGTATAGTGAACATAAGCGACAGACCCTAACATGAAAATTAAGACATTCGCTTCATGTAACAACATGACTATATGCCACACCCATATTGTGCTCGCTGCTGTTTCACTAGCATCACATATACCGAATTCGGTATTACAATACGTGAATGGATGACGAAGGTATGACACTGGTGTGAACATGATAATCATGACATGCGTGTCATGTAACAACATGACTACATGCCACGCTCATGAAGCGCTGGCAGCCATTTCGCCAACTTCAATTATAGCGAATTTGGTATTACGGGACGTGAATGGATGACAATGGTATGAGACTAGTGGAGACGTGATAAACTTGATGAGATGTGTCTCATGTGATAACATGACTACATGCTACGCTCAGATGCGCTGGCGGCCATTTCTCTAGCTTCACGTATACCAAATTCAGTATTACGTAACACGCACAGACGCCATGGGTAAATGACACATCCAAACATGATAATAACGACATGCGTGTAATGTAACAATATGACTGCGTGTCACACTCATGAATCGCTCACGGTCGTTTCAATAGCTTCACACATATGCCAAATTTGGTATTACGTGACGTCAATGGATGACGAAGCTATGTGACTGGTGCAAACGTAGTAGTCATGATACCCGTGTCTTGTGAAAACATGACTACATGCCACAGTCAAGACGCCAATACTCTTCGACGAGACCCAGCACGCGTGCGCGCCGGCGTTCGTTTCGTCGTGTCAGCCCGTTACAATGTACTAACACTTCTAGTACACTCTAACGCCAGCGTTGCCACGCCAGGCGCCAATCCTGCCATATACTTGCAGGCGTGTTCTGCTTTGCTTTGACGCATGCACGTTCCAGGGCGTCCGGCGTCCCTTTGTCTCGAAAAGAGGCAGACGCAGTGCTGTCTGGGTAACACATTGGCGCCAAATGAAGTGTGTCGCATTTGGCACCGATTGCCGTCGGGCCACGGTGACGGACGCTGGTCGCGCGGGTTGCGCTTGGCGTCAGACTATGAGTTCTCGAGTTTTGCTAACGTAGCTTCGGTGTGCCCAACGTTCGCGCGCGTCAACGTTACGTTGGAGTATATTGGGCCCTCCATGATGCACTCGAGGCCGTTTGGCTAGCTCCACATATGCCATATTTGGTGTTACGTAACGTCAATGGATGACGAAGGTATATGGCTGGTGCAAACATTGTAATCATTAGACGCGTGTCATGTAAGAACATGACAACATACCGCGCTTATAGCGTGCTCACGGCCGTTTCTCTATCTTCACATTTACTTACGTTAGCATCACTTCACGTGAACAGATGACGAAAGTAAACCACCTATCCTATTATGATAATCATTACATGGAAGTCATGTACGGCATAATTTACCTCCACTTTTTAACGTTGTGCTTATTTGAAATTGGCACATCAATCTTCCTCCATCACGCTTCCCATATCATTGATTCCTACTGTACGTGAAATCTGCCATTTTTTTTCTGCTTTGAATGTAAGGGAGATGCCAGCCGTGCGTCCCACCGTGTCTTCTGTGCTTGCAGGCCTCGGCGGGCAGCCAGCAACCTCCTCGGCATCAGCCTCGTCCATTTTGAGTTCCACAGTGTCTTCTCTAGCCGTTATCCCGGCAGGTATTTTAACACTGGCGTAGGATCAAGCGCAGACCGCGGCCTCGTGACCGTAGCGTCAGCATGCCCACACCGTTGTACACAATAATCTCAGCAAATACACCCAGTACTTCCACATCGCAGGCACAGGGGAACTCTACCCGAGACTACCACAAGGGCTTGTACATCAGCAACTCGCAATGGACGGGGAATATCCTCGATGGTGATGCAACTTTTAAGCTTCAGAGTGACAGTTCTCATTGTTGCCCCTTTATTCGTGAGGCCATTCACACGTCATCGCGCCAAGAGTGATGCTGTAACGCGGCCGTAGGGCAGAAAGACCAGCCTCACGTCTTCATTGGCTGTGTTGTACCGAAGCCAGTGGACTTTGATGCGGAGATCCATGCTTTCCGGGTCAATGATGACAAACCGTCGACCTTTCACTTTAACGTCACTGCTTCCAATAAGTCTTTTGGTCCCTTCGTCGCTTCTTAATGTTACTGCCCAAACCTGGTTCATCTGGTGAGCAGCCAAGGCGAACACTTCAGGGAGCAGACACAGGTGGTCTAACGTGTCTCTGAAATCTTCCACTCGAAAAGGCTTTGCTTTTACATCACCATGCGTGAAAACCGTGTTTAAAACAGAGTGTCTACTGGGTAGATTAGGCAGAATCGAATGGTAATCGTCATTTTCCATCGCAGCGTTCGTGTTACCGCGGCCCGACTCGACCGCTTCAACCAATCCGATGAAGCCCGACATGCTGCGTCTTAACGTGTCTGTGTCCAGAAACAGAGTGTCCAGAAAGAGATGCTTTTTGGTGTTAAAGAAGTAGTCAACTCATAAACTCACTGTTTCACTTCGCTTCTGTTTGTCGATTACTCGAGATGTATGGGTTCTGCACCTGCTACTAAAATTTGCACATTTGCTAAACACAAAAAACTGCACCCTGTAACGATTACCACTGCCATAATGGCAACAGTGCTATGTTTTTACACAATTTACAACCGCATGAGAAAAAAAAAGGCAGATCCCACGTACACTGCGAATCAATATTATGCGAAGCACAAATGAGAAAGGTTGATATGTCACGTTAAAATCAGCCGAACGTTGCGAGGTGGAGGCAAATTATGCCGTACATGACTTCCGTGTCATGATTATTATGTTGGACGTGTCGTTAACCATCGCCATCTATTCACGCCACGAAATACCAAATTTGGTATATGTGGAGCGAGCGAAACGACCGCGAGCATGCTATGAGCAAGGTATGTTGTCCTCTTCTTACATGACACGCGTGTCAGGATTGTCATGTTTGCACTAGTCGTATACCTAGTCATTCATTGACGTGACGTAACACCGAATTCGGTACATGAGGAGCTAGCGAAATTGCCTCAAATGCATCATGAAGGGCCCCATATACTCCAACGTAACGTTGTCGCGCGTGCAGGCTGGGCACAGCGACGCTACGTTAGCAAAACGTGAGCACTCTATGGTCTGACGGCAGGCGCGAACAGCGCGACCAGAGTCCATCCGCATGTCCCGACGGCAACCGGAGCAAAATGCAGCATGTTGCATTTCGCTCCTTGCGTTACCTAGAAAACACTGCGTCTTCCTTTTTTGGGACGAAGGGAAGTCGAATGCGCTCAAACGCGCATGCGTTAAAGCAATACAACGCGGCGCGCGCCTGCAAATATATGGCATGCCCGGCACCTGGCGTGGCAACGCTGGCGTGACGCAACAAAATTAACGCCGAAGAGCACGTGCACCACGTGACATCAAAATTTATTGGCGCCATAACTGTGGCATGTAGTCATGTTCTCACATGACACAAGTCTCATGATTATAATGTTTTCACCAGTCACACACCGTCGTCATCCATGGACTTCACGTAATAGCGAATTTGGTATATGTGAAGCTATCTAAACGGCCACAAGCACATCATGAGTATGGCATGACATCGTGTTGTTACAAGACACGCATGTCGTGATTATCATGTTTGGATGTGTCATTTACCTATGTCATCCGTTCGCGTCGCATAATACCGAGTTTCGCACGTGTGAAGATAGCGAAACTGCAGCGAGTGCATCCTGAGCGTAGCATGTAGTCACGTTGTTACATAACACGCATCTCATGTTTATCATGTTTGCACCAGTATCATACCTTCGTCATCCTTTCACGTCCCGTAATACCAAACTTGGCATACGTGAAGCTGGCAGAACGGCCACCAGCGCACCAAGAGCGTGGAATGTAAGCAAAATAACAAAATGACACGGCATGTCATGATTATCATGTTTCCACCAGTCACATACCTTCATCATCCATTCAAATACTGTACTACCAAATTTGGTTTTTGTGAGGCTAGCGAAATGGCCGTGAGCATATCATGAGCGTGGTATGTAGTCATGCTGTTACATGACACGCATGTCATGATTTTTATGTTAGCGTCTGTCCCTTGTGTTCGCCATGCAATCATGTCTTACCATACCACTTTTCCAACATGTCATGTGAACAAAACCATCGCAACAGCTCCAGGATCATGAAGTGTAAATCATGACATTCATTACATACATGTCTTGATTTTCATGATATGGGTAGGTAAATATGTTCTTCATACAGTCTTGTTAGGCCATACCAAATTTGGTATCGACACCATTATTGAAACGGCGAAGAGAGCTAAAAGCCCTAGGCGGCTAGATAGATACGCTCAAGGCCACCGAAGTTCGCCAAGAACTGCTTCGCATTTGAAAAACAACTCAGTGGACCGAGCATCAGGTAGAGTTTATCGGCAGTTACTGCCCAGTTTAATATTCGTTTCTCGCTCCTTCCAAAGAGCGATATCTGTTGAAGTATTATGACGCTTCTATGCTCATTCGATAGATACGCCCACACGATATATTGTGACGTTTTTAGGGGGCGAAGCTCCTTATAGCGGCAGCCATTTGTCTCTTGTAGCCGTTGTAGTGTGTAACAGGTATAACATTTTGACGTCCAAGGTGGTGCCGGTGAGAGATTTCTTCTGTGCGTTGTTGAACAATAAAAGATAGTGCTCAATGTACATGCCAATGGCTGCTACCGGGGAATGAGAGACAGGAGCACTTGGCTTTTTGTTAACCCGCACGCTGCGGTTCCCATTAGTAGCCATTGGCAAGTAAATTGAGCACTATCTGACAAGAAAGGGGTGCTATTTTGTACTCGCTGGTGTAACCTCCTTAGTTTTAGAAAGGTTTAGCGAGCATTGAGCCGCAGTGCCATGCGTACAGTGAACTAGTCTATACCATGAACTCGAGGTGGTTAAAGGTGAAAAGTAGACACGAAGCGCAAGCCGTAAGAAAGTGTGCGTGTGCCACCTCTCGTTTAGTCCTTGGAATGTCCACCGGATGGAGGTGCCTTTATAAGGGGAAATTATGATGAAAAGATGCGAGATGGTGATACTTGGTGTCCAAAATAGATGGACGAAGGGACACACAGACAGATGAATGGATGGACGCTTGAACTACCGCAGGGGTGGATGCATGGACGAACGCAGGGACGGATGCACGAACGGGTGAATGGATGCGTGGACGGTCTCACAGATGGACGCATGGACGAATGGAAGCAAGAACGAATGGACGGACGAATGCTTCGCCCCACTCTCCATCATTCACTCCGTGGATATGCTGCCATTTTTTCGCGCAACGCACAGCGCAGTCGTGCCAGCGCAGTGCTGTTGCTCTGTCGTTAGGAAAAACTGCTTAACCACTTGGCCAAAACGAATGCAGTGCACCAGAAACATTAAAGAGATTTAGTACTGCGGAATGGTGCTACGTATGCATCACGCAAGCGCCTTGCGTTACGTGGCGTCGTTTGCCACTAATCGGATTTAGTACGCCGTAGTACCCGCTAACGTAACGAGCGTGAAGCGTGTTGCGTCATCTGGCTGATCAAAATTGAAGCACGTGTTGTTGACAGCCAATGTGAGCCAGTCCAAGTGTTATAGCCAGATTATGGCCATATTTTAAGCCACAGAGGCAGTGGGTGCTTGCCTTCGATGCCGCCATTTAGCAAAACGAAGTCTGGCGCAGTCGCGAACTTATTCGAGAGCGGCGCGATCAACTCATACGTACGCACGCACGCATCTCATGCGTGCGTACGTAGCGGCTGCGTACGTAACGCGATACGTGCGCGTTGCGGTCAGCGCATGCGCACTACGCAGAACGTGACGTCCTTACGTACGCAACGCCGCCACGTACGCAGCGTACGCAGTACTAAAACTCTCTATTATACTATCATATTGGTTCAGTAAGCATATGAATTGACAAGTATGTGTTCTCGCATACGAGCCAGTGAAGTGCCAGCGAATGCGACCGGCGGCTGTCGGTGAGGGGAGGCGTACATTTGGTGGAAGTGCTGCAAGCGCGTCGCACCGATGTTGTCGCTTCCTGGGCGGACACCATACACAATAAAAGAGGCATCATTTATGTTATATTATGCCACAGCTAAGCTGTATTGTCATTTTTACTCGTCAAGATTGTGTATTTTGAAGCCCAGAAGCGCCGATAACATTTGCACGGGCTTGGTCGGTAGGACTAATCTTTGCTGGGAATCATGCCAGTACAACAGAAGGGTGGAAGTCAAATCCACTAGGGCTCATCTCGACGCATGTCAAAAGTAAAAGTTTATGTATATTCGCACGCACTTTGTTAACCTAAAAATACGGCTCAAGCAATGGAGTGTGCAGGAATCCCCAGAGTTGTGTTTATAGAATGGCGACATCAAGTGACCACTGTTTTCTGCTCTAACTTTGAAAGCGGCTATTGCGAACTGGTGCTCATTTGTTTCTCGACAACTGCGCGCCGATGTAAAATACTTATTGTCAATGTTCACAGTGATACCTCAAGTCTTCTAAACATCACAACAAAGTCATCGAAGATATCAAACTGTCGGAGTACGTGCGCGAAATGCAAAATATTTGCGGCCGCATATTCTACGCTTCACAAAAATTGAAGCGTTGTTGGCACCACAGGAAAAACATTAACGAGGTAGAAAGTGTAATGAGCAGTATTGGTTTTTTTTGCCGTTAACATATATCTCTGCGCTTTCAAGAATTGAACATTACAAATGAGTGATTTCACATACTGTCATGTGCTTTTTAACCACACCACCGTCATCCACCTTGCTCACCAAGCCTTTCACCAAACACGTTTTGCCTCGCCACCATCATCCGGCCTTTCCCGCAATCACAATTATTGTCTCGCCACCACTACTGCAATCTGTTACCATTTTTCTCTTCTAGCCGTCATTAGCCGGCATTTTCCACCGTCACCGGTATTCGCTCTCGCTACCACCACTATCTGCCGTCACATTTTCCACTCTCGCCGTCATCAGCCATTATGCCCCACTACACTTACACCATAAACCACTAATATTTCCACCATATCCACTATTCTTTCTACCATATCCGCCATCTATCCCAGCATCCACCAACCCAGGATTTGCAATAGGGGAGTCACTGCTAAGTGACTCCGCGAGGTTGATGATTTTTGTTTATTATCGACAGTGATGCCCCGTTGATGACCCAGCTGTTCACAGATCATGGTGATGTGTACTTCGGGTTCAGCTTGTCCATAGCACCCAGGCAACTCCAGGATGCCGGTTGGTCTATCCCGTACTCATCGGAACCATATTGTGTGGGATATGGTTTGGAGCAGGTTTGGAAGAACTCGATTTCATCGAAATAGTTACAAAGAGCTTTTATTGACAACGACTGAGGTCATTAAAACTCTGCTACTATTTCAACGATCCTATTTTTCACCTCGTGTTTGTTGGTAGTTTTTGTCCTTTCCTGGTTGTCTACCAGGGCTCGCGATAGAATCAACAAATAGAGATGACGACCGTGCATCTTAAAGCATTCGCGCAGCGCCCTTCTTCCCCAGTGGGGAAGCTAGTACCGACAGCAGCAGTGGGTTACGATTAGATTCACACTCGACCAATATTCATCACGAGTGGCCGACACTGTATATACAGTTGAGCCGTGAGACTGACGAACGTACGAGAGGTGATGGGGCACGAGGAATTCGGCCAATGTAGCACTTGATAATTATATTGTTTAGGAGACCTATGCGTGTATAGTTCTTTAGCGCAAAATTCTTATAAGATGGAGTCCACCAAGGTTTTAATGACGTATTTCCGTCACTGCAAGTGACATCAAAAAATACGCACATTCAATAGGCAGGAAGTTCTGTCATTAGGAGTGGCCTCTCGGTCGATGGCCGCGGATTCCTGGCACGCTATCCAGTGTGCCTAGTCACATACTTTCAACACTTAAAAATACGCCTTTTATATCTACCACAGTCCTCTCAGCCATCTTCGTAAAAAGATGCAACGCCTCGTGAACGTGGCATTCACGATTTGTTTATTAAACGATTCGTTTATAAGCACCCGTCTTATTTGTCGCGTTTGTAGTAGCAGTGTGGGCGACTCTGTCAACGCCAAACCAACGGCAAACACACCCCCAGATGGCGATCTTACCCCACGCGTCGTTGTCACTCACGAAATTCATCCGCATTAAAAGAAAATAGCTCTGCCACGCATAGAGCAACGCGCCTGCTTGTCTGGATGTACTAACTCCCCGTTCATCGCTTACGCTCGCCTCACCCAAAATTGTGGCTGGTCAACACACAAGACAAAACGTGCCTTGCCTTGCTCTTAGTTCGGAAGCGTGGTGGTTTGGGCTAGTTGGTAAGACATGGAGAATGTTATAGCACGAGTTCAAAACAATGACAAAGAGACAAGCAGAAGACGAGCGCGTTTGGTTCGGCCGCGGCAATCAATAAATTCAGCATACAGCGAGTAGGCGAATTTAGCACAAGGTCAGCGTCGGATCAGTTGCGTTCTTCTGGCTCTTACATCAGTTGCTCTGGTCCGGTATTCACCTATAGCTATTATTCATTATTCAAGGATCTTAGTCGTTGGTATGCTGAACTATAGTCGTAGAAATGGAGATATATGACTGAGCGTGAATGAGAATGTATCCACGTTAAGTAATGTCATAGCTGCTAAGCAACAATGGAGATCGCGCAAAGCTTTGTTATAATAATGTACTGTACCCATTTACCTACTTCTGTAAAGACACACTTTACTTACGTGTTTTATTGATTCTGCTGATGATGGAATCAAACATCTTTTAGGGGCGAAGTTCCTAAAGACGTGGGTGTGTCCATCTATTGTACGTATGTACGTGACTGCCCATACTTCCACCTTTGCCAACTGTTTACCAGTTCTTCAATGCAAACATTCCACTACGCCTCATCACCGATCCACCACTTCACCGACCATAAAGCCGTTATAAACAAGGGGGAGTGGAGGCGGTGTATAGCTACCAACAACGAATATAAAGTTTCTTGTATAAATATATTTAGTGTTAATCATGTCTCTGGTGATGTAGTGGACGATATTCGCGGATGGTTCACGGCTTAGTGATAAAACTCTCCACCGCTTTGTCCCACTCATCATAATTCCCTCCGTGCTTATTTACTCCGTAATAGGTTCACTCCGTGCTTATTCACTCTGTGGTAAGTGGAATAATGTGAACGGCTATGTTACACCATGTCGCCTTGTGTTGATTGCACTTACTAAAAAGAAAACGTGCCGGGCGCTCAAGCACATCGTGGCACTAGTATATCTAACTCTCTGCTAGAGATAGAGGAATAGAAACTTCCTCAGCCATCACAACTTCTTCATTGCAATCCTCTTTTTTCGGTTATCGATAAACACTGGAAATATTTTTCCAATCTGATATTTTTGGTGAAGTACAGAATTACACGTATAGGTTATTTTTGTATCTTGCGTGACCACTTTGCTTCGGCATCGCGGCATGCACAAGCAATGCCACAGCACCGCTGATGAGTGGGTGATTAGAAGTCGCAAATATTCGGTTACGCCAGTGCTGCAAATTAGAAAACTTGAATGAATAGATTACACAATTGAGTCCAGATGCGAACATGAAGTTCATTCAACTGAAACATTCGCTATTCACAAATTCGTTAAACTAAAAAATAATGAGGTGCCCTTTCGACGTCTGACATTAAAGAAGTGATAAATTCTTATAACTAGGCATGCCTTGCAACGGGCGTAATTGCTGTTCAAGAAGCACTGCCAATAATTCAATTTTCACCGAAAGCACAAGCTTGTTGATATGGAGCAATTATATTAAATATGAATAGGAACACCATACACCTGTGAATCAGCTTCCCGGGACCTTTCAAAGAGAAATGAAGTATGAATATCCATACACAATTAGATTACACGTCCTTTTCTGTTTATTGATATAGTAAACGTTCTAGATGTTAACTTCTTCCCAGCCGACGAGCCTTGAGAAAATTATAACCGAGCCTTGAGAAAAAATGCGAACATGTAGTTCATCAACTGAAACATCCGCTATTCACAAATTTGTTTAGCTAAAAACGTTTTCCGCAAAATACATATCAAAACCGTCAAGTATTTTCCAATAGTTTGTTATGAAATATTCCGAACACCAGCGCTAATTTGCTGAACTTGTGGCTCTTCATTAGGCTTGTGTCTAAGCAAAAAAAGGAGCTTTCGAAACATTTCTTACTTCACGTGCACAGAACAGCCCTATATAATATTGTACTGAGTGGCAGAAGTCGAGAATTGAGCTAAAAAATAAAACACAAACAAAGGTCAACGAGTACGCATAATATTGTGCACTTGCTGAATTAATACTTAGCACGTCACTATTTCACTGGACCAACACCATTCATTTATTTCGGGTATGTATTCAAATAAAATCCGTGACATGCCTCTTGACATAGACCTAGACATCAATGAATTTTGCGTCCAGGATTTGGGTTTACACACTAGATGCCGGTATATTTTGAAACGATTACTAAGAAGTTCCTGATATTTTTGTTTCACAAGACCAACGTAAGATTCTTAACATTTCTGTAACTTCAGCTCGAACATTCGCTTTAAGTTTTCCGAATGTTGTGGCGACGTGCACCAAATATCAAACGGAGAACGACAATCAAGTAGGCTTTTCAGTAGCTGCGATAAAGACAGTGATATCCTCATCGTAACACTATGAAGAAGAAATTAATGTGAGGAAATTCAATGCTCTATAATAAACTATGCAAATATGTTGGATAAGTATTATACCTGAGAATTCTTTCACTAGGCATAGGGCACAGTCACATGTTACGTAAACGAATCAAAATTATCTATTTCTTTTGAAGATTTAGAGCCAGCATGTGTCGGAAACTGATCTAAAAGACCTTATCAACATGCTTTTTTCTGCATACCCCAAGTTTTTCACTCAATCGAGCTGAATATTGATCATTCTAATTCAATTAAAGAACATAAGACAAAAGAATTAGATGCCTTGAAAACTGGGAAGAGTGACAACCAGTTAGGGTGGTGTCAGCATGAAGGGTGCTAAATGTAAAGCCATCTGATTACGTTTTATGAGATAACCAAACGCGATAACTTGGCTGCTGTTATGAGCTGATGTGATGATGTAGTCATGCAAAATGATCGCATGATCAAAGCACTCGTGTTATGTCAGGTCTCCCTCAGTACTATTTATTCCTCGTTTTGCTTGTGTAGTTTGCCTCTAATGCCAAAATAAATCTTTTTCCGATATTGCAGGAAGGAAAAAAACTCACACCATATTCACGGAGTGAATGATGATGTGCGGGGAGATGCGTCCGTCAATTAGTCCATGCTTCTGTCTCTGCGTCCGACCATCCGTTCGTCCATGCGTCCGTCTTTCCATGTAGTCAACAATTTAAGTACCACCATCTCGCTTCTTTTTATGATATATACATCATATAAATACCGTCATTCAGTGAAAAATCTAAAGACTAAACGAAAGTATGTATCGTATTTCCGCTGACAGCGCTTTGATAACACCGAGAGCGTGATAACACGACCCCGCAGGGGCGCCTGCACAAGCAGACGTTTGGTGTGTAGCGACACCATGGACCCGAGCTAACGGGGGAGTTTTGACTCCCTCCCACGCCTAGCCGTGCGTGGCTTTGCCGTGTCCGGAGAAAAAGGTATTCTGGGGGTTGAGTCAAAGCTGGTTGATTGGACCTTTAAGGCCCCCCAGTGGCGGCAACACACCCCTTTGGCCTCGGCTCCACGTAGACGGCACCCCTGGGGTGACCCACCCAGGGGAAACCGGCAGTCGCCTTTTCCTGTCTCTCCCTCTCTTCATCTTCGTATTTCCCTCTTACTTTCAATCTTTCCTGTTCTATCCTCTCTTCAATTTACTTCTGTTTTTCCTGGAGGCGAGGGTTAACCTTGTGTGGCTATTCAAACTAGGGTAAACCATATTGGGTTATAGTAACTGCGTACTCCTGGCGTTGCGCAGACATGCCCACTTGCTCTGCCACGTCCCCTTGTTGGACTCCGTGGTGGGTGGTAGGTGCCGTTACCGAAGAATTCACATTTTCCATGAGATCCTTGACCCCTCTCTAACTGATCGTGCCTCGAACACGGTACGCACCGACGCAACTTCACTACTTTGGCTCAAAAACAGAGAAACTTTCCCAAAATACCATGTCCTCCACTGCGAACAATCATCTACAAAAGCTAGAGGAATCTCACGCTTCCTTGTGGCCAAGTGCTTGAGAGAGCCTATTGGAACAGGTGATAAGGCCACGAAGATGGCAAGTGGAGATCTGCTTCTCCAATTAAAAGACAAGGAACAGTACCATAAACTCTCGCACCTTGTAGCCTTTGGTAACATCCCCGTCTCTGGGAGCGCACACCGTACCATGAATACAGTCAAGGGCGTGGTGTCGGACGAAGATTTGGTGACACTGAGTGAAGAACAGCTCCTTGACGGATGGAAGGACTAAGGTGTAATTTACGTCCAGCGCATTAAAATCAGACGTAACACCAACGAAAGAGCAACAAAGCACTTGATACTCACATTCAACTCAACCACTTTGCCTGAGACTCACACTGGCTATGTAAAACTCCTTGTCAGATCCTTCATTCCAAACCCGAGGCGTTGTTTCAAATGCCAGCGATTTCGGCATGCATCCCAGAGCTGCCGAGGACCGCTGATGTGTGCTAAGTTTGGCACAACTGGCCACAGTGCTGATGAATGTAGCCATGACGAGGTCCTCTGTGCTAACTGCGAATGTAGTCACCCCGCATACTCCAGAGCGTGCCCAGCCTGGAAAAGAGAAAAAGAAATAATAACTATAAAAGTTAAGGAAATTATCACATTCAGGGAAGCAAGACAACGTATCTCGTTATCATTGGCACTAAAACACCTTTTGCCGAAGTGGTGAAACGAGGGGCGGCACCACAAAGACCCTTGGCAGTTGCGCGGACCGCGCCTAGCATGCCGAGGCCAATGCGACAAGCCCCTACGGCGCGAGCAGTCAGCGCTTCCCTGCCCACATTCAGCTTGTCCACCCCAGTGACCTCTACAAGCTCTGGCAGCAGCCAGGGGAATCACGAGGCCAAGGGCGCTTCATCGATCTCAGCTCGGTGGGGACAAAGACTTCGTTGATCGAGGCGAAGTCTGAGCGACGCACAGATCGCTCTGTAGAGCGGGCGTCCAGTGTCTCGCAAGAGGCTATGAACGCCAGTTCAAGACAAACGGCGCAGGAAGCGCCGAAGGAGCAGCGAGCTTCTGTCTACCACCCCAAAAAGGACAAAAAGCCGATTACAGGGCCTGACAGAAGCCCTGTAAAATGAGCTAATCTCCATCTTCTCTGCACACAGCACTTTTCTCCTTTTTTCACTATGGACAAAATGATACAGTGGAACGTAAAGGGAATACTTAGCACTTTAGATGACGTGCAAGAACTTCTGAGTAAGTTTAATGTTTGCAAAAACGCACATAACTCCTAAGCACAAGGACTTCCTACGGCAATATATTCTTTTTCGAAAAGACCGGGAGGATGCTGTCGTACCATCTGGCGTTGTGGCCATTATAGCTGATCGAAGTATAGTATGCCAGCACTTGAAGCTCCAAACTGCCCTTGAGGCAGTTGCCATTCGAGCTGTACTTTTTAATAAACTCATCACCATATGTTCTGTGTACATACCACCGCATCAACAGCAAGACAGACGTGATCTAGAATCTTAAATAGATGAACTCCCAGAGCCGTTTCTGGTTCTGGGAAATGTCCTGTGGGGCGATGCTCACTGTGATGCGCGAGGACGTCTCATTGCGCAGCTCCTTTTTTCTTCTAGTTTATGTCTTGTAAATCTGAGGGAGACTACGTATTGTAGCCTTGCAAACAACACGTACTCCTCCATAGATCTTAGCGTTTCATCACCATCCCTTTGACTTGTTTTCAAGTGGAACGTTCTTAAAAACCCTTATGGGAGTGACCACTTCCCAATCATCCTGAGGGCGCCGAACAATGATCAACTACCCCCGCAAGTTCCTCAATGAAAGATTGACTCAGCTGATTGGGAAAGGTATAGAACTCTTACACATACGACATGAACTGAGCTGTCTGCCCTGACCATAGATGACGCTGTCACATATTTTACAGCTTTTATACTTGATGCCGCATCTAAATGTATTGCCAAAACGAGCGACATGTCTTCAAATCGGTGAGTCCCATGGTGGAACGACGCATGCAGGAAAGCACGGACCACTCAGAACAAAGCATGGGCATTGCTTCGCGGTTCCCCTACAGCAGAAAACCTGAAAAATTTCAAGCGGGTCGAATCGCAGGTATGAAGAACGCGTCGACAAGCTAGACGAGAGAGCTGGAGAAAGTATATATATAGAGTATCAACTCATACACAGATGAGGGAAAAGGGTGGAATAAGGTAAAAAAATTAGGGGCCAACAAACGTATTCCCTTCCACTAGTAAATAGTCTCGGGGAAAGCTTAGAGGATGAAGACAACTTTCTTGGCACGCATTTCAAACACATATCGAGCTCCTCACACTACTGCGAAACCTTCCGGAATTACAAAGCACGAATAGAAAAAGAAAAGTTAGAATGAAAATCCACAAGAAAGTAGGCATATAATGAACCATTCTGCTTAGCAGAACTGCGAACAGTACTCAGCTGCTGCAATGCATCTACCCCAGGTTCTGACAACGTAATGTACACGATGCTGAAGGAACTGAAACCTCTGGTAACTTCCAACTACTACTTGATTCCTTTGCGTGTGCTAATATTATAACTGAACCTACACGTGTCACTTCAGATACTGAAAGCCTTATCGAATTACTCAATACAAATGACATAAGTGATTCAACCGTATCTGGAACTGTTATTGCCGATATTAGTGATCACTACCCTATATACATATTTCAAAATCGTAACGAGTATCTTAATCGTGCAAAAGCATCAACTCCAGAATCGTACAAAATACAGGAAATTAGTTACAAAACATTAGACACTTTTAGGCGTCAAATTGCGCAGATTTGTTGGGATCCTGTCTATAAATCAGTTAACGCTAATGAGGCGTATGAAATATTCATGTGCCTGTTAAGAAAAACTTACCATAAGTAATTTAAATATAAAACGGTCGAAACCCTAAAGAAAGGTCGGAAACAATGGATGACGCGAGAATGTCTGGAAATGATTAAGAAGAAAAATCTACTGTACGCGAAATTCGTGAAAACAAGACACCATAACAATCTTTCGGAATTCAAGCGGTATAGAAATTTTGTAACGAAGCAACTGAGAAAAACTAAGGATGCGTACTATGAAGCTCTTTTCAAGAGGGTTAGCACTCGTGGCGACGTGCTTTGGAAACAAATAAATAAGCTTCTAAATAGAAGTTGCTCTCGAGACAACGCACTTGAGTTAAACATAGATAACAAGATAGTAAAAGGTCAAGAACTTGCTAATAAGTTTAACGTGTACTTCACAACGCTGGTGTCTTCTGATTTATCAAACCCTTCTCGTGCCTTTATTAGTGATTACAGGGACTTTCTAGGTGTGCCAAACATGAGTACTGCATATTTTTTAAACACAACTCTTGAAGAAGTATTGTCTGTATTTATGTCACTAAAGAACACTACTGCTCGGGACATAGATGACCTACAAATTAGACCTATTAAAGCAGCACTTGATCTTTTGTTACCTGTTCTTACCCATCTGTTTAATATCTGCTTATCCACGGGAGTTTTCCCTGAAAAAATGAAGCATGCGAGAGTTAGTGGCTCATACAAATCCGGTGACCGAAATATCTTTTCTAATTATCGTCCGATCTCGATACTACCTGTTATATCTAAAGGGCTAGAGAAAATCATATATCAACGTGTCATGTCTTTTTGTGAAAAGTACTCTATATTATCACTGCATCAATTTGGCTTCCGACGGGGCATGTCCACGGAACTGGCTCTCCTCACACAAAAAGAACTTATACTTAACTCATTTGAAAAGAAACTGTTAACACTGGGGGTTTTTATTGACTATTCCAAAGCGTTCGATAAAATCAACCACAAAGTACTCTATGCAAAATTGCATCATTACGGTTTTCGGGGAGCCCCACTTGACTTTCTGAAATCTTATTTATCACAAAGAAAGCAAACTGTAGTTATAAATGACAGCCAATCCTTCCTACTAACTCTAACGTCAGGTGTACCTCAGGGCAGCTTATTAGGGCCCCTACTGTTTAACATTTATATTAACTACATAACAAGTGTCAGCAAATATGTTGACTTTATAATTTATGCAGATGACACTAGTATATTTTTCCATGGTAATGATTTAGGTAAGCTTACAGACTCAGCCAACAACATTCTTAACGACATCTTCATATGGAGTACTGCAAATTATTTAATGATAAACACAAAAAACTCCAAAGCCGTGGTATTCGCACCGGTTCAGAAGGCTGTCTGTCGTGGTTTGGATATATATCTCGGGCCCGAAAAAATTGAGGTCGGCAAAGAAGTTTCATCATTAGGAGTAATTTTCAATGGAAATCTTAATTGGGACAAACACGTTAATAAAGTAACTAGAAATATAGCTAGGACGTGTGGTGCTCTCTCTAAACTTCGACAGATACTTCCAGCAAACATTAAACTTTTACTCTATAATACGTTGTTTTCATCTCACATAAACTATTGTAGTCTAGTGTGGGCAGATACATCAAAAGCAAATCGGAACAAAATATTTTTACTGCAGAAAAAAGCGAATCGTCATATTGCTAACGTATCATACGACGCACACACAAGTCATTTATTCAGAGAATATAAGATTTTACCGATCGATCTCATACACAGTTTCAACCTTATTATGAAATACAAACAAAGCTTGCTATCGAACAACGCTTCTTTTCTTAAACTGTGTAACCTCAGAAAAAATACAGAATTATATTATGACATTCGCAAAAGACCTTCCTGGTTCGTTCCTTATTCGTGAACTAATCACGGTTTGAGAAGACTTGAACACTGTATTCCAGCTTGTTTTAACATGTTTGAAAATAAAAACATCGACATCTTTATTATACATAAAAAACAACTTAAGAACCTTCTCATCAAAAATGGCGGCGTGTAGTTTAGCTTCTTCTAGTTGTCGGCTATATGTAAAAAAAACACCCTATAATAGTGTTCGTGTGTAACATATCATCCTATGATGTTTGCTTTCTTTGACATTTTTTTTCTTTGCTTTTTTTACGAGTAAAACATGGAGCATTTCACTCGTCAGTGTTTCCCTTGTGCATTAACACTTGTGCTTTTTGCATACCCAGTGTTGTAAACGTTGTATAGTCATTTTGTAATACTTTGGTAGCCGTTTAGCAACGTGTGCATTGTTTCATGATTGACCGCACCCTGTTTTCTTTTGTTTTTTGTTGTTTTTCTCTCTTTTTGGTTTGCTTATTTTATGTAAACCTAAAACTGATGTAATTTTGATGCATTTTCTTTTTATTTCCTAATTTCTCGAAGTTTTTGAAAATTGACGTCAAATTGTTTTTTCATGTTTTGTGCTCTGCGAATTTTTGTAATGCCAAGTGAAAAGGGGTAGAAGCCTCGTCAAGCTGCTAACATAGCAGCTTTTTGCTCTTATCCTTGCGTTTTCTTTTTCGCAACTCTGCGAAGAAAATGCTCAATAAAACTGAAACTGAAACTGAAACTAAACTGAAAAACTACCCTCCGAAACTAAAGAAACCCTCCTTTCTCTTTATAATCGCATATGGGTTTCTGGTGTGATCCCCTCCTTCTGGAAGGAGGCTGTTATAATCCCAATTTTGAAGCAGAGAAAGGATCCCTCTACTGTATCAAGTTACAGACCTATAGCGTTAACAAGCTGCCTCTGCAAACTCTTTGAATAAAAAACGATTAATTGTCGCTTACTAGACTACTTAGAAACAAACAAATTGCTCGACCCATACCAGTGCGGGTTTAGAGAGGGCCGATCTACCACCGATCATCTTTTACGTATCTAGGCACACATACGTGAGGCTTTTATTCATAATCAGTTTTTATTATCTGTGTTCCTCGACATGGAAAAGGCTTACGATACTACGTGGAGGTTTGGAATATTGAGAGACCTCTCACACCTAGGTATACATTGTAATATGTTCAGTGTCATTGAAAGCTATCTGTATGATTGTACATTCCGCGTTAGAGTGAGCAATGTTCTGTCCTGAACATTTGTACAGGAAACCGGAGTGCCACAGGGTGTGGTGCTCAGCTGTACGCTCTTTATTATAAAAATGAATTCTTTCCGTCTGTACATCCCACGTAATATCTTTTATTCAACATATGTCGACGATGTGCAGATTGGTTTTCAATCGTGTTCTCTTGGGATCTGTGAGCGACAAGTTCAGCTCGCCCTTAACTAGGTATCCAAACAGGCTGATGAAAACGGGTTCAAACTGAACCCACAGAAAAGCACCTGTCTCCTTTTTTCACGAAAAAGAGGCTTGCACCCTGATCCTGAGCTGGTCGTTAAGGGTGAGGGTTTACCCGTAAACACAGAACATTAGTTCCTAGGTATAAATCTTGATGCGAAGTTAACCTTTGTACCGCACATAAAACATCTTCCAAATAAATGCTTGAAAACAATGAATATCCTAATGGTGCTGTCACGAACAACGTGGGGCAGCGACAGAAAGTGCCTCATGAATCTGTATAGAAGCCTCATACGCTCACGTCTTGAGTATGGGGCAATAGTCTATCACTCTGCCACGCCAAGCGCTCTGAAAATGTTGGACCCTGTTGATCATCAAGGCATCCGCCTGTCCACAGGCGCGTTTAGAACAAGCCCAGTTGAAAGCCTTTATGTAGAATCGGACGAGTGGTCACTCCATCCGCAGAGAACATATTCTTCCTTCATATATTTCCTTAAAGTAAGTGTAAACAGTGAGCAAACCACATATTCCATCATCAACGACCTGTCCAGCTCTCAACTTTTTTGCAATCGGCTCGCATTGGCACACGCTTTCTCGCTGCATGTTAGAGACCTAGCTCAAGAAACAGATGTTCCACTGCTTGAATACCACTTCATCCTCCCGCTCTGCGGCTCCCGCCATGGCAGTGGCAGGTTATACAGCGTGACACGTCTTTCGTAGCTGTCACAAAGCATGCCTCCCCCATACACATTCCGACGTATTTCTTATAGCTGCAACATAAATATGACTGTTCAGAATATTATACTGATGCATCCAAGTCCCATACTGGCGTGTCCTATGTGGCGGTTGGCCCATCTTTCTCGGATGCTGGCGGTCTGTCTACCAGCACAAGCATATTTACAGCCGAGGCTAACGCGTTATTCGTAGCCGTTAAACACATCAAAGAATTGAATACGTCAAGAGTAGTTATATACAAAGACTCCCTGAGTGTCGTAAATGCGTTGAAAAATCTAAAAAAAACACAGAAACCCTATAATTATATCCCTCTATTCAATACTCCGCGCGGCCCATGCTTCCAAGCAACATATCGTCGTATGCTGGGTGCCTGGACACCGCGAGTTCGAAGGAAATGTGTTGGCCGACCAGCTCGCCACGTCAATTACCGGAAGCACTGCCAACTCTTCAGTTCCTGTCCCTATAATAAACCTAAAACCAAACATAAGAAAAAAGCTCAGGGCTTACTGGCAGAAGTTTTGGGAACTACAAACTCATAACAAGTTACACTTAAATAAGCCATACCTCGGTAACTGGCCACCCATGTCGAAAACACGCCGTACAGAGGTCAGTCTCTGTCGCCTTAGAATAGGACACACACACAGCACGCACACACACCTTTTGTCCGGTGGTGACCCACCCAGCTGTCACACATGTGGCTTTCCACTTACCGTACTCCACAAACTCCTTGAATGCTCTGAGCTAGAGGCTTACAGGTAAAACCATTTTCCACTAGCGTACAAGGAACACGTGCCCTTTCATCCAGCTATGTTTATTGGTCGTGAACCTCTTTCTAAATATAATGCATTGAATGCATTCTTAAAGGAAGTAAATACTTTCCATGTTATCTAATCAAGTGATTGGTAACACGGCCTCTGAAAGGAGGCTGCTGCTGCGGATGCTACATCCAAAAAGAGCACCTGTCTCCCGGCCCTTGGGACCAAGGGCGCTGACGAGAAATCGGTGCTAATATAACGCTCCTATTTTATGATGTCATAATAACTTAAGACTCGTTCTCACCAGGCATGCTTCAATTCACTTTCTTGATTTTAATAAATATATGTCTTACGCACCTTTAGAGCGCAGAATTTCAGGCCCTTTTACAGCCATTTACTATAACCATTGCTCTCATACGATATCATTTCCTGGCGCTCTTTGGCCATCGATGACCCTTGCGCCAATAAACATTATACATCATCAGAGCGTGATAACGACGCTCTCATACGTATATAGTAATATGTGGACATGCGGATACGTGCCCGAGTGTGGGTATGTGCCACTGTTATGCGGGTATGTGCCACAGGTCACGCACTACGGCAACCAGGGACGCACAAGCCCCGCCATAAAAAGCTTCCCCCCTAAAAATTGTTGAGGTTTAGAAAGCTTTCAATGCCCTTAATCATGGAGCCTGTCTGAGTTATACAAGCTCTAAATCGTTTCCCAAACTTCACACAGTTTTTGAAGATTGCTTGGTGAGCATGAGTACACCTATTTAGAAAAAAAAACTGTGATGGCCACTGTTAATTACAACATTACGAACATCGTCAGCGCAACACGTCCGAGTATTGCATTGCAGTCACGTCACAATACTATTGCCAAGTCCTTCCTTTTAGTAAATGCACAATGACATATGCCCAGACGCAAGTTTATCTGAAAACGCATTTAGAATACAGTGATACGCCATTAGGCCCTAACTAGCTAACTAACGGAGAAGGGTGTAATTTCATAACACTACTAGGGACAATAGTGCACTGCTAAAAAATAATGAGGTGCCCTTTCGACGTCTCACATTAGAGAAGTGATAAAACCTTATAACTAGACATGTCTTGCAACGGACGTAATTGCTGTTCAAGAAGCACTGCAATTAATTCAATTTTCACCGAAATCACATGCTTGTTGGTATGGAGCGATCTCATTAAAACTGAACAACACCATACACCTGTGAATCAGCTTCTCGGGACCTTTCAAAGAGAAATGAAGTATAAATCTCCATACATAATTAAATCGTACATCCTTTTCTGTTCGTTGATATATTAAACGTTCTTGATGTTAACTTCTTCCCAGCCTGCGAGCCTTGAGAAAATTATAACATTGAAGAAGCATTACGAAAAGCATAGGGAAACGTTTTTACTATGACTCATTGTTTGACCATTGTTGTATATATATGCTACTGATGATCGCAACTATGAATTGCATGTTCGCAAATGGCCCCAATTCTAGCCCTTGGCTGAGGCGATACGCAAAGTTTGCAATCGATTTGTAATTTTTTCATGTTCATAAACTTCAAACCTCGTCTGTGAGGCATTGTCCTATAAGACCACAAAGGCACTTATTATTGCATATGCAGTTTCAGCTTCAGCTTTAGCGTTCATTTTACGACTTATACCACATGTAGTTGCCATCATGAGAACTGTTTTTCTATTTTTCAATGATGCAATGTGTAATAGCGAGTATGGTGAATGTGAAAAAAATTTCTTGGCTAGCAAACCGCACTTTTTTTTAATTTTAGAGTATACTGCAGGGCTTGTGACTACACGCCCTTGCGTATATTGTCGTTCGCAGTTTGCATCATTTCAGTTTTTCACGCCACTGTTTATTCTGCGCCTTTTCGAACAGTTACACAAAATTACGTGAGTCTTCCGATGACACCACGCACCCAAGATAATAGAAACGGTGAAAAACCTGAGCCAATTTTGTTCGGAAGTGTTTTTCGCTTGGATTGTAAGTGTAATATTGCGATAGTAGTTATATGAAAAGACTCGACATACTTTTGTCGTCGCAATTTCTGTCGCTGTCAACGTCATGTTACATACAAAGTGCAAATTGATTAGATACCGCAGCAGAGCGTACGTTTTACCTGTGCGAGCGGGAGTGACAGGGGCAATTCAAGCGGAGACCGAACGAGCCGGCTCATCTTCGCGCTCCGAGGTGTATGACTTAAGATTCACCCTCCTGTTGAACCAGACGTCGAATACTTAGGAGAGAGAAAACGCCCGGTCCATTCACGGTGTCGCCCGCCTCTATTGAGCGTGAAAAGACGTGACAGTAAGGAGGTGGGGGTGCCTTCTCGAGAAGCCACTGTGACCTGTCATTTAAAGGTGCCGTCGTCACTGGCGCGCGTGTTATCTCGCTGTCTCAGCAGCTTCGAGCTAGTGGCTCTTATACCTTTCTACGTGCTCCGCTCTTAGCGCAGAGAGAAAGCGCGCAAATTTTCACTGAATTGGCCGTATTCTCTTAAAGCAGCACTTTGTAGACTTGCGTGAGATCAGACCCAAACCGTTAAAATTTGTTGTTATCACATTCATTGCATAATCCTTGCGGTGAAAGTATTTATTTTATTACACTTTTTCTGCTGCTCAGCTTATTTACCTCGGTCTCTGAACCACTACATGTTTAACCAAAAGGAACATAAAACAGACCTCATTGTAAATAAAAACAGCGTTCTTTATTTAGTCCCTCATTTATAGGGCAATAGTTCTGCTCCGGTTTGGTCAATATCGCCTATAAGATACCAGCGTTTTCGTGCATTACCACAGAATTCGCGTACCACTGACCACGCAATTATTTCAAAGCAAAATAGACCAGTCTGGAAGACAACCGTAATCGCTACGTAAGGAATGTCACTGGAGGGAATGCTAGGGTTTGTCTTTTTCGAGAAAGCAATTCAATGCAAGTTCGTGCTAAGCCTCTTGCTGTATGGATGAAGATACGTCCATTTATGTAATAGTTTCGCCCGTAGGTGAATTTGAAGTGGCCGTCAAACTTTGGGCCATAGCACTCCACTCTAGCGAAGGGCAACCGACGGGAATCTACAAATGGAACACACATGATCCCGAGGAGCAAACGGCACGGCGAGAATGGAACGCGATGCGCGTGTCTCTATTCGCGTCGCCTGTTGGAGACGCAGTGGGTGGTTCAATATGCCACCCACAAAGAGTATCAAAGTGCGTCTTTCACAAACAGTTACGTTTTTTTCTCGGTTTCACGAATAGTAACGGCTTCGCACTCGGCGTATTTCACAAACAGTTACGCCTTTCTAAAGCATATGGGATGGTCTAAGCTGCTCGTTCCCGCAGCGCTATCTACAACTGTGCAGCTCGAGCTCAACCTAGTGATGGTGTACTGAGTGCAGCCCAAGTTATGAAGATATGAGTTTTTGACGAGGCGAGATGTAACGGCGGCCATAAATTGGAGCGTGACACAAGCGAAAATCAGATAGTAGGGAGCTTTAGAATACCGTTTGCAATCGCTGCGGGCGTTGGGGGAGGGGGGGGGGGAATCGGGTGCTATAAGAGTTTTGAAACGGCGTTTGTCCTGCTGCGAACATCAACGCACAATCGCAGCGACACCGTAGCCTCAAAACCAGCGCTTGCGGGCCACATGCGGGCCGCTATTACCACACTCAATTTCAGATTTTCTGCGTGCGGTCCGCCAACGCGAACGCCGACTCGCGTTACAACGCATGCGCAGTGGCAGCGACCACACCGCAAGGGCTCGCGGTGCGCTATTCTAACCCTCCCTATTGTCGCTTACTTACGCACGTTGCTTCAGAAGAAGTTGTTGCTGACAAAGTGCGCGCTGCACGCTATCTTTTATCAGCAATATGACCGATTTGCCGATTATCAACTTCACTGTCCATTCCTTTTTCCTCGCTGCATCTCTGGTCTCTTGAGAAGGAATGAAGGCAGATTATCATCGATGCCCATTACACTGTGGCACGCAAGACATTGCATTGCTTTTGAAGTCTTCAAATTTAGTGATTTCGTGACCGCGATGACGACTCGAACAACACAAAGCAGACGAACCCAGAAGCGCCGCCGCCCCACCGACCGATGCTCTTTGAAAAAAAAATTGGCAGCATATCCACAGAGTGAATGATGGAGAGTGGGGCGAAGCATTCGTCCGTCCATTCGTTCTTGCTTCCGTCCGTTCATGCGTCCGTCTGTTCGCGCGTCCATCCTTGCGTTCGTCCATGCATCCGCCTCTGCGTCCGTTCATGCGTCCATCCCCGCATCTCTGTGTGTCTGTTCGTCTATCTATTCAACTATCCAAGTACCACCATCTAGCATCTTTTCATCATATATTCCCCATATAAAAGCACCGCCATCCAGTGGACATTCCAAAGACTAAACAAGAGGTGGCACACATACACTTTCTTACGGCTTGCGCTTCGGGTCTACTTCCAACCTTTAACCACTTCGAGTTCATGGTATATACTAGATCACTGTATTCATGGCACTGCAGCGCAACGCTCGCTAAACATTTATAAAAGCAAGAAGATTACGCTCAACGAGTACAAAATAGCAACCTTTTCCTGTCAAATAGTGCTCAATGTACATGCCAATGGCTGCTAATGGGAAGTTAGAGACAGGATAATTCGGCTTTTACTTTCTTACGGCTTGCGCTTCGTATCTACTTCCCACATTTAACCACCTCAAGTTCATTCGTGGTATATACTAGTTCCTTGTATTCATGGCACTGCGGTTCACCGCTCGCTAACGCTTCCTAAACTATAGGGAGGTTACACCCAGCGAGGATAACGTAGCAACCCTTTCTATTCAGATAGTGCTCAATGTACATGCCAATGGCTGTTAATGGGGACCGCAGCGTGTGCGTTAACTAAAAGCTAAATTTTCCTGTCTCCTTTTCTCTCTTAGCAGCCATTGGCATGTACATTGAGCACTATTTTCTACTGATCAACAACGCACAGAAGAAATCTCTCAGCGGCACCACCTAGGAGATCAAAAATGTTATACTTGTTACCTACTACAATGTCTACAAGGGACGAACAACTGTTGTTATAAGAAGCTTCGCCCCTAAGAAATCGAATGTAGATGTTCTTTTAACGTCATCTCATGTCCATGTTCATGTAAATGACGTCTGTTTTGTCATCATAATTAGTGTATGTCTAAAAGGGAAATGTTCTATTGAGTGTCATTGACGTTTGTGGCATTAAATTTTTTCTAAACGAAAATTCCGCCAGTGGCCATGGGGCGGCGTGACTCGGTAAGAAACTCGCGTAGGAGCACTATGCTGGACATTGTGGCGCAAGGTTAGTAGAACACAAGTGCTGTACAGTCCGATGCAAGGTGCGACTGACATGGCCGGCGTAAACTGGCGTACGTTGGCGCTCCTAGAGTCGGCACTGCTCCAATGCACGGAGTGTTTATAACTTCCGGTCGAATGCACGTACCGTGTGCTACTTTTTCACGGAATAGAAAAAATTGCTCTGTGGCGTGCATCTCGCCACTTAGCTGCGTCAGATCTGTCAATGGCGCATCCACGGAGCCCTCTCAATCTGCTCTGAAAAAGACTTGCTCTGCATGTAGCAGAATAAAATACACCATCTCCCGCTAAAGGAATCATGTGTAGATGCGAACTCTGGCAGTGGCGTTGAAGCTGCCGTTGATCGTGGCATTACATCGGAGAAAAACCTAGGGAGGCCCAAAACACGCATTGATAATGTGGTGTTTCCTACTGGAACATGCCGATTGCTGCTAATGGGCGTTGTGCGACAGAAGACTACGATTAGGCACAGAGACCCGCAGTCCGCCTTTAGTTAACGCACACGTTGCGGATGTTGTTGTCTACCAACGCACAGAAGAAATCTCCCATTACAGTACCTTAGAGATCTAGATTGAATGCCTATAAATACGGGGCAGCCAGTGAACGGCTGAGCAGCGCGACTAGTCAGTTTTTTTTTAATTACGAAACTCACCTGCGACAGTGTTGCGAGACGAGAGAGAGGGAGCGTAGAAAAGCTTAGAGAGGAGAAGTGAATGTGTATGCGCTGTTAAGGTAATGACGACGCACCCCAGAGCGAGCTAGGCTATAAAATACTTTGCACCTAAAACTGTTCCTGAAGTGCTCCGAATGTGAAAATGAACGTGTTGCAACGCCAGCGATTGTCGAAGTGGACGCAGAACAGCAGGCGCATGCGTCTTCTCTCTCTCTTTGCTTGCTCTTCGCTCCCATTCCCCTCTTTCATGATTTAGGTTTAGAGCTGTCAATAAACGCTGTCTTCTGCCTGGTGACAGTGATTTGTTCATGTCTCCAGCGGCAACTCTGACGCCAACGTAACTGTGGTGGCGAGTTATTGCGACGCACTGAAAACGCTTATGCCGGTGCTATCCCGGCGTCGATGGCCCTTCAGCGCCGACTATACGATAGAAGCTCTGCAATGCTGACTCAGCGCGGAACCCAGTGACGATCATGGCACATAGAGCTCTCAGAGTTCGACCAGGAAACGGATAGGTTAAATGCTTATCTTGTAAAACTTGAGCATATTTCGAAGCCAATAAAGTTACCGTTGAAGCTAAGAAGAGGGCATTGTTGGTCGCTGCGTTGGGGTCAAAGACAAAACAAGTTATAGGCGGAAGAGTGGCGCCGCGTCTGCCAAACGCTCTCAGCTACAGGGAAGTGGTAGCAACGCCGCATGACTTTTATGCTCCGACGCCTAATTAGATCTCAGAGAGCTTTAAGTTTTTTCACCGCTAGCAAGAAGAAGGGGAGTCCGTAAAAGCATTTATTGTTGAAATTAGAAAGATTACTCAGACCTGCAATTTTTCGTTAATGTTAAACCTAGTGCTGAGAGACAGAATCGTATGTGGTGTTCGCTCGAAAAGGTTGCAAAAACAGTTGCTAGCGAATATCGACCTGACTATTGAAGAAGCAGAAGCCCTTTCTTTGGCTGAAGAAAGCGCAGAAGAGGATTCGCAGCAGATGGATAAACACACTGATACTTCAACGGTTCTGAATGTTAGCCAACAGCACGTCCGATGTCGTAACGAAGGAGCAAGGAATCGCGCCGCGGCAAAGCAAAAGCTGTGGCATATACAGCCACAAAGCTGCTGCATGCTTTCAAAAAAGCCGCCGATGCTACAGTTGTGGCAGGCAAGGGCACCTGGCTCGAATGTGTACAAGGAAAGGCGGCACCAAAAAAAAACGCTAGGAAATGCAGACCAAAGTGATGGCAGTGACTCTAGCGGACTGCAATACTGGCCCGCCAGTTGTATTGAGTGCCTGGCTTCGCCCATAAGAAAGTTTATCATATGAAATGGTGCCACCATGAAGATGGACGTGGACAGAGGTTCTCCTGTCTGCATAGTTCTTAAGGCAAGATATGAGGCAAATCGCAACCGTTGGCCCCAGCTGCAGAATACTCATTTAAAGCTTTCTTGATACCTAGGCAAACTACCTGTGTTAAGCCCATTGGCAATGAAGGCAAATGATATGTTGGCGGAAGTCGACTGTAACCTAACCGTGTTAGATTGTGAAGGTCCCAGCCTGCGTGAACGAGACTTATTGGAGAAGATTGCGACAGAAGGAACGCCGCTTCTGTACGTCACTACGCCCCCCATCGTGGCAAGCCAACAGAAGGCAGCAGAAACTGGTGCCATATTGGCCGAATATGCAGACGTATTCACGAAAGGTCATGGGTTAGTTAAGGGCCCACAAGCTATACTTTACATCAAAGACACGGCAGTCCCAAAATTCTGCAAGGCAAGAAACGTTCCTTTTGATCTGCTGATTTTAGCGTTACATATTGCGACGTGCGTGATCTCGCAAAGCCACAATTATGGCGACATATTATCAGCTTCATAGAAACGAACGTAGAACACAAGTACACAGAAAAATTACTGAAATACATGAATTCTTCGAACAACGACTGTTGAACTGTTGATGCTAACGTATCCTGTACGATTTGTCTAATTGGTCCCCACAGTTCGAGTGGTAAATTTGCACCTTGTTTACTCTAAATTACCGTTTTTGTGACAATTCTTAAATACAATTTTACTACGACTCATGAGTCATTCTGGCTTAGTATTAGACAACACGGGCAAGGCTACATCAGCCTGCACTATGCTTTTGAAAGGCTAACGCGGCAAAAATTTATAAATGTCACATGTATCAATCAGAAAAACATAGCTTTCAAGCTTATCTATGCAATACAGTTGTTTTTTTTTTCACAGCGGAGCTGCCAAGGCTGGCCGTAGCGTGTCTTTTGAATATTAAACCTCTCATTATCATGAACAGGCACATACTTTTTTCATGGGTCCCGTTAATTAGGGAGGCGATCGCTGCGCTAATTCCAAGGGTCGAAGAATCGCCCCCCTCCCCCGAACCGCACCGCGAAAGCGTGGACAATATAGAAGTGGTCCTATTTGGCGCGCCAGCGGACGCCGGCTGTGGCCCAAAGGACAAGTCAGAGCCGAGAGTTGATAAACAAAACAAAATTATATTCTCAATAATGGCAGATCAAAAAACAATACACAAGTATGCACACTCCACAATAGTTGCATACAATATTTCACCAATCAAACAACGTACTACACAGTACAATCAGCCACACTCGAACAACGGACACAGATAACAATACGCACTACAATGCAGTCGCATGCATCGAACGACCAAGACACCTAAAGACTAAAGAGTTAGAAAACTTATTCAGTCCAAAGTTCTTGGAACAAAAGTCTGAACGATACTCTTCCGAGAATCACTCACTTAAAGTCCAGCGTTTTGTCGTTCCGCTGCCCCGAAGTTTCTCTTCCAGGAAACCTCGCGTCTTCCATTGGCCGCTCTCCAAGCACCCAACTTCTACGACGGTAACACGTCGGCTTCCCACACGCAGCTGTTGCCACGCGTCTCCGCTCGTTGGCGGTAGACACACACTCTTGCCTGTAACACGAGTGTTCACCCCTCAGGTGGAAATCCTCTTCTTCTTCTCCTTTGTCACGGAAGACAAAAGGCTTCGCCCTAAAGGCGGAACACCCTACGCACTCTGGCGTGAAATTCCTTCTTCTGATTTGTCACTGAGGACAAAACTTTCGCCGACGACACGGCAAAACACCCTACGCACTCTGGCGCATACATTCTTCTTCTCCTGCTTTGTCACTAAGGACAAAACCTTCACCAACAGACGCGGCGGAATAATCCCGCGCACACAGGCGCTAACTTCCTTCTTCTCCTGATCTCCCATCTCTGCTGCTCGGTTAAATACCCTTCGCGCTAGATTCCAGAAAATTCACATCGTTTCCGTCGGCGCGATGCGCTGCCACGGCTGGGGAAAGCGCGAGACGGTTCGAAGGCCGTCCGCGACAGATGACGCAACCCTGCATCACCACGCCCCTTTCCATCGAGAACTTTCCAGGGCTTGCTCGGCCGCCAATGTGAGGAGGTTCGTCGGCGAACCTAGGCTTCCGAGAGGGGAGAGGGACTCGCACCCGAGGAGTCTTTGGATGCTTGTTTTCTTTTTTATTGTTGACCTCGAGGCTTCTCTCTGGCGCTTCGTCGCGAAATTTTGGCGGCGCGCCCTTTTTTGAGCGCTCGTTTTGTGACAACATTATTCCATAAACTGGTAATCTAGCGATAAGCTAACCCGAGAGGGAGCGCTAGAATGCACACGAATTCTTCCATCAACGTTCCCGAGTGCGGCAGGCGTTCAAGTGTAGCTAATAAGATATGTAGTGCTAGGACACCTAATAAAGGTTCCCCAAGAGTGGCGGTGCGCTTTAGGTGTTTCAGCAGTATGCTAGGCAGAGATAGAGCTTCAGCACAGTCACCAACGGCTTCAAAAAGTTTCACAGTATGGCAGATGTTTCAGAGGAAAGCTCGTGAAAGACGGAGTTCTCGGACGCTTGCCAAGGATTCCATAGACACTTCAGAGCTTGGTAGGTGTTCAAAAAGATAATTAGCGTGAGACGAAGTGGTTGGACGGTAGCCAACAGAACGAGGGCTGAAACTTAGTTGTGGACATACTTAGATTTACCTTTGAGAAGCTGCGCAGCAAGACGGGAAACACACACACAAAGTAAAAAATTTAAACCAACGCAGACTGATACCATTTTGTCTTTTCTTGATGTTTCGTCTTGTGGCCCAGTTTGCCAGAAGACAGCGTACCAGCTCGACCGACTTTCACCACTAGATACTTTGATAAACATCGCGAAATCTTAGAATCACAATTGCACAAGGAGCAGAATGAGGAATAACCGTTGTGTCAATAACATTTGCATTGGTAAACATTTGCAACAGCAATGTCACGCAAGGCTATCCACGGCCTTTGTTTTAGAAAAGAGTTGTGCCATAGATAGAAAATTATCAACACCATAAAAAAGTACGCGTCAATCTTTCTCTTCTTCATTGCCTTCCTCTTCTGCTTTGCTCAAGTGCACCAGTTATTACGGCGGATGTTGAAGTAGCCTAACAAGTGAAACAATGAGTGCTCAAATACAGTGAAAAAGGGAAGAAGAATAAAAGAAAATTTGTTTACGAAAGAAAGACGCCAAATTATAACTCGCGTACTTGAGATACTTAGGTGAGTGGCATATATTTCCCACGTATCAGGCTTTTTATTTTATTACAAGGAAAAAAATCATAGACTTAGACTGCTCCTAAAACATTTGTAATCAGGAATAAAAATATCAATTAAGCAAATCAAACAGAAAAAACCAGTATCGGGTACCAGTAAAACGTTCATGTATGTCCCGTGTATTATTTACACAGTGCTGTAAATTCTTTTACAGAGAAAGCTGCTGTGAGATACAACACGGGTCATGCGTGGTGCCGTTGTTGTCCGCAGCCACAACTACCACCACCGCTGTCCATCACCACTATCGCACAAAATAAAAAATAAACTTAAAAACCCTAAAGACATGTGATGACGAGTCGGGATTCCAACCCGAGCTCAGAGAGCCAGCACAGTATCTACCACTGAGCTAGGCCAATCTTTAGGACTCTTTATTACCGAACTTGCCTAAATTAGGCAATATGTCGGGAAAAGAATTGCGTTATTATAAGAAATAAAGCGTTTAAAACAACAAGTGAACAGCCAGAGGTCACACAATACCCATCGCGTAACAAGTGGGCCGTCCAAGGCTTGAGTACATTTTAAAAGGTTAATTTTTATCATCTAACTAATGTGGCACATACCCCTTCAGGCGTACTTCTTCATTGTCCTTAACTACTGAATGCAACACAAATATCGCACAAAAAATTTTGAAGCCCTTTTTGGACACCCCGCTTCTCCGAAGAATGACGAAGGGTAGCAAAGTGAACACCGGCCTACTACACAGAAATTATGAATATTTGTGGCATAGTGGGTACGGAGCAAGTGTGCCTCTAGCGTTTACCTAAACGGTGTTTAGAAGAGCTCCTGAAAGGCCACGCCTCCTGCATTCGCTGTCACAGTAAAGCACCTTCTGCGCATGCCTGGTGTTTTTTGTTCATCGCGAGTTCGGCCTATATTTTTTTACAATCTGCTAAAATTTTTTGCGTCTATCTATCTATCTATCTATCTATCTATCTATCTATCTATCTATCTATCTATCTATCTATCTATCTATCTATCTATCTATCTATCTATCTATCTATCTGTCTGTCTGTCTGTCTGTCTGTCTGTCTGTCTGTCTGTCTGTCTGTCTGTCTGTCTGTCTATCTATCTATCTATCTATCTATCTATCTATCTATCTATCTATCTATCTATCTATCTATCTATCGAGCCCTCAACGTCACTTTGAAATCAACACAAACTTAGGACGCAGACGTAAATCATGCGGTACATTTCTTCCATGCCATGACTACTGGGTTCGAGCCTGGCATATGTGGTCATCGCCCATTCAAATCACGTAATATCAAATGCTGTATACGTGAGACTAGCGAAACGGCCGCGAATGCTCTATGAGCGTAGCATGCAATCATGTTTTACTTGACAGGCATTTAGTAATTATCATAATGGGAAGTGCCATTTACCATTATTCTCCATTTAGGTTAAGTAATACCAACTGTGGTACATGGAAAGGTAGCAAAACGGCCATAAGTGCTCTACTAGTGTAGCATGTGTTCGAGTTTTACATGACAAGCATATCACGATTATCATGTTTGTTCAAGTCGTTTACTTCAGTCGGCCATACCCGTCACGCAATACCAAATTGAATATAAGTGAAGCTAGCAAAAGATACGTGAGCGCATCATGAGCGTGGCATGCTGCCATGTTCTTATATCACACGCATGTCATGATTTCCACGTTAGGCCCTGTCACTTAACCCGTGTGCTCAAATTTGGGGGCACGTTAAGTAATCACAGGTGCTCGAAATATCTGGAGCCATCCACTACGGCGTCTCTCACAACCTTATGGTGGTTTTTGGACGTTAAACCCCACATATCAATCAATTGATGAGCCTGTCACTTATCTTCGCCATGCATTCATGTCATGCCATACCCGCTTTGCAATATCTCGTGTGAACGAGACGACCAATAAGCGGTAAGATCATGACATGTTAATTATGACATACCTGACACATATGTGATAATTTTTATGTTATGACTAATCACTTATGCTGGCCGTATAGTCGTGTTTTGTGAGGTTGGTATAAATTTGTATATCGAAATGGTAAGGAGAGCACAAAGTTGTAGGCGGCTAGACAGACGGGTAGATAGATAGATAGGTAGATAGATAGATAGATAAATAGATAAATAGATAGATAGATAGATAGATAGATAGATAGATAGATAGATAGATAGATAGATAGATAGATAGATAGATAAGCATAAGTATCATTGTCGTGACAAATGCAAATATTAAAGTTTGGGGCCCCAGCTGGAAAACAGTTGGCACATCCCACGTACAGTGGGAATCGATGATATGAGAAGCACAAACGGAAGATCGATATGTCACTTAAAGAGAGCACAAAGTTACGATTCTGAGGTTAATTATGCAGTACATGACTTGCATGTTATGATTATCCAGTTCGGACGTGTCATTTAGCTTTATCGTTCACTCACGTACGTCACGTAATACCAAATGCGGTATATATGGAAGTTGTGAAATTGCCGCAAGTACGCTATGGGCATAGCATGTAGTCATGCTTTACATGACACGCATATCTTGATTACTATGTTTGTACGTGTTATTTGCCTTCGTCGTCTATTCACGTCAGGTTATAGCAAATGTGGTATATGTGGAGCTAGCGAAATGGCCGCGAGCTGATCCTGAATGTGGTAGGTTTTCAAGTTTTTACATGACACGCGCTTCATGATTATCATGTTTGCACCAGTCACATACCTTCGTCATTCATAAACGGCACGTAACAAAAAATTTGGCCTATGTGGAGCTAGCAAAACGGCCGCGAGTGCATCATTAGCGTAGCATGTAGTCATGTTGTTACATGACATACATTTTGTTATATTTATTTTATATACATACCCTAAGGACCCGGGATGGCATTACATAGGGGGGATTAGGAAGATTTTCAACATGTGTGAGATACATAAATGTTCAGAAGCATGACTATATAAAGCGCAAATGGAAAAAAAAGAGTACCCACAACAGTAGTGGTAAGGAAAAAAAAACTTATATAAACTCTGCAGAAGAAAAGGTACGTTAATAAAGAATACAATAGGCTCCATGTAAGCAAGTGTAGGCGCAAATAACGCACACAAAAATATTCAAGTAATTCACATGAGAAACACCACCGCATACCTACATTAATCGATTGGAAATATAAGAACACTTTTACGGCTTTCAGAAAGCATGAAGATTCTGGTAAAGTGGCTAAATCCACAAGGCTCGGCAAGAATTCCAGTTGGTTATTGGCAGGGCTAAGGGCAAGTTTTGGTATTTTTTATTCTCTGAAAGATGGGATTAACTTTGTTAGGTTGACCAACACGGGCTGAAATGTGTGATGGCGAGAGCATATGCTTGCGCGCAATACGGGAGTTGCTGGGGAAGACTGAGTGGAAATGTGACAGCCTTACAAGTTTACGGCGCGTGACAAGGGAGGGCAAATCAAGCGATTTCAGTATGAAACTTACGCTTTCATACGTTCAGTATGACGACGTTATGAAGCGCGCGACTTTGTTTTGAATTGACTCAACCAGGTAAGTTAAATATTCAGTGTGAGGATGCCATATTATTGAAGCATACTCTAGCAATGGTCTTATCAATAATGGAGGTAATAATGGAGTCTGGTTTCTTTGTTCGCAGGGTATAATCGCCTTTTGAGGATGCCAAGTTTTTTTATTGCTTTAGTAGTAATATGTTCAATGTGAGTGGTCCAGTTTAGATTGGCTGTGAAAAATACCGCAAGATATTTAAAGGATTGCACTGATTCAATACGAATGTCATTTATGGTGTATGAGTTATGCAATGGGATAAGAGCAGACATAAATTTAAAGTACTTCGTTTTCCCTATATTAATTTCCATCTGCCGCGTGTCGCACCACTCAGCCAGCCTATTAAGCTCAGATTGTAAAATGGTATTATCGGCAGGGCAAGTTATTTATTTGTAAATTACGCAGTCATCTGCAAATAGCCGAATTTGCGAACGTATGTTACATGCTATGTCATTACTGTATATTAAAAACAAAAGAGGACCCAGAACCGAGTCTTGTGGAACACGAGATAAAACGGTAGTAGAGTTAGAAATGGAGCTCTTTAGTTTTACAGATTGGAAGTGGCAACATGATAATCTTTCGATTATCATGGTTCCACCAGTCACATACCTTTTTTCATCCATTCACGTCCCCTAATACGAAATTTGGTATAAGTGAAGCTAGCAAAACGGCCGCCAGCGCACCGTGAGCGTGACATGTCCTCGTTTTGTTACATGGCATGCATTTCATGATTATCTCGTATTCACCAGTCACATGCCTTCGTCATCCATTCACGTTCAATGATGTGTGTTTCTTTATGACGCAAGGGCCAATGACGGCCAAAGAGCGCCATTTCAGTGACTACAGATGTGGACAACGATATGATACGTGGCTGTATAGGGGCTTTCAAATTCTTCGCGCTAATGCGGGTAAAAGCATAAGTATTAAAATCGCTACAGGGGCGTGATAAGTATAGTAAAAATGGGTGACAGTAAGTTTTGGTATTATTCTTGTTGAATTTGAATTTTGTGTCCCCTCATTCAAAAGCAGAATGAAATTTGTATCCTTTGTTCCACTTCACCTGAGCAATTGTATGGGTGGAGGGACCTTAGTCAGGCAGAGGTAATCTGCCTTTAGTTCCTTCAACCTTGGCAATCATTGTTTTTGTCTTAATAAACAGGGAATGAATTAATGAATGAATATAAAAGCATGTGTGAAAACACTTGTCAGTAGCACATGTACCTGATCAGCGCCCTTGTATCCAAGGGCCGCGAGGCAAGTGCTTTTCAATGTAGCTACCACAGCAGCAACCTCTCTTGAGAGGTCACGCTACGCAATGTCTGGGTATATTACATGGTAAAAGCGGACATCTCTTGAAAAGGCTAGCAACGATTTATGAGAGAAAAGTGGTTCCCTATTGACGAAAATTGCAGGGCGTAATGGTATATGTTATCGGTAAGGTAATGGAAAGTGTTGTCTTCTCAGAGTATCTAATCGTTCACACTGAATTAAGATGTGAAGAACTGTTAGTGCTTCACCACATCTGTCACACAATGGTGGGTCACCACCGGACAAAAAATATGAGTGTGTCGTGTATGTGTGTCCTATCCTGAGCCTCGTTACTGTTACCTCTGTTAGACGTGATTAGACCGCTTTACGCTTTGCCTCCTTGGATATTCAACCAACGTGGCTGGAGTCGAACCCGCGATACATACGTCAGCAGCCGTGCACAGTAACAACCACGCCACCGTGGCGGACTGCATGCTGATGGGATCTTAATAGTTCCAACGAGTGTGTGATCTCGTCCGATAAAGGCAAATGAGTTTCAAATGGTCATTTATTGGTGATAAGGTTTCTCTAAAAATTCTTAGATTACACCTTCGTTATAACCATCTTACACTCTACGCCCAAACTGCTACTTTTCTAAGTGCTACCGCTAGGAATGTCGCATTTTCCCGTTCATATTTTTTTCTAGATTCCTCGCAGTGCTACATCCTTAGTGACAGTTGGGAGACTTTACTCTTCGAGTTCTTTGAAGCTGTTCTTTCTGGTTGCAACAGAACGGCAACAGCATACCAGCTGCAGACCAGCGGGCGTGGTGGTATGTTTTCATTGTAACTAGGTCGCGTATGACCATACTAGCTGGGACAAGGTTCAACCTCATTAAAAATCGCATTGAGCACCACGCTACAAAACTATAACGTTCTCATAGACACTATTGATACTCCACTTGCACACCGTTCTGAAGCTTCTGAGAGCCTACGTTTCAACAAATCTGCTCGACAATCATACAAGTTTACGTCTCCACATAAGCAGCGTCAGGAACAAAGCAGCCCGCAAAAGGGCGGAGGACCATGGTCTTGCAGCCCCATTGTTGACGCCGACAGCAACTACGACTTTGCAGTTACTTAGGACCTAAATAAAAGTTAGTTTATCGATCAAATGACCCATTTTCTGACTTTCTGGTCACGTTACTCCCATGGTACTGACGCGTAAATCTGTCATGCTAAGCTGTTACTCTCCTGAAGGCTCATTCGAGATACGATAGGTGTTACCATCTCTCAGCGCACACGTCCAGTTATTTTCTTATTAAGCCATTTTGTTGTTCGGATGAAATGCACAGCATAATTTTGATATCGTGCATGTTCCCGTCTCAAAACTTATCACGAACGTTTGATTAAAAATGATCTTAGGTCGGCACGAATACCCCCTTTTTTTAGTGGAAATGACCGTGAGGGTGCGCCTGATGAATGGCTGGAAAGTGTGCCTTCATCTAGTAGCTTTTCCAGCACCCGGTTCTCTTGGCTCGTCTTGCTCATCGCTGCTGTGTCGCAAAATGGGACCTCACGCCACCTTGCTTCTGAGAAGTATTATATCGTGGAAGCGCCGATTATGCTCTGAACAATATAATGAAAAAAATAATCAGTTTTGTGAAATGCAAAATGGAAGAAAGTGCAGAAAATCTCCCCGGCCGCTGGACGGATTGACAGACCGGCAGAACTTGAGAATGAAAACGTGTTAGGCTGGTAAGGATACTCTTCAGAATATTGCAATCGCACATCAAGTAGTCTTGGATGTACAGCCATCTTCATTTGAAGTTTGAGGTTTATTAATTTTTCTGAACATAGGAAGAAAGGAAGCAAAAGCAAAAGTTTGTAAAGCCTAACGGAGGCTTTTTCTCCGAAATGCAGTCTGGTACACAACTTAGACGCAGATAGAAAACAACTTTTTACACAAAGACTAACAGTCAGCAAATTATATTCAGACAAATAAACGCTAAATTGTGAAAAAGAACAGAATAATATGCATAACAATAGACAAAATACCATCAAAGAAAAACATCATTATCGCATTATGTAAATAGGTGAGATTGAAAACACATTTGAAGGCATACTTTTCCAAAGCAAACAACAGCATTGAGACTAAACAGTTAACAATTAGTACACAAGAAGTAAGAAATAATCGATATAATATAATAAACATAATATTAAAATTATGAAGGACAATTTCCTTGAATGTATTTTTAGAATTTTTTTATCGGGGTCAACTATATTTGCAAGTTTGTTTAGGAAACTAGGTATTCGATAGTCAGTATGTTGTTGACCATAGCTGGTCCTAGGTCTAGGTATTGTTATGCCAGGTGCACGGAGGTAGTACTCAACACACCGAGAATAACTAAACATTGGGTAAAGTTTTCCTTATAAACGCCTTGTAAGCGCTAAATGAGCCTTCATATTGCCGTCGATAGCTGCTAATCTGTTTGGATAGAACTATACAAGCCTTCATCCTCTGATAAACTTATTGTTGGGATGATCTGTCTTTCGCCTTGATCGTCGATTTCAGAATTTTTTTCAAGTCTCAACGCAGTCCATGCGACATTATCTCGTGAACGTACGAATTTCGTTATTGGGGGTGATTTAATCATTGAATAATTGTTGATACTTCCAATTGAATTTAGTATGGAAATTGTTGCTAGAGTATTGGCTACGAGTCCCTAAGCACACTCCCAATTAGATGCATTTCTGGCCGCTGTAGCACACACATTGATCATGTTCTTTTCAACTTTCTTTCACCTGAACACTGTGGTGTTCTCAGGGTAAATATGGCTGACCATCATTCTGTTTTCTTTTCTTGTGAAAGTTTGATGCATAATCAAGGCTTAAGATTTTATAAATCAATTCTGAACAAAGAAGAGTTTGTGAACCACGTAAGAAATCTGAACGGGTGTTTCAATAAAACATGCACTGAAGTCGACATATCTTTTGATTATCTTTCGCCTCGCATCTGCTATTGTATTCATGGTAGATTAGTGGTGATTATATGTAAGAGAATCTACTCAGCTCCTCATAAAACCTCTGGATAACAGTCTGTTGACATGCATGCATAAAAAATACCTTTACAATAAAATGAAACGCCCTTCTTTCAGTAGGAATCTGTAACACTGTTACAATCTTTATTCTAGTACTCTCAATACAATCTTAAAAGCAGCTAAGAAAAGTTATTACGAGGAAAAAATAAGGCGTGCTGGCAGCAACTCCAAAGAACGATGGAAAATGATTAACTCCTTCTTAGGCAAGGGCATGTCCACCTTCAATATCACTGAGCCTGAAACTTCTGACCATGCCTTAGATCAGCCAATTCGCAGTGCCAATGGATTCAGCTCATTTCACTCTAATCAAACAATCAGCCTACCCCTATCGTCAAATACATCTCGGATGCACTCTTCACAATCTGCCTATCTTTTATCAACAGATCCCAATGAATTGTTCAGCATTATTCGTAATCCTAAAGTAACCTATCCAACACTTGATAGAATTCACTCTTCCAAAATTAAACTAATTACCAAGCATATTGCCATCCCTCTATCCCGTGTAATTAATCTAAATTTCTAGACAGGTTCATTGCCCTTACAACTAAAACAGGTCAAAATATTACCCGTGTTTAAGAATAACGAGAGAACTTCAATATTTAACTATCGCCCTATAGCTATCCTATCAGCTTTGAGTAAAATATTAGAGTAGTGTTGAGAAAACACATCACTAAATACTTGTCAAACTGTTTCATTTTCCTCCTAATCAATTTGGTTTTCGATCTCCTTTCTCGACCCATCTCGCATCGGTAAATTTCACCAATAAGATCACAAAAGCCACTGATTCTGGTGAATTAGCTGGAGAATTGTTCATTGACCAAACTAAAGCTTTCAACTAGCAACACCATCCAGGAAACTAAAGTCATGGCTTTTGATATTGCTGTACCGGCCCTAACATTCAAAAGTTACCTTTGTAAGAGACAGCAGGCTGTTTATGTTCGCCCTACACTAGATTTTTGACTAATACTCAAGGTATCTTTCAAGAGGTCATTCTTGGTTTGCTTTTATTTTTAATTTACATGAATGACTTTCCCCTTTCAGTTACTAACTCTGAACCTCCCATTTGCGCCGATGACATTGCGATACTAGGAATTTTCGCCGATGACATTACGATACTGACAAATCAATTGACTAACTAACGCTAAAATTACAAAAAGTTCTATTATTAACATATTAAGCTGGTGTCTCTGCAGCTTAAGATGTTATTCGTCAAACTTTCTCGGTATTACCCTACGAAAACTAAGTTCATGATACTTCACTCATCCAACAATGTTCTTGCCTCCCAAATTTCTAATAAACTAAATGACTTACTCATCACTCCTCACACTGAATGCTCTTTATTATGAGTCATTCTCGACTTCAACCTAGAATATTGCAAATATGTTATTTCCTTATGAAAAAATTAGCCTTTCGTATCACAATTTTATTCAGACCACATATCTATTTCAACACTAGAACTATAATCAATTTATATTATGCTTTTCTTCCCAGCCATATTATTTCATTGTATATCTACTTGGGAAAATACATGCCTAACCCACTTGTTTCCAACTCAGCACATTCAAAACGAAGCCACTAGACTAATAAGTTTCAGTTTATATTGTTCTAGTGCTTCATCATTACTTCAAAACTTCAAGATTATTCGTACTGATAGTTTGTCTGATTATCCTATGACCATGCTATTCAAGTCACTGAACCATCTTGTACAATCAAGCGTCTTTTATCTCAATGCTATGTCTAACTTTAACCCTACTAAATTTGCCTCAAGTGGAAATATTTATTACCTACTATCCGTACTAATTTTAGTCGCCCCACTGCATGTTTCTCAGCATTATCATTGTGGCATTTATTGCCGTCTCACAGCAAATATTTATCAATGATTAGTTTATTTAAAGGCAATTGTATTCGCATTTGGTAAAAACTAGATGTTTTTCCGGTTCCATTATTTATGCCACTCGTTTTATTCCATAGCATCTTAGTTATTATTGGTTTCATCAAATTACCCACGTATCCGGTTTCACTGCTACTGCTAATTTAGTAGTTTTTGCTGTCCAAATTTGAACAGAGGGTCTCGCTGCTGCCTTGTGCTTTCGGAGCTCCTTCCGTAAATATACTTCATAAGACGTTCCTCTTTTTGCACTAATAAATGAAATAAACTTGAAACTTCAAGCAAAACTATTTGGTTCAGCTATCGCAAGAAAAAATATTCTGATGTAACGGTGAATCCTGAGGCATGTTACATGACACCTGGCACAAACGACGACCTGAGCGGAACTTCAGGAGGCAGAGCGGGCTGGAAGAGGATGGAAGATCATAGAGCACACTCCACCACTTGTGACGTAATGGGGAAGGCAACCTTTATTTGGCCCAGAAGACAGGATGACGCGACCACATCAAGGCACAGAACTCAGGCTAGCCAAGTTTCCACAGCAGATGAAGATGACGACCACTCATGATGACGAACATGTGTAAAGATAGTAGATGTGCTTAATGAATGCCTACAATATCGTCTTTATAAAACGCTACCTGAATGTCTCGTACTGCGAGAGTCTTTGTAGCATATGCAATATTACGTGGCAGAACGAAAGATTCGCATAGCGCCCGGTGTGAAAAGATGTAATTTCGAAAAATCTGGGTCGGTTAAAGTTACCTACCCACTGCGAACATTGCATTGCCCTGCATAGTAGTGTGTAGCTAGGGATCGGGAAAAGGCAGTGATGGTAAGGGAAAGAGTTGGGAGAGTGAAGAGGGAAAACATAGAAACACTCAGCATCGGAAGGCTGACAAAGGAGAAAATAATGAGAAATATTGAGAGAAAAAAAGATAGGTAGAAACAAAAAGAAAAAAGCAAATAGCAAGAGGACAAGATGAAAGAGCAAATCAAGCGAAAAATGCGCAAAAAGAGAGTAGGCAAGAATGGCAAAGAAGAGATTCTAAAAAGAAAATGAGGGAAATAAGGAGAAGGAAAGAAGTGCGGGAGAGAGTAAATTATAACACAGGTAGAAGAGTAGAAAACATACGCAAAGAAGACAGATGACTACGAAAAGAAGACAAAGGGACAGCAGAGAAAAATTGAGACCAGCACCACCTGACGGGATCTGATTATACAGCGAAGCTTGCTGCGTGCAGGGTGATTGAAAGGTATGAATTGGTTTGGGAATGACGTGGCAGGACGTGGATGACTGCAATGAGAGGAGTGAAAGGGAGGACTAGAGATAATACCAAGTGTACATTAACGAAACAGTGAAAAATGCTACATGGGGAGGAGTTTGATGAAACGAATTGAAGTGGGAATGACATGACATGAAGTGGTTGACTCAAATGTGAGGAATCAAAGGGAGAACTAGTGGGCGTAGTGGTGAGGTTTGGGCAAGGTAGTGAGGTGAGAAAGTAGTGGGTAGTGAAAACAGGTGAAGGAAGAGAACATACCTGCAATAAGATTTCCTCACTTTCTTGTCATAAATTCCACGAAAATCTTCTATTGTCTGCAGTTGTATTCTATTTGAAACACTTCAATAAATATAAACGAGGCAAAAAAACACAAGGAATGGAAAATAAGGAAAGTGATGTGAAACTTAGGCCACCCAATTCCGCACACCCTTAAACTTGGTGAAGATAGTGCGAAGCTGCGGTACATTTTTCTATCTAAATTAATGTTTCTATCCTCACCTAAACACTTTCGAGGACGCACTTGATAACTGTAGGATTACTGACATGGTAGGAGGAGAAAGAAGAAAGTTTAAGCGGAAAAACAGGGAGGTTAGCCAGTACTTAGACCAGCTGGCTACCCTGGGCTGGGAAAAGGTGTGAGGGTAATAAAAGATGTTAAAAAGAAATGTTGCGAAGAGAGAGAGAAATTACAAAAAAATTCTACAGAGGAAAGGCAACATCAAGGAGTTCAAGACACTAGTCTCTCACTGAGGCCAGTAGTCCGCAAAAAGCGCAGTAAAGCTTTCAAAGCCTTCTGGGCTAAGGATGCGTTTGGCCAATTACCGAGAATCCTTTTTCCCGACAAAGGCCGATCGTCCAGTCTATACAGAGCTGCAGTGAGGTCTTGTTTTTGCGCGTTGAAATAGGTGCACACACACAGAAGGTGCGCAATGCTTTCTTCGCAGCTGCAGTAAGTGCATGTAGAACAGCTAGCCTTTATAATGAGATAAGAGTATGCTTTCGTGAAGGCCACTCTAAGCCACAGGCGGCATAAAAGTGCCTCCTCAGCTCGATATATCTTTGGGGGAAGACGAAGCTTGAGATCGGGATCCAAGTTATGCCGGCGTGGGTTTGTGAAGCCTGTTGAGTTCCGCTGTACCAGTGTGAGGTCACGTGCAAGCGAACGAAGTCTTGTAGCTGCGTCGGTTCTTGAGAACGGGATGGCTGTGTATTGGGTACCGTCGTGTGCAGATCTAGCGGCCTCATCTGCACGGTCATTTTCATAGATATCGCAATGACCTGGTATCTACTGATACATTATGCAGTGCTGTTTCTCTATTGCTTGGTGATAAAGAAACCTTATTTCAGCTACCAACTTTTCATTAGCTCCATGGCGAAAGGGTGACATAAGAGATTGAAGAGCTGCCTTCGAGTACGAGAAGATAGACCAAGTTCCCGAAGATTCTTCAACTATAAACTCCAGAGCTGCGAGTTCTGCAGCTGTCGATGACGTCAAATGCGATGTCATGAATTTAATTGATATGTGCCTCGCGAGAATAACCACCGCCCCTGCAGAGCTTACTGAAGACACCGAGCCTTCCGTGTAAATGTGAAGGCATGCGTTGTGCTTCTCTTGCAGAAAGAGTAAGGTGGCCTGTTTCAGGGCTAGATGCGACGAATTCTTCTTATTTCGGATGCCAAGAATTGTAAGAAGGGCTTTGAGTGTGTGTAGGCACCACAATTGTATCAGCGGCCGTGCTGCATGCGTGAAGTGCAATGGAAGCACTGCGCAATGCTGAGCTAAAGTTGCACTGAACGCTGAGTGGGGCCTAGAAGTTCAAAGTGAGGCGAGGTGATGACATGGAAGCCGAGCGAAATATCTAATGTGCATTCTCAAGGCATCTACGGGGATGTATGCGTTGACGGGATAATCACGCGCAATGATGACTGTCGCTGCTGTAGACGCGCATCTCGGAAGACCAAGGCATATTTTAAGTGCTTGGTCTTGGATCGACTGACGGACACGCAAGTTTGTTCTTCGTATCCCGCAAAGCAAGGGTAAGCTGTATAGCATATAACCGAGGAACAGAACAGTGTAGAGTTGAAGCATTGCTTGTACCGATGCACGCCACGTTTTTCCAGCAAGAAACCTCAGTACGTGGGTGATCATGGTGAGTTTAGTTTTCATGTGGGCGATGTGAGGGCTCCTGGGGTGGTCCGAATGAACTGTGACTCCGAGGAATTGGTGGGTCTTTACGTGGATGATCGTGTTTCCGTTGATTTTAATAACATATAGGATCATCGCCTTATGCGTGAATGCTATAGGTGAGCACTTTTCTGATGGCAGCTCTAGTTCCCATTTTTCCAGGTACTTTGTCGCTACTTTAGCCACTCTCTGAAGCCAGGCACGCAAATGAAGGCGTGTTATGCCTGACGCCCAGATGCAAATGTCATCTGCATGTATTGATAGATGAACAGATTCTAGAAGTGCGTCAGCTAGGCCGAGAAGCGCTAGATTGAAAAGTGTGGGGCTAAGAACACCACCTTGAGGCACACCACGCCGTCGTGGTGTGCAATGATGCGTTGCTTTGCCATTATCCGTCTGTACAATGAAAGTTCTGCCTTTTAAATAGCTGTCGATCTATTGGTAAACCCGATCCCCTAATCCAAAATTTTTCATGATATTCAGAATAGCTCGATGTGATATGTTATCGTATGCATCTTTCACGTCCAATAACTACGCCGCAGATAAGCGTTTCAGTCTTTTTTGATGCTGAACAGATGATACCAGGTCTATAACGTTATCGATGGCGGACTGCCCACGCCGAGAGCCCGTCATAGCATCAAGGTATACCTCGTTGTGCTCCAGGTACCACTCTAGGCGAGTCAAAATCATTCTCTCCCTCACTTTCCCAAAACAGCTGGTAAGAGCGATGGGGCGATAAGAGGTAAGTTTGTCTAGAGTAAGTTTGTCTAGGAAATGTAGGGGTATTTCAGCTTCACTAACGAGAAAACCCGGGTCGAAAGTGCATGTAGTATGTGACGCTGTTTTCAACAGCGTTTCGGGAGGGGTAGCTCTGTGTTGGGCCCATTTAAAGAACCCTTATGTAGTATGTGACGCTGTTTTCAACAGCGTTTCGGGAGGGGTAGCTCTGTGTTAGGCCCATTTAAAGAACCCTTAGCTATTCATGAATCTCTGCAACTTGAACAAACCACATATTCACTGTATTGTGTTCACGATGTTGCGGGAAATTCTTGTTGAAGCAGAGTGAAGCTTCTTTTTTTCTTTTTTTTTGTGCTTGGTGACTTACAACATAATATCCTACCCACTGTTAGGAATCTTCTTCGTTATTACATGCCCGATTTAAGATATCTACAGCATTTTCCCTTTAGCTGACCGTGGTTTGTGCGTTAATATTAGAAGGGTAGAGTGAGTTCATTAAAGTTTTGCGAAGAATACATTTTTATTATCTACCATAACCACATGTCACACAGTGACTACATGACACGCTAAAAAACGAGGACCTTGCGTTTAGGCTGGCGTCTGGTCTAGAACATTGGCGTTTGAGCTAGAAAATTGTCAAACGATTCGCCCTAAAAATTTAGCGACACTACATACCAAGGCCGCTACGGGCAATTCCACATTACCCTCCTTCTCACCTCCGCCTTGCCTCCTGAACCCGTGAAACACGCTGGCGTTTCTGGCAATCGCAGTGCTCTGAACGAGCTCAATCAACGAATTGAGCTTCGCCCACTCTGAACCAGCGAGTTTGTACACCGACAGGTTGCGCGCAGTTTTGGAAACCGTCATACAGTGCGTCACACAGATAGATAGATAGATAGATAGATAGATAGATAGATAGATAGATAGATAGATAGATAGATAGACTCACTGTCGCCGAAGTTCGCTAGAAATGCTTGGCATTTAAAACACCTTTGCAGACATGCCGCGGGAGAATAGCTTCGCGAGATTCTCGCCGCTGCTGCAATGCGCCCAGGTGTGTGGATTGGTGTGCTTGCATATCTTGGTCACACAACTGGTGATGAAAAGATCTTGATTCCTTGTTTTTCTGGGATTCAGTGAAAGACGAAGAAGGAGCTGGTTTCAAAATGAGCGGATGCCTGCCGGAGAGGTGGCACGGACCGCACTTACTCAGCTAGCCGTGCTCCACTAACACAAGCTATCAGCTCCACTAGAGGCATGGACACTGTCTTGAGCGGAGCGACGCGACTTTGGCTAATGAGCAATTCTGTGACGCATGCTCCGTCGGCAGAAAGCAGCCGAACGTAGATGCATGCACCATAAGCCTAGGACTGGCATCAGTAAATATATGCAGCTCAAATGCCAGCTCTACGCTGCTGTCGTGCAGAAACACTATGCGAGGCATCTGTGCCTGGATATCTGGCATTTCGGCGCACCACGCGTTCCATGTAGCTTGTACTTCATCTGGCAGGGTGTCATCCCTGGAGTGCCTCCGCTTCCACAAGTCTTTAAAAATCAGTTTCCTTGTCACGGCAATTGGGGAAAGATAACCAAGCGGATCATAAACTCTGGCCACTGTTTGAACGATCGTGTGCTTTCTGGCAAAGGAGGCTGCGTTGCGCACTGTCAACGCGATGGTACCGCCTTTACGCTCCCACAGTACCCCCAAAACTTTCATGAAATGGTCATCTCCGGCTTTAGTGTCTATACCCACGTTATCTGGGAGAAACTGCTGCTTTAGCAGGTCACAGTTTGATGCCCAATTTCGTGTTTGGCGCGCAAACACGCGCCAAACACGAAAATGGCGCGTGTTTGCTTGTACGCCGTCATGGCTTTTGCCACTGTAGACACACCAAAAAGAGGTCATCCACGTAAATAGGCTCCTTCAGGAGACCCATCATCACGAAAAAGTTTTCGCGACACGAAGCAAAATGATAGCGGAGCGTGGGGACAAGCAGAAAAGAACTTGCTGCTGCTCCGAGACGAAGCATACAGTCATCAGCCATGCGACAATGGGTGGGCTGGCATCTTCTATAGTTGGCAGTTGCTGAACCCATAGAAAACGCAGTCCATTGCGGTCTTTTGGTCGAATGAGCATTTGCAAATATGCTTTCTTGATATCTGCCGCAAGAATCACTAGCTATCAACGAAAGGACAGCAATAATTGCGCAATGTCAGCACCAAGCTTCACCCCTTTCGACAAAACTTGATTCAGGCATGGTTTTCTAATGACATGAGACGGCGCGTCAAAACCAACCCGGAGCTTAGTTGTCACTGCATCTCGGCGGATCACAGCATAAAGAGGCATGTAATAGATATTAGGACCGGGAATCTCGTGTTCATCAACTCATTTTGCATGACCACCCTTCAAATAGGCTGTGATGGCTTCGTCGTACTATTTGAGCAGGTTAGGTTGTTCCCTGAATCGGTTCGGCTGCAGATTTAACCAACATGCTTCAAGCTGTCTGTGGTCCCTATCAGCCGGAATACCAGGCTTTTGCGCAATAAGAGGCACCAGGCAACAACCAGCTGACTTGCCCTGACAGTGCTCAAATCTGTCGAGGTATGGGTGGTCTTTCACAGTACTTAGCCACAGGTTCTCAGTACCAATAGTGTTGAGGCGCCCTATAGCCGATTTATCGCGCTCTTCAGGAGAACCATCCGCCGATAAAAAAAGGCTCTGCACAGTCTACCCAAACGACATTCTCCGGGCAGTGAGTTGCTCGTTCAGGCGATCAATTTTTCCAGTCACTACATTCCAATTAGCCTTCGGGCCATTTAATATGCTGACGTCCTCTGGGTGTAACGTTTCCGGGTCCGCAGCATCATACCCCCAGCGCTCAACAACTCGAGCACTTCACCGTTTAGTGCTGAACTTGTCGCGGTGCACACTTCGGGGACTTCCAATGCTTCCACTGTGACGGTGCTGACAACGTAAAGAGTTCGATGGCCTGCCTTTTCCAAACATCACCATTGGCAGCTATTCCATGCCAATTACTTCACACTGCAAGCTCTTAGCAACGTCGGTGCGGATGAATGAATGCTGTCTTCCCTTGTCAAGCATCACATGCATCAAAGTAAAAACTTTTACATCCTTATGGGTGTAAACAGGGTGTTTACAGATTTAAACTTTTTTGCATAGGTGTAACACCCATTTCTCTGCTGGTACACCCTCAGAGAAGGGTGTAAGTTGCATAACGGTGTTATTATGCCGTTCGTGAGGGTGTTGAAGAACTGAAGGGTGTACACCTATAATTGTTGCAATAAAATTGTTCCGTTTAGCGTCCCAAAGTTGTCATATAATCATTAGAGACGCCGTACCGAACGGCTCCGAAAATTTAAACCACCTGGGGTTACTTAAGGTGCACTTAAGTCTAACAACACAGGTCTCGCACTATTTATCGTACACCAAAAATGTGGCTGCCGTGAAATGCCGGGATTCAATCCTGCGACTTGCGGGTTAACAGTTCAGCAACATAAGCCCCAGACCGCGGGCACGGGAGTGCACGTCCAAGAATCGAGCTGCATCCATGCTTGCAAAACAAAATACCACGCATAGCGCAAGGAATGCCTTTCCTAAGATAACAATGTCGTAAGGATGAAAAAATTTAAGGAAATGATTGAGGCATTGGCGAATTTTACAGAACACTCTTAGAATAATGGAGAAAATGTAAAAGATACTTACTTTTTTTCGCACTGTATGATTCGACATGCCTTGCCGCTTTTTATAGTCCACATTATATGTGAATAAATGAATGGGCTACTGCCACGATCTACGAACAGCACATATTCATGTGAAGAAGCAATTGAGAAAAAAAGCTAGAATATATTACAAAAACCGTTTCTCAGTCAAAAGCCGTTCGAGTGCAAGTCGTTTTCACAAGATTATCAAAGGCGAGACGTGCTTGGTCGAAAAGGAAAACAATGCACTACCTTCTGCAGCCATGCGGCAGCACGGGAAGTGATTTTTTAGGTCAAGAAATAAAGGTCAGAGAATGGCACGGTCAGTGCACGCAGCGTCTTTCCGAATCGAAGAGGAGAAGGATACGAGAGGAGGGAGAGAGACACGCCTCTGGCCCCCGCATACACACACACACACACACACACACACAGATATATATATATATATATATATATATTGTGGGACGCTGCGACCCACGCCGTAAAATTTCTATTTGCTATCTATTCAGTTTGACATCCCTCCGGCGAGGGGGTGTATGCGGGGGTGTATGGGCGAGGGGTGTATGGGGGTGTAGGTGATCAACTGGGGGCACTGCAACCCCTTCAAGTTACAGTGCCCCCACGCCATTTCTCTATGTACTTATAGGGATTTACATTGCCCCCTAAGTGACCAAGGGCCGCCCCCGCCCCCGTTCCCCCATGGTTGGCACGCCTATGCATAGGCACCATCAATCATTGCAATAAAATTTTGTGTGTAAATGTGTGCATCAACAATAGAATATTTTGAATCCGAAAACATGAGTGTTTCAAGTGATTACTACCGCTGTTGTTCATTTGTTAAAAATGAGTTGTACCTTCAAACGTTTCAAACTTCCTGCGCAAAATTTATACGTTAATTTTGTTTGTTCGTAGAGATGAAATTGTTTTGCCCCTTTGTTTTTATGTTATGTATATTTCCGTTTACTTTCTATACTTAAATGCATCACTAAAATATTTTATAGTGCCAATGTACGTCTGCGAAGCTGTAACCACGATACTTGTTTGGGAGTGCTTGCTCGCTGGTCGGGCGCCTCGCAGCTGGTTGGTTCTGCATCAATTTTTCTCGTCTATTGAGCTGTGCTTGTGCGCTGCGTTCGTGTGGTGTGTTCTGCTGGTGCTGCCTATTACGAAGATGAACTCTACACAAGCGAGCACGTGTGGCGTCGCATTTTGAAACACTCGCCAGGCATGTACCACATTTCTGCTGTCGGCGCTTTGTCAACACCGAGAGCGTGATAATGACGCCATGCTACTGTTTTCGTTACATGTGGGCGATAAGTGGGGTTTTTTAACGTAGATAACCTGTTTGTGTGAGTTATTTTATCAAGATGAAGGCGTTTTTGGGGGAAAGCAAGCGTGGGCGAGCTTTTTCTTTCGATTCAAGCATGCTTCGGTGTGTGAAGCACATGGCACGTGCGTGCGCAGTGGGAATTCGGCGGCGGATTTTTGCGAGTTGTGACGGCGCCGGCCTCTGTCGGCAGTGGTGTTGGCAGGGAGCCCTGCTCGTGATGGACCAATATTTTGATTAAATATTTGTTGGGCAAACACGGCATTTGTTTGCTGTAAGCTTTGATTACGCCTAGGGCGCGTATGTTTAGATCTGTTAACTTGAGGATTTCTTTTTTCCATGCCTGTTCATATTGTGGAGTCAACGGGTTCATATGTCGTACGCTTCATATGCTGTACGTCCAAAACAATTTGAAAACAGTTTCATAAGCTGTACGTCACTTTATTAAACTGCCATCAGAAATAGCTGCGGGCAGCCAAACGTATGCCGGTGTATGCATCAACGCTGGCACGCATCTTTGAACTACCGTGTTACTCGAGTTCGCGTGCAGCATGCTGCTCGTCTTAGGTACGGCTCGCAAGGCTTGCACGTATGTACGCTTAGGTGTTTAAGCAGCCCGTTTTGTCAAATCTGAGCTTACGTTATACACCCGCAACATAGGTTGCCTGATGCGTTCGGAACCAATGAATTTTGAGCCGTTCGTTAAACTTGAACTGTATTTTCGAACAAAATGTTCATAGATTATTGGGGCAGAATAACTGTAGCTTAACTGTGCAAGCCCTAATTCGAGCAGTAAGTAGTTCATGCGGTAGAGCACATTTTATTTTATCCAGCTTGTTTTCGCAATGCTTAGATTTCATGATTTGGTGGTGTTTTATTAAATATTGTATGTGCCTCACCCAAAATTTGTGTTCAAACTTTGCTAAACATTTTAACTTGTACAAACAGTGAGAACAGTTTAGACCACCACCTCCAATGGCATTTATTATTAGATTACAAGCTTATGCCCGCCTGGTCAGCAATACACATGAAAACATTGAAAAACCACACACTGGCCACGAATAAAAGCACAGTTTTTGTCACTTGTGAATAGGACTCCTGTGAGGAGGCCAAAAATTCATGCTTTAAATTGGGGTCAGCATGTTGTTTTGTCTTCACATCAGATGACAAGCTTAAGTAAATTCTGTAGGCATGCACTACAGTTATGGAAGGGTTCTGTGGGGTTCGGAGAAACGAATAAATTATTTAACGCTTAAAACTTGAAATAATGTTATCCATCATAGTATGCATACATAAGGCATGCACGTGCTAGTGTAAAAATGAAAAATTGGACAGTAGGTTCGTCTGATAATCATGAATATAGACTGCATGTTTCCAAGCTGTTGGCATTGATGCAATTACATAACTTTGGAAATCACTATCATCAAATGTTTATTGTGTATTGCTTAATGGTGACCAATGCCTTCCAGTAATCTTGTTACTGGAGATTGTTGCAGAAGCTTGCATGCTTTATTGGGATGGTATGTAGCTCAAGATGGGTGCGTTGTATTAGCATTTCCACATTTATTCCCATTATTTATTAGACATCATTTATTTATTAAACAGCCTGTAATGAGGGGTATGTTAGGGATGATCGAGGGCACTGCCTTTTTAGCCACCCGGAATCATTGAATTAATAGCCATAACTTAGCAGTTGACATTGACAGTAGTAATTTAGTGAAACCAATTTTATATGTTATCGGCAGGATCATCCTAATGTAGGCAGCCGAAACAAAGTTACATTAGTTGTGTTCAAACTAAAATTCGTAATTTATTTCATGTGTTACCTCCAATAGATACTTCATCAAAGCGCATACCGTCATGCACGCCCTGCCCTATTAATGAATTGGCATGTATATGAACTATGCCAGAGTGCTATTCAAGTACATTTTGTGACTCATCTGTTATGTGAAAAATGAATATTCTTTCGTAAGGTTGCAGCTATGTTCGCCAAAAACATTGAAGATGTTTTTTTGTAACGTTGTAACATGTCTGGATTTCATACATACTACTTTTTTAAAACACAACGTTCCAGATCATTCTATATAGAGTTACAAATTCTGCTTCGCTAACAGACACATCAGTAAATTGTTTTTTTTTGTTTCTCTCGCAGCCTATACATGCTCGTCATAGGAAGAGAGTGTGGGACACGTCTGGGCTAGCCTATCATCAAGGCTGGCTCGTGGAAAATTTGACTGCTGGTGCACATCAGCGGCGCATCGTTTCTGTTTCTTCTAAAAAGCAAGCTGCATAGAGCCACCTGGTAGCTGAATTCAAAGAGCACAAAGGTTCAGGGTGTTGAAAGATAACCCTTTCCTTTTTCCTTAAAAGAGAAGTCAGCGCTGTAAGTTATGTATGTAAACACCACCTCTGCTGATAGCTATATATCCAGGAGGATGCAATATGAGACAATAATTATCACTATCAGCGGTGCCATTAAGTTTTATTATTCAACTTAATAGTGACCGCAGCCGGAGATCATGTATGTGTTAAATATTTGAGCCAATCACAATTCTACATATTGTAACGCGGACTGAAAGAGCGAGGAAGAAGAAGAGATCGGACGTGCTCGAGGGATGGTGATTCGGCAGGGACGGTAGAGCGCTGACATTTTGCAGTGTAAATAAACCCATCACATCTGTAACAGCGTTGGTGGAGGTGCTGGGTAACTTGCCATCTTGGATCCCACAGCAGAAGTTCTTCGAAGAAGCAGACGCTTAGCTGGCCTACCCCCGGACAATATCAGCATGAACGACAACACAGCAATCCCATCGACGTACTACGCTGCTGCATCCACCAGTGCCACTGGCACGGCACAAGGTGGCCGTCAACCTCGACAACCAGACTACTGGGCACCTGAGCCACGAAAGTTCTCAGGTAAAACTGACCAAGACGTGGACGCTTGGTTAAAACCCTTCGACAGAGTGAGCTGCTACTACGAATGGGGCGCACCAGCAAACTTGTGAACGTAGTATTCTTCCTTGCCGGGACAACCTTGCTTTGGATTGAGAACCATGAACATGTCCTCCCTTTTTGGGATATATTTGTTAAGGAACTGAAGGCCTGCTTTGGGGACACGAGTTCCATAAAAAAGAAAGCTGAGCAAACGCTGTCACGTAGGGCTCAGTTTCCCGGGGAGACGTGCACAACCCACATTGAAGAAGTATTGGAGCTTTAGGGGATCGTCAACGCAAATATGTCTGACGAAGACAAAGTCGGTCATTTGTTAAAAGGCAGCGCCGAGGACGTGCACAATTTTTGATAACAAAAGAAAACTTGAACACTCCTTCAATTTTCAGGCAGCATTGTCGCGCATTCGAGGCGTTGAAGACCCGGACAATTTTACCCAAGTTCGGGCGCTTGGACAATGTTCCCACTGTCGCAAGTATGGACGTCGCCACCTGCGAAGACATTCCCTTCCTTGTACGTCGGGTATTTCGAGAAGAGCTCGTACGGCTTCAAGCAGGTGACGTTCACCACCAATGCTTGTTCGCAGCGTGCCCCAAACCACCTCCCTACTGAATGCGAGAGCGCCACATCGAAAACCGACCACGCACAAAAACTGCAGATTTTACCCCGTGGCTTCCGTTTTCCCCGACGGGTCGCGGTCACCACCGGATGTCATCATCTCGACGTGCCGCTGCGGACCTCCAACCGTCGTCAACCAGGCCTCTACCAGAAGATTATTATGCGTCATCACAAAATTTTCCTGCTGAGCACGACCCGTTTCCGCGTACTTCTACCACCTCTGCTCCTGCTAACGTAAGCCGACAAGTTCCCGTTTGCTACACATGTGGTCTCCCAGGGCATATTTTGCGCTTCTGACCCAGACGGCCGCCTGCACCGCCACGTTTTTCGACTTCAAGCAACCGACGTTTGTGAAGGATCTCCGTAGCTTCGTGGGCCTGTGATCTTATTTTCGTTGGTTTATCAAAGACTTCGCCCAGCGTGCTCATCCCCTGACAGAGTTGCTCCGCAAAAACGTTTCATTCCGATGGACCGTTGAGTGTGAGGCTGCTTTCGAAAAGCTGAAGTATTTGCTTACTTCCGCGCCCCTCTCGCGCCATTTAGACCCAGAGGCACTCACGGAACTGCATACAGATGCTAGTGGTATTGGTGTTGGAGCCGTGCTAGTTCAATATCACGACAGCCGCCAGCACGTCGTGGCGTATGCAAATCGTACTTTGACTGAGGCGGAGAGGAATTATACGGTAACTGAACTGGAATGTCTTGCAGTCGTTTTCGCCGTCCAAAAGTTCAGACCTTATTTGTACGGCCGGCAGTTCAAGATCGTCACAGATGATCATTTGCATTGTTGGCTTGTCAGGCTACTTGAGCCAGCTGGTCGGTTGGCTCGCTGGGCCTTACGGCTTCAAGAATATAATTATTCTGTGACCTATAAGAGCGGTCGATGTCACGCAGATGCCGACTGCTTATCTCGTCTTCCACCTCCAACTGTGTATGCTGGTGATGATGATTTCGAGAACTACCTGGCCGCAATATCATCCAACTTCCCAAGTTTGGACGTCTTTCGTCACGAGCAACAGCGTGACGCTTCGCTGAAACCAATGATTGATGTGGCTCGTAGCTCTAAACGCGCCATGCCATTCGTGATACATGGCGCCCTACTTTATCGCAAGAATTACTCCAGCCATGGTTCCACACTACTCCTCGTCGTGCCAGAATGCCTGCGTCTTGTGGTATTCCAAGCCATGCACGATGACATCACGTTTGGGCACCTTAGATTTGCCCGAACGGTTCACCGTATCCGACAACGTTTTTACTGGACTCGACTCTGGAAGACCACCAAGCACTACGTCACAAGTTGTTATGTCTGCCAACGCCACAAACGACCTACCACACCCTTGGCCGGCCAACTGCAGCCGGTTAAGCCACTGACATCACCATTCGAAAAAGTCCGTATAGATTTACTGGGCCCTTTTCCCAAACTACCACGGGCCGCCGCTGAATTATTGTGTGCGTAGATTACCTGACGCGGTATACTGAAACGATGGCGGTTGCTTCAGCCACATCATCTGATGTGTCATGGTTTCTTCTACACTCGATTACACTTCGTCACGGGGCCCCTCGTGTGGTGATAAGTGTCCACGGCCGACAGTTTACCGCTGTCGTTGTCGAAGAGTTGCTACGGCTTTGTGGGTGTCAGTATCGCCATTCCACGCCATACCACCCTCAGACCAACGGCCTCACTGAGCGCACCAATCGTACCATCATCAACATGCTTTCAATGTACGTCGCAGCGGATCACAAGAACTGGGATGTCGTATTACCTTTTGTTACATACGCCTTTAATACCGCGAAACACGAAGTCATGGGTTATACGCTTTTCTTTCATCTCTATGCTCGTCATCACCAATGTTTCCTTGACACCATACTTCCTCTTTTGACGAACGAAAACGCCAGTGTCGCGCAGACTGTGTGTCGCGCCGAAGGAGCTCGTCGACTTGCTCGGCTCCGAACTCTTTCTGCCCATGCTCGCGCGAAAGACCGTTACGACGCAAAACACCCGCCCGTGACTTTCGCTACAGGTGATTTGGTCTGGCTGTGGACGCCAATTCGAAAGAAGAGACTTAGCCAGAAGTTTCTTTCTAAGTACTCAGGACCATTCGTCATTACTCAGTGCCTGAGTGACATCACTTACGCTGTTGCGAACGTGACAGCTCAGAACCGGCGTTCGCGCAAGAGGCAAATTGTGCACATTGCCCGATTGAAGCCCTACAACAACCAATCGCTTCTACTCGCTCGGTGAGCTTCGTCTGGCCCGGAGGGAAATGTAACGCGGACTGGAAGAGCGAGGAAGAAGAAGAGATCGGACGTGCTCGAGGGATGGTGATTCGGCAGAGACGGTAGAGCGCTGACATTTTGCAGTGTAAATAAACCCATCACATTCGTAACAATATTACCACTTGTAAGAATTCTAGCATGCCTGGGCTCAGATCTCCTGCTGGAAATTTAGTTGCGGCTTGCATTATTATGTGTGCAGGCCAGTAAGCACTAGCACAGACTGTCTGATTTCATGCATTTGATCTGTTGTGGGTGGAAGGCATGGGCAAACATTAAAATGGTTATTCTTGCTATTCGCTGGCGAAAGCGAGAACCGACTGCTCGTTCCGCTAGGGAGTGATATTTTGCTGAACCTCACTGCCTTGCATGCGTAGTCTTGAAAAGCAAAATTAAACTTTTGAATGCGATATCTAGGAGCATAAACATAATTAAAAAAGTCTGCGTAGAAACACGGCTGCCTCCAACTCTTTAATGCAAAAATACCTGCTTATTTGCGTTACTAAAATTTCAATATGTTTGGTTGATAGGGCAAATGACAGCATTATTTTCTTACTTTGTGTCTGCCAAGGTGTTTTTCCTGTTCTTAAGGCTAAAATTTAATGTAGCTAGGCAGCGCATTTATGAATGTGTCAGTGCTACTTACTGAGCTCTTTATTGGATATTTTGTTTTTTCCAAGATCTACTGAGTGAGTTGCCCGCCAGACTCGCATTTCATGTTAATTGACACCTTAATTGCCATTGGCCATTTGAAAACACTTCTTGTGTTGTGATGAAAAGTAGGACATTAATAATTTTATCTTCAATGTAACCTTCACTGAATATTCTACTTTAATATATTTTTGTTACCTTAGTTATTTCATTGCCTTTGGGAAGTTCAGTTCATAAGTGAAATCAAGTATTTTCCTACTGTCGTACTTCATCATACCTAACTTTGCCAATACCCCACGATGTCTGATATTTTACAGTGATACACACTCATGTTGAATATTGTTCATGATAACTGATAGAAGGCATACTAGAATATTATAACGTGAGTCCTTGGATTGGGGAGGGTGTTGAATGGTGAATTTTTTCAACTAAATAGTAATATCTGCTTGCTTTATTTCATGTCAGGTGTAATGAGAATATTTACTGAGGTTAGCGTGTTAAAGCCATGATATAATTATCAGGGACACTGAAGTGAAGGGTTTCAGATATTTTGACCACCTGGGGTTGTTTAAAATGCATCCACGTCTAAGCAGACAGGTGTCAAGCATTCCCTCCTTAATCGAAATTGATTTCTGAAGGAGGCGGAAATGTTGTAGACCCGTGTGCTCGGATTTGGGTGCAAGTTATAGAACCCAAGGTGGTCGAAATTTCTGGAGCCCTCCACTACGGCATCTCTCATAATCATATCGTGGTTTTGGGACGTTAAACCCCGCATATCAATCAATCAATCAATCTTAATCAAAATTGCAGCGAGCTTAGCCACGGTTTGTTATTGCGGCCTTCAGTTCAGCAGTCAAGGGTTACTTGAAGGATATATCAGTTGTGGGCTGTGGTCTTGCTTCTATGATACATCTTGAGTACAACAGTTTGGTGCCAACCAGGCATCTCTACTAGTGCACTGGTGCTGTGTTTTTGCATTCATAATTTACTGCAATACTTAAGTATTTTATCAAGATGCATTTCCGAGCAGCTCTGCGTAGTGTGTTCTGGTGTTGTTTATTACATTCCTAATTTTTTTCAAGAGGTAATGATTTTTGCATGTATTGTGAGTTAGATATGAAGTTACGAATTTTCCTTCTTTTATACTCTGTAAGAGTGTAAAGCCCGACAAGTCACTCTGATACACTTTGCATATTGTACATCCGATGGGTAATTTTTGTGTGCAGAGCTTATATAAACAGCCCATAGTGTTTCGAATGCCTTGAAAACTGCCTTAGGATCAGAAAACTGTTTTGAAGAGTGGGACAGTCAGGGTGAAGAGTGGAAGTTTCTCAGATAGACTGGCTGACGTTGTGATAGGAGGACTTATGTTCGTCAAAAGTGCCTTGCCTTTTCATCTTTGGCATGTTAGTTTTAAGGGGGTTTGTAGAAACGTCATTTCCTGGTGGTGCTGCGTGTCCTTGTTGGCAATTGCCGTCTGAAAAGAATAAAAACTAGAAAGCGAATTAGTGCAGTCCTCACTTCATTTCAAGTTGACTGGTAGCAATTCACAATGTTCTCGGAGGTTAGAGAAAAAAAATGGGGAAAAAAAGAGGAAGCATGCAAAGTAAGAGCGGTGTGCTGCCAAAGGGAGGCCACTACAGACACGAAAAAAGCAAAGAGTTTGAAAGTTTGATGCCAGCAGAGTGTCCCCGCGTTTGGCCATCACAAAGGGTTGCCGACGATAAAGGCTTATGCTATTCTCGAACATCTATGAATGGGACTCTTAAGAAAGCGGCTACAAAAAGGCGCGAGAGACAGGCAGGCGGCTACTTTTAAATGCCAAGATGTCAAATGTAAGTGACACCAGATGTGTTCGGAAGAGCATGTGTTTAATTGAGAAAATATGGGTTAAAATATGCTTTCGCTATCTCCGTAGGTAGCCCGCCCAACAGAATTGCCTCAAAAATTTGGCGGCATGTTGGCAGAGAAATAGAGAAACTCAGATTGCAAAGGAAATAAGCGTCAACGAGAAAAAGACAAAAATAAAGGAAAATGAAAAAAAGGCAGGTTGGGGGTAGGTGACACGGTAGCGTTAACAGACGAGGAAAGTAAAAAAGGAGACGCAGAGAAATTTACGGGTTGGCAACGACTTAACGGTGCACGGTAGGAGTGTTTTTTGAAGTGACCAAAGAGGAAAGAAAGCTGTGGCTGAAAGGTTCTAGAAAATAAAACATCGTAGTTGTGTGTATATAGACACATGTAGATATATATTTATAATTTTAAAAATTTTGAGAGAACATCAATTGTACAACTTGTAGTCTAGGAGCGATTCCATGTAATACCGGATATGTCTATTTGAAGGTTGAACCTTTCTCGTTTCTAAATGCTGTCGTAATTATGCTATGGCTTTCAGTGATTCCAAATTCCGACGTGCTACATAGATTCGTGACCAGTGTAGGTGCTTACATTTGTGTATCAAATATCACTTCATGTATTTCCTCTCTCATGGTGAGCAGAAATTTGTAGAACATAAAGCTTTGCTTGATCAAAATTGTGGCCCTGTATGTTAAAGTGACTGGCTACTGCTTTTGGTAAATTGTATTTTGTGTCTGCACAGTGGCCGTTCAGTCTTACGTGAATTGGCAGCCCAGTTTTGCCTACATAGTGTTGTCTACAAGTAGCACACTTAAGATTATATATTAGGTTGTTTGAAGTGCAGATGAATATCGATGGGACCTTGTGAATGTAGTCAGATTCTGTGCTTTTTAAATTGTTATCCAGGTATATATTTTGACAAATGGAGCAATCTGGGCTGGTCACAGGAACCAAACGTCCTAGTGTTTGCTTTAAGTTTTGCGGGAATTCGCAATGCGTGGAACGTGACATTTGCAACGTGCTCACCCAGGTGCTCACCCTGCAAACTTATACAGCCTTCTACCAACATAAAAAGCACAGTATCTGATTACATTCACAAGGTCTCATCGAGCTTCACCTGCACTTTTAAACAACCTAATATGCTTTTCTGAGTGTGCCAACCGTAGAAAACAATATATTGTTACGCACATATATAGGCGAAGAGTCAACCATATATATATATATAGGGTCAACTATATAGGGGAAACTGGGCCGCCAATTCACGTAGCACTGAACAGCCACCGTGCAGACACAAAGCACTAGTTACCGAAAGTAGTAGCCGGTCACTTCCACCAACAGGACCAAAATTTCGACAAAACAAAGCTTTACGTTCTACAAAATAATTTTTGGTCACCTCGAGAGAAGAAATGCATGAAATCATACTTTTTACACATATTTATGTCTCTACACCCAACAGGAATCAATGTTGCACATAGTATTTTGGAATCGCTGAAAGCCATTCCATAATTGCGGCCATATTTAGGGACTAGAAACGTTCAACCTTCAAATAGACATAACAGGTATTACATGGAATCATTCCTAACCTATTGTACTAATATTATTCACTCCAAATTTAAAAAATTTTAAATGTAGATATGCATGTGTCTTTATACATACCGCGAAGTTTTTATTTTCTAGAACCTTTCAACCTCGGCTTTCTTTTCTCTTTTGTCGCTTCAATAAACGTTCCTACCGTGCATCGATAAAGTCATTGCCAACCCTCAGAGTTCTCTTCGTCCCCCTTTTTCCCTAATCTGTTAACGCTAGCGTGCAACCTACAAACAATACGCCTTTTTCTCATTTTTTTCTGTTTTTTGTGTTTCTCTTGTCGTTGCTTATTTCCTTTGCATTCTGAACTTGCCTATTTCTCTGCAAAAATGCCGCCAAACTCTTGAGGCGATTTCGTTAAGCGGAAAACCTACGGGGATAGTGGAAGCATATTTTAACCAATGACCTCCTCTATTAAACACGTGGTTTTCCAAACACATCTGGTGTCGCTTACCTTTGACATCTTGGCATTTAAGAGTAGCCGCCTGCTTCTCTCTCGTGCCTTTTTGTAACCGCTTTCTTATGAGTCCTATTCATGGATGTTCGAGAGCACCATAGGCCATTATCGTCGGCAACTCTTTGTAATGGCCAAACGCGGGGACCGTCTGCTGGCTTCAAACTTTCAAGCTCTTTGTTTTTTCGTGTATGTAGCGGCTACCCCTTGGCAGCAGACCACTCCTACTTTGGGTGTTTCCTTTTTTTCTTTCTTTTTTTCTCCGCCCTTCGACAACATTGTAAATCGCTACCACCCAACTTGAAATGAAGCAAGGACTACACTCCTCTGCTTTAGAGTTTTTTTTTTAGACTATGATTGCCAACAGGGGCACATGCCTCCACCAGGAGATGAACGTCTTTACTAACCACCTTGAAACTAATATGCCAAGAATGAGAAGGCTAGGCACCTTTGACGAAGATAGGTTCTCCTATAAAAATGTTGGTCAGCCCATTTGAGGCATTTCCACCTGTCGGCTCCCATTTTGATTTTGTTGTGAAGAGTGTGTTTTTGAGAAATGTATGCAGTCTGTATTACCTAGAAAGATGCTGAAAAATAAAACTTGAAATTTTAATATGTGGTGAAGCTTCATGGGGTGAGGGCTGATCTGTTAATCATCTTTCTTCAGCCACTGACCTTACCTGTTCGAATATTGGCGGTAAAATGCTCAAACTGTAGTAAAAATTGAAATAAAATGTATGAAATAAAATAAATGTGTTTGCCTTCAGTTGAGAGAAAACCTGTGTTGTGGTACATGCTCTTCACATTCATCTTACGCCAATGTATGTCTACTTTTAGGAGGTGAGAAAAAATATTATCAATAAGTGGAAACGATGTCTACCAAAGCAGTTCTGTTATTTTTGCATAATCAGAAAGTTTGAAATAAATTATGTCAGGCTGAACTCGCATGGTTTCGAGATATCAAGTGTAACTGCAAATTAAGTTGCTGAAATATGTATATGTCTGCATCCTGCATGAGACATGTGCACTGTTACGGGTAATAATGTCTTCAATATAATGTGTTTGTGTGCCTACACAAACGTATGCATACCAAGCACCTTTGCTGTATCAACTCACTGAGCCACCAATTGATATACCCGAGATTCTTATGCTACTTAACACTAAATATTTGTATTTATTTGTATAACCGTAAAAGGCAGTCTCAATTTTATAGTCGGCTTTACAAAAAAGGCTTTGAGTAATATCATTGCAGCCCCGCCGTGGTGGTCTAGTGGCTAAGGTACTCGGCTACTGACCCGTAGGTCGCGGTTTTTTTTGGTGTGTTCTCTTTTTAGCCAAGTTTTGTCCTGTAGAGAATGAACCAACTATCCCCTCAAGACGTCCTGAACAGGTCTTACAGCTTCGCATAATTTTCGTGCCATCACGACGTTACGATCTGTACCGTCTTAGCGGAAGTGACTGAAATTAGTATGGTTGCCAGGTCACTATGAGGTAAAATAAGTAAAGTGTCCCAGGCCTCAGCTTGTGCATCGCTAGACCTTCCAATAGTTCAGTTTCTCGCAGTGGTAGAATATTTTGCTGCAATCATGCTAAGAAGATTAGGTATACACAGGCCCGCCGCGGTGGTCTAGTGGCTAAAGTACTCGGCTGCTGACCCGCAGTTCGCGGGTTCGAATCCTCGTGGTGGCGGCTGCATTTCCGATGGAGGCGGACATCTTGTAGACCCGTGTACTCAGATTTGGGTGCACGTTAAAGAACCCCAGGTGGTCGAAATTTCCGGAGCCCTCCACTACGGCGTCTCTCATAATCATATCAATCAAATCAATTATTATCATTGCATTTCAGTAAGCTTGCATATACATATATATATATATTTATTTATTTATTTATTGAAAATACCTTACAGGCCAGAAGGCATTGAGTAAGGGGGGTTACAGTGAAAAATCGCATGTAAATTTCAAAATAAAAACGGTACAATGTCGGTTAGTAATAACAAAAAAAATTAACAAAGCAATAAGTCAGCAATACGTAAACATGGCGATGAAGTATATAAGAACACTCCGTAACATAAAAACCCTCGGAAAAGAAGTAAAAGAACGTCAAGATGAAATATTAAGGAAATGCGTCTGAACTTTTTGCCGAAACGTGTTGGGGTTGCTATCAGAGGCGATATCGTCGGGAAGATCATTCCACATGCGGATGGCTTGTGGTAGTGCGGATGTGTTGAACGCGTTCGTGTTTCCAAAAATGCGAGTGAAGCTGAGATGGTTATGTAATCTGCGTGACGTGTAGAGCGGGCGTTGAAGGTGCAACGACGATGTTTTGTTACTGTAGACGTACTTATGAAATAGGCATAACAAGGACACGTGACGACGAACATTTAATGCTTGGAGGGAATGATGGAGTTTAAGCTGAGTCACACTGGAATTGATGTCATAGTTTCTAGAAATGTAACGGGTGGCTCTGTTCTGGATTGTTTCCAGCATGTTAATTTGATACTGAGCGGAAGGGGACCAAACAGATGAGGCATATTCAAGTTGCGGGCGGACGAAAGTTAGGTATGACATTTTGCGAATGTTAGTGGGACAACGACGAAGGTTTCGGCGTAAATACCCCAATGTTTTGGAGGCTTTTGCACAAACGTTAGTGATGTGATCAAACCAGGAAAGCCCTGGTGTAAGGTGGATGCCAAGATACTTGTAAGAGGTCGCCGTGGAGAGCCTGTCACATTGCATATGGTAAGTGAAGTTAGATATGACCTGTTTACGTCCAAAAGAAACAACTTTACACTTATTAGTATTCAACCTCATAAGCCAAGTGCTGCACCAGTTAGAAATAGTGTTCAGATCATCTTGAAGGATGGAGTGATCGTTAGGACAGTTTATAGGTCTGTAGAGCATGCAGTCATCAGCGAAGATTCTGATATGCGATGATATGTTAGTTGGGAGGTCGTTGATGTAGATAAGAAAAAGTAATGGGCCAAGAACGCTTCCCTGTGGGACGCCAGAAGAGACATACGAAGAGGGAGAGGAAGAATTATTAACGATTGTGAACTGCTTGCGAAGTGACAGAAAATTGCGTAGCCAAGATAAAGTGAGGGAGTCTAATCGGAGGGCAGATAATTTTGAAATAAGGCGACAATGGGCGACACGATCGAATGCTTTGGCGAAATCAAGAAATATGCAATCAGTCTGTAGGCCATTATTTATGTTGTAATGAATGTCTGTAGTGAATTCTAGTAACTGTGTTTCGCATGACATGCCCTTTCTGAATCCGTGCTGGTTTGAAAAGAAGAATTTGTTAGTCTCGAGGTGACTGTATACGTGGGAGGCGATTATGTGTTCGAGGAGTTTGCAACATATGCATGTGAGCGAGATTGGGCGATAATTTTTAGGTGAGTTCTTATCTCCAGATTTAAAAATGGGTACTACTTTGGCTATTTTCCAGTCGTCTGGAAGTTTTCCAGACGATAGCGACTGTCGAAAAATGTGGTATAATGTAATGCTAGATATGGAAACAGTATTTTTAATTACCTTAGAGTTGATATCATCTATACCAGCTGATGAGGATGCCTTAATCTGTTTAATTCGACACGCGATACCCTCCACCGTAATTTCAATAGGCTGCATGTATTGGAAGTTGTAATCAGGGATATGTGGTCGTCAGAAGAATCTTCTTGGCTAAATACAGATGAAAAAAAGGTATTAAAAGTAGTGGAGCACTCGTAGTCTGAAAGCGGAATGTTGTTTTCATTAAGTAATGACAACTGGTTGGAACCGTGGTCAGGGGATATGAGGCGCCAGAATTTTTTTGGATTATTTTGCAGAAGAGAAGGTAGGTCGTTGTGAAAATATTTTTCTTTGGCGTTGCATATTGCTTTACAGTAGTCAGTCAAGTACTGCTTGTATTTTTCCCAAGCGGAGGGCGTAGCACTGCGTTTGGCATTGCAGTACAGGCGTTTTTTCTTGTTTCTTTGCTTACGGAGGGATTTAGTGAACCAGGGATTAGATAGATCATTAGAAACAGTGATAACAGGGATATATTGGTTTATCAATGAAGACATCTTGTCTCATGCCTATATATATATATATATATATATATATTTCTATATATATATATATATATATATATATATAATGAGATGAAACAGACAATATTGCCAAGGAAAGTATAGGGGAAGTTATTGGACCGAATTCTAATGTAAATGTGAAGACAAAATTGTGGGTGAAAAGATAACTTGCCTTCGACAAGAACCGAACCAGCGACCTTCGAATAACGCGTTATTCGAAGGTCGCACACCCTGTCAAACCCTTAGAAGGGTGTTGAAGTATAAGAACACTCTAACATTTTGCTGAACACCCTTCGTGTAGGGTGTTCAGCTAACACCCTTTCAGTAGGGTGTATCTCAAAATACCCACAGGGTGTCTCTCTGGCGACAAGCCAGTTAACACCCTTAAGGGTGTAAAAAATTTACTGTGGTGCATCAAGAGCTGCCGCAGTGCGCTCTCTGCCCAAACACGGCCCGTCTGAAGCAGCACCAGCTTGGCTTCTGCAGCACTGGTTGACACCATAGTTACCTTCGGTGATGTAGGGCCGGACGAGCCGATCGGTGATGTTGCCCGTGACAGCTCACAAAAGACTGTTAGGTGTCGGCACTGGCACGTGTTGCACGTAAGGTTTCGGCAGACTCTGTAAAACTGTGCGACATGATTGAGCATTCCGCACTTGTAACAGCACCAAGCGTTAAGCAAGCTGGCCCATTTTACGTCGGCGGATAAGTCGACCATGCTCTCTGACAAGCTGTGACCACGGCTGTCACAGAGTACACAAGGTGTGCGCTGCTGGAGAGATTCTGCCACTGCATGCTAGTCCAGGTGCCGATGGAATAACCTGTGAACATCTTTTCGGTGACCTCATGTCTTCAGGTACCGTCATCGAGTTGCGGGCATGCGATGGCGCTGCTTCCTGCTTTCCTTCTTCACGCACTTCAACCTGGATTTTCAGGAACGCTAAAATGTCGGCAGCCTTGTGCATTCTCGCTTCAGTGGATGTAAACTCTGGTGATGTATTAGTACCACGGGTGCTCTCCTCCTTATTTTTTCGGTACGCTATCACGCAGTCTTCAGGCAAGCACCTCATTAGCACCCGATGCAGCACCACAGTGTACTGCGTAGGTGGTACACCAAGACCTTCGAGCGTGGTGTCATGCGTGGTGTCATGCAGCACCCGAAGCTTCTCCACTTCCTTGGAACTTCTCACGGGTGACATTGCAAGAAGCTAGTCGATGTGCTCGTTGACTAATAATTCTTGTCGACCGGAGAACTCATGCAGTGTGGTAGCGGCAATTTCATAGTTTTTGTCAGCCAGCCTGATGCATTCGATAGCTCGCTTGGCCGCTCCCGTCATGTACGCCTGGGAATACTTAAATTTCTCGCTGGGTGGCAACTCAGTGTTTCTGTGAATTGTGGCACTGTAATTGCCCCAGATTTGTTGCCACTGACGTAAATCTCTGGCATACGTCGGGACTTGAAGCGTCGAAAGAATTACCGATCAGTAGCAGGGCGTACTAATGGGTTCAATATTGCTCTTCATTGCTGGCATTCGGTCGCTATTGCATTCAATCACTAATGGGTCACCTGATGGCGCTGTGACAGGAAAAACTGCGCATCAGCAATCGCATACAGAATCTTCTCGTGGTATTTGGTTGCGCCTTCAACTTTTCCTTCAATAGCATTGTCTTCAGTGATATTGAGAATGTCCTTGTCTATCTTGCGGAGCTCACCTTCGTAATAACTTCTTTTGAATTGGCGACTTGTCTATTGGTCTCGCGCGCTTCAGTGTCGTGTCGGGGACCTGCAGAAGTCCTGTCAAGAGCGCAATATTCCGGGAGACGCTGACCCTGACAGTTCCTTGCACCTTTCGAAACCGCTCGGCAAAAGACATAGTTCTCCATCACTGACCACTTCCAGGGTTTCACGGCAACAAATGTTGAACCTGTGATTGTAGTGCTGGACACGGCTTTACTCAAATAAGGGTTAGCTCCTAATCAACATCGTCGTTTTCTTCCTCTTCTTCCATACTCCCCTCTAGACTATTTTCAAGACCGTCTCGACAAAGCGGCTAATGGTTGAATAATGGTTGGTATCTGCTCCGACAGGGGCCACAACCCTAGCAGCCTATCTTCTCTCTTGCACAATCAATGAAATCAGCACCCTTGGTCAGGTCGAGTCGCTAGAGCATGTCGTTCTGTGAGTGGCGGCAGAAAACGAATTTGGCTGAGTCCCGTGATATGCAGCAATAGTAGCTGTAACGTACCGTAATAAATTGCAGTTGAAGTAGAGTGCTTAGATTGGTATGGAATTTGCCCTTAGGACTTCGTATGTAGGCTCAGTGGGTTTCTACAAAATCATCAAAACCGTTTCAGGGTCCTTTTAAAATATAAGATAATATAAATCGAATGTAAATGAGTGAGAAAACTTCAGTAGGGTAAATGTTGCACGGCTTTCGCAAAAAAAATTTATTAGAATTTGGTGCATACTCGAATAATGAAGTCTACAAGGCATTATTCGCGTTTTCCGCCAATGTGGTTTAAACATTTGTTGTACTGCCATGACGTGTAAAAGATAAATTACTTGCTTAAGTATGCGAGCCAAATGAATGTCACAAATTTGTAAAAAAATTCATTCACTCTCTTGATTTATGAAATTAAGAAAAAACATTCCAGGTTGACTTCTGCAGGTGGTCTCAGTCTTAATTTGCTGAGCGACAGATGTGATTCAGCATGTCGCCGAAATGTCATGACCACCACAGGAATGTTACGAAAGCATTGGAACTTTGAATCCTAATTAACATCACTGTGACATGACAAACTTACTGATATTAGGTGCTGTTAAAAGAAAAACTGTATTATACTTACTTCCTTAAATCAACAACTGAAACCCAAGAGCCAGCACTGACTGTCCGTAGAGGTACCTAAAGTTATTGTGCTGTAAGTACCATCTGACATTCTGCGCTTTTGCGAAGCTTCATTAGCGCGGACACAAACACTGCGAAATTAACATACTATTGAACCATTTATTTTTCTAGCTGCCTCTATTCTTTTCGTTTAGGAACAGTTGCAAACGTCTTCCTTCTCTATATAGGTACACTGAATTTTGGCTTCTAGGATAGATGTTCGCATGCAGGTTACGTTAGTCTGCTGAAGAATTCTGCTTTACGGAGATTGGTCAACGGAGTGTGAAAGCTAGGTAAATATAGAATTTCTTACGTGTTGTGTATTTACGCTAAAGTATGGCTACTATTTTTATTCGTATATGTTGTCCTGCATGTAAGAGTCCCATATCAAGTTTTAAATAACCTATAGGCGTAGTGTAATTTTTACCGACTAAAAATTAGTGAAATGCTACAAAATGAAGAAAAAACTTGGCATATCCCACGTACTGTGAGAGTCAATGATATGCGAAGCACGAATGGGGAAGATTAATATGTCACTTTAAAATCAACCTAACGTTACAAGGCGGACAAAAACTATGACGTACATGAATAACATGTCATTACTATTGCGTTTTAATGTGTCATTTATCTTCATCGTCTATTCATGCCACGTGTCACCAAACTTAGTATCACGTGACCTGATATGTGGAGCTAGTTAAACCGCTGCGAGCACGCTATGAGCGCATCTTCTAGTAATGGTGTACGCATGCAATCATTATCAAGTTTGAACGTGTCATTTACCTTCGTCGTCTCTTCACATCATGCGATACTAAATATGGTATACGCGGAGCTAGTGAAACGGCCGTGAGCGTGCTATGAGCGTAAAATGTATTCCCGTTTTGCTTGACACACATATCAAGATTATCATGTTGGGGCGTGTCGTCCTTCGTCTAACATTCACATCACGTAATACTGAATTTTTTATATGTGGAACTAGCGAAACGGCCACGAGCACGCTAGGAGTGTAGCATATGTCATGTTATGCATGGCTCGCATATGAAGACTATCATGTTTAGACGTCTTATTTACCTTCGTCGTCTATTCAGGTCACGAGATACCAAATTTATTATATGTGAAGCTAGCGAACTGGCTGTGAGCGTGCTATGAGCGTGTCATGTAGTCGAGTTCTTACATGACACGCATCTCATGATTATAATGTTTCATATATCTACATCATTCGTTGAAGTCACGTCACACCAAATCTTGTATATCTGAGGCTAGTGAAACAACCAAGAGTGCATTACGAGTATGGCGTGTAGATATGACTAGTCATAACATAAAATTTATGACAAGAATACTATGTTAGGGTCTGTCAAATATGTTTGCCATGCAGTCATGTCATACCATGCCAGTTTTGCAAAATGTCGTGCGAACGAAACCACCGCAAGAGCAACAAGACCTTCAAATAAAAATTCATGAAATTCATGACATACATGTCATATTCTTCATGTTATGACTAGTCAATTATGCTCATCATACAGTAATGTAATGTAATTTTGGCGGGGATACGATTATTGAGATGGCCAGGAGAACTAAAGGTCACAGGCGTCTCGGTATATTGATTGATAGATACACTCAAATTTAAGAAATGCTAAGAAATGCTCCTAATTATTATTTCTTCGCTAAAGGTCCGCAGGTCACGGGCTCAAATCCGGGCAGCAGCGGCTGCATTTTCGAAGTTTCGATGGAGGTGAAAATGCTGTAGGCCTGTGAGCCAAGATTGGGGTGCATTCTAAAAAACCCCAGGTGGTCAAAACTTCTGGAGTCTCTTCTACGGCGTCTTTGAGAACCATATGGTGGTTTTCAGACGTTAAACTCCACAAATCAATAAATTCCTCGCTAAGGTGTCAAGCTAGCTTTTTACAGGTTGATGATACGCCTATATTGTAGGTCTGCAGTACTTCTTTTTGCTGCGAAAGTGTTATGAGATCACAAATTGGATCGCGTGCACGCCGTAGCTGTTCACCGCCACCGGTGTCCGTAACCACTATTGCACGAAATAAGAAAAAACTCAGTAAGCAAAAAACACTAATGACACGATGTGTGCCAGCCTACTACTCAGCCACGCTGATGCATTTTTTTTCTTTCTGTGTATTTATTAATACGCGTATTTTAAATAGCAACATCCGCTTTGGCATATTTATGCATTCACCAAGTGACATTAATCGCATAACTACTTCACAAGCATTCAAAGGCTTACTTACACATGTAGTTAGCAAGTTCAGAAAATGAGAAAAAGTTCTTCAAAAGGTTGGTAAAGATGAGCACCTCGTAAAGGTCAAGTTATTTGTACATTTTGTTTTAGATGAAGAGAGTTAGGCATAAAAAACCGTGCTAGTGCTTGGAACTCCTTTGCAAACTGGTCTTAGGCAGACTTGATGTCGGAAAACAGATCGCGTTATTATGAGTAATAAAGCGTTTTAGAACAGTAGAGAAGCAACCAGGTGTCACATAATGCGAATTGCGCAATGGGCTGGCTGCCGAATCCTCAATCCTTTAGAAAAGCTTTATCCTGTTCACGTATTGATTCTGGTACGTAGGCACTGTGGGCAATTGTGGGGATTACAAAATCTTCTGCGAAATTCCTCATCACCATCAGCCACACCACAATAACTTTGGGCGAAATTTTTCGCAAGTGTGCAGTTGGGAGCGCGCTTGACAAAGATTGAGGAATAATGACATGATGAATGTCTGCGACCTACACAATAAACAATGGCGCAGTGGGTACTCTGATAGTGTACTTGGCGCAGCTGCCCCAAGAGTGCTGAAAAAAGCTCCGAGTGGCCGCTCTTCCAGCTTTCACGGTGACAGACTTGTGTGTTCGACGCAGGCCTAGTGGTTTTTCATGCGATGAGCAAAAAGGCCTCGATTAAACGTATCAACAGAAATATTCTATAAATTTTCACTGAGAACACCCTGTTATGTGCTACAATGACTGAGTAAGGCGTAGACGTAGCAGACCCAGCGTATCACAAGATCAAAGAGCAGGTATGCCTGTAACATCGAGGTGTATCCATCTGCGAGTGCTTCAAACATGATCATAACATAAATCTGTAAATTCTCCCATTTTTCTTCGCTCTGTTCTCACCCCTCCCCCAATTTCCTGGAGAACTTACCAAACAATATCCCGCATTAAAAATTGCCATTTTGATGTTTATACCCTGTTTCAAGCAACCCTTGCAGCGACAGGCTGACAGTATGTAATGTGATTGCTAACTCCAATTCCTAGCAGTTGCCTTCCTTTGACACACTGTTGTTGCTTGCACAAGGACGCGTAAGACCACATGTCTCCCCTCGCACACTGTTCTTCCTCAGAGAAGTCTTGAAGTCAACACTCCCAAGGTTTGGTCTAGGCATGCTTTGATACCATAGAATCGGGAAAGTTGGCTGGAATGAAAAGGTAACGGTAGAAATCCTGCTCAAATGGAATAAAGCCGCATATGCTATGGTTTACCGCCGCGGTGGTGTAGGGGCTTAAACACTCGGCTGCTGATGCGCAAGTCGTGGGATAGAATCCCGGCTGCGGTGGCTGCAATTTTGATTGAGGTGAAAGTGCTGTAGGTGCCTGTGATCACATTTGGGTGCACGTTAAAAAACCCCAGGTGGTTGAAATTTCCGGAGCCCTCCACTATGTCATCTCCCATAATCAGATGGTTGTTTTGGGACGTTAAATCCTACACATCAATCAATCAGCATATGCTAAGGTGAGTTATAGGCACAAAGAATTGATACACTGGATTTTAAGAAAAGAAGCAGTGGTGCTGTTGCTAGCTACAGATAACAAGAAATGCAGTGCGGCGTCATTTCAGTACCACTGATAAGAAAACGTTCATCACATGATAAGACGAGAAACCTTAGCAGGGGCTTCGTTCGCATAAGCTACGATATATGTACCGTGAGGAAAGGAGCGTAGACCATTGAGCCTTCTTCTATTCTTTTTTTCTACACTCAACCACAAAATGCCAGGCAAAACCTTCAGAATTCGATGAATTAAACTTCTCCACTCTTCTGTGCCACTGAGCAGCGAGTTCGCTGCCCTTCTCACTGAATGTATCACACTGCCGAAAGCTCCGTTATGTGTATTTCTCTATTCATACCTGGGCCCGTGTGAGCAAAATGAGAGGCACTTTCCACCGACTCCGGCGCACCGTCAGGCAGTCACTGCACAACGGAAGTGTGCTGCTGGGCATGCACCATTAGCAGTGCGTCAGCTGTGGTTAGACGTCGCCTGTGAAGTTGTGCAACGAGCGTGGCGGTAGTGGGTGCTTTAATCTGCCACCTGTGCGGCTTGTGACGTCCCTGCTGCTCGCGCATGCGAAGCGTGGCACTTCGTAACTTGAAATGACTCAACATCGGCGAGTGTAGCTGACGTTACAAATCGTTAGGCCTGCGCAGAAAGCTCAGCGCAGTCACAGCGAAAGCTGCAGAAACGCTATTTTTTACAGGACTTTGTGTAGACTACCTTGGTACTATTGATACAAGTTCACTTTCAAGCTACTTTCTGCGACATACCGGGTATTGAAAGATGGACTTAGTGATTTTTCTTTAAAGAAGGCACTCGAAGGCACGTGAGAACCACTTGTGCGAATAAGTTAGGCAGCCAGGTGGACATACATAAAAATGATAACTATGGTTGTCAACAGCTCAATTAACTAAAACACAATACTTAACTTTTGATGACTGCGGAAAGTTGGCAAGTTTATATTGAAAAAAAAATGTATGCAGTGGCGTTTGTAGACAGTTTCAGCTGAAAGATTTTTTTCTAGCACGCCTGTGCTCCAAGATATCCGGCTTCATTGTGTTTCGCATGTCTACGCATGCAAGAGGGTCCCTCCATAAAGTGACTGATCAGTTGCGTGCGGTGTGTAGTGTGTGAAGAGGGTGTAAGCGTAGCCATACATGATAACAATTACCCTTGGCCCCTCAGCCGGCGTGATCAAAGTGATAGCGTGGTGCGCCATGAGCTTTACGCATAATCCATAATCCAATCTTCGACTCGTGCGATCAACAATGGCGAGTGCCAGCGCATTACCGGTGGCAAGGTGCTTGAAGACGGCACACTTTCGCCCTTTATAAGGCACCTTGTGCTCTTTAGATGCTATTTTAATTCATTTCCAGTTAGTTTTTGGCCTGTATTACTTTTTCATAACAGTAGAGGTACTAATCTTATCAAAACAGGCGAAAATAAAAAATTGGTAATTTTGAAAAAAACTGGCTTTTTTTTCGACCCGCATCTCCCCTAATAAACCTATTTTGATGCTTTTGCACACCAGGCTCTGTCTCCCTCTCAAGGCAAACCTCGAAGGCAATCGTCGATAAAGACTTCGAAATTGAGGTTTTCGCAGGCGTAAACTCGATGTCAGAAGTCAGCATTGGACACATTGCTTATCAATGTGGTCGCAGCGTCGGAACAGTGACAAAAGTTCCAAATTTTCATATATATTACGCGTATCTTCATCAGGACCTAAATTAGGTGGACTTTGAAAGGCGAGTCAAATTCGGAACCAGAGCCTCATCAAAACTGATCGAGAAAACGAGTTTTTGCATAAAATAACTTCGACTGATGAAACTCGGTTTTGACGAAATAGAAGTGTTAATCTTCGCAGCGCCCTGTATTGGGCACATTAAAACCCATACTTGCTGAAGCAGCACAAGTTTGAATCATCAAGTTCACTGGAGTGTGAATGTGTGGTTCGGCCTACTCGGGTACAGGATGACTGGACCTCACATTTTTGGGACAATTCAGACGAAAGATGTACACAGAAAAAATATTACGTGCTGTCCTTGATGACCTTGTCTGCAGTCTTTCTCTAAATGATTCATACGCCAATTATCGTTTCGGTGCGATGGAGCTCCACCACACTTTTCTACTAGGGCGAACAACTGACTTGTTAGACGTTTTTCACAACAGTAGATTGAATTGAAATGAATTGAATTTTATTGGCCACACTTTTTACAAAAAAATTGCTTACACTGCGTGGACCCATAGCCATGTGCTAGTTTGGATCCAAAAAAGAAAGATTTTATAGAGGCACTTCGGAAAAGTGTAACTAAACGTTATGCAATATCAATAAACAAATAACTAAAGTTTTTACAATCTAATGTATTAAAAGATCTGCAAAAACGATTACAGTGCATGAAATAACCGCATCAAACCGTTACAATGCACGAGACAACAAAAACAGAATAAACACCTACTTACAAATTGAAATCATGACAGTCATCAGACTAATTTTGACAGGACATTAATAAATCAGTACATTCTTCTAAATTGTGTTTTTCTAGTGCCTTAGTGAAATTTGAATTTGAAAAGGAATAACATTCCAGATTCAAAAGAAATAACATTCCAGGTTTTAATACCAAGAAACTGTAAAAGCCGTTCACCAAATCCGTTGTTAGTTCGTGGAATATTCTATTTACCAAAGGTTAGTTGTCTAGTAAAACGAGAAGGGGCAGAAAACATCGACACATGAAAAGAGTGGTTGTAATTAATAAGTGTGTGTACGCATCAGGCTAGTTTTAATTTTCATAGCTTCTCGAAGGGCAAAATAAGTAATCTGGAAAACAAAGGTTTGCTGGAGTCGTTACACTTGGAATGAGTTATGATTCTTACAGCTCGTTTTTGAAGTCATCTAACCGGGTCCAGGTAAGTTGTGTACGTGCCGCCCCAAGACTGAATGCAATATGAGATATGACAATGAATGAAAGCACAATAAAGCATTCGTAGAGTAGTGGTATTAAATATTGACGAGCCTGAGTAAGTGCATGACACCCTCAGGATAGTTTGAAACACACATTTTGAATCTGCATCTGCCAATGTAAGTTGTTTTCTATAGTGACACCTAGATATTTTATAGTGGTTACTTGCTCGGTCACGGAATCGCCAATTTTTATGTGTATGTCATTAACATTAATGAATCCTAACCGAGAGCGAACTGTGATGCATTTAGTCTTATCGGTATTTAGAGATAGTTTATTATTCGATAACCTATGAGCGACGTTTTCCAGTTTCATATATGACTTCGATTTAAGATCAGTTAGATTTTTACCTGTTACTATGACACAAGTATCGTCAGCATACATCAGTATGTTAGAAGGCTGTAGTATCTATGGAAGGTCATTATATACAAGGAGAAGAGCTATGGTCCCAGCACCGAGTCCTGGGGAACACCAGTACTTAAGAGGCTCATAGATGACATGAAATCGTTAATTATTACAGCTGTTGACGATCTTTCAGGTAACCTGAAAGAAGTTGAAATATGGTCCCACGGAAACCAAATTTGGTAATTTACTTAGCAGTATTCTGTGGTCTACGGTGTCAAAGGCTTTTTCAAGGTCCAGAAAGATAACTGTTACTAATTTATTTTCATTCAATGTAGTGTTTATTGCTTGAGTAAGGGTCATAACGGCAGTGGAGGTAGAATAATTTGGTCTAAATCCGTGTTGCTGATGGGAGAGCAAGTTATATTTCGCAATGAATTTATAGAAACGTTTGGCAAGATTTTTTTCGAAGATATTGTTAATTATGCTCAAAACTGAGATTGGTCGGTAGTTTTACGGTTGAGAGTGATCGCCACTTTTATGTAACGGAATAACTTTTGCATTTTTAAAACAAGAAGGGTACATGGCTGCTCTCACACAATGAATAAATAGTCGACATAAAACCGATCCGAGGACGTCAAAATTTTCTTTGAGAAGCCTTACAGTTATCCCATCTAGCCTGCCGATTTATTCATTGGCAATCCTGACACGATTGATATGATTTCCTCAATGTCGCTGTCATCATAACAAAAAAATTGGGATTAGAATCTGCGAGACCATGTTCTTGGTTGGCTTTCCTAAATTTTTTAGCTAGTGTTGAACCAATGGAGGCACAATGATTGTTAAACGATAACACCGTATTAGATTCGATGACATCAGGAAGCCTTAGAAGCGGGAGGAGGTCCAACAACGTCATTTTCAATTTGCCAAAGTTTTACCGAATTACCATTCGCCTGGTCTATTCGTCGTGCATAATAATCCTTTTTACTCATCCTCATCAAGGCAACTGATTCATTACGCATTGTTTTAAACTGGCACAAATAAAACTCGTTATGCTTGCGCCGTTTCCCTTTGTCATGCCAGTAATCTTTGCTTCATATGACTTCCAAGATTTCTTTATGAATCCAGCGACATATTGGCGTTTCCCGTGAATGAACCGAAACTTTTCTGCTGCTTCCTTTGATCGTGCTTTTTAAAAGAGTAATCAATTTCGAAAACTCAATATTAACGTCATCATGGTATATTTGATTAAAGCTAGATCCAAGAAGAATATTTCTTAAAGCCAAGTAGTCTATTTTTGTTGAAAACCTCGGCCCGTCACGTTTTTTATTCTTTAGGCAATGAACAGAGACTAATTTTGGGAAATGATCTGTGATAGGCTTGTCATACACTTCGGCACTAATATATTTTTCGGAATTTGTCAGTTCATGATCGATCAATGTAGCATACGTTGCTGTTTTTCGAGTTGGTGTAGTGATAAGGTTGCGAAAGTGATACGATTTTAGCAAGTAGATGTAATCATCGTTCACTGGACTACAGGTACCAATGTTCATATCACCAACAATAACAGCAGATTGTTTGACATTGTTTGTTATATGACTCAGGATCATTTCAAGCGTTTGAAAAAAGGAGAGAAAACACGCATTGGGGGGGGGGGGGGCACAAAACTACGCCCACTGTAACTGAAGATTCCAACCTGATGAATAGTGATTCAATGGCACGTGTGCTGCATGATAGTGAAGGAATAATTATATATGAATGCTCCATTTTTGCAAAAACAGCAACACATCCCACTCGAGAACGAGAGTCACGTGGCTGCGATAGCATTGTGTAATCAGGAATAACAATGTTTTCATTCCTTTTTAGCGAAGTTTCAGTGACAGCAATTACGTCAGGGTGTTGTGGCTGCTGGGAAATAAATGCGAGAAGCTGATTAAGATTGTAGGCGCAGGAGCGAAGTTTTAGCCACCAAGATCTTCTGGCCGTTATTCACTCGACTTTTTCTTTGGGGCTACATTAAAGATCGAGTTTACGCAACTGAGCCCAGCGATGTTAATGATATGAAGGACAGAATAACATCTGTCTGTGCGAGTATTCCCGCTGAAGAAGTGCGCCGGGTCATCGAGTCGACGCGAGAGTGAAGTTAGACTTTTTGAACGCTATTGGGGCATTTACGTCATGAGAGGTGAAGAGTTTTGATTAAATTTGTGCATGGCCGAAATAAGCTCATGTAGCAGCTAGAAACATGCGTTACCAAGGATACAACTAATTCAGTTATTATTGGCGGAGTTGTCGCTCTTGATTTCAATAAAAGTTACAGTGCTTGGACATCAGCAGTCATGCGATTCGTGTAGCGCAAGAAATCACCATGCAGGTTTTTCTACTCTTCAGAACACACGCGCACTGGCATCCAGATTCTGCATTTGCATCATTATTTCGGCATGGTATCTGCCACTATCGTTAGAGGCTCTGCAGTTGCGTGTTGCGACACTGGTTGCAAGGGTTATTTGGACGGCCGAGGGGGCATGACTATTATCACCTATGCCTATGCTTCCACCCTCTTCACACACTAAACAACTCATACAACCGATGCGTCACTTTAGGAAGCAGCTTTGCTTGACCCTCAGCTTCTTCCATGCATAATTATGAGAAAGAAAATTAAAGTTTGAAGATGGATATCTCACAGCGCATGCGTGCTAGAAAAATTCTGCCTAATAAAACTGTGTACAAACACCACTGCATACAATTTCAACATAAGCATGGGAACTTACCGCAGCCAGTAAAGAGTTATTCACATTGTAGGTAATTGTACAGCTGACAGCGATCATTATCATCTAACTTTCAGTCCCCCTGGTCTCCTAACTTCTTTGCACAAGTGCCTTCAAACGCCTAGTTAACAAAAACATAAACATTAACATTGACCACCCGGTACATTGTAAGTGTTGGCACGTTGACAAGCAGCCACTGCTCTATTCTTCGTCGTTCTGCGGGAAATCGTGGTGCCCGCTACGTATTTTAAGGCATTTTTGGCCCTTTGTTGATGCGCTTGACGATGACGAGGAATTCCCGCTAAGCCTTTGTAATAGTTTGAAAGAATTCAAAGACACACTGTTTGAGCAATTCGTAGTGTGATAAGCCCGGTGAAAGAATTCGCACTGCGTGGCAGCTGGTTGTTACTTCAGTCTTCGAGTACTTTATATTACATGTAGTCCTGCTCTGCGGAAGAGTGGCTAGGGTGCTCAGATGCTGATAAAAAGCTTACTGGTTTGATCTTGGTTGCGGCAGTCGCATTTCGATGGACGCCAAGTTGTAGAGGCACGTGTACAGTGCGATATCAGTGCACGTAAAGGACACCGTATGTTCGAACTTTCCGGAGCCCTCCACTATGGCGTCTCTCGTAATCATCTGGTGGGTTGGTGATCAAGAACTTGAGATACTACTATACTATAGTAGGTAAGTAAACGTGCTACCTTCCTAAATTACTGCCTGTTTGGGTTCTACTCATAAAGGAAGTCCGTGCACCAGCGGGGCTCTTAGGTAGAATACTGGGCTGCCATAGAGAAGACCTGAGTTCGAACCCTGTCCCATCATATGTTTATTTTTTTTCATTTCGAACAACTGCGCTTATGGGCACTGACGGTGGCGGCAGCGGACAACTGCGGTTCCAAAAAGCACCAGACCTGCGCCGAAATCACTGTATGATTACAGCAAAGCCTTGAAGAGCGCCATTTTTTTAACCAGATGTAAACTGGTTGGGGTTTACTAATACAAGTACGTTTTCAATGTAGGCACTACGTCATAAATCAGTTTTTTTTTTGGACTGGGAACCACCCGCTGCATCAATACTTGCCATTCTGTGGATAGGCAAGGTACCCGCTACATATTTGCAAGGCAATATATCCCTTCGTTAATATGCTGGCTGATAAGTACAAAGCTCATTACGCCATTCATATTGTATAACACCTGGCTACGAAATTTACTATGTGTAACACCTGCTTGTTATTTTACTATCGCACCACCTTATATTGGATACGTTAAAGCGGTTACTTTACGACCTAACACCTGTACAGGGTCTATCTGCAAAAAAGTCTCAAGCACCACTATGACTCTCTGGTAGAATATGGGGCTGCCACGGAGGAAACACTACTTCAAACCTGGTCCTCTCTTGGTCAAGTGTTATTATTTTGTTTTCACTATTTTTGAGTGATATCCGATATGGACGCCATTGGTGGCGGTGGACAACTATGGCGCCATTAATTGCTCTTACGATCTCATATTATCTTTCGCTGTAAAAAGAAACCTTGCACAACTCGCGTCAATTTGCTCACTTAAAAAAAAACTTTGCGAAAAGCAATCGTAGCGTTCACGTAAGGACATGTACATTTATTCACAGTTACATCGCATTTACACTTTGCCTCGAAGAGAGCGAAAGCGGCCAAATCCAGCGGAAGTTCACTCGCTTCCGCGCCTAAGCAGCCGGAGAAGCATGCCGTGAGGTTGAAACAAAAAAAAAAACACGCCAGGCCTGCGTGGAAGGCGCAGCCCAGTAACAGTGAAAGCTAGAGGTGCGGCCTTTCATAGTCTTCTCCACACACTCGTTGGGTAACTATTTCAAGCAAACTTGCTTGATACCCTTAAGGGCATTATTAATGAATTTTTTGGTTAGTAGGCTGGCATTCGCTATGCTATTTTTCGTCCTTCCTCTGAGAAGCATGGTATCCGCTAAAGACATGCAAGAAATTTCGTTTAATTTGTTCATGCAGTGGCTGATGACGATGAAAAATGTTGGCTGAAGTGGAAACGTGCCACAGTTGATATTGGAACAAGAACAAGATTTTTTAATGAGTTGGAGCATGGGGCAGCCCAGTCGTTACGCTATTCGCATTGTGCAACGACTGGTTGTTCTTTCACTGTTTAAAACGCTTCTTCAGTCATAATAACACGTTTGCTTTCCCTACACCAAGCCTTCTTACGGCAGGTTTGCCAACAAGTCACAAGCACCATCTTAGCTCGGTGGTAGAATACTGGGCTAACATCCAGCGAACCCTGGTTCGAGCGCCTCTGTGTCATTGGTACTAGGTTTTTCTCCATTTCGCGCAATGTGGTTACGGACATCGGCAGCGGCGGCGGTGGACAACTGCGCGTGACCCGAGTTGTGATCTTATAAAGTTTTTGCTGCACTTTAAATCCAACGACGTGATCTAAACAGCCAAACACAGGTTCCACACGACGGCAAAGGCGCCGGCGACGGCTCGCATTGGCTGAAATTGCAAATTACTTGTGCAGCACGACTAAGCTTGATGGCTTAATCAGCACGCGCTCATTGAGAGCCTGGTTTGGATCGCAAACGCCAACAACATTGGAGGTAGGTGGTGCAGCAGCTGTAAGTCGGCATGCCCCAACGTGTCTCGCTTTCGTGCACAGCCGGCTGAATCCACCGCCGCCACTGCCGACACGTGCTCTGATGTCGTTTCGACTGGCGTACCTCTGGAAACAACGTAGTTCTGTAGTTCACGAAAATAACTGGAATTCAAAACAAAATTAAGTGCTCAGAAAGCAGACAACACCAAAAGTTTCTCAGTGTAGCGAGAGCAGAGGCGGTGGTAGCATCCACCAGGGGCAGAACGATTGGAAACATTTCCAACACGCGCGGTATTGGTTTTCCGGCCGTTCAAGCATTTTCGTTCGCGCTTAGCTTTTTACGGGTGAAATTGGCTTTATAGACGTCAGACTCTGGAGTTTTGCACACACGCAGCGCCACCTGTCTGTGCAGATTTTGGTAGTGCGAAGCCTGACTTCCCTGCACAGTTTGCAGCGCAACGAGTTGCAACTAGCACGTGCGAAACAACAATAGAGGTAAATATTAGGTGTGTGTGCGTATGGAACGCTCACAAATAGAACTTGGTATTTCTCTCCGCTTATCAGATGCCTCATCGAACCGCCGTGACGTGTTTGTTGGCTCACTCACCAGAACAACGTCTTAAACAACAGCAGTTGTAAGAGCTCTGCGCTGCACGAAGAAAGACCTTAGTCGACACTACTGTTGCGTTAGGAATTGCCAAGGACGTAAACATCTTCAGTTTTAACGATTTCCGTAGCTGTGGCGAAGCATAACGGTGAGAGCGCTGGATACGGGCTGTTGCGAGCGTGTTGGGTAAGCGAATTACTCGTGTTCCCCGCAGCCGGTCACATGAAAAATAAAGTGAGGGATTGGGCTAGTTGGTAATCCATTATCAAACTTCTCAGCGCAAAATTCTGTGCTTGTCCTCACCTCTTGTGTTCCTTGTCTGAAATTTTGTTCTGAAAGGTTTGATGAAAGGCTTGATGAAGTGTGATAAATAGGCCTCCTGTTATTCTTTCGAATAGCCACGGAAAACCGTGCTAACTTTGTTTATGAAGCTCAACAGAGCCTCTGATCGTAGTGCGTGCCGTGAAATAGTAGACTGGTGACACGCGTGATAAACATCGCACACGCCGCGACCTCCGATAATCTGAGGTAGTTGCCACCACACAGCATCCCTCACGTGGGCTTTGAATGATTTATGTTTTGGCTATGACTGGCTAATTCTACCAAGTACGTTTGACAGGTAAACCAGAAAAAGTTCGTTGAGACCACAATCAGGTTTTTCTTACTGTTGGTCTCCGCGATTGCCGCAGATATCTCAGAAACCTCGGTTCTGCCTCTCGTTGCACAACTATAAACTGAACATACGTGTATTTCCATTTGCAGTGTATACAAATGGGAGACAAACATCAACCAAGCATTTTACGACGCGTAATAAAAGAGTTCAACGCACAGGTAGCCAAAGATGGATGAAGAATGCAACTGCAAAGGCGACAATCACTGGGGTTATTTGTGCCGGATAAAACGTGCTTCGTACCACTGATCATAAGGTACATTGCTGGTGTACGCCCTTCATTGCTTCAGCAACAAGTATATGCCTAAATTTACGTATTTAGGCGTTACGGAACACACGTCGAACGAAGTGCATGCCTCCAACTTGATGTATATCGATGCTCGCTTGCACCTAAACTGGTAGTTGGAGCACAACAAAATAACCGTTGATGATTGATTAACATATGGGGTGTAAGGCCCCAAAACCACCATACGATTACGAGAGACACCGCAGTGGAGGGTTCCGGAAATTTCGACCACTTGGGGTTCTTTAACGTGCACCCAAGTCTGAGCACACGGGCCTACAGCATTTCCGCCTCCATCGGAAATGCAGCCGCTGCAGCCGGGATTTCATCCCGTGACCTCCAGGCCAGCAGCCGAGTACCTTAGCTACTAGACCACAGTGGCGGGGCTTCCGAAATACTGAAACACCGCAATTCGCTTTGATTAGCTTCCTAATTTTTTGAAGCGACGTTGGCTCGACGAAAAGAGCTTGCCATGTCTTTGGTCTTCCGAAAAATACGCCTCAACACCCACCAAAAAAAGGGCCTACGGACGTTCGCTTGCAAACAGCTCTCTTTGCACTACCCTGTTATGGCAAGCGCAGCAATGAGGGCACTGGTGTCAGCGTTTTCCGCACCGCTGCCTTGGCAGAGTATAACGTTTATTAGATGCTTATACATGATTCAGCAACGTTATTACTTCATTGAGGCTTCATTCTAGCGTAACTAGTATACGGAAGACCAGTGTAGGAGTGTATATGTCACAGCGTTTGCCTCGGGGTTGGCCTTCGTTGTACGGAATAGGCTTGTTTGTCTACCCAATCACGGTCACCACGCGCTGAGTTCACTCACCTTACATTTTATGTAATGAAATAGTGCTTGGATGCATTTCTTCTTTTTATTAACGTGACATGGTTATATCACTCGTTTCACTGAAATTCTCCTATAGGTGTCAGCTTCGTTAGTTTTCAGCCAAAAATAGTCATCGATGCGTGACCAAACTACAAAGAAAGATGCAAATAACATAATTAAGAAAAATTGTGGGTCTTAGTGAGAATTGAAACCGGGTCAATTGCGTGCTAGGTGGGTGTTCTACCACAAAACCACGCTAATTTTTTTTTTTGAATGCAGTGAAACCTTCTTCTGCTTGGAAATGCACTGATAGTAACTTCTATGCTTTAAGAACGCACGCGCCATGTATACATTCGTCAAAATACAACATGAATTATTGCCGTAATAATGCATAGTACAAGCGTACATTACCACCGGGTATCAGAAAAAAGGATTATCATATCGACTTCATAGCCTGAAGCCAGCCCCCCACTACAAAAGGCAAACATGGTACTCCACCGTCAGGGCCAAGTACTGGAGGCATAGCAAGTGCAAAAAGATTTCATATAATAGGTATTTGAAGTTCACTAAGGAAACATAACTTTGCAATCGCTTTCACCTTTTAAAAGCAAAGCCTAAAGTTTCCGTAATAGCGTAAAGAGCTCGCCTCGCTGAAATTTTGACACTTGCGTTGGTGTCGGTGCCGTCAGATGTGAGTGAGAAAATGTTAACGTGCCTGAGAATAAATTTATAAAAATGTTGAAAATAATATATATAAATATATATACATGAAATAGATGATCAGAGTTTCTTCCGGCTACCGTAATAAAAGTTATAAACTTCGAGAATAGTGCAGTATAGGAAACAAAACAATACAATATTTATTTAATCCTAACAGTTTCGGCTGGTGGACCAGCCTTCTTCGGAGGATGTAAGTGAAATGATACAAGTTCCCGTAGCAGAGGGTCACCCTCACAGTTTAAAGACCCTCCAAAAAAAGAGAGAGAGAAAAAGACAAGTGGGCGAACGAGGTAGCAACAGACAACAAGAAGCAGAAGAAGGAGAGGAACTAGAAAGGAGCGACGGAGAGCCGCCTGAAACGAGCGGGTAATTCTGGCATTGTTACTGGGTATAGGTAAGACGCGCCACCAGCGGAGGCGACCAAGAAAAACGGAAAAATGTGGAACATGTTGCCGCTTACTCGCATCCCACAGGGCCTCCCCAATTTGCCGTTCTTCAAACATATCAATCTTCCTGGTCACTCTTTCGAACGCGTAAGTGTCATACTCCTACAATCCGGCTTCCAGAACACACGGGAGCGCGAACAGCGGGAGTCATACTTTATAAAGAAATTCAGATCACTTACCCACGGAATCAACGAGAGCCCTGGGCGACTGACGTGTCTCCGTGACGTTTCGTGAAACACAGAAATTGAATTACTCAATTAATTTATTTATACATACGTGAAGTCGCACACGCAAGTTGGTCAATATAGCGAAACTAAACGAATTCAATGCTACGTGAACCAAACGGATTGTGTTAGTATTATTATACTTTATTTTCATTTCTGAGTACTTTTTTAGTATTATTCATTTTTATATATTTTCATCCTTCACAAGAATACCCATTTATTTATTTTCAGTATGACTGGTTGTACATTTTTCTGCAAGAGAGGGCAGGTGGAGGGAGGGGGAGAGGGCAAATTAGCTTTCCAACGAGGCCATTATATTCCGAAAGCTGGAGTGGGTCGTATGCTTCTTGTGTGTGTGTGTGTGTGTGGCCCGATGCCACGGGCCAGCCGCCGAACCACGTGAACTTAAGCTCGATCCATGTGTGGGATGCGAGTAAGCGGCAACATGTTCCACATTTTTCCGTTTTTCTTGGTCGCCTCCGCTGGCGGCGCGTCTTACCTATACCCAGTAACAATGCCAGAATTACCCGCTCGTTTCAGGCGGCTCTCCGTCGCTCCTTTCTAGTTCCTCTCCTTCTTCTGCTTCTTGTTGTCTGTTGCTACCTCGTTCGCCCGCTTGTCTTTTTCTCTCTCTCTTTTTTTGGAGGGTCTTTAAACTGTGAGGGTGACCCTCTGCTACGGGAACTTGTATCATTTCACTTACATCCTCCGAAGAAGGCTGGTCCACCAGCCGAAACTGTTAGGATTAAATAAATATTTTATTGTTTTGTTTCCTATACTGCCCTAATCTCGAAGTTTATAACTATAAATATATATATATATATATATATATGTTTCAGCCAGAGTCAGAGTCTGGCCCTCATCAGGACTGAGGGTACAGTTTCTTGGCCCTCAGCTTTATGCAATTTAAATCAGATGAGGAAAGAGAGAGAGGAAGAAAAAAAAGCAATGAGAATATAAGATGGACTCCCCCAGGCACCTCCTTTCACTTTTCCTTCCCCTTCTCCCTTCTCTCTCTAATTTTTCTCCTTTTCACGTTTAGGAATTGTGCGGTCTGTGTATCCTTCCTTTCACTAACGTATTGTTACCGACCAGACGGCGCCGCATTGCTATGGCGGTTCTGTGTGGGAGAAAAGAGCTTTTTTAAGATTTTTAAGCTTTTAACTACTCAGCGCCTCGTTAAACTCTTGGCGTTGAAAGAGGGGCGCCGCGTATTGCCGCAGAGGCTGGCAAGCGGGTGGAATGTCAATTCTTACTCGCTTCTGAATTACGCGTGCAGCAGGGGCCTCCGATTGTGCACACGGTTGCTGTTGGGCATGTCATGCTTGGCACAATTGACTGGATGGTAAGATAAAAACAGACGACTGCTGTATTTAGGAAGAGTAGTTATACTTGGAAATAATTTGAGTTGTCCAGTGCCCTTCACAGCAGCAGTGCCTTGAACTCAGTAATTATTTTAATTTTTGCTGTTATTGTTTTCTAATACTTTCATTGCTGCAAGTGTACCCGGATTCTCATTTATTTTTCTATCGAGAGTGTTAAATTAGTGGATAAGGTATGACTCTCGTTGTTCACTTTCTCGGTTTGATTTGAATCCCGTCTCTAAGAGTGTTACTGATAGCTTGTCGAATGCTTGGTCGGCAAGATTTAGATGTTTTGATAGAAGTAGACTTGGGGCTGATTTCGCATGGGCTCTGTGATGATTGAAACTAATCCTGATTGGTGTTTCTGTTTGTCCTATGTGCTACATACTGCAAACGTTGCATTCAAGTAGGTAGACCACAACAGAGGAACCACATGTTAGGTTTCCTCGTATGTTAGTCGACAACTTGGATTGTGTGCTGGTTGCTTTGTGTGTTTTTCGCATTGCTTTATATACAAGACATCGTGACTGTAAGCAAGGTCGGCATGAAATATTAGGGGGTGAGGTATTGATTTGAGAGTGGACAAGTGTGTCTTTGAGGTTGCGTGGTCGTCGGTAAACGACGCCGGGAGCGGATAAGAATTCGCATTTCCGACGTGCCCTTTGTTCTAGAATGTTGTAATGTCGTTTAAGGATTTAGTTTACATTGGTGAAGTTTGTGCTGTAAGACAAGCAGAGGTTTGTTCGTTGCGGGTCTTCTTGCGGTGGTCGCTTCATAAGTTAGCCATCACGCTTCAGTTTTATCGCTTTTTAACCGCGTCATCAATTACATGTGGGGGGTATTTCTGTTTATAAAGCATAAGTTGTGGCCTTTGTAGCTTGTGTCGAAATCAGCGGCTCTTAAGCAGATTTGCCTAAACCGGTGAGCTAGCTGTATAAATTATTGTTTTTACAGTGGCGCGAGTGATCTCTTTGGTAATGGAGGTATTATTGTCGATCCGTTGATTTGCGATATAGAGTTGTAGAAAGCTTGTTTTCTTCAATCGTTATGGAAACATCAAGAAAACTTTCGATTGCTTGCAACTAGGTGTGTGTGAAGTGTATGTTCGGATGTACAGCATTGTAAGTGTCGTTAAAGCTGAGAAGTTTATCCTCGCTGTGGCTCCTAATAAGAAAGATCTCGTCTACGTATCTTCTCTATAACAATAATTTCAAGGAACTCGGTGCGATAAATTCCGATTGAAGCTTTCCCATAAATATGTTGGCATAATTGGGTGCAATTTCGGTGCCCATAGTGGTTCCGCTGATTAGCCGAAAATACTTTTGGGTAAATTTGAATGAAGTTATTTCGAGAATCATCCTCGTCAAAGCTGCGATGGCCGAGAAATATGGGGTGTTAGATTCTTTATGTTCTGTGCACATGTTTTGTAATGCAGCTATGCCGTCATCGGGAGAGTATTTGTATAAAATGAAGAGAGATGAAGAGTAACCAAGTACGAGTTTTTCGGCACACACAGACGTGAAACGTCTCAAAGAAAAGCCCCGCCGTGGTGGTCTAGTGGCTAAGGTACTCGGCTGCTGACCCGCAGGGCGCGGGTTCGAAGCCCGGCTGCGGCGGCAGCATTTCCGATGGAGGCGGAAATGTTGTAGGCCCGTGTGCTCAGATTTGGGTGCACGTTAAAGAACCCCAGGTGGTCTAAATTTCCGGAGCCCTCCACTACGGCGTCTCTCATAATCATATAGTGGTTTTGGGACGTTAAACCCCACATATCAATCAATCATCTCAAAGAAAATGCGTGGTGTTTTTTATGTATGACGCGAGGCTGCGTGGAATGTGGCTTATTATTTTATCCACGTACCCTGATATTGGTTCAGAATTTGCACCAACGTCTGATATGATTGATCAACCTGAGTTACCGGGTTCATAAATTTTAGGGAAGATGTGGAAGTGACCTGGACGAGGGTATGCTGCTTGCAATAAATAATTAAATAACTATATATATATATATATATATATATATATATATATATATATATATATATATATATATATATATATATATATATATATATAAGGCACAACGGCAAGAATAAATATATTTACCAGCAGTTTCGGGAGGGGTCCTCTCTTCGTAAGGGGATCAGTTGTGCCATATCCCATACCTTCACCGCCATTGAACTATTAGTTAATATATATATATATATATATATATATATATATTGTAAGCACATTCCAAGCATTTGATCGTTCTCACTTGCACATACCCATCATCATCGTTCTCACTTGCACATACCCATCATCATCGTTCTCTCTCTTGGTGTGGTTCTGAGCCGAGCCAGACATCGCAGAATAAACGCTTCTGCTCGCCCTGCCTGCTCGCCGTACCTAGTCTGCCTGCGTCTTTCAGAGTGGTGGAGATGCGGGGTAAGATCCCGACGTCCTCCTACGTTCATTTCCCACCTGGAGCTCCGATCTGGTCGCCGATTGCACCCAGCCACCCACACAGGTATGCAGACATCGGACCTAACGCCTAGCCCTAACGCTACAGCCCCTACGCCGGCGGCTGCCCGCTCTTCATCTACTGTCACCAGCCCTCAGCGCGAACCGCCCGTGTTCGCGGGTCTTCGCGGTGACGACGTCGAGGAATGGCTTGACCTTTACAACCGTGTGGGTTCAGCCAATCGATGGACCGAAGCAGAGAAACTGAGCTACCTTCCTTTCTATTTGACCAGCGTAGCCAAAACCTGGTATTTTAATCACGAAACTGACTTCGTTGATTGGTCGACCTTTGCCAACAAACTGCGACAAATATTCGGATGCTCATCGGGTCGTTCCGAAGCCGCGAAACAGAAGCTGGCTGTGCGTCTACAACTGGCACATGAGTCGTACACTTCGTATATCGAGGATGTTTTGGCCCTCTGTCGCCGTGCGAATAAAGACATGACGGAAGATGAGCGCGTTCGCCACATCCTTAAAGGAATCGGCCCAATCGCATTCAACGCCTTGGCTGTTGGCAATCCCGCTACGGTTAACGACGTCATTTCGACATGCCAACGCCTTGACCAGTTGCAGTCCCTTCGGCTTCAACAAGACAGTGATCCACGCCTGATGCCTCCCTCTGAATTAAAAACCCTTATCCGCACAATTATCCGGGAAGAACTTCGAGACCTTGAACAGCAGCGGTCCACTGTCGCCTCCGCTCCGTCTCCACCATTCGACCTGCGGAATCTTGTTAAGCAGGAGTTAGCGGCAATGGCGACACCGACATCCCCGGTCGCTCCGCCAGCACGCCCGATGCCCACATACGCCGATGTGACGCCCAGGTCGACACCGGCAGCACCGGTTGTTCAAACGGTAATGCCCACATATGCGGAGATCGCTGCGATTCCGCCTGCTCCCGGGGCATCTAGCTCTACGGATACTGCTAGTAGCCATTTGGCTGCTATGCGAGGTGGAATGACTGCTGCACCCTTGTATCCTCAGTGGCGTCAATCCCGTCCTGTTTGCTTTTACTGCGGTATACGAGGCCACATTTCTCGTTACTGCCGTCGCCGCCAGCAAGAGGAACGACGAGGCTATGCTGAGTTCGAACGAGACCGGTTCCGAAGACCAGATCTTTATGCTCCAGACACCTACCCGTCCGCGCAGTACCGGTCTCCGTCTCCTCCAGTGTCCCCTCGTCAACATCAGGAATACCGCTCCTCCAGACGACGCTCTCCATCGCCCTATCGCCGCTCCGCATCGCCACTTCGTCCAATCATCTCCCGTCCTGTTGACCAATCTTCGGAAAACTAAGGATTGCAGTTTTTGGAGGGAAAACTGCGTCCCGTCGACCAACAAAAATACCTCCTGTTCGCCCAGCTAATATGTTGTCAGTGACTATTGAAGGTATTCCTGTGCAAGCTCTCGTTGACACCGGTGCAACCACTTCTGTTTTGCGTAGTGACTTGTGCTCGCGCCTCCGTAAAGTCAGAACGCCCTATGTGGGACCTGTGTTGCGTGGGGCAAATAACGTGCTGATTCAACCTGACGGACAGTGTACGGCTCGTGTTTCTATTGATGGTATACGTCACCACATCGAGATGATTGTGTTGCCCACGTGCATTCATGAACTTATCCTTGGTTGGGACTTTCTGCATTCTGCTTCCGCTGTTATATCCTTTAAAGAGAACGTCATTCACATAACGGATACAACGGATGCGCCCATTCCAGTTTCATCACCCTCGATCTCCAACTTGGTCATTGTTGAAGACTGCGTCCTGCACCCTGGTCACGAACACGTGATAGCTGTCGCATCTACCCAAGTAACCGACGGTGATGCACTTGTGGCTCCTTCGTTTCGCTGCACCTCCCGTGGAATTCTCGTCGCCTCTTGCCTCCTCCGGTTTTCCTCTGGCTGCGCTTTTCTGCCCGTTTCTAACACAACTGCAGAATCTGTGCTGCTGCCCAAGGGAATGACAGTGGCAAAGATTGACTTCTCTCCATTGACCTCCATCGCGACACTCTGCCCGTCTTCGTCACCAGTACCAGCTCCAGGTTCACGTTCTTTCCCTTTTCGACCTGTCATTGGTTCAGACCTCACACCAAAACAGTCTGAAGCACTATTGGCCCTTTTGGCTAAGCACAAAGCCTGCTTTGATAGCTGTACCACAACACTGAGTCAGACTTCCGCGGCTGTACATCGCATTGAAACCGACGGTTCTCGTGTGATACGCCGTCGCCCATATCGGGTTTCGCAATCAGAGAGAGAAATAATTGAAAAAGAAGTGAACGAGATGCTATCGCGAAATATAATACGACCTTCTTCGAGTTCCTGGGCATCTCCAGTCGTTTTAGTTAAAAAGAAGGATGGCTCTGTTCGTTTTTGCATTGACTACCGCGCGTTAAATAAGATCACACGCAAGGACGTATATCCTATGCCTAGAATTGATGACGCTTTAGACACACTGCAAGGGGCGAACTATTTTTCGAGCCTTGACTTACGATCAGGTTACTGGCAAATCCCCATGAACGAGGCTGACAAAGAAAAAACTGCATTTGCCACACCGGACGGCCTTTATGAATTTAATGTAATGCCATTCGGCTTGTGCAACGCTCCAGCCACGTTTGAGCGAATGATTGATACTGTTCTTCGTGGCCTAAAATGGAAGACCTGCCTCTGTTACTTAGATGATATCGTTGTTTTTTCAAGTACCTTTGCCCAACATCTTCAACGATTAGACGAGGTGCTACAATGTCTCTCCAAGGCTGGCCTTCAGATAAATACAAAGAAGTGTACATTTGCCAGCAAAAGCATCAAAGTCCTCGGTCACGTCGTTTCCAAAGACGGAATCCAACCAGATCCCGAGAAGATCGCAGCTGTGCTACAGTTCCCTCGACCGTCCAACCAAAAGACGTTGCGCAGCTTTCTTGGTCTCGCGTCCTATTTTCGTCGCTTTATACGCAACTTTGCTACCTTAGCGGCTCCGCTAAATAAGTTATTGGCCACTGGTGCTCCTTTCTCATGGTCCAACGACTGCGAATCTGCATTTGAAATTTTGAAAGAACGCCTGACTTCCGGACCAGTGCTGCGCCACTTCGATGAGAGAGCGCCTACCATACTCCATACTGACGCAAGCGCACAAGGCATTGGAGCAGTCCTTCTGCAGCGTGATTCCACCTCTAAAGAGCAGGTTGTGGCCTACGCTAGCCGGACTCTGTCAACAGCTGAGCGGAATTACACCATCACGGAGCAGGAGTGCTTGGCTATCGTATGGTCGATACAGAAATTCCGCCCGTATCTCTACGGTCGGCACTTCACCATCATCACCGACCACCACGCACTCTGTTGGCTTTCATCAATGAAGAATATGTCAGGACGTCTTGCGCGCTGGATACTGCGCTTACAAGAGTACGACTTTACAGTTACGTACAAGTCTGGCAAATGTCATCATGATGCCGACGCGCTGTCCCGGTGCCCACTTTCGCTCTCTCGTGACAATACGTCCACCGCATCGCGTTCGAATGACTCTGACACCCAGCTTGCCTCACAACACGTATCGCTCGCATCGCTGGATCCAATGCAGCTATCTTCGAACTCCGATTTACGTTCACTTCAGCTGGCAGATTCCTACTGTCGGTCTTTCATTGATCGCCTTCGCGGTGTCACTAAACCACCCAACAGCCGCTTGCGACGCCAGCTTCGACAATTTCGCCTTCAGGACGGTGTGCTTAAGCGCTACATTTACCATCCCACCGGTAACAAGTGGGTGCCAGTTCTTCCCCGCTGCCTTCGTCTTCGAGTTTTGGAAGCATTCCACGATGATATTGCTGCCGGTCATCTAGGCTTCCACAAGACCTACGATCGCATCAAGACGCGCTGCTTCTGGCCTGGCTTGTCCACAACGGTGGCCAAATACGTGGGCTCGTGCGCGTTGTGTCAGCACCGCAAGCGATCCACATCCCCGCCTGCTGGTTTCCTTCAGCCTCTTCCCTGTCCCACCACACCATTCGAATTTGTCGGAATAGACTTGTATGGTCCTTTGCCGTTGACACCTTCCGGTCACCGTTGGATCGTCACTGCAGTCGACCATCAAACAAGATACGCCGAGACTTCACCTCTTCATTCTGCTACCGCCACAGAAATCGCCAATTTTTTCTTGAACTCCATCGTCTTGCGCCACGGAGCCCCTCGCGTCCTTTTGAGTGACCGTGGCAAAGCCTTCCTTTCCAAGGTCCTGGATGAAGTCCTGCAGGCGTGCAATACAGTGCATAAAACCACTTCTACATACCATCCGCAAACGAATGGCCTTACCGAGCGCTTCCACCGAACACTCTCTGACATGATATCGATGTACTTGCATCCTGACCACAAAAATTGGGATAACATTTTACCGTTTGTCACCTTCGCATACAATACTGCGGTACAACGATCAACTGGCTACAGCCCGTTTTTTCTCGTGTACGGCCGATCTGCCTCCTCGGTCTTCGACACGGCATTTTTCTTTGCACCGGCTCCAAGCAGTACCTCGCTCCCAGAAGAGTTCGCAGCCCGAGTCACACAATGCCGTGAAATTGCTCGCAAAAACACGGAAGCAACCCAAAAGGAGAGAAAACATCGCTGTGATAAAAAACGACGCGACGTGGCCTTTAATGCTGGCGATAAGGTTTTACTATGGACCCCGGTTCGAGCGTCGGGCCTTTGCGAGAAATTTCTTCACCGGTATGTTGGCCCATACACCGTTGTACGACAGACATCTCCAGTTAACTACCTCGTCACCCCGCTTCAGTCTGTCACTGACCGCCGTCTGCGCAGCACGGAAATAGTTCACGTCTCACGCATGAAGCCTTTTGTTACTCGTTCGGCCGAACTCTGACTGGCGGCCAGGTTGGCCGCTTCGCAGAGGGGGGGGGAAATTGTAAGCACATTCCAAGCATTTGATCGTTCTCACTTGCACATACCCATCATCATCGTTCTCACTTGCACATACCCATCATCATCGTTCTCTCTCTTGGTGTGGTTCTGAGCCGAGCCAGACATCGCAGAATAAACGCTTCTGCTCGCCCTGCCTGCTCGCCGTACCTAGTCTGCCTGCGTCTTTCAATATATATATATATTTATAACCTGCTCACGGCTGCTTACTTTTTCATCCACTTTTCTTTCTTATTTACATTCCATTGGTTCTAATAACTTCCCCTGTACATTCCTCGGCATTACTGTCTGTTAGATCTCATTAATAATTGTGTTAAAACACGGTAAAACGAGCCCTTAGGTATACACTTCTTTCTCTTATATATATATATATATATATATATATATATATATATATATGGCACAACGGCAAGGATAAATATATTTACCAACAGTTTCGGGAGGGGTCCTCCCTTCGTAAGGGGATGAGTTGTGCCATATCCCATACCTTCACCGCCATTTAAATATTAGTGTATGTATATATATATATATATATATATATATATATATATATATATATATATATATATATATATATATATATATATATATTTATATATATATATATATATATATATATACTGCAACTGAGGCCTTTTGCGCGGAGAGGTGGGGTTTCACGACAGAGCCGTGCTATTACTAAAACTGCTCAGTAAATTTCATGCGAGTGGGTTTTTTTTAGATGCTCACCTGGTACAAAGTGCTCCGACATAGCTTATTAAATTCATTCGCAAAACAGTTAACAGTCAACAGATGCCTAGTTTCACGTGTTGCTTTAAAGACACGTATTGGACTGCTCGTTGATTCACAAAAGCAGTAGTTATAGTGTAATCGGCACTTGCCAGCTGTACCAGCAGTAGATACTCTAATATACTCTGAAACATTCATTGTTACGCTCACAGTTGTTTGTTTCCTTGCAGGAAAATTGAAGCACGCACCGACAACCAAAGGTAGGCTAGTATTTCAGAAGGTGATACCCAAGTATTCCGATTACTCTATTGCGTTAATTGGAGAATGCTCGAACGTCCTTCTCGTTTTGCCGAAGAGTGTATTCTTGACTGCAACAACTATCCTCTCTACGAAAGTAATCACAGAATCGCCTATCATGGCTTCCACGTGGTGTTATTGTAGAGTGCCGACAACCAAACCAATGATAAGCACTCCACCGTTTTCCTTGATTTCACGCAATAGACGCGTGTCTGATAATAGGTGACTTCGTACCTCCTCTTTGACAATACAATGCGCGAGGAATGCATTTTTCGAATTTCGAATTCATAAGGAACATCATGACAACAGTGACGGCGACTGAAAAAACCCAACGGGAGTGGACGTAAAATAGCTGCAGCAATGAGAATGTTTCCAGATGCCTTATGTAATCAAGCTATAATACGACTGTTAAGCGCACTGCAGTGTACGGTCAAGAAAATATTTGACAAGCTGTTGATTTTGGACGTGCAACTGACACGATACAATATTTGGGCCTCCAGCATTTCTACTACCATTCATCGGTTAGTAAGAGAGATAGAAATGGACAACACTAGTATCCTTTTCTCTCTTTCTTACTTTCCGATTAATAGCCCGATATGTCGAACAGCCACCGCATACACAACAAAACGCCCCCGAATACGCAGTTTTAGGACGAAATACTGTTCACTTTAAACGACCATTCCCGTATTTTGGCAGCGCTGCCTGGTACCCCTGCAGAGCGAGACAGCGATTTAAGAAACTTTTTGTTTGATGCCACCTTCATGGAGCCTGCATATGCCAACTAAGGCGGTAGACAGACAACCGGCAGTGCCACCACAGCAGCCCATGCCCTAGACGCCTTACTAGTGATGCTCGGTCAAAAAAAATATCGCGACATGCAAGCCCTTACCTTAGCGAGCCAACGTCTACAATGAAATGACCGCCACCCAACTACACTGAAGGCAATAGTTCTAAGAAAACAAACACTCACGATGCCACTCGCATAGCACAGTGAAGCCTGAAAGGTTCTCAATTTTTCTCCCTCTTTTTTTTCACCTTTTTCTTTCTCTTTATGTGGGGGCGAACATAATGTTATATATATATATATATATATATATAGGTTCAGTAACCCTCTGTCATTACGTATATATGTGTAATAACTGCGTACTGCTAAACCTTTTTTACAGAAATCGGTCTTTCACTTCAAGAAGGATGACTATACTAAACAAGATCCATATTGCTTTAAATTTACTGGTGTATCCTGCACTGTTGTTCGCAAGCAGTGAGTATTTTCGTTGCGTGGGGGCAAGATTCATTCGAATATAGCCTTTCGAAATTTTTCCGCAGTACTGAACACTTTGTTGGACCAATGCTGTTAAAGTAAACATTTTCTTCGTGTTTGAATTTTCTAAGGAAGACTTTAAATACATTTAGTGAAAATTTCCCGTTAATGCCGTCACTCATAACAAGAAGGCATTCGACTGTAGAGAGAAGTAGAACATAAGACAACGAGGTTTAAGTGTTGACTTGCATCACTATTTTGTAATATATATTACAACCGTTACTTTCTCCCACCTAATCTAGCCCCACTGTTTAAACAATATATATATATATATACATATATATATATATATATATATATATATATATATTAACACAAGATGAATGAAATCTACCAGACAATACAATAATGCCAAGGAAAATATAAGGGAGATTATTAGACCGAATTCTAAGGTAATTGCGAAGAAAGAAAAGTGGGTGAAAGATAACTTGCCGTGGGCAGGAACGGAACCTGCGACCTTCGTAAAACGCGTTATATGCTCTACCACTGAGCTATTATGGCTGCTATTCCTCTAGCTATTTTATAGGGTTTATGTGTGAATTTAAACTTGTGAATGTCAGCCATCGCCAACTGTAGACATGGCGGCGAGTGTGGTGCACGCTTTTTATGAGCCTGTACGGCGTCACGTAGCACGTGAACATATTGCGAGCTGGCAGTTGACCAATAGTCCCTCGTATACAACCTAACGGCACCAAGTCTGCTAGTACGAGACCCTCGGTAATGAATAAGGATAAGAAGTGTGTACCGAAGAGCCCGTTTTTCCGTGTTTTGACACAATATCAATGATATCTAACAGATAATATAGCCAAGGACATCAAAGTAACCTTTCCACAGAAGTCTGTCGGGTTGGCTATGAAACTGGGAGATTATTTAGATTTCAACTAAAAGTTTTGAAGAAACTCGAAGTTTTGGAACCGACTTGGTTCCTTCCTCAGGGGTGACTGCGGAGGTTACGTAGCAGCGTCATCTTCAAAGCACTCGCGGGGTAGCTCATGACCCCCCCCCCCCCTCCTATCTCTCTCTCTCTTTCATTTTGCCGTGGAGTGCACTCCAGGTGAATACACGGGGGGAAGGGTTCCGAGGGAGCCGTTAATATTATGGGCTGTACTGTGTATGTGCCACGACTCGAGTAACAACCTTCTCCTCCAGTTCGGCTTGCTTTCAAGAATGGCCATCGCTTCAAAATTTATTTTGTGATCCAACGTCTCAGCATGTTCGGCGAGTGCACTGCGCTCTTTGTAGAACTTCCGCACATCGTTGGCGTGTTGCTTCAGTCGTTCCGGTAGGTTTTTCGTCTCGCCAATATACGACGAGGGGCTCCCGGCACACGACAATTTGTAAACGACACCGGGGCGCTTGTTCATTGTTGGCCAGTTTTTCGGGTCAGAGAGGAAGCGGCCCAGCGCACACGAAGCCACGTGCGCCATGCAAACCCCTTCCTTCTTGAAGATCCGCGCTAACATCTCCTTGGTTCCCTGAACGTACTAAACCAGTACGCGTTTCGGGGGGCTGCCTATTGAGGTTGATTGGTGTTTTCGTATCCTGTGCTTTTCTGCGCGGCGGGTGGTGGCTAGAATGAAGTTTTTAGGGTATCCGTTTTTTGTGAGGTCAGCGATTAGTTCCTACAAAAAAATAGTACTGTTCTGCCAGAAAATAGTTCCTGCAAAAGAACTATTTTCTGGCAAAACAGTGGAACCGCGATGGGAGCTTCTATCTACATCACGATGGCAAACCTGACCGTGTAGTACATAGAAGAGAAAGCACTCAGCTCCTTCTCGCCATGACCCAAGCTTTTTCTGTGTTATATGGACGATTGCTTTTGCGTAATTAAGACGGCTTAAGTTGAAAACTTCCGACAACACCTAAATTCTTTGCACCTACCCATACAATTCACGACCGAGCGTGAAAGCGACCACTGCCTGTCCTTTCTCGACGTCCAGGTGGCAAGAAAGCGCAATGGCCTGGAGTTCTCCATTCCTAGGAAGCCAACGCACACTGGCCGCTACCTTCATTTTGATTCTGCCCACCCCACCTGCCAGAAGGCCTCGGTTGTCACCACGCTACTCGAGAGAGCTAGGAACCTAGGCTCTAATGACACCGAGCGAAAGAAATAGGAGGCCCGCGTACTTGCTGACCTCAGAAAAATCAGATACCCAAAAACTTGATTCGAGCCACCACCCGGTGCGCAGAGCAACAGAGGATACGAAAACATCAATCAACCTCAATTGGTAGCCCCCCGAAACGCGTACTGGTTCCATACGTTCAGGGAATCAGCGAGATGTTAGCGCGGATCTTCAGGAAGGAAGGGGTTCGCATCGCGCACGTGTCTTCGTGTACGCTGGGCCGCCTCCTCCCCCACCCGAAAGACCGGCCAACATGGAACAGGCGCCCCGGTGTCGTTTACAAAATTTCGTGTGCCGAGTGCCCCTCGGCGTATATCGGCGAGACAAAAAACCTACCATAATGACTGAAGCAACACGCCAACGATGTGCGGAAGTTCTACAGAGAGCGCAGTGCACTCGCCGAACATGCTAAGACGTTGGATCCCAACATAAATTTTGAAGCAACGGCCATCCTAGAAAGCGAGCCGAACTGGAGGAGAAAGTTGTTAATCGAGTCGTGGCACATACAGAGGACAGCCCATAATATCAACCGCTTCCTCGAATCCCTTCCACCCGTGTATTCACACGGAGTGCGCTCCACGGAAAAACGAGAGAGAGAGCGAGGTCATGAGCCAACCAGCGAGTGCTTTGAAGACGATGCTGCTACGTAGCCTCCGCAGTTACCCCTGAGGAAGGAAGGAAGTCGGTTTTGAAACGTCTGCTTTCTTAAAAAATTTTGGTTTGAGTCTAAATCACCTCCCATGCCAAGAACTGTATAGGTAAAGTTATTATATATGTATATATATATATATATATATATATATATATTTATGTGATCATTAGAAAACGTGGCTTGGCTCATACACCATGTTTATTCCATTAAGCACTTCCTCTTCCTTGGCTTCTGCTACCATGCCTTCATACGTCACATGATTCCCCCTCCACCCAAAAGTTGCCACTGTTTACAAACTAGAACGAATTCAAGAAGAGAATAAACAAAATAACACCCAAATGCACAGTTTCACGTCCCGACGGAGTTCCACAATCTAACTATATGTTCAAGGCCGGAGGAGCAGTCCGGCGAATTCTATCACAACTCTCGTGGCGAGGTTGACTGTTGCAGTCTGCCCAACACAAGCACGGCTTGAAGGAAGAAATTACTGATGACGCAACAGTTCTTGCGAGGTATGAACAGGGGTGGAAGTCTTTGTAGCATTTGAGGGTCGGATGCCGTAGGCACTGAGTTCTTCGTCGTAGACGCTGCTTTCTGTGTCGTAGGTGAGACAGAACGAGTGCTTGCAGCCTGCATGTATGAGAACGGAAGCTGATAATACGATGCCAGTGTTCCTTCATTGTACGCATGGTAGCTGCATGTCTCTTTCGTAGCTTTCTGTGGCCTTCTGTTAGTTTGTTGAATCTTAGACATGGCCTTGAGAACTGATGCAGAAAACTTTGTCGACAAAGCTTTCTGTTTAGATGGTTTAGGCATTGACTTTGTTTTTGCTTCTTTAATTGGTGTTGTCTCCGATTAAGCTACAAGTGTATTCGAGATGAAGTTTCGCTTGTTCGCTGTTTTTGTTCGAGTTAGCGTTGTAGTGCCTGGAGTTCGTGGAGTTGCCTTTGTTGAAATTGCTCGTTTTGTTGCTAAAGTTGGTCACTGGGTATCTTTCAGAAAATGCGCTTTTTTCTTTGCGCGATGATGTGATCAGCTGATAGTCGGTAGTCGATACTCTACTGCTGGGCTTGTCTTGCGATGAAAGCAGTGTTACGGACTGATGAGAGAGCTCCCAAGATTATTGTGAGTCATCATTCATATGAAATGCTTTTCTCAGTTGAGAATGCGTCGGCGTTGGTGGATTCGAAATTTCTGCAGTGTTATGACTCTCATTTGTGTTATCACTTGGCAATTAGTGTGTTATCACTTGAGAAATTAAAACAAAACGACAGCGAGGTGTCCGAGGCCAGTTCGATAGCAAGGGCTTTCATAGCCTTTTTCTCGTCTGTATTGGTACGAGCAACACAGTGCTTCACCGATTTCAATATTCCTGGCTTTGACATTCCCGATATAACTATTACCGAGCTGGAAATATTTTCCGCTTTGCTCAGCCTTGACCCTAAAAAGTCCGCAGGTCGCGACAGAATACCAAACGCATTCCTTTACCGGTATGCGAAGTAGTGCTCGAAATACTCCCACATTATATTTAACGAAAGTCTACGAAGTGTTGTGATTCCAGATGACTGGAAAACTGCAAAAGTTATTCCTGTGCATAAATCCGGTGATAAACTCTGTGTTAAAAACTACCACCCCATATTCCTTTTATGTACAGCCAGAGAAATTTTCGCGCACTTTATACTTAAACACCTAAAGACGTATCTTGAGAGCAACAAGTTTTTTACGAGCAATAAATATGGTTTTAGGCGTGCATTTTCCACGGTTACACAAATAATACACACGACTGACGACATATCAACCGTTTTAGATAAGGGTGGGCAAAGTGACGCTATATTCTTGGATTTCTAAATAGCTTTCGATCGAGTACCTCATAGCAACCTAATGTTAAAACTTCAAAACTTGTTCAAAAATGAGAAAATAACTGATTGGTTGGACTCCTACTTACCAAGCCCGTATCAGTACGTTCGAATAGGTTACTCTGCCTCTCACTGGTCATCAGATGTTTCTGTAGTTCTACAGGGCTCTGTATTATGTTCAATGCTTTTCATTATCAATTTAAACGATTTACAATTTGACAGTCCAGTGCGTTTTCGTTTGTTTGCCGACGACTGCATGGTTCATCTCCCTATTGATTCGGTAAATGACCAGAAAATTCTCAACAAATACTTAAGAACGTTTAGTAATTGGTGTGCCGTTTGGAACATGAGCCTAAACACAACAAAGTGTTGCCAAATTGCTATAACGCGCAAAAAGTGTCCGTTTCAATATACTTATCAAATTAACAATGTTCAATTCGAGGTTGTTAACGAGTTCAAATACTTGGGTGTAACCATCACATCAAACCTCACCTTGGACAAACACATACAAAACATTACATCATCAGCACTGCGCAGACATAGGATTCTAAGACACCAACTTCAGCACTGTACAAGCAAAACGAAGACCGTGGCGTACACTACGCTAGTCCGCCCTTTGCTCAAATATGCTGACGTTGTTTGGGACCCACACTCAAAGACGGATTCAGCGATTGATTGATTTGTGGGGTTTAACGTCCCAAAACCACTATATGATTTTGAGAGACGCCGAAGCGGAGGGCTCCGGAAATTTCGACCACCCGGGGTTCTTTAACGTGCACCCAAATCTGAGCACACCGGCCTACAACATTTCCGCCTCCATCGGAAATGCAGCCGCCGCAGCCGGGATTTGAGCCCGCGACCTGCGGGTCAGCAGCCGAGTACCTTAGCCACTAGACCACCGCGGCGGAGCCTCGGATTAAGCGATGTTCGAACGGGTACAAAAGAAAACGCTGCAATTTATTCACAGCGCATACAACAGGCAAATATCCGTGGCAGAGCTGCGCAGGCGTTCTGACCTACCTTCACTAGAGTCCCGCCGTAAACTACACCGTCTTAAAATATTACACAGCATAGTTAATGAATATTCAAAGCTTGACTTCAATACTTCTCTTGAATTCAACATGTGACGCTCCACCCGGAACAAGCACAAGAAAACAATCCTCATGTCTTTCACGAGAACAAACGCTCACCGTCCATCTTTTTTCCCGAGAACAATAGCAGAGTGGAACACTTTGCCACGTGATGTTACTAGCGTAACTAATCAAACTGCTATTTCAACGGCTATTAAAAATTTGTATGATTGGAAGTGCAGGTCTTGTTTCCGTGTTCTATGGAACTAACGTATTTCATGTCATCTTGCTACAATGCCACTAACGCACACTACTCTTTTTTTCACTGCTTCCTGGTCAATGCGCGTAGTGCACTTTGTGTATGTTGCATTAGACTAGCATTGTCGGTTTTAATGCATATTCACGTAGCTATTTGTAACGAGAATTACTACTGCTTCGTGAATCATGGACCGTGCTACTGATTACGCGCTTGTGAGTGTGTGTCGGGACAATCTGGAAGCTTACTGCTTCATTGCTTTCCTGTGTACCGCGGACTGTGTTACTGGTCGCGCGTAAACATTGTATTCAAACTCTGCACTCTACCACTCCTGCCCTGGCTGCCAAAGGGTGGCTGGCAGTATTGAATAAAAAATAAAAAATGAGGGCACAATAGACATGGCTTGAGGCGGTTTTGATGGCGTATCTTTTTCTTTTTGCAGTGCGATTAGGCTGAGAATGTCTGTCGAAAAACTCTAGTCCGGAACGTGAGGGTGTTGGCTGGTAATGTGAGGATTCGCCATCTCGTCTCGCGTAAATGACGTCACAAATTCGAACCTGTCTGGGACTTGTGTGTGATACGAAGCATCAAGTGATTCGGGCGGTTCAGTAACATCAGAAGTGTTGTGGTGGAGGGAACACGTTAAAAATTCCGATTTCATTGCTCTTGGTAAAGTCGGCTTTAGGTTCAGTCTTTTGGCGAAACGATCTAGATTACTTTTATTATTCGGAGGCTTTAGCATGTCTGTTGCGACGTGAAAGTTACCAGTCGGTGTTGGAATGCATGAAGTTTTTTTCGGAAGAGCCATATGATGGTACAACGGTGGTATATTTTCTCTAAGGTCTTGTTTGGAAAATAGGCTTACTGCGGGAAGACTTCAGTTAACTGTGATGGGAGAGTTGAAAAGCCTTCCACTGATACGCTTTGGACAGATCTTTATCGTATTCTTTAAAAAGAAAGATCATTTCTTCTTCGGTCTTTTTCCAAGATTCATCGTTCTCGAAGATGTGGGTGAGGTCAAATTTAAATGCCTCAACGGTGACGTAGTCGCTGAAGTTCGTAACTGACTCCCATTCCGACCATGACGCAACGGTAGCGTTGAGATCGAACAGGTCGAACCAGTCCTGTACAGGTCCATCGTCCGCTGCTCCGGTGTACTTGGGGTTGGGAAGGTAAGTCGATGGTTCTGTCATGATGCCCGTAACTGCATGCGCCTGAGATCACCTCTTTCGAGTTTGATATTCAATTAAGGCGTATTGCCCGTGGCTTTGTAAATGAATTGAGGTTGATGAGCGAAGACCAGGTCTTCATCCTGTCGACTCGTGTGACGCTATGAAGATTGAAAGACGTGGCCTGGCTCATACGTCATGTCTATTCCATTAAGTACTTCCTCTTCCTCGTTTCTCCTACCATGCCTTCATACGTAATATATATATATATATATATATATATACATATATATATATATATATATATATATATATATATATATTTATATATATATATATATATGTGTGTGTGTGTGTGTGGATATTGTCAAGGGTATCGAAATGTACCTCAGGCACGGGTGCAGAATTGACGCAGAAGGAATGAAGACGTCGATGCTGTTGTGGCAGCAGTGTCTGGGCTGTCCTATTGTCCTGCATCCTTGCACACTTTGTGCAGTGTTAGCCCAACTGGCGTTAACTTATTAAATACTCCCCATTACATTTGTTTAGGGGAAGTGCTGGGTAACATTCCCACTCTGGATCTCCGTAGCGGACGTCAGCTTCGTCTAGCCACGACGCCTGAAGGTTGTCCGCCGTCCGTTCTGTCTACATCTGCTCCGTCACCGGTGATCCCTTGCCAACTTGTCGATCTAGGTACCTTTTGCGGCACCGAGAAAACTGACGTTGACGAGTGGCTTGCCTTATACGAGCACGTCAGCAAGCAATACAGGTGGGCTGAGACGCTTATGCTGGCCAACATCATCTTTTACCTGCGAGGTACTGCACGCGCCTGGTACAAGACGCACGATGAAGACCTGACGAGTTGGGACGTGTGCAAGCAGAAGCTCCGTGACTTGTTCGGCCTTTCAATTGCTCGATAAATGGCAGCCAGGCAGGAAATCGCGTCTCGAGGTAAATCTTCCACCGAGTCGTACGTCACCTATATCTAAGACGTGCTCGCCTTGTGTCGGAAGGCCGACAAAGACATGACCAAACTAGACAAGATCAGCGATGTGTTGAAGGGCATAGCCGACGATGCCTTCAACATTCTGGTAAGCAAGAACTGTACTAACATTGACTCAATCGTCAGTGAATGTGGGTGGTTCGAACACACCAAAAGCAGAAGAATCACTCAACGATTTCCCCGACTCCCGAACACCACTGCGACTTCTTCCTGCGAGGACCCTGTGGCGTCCATTCTTGAATCCTCCAAACGTCACGAGAATTGTCCACCAGGAGCTGAAAGCCACGGTTCCTTCTGCTTATCAACCCCCGTGCCTGACAACTTGGTCCCAATATCTCTTATTCAGGCGGTTGTGCGACAAGAGCTTGCCAACATGGGCGTCTTCGTTCCCCAAAACTACAGACACACACGGCAGCCCATAAATTCTAACGCTCACTACCACGCCGTCCCACTCGTTGCTGCTGCCACGTTGGTCCCGTGGTTATCGTCACGGTACCAAAATCCATCTGAGTGTCGCACACAAGATAATCGACCGATATGCTTCTCTGGCCATCACGTTGGCCCCATTTCCCGCCACTGCCGCAACAGATGGTCTTTCCGGCAACGTTTTCTAGACGAACACCGACAGGATCGTGGGCAGTGTTCCCCACCTCGTTTGGCCGATGAACACTTTCAGGACCTTCTACCCAGCCGTTCTACGCTACGCTCCTAACCAACTTACGCCTATGTCGTCACCCAGGGAAACCGGTCCAGCCACTCGCCGTCGCCTCAGGGCCACAAGCCGCGCTGCTATCAATGCCGTCACTTCCGCCACCAGCGTATTCTGAGCAGTTCTCGGAAAACTAACAGATGCAGCTCCTGGAGGTCGCGCTGCATTGACAACTCGGACCGAAAAACCAAAAAACCTCTACCGACCACGAACTCCAGACAAAATTTACTTGGTGTTTTTATCGATAGCTGACCGTTACAGCTCTAATAGATACTGGTGCCCACATATCCGTTATGAGTTCTCGTCTTATATTCCGCCTGAAAAAAGTTCTTACCCCTGCCATGTCTTCGACTGTGCGAGTAGCCGACAGCAGCCGAACATCAGTTCCTGGTATGTGAACTGCTCACGTCACTGTTGCTTGCCTTCACACTTCAGTCCTCTTCACTGTTCTAGACGCTTGCCCACACGACGTGATTCTCAGCATTGACTTCTTGACCACGCAATTAGCCCTGATCGATTGTTCAACCGGCAGTTGCCTATGTACTCTGATGTCCCTCCTGCAGCTCGCACATGGCTACGGCCCATAGGGTGTCCACAATTACTGCCACAGGCCGCTGTGTACCTTTCTATGTTGCCGTTCCCACATGTCGCTGATGAGGACTACATGGCAGCTCCACTCATTGACCTGACCTTTTTCCGGAACATCGTACTTCCTCATACTATGGTGACGATAAGCGACAACAAGACGGTTCTCCCTGTCCTCAACTTCTCCATGTCGACCCAGGTTCTCCTCAAAGTATTGCCTTAGCAGACCTCTCCACTCTCGAGCAATGTACAATTTCATCTCTCACTTCAAACATAAAGACCGTAGCCGAACCTGTCGCAGCCGCCCAGAATAGAGCTTTCCTAGACAAAATGATATCAAACTACTTGTCACCAACCAAGGTTGAAGCGCTCCGTGGTCTTCTATTTTCTTACCTAGACATTTTTGATATCGACAACCGTTACTTGGGCCGCACGAGCGTCGTAGCCCACCGTATTGACACTTGTGACGCCTGTCCCTTTTATAAGCGTCCTTACTGTGTGTCTCATTGAGAGCGCCAAAGAATCCAGAAGTAGGTAGAGAAAAGGCTCTACAAAGACGTCATAGAGCCTTCAACCAGCCTTTGGCAATCACCTGTTGTGCTTGTTAAAAAGAAAGACAACAAATGGCAGTTCTGCGTTGACTATCGCCATCTCAATCGAATAACCAAGAAGGATGTCTATCCTCTACCTCGAATTGGTGATGCGCTTGACTGCCTTCGTGGTGCCAAGTATTTCCCTTCCCCGGACCTAAGATCTGGATATTGGCGAATTTCAGTCGATGACCGTGACCTCAAAAAGGCGGCATTTATAACACCCGACAGGCTTTATCAATTTAAGGTCATGCCTATTAGGTTGTGCGATGCGCCAGCAACTTTTGAACGCATGATGGACTCCCTCTTTCGCAGTTTTAATTGGTCGACGTATCTGTGCTATCTAAATGATGTCATCGTTTTCTCGCCAACCATTGAAAGTCATCATCCACGTCTGTCAGCCATTCTTGACATTTTTTTGCTGTGCTGGCCTCCAGCTTAACGCGTATAAATGCACTTTTGAACGCCATCAGATAAAGCTTCTTGGCCGATTTGCTGGCGCTACTGGTGTACCCGACCTTGATAAAGTACGCGTGGTGCGCGAATTGCCGGTCCCACATTCCACGCAAGAAGTCCACAGCTTTTCGGTACTCTGTTCATATTTCCGCCGTTTTCTCAGCAACTTCGCGGAAATTGTTCGGCCCCTCTCGGATCTCCTCGGAAAGAACGTAGATTTTTGCTGGCGTAAAGACCAAGAACATTCCTTTGCGTCGTTAATTTCTGCACTCACATCACCACCTGTTATGGCTCAATTTGACCCAGCCGCTCGAATGGAGCTTGTGGCCCTGGCATAGGGACAATACTCACACAAATCCAGAACAGCAAGAACTGTGTCAGCGTACGGAAACCACCTACATTCTCAGTCGAAAAGAAGCTATTCAATTACTGAGCGAGAGTGCCTGGCTCTCATTTGGGCTATCGCAAAATTTTGTCCGTACCTGAATGAACGCACGTTCACAGTCCTCACAGACCACCAAACTCTATGCTGGCTGTCAACCCTTAAGGATCCTACAGGAAGACTCGGGCGATGGGCATAGCGATATCAGGAGTTCACGTTCTCTGTGATGCCTAGTATGTGAAGCTTCACAGCGATCCCGACTGCTTATCTCGACACTCTGTTGTTCCACCCGACTTCTCTGAGTTGTAAGCTGATGCCCACATCCTAGCCATAACAGATTTTCTGCAAATGGCCGACGAACAACGCCGAGATCCATCGCTGCTATCGATGATTGACCGTCTTACAACCGGCCATAAAAACCCTTCACTGAGCCTATTTTTATTCAAGACAACATTTTGTACCGACCCAACTCACCACCCGATGGCGCGGAACGTTTGCTCATCGTCCCACGTCATCTGAAGAAGGACATATTGCAAGAACTTCTCAACGCCCCAACTTTCAGACATTTAGGTATCTCGAAAACCTATGACCGCGTCCGCCGACGGGTATTCTGGAAGGGCCTTTATCGTTCCGTTCGCCACTACGTTGCAGCGTGTGACCTGTGCCAGCGTCAGAAGAAGCCTTCGTCTCTCCCTGCAGGTCACCTTCAACCTATTGAAGTCCCAGCCGAGCCGTTTCATCGTGTGGATTTGGGCTTGTTAGCTCGCTTCCCCACATCGGCAACTGGAAACAAATATATATCAGTAGCTACGGATTATGCCACTCGGTATATAATTACTCGAGCACTACCGACCAGCTGCGCAGCGAACGTCGCAGATTTGACATCATCCTCTATGACATCATCCTTCAGCATGAAGCTCCTTCTCACCTGCTCACGGACCGCGGTCGCTGCTTCCTGTCTCGTGTGTTTGACGACCTCCTTAGATCCTGTGCTACGCGGCATAACTTTACGACTTCTTACCGTCCTCAGACTAACGGACTTACTGAACGCCTCAACCGCACACTGACGTACATGCTTGCTATGTATGTTTCTGACGACCACACCGATTGGGACACTGCCCTTCCGTTCGTAACCTTCGCCTACAACTCGTCGCGTCATGAAACTGCCGGCTGCTCACCATTTGATCTTCTCTTTGGCCGTTATCCCTTACTACCTTTCAATACCCTGCTTGCGCATGACCTTCCGTCCATCAATTCGTGCTCAAAAAATTTCACCTCCCGTGCTCTAATCACGCGTACGATAGCCCGCACCAGGTTCTCATTGTCCCAAAGAGCACAAACGTCGCTCTACGACAGCTGACCTAGGGATGTGTATTTTTCTCCGGGTTCTCTCGTGCTACTCCGGCTGCCGTCCCGTCGTGCCAGCCTGTGCGAGAACCTTTTATTGCAATACATTGTGGCTAACCGAGTTCTGCACCGAGTCACACGTGTCACCTATGAAATTTCCCCAACTACGAACGCCAGTTCTACATCGAGAATTGACATTGTGCATGTTGCCCGCCTGAAGCCCTATCACAGTGACCCGTGCGTCTAATAAAAGCAGGCACCGGGATGGTGCGTTGCGGCCCGAGGTAATGCCACTGGTATAGAAAGGTACCTAAGGCACGGGTGCAGAAATGACGCACAAGGAAGGAACACGACGATGTTGCTTTGGGGCTGTGTCTGGACTGCCCTGTTGTGTGTGTACATATATATATATATATATATATATATATATATATATATATATATATATATATATATATATATATATATATATATCTGATCGACGGACGCTCCACTGCGCTGTTAGTGAAGAAGACGATGGTGATCAGCGGCTGTGGTAGTGGCCGGCGGACGTGCTCGCCAGTAGCCAGACCTGTCTCATAAAGCACCTTTTGTCAAGCTGCGTCTAGACCTTTCTCAACGTACGACACCTCTGTGTTAAGTAGTGGAGGTGCCGGGGTTCCCGTCAGCCAGACACTTCGCAATGGGACGCTACCCTCACCGTTCACGATGACTGCTCCTGGCCCTTCTCAAGCTGCCCCGCCAACGACAGTATGCTGTACTGTCGTGCCTCGGCAACTCGACCCACCAATTTTTCGCGGCAACCACGATCATGACGTCGAGAAATTCCTCATCGAGTACGAAGTTGTAAGCGCTTTCAACAAATGAAACGCCTGTGACCAGCTCACGTACGTGTGCTTTTACCTCGCTGATTTGGACAGCCTCTGGTCCAAGAACCACGAAGGCGAAATCACCAACTGGTCCGCCTTTAATACAATCATCTTCTTGGTCTTTGGTCGTCCCACCGTGCGCTGGCTTCCCACGGAACAGTGTCTGCGTAGTCGAGTCCAGCGCAAGGATATGACATTTAAAAGTTACATCAAAAGCTCTTGTCTCATTACTTGCGCGTTGATACATCTCAAGCCGAACACGACAAAACAAAGCATACCATCAAAGGAGTTGACGATGATACCTTCCAGATGCTCGTCGCTAAGAACCCACAGACTGTCGTCGACATTGTCCAGCTCTTTTAGGAGTACAACGACCTGCGTAAGCAGCCTATTGCCATGCGCGTTGTCGCTAAAAATACAGCTGAAGTTTTTGCCTTCGTGCACAACGTAACTGCTGATCACACCGTTTTACTGCGCCACATCAAACTATTCATTCCTGAAGAAGCTGCGCATCAACTTTCCCTTGTGGCCGAAGAATCCGATCCAGTGACCTCGTTAGACACACGTCTACGCCAGCTCATTGAGACACAGGTCACGTAGGCACTGCCTTCAACGCCACCTGTCGCTACACCGATGACCTAATCTGCCGTCGTTGTTGGACCACCGGCCTCAACTTTCTCTGGTGCATACCGGGGCACCAAGTCCTCCTACGCTGTGATGATGCCTACATAAATGGTACCCCATCCTACTTCGCCCCTTGCACCTTCTGTCATTAACGCATGATGCACCTTGGAGAATTGACTCACCTGTTTTGCAGGTGGTTTTGTGGGACATATAGGACGCTTCTACCGCTGTCGCAACGTCCAGCTTCTGAACCATGGGAATTCTGCAAATTACCAAGCTGCCCAGAATCCCAGCAGCGACCAGCATTCCCTATCACCGACTCGTTGTCACCACGACACCCTCTCGACTTCTGCCGGTCATTATCGCCCCATCGCCGATCTGTCTCTCAATACTTTAGTCTACGAGCCCCGCGCGAGAGGAAAACTGACAGGCGCAGTTTTGGAGGCAAGAACTGCATTGTCGTCGAACTCTTTAAGACCTCCTCTTTGTCCGACCAAAGAAATTGATGTGCTAGTGGAATGTGTCACTGTACGTGCACTTGTCGACACGGGGACCATCGTTTCTGTAATTAGCGAAAAAGTAGTTACAACGACGCTTAATAATTTTACCCTGCGCAAAGCCACCTCGCATTTTGTCGCGCCGGTGTTATCAGTGCACAGCGCGTGTTCTTAATCAGGATGTTTAGTACGCTGTCAAGTTTGTTACCCTTCCACGTTCGTCTTCCACAATTGGGCATGGCGGCATCGCAGTGACCATGTCGAATAATAATTTCGTCTTCTTGATCCAGGCACTCGGCCTCTTGCTTTCTTTCGACCGCTTCGCGGACGGAATTCAGACGCCTCAGCAGACCATGTCGTCGCTGACTGTTCTGCCATGTACCGAGTGTTTCAATTCACCGATCGACGAACTGGGCAGCGGCGCCTATGACGGACTGATGGACCGACTGGACTACGTCGTCTTCAGAGGTGTATCAGCCACCTCAACGCTATCGACATCGTACACCTATAAACAGCGCTCCTTGCCTGGCAACGTCATTGGGCATGGCGGCGTCGCAGGTAACATGTCGAATAATCCTTTCATCTTCTTGATCTAAGTGAAAAAACATTTTGTCAAATGTTGCAAAAATAACAAAGTATGTCTTGAGGCGCTGCCATGCCCAGGCCAAGTGTATGCAATTTTGTGCCAATGTATGATATCCTTGAAGTACTTATTGATGCTTTCAGGGGATGCAGAAAGTGACCCGGGCCCTGGGAATCAGGAAGTGTTGACAGAAATCCGCAAGTTGGATGCCTACATAAGTGCTATAAAAATGACAACAAGGCCGTAAATGAATTTTTGGAAGCCATTCATGTAAAATTAGACTTTTTGGCAAACCGTGAGGGCAGAATGGCTGGTATTGAGGATAAAATAGCGACGTTTGAGAATACCGTTACCAGCCTTCAACTCAAAGTTGATGACATCGAAAATAGAAGCAGACGATGCAACCTAATTATTTATGGCATTCCGGAAGAAAAAAACGAGAAAGCTAATGACCTAGGTCTACAAATCTCTAAAAAACCTATTAAAACTACTCTAGGTGTCACGATCTCGAGAATCGAGAGAATGCACCGATTAGGCACTAAAACAGAAAACAAAAGATGACCTGTACTCATCAAGTTGGAACGCTTCGACGATAAGGCGAAAATAATGAAAAACTGCTATAAACGTAAGAATTCAAGTGTCTCTGTGGGCGCAGATTTCTCACTCCGTGTGTGTAACATCCGGAAAATCTTTGAGACAGCACCAGGAGTAACCGTGAGAAGGGTGAAAAAGTCACACTTGTGTACGACAAGATAACGGTAAACGGTCAACTGTATGTCTGGAACGAGCATAAAGAGGCGAGGGTCGTCGTAGGAAAGAAATATGCTGTCCGGAAGGCAAAAAACTGAGTGAAAATGAAACGCCCCTCAGCCTAGTGATAGTGAACTTAAACACCAGAAGTGTTAACAAAAGTGCCGAACGTGAAGCATTCATACTAGAACATCAGCCCGATATTGTGACAATAAGAGAAACATGGCTTTTTCCTAACATTTCAAGTAACAATATATTCCCACCGGGTTATACTGTCGTACGTAAAGATAGGTGCTCACGAGGGAGTGGTATAGCGATCTTGATAAATTAAAATATCTATGTCACACCTATGCCTGAAGTTGTTGGTGCTGAAGTACTTTGTTGTAAATTAACGACAGATAAATCCTACCTCTATTTAGGCGCAATGTAGTAGCCACCAAATGCTTCGCGTGATGTATTGCATGTACTAGCAAATTATATGGAAGCTCATTTCACGCAGTCTACAAAGATAAGCCTTACGGGGGATTTCAACTTCACTTGTATAACATGGGATTGCCTTGATAATACTTCCAACACTAATAATCCAGATGAGCTGCTTGATCTTTGTTTTAACTTTAGCCATAGAGAGTATATTCGGAAACCAACAATCGTTACAACAAAAAGCAGAAATGTACTTGACTTGATATTTGTGAGTGATATCCTAGCAGAAAACAGGATTTCATGGGAAGTTGTCAGAGGCATGTCGGACCACAAAGCGACTAATTGTTTGTTGTTGTTGGGCGCACCGCTGCCTAAGCATAAAGGGAGTACTTGAATTTTCGACTGGGTGAATGCCGACGACGTGAGCCTTCTTGACTACCTAGATAAATACTATTCCACCTTCAGCTCGTACTCACAGGCTGGTGCAGTTTCAGTAGATGAAATATGGACAACCTTAAAAGAATCGTTTAGCACTGTTTATCAAATTGTGTTCCCACAAATATCAAACCAGTCCGCAAAACAAACCTTTGCAAAACAGGAAAAATTATACTACTAAAACGAAAGCTTGCCAGAATAAAGAAAATGAGAAATAAACGGTTGTTACCAGGCTGCACGGCTAAATAAGTGAGCATTCTTGTGCCCTAAAATCAGCTGTAAAATTGTCAAAGGATGAATATATGAATGTAACCTTAAATAAATTTATCAAAGACCCTCTTCTAAGTTTTGGCGATATTCTAATTCGAAGCCACATCAGATCAGTAACCCATCCCCGGCTGAAGCTACTAAAAAGCTACACAGTTTAATCATAACTTTGTTTCAGTATACACTAGTGACAACGGTAAGAACCCCGACCTCATATATCTTCCATGTAACACTGCCAAACTAGACGAATTATTCCTAACTGAATCGGGCATTTTTTGCCTATTACTCGGAGTACACCCTCAAAAATCCTGTGGCCCCTACAACATAGCAAATGCATTTTGTCAAACGCTACGCAGAATGGATGTCAAAGTTCTTACTGATCATATATAAGAAAACATTAAAAACTTGTGTAATCCCGGAGAAATGGAAAATAGCCAAGGTTGTTTCTACCCACAAATCCGGTGAGCTTACGAACACATCAAACTACCGACCAATCTCGCTTACTTGTACGGCCGGAAAAATTCTTGAACATCTAATCCTGAAACACATTGTATCATTCGTAGAAAAAAACAATTTAATTGTCACGAATCAGCATGGCTTTCGGAAAGGACTGTCTACAACTACTCAACTGGTTAAAACAATGCACGACCTAGCACTTACAATGGACAATTGTGGCCAAACGGATATGGTTTTTTTAGATCTATCCAAAGCATTTGACCCCGTTTTCCATCCTAAGTTGCTTCAGAAACTTACGCATTACCTCGGGGATAACAACATCACCAAGTGGATAAAAAGTTAGCTTACAGAAAGACGCCAATTTGTTCATTACAAAGACCACTCTCCGGATTACGGCTATGTGCTGTCTGGTGTTTTACAAGGTGCCGTTCTAGCTCCTATGTTTTTTCTTCTTTTTATTAACAATTTGCGCATCAATTCTAACGCAACAGTGAGAATGTTTGCAGATGATTCCATAATCTATAAGCAAATCACTTGCCATGAAGATCAGATGATTCTAAATAGAGCCCTTGACATATAACACACTGGTGTCAGACGTGGAAGAGGATGCCTAACACCGATAAAACAGTTTGTATGACAGTGACAAATAAAGGAACGCCCATGAACTTCCACTATTATTTCAAAGGACCGATGTTAAGAAAAGTAGAAGAATGTAAATATTTTGGCGTCATAATTTCGTCAGATCTCATATGAGACAAGCAAGTAACATACGTTGTTAACAAAGCACTGACCGTTTTGTGCTCATTGAAACGTTCGCTTATATGCGCATCCGTAGATACTATACGCCAAGCATACTTGTCACTCGTTCGATCAACACTGGAATACGCAATATCATGTTGGTATCTCTTCCGTAAACATTACATTGCAAAGTTGGAGGGTGTACAAAGGAAGGCACTTGGGTTTATCTTTAATAAGTATCGTCGTCACGACTCTCCGACTGAACTATTAAAGCAAGCCGCTTTACCCACTATACAAGGTCGAGCCAGGTTGCTTCGCCTTAAGTTTCTTTTCCTTCTTCTTAATGGCGGCATGAAGATCAATGTGAACAACTATTTACTACACTCAGATACAACTAGTTCTCGTACTAAACATACCAGCAAGTAGCTAAATACAGGTTTCACAACAACAATTCAGGTATTCTTTTTCCCGCAAGCAATTCGAGATTGGAATGGCCTAACAAACTATGCTATCAAGTGTACATCACTCGAAGCTTTTATCTCCAAGATATAAGGCGATGCTTTATAGTTAACATCTCCAAGCAAAATTTCTGCGTTACGCAATAATAATATGTTTCACTTCTCAGTATCTTCTTTACTGTCGGGAAATAGCGCTACTCATAAATTATGCTGTACTTGTCGAGCCTTACACTGAGTGTGTTGGATGTCATATTTACTCACGTATCATTATAGTTTGTCATTTTTGTAGCGATTGTATAATTTGTTGCCTAGTGCCTATGTACTGTCTAGTCGAACTTAACTTATGTTAGTGCCTACTTAAACTGTGTTTTTTTGAATATGTATCGCCATTCTCATATGTTGTTTATCACTGCTAATATTTAGTAGCCTTTGTACAGTTAATGTAGAGAACATATGCATTGCCTGATTCAACCTTACCTGTGTATATGCCTACTTTACGATACTTCCTTTCCTGCAACAGCCTCAGAAGTGAGGCCAGCAGTACATTCAAATAAATAAATAAATAAGCCTTACGACGTCATACTAGGATGGCATTTCCTTTCTACCCGTCAGGTCCTCGTCAAATGCACTCCTGCTGAACTCACGTTGACGAATCCATGCCAAGGATTCGACCACTAACGTCCTTCAAAATTGTTTCCCACAGCTGATGTCCGCAACGCGCCTTTGTCCGTCACCCTAGTGCCTGTGTTTTCTCCGGCTGCCATTAATTTGATGCTACTGTTTCAACCACCTATCTAGTGCGCACCACCGAAACATTGTCCTACCATTTGCCGTCATCAACTTTTCCAATCGTTCGGCTATACTTTATGCGTGCAACGTCTCTGCTTGTTCACACATCTTGCTGCACGGAAAATTTCTTAGGAGCCTCGAGACTTTAGAATGTATTTCCGAAGATCCAATGCATCCAGACTAGTCAATCTTACCAACTTGTACCATTACATCCGCAACTGACGCCAGTGACCCTATGAATGTATTCCGCAAGTTCATTGATTGCCACCTCACGCCTGGGCTGCAGGAACAGCTGATCAAGCTTTTCTAGCGTTTTCGAGCCTTCTTTGACCACAATTAGCCTTCCCTAGGTTGAACATCATCTGTTGTTGCCCGTATTGGTACCGGTCAAACGACATCATTACGACAGTATCGTGTGTCAACTGTGGAGCGTCTCGTCATCAATGAACAGGTCGACGATATGCTGAAACGTGGCATAATCGAACCGTCAAGCAGACTCTAGGCCTTCAAGTTGTGTTGGTTAATAAGGACAGTTCCATGAAGTTCTGCGTGGACTGCCGACGTCTCAACCGAATCACGCGCAAGGATGTCTATCCACTGTCATGCATTGACGATACCTTGGACTGCCTACGGGACGCCGAATTTTTCTCTTGTTTAGACCTGCGCTCTTTAAACTGGCAGATATCCTTGGCAGAGGCTGATCGCGAAAAAAAAAAACAGCTTTTGTTGCGCCCGACAGGCCTTACCAATTCACAGTCAAGCTCTTCGGCCTCTGCAACGCGCCAGTGATTTTACAGCAAATGATGGACACTATAAGCGCCTCCTCTGTTTTTCCAGTGCCCAGGCGGAGGAGTGGATTTCGATTGGAAGCAGCCATCGGTGCTAGTGTGGCGTTTTGCCGCCAGGCGCTGCAACTGGAGTAGAGATGTTGCTACGTCGTCTCTCGCGCAAACGAATGCCGTGGCTGCATCCGAAGCTGCTATACAGCTCGGTTTTCGGCTGGAATCGAATTGTTTCAGTTGCAATGGAAACATGGAAGCGAGAATCATCAGGCACAGCTATTACTTAAATTCTCACAGTTGAACTTGCAAATCAACATTTTTCATTGGAATAATGAATTACTTACTAGCCGATCGCAGTAAGTAGATGTCATTACTTCCATTTCCGGCCCCCTCCCCGTAACATGTGGCGTCCCGGAAGGTAGCGTCTTGGGCCCGCTGCTATTTCTTATTTATATTATTGACCTCCCTCTACATGTTGCCTCTCATATCCGAATGTTTGCTTACGATTGTGTCATCTACCGTCCCATCACTAACAATGCCGATCACTCTCTTTTACAAGACGATCTTAACAATGTTGAAGATTGGTGCAACGAATGGTTGATCACCCTGAACCCCAACAAATGCAAGGTAATAAGTTTTACTTGCCGCCTAAAGCCATTACGCACATCCTACTCTATTGCTAAGACCTCATTAGAAAGAGTAGGTACGTTTAAGTACCTTGGTATCACTCTTTCACATAACTTAAATTTGTCACCGCATATAACACGCGTTACGGCCTCGGCCAACCAAATCCTTGGATTCCTAAAACGCCATCTCCGCCATGCACCACGTCTTGTAAAACTTCTAGCATATAAGTCACTCGTACTCCCGAAGCTAGAATACGCTTCTCCCATTTGGTCACCTTATCAAACATACCTTATCAAAGCCCTGGATACCATTAGAACCGCGCAGTAGGGTTCATTCAATCATCTTTTTCTTATTACACCGGAGTATCACAACTAAAAATTCAGTCTGGCTTGAACATGCTATCGTCCTGGCGCCACATCGCCTCAATGATCCTTTTTCACAAGTTTTTTTACAGCTCACTTCATCATGCCTCATATATTCTGGCCCCGCCACCGCGCACATCTCTTTGCACAGGGCACCATTTACAAGTTACTCCTCCCCGCAGCCACACTACGACTTCTTCTGAATCTTTCTTTTGTCGATCATCAGCTGACTGCAACGGCCTGCCCCGCGATATCGTCGAAGCTATCTGCTTATCCCTATTTTCTGAAAAAATAAAACTTGGTATGTCTCAATAAATGTATTGTAGCCACTATACTGTACGTGCATTGTAGTCACTATCTTGTAAATGTATGTAACCACTGTTTTGTATGTAGCCACTATTATGTTAATCCCACCCCTTATGTAATACTTCCCTGCGAGGTCTTTAAGGAAAATAAAGTGAAGTGAAGCACATGTTGTTCTGGGCACTCAGCTCACTTCAAAGGCTTGAGTCGTTCGCTAATACTTGATCGAAGCGCTCGCGCGTCGTCTGCTAGCTAGGCCGATACCAGATAGCTCATCCAAGTAATCCGCAGAAGATCGTTTTGTCTCCATGGCATTCGCTAGACTGATATTTGTTTTTTTTTTGCTAACTGAAATTCAATTTTTGAGAGTGGCATTTGGCAGGAGCTAGCATTAGAGGCTTCGGTGCCTAATGTTATCCGATGCTTGCTTCCCTCAAGTGGCAAGCCCGATGAGACAAGCCCGAGCCTCTGCGATGGTCCCATATGTAAGTACAGCGCAGTAGACCAAAGCATCTTCCTAAGCATTCAGCTTGAACACTCTCTAGCGTCTTGGCACGGTTACAGGCATGAAAAACGTGGCCTGTGGTAAGTACCTTGTGGTTCTCTGTGTATTTCTTTAAATAAATGTGTGTAAGGAGAGGTTGGTGCCAGTGCGTGGCGCCGGCTTCTCCTCTTCTCTTGCGCAAAAGACTACCTCACACATTTTGTAGCAAACAAAAGGCTCTACGTATGGGCATAGCACAACACTTATACAATGAGTTCACGTTTTTCAACACTTAGTGTCCACACCACACAATTTTGCGTCCACGCTACATAGAATTGTGTAGTTTGTAAAACTACACTGAGTTCGTAAAAACACTAGTAATCTCGCCAATCTAAGTGTTCACACAAAACATGAAAATTCGATAAAATGTCTCAGGTGATTTTGTCGCTTAAATACGGAACTGTTTTCAGAAAGGTTTTCCCAAAATATCGTAGTAAAACACGAAAATATTCTTTTGAAACATACCGGTTAACAGTGAAGTACATTTGTTTTTAGTTTAGTACTTTTGAGCTATTTCTGATTCCTCCAGAAAGTGAACGACTGCACGCGCAACCGTAGCTTGTAGCTTTCCTTTTGGCCATGAACTCAAGATTTTTGCAATTAATAGAGTTTGATTGTGCAAAGAATTGAGTTTTTAAAAAAAGGTACTCTTGAGGTATGTCATGATTTTTACAATGCAGAAGAATGTGCTCCATGTCTTCTTTAGCTTCTCCACATGAGCAGGTAGGACTGCCAGCTTTCCTTATTCTATGCAGAAACGCTTTCGTGTAGGCTGTACCAAGTCGAAGCCTATAAATGACAGTTTCTACCGATTGGCTAACCTTTAACGTAATATTAAATTCTATACCGGGATCAATCTTACACAACAGAGAGCGTTGCGCACCATTTTCGAACCAGGTTTCCTTAGACAGTTGACCACTCAGCTTATTTATTAGACACCGTGCATCGCTCATCGATAGCGGTAGCAATGATATATTATTTTCTTGATGAGCTGCACGGGCAATGTGATCAGCTAAGTCATTTCCTGTGATTCCACAGTGGCTTTGCACCTACTGGAACATCATGGTGTGGTTTATATGTTTTGCTATAGCGTACATCCTCTGTATTCCTTATGCGAGCTCGCTAGCTTTGCTGCACAAGCTGATTCATTTTAAAGAAACTAATGAAAATTGTGAGTCATCGATAACTACCCATCGAAGTGGACCTGGCTGTAAACATATGAAGCGCAAAGCACAGTGTATCGCATAGAGTTTTGCCGTTGTGGGTGTTTTGAAATGGCTGAGTTAAAAAGTTTGTCTCGCTTGGTATGCAGGTACGAAAAATGCCGACGTAGAGCTTTGATTCAGACTTGATCCGTCAGTGTACAAGTGAATATAGTCTTCATATTTGGTGTAAAGGTGTGTTGAATTTAATTGCTTTATTACAATTACGCGCATATCGTTCTTATAATTTATTCCCGGAATCAAGGTTGTAATATCTGAAATAGAGAGTCGCCATGGAGGGTGGGATGCACGTGGAGGCCAGTATTCGTGCGTAGGAACTAAACTCTTGAATTCTACTATAGTTTTATGTATTCTTGTAGCTGATCTCTCCTGAATAGCTCGGTATAGAGGATGATTAGCGTGTTGAGTTGCCCACCTAAGATAATGCCGGCAAGCTTCCGTAAATACCATAGCATGAAAAGTCGGTTGACGAGACTCCACAATTATCAAAGCACTGGCAGACGCTCGCGGTACGCCAAGACATATACGAAGGCTTCTGGCCAACAATTTTTGAATCCTATTCTCTAAGTTACGTGATATCCCATGCGAAAATGGGGCAGAGTAGGCTATTCTTTGTCGAATTATTGCTGAATGTACACGCAATAAAGAAGAACATGAACTACCCCATCTCACTCCGGTTGGTCGCCGTAATATATTGATTAGAGAGTGGACTTTGTCCTCTAATGAATTTATCTGTGGTGCCGAAGACAGACGTCTGTCTAAAATAACCCCTAAAAATTTGTGCTGTCGCACAAGTTGTAAGCGCCGAAAGTCTATCTCAAGTTTGAATTTCTTGAGGCATTTCCTTGTGAATGGAAGCGCAGATGTTTTCTCATAAGAAAGAATCTTGCCTCTGCTCCTAAAAAAGTAATTGATTATTGTCAGTCCATCTTCAACGTTTTGCTGAACTGCTTAAATGCTCGTGTCTGATGCCCAAATGCACAGATCGTCTGCATATATAAAATATTTCAAACTAGTAGGTAAGATATAGCGTATTTCAGCCATAACGCAACTAAATAAAATCTGGCTTAGTACGCTACTTTGTGGAACTCCATGACTAAATTCTTGCTCTTTAGTTTTACCGTCAGCTGTGTCAACGAACATTTTCCTATCTCTTAAGAATTCTCCCACCATGTAGTGCATGAGTGTTTCTGGTTGTGTAACATGCTCGGTTTATATCTAGAAATACTGCAACGATGATTCTTACACAGCTCCTCTCATTATCTACATAAGTTACAATGTCTAGATTGGCATCCATGGTGCAGCAGCGTTTACGAAAGCCTGCCATAATTTCTGGAAGCACGTTAGTACATTCCACCCACCACTGAAGTCTAGCGTCTATCATCTTCTCCATAAGTTTATAAAGACAGCTAGTCAGGCTGACAGAACGAAAAAAATCTTTGGATAAAAGCGTTTTTCCGGGTTTAAGAACCGAAGCACTCTTGCAACTTTCCAGGAGGTTGGTAGGCACTCTGTTGTCCATGCATCATTAAAAATCTTCAACAAAGTATATGTGGCCACAAGTCCCAGGTTTTTTTATGCTGCATATGTTATTCTACCAGAACCAGCTGCTGTCCCCTGTCGCGACGCTGCAAGCGCGTTATTTATTTCTTTCAATGAAAACGGATGATCTAGGTCATCGTGATGTCTATTAAAGAAAAAGTAATGAATGCTTTAATATCTCCAATAGACCTAATGTACTCAGGTTTGTGCCCGGCTGCACTTGGTCGTGTGTTATGCTAATAAATTCATCCGCAATGGTCGTTTCTGGTACATTGTTCACTAATGCTAAAGCTCTTAGTGGTTGTTGATGTGTTAATGTCCCCCTTAATGAGCGTGGAACACACCCTAATTTTGACTTGGATTTAGGTAGCGTTAGCAAAGTGCCGAATTCCCGCCAACAGTTTGTGGCTAGTCTAACCAGTTGTCGTCTCATGCGGTCAAGCGTTTTAGGGGCGAAGCTCCTCATAACGGCACCCGTTCTTCCCTCGTAGCCGTTGTAGTAGTGTGTAACAGATATAACATTTACACCTCCAAGATTGTACCATTGAGAGATTTCTTCTGTGCGTTGTTGAACATTAAAAGATAGTGCTCAATGTTCATGCCAATGATTGCTAAGGGGGAATGAGAGACGGGAGAATTCGGCTTTTATTTAATGCGCACGCTGCGAAAGTTTTAATGTTCAACAACGCACAGAAGACAAGAAAGGATTTCTACGTTATACTAGCTAGGCATAACCTCCTAGGTTTCAGAAATGTTTAGCGAGCGTTGGGCCGCAGTGCCATGAATACAGTGAACTAGTATATACCATGAACCCGCGGTGGTTAAAGGTGGTAAGTAGCCACGAAGCGCCAGTCGTAAGAAAGTGGGTGTGTGCCTCCTCTCGTTCAGTCCTTGGAATGTCCGCTTGATGGCGGTGCTTCTATATGACGAATATATGATGGAAAGATGCGAGATGGTGGTACTTGGAGTGTTCAATAGGTGGATGTACGGACACACAGACAGATGCATGGACGGACGCACTATGGCTGCATGGACGGATGGACGCGTAGAATTACGCAAGAGCGGATGCGTGGACGAAAGCAGGGACGGACGCACAGATAAACTTGCGGACGCACGAACAGACGCACGCACGGATGGGCGGATGGACGCACGGGCGGCCACAAAGACGCACGCATGGATGGACAGAAGCAAGAACGAATGGACGGACGGATGCTTCGCCCCACTATCTATCATTCGTTCCGTAGATATGCTGCCATTTTTTGACAGTCGTGGTAATTTTCAAGTAGACCCGTGCGTCTGATTTTTCTTTCAGCTCTGCGGCGAATGGCCCATGTCTTTTGTATTCAGCGTCTACTCCAGCTTAACCTTCAGGAATTTCAACAAACTTGGAACACTGATTTAATTTTTTTTTCTATGAGTGATACTAAACTGTCAGTGTCAGTAACAGTATCAGCTCTGTGTATTTGTAGGCAGATTGTTCTAGCCTTAATATCCGGCTGCTCAGCTCTGTTACTGTGTTCCCTCTGGCATCTTAATTCGGTAGCGAGCAGAGTAGAGGGCGAATCGCTGTGTGGTGCCCATAGGCTACCATTCAGCTTTGGGACGTAATGTTAGCGCTCCACACGGCAGTAATTGCGAGGCAGCGTTACTATTGATAGACTCCTTTCTTGACTGTTAGGATGCAGCGCGCTCCCGTTTAGTGATAACAATTGCCGTGTTACCAAGCGTGACGTGTAGTCTTCAGCCGCCGCTACTCATAATCTCTAAAATACTCGGGTTGTAAATGATGGCTACATATTAGAATGTAATGGGAAGATTTATTATAAGACCAATAGTTTTGAACCATCTGACGGCACGAAAATACCAAGAGAGAAGGATAAACGCGACCTTCTTTTGTGTTTTTTTCGCGCCGTAAGGTGGTTAAGAATGAACCAACTCGCCCAACAAGTCACTCTGCTAAATTTTTCTGCCTAATTACTACAAGCATGCACCACCGAACACCAGCAGAAGCTAAAATATCACGGAGATACAACCGAACAGTGCATTAAGGCGATAGCTTTATATGCCTCCTCAAAAACAAAAATTGATCGCCGGTGGCGTCCGGCGTCTTCTCACGTCAGTGGCTTGAACACGAATGCTGCAAAAAATCATCATTACATGAATACGTCATCATATGACGTCACATAACATAAATGCTTGTGACGTATCGGAAGTTCAAATAACTTGACGCTTCATATCACATCTTCGCTAGGTTGAAATGGGCCGATCTTGTGAGCAGTGCATAACCAGCTCAGGGCAGAAAGCTTTACTTTTTCTCCAATCTTTGAGGCAGTAAAAAAACCAAGTGGGGCGCATGAATATCCCGTGTGGAAGTAGGAAACATTTGGTGCTTTGAATCGGAAAAAAACTAGGATGGTTTTCACCTTTCAGTCGTCTCAAATTTCCATAGAAATCTTAGTGGAGTCCGGCGTAAAAACTTGAAGTTATTATCTCTCGATGCTGGTGCCGTGTTCTCCCACTAAGTTTTTATTTACACAGAGCTGGTCTGACACTCTCTCCTCTTTGACCGTTCGGCAGAGAATCGGAAACTATTGAACAATATTGTGTCTAATGTTATAACTTCACAGTAATTAGGAAAACACTTCTAGCTATTTCGTTTGTGAAGCTATGTGTAAGCTTACCCACAGAAACTGTTCTAAGTTTTGGAGCCTCCGTTTTGAAAAATCGCCACAGAGGTGTATTTGTTGTGATGTGCGATTCCATTTCACACACTAAACGTACATTAAGATAAGGCCCTATTTAACAAATACAAAAAAAGAGTCGAGAAATAATTTTCAAAATGTGCATAAGTATTAGACATACATCCCAAATTAGTCGGGTTTGGCACAATCAGCTGTCTGGTCGGCTCCCAAAATCAAGGTATAGTTATTGCGCCGCCGCGTTGGTTTAGTGACTAAGGTACTCGGCTGCTGACCCGCAGGTCGCGGGATTGAGTCCAGGCTGTGGTGGCTGCATTTCCGATAGAGACAGAAATGTTTTAGGCCCGTGTGCTCAGATTTTGGTGCATGTTAAAGAAATCCAAGAGTTCAAAATTTCCGGAGCCCTCCAGTTGGTGTCTCCCATAATCGTATCGTGGTTTTGGGACGTTAACCCTCGCTAATGAATCAATCAATCAAAGTATAGTTAATAAATGCGTTACTATTTTATTTTTGTATTTCTTACTCTTTGAGCCTTTGTTTTTCATGTCTTCCTTGTGCATCTCTTCCTGTTGTTTTTTTCTGTAAGCAATAGTGCAGTTACCGTCTATATGATACTATATGTGTTCTTGGCCGGTCCACCACATTGAGTGTGTGCCATAGATTCCAGGCTACAAAAACGCAAAGAAGATGTTTAATATAAACCTATAAAAGGACCGGCTGAGATTTTTTTTGTTGTGTAACAAATAGAAAATGAAAAAAGGAAATCTTTTTTTTTCTTTCGTCAGTTATGCAGAGTGCTACGCAGCACTCTTATATAGTGAGGCATACAAAAAATGGGGTTTCAATAGCTTGCAATAGAAATTAAAACGTAAATGCTATAAAGCTCGAACGCATATATCGAACCGGTAGCACGGCCTGAAAGAGCCCGGTGAAAACAACGTGCCTCCATGTTCGTCTTACCTTTCACCCTCCCTGCATCCGTGAAGCCGTCAATAAGCACATCGGCAAATAAACAAGCATGAAAACACGAATTTTCAAGCTTCCTTATAGGTACGGCCATTCAGCGCCAAAATCACTTAGTCGTTTCGCGCAGTGCCACCATGCAGCAGCGGCTATAGGAGGAGGAGCGGGCGCTCGACGGCCTGAAGAGAGCGTTTGCCCGGGCACTGAAAAAATTAGAGGAGGCGCTGTCACTATCTTTCGAGGCTTCGAACGTACCGCTTGCATTTAAATTTAAATGACATCGTCGTCTTTTCAACTAATTTCACAAACCACCTAACCCACCTCAAGAAAGTCCTCGCTTGTCTCTCTGCCATGGGGCTGCTACTGAAATTGAAGAAGTGCCCTTTCAATGCTTTAAAGCTTACGATCCTTCGCCACGTGGTTTCGAAGCACGGCATTGTTCCTGACCCTGCCAAACTTACAGCCGCTTCAGCTTTGCCCAAACCGACCACCATGAAACAGCTCCGAGGCTTCAGAGGCATATTCTCCAACTTCCGGCGCTTTATTCGCAATTTTGCGACAACCATCGCTCATTCGACGAAGCTCTTTGCCGGCTCTAAGGACTTTTCGACTGGTATGCCACCTGTGACGATTCTTTCAATGAACTGCGCGGCTTTTTTACGTCGCCACCCATTCTGCGACATTATGAACCGCCAGCACCCACAGAGATCCACATCGACGCTGGTGGTGTCAGGCTAGACGCTATTTCTGCGCAGCAGAAACACTGCTTCCTTAAGTGCGTGGATGCCTACGCAAGCCGAACTCTCAGCAAAGCCGAAACCCACTATTCCGTCACTGAAAAGGAGTACCTCACTATTAATTGGGCGATAGGGAAATTTCAACCCTACATGTACGGACTCCCTTTTGACGTCGTCACTGACCGCCACGCCCTCTGCTGGTTGTCGTCACTGAAGGATCCAAGTTGTCACCTCGCCCATTGGGCGTTACGCCTTCAAGATTATATTCCCGTGGTCTATCGCTCCAGCCAGGAACATTCAGACGCAGATGCCCTCTTCCGTTCGCCCCTACGTCACCACCTTGCCTGCTGTGATAGCCTCATCTGTGATGCCACTGCTGTGACCATCGCCGACATGCCATTTGGGCAACGCAAGGACCCTTTCAATACTTTTATTGTAAACATCCTGGCTGGGCAGACTGCTTCTCCCCCATCTCGCATGTTGCGTCGGCCAGTCTAGCACTTCACCACTCGCAACTACGGGCTGCACCGACGCAACTAGGCACCCTCTAGACGTCAGTGGCTACACGTGATTCCAACTTATCTGCGATCCGAAATTTGTCCCACCTTTCATGACAACCTCCAATGTGGCCACACAGGTTTTTTAAAGACCTACTCTCACATACGGCTCCGATATTACTGGTGTGGCATGTACCCTTTTAATATACATTACGTTCGGCCTTGCTGGACGTGCCAAACACGAAAGACTCCCCTTCATCACGCCAGCGGTACCTTCTTTCCTTTACCATGCTAATATTCCTGTTTGCACATCTCACAGCGAATTTTGTATACCACGTACATTGGCTGAGTCACAGTAATGTCGTCTTTAATTTTGTACACATAGTCTGAACAGGAGGCTTCGGCCGTATCTGTGGTAACCATGTGTGTGCAGACCCTGCAGCGAGGTTTCCCGCACGGTCTACAGCCCTGATGGTGGTCGGATTTGTGTGTTTTAACCCTGACCAGTAAGTCCCTCAGGTTTTTATTTCTTCGGCAAACCACCTTGGGCGAAGTCTGAAAAATGGCAGAGAGGCAACTAGTTTATTTAAGTATGTTGAAGTGGCGTGTTAATATAGAATTCACCAGAGGGGTGGTGGCGGAGTATGTGAGGATTAAGCTTGCCCCTGAAGTTATACTTTTATTTCCGCCTTTTTCTCCCATTGTTGATTCTCGGTCCAGAAAGCGAGCGCGCGCAATCGCATTGTCAATCATTTTTTCGGGATACTTTTGACGCAAGAAGGCTGCTTTCAATTGCGGTGCGTGGGTGTAAAAGTCCGTGATTTCTGATCAAATTCTGCGTCTATGGGCTTGAGAGTAAGGAACGCCTGTTTTGCAGTGAGGGGGGTGGCTGCCGTGTAAATGCAGATACTGTTGGTGGTCATTTGGTTTTTTGTACAGAGAAGTAGATATGGTGGTGCCACTAAGTGATACAGTGACATCCAGGAAGTGAACACTCTTCTGCGAATACGTGTGCGTGAATGTTATCGAAGGGTGCAGGGAGTTGAAATCGGAAATGAATTTCGAAAGAGTGTGTTCTCCATCAGCCCACACAAAGAATCGAGGAAGCGTCGCTAGAATATTAGTTTGAATGAAGAATTTTCGAGGAATCTCCAAAGAGGCCATGAAAATATTTGCGTAATTTGGGGCCATTTTGGTTCCATGGCAGTTCCGTTTTATTGTAGGTAATGTTTTTGGTTGAATTCAAAGTTATTATGTTTATGTACAAGATTTAGGAGCACCTCTAAAGTGCTTTTGTCGAACTCACTCGTCGGTTTACTTTTTCCATAGGTGGCGATTGTGATTCCTTCGGTGTGGGGATTGTTTGTGTACACTGATGAGACATCCTTGGTGACCAAATAGCACTCTAGAGGTACCACAAGTTTTCAGCCTTCTCGAAGGAAGTGGCTGGTATCTTAAATATATGATGGGAACGATTGCGGGATGTGCTTAATGAGAGAGTCAATGAAACTAAAGATTTTTTTCAGTAGCAGTACCGTTTTTGGAAATTATAGGTCGGCCGGGATTGTTAATCTTGTGAATTTTGGGTAGTAAATAGAAGCGCCCAGGAGACGAGTCGCCAGGTGACTCGTCTCCAGGCGACACCATTTTAGGCATAGGGTATCGAATCTTACCACTCTCACGTAATGATATTAGTAGGGTCTTAATGGTACTTTCATACATCTCTGTCGGATTACAAGGGAGTTCTTTATGGAAATTTTAATGTGCCAGTTGGTGAAGCCCTTCTTTGATGTAGTCAGTCCTGTCGAGTACAACCACAGCACTACCGTTATCAGCTGGCCTAATAATGATGCTCTGGTTGTCACATAAACTGCGCAAATCCTCCCGCTCCTCTTTGGACAGGTTGTTGGGATTGCGTCAGTGCTTTTCATATTCCCTGATTAGGTCACCTTGTACGGCTGAAATGTGCATGTGTAGATATTTGTGTCGTTGTTTACCTGGAGTCTATGATTTATCTGAAAATTTATTGTGTTGCGTGCTGCTTCGATCATGAAGATATTCTTTTAAACGCATGGTTCTGGCATAGTTGTCCAAATCTTGCTAAAGTTTAAACTGATCAATTTTCCAGAGGCGGGGCAGAAGGTAAGCCCTTTTGATAGCAGCTTTGTTTGCGCAGGTGTCAAAGATTTGCTGCAAAGGTTAGCTACATTGGTGACATCGGTGCTAGTTTAGGATGATTGACGAGAGGTTACAGTTTGATTTTTATATGCTGTGGGAGGATTGCTGGCGGAGTATAATAATGTCGGCCACGCGCCGTCTTTTATCATTTTCTTGTCTTTGTTGCCCTGAATTGCCAAGACAGATACATACATACATATATATATATATATATATATATATATAATGTGTGTGTGTGTGCTAGCCTCCTTTTTCTGCGGTGCGAACACTTTCCGGCCAGGGTCATCTGCACGCGCGCTAATCTCGTTAGCGAACAAGGAGGGGGGCTGTATGCACACTATCGCAGAAGCGATCAGCCCGAGGCTTGTGCCCCCACAAAAGGCGCGAGCTTCTATAAGCAGCACTCTCTATACACAAAAACGGTGCCAATAGTGTGCTAGAGCGGCCGTGTTCTCCTACACCAGCGTTTCGTAGAGTTACATGAGATCGGATGGAAGTCAGCAGACTGCCACCCTCACTTCGTATAGCATTGCAATTCAATTGTCTTGCTTCGTAAAGCATTCAATTATGTTGCTATTGCATTCCTTGATTCGCTCTTTTGGCAATACGGTGACTTTTCTATTTCAGGTATACCACTACGTTCCCAATCTGCCGAAGATCTGGATTTAATGAAAAAGAACCTTAAAAATGTGAGTACCCCATTTTATTTTCTGGCTTGCTAGCACTGTATGCAATGAGCTGAACTCGAATAAAGTAGATATTCATGTAAGCAATCGAGATGTTTAGGAGACTAGCCCCTACGAAACCCACGGCCTCAAACAGTATTGAACACTATTTTTTTAAAAAACAATATGCATTACAAGCAAATAAAAATAGCTAACTTGCAATAATAACATTAAAATAAATCTTTGTTCCCTATCTAGACGTTTCACTCACTGCAAATGTCTTCCAAGGATGATAGTCTTGTGTCTGAAGACAGTGAACATAACGTTTATTTAATGTTCTGCGCGAAAAAACTTGGTGATTAGTATTTTGGAGAAGCTGCGTTAGGGCCCTTACACGCGCTAGCCGCACACCCACTACACACATGGCGAGACCCCTGCCGCCCGCAAGCGGAGACCGAAATGGCAGCCTGGCGCCAAAATGTAACACAAGTGCTACCCGCATTAGCTTTGCATAAGCGGCTCTGATGCGCACTCTGGGTGGAGGACGTGATGACTGTTAGGCTGGCAACCATTTGGCGGAACTTCAGTTTTCAAGGTCGGCAACCATCACCAACAGCAGATGACGCTGACAAGTTTTTAAATGCGTTGGTTCAAGCCGCCGCGTTTGTCTGATGTATTTTCACAACGCGTTTTTCGTCCGCAAGTGTTGCGTCGTCATAGTCATCTGTGTTCGAGGCTAATTACATGCTCCCTTTTTGTTGTAGTCGTCGTTTGCGCGCACAGGTCGTGTCACTCGAGTTGCATTTGGCGCGACGGCGATCTTTTACAGCTAGCAAGAATGTGGGCGCCAACTCGCACACACGCTTTGTATTACAATGAAGAAAAGGCCTACAGTGGCAGTGGCATTGCACGTTGCGATACAGCGATGCTATCTACAATTAGCCGAAGGAACTGACTGGTCGGTATTGTATATGAATGGGCGCTGGTGTATATCGTTGTGCGTGACTTGCTGACGCATTCTTTTCTTTGCTCTATACAAGTTCGCGTTGGCTCTATACCATGTCACAATGAGTTCGACAATTATTAGAGTAATTGAACTTTCAGCCTAGAAGAAAATGTTAAGCATTTGTGAATAATTTATTGAAGCAGGAATTAAATGTATGTGCATATCAAGTAGTCTTGCATCTTATGAGAGGCGCTATAGCTTGTTTTTTAAAGCATGCAAATATGAAGCGTAATGTGTGTTTTCATGCAGGACACCTTGTTGTTGTTGAAAACACACGTCTACATTTTTGTTGGTGCACGTAAAAAATGACACCACAAACATCGCTGTTGTTTTAACTCATCGAAAGGTTTCACATTTTATTTTATACAGCTCATTCACTTCTACATTCCTGTTGCTCACCTCATCATCTCTTCTAATTGGCAATATGTTTCATTACATACCTTGACACAGGCTCAATGCTTCAAGGACTAACATGATGTCATAACCAGGTTTTCATTTCAGAATACTAGGTTTCTCCACCCACTTGAATGTTCTGTGGATAATCTTTTACAAATTTTTGGTGCTTAAGCTCTCTTTGCCCCTGCTTGAGTAATTTTTAGCAGGAAATCTTCTGTTCGACTATGTTCACTGTAGTCTAGTGAAAGGCATATTTGAATGAAATGCATTTTTTAAATGCCACTGAAGCAATGAATCTCGTTCACTGACGAATATTTGTGCTTACTCTAAGGTAAACCTTCTCTCTCTCATCACTTATTATCTCAGTCTCTTCTGGAGAGCCTGAATTCCTCCCTTTCATATTTTTCTAGCTGACACAGAGTGCAAAATGCAGTAAAACATGGGCAGCATCTAAGGTATTCCCTCTATGATCAGTTTAGCTGTGCACAACGTCTCCTTTTAAGACACATTTGTAGCTAGCCATTATTTTGAAGACTAATTGTATCGGGTAATTCAAATCATTTGTCACTTCTGCAATTCACTAATTTTATGGTTCTTGCAAGAAACCTTGCTGAAAATGTAACTGTGCTAAAATGTGTAAGGCTTCAGAAGAGACAAAATCTGTTCACTTCTCAGTAGGCAGAGAACACTTCTGTTCGCTTTAACTCTGGCTACATAAACAAGAACAGCCACAACATAGAATAATACGCTGTTCAAGACTATCCTATTGGCACAAGTGATGGCCTTGGTTTTAACTAGCTGTCCTCGGGACAACTTGTAATACAATTTTTAGTGTCTTACTTTATGGCTCCCAAGTTAACTAATATAGACTATTTTGCAAAATCTGCCATATTATCCGGAATTCTGACTGGTGTGAAAGTGCTTGAACTTGAGCCTTTTTGTTTTTTGTACGCATGTCCTTCAATTCTAAATTTGCATGTATTGTGTGCCTTCACGTTATGCGCATACAGGGCCATGGCACTGATTGAAAATATTGAAGTGAGCACCAGAATGTGTGTGGGTGCCACAAGGGCGTAGGCAGATTTTTTTATTTTTTTGTGGGCGTGGAATTTGAGGAGGGGCACCACTATGATCTTAAGTGGGGCGTGGTCCGTGAATGCTATTGAGTGTCATTTTTTTTCTCTATATACTACGGCGCAAAATATTGGAAAAAGAAAGGAGGGTGTGAGCCTGGTGTACCATCCCCTAGCTTTGCCACTGGGCTTCATCAACGTTGTATGCCTTGCCCTACTAAGCATAAGATGTGTATGCCTAGCCTCTTTCCACTGACTACAGCGTGAACATGATGTGACATGTGGAGTTGAGATGGGGCATTGACATGCTAAGGTTTCTTATTGTATCATCCCAAAATCAAATATCAGTCATGCTGCGCTAGCCCATCAAGCCGTTTCTTTCTGTCACCTGTGGAAGTAATGTAAATGTGGTGGGTAGATCCCTCATTGTTTTCTGCTGATAACATGAAGTTAGTGTCTTTCATATTGCTCTTGTAATACTGAAGCATCATCAGCAAATTGCAAGCCTTTCTTGAGTCAGACTGACGAGACATTTTGTCTGTCAGTGACAGGCTGTTGCCATAGAGCAGTTTCAGAGCAATTTCATCTATGCATTTATTCAGTATAAACCTTTAAAAGGGCAGAGGGGGCACCAAAACCTACAAAACACGGTCTTGGTGGCTGACTACCTCCACTACATTTTATTTAAAAAATGTATAGCACAGTGTATAGGTGTCCAAAAGGGCAGCACTTCCAACATAATACACAGATTAAAATTGGAAATGGATTCAGTGGTGTCATACAAAAAAGGTTTACCTTCTAGCACACGTGCAATCCTCCTAGCAAGCAGCTTAAATAGACAATGAGATGAAAACTTGCAACAAATTTCATAGGATAGAACATAGAGCCACATGTGCTATCGTACTGATTGTAAGCTGCTGCAAGTCATGGGCAATCAATTCATTATTTTGTCTGAATAACTTTTGCATCCTCTAATGAAAGACGATAACGATTGCATTACACAAGGTAGTTTTTTAGCAGCTTGCACAGGACATAGCATTGGGTACGCAGGAAAACATGTCACGTTGTTCTTGGGTTGTACAGATTCACAGTTCTTGGGCACCCTTTTAAAACAGTGCAGAGTGCGTTGCATGCAAATGCGATACTGTGAGCAAGCTTACAGTTAGCTATTCATAAACGCAAGTATAATGGAAACAGCCCCATCAGCACTATAAAAACAACTTAAGGCTCTCTGTTGTCATAAAGCTACAGCAATGAAGTCATTGTGCTGAAGGTCAACTAATCGTGCATTCACATACTCAATGCCAATCCACACATCACAAGTAATGCTTCAATCATTCTCATATTGCCTATGCTACAGACCCCAAACAAGCCAAAAGATATGTTTGAAACACGGAAGAATGATTCAGTTTAAATGTGCGAGATCATGTACACTCACATTTGTATGTACATAGTGATTATAATGCGCCCCCCCCCACTTCTGATTTCCTCAAAATAAAACCTCAGCTATGTTCAAACACAAGCTTTTAGCACTAGGCCTGACAAATCATGGGAATCGTAACCTATTGGACTGAAAGCAACCTTAAGTGGGTCGTAAAGAATGGCACTGTGCACGTCATGCTTATAAAGTCAGCATGCATGTTGTGAGATGCCTTCTTCGCAGCATATTTGCCCATTCATTACTTGAAGTAACACCGTGGTGTCGCACCGAACTCCAACGAAAAAAACTGTACCCAATGAGTAATTATAAGTAAGAATCAATGCAAATCATTTTTTTTTTCAAAACACACCTGAACCTGATCCAAAAAGTATGTGTTGCCAATTTAGAGCACAACGTTCAAATGTAGAACATCATACTAAGCCAGCAGTACCACAACTGAACACATAACTGAAATTGTGTTTTTGGAAGTGCATCTGCAACCACATTGCCAATTACTATACCAGTTATTGGTTTGAAACAATAAAATTGTTCAATGCAAGTGTAAATAGCATATGTCGCTTCTTACATGGTGAGTTCAGCTTTAACGATTCCCGTGCAGTGACATATTTGCATGGAAAACTGGCTTCCAGAAAATTGTAGAGGGGATTACTAATGGTACAGTTTCCTGCCATTCAGTAAGTACACTTCTAGGGGCAGTGCCAGCAGTGGGGTGTTGGAGCCCTCTGAAAATTTTCACCTACTCCCTTCTCTGCCAGCACAAAAGCAAACATAGTGAAATGCGGCACAGAAGTTCTCAGCGTCCCTTCCCCCTGAAGAAACTCGCGTATCATGAGCGACCCCCCATAGTAAAAAAATCCTTGCGTAACCGCTGTATGCCTTTGTTTTCAGCTACCTGTCACTTCGTTGTCGCATTGTTAGAACGACCGTCTCTGGTGTGATCCACGGACCAGGATAAATTTTCCGGCAATTAACATCCTTTTCCTTGTGAGAAATCCGTACAGATTTCCTTGTGGCCTCTTGCGAGAAACGGGTGGTTATCTAGTTTTCCTTCCTTAACCATTCTGCCCCCTTGCATGTTTCCACAGAACTTATTTGGATTGCTTTGTTGTCTCATATAACACAAAGCAATTTCTTATTTCACAGACAATAACAAGTTTGTGTTCCTTCAGAATTATACATTATGTCGTGCCCTCCGAATGCACCACGCATTTCAAATGATGCATCGTGCTTTTTCAAGTTTTTTCAGTAAAAGTGACACAATCAAAGCATTTCAATCTAAATAATTTCTAGCAACACACGTGACACATTTGAAGTGCGACTATTCATTGCCCCAAAATAATCTCTTATGCATGCTTGTGTTGTGTATAATATTATGATGATAACAAGAGAAGAGTGTTTCATGCTTCCTGAGGAGCAAAAATTATGTAGATTCATGCAAAAAGGTTTGCTTTTGTGCGCAACCAACGCAAGTAGTGTTGACCAACATCCTATGCAAAGTGAAATCTTACACTGAATTTCTGCATTAGCAAAAAAACTATTTACTTTCTTATGAGTAGTCGCATGCTAGTCATATTATCTGCTGAAGTCATTGCAGTGCTTAGATTCTAGTGTTAAGGCCCTTGTGGTTACTATAACTCATAACGATTCCTTCAAGAAACTCTGGTGGTGGCTACGAATGCTTTGGTACCACAATATATCGGCTGCATTTTCACTGGAAGGAGAAAACCACTATGCTATGCGAACGAAATATTACAAGGTATGCCAGTAATTGTCATCTGCTTTTGTTTTTACTTTTATGTTTGCCAGCACTTGTTTGTTAGTGCCAACCTTGTTAATTCTTTTGCGTATACCACAGGATAATGCAAAGAAGTTATTACTTCGTAAAACTCAGCATGTAAATTATTCTTGCAGGACATCTTCAACTCAGTGTGCTCTCAAGGAATCAGTGTACATCAGTGTGCAACTCAGTGTGCATCATGAATGCATCCAATTGTTTGAAACAAAAGGAGTGTGAACTTTGTTTCGTACAAGCACAAGCACCGATGATGCACGGCACTTTTTCTTGTTATTAACCTCTATGTGACTGACTTATTTCTGCCGCCATGTCACATGTGGTGTACGCTGCTGTTGCCAGCAGAAAAAGTTTTTCCTGTTGTATTGCTTTAGAAATCAAATTCTGTGGTCCATATTTTTAACACTCCTTATCATCGCTCCCAAACGATTTCACTCAGTGAATGCCTAAAACAATTGTAATGAAAGATGGTTGCCTTTTATTTCTAGAACGTGACTGTCTAAACTGAGTATTTGTTTAGACTGGCACAATCTAATGACATGAGCATGTCTTCACCAGTGTGACGATAAGAATGGTGTGTGCCCATAGGTTATCCCTTTCCAGGCATTTGTATGTAATTGCAAATGCCTCCGGAGAAAGAGGATGCATTGTGACAATGCAAGGGAACAAGAGAACAGTTAGACTGTCGTGAAGTTAGAGGCTTTGGACATGCAGTGTCACATCTACGACATCATTCGTCAACTGACAGTTTCCAAGACCTGCTTGACTAGAGATGTGTCTCGTTTATGTCGTAGGGAATACAGCATCGGGTGAAGAGTTCACAAAACAGGCCAGTGGTGCATCAGCCAGACTAAAAGTCTGTGCAGTGTGTGTAGAGAACTTTGCGGTCACGACGAAGGATTGTTTGTAGTTGTTAATGAGCAGGCCGGCTGTCACCCTTCCTTTGTGTATCAAGTGGCTACGGACAGTGCTGTGCACTCTGATAAGCAAAGGCTGTTAGCCAGGATTGTTTAAAGTGCACAGTCAATCACTATTTGAAGGTTATCACACGTGCCACAACCAAAAACTACAGCAGTTTTGTGTCCCAGAATACACTTTCGAGAAGAAGGTGGTGTCACGCAAGCTTCACACACTCTTTTTGCTGTTCTTTAAGCAGCGATCCCTCCATACTGGTGAAACTGCCTAAATTAAGCAGTGCCTAGCACCAGCTGTAACATATTTTCCCAAGTGATTCTGTAATCGGCTGCGTAGAGGAAATTCCACGAAAAATACACTTGGATTGTGATGAAGGAGGGGCTCAAAACTGAGAGAAAGTAAAGGTGCACGTTTCACCTTATGGGTGATTGTTGTAGCATGCAACAAGCAATGAGGGAGAGAAGCATCCACATTTTTGATTTGCACTGTTCATACCACTAAGCTCCTGGGATGTTAGGCAAGTCAACAGTCACACGGCAACTTTCATATTTCGTGCAACTGTGCGAGTAAAAAGAGCGAGGATTATGCGAGTAACTACGGTAGCGTCAACAGCGCTGTCTGTTAGCAAAAAAATCTCAATGGATGCGGAGAATGCACTGTACAACAGGAATCAAACCCATCTACTTTGTGGTAGTAAAGTATATCCCTACAAATCTATGCCAATGCTTGAAGCTGTTTCTGAAGAAGATTCCACACAATTGAGAAGTTGCACAAGAAGTCGCACTAACCGATGCAACAAGGTGTTATAGAAGCATAGAACCATTACAGGCATCATACTACGTCTACTGTGTAATGAGCGGGCAGTTTGGAGGTGGCAGAGTTGTTAGAACAAGGCTCTAGTGATGGTGCAACCATCGTGCGCAGTGTCTAATGCAAGCTGCTTTGAAATTCTGTACTTCCTCCTTGTCTTTTTATTTTCACGTCTACCTCTTTCATGAACTTCGAGCTTACGAAATATCAATTGCTGTGTGATCCTCCAGCAGGTCGGCTGCTCACCCACCTCGGAGCTCTCTAGTCTGAATTCATGCTTCTAAGCAGCCACAGCCATACTTGTACGCAAATGCTTAATAAATTCAGTTAGTGCTCATTGACTAGAGCCCAGTGTTTTATCGGCCACTAAAACAAGTCGTGGCGTCAAACCATTGCCATTTCTAATGTCAGTGCATCGGTGATAGAGAAGTTTCTGGCACTCACCAGCGAAATTGGACTCCAGAGGCGAAGCTGCGGGACAGTAACGAGCCTTCGAGCAGAGCTTCACATTGTACATCAAGACTAACCATGCCAGACCACCATCTGATCGACAGGTAGCACCTCTTTTGACTGTCGGAGGCTCTTCACTATTTTTTTATAAAAAACTTTGGACTTGACCCCAACCATGAATTCAGCTGTGTTCATGTTATCGTCCTTTTTGACGAGCATTTATCACAAAAGCCAAATGAACTGCAGTAACAATACTTCTTCAGAGCTCGCATACAATTCGCTGAAGAGCAGTTCGACACCATAGCTGATTTGAAGCTCTAGGAGCATGACTGTGCTTCTGGGAAATGAACAAGAAAAACGTCGTAACTATACCATCTGTAGCATCGACAAAACCAGTGCTCCTGAAGACATTCTAAAGACAGAAGGTCCAACACCAGAAAAGGTTGAAAAGACTTGTCTAGCACATGAAACACTGTATTTAAACTGGAAGCATTTAAAGATGTTATGCAGCAAGTACAACAAACAAGAGTGCTTCACAGCAGTTTTTATAAAAGTGGCTAAGTAGATAGACCTGGCAGTATATAGTGAGGACAAAACGATCTTGGCAGTTGAAAGCGGCCATCTAAACTCACGTTCCTTACAGTGAATAGAAAGCTGGTATAACTTGAAGCCCATTATGAGTGTGGCTTGTAGTCCCGCTGTTACATGACACGCATGTCATGATTATCATGTTTCGTCGTGTCATATGTGTTCACCATGTAGTCACGTCACACCATACCAGTTCCGCAAGATATCATGTGGCCAAAAGCACCACAAGAGCAGCATCACCATGAAACATAATTCATGACATTTCTGACATACTTTCATGACTTTCATGTTATGACTGTTCACTTACGCTCGTCATACAGTCATGTTGTGCCATTATGGAAATGGCCAGGAGAGCTAAAAGTCGTAGGTAGCTAGATAGATAGAAAGATAAATAGATAGATAGATAGATAGATAGATGGATAGACAGATAGATAGATAGATAGATAGATAGATAGATAGATAGATACGCTCAAAGTCTATAAAGTTCGCTAAGAAATGCTTCGCATTTAAAAAAGGACTAATGTGAGCATCCATCGATCCACAAGTGCTCAAAGCTCTACACAGAGTATGTGGGGCATTGTCCACTGTTGATGATTAAGTACTGGATCCTGCTAAAGCCAAGGTTTTTTTAACTGAATTTTCAAGAGGGGTAATTGCTGACGAACGAAGCTTGCTGACCACCTTCCCAACTCTAAAAAATTTGATCCAAATAATGTCAAGGCAATTCAGCAGATGCCAAACACTATGGATTTCAAGGAGTGCAGTGATTCGGAGCTAAAATGAACTACCTCTCTAGATTTCTAGTTGGATTGTCATGCACATTATGGCTTTTTAGGAAAATTACTGTTAAAAATGCACCATAGCAGACGGAAAAGCAGCAGGAGGAAGTATTCGAAAAGGTATTAGTTCGTGAGAAGAGCTCTAATTCTAGCCTTTTTTGGAATTATGAAAGCAGCTAGAAATTGTAATGTGATGTGAGCAATTTCGGACTCAGAGCAGCTCTTCTTTAAAATGAACAGCAAGTCTCTTTCGCCAGCATAGCACTCACAACAATGAAAGTTTGTTATGCACAAAGAGAAAAGGATATTCTGGTCAGTGTCTTTGTCTTAAAAAACTTTCATCAGTATACATTCAGAAAAGAAACAAAGATGTTGAGTAATTGTAAGCCACTGAAGCAAACAACCCTGGTGAAACGATCGGATCGAGTTCGAAGATGACTGCAAAGGTTGATCCTTCAGATGCCAAGACACGACATTGCAATAGAAAACAGACGAGGAAAGGAATTAATCTTGGCTGACATGATATCTAAGGCTTTCATTCCCGACGAAACCAATGAAGAGGAACTTGAGAGCATCTATGTCGTGCAATATGTACCTGTGAGAAAGAAAACCTTGGAAAAGATGAAAGCTGTGACAGAGTGTGATGAATTACTGCAAAGACTAAGGTGAATCTTTCCTTCAGGCTAGCCACAACACAAACATTAACTACCCAAAGACATGCACTTATACGTAAACACACAGAAATAAGGCGTTTCGGAAAAAGTCATTTCCAAGAATTAGGGCTGTTGAGAATTGCCTGATTTTCAAAAAACTACGCCTAATCATTGTAATGTTTCTGTGAGGTGAAAGCAAAGTGAAACTCCATACAACGCATCTTGGAATTGAAAGCTGTCTTCAATGCGCCCGTGAGTGTGTCTTCTGGCCAGGAATAAACATATAATTGAAACACTTCATCGTGAGGTGTGAAATATGCTGAAGGTACGCACAAGCCCAGCAAACATATGCTCTTTCACTCCATACAGAGCCAAGCTATCCATGGGAACGGGTTAGATGCGACATGCTTGAACTCTACGAAAAGAATGTTTTCGTTACAGGAAATTATTACAGCAACTTTTGGCAAGGGGACAAAGTCAAATCAATTGTTTTGAACCAAGTGATACTGAAACTAAGGACTCGCTTTGCTGTTAACCGGGTACCGAGAATTCTGATAAGTGACAATGACTTGCCATTCATCGGCAAAGATTCGAAAACGCCACGAAGAGCTAAAACTTCGAACACAAAACGTGAAGCTCGGGTTACCCGCGTGCAAATAGAATGGCTGAATCAGCCGCAATGAGAGCGAAAATGCTCCCCGAAAAAGCACATGGAAGCCACTCAGACCCACAAATTACATTTGTTTATTAGCAAAACATATCACTTCAAAAAAACAATGGTACTTCAGCACAAGTGTCAAGGAATTGCCGCACTAAAATGAGTGTGACAACAGCTTCACAGTTACTTCAATTCGAAACAGTCGATAGGTGTGAAATAAGAATGTAGAAGAGGCGGAAAAGCATGAGCTACCATCACAGACAAGCGAAGGACTCACCGAGCTTTAAAAAGGGTCAGCGGATGTCCCAGTTCCACCAACAAAAACAGGAGCATGGGTCAAAGACAATAATTAGGAGAATTTATGACAAGTCGTATGAAGTTCAGATGGAAGACAGCGTCCTGAGAAGGAACCGTGTACATAAAAGGACACGTCTTTCCTCAGACAAACATATTGAAGTCAGGGAGCCACACACAGATCAACCGAAGTAGACCGGAGTTTCTGCCCGACCTCGAAGAACCATACAACTTCCAAAGAGGCTACAGGATTTCACAGTTGGTTAAAGAATTGACTTCAGAATGGGATGAATGTAACAAAAAGGATCCGCAGATGCCAGGGCGTACCAATTCTACCACACACGATATATATATATATATATATATATATATATATATATATATATATATATTGTAAGAATTCATTAGAGTTCTTCACCATCGGCGCCATCTTGCTGTTGCTTGAATAAAACGTCACATGAACAGCAGTATTTTATTTCAAGTGGTGGAAGGTGCTTCCCGATCCCTTCGACCTCTCTCCATCCAAAGCCAGCTCCTGGAGGTCCGTTCGGGACGTCGCTTACGCCAGCTGAACACCATGGCGCAAGAGCAAGCCCAACAAAACCACCCACCGCCAACTCTAGCGCGGTCAACAACCCCCATCAGCAGCCTCCAATCTTCTCCACTCTGCCTGGCGAATATGTCGAAGACTGGCTCGACAACTATGACCGCGTAGGTGCCTACAACAACTAGAACGAGGCATCAAAATTAGCACGTGACCGTTTTTACGTTTCTCAGGTTGCCAAGACATGGTTCCTAAATCATGAGAGTGACTTCTACGATTGGTCTTTGTTCAAAGAGCAGCTTCGAAGTATTTTCGGCACACTGACCGTTCGTTCAGAAGTTGCTCGCTAGAAACTGGTAGAACGCATTCAACATTATGGTGAGTCCTACACTTCTTATATTGAGGATGTGCTTGCAGTTTGCCGCCGTATCGCTGAAACCATGCCAGAAGATGATCGTGTCCGGCACCTTCTAAAGGCTATCGGACCTGCCGCTTTCAACGCCGTTGCCGCGCACAACCTTTCGGTGGTTTCCGACGTCGTCTCTGTATGCCAGCGGCTTGATACCTTGTAGTCATTCCGCCTGCGAACCGATTTCTCTGATAACCACCTGGCAAACAGTATAGAGCTTTGATCCATCATTCCCGCCATAATTCGTGAGGAATTGCAAGCCTACAGTGTACCTCTTTCTAACAACGTTCCCGCTCAACCCGCCACTAGTGCTTTTCGTGGTATTATTAGGGAAGATATGTCAGCGTTTCAAAGCACCCACAATGCTTCACCTTGCCCCCAACCCACTTCGTATGCACAGATCGCTGCAATGCAACCCTCGCCATCTCAAGTACCACCACCTGTACCTGATCACGAACATCTCGCACCTCTAGTCGCCCGTCGACCGAACCCTACCAACCATTCCCCCTGTTGGGCCCCACGGCCTATTTGCTAATACTGTGGTATTCGAGGACACATTTCCCGGTTCTGTCGACGTCGTCAGCGAGATGTACGTGGTGGTTATGCCGCTTTTGAACGTGAGGACACATGTGCTCGAAGTTACTACCGTTATGCCGACAGTCCTTCCAATCACCAATCCCCGACTCCTGTGCGTATTTCCAACACGACCAATAGTACACGTGCCTCCCGACCACGCTCCCTTTCGCTACGCCGACGCTCGGCTTCAACACTTCTCAACTGGCTGCCCAGCGATCGGAAAAATAAACAGTGCAGTTTTTGGAGGGAAAACTGCATCGCAGCGAAAGAACCCAAGTCCTCCTGAACGACCGTCAAACATGTTATTGGTGACTGTGAAAGGTGTGCGCGTGTTCGCTTTGGTGAGCAACGGAGCAACTATTTCAGTTATGCGTGCCGACTTGTGTTCTCGATTGCATAAAGTGAAGAAACCCTACCTTGAATCATCTTTTATTCGGCCAATGGAGCAATAATTAGACCATCGGCCCAATATACAGCCCGTGTCTTCATTGATGGTATTTGTCATCACAAGACCTTCGCTGTCTTAATTTCATGTGCTCATGAACTAATTTTAGGTTGGAACATTTTATCAACCACATCTGCATTAATTTTTTGCCGTCAACGTGTAGTCGAGATGACCGGGGCCGATCACTGCAGCAAACGCGTCGACGGTAAACCATGGCGTTCTTACACAGCTTCTAATTCTATACTGCTCCCGAGTCAGGAGCAACTCATCACCGTCACTTCTCAAATATTACCAATGGAGACGTCCTTAACACCCTCTCTAACCACTGTCTAGCTCGCGGCGTCGTAGTCCCTTCCAGCCTGGTGCGGTTCAAAGACAGTGCTGCGATAATCCTTGGCCTGAACCCTACCGCGGAGCCTGTCCTCCTACCCCAAGGTTCTGCTTTGTCGCGTTATGTGTATACCCAACTGGTATCTTCGGTCTCTCTTGACGCCTTGACAGCTCAGCCACAAGGCCAGTCTGTTACTTCCTTCTCCTTTGCTCCCGGGATAAATCCTGACCTTCCTGCTTCTCAACGCGAGGCGTTGCTAAACTTGCTAACGAAACACCAGGCCTCCTTCGACGCCAATGTTTCGGCACTAGGACTGACAACAGTTGGGCATCATCGCATCGACACTGAAGGTCAGACTGTTGTACGCCGTCGTCCCTATCGAGTATCCTTGGCCGAGAGCAAAATCATCGATGAGAACGTGACCGATATGCTAAAAAGAAACTTCATACGACTCTCTACCAGTTCTTGGTCTTCACCCGTTGTGTTGGTACAAAAGAAGGATGGATCGGTATGATTTTGTGTTGATTACCGCGCGTTCAACAAGATTACCCGAAAGGATGTATATCCGATGCCCCGTATAGAAGATAATGCACTTAACTCATTGCTAGGCGCCCAAAATTTCTCCACCCTTAACCTTCGGTCCGGATATTGGCAAATACCAATGGACGAAGCAGACAAAGATAAGACCGCCTTTTCACGCCGGACGGTGTTTACGAGTTTAAGGTAATGCCAATCGGCCTATGTAATGTGGCCGCCACATTTGAAAGGATGATCGACACTGTTCTTCGCGGCCTCAAGCGGAAGACTTGTCTATGCTATTTTGACGATATCGTCATATTTTCTTACACTTTTGCTGATCATCTGCAACGCCTAGATCAAGTGCTCAATGTCTCTCTAATGCTCAACTTCAACTAAGTACAAAGCAGTGCCATTTCGGCAACACAGATATAAAACTTCTTGGACATCTCTTTAGTAAAGATGGCATCCAGCCCGATCTGAACAAAATTTCCGCAGTCCACAACTTTCCGCGACCCTTTCGTTCCAAAGGACTACGCAGTTTCCTTGGACTCACACTATACTTTCGCCGCTTCATTCGCAACTTTGCCACTATTGCCGCTCCTCTAAACAAGCTCCTTGCTAGTACCAGTTCCTTTGATTGGAATGATCGATGCGAAGCTTCATTTCAAAAGCTCAAGCACGCAGCGACATCCCCACCGGTGCTTTGTTATTTCGATTACAATGCACCTACGTTATTACACATTGATGCTAGTGGACGAGAAATTTGTGCCGTACTCTTCCGGCGCGACTATGCATTTTTGGCTATACGGAGGACGCCTCGTCGATATCATCCATTTCTTCTCTACCTTCATCCACCCGTCCGTCAGTACTTACCACTCACCAGCGAGCCGATTCTTATTACACTGACCTCATCGGTCGGCTTACCGGCGCTTCATCTTCCCCAAATGCCAGGCTGCAGATACAACTCCGACTATTCAAGTTGGTGGACGATGTACTATATTGGTACATTTTCCACTCGGAAGGCCACCGATGGGTTCCCGTCATACCGCGTGCACTTCGCCTTGAAGCTCTGCGCGCTTCCCACGACGATCCGACGTCAGGCCACTTGGGTTACTACAAAACAAACTAGCGCATCCACAGTTGATTCTTCTGGCCAGGTCTTTTCCCGACGGAAGCTAAGTATATTGCCTCGTGCGCACTTTGCCAACACCGCAAGCGGCCCACTACTGCTCCAGTCGGGACCCTACCACCACTTCCTTGTCCAGCAGAGCCGTTCCCTGTCGTAAGAATTGACCTCTTTGGGCCCCTCCCAACTACATTAGACGGCAAGAGATGGATCGTCACCATGGTTGATCACTTGACCCGGTACGCTGAGACGGCCTCGATCACTTCAGAAATAGATTCCAAAGTAGCAACTTTCTTCTTGAATGCTATTTACCTATGTCACGGAGCCCTTCGTGTTCTTTTGAGCGACCGAGGAAAGGCATTTCTTTCAAGCATCAAAAACAGTTCATAAAACCACACCTAGCTATCGCGCACAAACTTACGGCTTAACTGAAAGATTTCATCGCACGCTTTGTGACATTGATTGATTTTTTGGGTTTAACGTCCCAAAACCAAAATACGACTATGAGAGACGCCGAAGTGGAGAGCTCCGGAAATTTCGACCACCTGGGGTTCTTTAACCTGCACCCAAATTTGAGTACAAGGGCCTACAACATTTCCGCCTCCATTGGAAATGCAGCCACCACAGCCGGAATTTATCCCGCGACCTGCGGGTCAGCAGCCGAGTACCTTAGCCACTAGACCAGTGTGGCGGGGCGCACTCTGTGTGACATGCCGTACATGTATTTCCGACCGAACCGTAATGATTGGGATGCCATACTTCTCTTTGTCACGTATGCATATAATCCGTCAGTTCAAAGAACCACAGGCTATTCTTCATTTTTCCTAGTATACGGACGCCAACCGACATCACCACTCGACGTTTCATTCTTTTCTGGCCCCGCTGATTCTTCACCATTCGTTTCGACCAGTTTCTGCCCCGTGTTGCTCAATGCCGTCGTCTTGCCCTGGTAAACATCGAAGCAAGCCAAGAAGATCGCAAAAATCGTTACGATGCCCCTAATCGCGTCGTTCTCTACCGTCCTTGCAACGATGTGTTCTGCAGACTTCTGCGCGAACGGCTGGCTTATGCGAGAAGCTTGAGTCGCGCTATCTTGGCCCCTACAAAGTTGTCGAACGAACCTCGCCGGTGAACTACCGTATCACACCTGTTCATGCTCCCACTGACCAACGCTGCCGTGGGACAGAGATTGTGCACGTTTCGCGTCTCAAGCCCAATCGTATGCGTTCCACAGCGTAATTCGCGGCTAGGCTGGCCACTTCCGTCGACGGGAGAAATTAGTGTAAGAATTTATTTGACTTCATCTTCCTCATCTGTCGATAACCATCATTAGTCTTCGTTACGTTCTTCTTCATCATGGCTTGCTGTTGCTTGAATAAAGCGTCAGCTGAACCGTGGTATTTCAATATATATATATACATATATATATATTTGTATATATATATATATATATATATATATATATATATATATATATCGCGTAGAGACCACTTATGAACGACCACGAAAAAGGTAAGACAATAAACTATTTTCAATACGGCAGCATTTTGTTTGCCATTAGTTCTTCGGCATTTAAAATTGTCTGTGTGCCACAAAATCGCCTGCCTGTTCCATGACGTCAGGAATCTGTGAAACATCGCGGTTTTCATTACAGCGCATGCACATTAAACAGAGAATTCACGCACTGAACAATACCTAAAACTTTTTGGGGTGCTGGGAGAGCATATTATTTTAAATAATATTTAAGTAAAGTAGCCGCCGGTCACATTATCAATGGTTACTTCTAAAAGCTTCCGAGAGGAAATAACATGAGCGTAATATGATATTTTCGCTTACAGCATCTAGGCCTTTAGTAGTTTGTGCGCGCACACATCTCTGTGAGCTCGTTCTTGCTGAGAGATAGATAGAGGCAGAGAGAAAATAGGCAGCGCTGCACATGTGTGCTTCTTTGCTCTTCAAGTTGTATTTTGACCTGCAAAAGACCATTCGAGTTGCAAGAAAACCTATTAGCCCGACTTTCAATTAAGTCTTCATAGTGCGAAAAACCGCGTTCTTTCACGTTCTCCTTGGTCCGGTGGCTCAAGTTAAAGTACAAGCTTAAAAGCTGATATTCCCACTGTCCTCGAGTCCACTGCTATGTTCGTCACCATTTCGCAAGCTGCCAGCATCGCTCCACGTTACCATAAGTAAGGCTGTACAGGTTTATTAGAGATTAAAATGGAAACGCCATTTCGGTGCTTCCAGATAACACTATAACATCATAAAAATTCGTAAGATTAATCAGCTCACAGCAGCTTCGACAAAGCAGCATAGATGATATCTATTTTCGATCAAGGAAAATAATTTTCCTGATGCAGCAGATGATTTCATCAGTCCATAAAAAGTTTGCCCGTTCGCATTCGTACTTGCATCAGCCAGTCGCAGCAGAACGAAAGCGTGGACAAGATAAGCAATGTCATTGGGCCCCTGTTCAGCACCGTTCAGCACCGGCCTGCTCTGCAGTGCTACAGCACAAGGCACGAAAGTGCTGCTTAGGCAGCCCCCAACAAAAGAGCCTAGAAGGAAAATCGTCACAACTACAATGTTGGAGAAATTTCACTATATTGTAATATGCCCTCGTAATAACCTAATTCAGTGAATACTGTGGTGAAAGAAAATTTAGCCTTCATTGTTGCTTTTCCCGGCATGCAGCCAACCGTCATCACTGTCGAAAGCGATGGGGGCTCAGCCCCCGCAACATTTCTCGGTTGGGGGAGGGGGGGGGGTCGCGCTTTTTTTGTCCTCCCCGGCTGGTACGCCTATGCGCAGGTGACACAACCGTCATTTGCAGAATCCTACACAAGCCACATGCTTCTTTGGAATTATCCACCTCCTCCTTCTCTGAGAAGGCACTAGGTTCAGGGTAGTTGGTTTTGATCCATAATATTAGTAAGCACTCAATTCACGTATGTAAGACGAGCGAACCGCTTGTCCTGTGTCCTTCACTCGTGCCACGTACGTGCATTTAGCGCTTATAAAAGTTACAGATCCCTCTTTTTTGTTCATTTACACCTCCTCCTTCTTTATGAACTGATGAAGTATCAAGTGTCTGCCCATTCAACTCTGCACCTAGGCCGCTCTCCCACCTGAATCTCCATTAAGCATTACTGCCCCTATGAAGCCTTACTTTTACTTGTATTTCAACGCTTATTCATCTCAGCGAACTTCTAATAAAGAGACCCTAAAACGGTTTTTTAATGTTTTGTCAGCATTTAGGTTAGAACAGTATGAAACCATTCGTACCATAAATTCAGTGACACACAGTGTACCAAGGCCATTCCAGGCAAACATATCAGGCCCTCCTTACCTATGCCTGACCGCCACAACTCACTAGGCACGCTGGCGATCGGAGAGCTCTCATGAGTGCGCTCATCGTTTTGAGCTTTTCCCAGTGTATACCTCAAAAATGGCATACCTAAAAGTTGTGTGCAGTCTCGAAGGCCATCACGCAGTGCGCCTGGCAGCACGCGCGCCGTCTGGCAACAGAAACAAAGACCACGAAGTAAGTGGTTCATATCTCCTGTGAGAGGTGCTGCCATCCTACCAGTCGATCTTACTTCTGCACATTCTACAGCCCATGACAGCCAATCACATAAGTAGCCATGTTGACGTGGCTGCTGACGTGCTTTGGGCAGAGCATGTTGCTGCTCTATGAATGGACAGTTCAAAAGGCATTCTGCAGAGTTGCAACGATTTGCACCAATTTCCAGCGATTGGCAGCTTTAAAGCGTAGTAATAAATTATACAGCTTACGCAAAGTGCTCAATTAGGTCTCTAAATAAGCCTTGAGACAATCTACCAGCCCAATGTGTTTGCGAAAAATCACTGAAATTGTTCTAGTTTCCTTTTACCAAAAGCCCAGTGTTTTATTGGCCACTAACATAAGTCATAGCAAGACAAACTTTTACAAAGTGCCCAGCTTAAGGCATCGTCATCAACAACTACCTCATTTAAAAAATTCACAGTTACACAGGAGCATGATTTGCTTAACAGACGCATAGTAGATACTTTTCAGTCACAATCGGAATCGGCACCCTGGGAGAGTTTACAGGGCCAATATTCTACAATGTGCACAAATTTTACAACCTTCACAGCATAGTTCACGTGTTCATGAAAAAATAAAAAATAGCAAGCAAATTTGAACACAGTGAAATGGGTGCTGCTAATGCTATCACACTGCGCTCGAGTATTATCAGTGTTCTTGACAGCAAGGACAGCAAGGCTATGAATGGCTTGCACTGCTGACCCTAAAACAGCCATGTTGCCGTACCGACACAGCGGGATACAAACTCTGATATTACGTCAGTGCTATCAGCACATTACGTGCTGGTTCCTTTGTTATTCATGCACAAAGACAAAACCAAATTTCATTGACGTCATTGTCTCTTCAAAACAGGCTAATGTCAACGTGATTAGACTGCCTCGAAGTCACCTAAGTCACGATGTTGGAACCAAGCTTAACATCTTTTAGTCATGTCTTACATTCATAGTGAAGGCTACCAATATACAATAAAGCGTCGATACATTTATAAAAAAATGCGCACAATAAATGCAGAATATGAGAATACTGGTTTAAATTGGTTTAATTTAGTTTCACGATTGCGAGCATATACAGCAGCCGAGAAATCATTGCCCGGTTGCAGTGGTCTATTGGTTAAGGTACACGGCTACTGACCCGCAGGTCATGATCGAATCCGGGGGGCGGCGGCTGCATTTTCGGTGGAGGTCAAAATGCTGCAGGCCCGTGTGCTGAGATTTGCATGCCCGTTAAAGAACCAAAGGTGGACAAAATTTTCAGATTCCTCTACTACGGTGTCTCTCATAATCATATCGTGGTTTTGGTATGTTAAGCCACACATCAAACAGCAGAGAAATCGTAATAAGCGGGTATGTATCAGTAAGATTCTACTCTATTGGTCCTCACAACTCCCCGAGCTTACATATTCAACGGAAAATAATGGTCGTCAACTGCGTCTAGATTCAAATTTAGCATTACGAGACAGTGTGCTTCCAGACTGAGCTCAATTGGCAGCTGACGCTTTAGGCAAACTGACAGACCTCAGTGCAACCATGAGAGCAATAAGTATGGCTGTACTGCGACTCCGTAAAGACATACCTAATCTACAGAAAGCTCCTAGTGGGCATGCACCACAGAAATGGGTTAAACGTTACCACTTACTACTGGCGCATAAAACATTAAACAGAAAAAAGGTGAATATAAAAATAATTACCAATGAAATAAATTCTTTCATAAATACATAACCTGCATGTTGCACTTTTAGGCCACATAAACCGAGGTGCAACTGCTTTAACAAGCATATGCTAAAATTTAAAAAATAATAATAGATGTATAAAAATAGAAAAGTAAGCAAACAAAATCTTTGTGTGACACACAGCTTGGCTGGTCACCCACCTTCACAAAGTAGAATAGCTCCAGCTTTTTCAAGAAATCTTCGCAACACCTACCACGCAAAAACATGCACATATAGCTGGATTTAATCATTATAGCCCGCTTAGATGATTATGTTGATTTCATTTACCAAAAAACCCTCAACAATTGACAGCGACATGTGATCAGTGTACAGGACTGCCAACAAGAACCTTCAGCTACTTTGTACCAATTGAGAAATATCTAATACCGACAAGAATGATCACTTTTCATCGTATTCATGTAATTCATTGATATGTAAGAATACTGTTAGACGCCATGCTGGGGTGATGCAACCGTTTAATGGGCCGAACAGCAGCGAGACAGCAGCCAGCGGTTTCAGCAGCAGCTGCAGCAGCACCAGCCTCTGCCCTAACAAACGTCTTCCTGGTCGTCTCTAGCAAGCCCGTATTTTTCTCACTACATTGACTCCCCGGTGCAAAAGGAGCCATCCTGCTGGCGACCTATGGCACAGACACGACTGGTCGGTCATAGTGAAGTTTTAGACGGTTGACGTGCACAGTTTCACACCCGCGGCACCATTGATGTGTAGGTGGCTGAATAGGTTCAACCATGTAGTTGACTGTTGATGTCTGGCGCAAGATCCTGTACAGACCATCATACTTAAGTGTGAACTTTGAGCAAAGGCCTGGGGCAGACGATGGCACGTGGAACCACACGATTGTTCCAGGCGCGTATGACGATGGAGATGAGCGTTTGTCATGGGAGTCTTTCTGGCGAGCCTGATCATGCGTAGTAGGCGCACGTGCGAGCTGCCGACATTCTTCGGCATATGTGGCGGCTTCGGCCAAAGTCGTCGATTCTGAAGTGTCTTGGCGGTACAGAAGGATAGTGTCCAAGAACGCTGACGATTCCCGACCATAAAGAAAAAAGAACGGGGAGAATTCAGTCGTAGATTGAATTGCGCTGTTGTAAGCGTACGTAACGAATGGCAGTACGCGGCCCCAGTTCGTATGGTCATCGGAAACATACATAGAGAGCATGTCACCCAGCGTGCGAATAAATCGCTCGGTCATCCCGTTGGTTTGGAGGTGATATCCGGTGGTTGTTCGAAGCACGACGTTGCATTCACGTAGGAGGGCTTCTACAGCTTCCGACAAGAAGGAACGCCCACGGTCACAAAGAAGCTCACTGGGCGCACCATGCCGGAGGACAAGGTTGTGCAGAATGAACAAGCCGACTTGACGCGCAGTGGCCTCGGGAAGTGCCGACGTTTCGGCGTAACGCGTAAGGTGGTCCACGGCTACGATGACCCAGCGGTTTCCATTTGGTGTGTATGGTAGGGGACCGTACAAGTCGATTTCGATGCGGCCGAAAGGCCGAGAAGGACTGGGCAGTGGCTGGAGGGGTCCTGTGGTTGTGCGAGGGGAGCTCTTCTGGCGTTCGCACAAGGTACATGAACGGACGTACTGCCTAACAAAGCGGTACATTCCGCGCCAGTAATATCAAACTCGTAGGCGAGCATACGTCTTCACTACATCTGCGTGGGCGCATTGCAGATCCGCGTGGAAGAAGGCGCAGACGTCAGAACCTAAGTGGCGAGGTATCACCAGCAACCATTTGCGGCCATCAGATAGGTTGTTTCGCCGATACAGAAGACCGTCACGGATGGTAAAATGGCGAGCAGTTCGTCGAAGTAAACGGTTGTCGGTACTTGGAGACGTCTGAGACAGGTACTCTAAGAGAGACGCTATCCATGGATCCTAGTGTTGCTCAGGGGACATGTCGACATGTTGAAGTGAAGAACTTTCGTAGCGGGAAACAGACGCTGTAACATAATCGTGGGGAAGTGGCTTGCGAGAAAGAGCGTCGGCGTCCGAGTGCTTGCGGCCTGACCCAAAAATTACACGAAAGTCATAATCTTGGAGACGTAGTGCCCAGCGAGCTAGGCGACCAGATGGGTCTTTTAATGAAGACAACCAACACAATGCGTGGTGATCAGTCACGACGTCAAATGGGCGGCCATATACGTAAGGTCGGAATTTCATGATTGCCCAAACAATGGCAAGACATTCTTTCTTGGTGACTGAATAGTTCTTTTCCGCTTTAGTAAGGGTGCAACTAGCGTAAGATACAACATACTCATCGAAGCCAGATTTACGCTGAGCAAAAATAGCGCCGAGGCCTACTCTACTAGCGTCCGTATGGATTTCGGTTGGAGCATCTGGATCAAAGTGGCGTAAGATAGGTGGTGATGTCAGAAGATGACGTAACAAGGCGAATGCTTCATCGCATGCTGGGGACCACGCCGAGATGTCTTGGTTGTCGGCAAGTAGCTGCGTCAGGGGTGCGATTCTGGTGGCGAAATGGCGCACAAAACGGCGAAAGTTTGAGCAGAGGCCAATGAAGCTGCGGAGTTCTTTTATAATAGCTGGCCTGGGAAAGTCGGCGACAGCGCTATGCTTGGCTGGATCAGGGCGAACACCATGCTTGCTAACAACATGCCCTAATATGGTAAACTGGTGGGCAGCGAAGTGGCATTTCTTCAAATTCAGCTGCAGTCCAGCGTCCGAAAGACATGTCAGGATGCTTGCGAGGCGGCTGAAGTGGGAGTCGAAGTCCTTTGAGAAAACGACGACGTCATCCAAATAGCACAGGCATGTGTTCCATTTAAAGCCCCTAAGGATGTTGTCCATGAGACGCTCGAAGGTGGCAGGTGCATTACAGAGGCCGAATGGCATCACGTTAAATTCATACAATCCGTCAGGCGTTACAAACGCAGTCTTGGGGCGGTCGGCTTCATTCATAGCAACCTGCCAGTAGCCCGACCGAAGGTCTAAAGAAGAAAAGAACTCTGCTCCTTGTAGGAAATCGAGGGCGTCATCGATTCTTGGCAGCGAATAAACATCTTTTCTCGTGATCTTTTTAACACGCCTGCAATCAACGCAAATCTGATGCTACCATCCTTCTTCTTTACAAGTACTACCGGAGAGGCCCAAGGGCTGTTTGAAGGTTGTATTACGCCATGTCGAAGCATATCGTTCACCTGATCATCAATGGCACGGCGTTCAGCGTGAGAAACTCGATATGGGTGCTGGTGCAAAGGTGCATTGCTACCGGTGTCGATTTGGTGAACGATTGCAGATGTGCGACCCAAAGAAGGTTGGCTATGATCAAATGACATCTTGAAGCGATCTAGCAGAGCCAGGAGTTGGGTGCGCTGAGCAGCGGGAAGTTGAGGGTCAATCGATGGAAAAAAAGCCTGCGGAGATGAAGTGGGAGTAGTATCAGAGGTAATGGTGTTCAAGTGAGATGATGGCAAGTCATCAGGTAGGTGACTGGATGAAACCGAATCAATTTCCTCAAGGCGACTGAGTACTTCGCCACGGAATAATATGGCTGGAGAAGGAAGCGGGTTCGTTATATAAATGGAGCCACGGGAGTTTTCTACGGTGACAACTGCGAACGGGAGAAGGAAGCTTTTGCGAGAGCCAAAGGTGTTGAAGGGGTAAAAGAGGGCGGTGACAGAGGGCGCGTCGTCGCAGAAGAGTGGCACAAGAACACAGGATAGAGGAGGGATGTGAGTGTCCGCCGCCACGGTGACTCGGGAAGATAGCGGCTTGAAAGGTCTTTCAGACGTCGGCACTTCACACAGGGGCAGTTCAGACATCGTCGACAACTCTAGTTCGGCATGCGCACAGTGAACGACGGCATGATGAGCGCAGAGGAAGTCTCAGCTTAAGATGATATCATGCGAACATGGGGAAAACACAATGAATTCGACTACATACAAAATATTTTAGATGACCAGTCGAGCTGTGCACGCCGTAGAAGGTTGAATGTGATGCGCAGGGGCCGTGCGGAGAGAGACACCGGAAAGTGGCAGTGTAATCTTCTTCAACTTGCGGCACAGTTCACCACTTAGCACAGACACGGCAGCACCAGTATCAACGAGCGCTTGCACCGGTACACCATCAATATGCACAGTTATTTCATTAGTAGGTAGAAACAAAGGCCTTGAAAGTTTCGATATATGCGCAGCTCTTGCCTCGGGAACTGCGATGGTAAGTTTTCCGTTTGGGTGGAGGCTGATCGAGGAAGCATAGGAGAAATTGAACGGCGCCGTGGTGAGGGCGACCGATCTCGGTCGAAGCCGCGGCGACGTGGCGGCGACTCTTCCGACGTGGGGTGGAACGAAGACGACTGTGGTGGCTCTGGACGATAGCCGTAAGTCGCCTCACCAGCAGTTGGGTTATAATCCCGACGGCGGCAGTAGCGTGCTACATGACCGGGAAGATGTCAGAAGTAGCAAATCGGCCTGTTGTTCGGAGTGCGCCAAGGGTTAGTTGATGGTAGCGCGGCGTGGCGAACAGGAGGTGGGTGGGGACGGATAGGGGGACTTGCAGCGTAGATGGGACGGGGCTGTCTAGCAAGATCCGTGGCGTTTGGTAGCGACAGCAGCGATGGTCTGGCGGCCTCAGCGTAAGTGAGAGGGGCGGAAATAGGCGAGGAATGGTATGTAGGAGACAGGGCATCAGAAACTTGCTCTTCGACTGTCTTGCGGAGCGTTGGGGTCAGTGTGTGCGCACTGGCCGGAACGTGCGGTACAAGAGACGATTGGCGTCTCTGTACTGCTGAATTTGCTGCATTAAGGTGCTTTGTTCTGATGAAACAGCGCCAATGGTTAACGCAGATGTAGAGCTCGTGTCGAGGTTTGGACGTCGAGTAGAAATGCGCTCTCTCCACAGATCGTCGAAACTCTGACAGTGTTGAATAAGCTAGGCGATGGTTTGTGGGTTTTTTGCAACGAGCATGTGGAAGGCGTCGTTCTCGATACCTTTCATGATGTGCCGTATTTTGTCAGTGTCAGACATGTGGGAATCGACACGACGGCAGAGGTCCAGAATATCCTCAATACTAGTAGGAGGTAAAAGTCTCGCCAGAGCGCTGTGCGTGGCCGCGCAAGCGCTGTTCGGTGCGGAGCTTGTGAACAGTGGGTCGGCCAAAGACTTCTGCAAAGCGCGTCTTGAAGGTTGACCAAGAGGCTATTTGCGCTTTGTGGTTGTTAAACCACAGTTCTGCCACACCCGCCAGATAGAAATGAAGGTAGGCGAGCTTGTCGGTGTCAACCCACTTATTGTGGGCGCTTACCGCTTCATACTGGGACAGCCAGTCTTCAGCGTCTTGGTCGTCAGTCGCAACGAAAATTACTGGATCTCGCTGTCGTGGCATTCCGGAACAGGTGACGCATGGGATTATGACTGCAGGTGGCTGGGTCATGTCGTCAGGCATTACCTCAACCATTGGCCGTCCAATGATTGAGGTAGAGTCCGGTAACGGAGTTTCAGTTTGAGATAACCAGCACCTCCACCAAATGTAAGAATACTGTTAGACGCCACACCGGGATGATGCAACCGTTTATGGGCCGAACAGCAGCGAGACAGCAGCCAGCGGTTTCAGCAGCAGCTGCAGCAGCACGAGCCTCTGCCACAACAAACGTCTTCTTCGTCATCTCTAGCAAGCCCGTATTTTTGTCACTACAAAGAAAATATTTTAGCTGATTGAGAGACGGCATCTTTTTTTGGAGACAAGGTGTACGTTTTTCAGTTTCTGTGCACTATTGGGAAGGAACAGACATCCAACACTGGGCTAATGATATTAAGCATTTTTGTTGTTTAAAGTTTTCTTGATCTGACGTGTGCTTGAAATATTTTGCTACACACTTGACGCGGACAGAGGCATGAACAATTCGGCAGGATATTCAAAATATTGTTTAACTATTGTTCAAATGCTTGATGCAAGCAGATAACCATCGCATATTATATCAGTTTTCATGGTGTTCAATTCATTTAGCATGACTGTCTGCAATCTTTACAAAATATTGATACTCTATTAGCAGCTACTGTCAAACATCTAAGAATTTATTGCAATGCTTACACTTGCTTTAAACTTGGTCTACAACAACTTATTGCATGCATTCATAAACAATTCATTATAATGCGTAACTTAAATATTGGAGGGGACTACATGCACAAAAATGTCTTGTATGAAGGCTCCTCCTCAGGGCACATGCACGCAACTACTCGAATCAGAAGCTGGACTGTACATTCCTAAGTATTTCACGGTTTGCATTTCATGTACACATGTGCACTTCACAACACTAAACAGAATCGCTCAAATGTGACACAATCCACAGAAATTCACCACAGCGCTACACACAACAACACTCGTACGGCGTTGCGCATTACGAATGACAACAATGACGAGCAATAAAACTCCCCTTTCCTTATAGTAGCAGAAACAAGTGCTCAAAAGCGTTCAAAATTTGTGCATGCTATTTGCTGCGACAAATGGCACACACAGCACAGCCGACGCTAAAACTTGTTGCGATGATTACAATCTTTTCAATTCGGTGTGCACTAAACGCATATCCTGCTTTAGAAAGGTGAAGATCACATCACGGAAATCTTCAAAGTTCTTCGCGATTACACTTGAAACACACGAAACGATGATACTCGCATTTGCAAACTCGCTTTCTGCACTGCGCTCGTTTCTCCGTTTCCGCTGTAGATCGCAGGTGCTGACGGGGCAGTAAACACTGGCTGGCTACCGATATCTCCCCGGGAGTCTCACAGCGCTTACAATCGTCACAACTATAAAATTAACTGCTCTCTTTTTTTTCATGTCGCTGCAGCGCCCGCTTCAGCAAGTGCTATGTTTGCCAAGCGAGCCGACGGGGTGGCCGTTCAGGCCGTTTTTCGCAGCTGCCAATAAGAGGCGAGCCATGCGATCCGGCTGGCGGCTTGCAAAAGTTGAGAGCCGCTCTACCTGACGTCGCAGAGATGGCCGCTTTAGCCCGTTTGTGCGGTGCGGCTGTGTGGAGAAGGTGTGCGGCTAGCGTGTGTAAGGGCCCTTACAGCGCCTCGATACTTGCAGCAAAGGTGAACGAACGCATCAAGGCATGTCACACGTGAGACATGATATATCTGGCAGTTATCTTGCAAAACGAAGCGCGCGGCGTGCGCGCACGTCTCGGAGGCGATGATAAGGTGTACTATGCAAGGTGACCGGTAGGTGCCAATACCGTATCGTTTTAGCGAAGTTTTGCAAACACTCGCCTTTTTGTGCAAAGCATTGCATTGTCAGCGCAGAGTGATGAACGCTCATTAAAATGGCTAAAGTATGCTTTCACAAGTATTCATGAACATGTACAACTTACGTGTTGTTATTGTGCTTCAGACGTACACAACAATTGCTTTTTATTTGACCATCGCACAAGTATGAACACTAAAACCTGAGCAATACTGGTGGGTGCTGCGGATGGGGTTGGATTCTTGCGGTTTCATGCATCATTTTGGCGGACAAACATACAAGTCCATTGACAGGCAGTCTGAAATTTCGGCATCGAAGGTCCCTAAAAAATACGATCACTTTAATAATATTTTTAATATTTGTTGCTCCCGATAGCAAAACAAGCTCGTCAAGGACACAGGAAGACAATTCAGAGGATTAGAATTACAGCGGTCATTAGAGAGATAGCACGCGTGACTACTATTTTCTCCATGCAGTAAACAATAAACGCCAGGCCTGCGTGCGAAGCAAAGCACAGTCACAGCGAGAGCTAGAAGAGTGGCCTTTCAGGGCATTTTCAAAACACACATTAGGTAACTACTGCAAGCACAATCGCTTGATACGCACTAGGGCTATAATAATTAATTTTCGGGTAGTAGGCTGGCATTCGCTATGCTATTTTCCGTCATTCTTCGGAGAAGCGTGGTACGCGCTAAACACTTGCAAGGAATTTCGTGCCAATTGTTCATGCAGTGGCTGACAACGATGACGATTTATGGCTAAATTTGGTATGTGCAACAGTTAATAACGGAGCAAAAACAAGCTTTTGTAATTGGTTGGACCATTGGACGGCCCTCTCGTTGCGCTATTCGCATTTTACGAGGACTAGTTGTTCTTTCGCTGTTGTAAAGCGCTTTAAAAGTCCTATTTTCGTGATTGCTTTCCGGACATCAAGCCTGCCTCAGGCAAGTTTGCCAACAGGTCACAAGTACCAGCCTGATTTCTGATGAAGTATTTTGTGCTTAGTTCACCATAAGTTGTGATGATTTCACGCATTAAAGAATAAAACAGCAAAGCTCAGTGGCAGAATTATGAGCTGGCACCCAGCGGACCCGGATTTGAGTGCCACTGCATGGTTACAGGCACTGCATGCGGCGGAGAACTACGGCACTCATCGAGACCCGAACAGTTATCTCATAGCAGTTTTCGATGTAAAACAACAAACAAAACAAGAACACTAACACATAGAAAGAGTAATTGTGATTTGCGAAACGATATACAAACAAATTAATAATAATCAGCATTATGGTGTCAATTAGACTACACAATTTCATTCAATTATTCTACAAGAGAAATATTCCTAAATGTGTTTGCTCTCGTATGCATCTTGCCTACGCTGACGAGTGGTTCGGGTTGATTATGGCGATAGTTATAGAGATCAGAGTATAGTGACAAATTGTCCGTGCAAACTAGTTAAAAAAATTGGCATTTTCCACGTACAGTGGGAATCGATGTTATGCGAAGCACGAATAATGAAGGTTGATATGTCACTCTGAATTTAGCACAATGTTACGAGGTGGAGGCAAATTATGTCATACATGGCGTACGTGTCTTGATTATCATGTATGAATGTCACGTGTACCTATGTCATCTATTGATATCATGTTATACCAAATTTAGTACATGTGGAGCTAGCAAAACGGCAGCGAGCACGCAATGAGTGTGGTATGTTGTCATTTTCTTAAATTACACGCTTTTCAGCATTACCATGTTTGCACTAGTCATATACATTCGTCACCTATTGACATCACGTAACAGAAAATTTGGTATATGTGGAGTTGGCTAAACGGCCGCGATCGCATTGTGAAGAGTCCAATATTCTCGAATGAACCCTTGACGCGCGCACACGCTGGGCACAGCGACGCTACGTTCGCAAAACGCGAGCACTCTATAGTCTGACGCCAGGCACGACTAGCGTCAGTCGGCGCGGCCCTACGGCAACCAGTGCGAAATGAGACATGCTGCATTTTGCGCCGATGCGTTACCCAGACAACACTGCGTCTCCCTCTTTTCTTGACGGAGGGATGCCGGACGCACTGAAACACGGATGAGTCAAAGCAACGCAGCCCGGCACGCGCCTGACGTGGCAACGCCGGCGTGACGTGATGGATTGAACACCGGAAAACACGTGCACCGCATCACGTCAAAATGTATTGACTCCTTAACTGTGGTGTTTAGTCATTTTCTCAAGTGAAACGCACCTCATGACCAACATGTTTGCACCAGTCGCATACCTTGGTCATCCATTGACGTTAAGTAATACAAATTTTGGCATATTTGAAGCTATTGAAAGGGCCGCGAGCGCACCATGAGTGTGGCATGTAGTCATGTTGTTACATGACACGCGTGCCATTATATCATGTTTAGATGTGTCATTTACCTATGTCGTCCGCACGTCGCGTAATGCCGAGTTTGGTACATGTTAGGCTAGCGAAACGGCTGCAAGCGCATCATGAGCGTAGCATGTAGTCATGTTGTTACATGACACGTATCTTATGTTTATCATGTTTGCACCAGTATCATACCTTCATCATTCATTCACGTTTCGTATTACCAAATTTTGTATTAGTGAAGGTAGCGAAACGGCTTAGCACGTCATGAGCGTGGCATGTAGTCATGTTGTTACAAGATACGCATCTCATGGTTATCATGTTTGCACCAGTCACATAGCTCTGTCATTCGTTCACGTACCGTGGCACCAAATTTGATATATGTAACGTTATCAAAACGGCAATGAGCGCATCATAAGCGTGGCATGTTGTGTTGGTACATGACACGCATGTCGTCATTTTCATGTTAGGGTCGGTCGCTTGTGTTCGGCATGCCATCCTGTCATACTATATTAGTTTTGCAACATGCGATGTGAACGAAGCAACCGCAAGAGCTGCAGAACCATTAAATGTAAACCATGACATTCATGTTATGACTAATCAATTATGTTCATAATACAGTCATATTATGCCACACCAAGTTTGGTATCGATAACACGATCGAAACGACCAAAACAGCTAAAAGTCGTAGGCGCCTAGATAGATAGATACATACGCTCAAAGTCGCCGAAGTTCGCCTAGAAATGCTTTGCATTTGAAATTCCAGTGCATGCTTCTGTATATGGATAAAATTTATAGATTCAGTGGGGGAATCTTGTCCTGGAAATCAGAAAATATAAATCTAATCACCTTTCGCTGCACTCTCTTGAAGTTATTGATATTCGTTTAAGTTTACGGATCGACCCCAAACAATACTAGCATATTGTGGTTCAGTATTATTGAGATTATTATACATAACAGTTTTACGTTGGAGGGTGCTTATTTAAGATTGTTTATTAGAAGGCATATTTATATGAAGGCTGAGGTGCAGTATTACTAATATAGTCATTTGATGGTAACGCGTTGTGAAATCTGACTCCTAGATACTTGTATTGGGTTAGCCTGAGGGATAGCGTGAAGAAAAGGTGATTTAATGTTTGTCAATTTCATTAGCATCATTTTGCCTGAGTTCAGTGTAATTCGCCAGTGCATGCATTAATAAAGAATAATATTAAACTTCTTCGTAAACTGATTTGGCCACTGATAGAAATATTGTCCTTAAAAATCACGCATTCGTCATCAAATCATCTAATCTGGATGCCACCTGCGACCATGTTAACAATGAATTTAACGTGTATTATAAAAAGAGAGGGCAGATCAGGTTTCCCTGTGGCACACCTGAAGTGACTAAAAAAAAAACCAATTTTTCACAACTATTTTTATGAATTGATGCCAATTTTTTATATGCAGCCACCCAAGAAAAAAACAATTGTGGAATTACAGCATTTTATTGTTTTAGAAATGATTTATTCAGGAACAGTAATGAAATATTTTCAGAAGTCTAGAAAAATAGGTCAATTGTTTTGTTTTTGCCAAGAGCTAGCTCAAAGGATTGAACAGTGATCAGCTGTGTGACAGTCAAATCCCCCTCCTAAACCTATGTTGACAATTAGTTAAAACAGAATGCTCTTCTTAATATGTAGTTATGCTGTATTCGATGATGTGAAGAAAAAGTTTGCAGCATGATGACGTTAAAGAAATAAATTGATATTTGTCAACGTGGAGAAGATATCCTGCTTTATGAATCGGTGCAATGCAGGCTGTCGTCCAGTCACTCGGTATTTCTGACAACAGTAACGTGTGAATTATTACAACAAAAATTTGATTGGGTCACTGCATATTTCTGATAAAATGAGTTAGGAATATTGTCAGGTCTACTGAAACAATTGGGTTGAAAGTTTAGCAGCATAGTAGGTACACCTGGATCCGATATAAAACCAACGTCAGAAAGTTGCGGCACTGCACAGCTTTGTCAAAAACACTAGCAGTAGAAAAACCACTGCCAAAAACCTAATAAATTATAGGCAAGTTGTATTTCACATGAATTTGTCTATACACTAAAATGACACATATCTTTGAAGCGAGTCTGAAGTATGTTCACTATACTTTCGTCAGAATCAGTTAATCAGTTTTTTAAATAGTGCATCACTCATGCGTCTTTTGCTCGAGAATATTCTTTATCAGAATGGGCAGATGATTTATCGGCTTTTCTACACAAAGTAAGTAGCAAGGAAATATAGACAAGATAGTTATCTGATAGCCCGTGCTCGACAACTACCATGAATTCAACACATTTGCGAATATCGGCTTCGTACACAGCTGAACGGTAGGCTTCTATCCGGGTGGCTTCATCCAGCTGCTCGAACACGTCGACAAAACGTGAGGCTGACGCCATATGGAGATGACGGAGCTGACGCTGCCCAAACTTCAGTGGTTGAGGCCAAAGGAGAGCGCAGGGAGCGACGTCCTCGCATAGATGTAAACGTCTTCTCAGTTCACCTCAAGCCGTTTGGCGCCAGCTGTGACGTGCCGTGGTAGCAGTCAGATATACTGGGTTCCAATGTGGCCTAAGAATGACGTTCACACTCTTTTTAGATCAGGAAAAGACTGCCAGACCCTTTTTTTATTCAATGTTCCCTAAGCGTTTACGAGCTCAACGCCGATCTAATTCTTTTTCCTCGCGCAAATGCGCCAGACACGCACCGACCGTCATCTGGTAAGACTCGTCACAGGAACCATTTTCTTTTATTTTCGATGAACCTGTGCTCGAAAAATCAAATGACAACATGAAAGGGATTTACGGTAAAAACCGATAGCGGCGCGAACAGCTGTCGGTCTTGTAGTAAGCTGATCTACGGTGAGATGTTCGGGCATTTATACACGCGACATGGGACATTCAGACCTTGTCACTTGGGCTCGTGTGAGCTCTAAAATAAAATAGGCTCTTCGTGTTCTGCGCATATTCCGAGCAGAACACAACAATGGCGAAGCTTCTCTAGCATTGCAGCGTAGTCTGCGCCGAGAATTGCTAACAGCATTGACTGATTGGTATGTGAGGTTTTTCGTCACAAAACCACGAAATGATTATGAGAGATGCCGTAGTGGAGGGCTTCAGAGATTACAACCACCGGGGACTCTTTAACTCTCATTACGTGCTTTGATATTTAACGTGCTCTGATATCGGGGAGCATGGGCCTGCAGCATTTTCGTCTGTATTGAAAATGAAGCTACCATGCAGGAAATCACTAACGCAAGAAACACGAAAAAAAAACCAAAAAATACACCAAGGACACTATGAGATACTGGCCAGCCGCCCCCCTCGAGACTGCGCGCGTGCAAACCCACCGCGCCAGTTCCGCGCGACGGCTCGGTAAAAACGAGGTCGCAGAGAACAGGGGCGCATCTGGCACGTAAAACAAACTTGCCTGCTGACCCGCAGGTCACGGGATCGAATCCCGGCTGTGGCGGCTGCATTTCCGATGGAGGCGGAAATGTTGTAGGCCCGTGTGCTCAGATTTGCGTGCACGTTAAAGAACCCCAGGTGGTCGAAATTTCCGGAGCCCTCCACAACGGCGTCTCTCATAATCATATGGTGGTTTTGGGACGTTAAACCACACATATCAATCAATCACGTACAACAAAATATGTGTACCCGCTCTTTCACTTTAACCTAATAAGCCCCGGGCTCTAACCCTCATATTAATACAGACGGATACGTATCCTAATCAGAGCTTCCTACACGAGATGTATCGTCAAGTGTTCCGCATTGACGCTTCTTCTGCATGCTGGGATGTATTCATCTTTCACCAATGCTCTGGTAGTGTAAGGCGATGCACAATAACCTCGATACTATTTCGACCAGGTGGGAGGTGGCCCTTTACGGCTCTGTGCTCTCCGAACAACTCTGAATCGTCCAGAAGGCCCGCGAAGTTTCTGACAGGTTTGGGCTGGCAGTCCGGACGTGGGAGTCGCCTACTGCGTACCTGCGTTTGTCTTTCCAGATAACAATAAAGTTTTGTAAGTTATTTTTAATGTAGTGGTATTTAGAGCAAGTAAACAGAGAAGAAACAAAAAACTGAGTTGTACAGACGAGCGCTCACTTCAAACTGAAGTTTATTAACAGGAAAGGCGTGCATAGGAGGCCAATTAGGTTTTTTAGCGTTTTTGCAGCTTATTAATGGATAAAGGATGGCTGTTTCACTGTTTTTTTCATTTGTAGTTTCACGCAAACGTATCTTCGTGCGTATAGAACAAAGCGTGGTCTTTTCTGTGAGTAAACGTTAGTTTGACGTTAGTGCTCATCTGTATATCCCCGTTTTTATTTTCTTGTGTGTTTAAGCGCTCTAAATACCATTATGTTGAAGTACAAAGTCGCCCGAATTTCAGTTATTCTCCCTTTATTTTAGACATATTTTTCCAGCTCAAACGGCACGCTGAGTCACTAAAATCTCCCTATTGTGTGATACACTGCAATCAAATCCGTGTATGCACTCCTTCCCCAAAAATGAAGGATATATTTTATTTCCTACAGATCCTTGAGAGCAATGTTCCTCTTGTTTTATTGTGGGGCAACGCACCTCCAACGTCGAATGGTAATCAGCAGTGCTGGGTATCCACAAAAGGGAGAGGCACCGCTAAAGAGATTGTTCGTTACCTATATCACGGCGAGAGCGACACAGTGAGTACCCCTATCAATACCAAAGGAACCACTGTTTCTTCTTGGAAACACTTATCGTGATGCTTCAGTCACTGGTTGAGACAGCTTCGCATTGTAAGTCAGAAATCATCACTGCAAGATATGACACAAAATAACAACAAAACAGGTAACATCTGTAGTCGCGAACAATATTTATTCGCAATAGATCTAAACCTACACCGTCAAGTTGAATCATTCCTGCCGCTAATGAAGTTCTTCAATAAGTTTTTCTTTCCACGTGATAATTTCAGTAATTTAATGTTCTACCGGAAGTCTGTTTGGACAAGACACAGAAAACAGTGATATTTGTATATCTCTTTATTAGTGAAGCTGTTCGGTGTTAGAATCAAGGAGTATACGTGTGCAAGACTTAAGGTGGCAAAAAAACTAACCGGACAAAAGGTATCACCATCCCGCAACCATGGGGAGGAAGGTGGGGGGTAAAGAAGAGGCTATTGACTGTGAGAGTCGGCATCGCTTAGAAGCTCAGGACTGTGTAACCACACATTGCAAGGCACTTTTCATAGGACCTTAGGTTTTGCGTGTTCATTATTATTTGATAAGTTTTCGTTGTGCATTGTTGAAAGCGCGAAAAAGTCAAATGTACTGATACCTCCAACTTCTATTGGCGTTTGCTCGTACAGATTACTCCACCTCTTGGTTTCGGTTTTGTCTACCCACCTTGGTTATTTGCCGCGAGTGTTTCTCACAAATCCCAGTCTAAACAAGTGAAGAATATAGCAGCAAGTATTTGTGCCTTGTAGTAGTCCTTCCGTGGTGTAGCGAAACGATCTCTAAACTGCTCTGCACACAGTACATGTGCAAAAGATCTGCCTCCATACTGTCGCTTTCCTTCCGTTGTAAAGAAACGTTGCCCGCAATTATAGTTGCCAATAGTGAACGAAATATACGCTGAAGTATATTTTGTTCCTAGCATTTCTGTCATCCCATTTTTATCTACGCGCTTCAAGTAACGGTTATAGCTTTTACCAGTGCCTACAAACGTGCTTTTTTTATAATCAGTGCAATTACGAGCATTATATATTCTCAAATTTCACTATCGCGTGAAATTTGAGACTGGTATTCATGTTATCGGCAGAATTAGCTACTTGCATAAAACAACCATCGTAGCAGTTGAGAAATTGGACGCGCCGGACACCACACACCACTGCATTTAAAAGGCGTAAGTGCTTGTTGAATGTGAAACCGTAGAAAACAAGAGAAAAGGATAGTGAGAAGCAAAGTGCGCTGGTCCACGAAGTGTGTTGCATAGGCGAAGTGCGGTGGAATGTGTTGGTTAGACACTTGATTCACCACGCTACAAATTGAACGGAGGCACCCTAATTCACGAACAGTGAGATAAAATGGAGAATTGCAAGAGTATGTTAATACAGAAGCGTTATAAAGATCATTAAAAAAAATGTCCGTGTCAGTGTCAGTATCCGCCTCGAAATCTTGGTATGGTGCCCCCTCGCAGCTGACGTCAATTTGTGGACTCCGCTCTCAATAGCGCTGCACAAGCCGCTGCTCCTGTGCGCGGATCGTCTGCTTCTGGCGAGAACTTTGTCGAACGAGCAGCCTCAATTACAAGGATAAACACCAGCAATCAATGTTTTCGAGTGCAATTACGAATTTATATTACCTGTGGTTCAATCGACAGGGCCAAGTAACCTCCTTCATGGCTGATGGGCACACCTATGCCGCTGACCACATTGCTAGTAAGAAAGTCAAACTGTATGTGAATGCTCTTGCTCGTCATCTGCAGTTTCCGCCGTGCTTTGCGATACAAAATATTTTTCGTGTTTCTTTCAAAATTTCAATAAGCGCGCCTTTCTCCAGAATCAATACAAGCATGTCGATAAAGCTTCCGAAAACTCGTGGTATTCCATCGACGGTGCGGTGATGTACAATGATGACCGCGTTGTTAATCCGTAGTCGACGCCAGCAGTGAATATCGCATTACCGTCGCGGCGATGGTTCAGGAACACCTGGTCTTGCGAACTCGCCACGCAACATTCCTGTGGCAATCGTGTGCTGTGCAATGGTGAAGTACTGCTCTGCGCATTAGTATGCTTTGTCCGCCCGTGAAACTGGCGTTGCCTTTCAAAACAATCCGGAAAGGAGGGCACTTCCTCCCGTCTCTGAAGGATATTTTCCTAGCAGTACACCACTACCGCTACGGCAAAAGGGTGTGTAGTTCATCCTTTGGAGACTAATGGGGCTGCCACAACCGTTAAACTCATTAAGGATTAACAGCACAGGGTCTAACAGTTAGTCCCCACAGACTAGCTCAAGAGACTAACATTTATATCTCACCTTTACACCTTAGCAGAAAACCATTCGTCTCGCAAGTCACCTCAAAGGACTATCAGTCATTTCTCACATTTAACCTTACCGGGAAACTGTTAGACCACCTTGCCAAATGAACGGTTGGTTCACTCAAGTACTACAATGGGATGAACTTTTTATTCTCAGTTCAAGAGTTGTTTTTCTATTTACTCTTCGCCAGGCCTAATACTTTTTCACCTGTTTTTTTCTGCGCAGTGAGCAACAAATGGCGCGAAAAAGAACACGTGAAAAGTTATTTAGCCGTCTGTGTGTTATTGCTTTCGCAGTCACTGCAACAACTAAACACAAAAGTGAAACATCGAAATCTTTTATTTTTTTTATGCACATAAACTTTTTCCATTGTTTAAGTGAATTCATGGTGAATTGTACAAGTTGGTCCTCGTTGTCAAATTTCGTACAGTCCTTGTGGAGCTTCTCCGACGGAAGCGATAGATGACAGGCAATGCAGACGCCAGCTCACACAGTTTTTTGCACGGTGTGTGCCCACGGCTTCTCAATAAGATTGTAAAATTAGTTACTCACACGTGAGAGAGGATAAATATGCCTTCATATGACAAATGCTTGTATGGTAACATAAAAACGTACGCGTAAAAAATTGTATGCAGACGAGTTCACTATAATGTCAAGCATCGTCAAAGACGCGATTCGATCGCTGTAGCGCAGCAGCTTAGGCTCGGCGGCCACAGCTATAACTCTAAAGCGTCGCAAACCACCGTGTCGCCAAGTCAGCGAATCATAAGCGAGCGGCATCGAGCAAGCGTACTCGAGACCATGCACGGTGTTGCACGTGAAGCGTCTGCCATGATCGAACCTTGTACAGTAGAGCGAGCGTACGCTGGGTTGCCACCATGAACAGCGCCAAGCTGGTTTCGAGGAAGCACCGAAAAAACCGACAGTTATGCGGCCCTTTTCCACCAACTCGAGCGAGTGCAGCGAGGGAACGTGAGTCCGCTACCACTGCCGCTGCCAACGGCTGGCGCTGAGCTGCTTGCGACCGATTGACGGGGAAGCCAACTGCAATGGTGACCAATTTTCACAGAGCTCCTACGCTAGAGGAAGCACCTCTTCCCATGCCGGTGCACATACAGCGTGCGACGTAATACAACCAAGCTCGTTACGAGCAACTGCAACGTGTTTTGCACGACTCACAACACAGCACTCGACGAGGTCTGCGCCCAATACCGTGAGCCCGGTGCTCATCACGGCGACGAACGCAAGTGAGCTTCGTCCAATTGGAAATTGGCCGACATTGCCACAAGCGATTTTGGCCATTTTCCAGATGTTCACGAAGCACAGGCGAACTGCAGACACCAAAGCCGACCTTCGCGCTGGATTTTGTGCGTGCAATATACAACACGACCGAGCCCGTTTCCGGCAAGCGCGATCCGTATCACACACGTGACAAGTACAGCAGAATAAAAAAGGTTCACCTACTTGAGAAAGAATTAAGCGCTGATTTCTGCCTTAAGTCAGACTGAATAACGTATCCTATAAGCATGCTGTCTAATCAGCCGGCTAGTTGGCCTGTGTTTCCAACCGATGATGACGCGAGTTGGTCATGACCATCTTGACCAAGCCAGAGACTAATCAAGAGAGATACTGCGCCAGGTGGCGACGTGTCGAGACCTGCAAGCTCCAGAATTCATGGGTGCTGCCAAACTTACACACGCACATTCAAGCGTACGCACGAAGCACCAATGCGTAATTCCTAGATCGTCGAGCTCTACAAGCGCGACGCAATGCCAGCCATCACCAGCAAAAGAAGGGGGAAGACTGAGCCAGGAGAGAGAAAGACACCTAGTTTCCTTGACAACGGTTTGCGCAAGGCCCGCGTCTTTGGTGGCATTCATCCTACTGGAGAGTAAGCGGTTTGCGCGTGGCAGGCATCCCTCTGTGGTTACTCTTACCCTGCCTGTCCGTTCATCGCGTGCTCCTATTGCACTCTGTTACTCATTTTTTGGAGAAATCCGCATTATATTGCTACGATACTGAGGGGACGCGTGGAAGAAGTGGAGAACGAGGATGGCACGAGCGGTGATCTACTAGGTCTTCTGGACTCTCACCTTCATCATCTCTTGTAAAGACAGGCAATTCGCCGTAACAAGTTTGGTGGAAGGTGCGGGGTACAGCGGAGCCATCCCAAGTGAACGATCACGGAAGCGCTACCTCAAGAACTACGCCGAAGCCACCGACTGGCTGGTCTACCACCGCTCTTTATGGATCCGGTTGCTGACGGCGACACCACGCACTCTTCTTCTGGCACTACGTGGCCCCGACCCATGATACCACGTAGATTCTCTGGGAGGGTCGCAGAAGATGTCGACGAGTGGCTGAAACACTTCAACCGTGGCGTAAGTAAAATTGTTAGGATTCGACCTCCCGGTTGTCCAATGCCGGATTGTTTCTTCAAGTGACGGCGTTGGTGTGGTTTAAAAACCATGAAGAAACAATAACAACCTCGGGAGCGTTTGAGAAAGAATTAGCGAGCTGCTTCGGGGACCCAATGATGAAGAAGAAGCGCGCTGAGCAAACTTTGATGCAGCGTGCTCAAGTCCCCGGTGAAACATGCACAACGTATATTGAAGAGATTCTGAAATTGTGCAAGTCTATAAACCCACGTATTAAAGAAGATGACAAGGTTGGGCATCTCCTCAAAGGGATTGCTGAGGACGTCTACCATTTCCTTATCGGCAAGGTCACATTGGCGTCTGTAGCGGACGTAATTCAACACTGCCGCACATTTGAGATCCTGAAGGCTAGGTGTGTCAATCCCAAATTCGGTTGGCTTGCCAACGTCACCACCGTTGGAAGTGTTGACGTCTCTCCAACATTATCTTGTGATCTTGCCTCGATGATCAGGCAAATCGTACGCGAGGAACTTGGACGACGTGATGTCAACCCGCTGAGGGCACATGCCAGCAACGCCTCCCCGCCATATGACGCAATGTGGGCTGCCGTTGATGCCATGCTATATGATGTGCCCCAATCAATAGCACCAGAGCCCCCAACCACCAACCTCGCCGTGGTTTCTAGAACGCCTCCCGCCAACCACCTACAATGGTGTCTTCGTGGGACGATCATGGGTACATGGCGCCTCGTGGAAGGTTTGGCGACGTGCGTGAGGCCCCTGTGTGCTATAACTGTGGTCTCCGTGAGCATGTGGCTCGATTCTGTGGTCAGAGGCGTCACCCCCAGCAGGGCTACTACGAGGGATCATCAGTTTCTTGACAAAACCGCTAGCGCGGTGGTATGCGCTCGATGCAGGACGCGTACACGGGGACGGCTTCCAGCAAACCACCTACAGAGATACACATGTGGGACGCAATTTCCACAGGAATTTACGCAACGACTCGCGTTCCTCTGAGCAAAGCTTAATGCCCCCAGCAACACGCTGGTTTTGTTCCCCGTCTCCTGGTCGATGCGTCACCTCCCCGCCTCCGGGAAACTAGGTGGTGCGGCCAATGGAGGTGAGGTCACCGAACATTTTTTACTATATCCACATATGCCTCCACCCATTTTTATGACGGAAAAAAGGACCCCGTGCTTCTCGATGGACTTCCTACGATGGCTTCCATACATATTAAAGCAGCTGTTTCAGTGATGAGTCTTAACTTCAAATTGCGGCTAGGACATAAAGTGATGTTTCGCTGGAAAAGTTGTGCATCATTTCGTGCTGTGAGCGGGGAGATGCTGTGCCTGATCGGTGCTAGTGTCACTTTGGGCGACAAGATGTTCGAGGCTGAATTCGCTGTCCGGACCAGCTCCATCCATGACATCATCTCGGGGGTCAATTTTCTACGCAAGTGCGGTGCTACTGTAGGTAGCGGTGCTAGCAAGATTATGCTATCGGCATTTACTGACAACCCCAGGCGCTGTCAAGGATCCATCACCGTCATTGAGGATGTTGTCTTGCCGCCCAACTCGATGAAGAACGTACGCGTGGACGCCTCTGCCTCGGACGACGGCACGTTTGATGTTCTTGTGGAGCCCATTCCTCTCAATCGCACCAAGAAAATTGTGCTCGTTCCACAATGTGTTGTGTCGATCAGTGATAGGCGATCGGCCTTAAGGAAATCGAACTATTCAAATGAACCTGTCATGCTACCCTGCGAATCGCGACTCGCCTCCTTCGAAAAAAATGGAGCAGTTTTATAGCCTCTTTGTGTGACGAGAGCGTAGATCCTATTCGTGCAACGCACTATACAGAAGCCAACTTTCTGAGTATGGTAAACAAGTCACTATCATCAGAAAAACGTCAAGCTTTGGTCGAAGTTCTTGCGAAGCACGCTACTATATTTGACTTTGCGCAGAATAAAGAGCAAAAAAGTGCACCCGAGTCGCATACTTGCCACGATATTGACACAAGATTCGCTCACCCTATCCGGCAAAAACTATACCATGTCTCATCTGCGGAGAGCAAGGTCATTGCTCAACAGATAGAAGAGATGTTAGATAAAAGGGTCATACAAAGATCGGGTAGCCCTTGGGCTGCCCCTGTGATTCTTGTCTGAAATAAGGATGGTACATGGCGATTCTGCGTAGACTACAGACGGCTCAGCGCAGTTACAAGAAGTATGTCTACCCTCTCCCCAGGATTGATGACGTCATCGATTGTTTACATTCACCATAGTACTTCTCCTCGGTGGATTTGAGATCTGGTTATTGGCAAATCCCCATGCACCTAAATGACAGAGAAAACGGCCTTCATTACCCCAGATAGTGTTTTTATTCAATGTAATGCATTTTGGACTATGCAATGCTCCAGCCACGTTTGAGCGCTTCATGAACTTTACATTACGTGGACTAAACAAAGGGAAAGTTGTCTTAGCAACCTGGATGGCATTATAATTATTTTGCCATACATTTGATGAGCACAATCGTCGTCTAGACATTGTTCTTACCTGCCTTGAAAGAGCTAAGCTCACCATAAACTCTAAGAAGTGTCACTTTGGCAGCCGCGAGGCTCTCGTTCTCGATGACCTGGTGGAAAAGCAAGGCATTCGACTCGACCTCAGAAAGTCGCTGCAGTCAGCAGCTTCAAACAACCTCAGTCGGTACGAGATTTGCGAAGCTTTTTGGGCCTATGCTCGTACTTCCGTCGCTTCGTGCCCAAGTTCGCGCACCTCGCTTACGCTTTGACGTCCCTACTCAACAAGAACGCATCTTTTCGGTGGTAATGCGAGTCGTCTTTTTCGCAACTCAAGTTTGTTCTTACGTCATGGGCCCGTACTTCGCCACAATGACCCGTCTGCTGCCACAGAAGTTCATACCGACGCCAGTGCTGTAGGTATCAGCGCCGACTTGGTCCAACCCCATGGAGCTGCCGAAAACGTCGTTGCCTGTCAGTCGCTGTTTAAGAAAACCAGAGCTATACGATACTGTCACAAAGCAGGAATGTCTCGCGGTCATATTCGCCGTGCACAAGTTTCGCCCTTAAATCTATGGATGCCGATTCTCGATTATCACGGGCCACCATTGTTTATGTTAGCTCACTGGGCTACGGAGCCCATCTGGTCGTCTTGCTCGCTGGGTGTTACGATTGCAAGAACACGACTATGAAGTCTGTTACAAGAGTTGTCGTCGTCATGCTGACGCCGATTGCCTTTCACGGCTTCACCTTCTGACAGCCTAGTGTGACGCTGACAACTTTGATGAATATTTCGCAGTAGTGCATACTTCGTTTCCTGACCTAACAACGTTTCAAACAGAGCAACGCAGTGACAACAGTCTTGCTTCTTTCTTTATTTCCGGAATGAACGGTCAACGTGGTTTCGTCGTAAAGGATGGTATTCTTTACAAAAAGAATTATTCCGGCGTAGGCCCTCACCTACTTGTAGTTGTGCCTACCAGTGTGCGACAACACGTACTTCAAGCAGTGCACGACGACCCTACATCTGATCATAAGGATTTTTCTAGGACACTTTATCGCACGCAAGAACGCTTTTTTTTGGCCGAAGATGCGTAAAAGTGTGACCGCATATGCTGCGGCTGTGAGCAATGTCAACGCTACAAGCATCCTATAACTCCACCAGCCGGACTACTTCATCCCCTAGCACCCCCGGGTTCTCCATTTGACGTCGTCGGTTTTGACCGGCTCGGTCCTTTTCCGCAATCAACGAATGGCAACCGATGGATTATTGTAGGCGTTGACCACCTCACACGCTAACCCGAAACTGCGGCGATCCTGCAGCAACAGCCACTCAAATTCCACAGTTCATGCTGTCGCACGTTATATTACGCTATAGATCCCCCCGCGTCATCATCAGTGATCGCGGGCGGCAATATGTCGCCGATGTAGTTGAATACGCCATTCGTCTCGCTTCGTGCCATTTCCGTCACACTACTCCGTATCGCCTACAGGCTAATGATTTGACGGTACGAACTAATAGGACTCTCGTCAACATGATTTCCATGTATGTTAATTCCGGACACAAAGCATTGGGACGTGATCTTGCCAATTATAACTTTCGCCTACAACACGGCACAGCACGAAACAACAGGATACAGTCCATTTTATCTGCTCTACGCACGCCAACCTCGCACAGCTTTTGACCCTATTCTTCCTTTTTCCGAGACGGATCAACCTACTCTCGCCGAAACCATTTGCCGCGCAGAAGAGGCCCGGCACATCACCTGTATTCGAACTTTCGTCTCCCAGAAACCTTCTAAGAACCGTTACGACAGAAGTCACCGGCACGTCTTGTTTGAGAAAGGGTATTTGGTGTGGCTTTGGACGCCGCTTCGCAAGCGCGGCCTCTGCCAAAAGTTTCTGGCCAACTACACTGGTCTGTTTGGTGTTTTTGGAACGTCTCATGGATGTCACGTACGTTATATCACGGCTGTTGTCAACTGGCCGCCGCTCAAGCAACACTAATGTCGTTCATGTTGCCCGTTTAAAGCGCTATCATCATTGCAACGAAGCCTAACTCGCCCGGTGGGCATCGTCTGCAAAGAGGGAATTTACGATACTGAGGGGACGCGTGAAAGAAGAGGAGAACGAGGTTGGCATGAGCGGCGATCTACCAGAAACTAAAAGATTACCGTGCTAGGGAACCCCTACCTTTCCAGGTCTTTAGTTTATAATTCGTAGTTATGTCTTTCAAAAACAAAAGATGGTTCAACCGCTTGCTCAGCAAACATTTTTGTTTTTGGTAGTATGATTTTAAGCTACTTTTTTCAGAATGGCTTCATTTTCATTTCAGTTTCATTTAAGTACCCTGCCGCCCGGTTCTTAGAGCATCCCCCTTTGTGGGTAAGCGCCATCCATCAGAGGTCATCATCATCGTCATCATCAAATCCCTGTACTCTCGCACTCATTATTTCTTGTAAATAAATGCATCTCACCATAACAATATTGTAGTGGCAATGAACACAAGGACATAGCGAGAATCGCCGATTTCTGCCACTCAGGCATTCGCGATTGCACGAGATATTTAATGCATAACAGCTGCTTGAACCGCTGCTTCGGCAGTCCATAGCCCGTTCGTGTCATCTTCAAGAAATGCAAAGCAGCATCAAATTACGAAGTTTGAGATAAAGGTGTTCAGATTTCAGCTATGGACGTCGGCAGAGCGCAAGCCCGTGCTTTGTCGCAGTAAGAGAAGCTGAGGGACAAGTGCTGGTGTCACTCGGGGAGAGGGCAAGTTCCACCTATTTGCAACCTTTAGCTGATGCAAATGACTACATTCTGTTTCGGTAATGTTTGTTCAGTGACAGTGGCATCACGAAGTAGTTCATAATAATACCGCACACAGCCATTGCTTTGGTATCAAAACAAAACAAAAGGTTATCGCTGAATATGTATGGCATGCACAGGAAAACAAAGATTAACACGGCAAAAACAGCTAGTTAAGTTCGCGTGCACGCGCGTAGCATAGCGAAAAGTTCAAGGAGCTCCGATTTAAAATGTCTGCATTGGCTTAGGGGACAACCATTAGTGAATGTGCACCAAACAGCGTGAGCAGGTGTTGCTTTTAAATTAATGGGGAGCAGTGCGCTGACCCGAGTTTGTTTTGATCAGCAAGCTACGTATACATGTACCAACACCAACCAAATAAAGCCACGGTCTCAGTTGTTTTGTGCCACTCAGTGGCGCTCAGGAGGCGTGCTTACCCGAGGAAATGCGGAGGCTGCGTCGTCGGCTCCCTGTTCAGGGGTCTTCTCGGTAGGTTTTGGGACAGCACCTCACCTGATGTAAGTCGCCTACGCTTGTAGCTTGCGTGCAATAAATGGCTAAAGTACTGGCGAGGCGCAGAAACACTGTTGCAAGCTTACCAAAGACTGGTGCGTAGGGCGGGTTTAGCAAAAGTAATTCTCAGCGAAGTGATCGCGGCACATGGTCGGTGAAGGCATCTGGCGCTTTCCCTCGCTGAGTTAGACTATTCACTTCTTCTCAAGCTTCAGGTCTTTACAATACACGTGATAGCTAAAGCCGTTTTTACGGGTGGGTGATACCATAGAGGCACAGAGTAGTACTTCATTATTGTGCAACACTCACCCTGAAGTAAAGTGGCCGCAGTCCTAAAGAAACCGTTTGGCTTCAAAAATGAGCGTTAAGAGGGGGCATCCACGGTTGTTCGAACAGCGCCGGTAGCCATCACACACAATATATCGAACTGAAGGTCTACTTTGTCAAGTTTTACCATAACGGTGGTTTCTACACGGCGATGTGCCTCGAAAGCGCGTGAATCCTCGAAGCGACGTCATACAAGCGTGCTTCGCAGCACCTTCATCGGTTGCACACCAGGCCAGATTCAGCATTTTTTCTGAGTAAATAAAAATAGAAATAAACGATGACAGAACCAAATAAAAATACTTAGTTTGTGTGCGATTTGAACCCAGGTACTCACGGCAAGCCACAACTGTGCTGAAACTTGCTTTGCAAAAAACACTACGGATTTTGTGTACTGTGAGTAGTGCCACTACCACATGTAATATTTCGCGGCAGAAGCAAGGGCGACCACTGAAAAGGCCAGCGCTGCTGTCGCTTTGACGTAGTAAATGGCATCACGTGACTCGTTTCTGCCGCCTTCAGCGCAGCGCATTTGGTTTAAACTCAGAGTCTGTTTATTCTCAACATACAGGTTCATTAATATTGTCACGTTTCTTAAGACAAACTTGGTTTATTCGGTTCGTTGAGTCGACTAACCAAGCAGCAGCTCAGACAGATTGTCTTTGTCTTTTTCCACTCCCGGATCTCACCCAAGCATATCAGGTGGCATTAGTCCACCCTTTGAAAGCATCGACTCGATGCTCGTAACGAAAAAAAAATGAAGGCCTACACACGCATATACAGAGAACCAAAAGAGAAAGAGTGCCAGTACTCGCAGCGCAAATGAGGAAATTTCGCCAATGCTTGCGCCAAGCGCAAAAAGAAAAGGCATAAAAACACAGGAGAACACGAACAGCAGCAGCAGCAGCACAATGTCACGGCATGTCGCAACACGTGAACCACAAGGGCTACTGTGTGAAGTAGGGCTTCAGCCTAACGACATGCACGGTTTCGGGCCGAAGCTGTCGACGAGAAGACGCTGCGCCTTCCGGAAATACCTCGTAGGTAAGATCGGTGACACGTCTAAGAACCTTGTACGGTCCAAAATAACGGCTTAGGAGTTTTTCGGATAAGCCTGGTCGCCGGACAGGGGTCCACACCCGCACTCGGTCCCCAGGGTGGTAGGTGACGTTTCGATGGCGGAGGTGGTAACGTCGTGCGTCTTCATCTTGTTGGTGACTGGTGTTTATGCGAGCTAGCTGACGAGATTCATCGGCATATTGACTGTATTGCTCAGCGTCTGAAGCGATTTCATTGCTTTGGTCACACGGAAGCATAGCATCGAACATGGTTCGCACGTTGCGTCCGTAAACGTGTCGGAAAGGCGGAAATCACGTTGTTTCTTGCGTTGCCGTATTGTATGCAAACGTGATGTATGGAAGAATTGCGTCCTAGGTTTTGTGTTGTACGTCAACGTACATTGACAGCATGTCCGCTGTGGTCTTGTTAAGCCCCCCTGTCAGTCCATTCAATTGCGGGTGATAAGCCGTCGTTTTTTGATGAGTTGGGCAGCTCAATTTAAAAATGTGCTCCATCATTCGTGCTGTAAATGACGTCCCTCTGTCCGTAATCACGCATGACGGGGCACCATGCCGTAGGACGATTTGGTGCACGAAGAACTGCGCGAGTTCAGAGGATGTGCCACGGGGTAACGCTTTTGTTTCAGCATACCGAGTAAGATAATCTGTCGTAACTATAATCCATTTGTTCCCAGAGGACGACAAAGGGAAGGGTCCAAGAAGGTCCATTCTCACGAGGTCAAACGATGTCTGTGGTTGTGCGATCGGCTGGAGCAGGCCCGTGGGTCTCACAGGCGGAGTCTTGCGACGCTGGCACTCACGGCAGCCTTTCACGTATCGATGTACACTAGTTGATAGTCGCGGCCAGTAATACTGTTGGCGTACTCTGGCGAGAGTTCGCGAATAGCCCAAATGTCCTGACGTGGGCTCGTCGTGACACGCAAGGAGGATCTCGTCCCGCATTTCGGTAGGAACAACGAGTAGGAAGGCTTTGTCGCTACCACGGGCATTTTTCTTGTAAAGAATGCCTCTTCTTAGACAAAAAGAGGACAGTTCGCGAGCAATGTGTCGAGGAACCTGAGACTTCCGGCCTTCCAGGGAATGAATAGCTGGGCGTAATGCGTCGATGATGATATATGGTGTTTTTTGGCGCAAGGACCAATTGTTGGCCAAAGAGCGCCATTTCATCTTACTAAAAATATGGACAATGATTGTGATAAGCGGCTGTATAAGGGCCATAAAATTCCTCGCGATAAGGCAGGTAAGAACATACAAGTGATAAAATCATGACCATGCCGTGAAAGATGTGTGTGGTGTGAATGATGACAAAAGTTGGTGATAATAAGACGATGGTGGATATGTATGGCATTAGCACAAGTGCCTCACTCGTTCATACCCTTGCGTCGAAGGGCCATGAGGCAAGTGCTTTCCTGTGTAGCCACCGCAGCAAAAACCTCTCTAGAGAGGTCGTGCTACGGTATGCCCGGGTATATGATGTGAAAATTATGAATTTCCTTTAAAAACGCTAATAATGATTTGTGACTAAAAAGCGGTTCCCTACCGACGAACATTGCAGGGTGTAAAGGTATATGTTGTCGGTAGGATAGTGGGAAGTGTTGTCTTCTTAGAGTGTCTAAATGTTTACATTGAATTAAAACGTCAAGAACTGTTAATGTCTCACCACATTTATCACACAATGGCGGATCACCACCGGATAAAAGATGTGTGTGTGTCGTGTATGTGTGTCCTATCCTGAGTCTTGTTAGTGTTACCTCTGTTAGACGTGATTTTGATACTGGTGGCCAATGGCCAAGGTGTGGCTTGATAACGTGTAGTTTGTTTTGTGTGTGTGTATCCCACTTCCTCTGCCAGTAGTCCCTGAGGTTTCGTTTGAGAGACGGCTTAAGATCAAGGGCCGGGATTGATATAGATGTAATGGCGGTGCTCTCATGGACGGATGCAGCGAGCTGATCCGCCCTCACGTTGCCTTGGATCTCACGGTGCCCTGGCACCCAGCACACAACAACATGTCTGTTGAGTGCGTAGAGGGTGCATAAAATGGAGTAAAGTGAAACGAGGACAGGGTTTTTTTGTTTATTAAGACTGTGCAGAGCCGTTACCACACTGAGGGAGTCTGTATAAATTACTGCTTTTTGTATTTGTGATTGTTTGATGTGTTTAGCTGCCACAAGTATCGCGTGAGCTTCCGCTGTGAAGATACTTGTGCCTGGATGTAGAGGGCCAGCATCCGAAAAGGAAGGGCCAACAGCAGCGTAGGACACAGAGGAGTTAGACTTAGAGGCATCTGTAAAAAACTCAGGACGTGTGTATTTGTGTTGAAGTTCCAAGAAGTATGTTCGAATATGGGCAATAGGCGCTTGTTTAGTAACTTCTAAAAAACACACATCGCAATCTATAGTCTGCCACTGCCACGGTGGCGGGTATGCTACAGGAGCCATTAAACTGTGTTCGAGTGACACTCCAGTGTCCTCAGCTAGACTCTTCAGGCGGACTGAGAAGGGCTGCCTCATTGAAGGCCTGTTTTGAAAAAGAATGGAGCTCGACAAGTCATTAATAGTAGAGTATTAGGGGTGCCTCTTGTCTGCTTTTACCTTCAGGAAATATACAAAGGACATGTAGGTTCTTTGCAGATGAAGCGACCACTCGTTTGACTCAACATAAAGGCTTTCTACGAGGCTGGTGCGAAAAGCACCCGTAGAAAGGCGGATGCCCAAATGGTGTACGGCGTCCAGCATCTTCAAGGCACTTTGAGTCGCTGACTGATAAACAACGCCCCCATAATCTAGGCGGGTGCGAATGAGACTTCTATAGAGGTTCATGAGGCATTGCCTATCACTACCCCACGTAGTACGTGACAACACTTTTATAACATTCATGGCTTTTAAACATTTTGTTTTTAAATACTTTATGTGGGGTACGAAGGTCAACTTGTTGTCCAAGATTAAGCCTAAGAATTTATGGTCGGCTTTGACGGACAGTTGTTGCCCGTTCAGTTGAATGTCGGGTTCCGAGTGCATGCCTCTCTTTCGAGAGAACAAGACACACGTGCTTTTTTGTGGGTTAAGTCGAAATCCGTTTTCATCTGCCCGTTTGGAGATCTTATTTAAACCCAGCTGAACCTGCCGCTCACACATGGCCAAGTTGCATGACTTGAAGCCAAGCTGAACGTCGTCGACATATGTACAATAGAACATATTTCGGGGAATGGACAAGTGCAAAGAATTCATTTCAATAATAAAAAGTGTGCAACTAAGCACACCTTGTGGCACGCCTGTTTCCTGGACAAATGTTTGGGAGAGCACACTGCCCAGACTGACACGGAATGTCCGGTTTGACAGGTAACTTTCGATTATATGAAACATTCTTCCGCGCACACCAAGGTGGGACAGGTCTCTTAGAATTCCGTAACGCCATGTTGTATCATAAGCCTTTTCGATATCGAGGAACACAGAGAGAAAATATTGTTTATGGACGAACACGTCTCTGATCTGTACCTCGATACGAACTAGGTGGTCTGTGGTGGATCTACTTTCTCGAAACCCGCACTGAAATGGGTCAAGCAAATTATTTGTTTCAAGAAAATGTACAAGTCGGCAGTTTATCATTTTTTCGAAGACTTTGCACAAGCAGCTTGTAAGTGCTATAGGCCTATAACTCGAGGGTAAAGAAGGGTCTTTGCCCTCTTTCAAAATGGGAATAACAATAGCCTCTTTCCAGGAGGTAGGAATAGTGCCAGAAGACCAAATAGCATTGTACAAACAAAAGTAAGGTTTTTCGGGTTTCGTTTGGTAGGTTTTTTAACATTTCATACATCACACAGTCAGAACCTGGGGCAGAAGTACTGCACGAGTTTAGAGATATTCGGAGCTCCGCTAGACTGAAAGCTTGGTTATATGCCTCGTATCTGGTGGATTTGTGTTCAAGTTTCTGCTTTTCTATTCTTGTTCTGTATTTTTGGAAAGTGTCAGTATAGTGGGACGAGCTGGATACTCGTTCAAAGTGTGCACCAAGGAAGTTCGCCTGATCTTCCAAGGTATCACCCTGAGTGTTTACGAGTGGGAGTGAGTGTACTTTTCTTCCTGCTACCCTACGAACCATGTTCCAGACTTTGGCCTCTTGTGTATACGAATTTATTCCTGATAAAAACTTGTGCCAACTTTCTCTTCTGGCCTGCCGACGCGTTCTCCTGCCTCGAGATTTTATTTTCTTGAAGCTCTCAAGGTTTTCCGCTGTTGGCGAGTTCCGCAGCAATCTCCATGCCCTGTTCTGTTCCTTTCGCGCATTACGACACTCCGTGTTCCACCATGGGACGTGTCGTTTGCCGGGCATTCCAGATATTTGCGGTATGCACCTGGCTGCTGCGTCAGTTAGAAAAGCTGTGAAATACTGCACAGCTTCACCTATGTATAACCTACATATGTCTGTCCAACTCAAACGTGTAGTGTTATGGAACTGTTCCCAGTCTGCTTTGTTTATCAGCCATTTGGGAACGTGTAGAGGACCTTCATATGTTGTTTGTGAACTCAGCACTACAGGAAAATGGTCACTACCATATAGATTATTTATGGTTTTCCATTTGAGTAGGGGCAGGAGTGAAGGTGATACGATGCTGAGATCGATAGACGAGTAAGTTTTGTTGGCAACGTTATAGTATGTTGGCTCTTTCCTATTCAACAAACAGGCACCGGAAGAGAAGAGAAATTGTTCAATGAGACAACCTCGTGCATCAGAGCGAGAATCGCCCCACAGTCCACTATGTGCATTTAGGTCCCCAAGAAGCAAATATGGTTCAGGCAGTTCATCTATTAAAGACTGAAATTCATGTCTTTCAAGACGGTGGTGGGAAGGTACATACAAAGAGCAGATGGTGACGAGTTTGTTTAAAAGTACCGCTCGAACAGCCACCGCCTCAAGGGATGTCTGGAGTGGTAAATGTGTACACGCTACTCCTTGGTTAACAATAATGGCTACGCCACCGGGTGACGCCACAGCATCATCTCGCTCCTTTCGGTATATGACGTAAGCACGTAAAAAATTTGTATTGGAGGATTTTAGGTGTGTTTCTTGTACACACAGCACTTGAAGTGAGTGTTTGTATAAAAGCTCTTGGACGTCGTCGAGGTTTTTAGGCAAGCCTCTGACGTTCCAATGAATAATTTGTGTTTCCATATTGGAAGTAAAGTAGTGCTGTGTGTACGTTAAGGGAGTGACTTGTTTAAGGTGAAAGGTCGAGCTCAGGTAGCAGGGCTATTATCAGGCCCTGTTATGAGCTTCTTGGTTCTCTTGGCGCGCTCCAGAGAGCCGCGCCGCTCTTTTGGCACCAAAGGTGCCGCCGTATCCATTGCCTCCTCGGAGGCACTGGATGCCCGCTCATGCGAGCTGGTTTTTCGAAGCTTGGGCCTCGCCTGGCGAGGTGAGGCCTTGAGACCCGAGGACCCTGGAGTCTCTGGTCTCTGTTCGATAGTAGGCGGAGTAGACTCAACTACTGCCGCCTTGGGGGCAGGCGCCACAGCCAATGGCTCGCTCTGCGCAGGCCGAAGGAGTGGTGAGGGCTGGTGCGACACTGCCCCCTGGCGCGCCGCAGCAGCATATGTGGCGCCATAAAATGGCTAAACTCTTTTTCTTGCTTCTTTAAATGTAATGTTTTCTTTTATCTTTAAAGTGATGATCTCTTTTTCTTTTTTCCAGAAAGAACAGGAACGTGTGTACGCGGCATGATTACCGCCACAGTTCACGCAGTGTGCAGGTGCTTCGCAGTTGTCGGACGCATGGCCCACGACTCCACACAGAGCACAAGTTTTCCGGCCACGACAGCTTTGCGAGCCGTGGCCATATCTCTGACACTGGAAGCAACGGCGGGGGTTGGGAATATATGGTCTCACGGATGTCTTTGTGTACCCAGTCTGAATAGCTTCCGGCAAATCGCTCGAAGCAAAGGTCAGTACTAAGTGTTTGGTTGGGATTTCCTTTTGATCTCTTCTGATCTTAATACGCTGTACGTTTGTCACGTTCTGGCTCTTCCATCCTTCCAGAAGTTCAGCTTCCGTCAGCTCAAGCAAATCTACGTCCGACACGACCCCGCGAGATGAGTTCATGGACCTGTGTGGCGTAATACTGATGGGTGTGTCTCCAAACGTTGTGATGGTGTTCAGTTTATCGAATTGGTCTTTGTCACGTATTTCAAGGAGTAAATCTCCACTGGCCATTTTGGTAACCTTGTACCCGGCACCGAGAGTTTCGGTTAAGCATCTAGAAACTACGAAGGGGGATACAGTTCTGGCTTGCTTGTTATTTTTTTTCAGTGTATAACGTGGAAATGAGCAAACATTTGTCTTGGCCGGATGAAAAAATTGATGTCTTCGGTGCGTACCCGCTTTGAGGAGGCACGATCACTGAGTAAAGGGAATGCTTTCTGCATGCTAATTGTATGTTGTTCAGCAGCGTTGGCGGCCACCCACCACGGAGCCCAACGAGGGGACGCTACAAGTTTGCGGATGTTGAAACCTGCAGACGCCAGCCGTACAACGCCACTATAACCCAATGCGCCTAGACCAAGGTAGGCTATTTGCACAGGGTTAACCCTTGCCGCCAGGAAAATTGGAAGTAAACAGAAGAGAGAAGTAGACAGGAAAGCTAAAAAAGTAAGAAAGACGAAGATGTAGGTAGAGAGAGATAGGAAAAGGCGACTGCCGATTTCCCCTGGGTGGGTCAGCCCAGGGGTGCCGTCTGCGTGAAACCGGGGCCAAAGGGGTGTGTTGCCTCTGCCGGGGGGCTTTAAAGGTCCAATCACCCAGCGTCGGCTCAACCCCCAGGATCCTCTTTTCCCCGGACACGGCAAAGCCACGCACGGCTAGGCGTGGGAGGGAGTCAAAACTCCCCCGTTAGCTCGGGTCCGTGGTGTCGCTACACACCAAACGCCTACTTGCGCAGGCGCCCCTGCGGGTGGGCGTAATGCGTCGTCTGCCCGCTGTTTTGACATAAGTTCGGAATCGCTGACGGCTCCGAGAAAGGCATCTTCATCCTCGGAGCCCCTGACAGCGTGCCCCACAGGCGCTCGAGAAAGCGCGTCGGCATCTTAATGTTTGCGCCCTGACCTGTACACAATCGTAATATTGAACTCCTGCAAACGCAAACTCCACCGAGCGAGACGTCCGGATGGATCTCTGGGATTTGCCAGCCAGCAGAGCGAGTGGTGGTCAGTCACCACTTTGAAGGGACGACATAGAGGTAAGGCCGAAACTTGGTCGTCGCACACACGACTGCGAGGCATTCTTTTTCCGATGTAGAATAGTTGGTCTCGGCTCGAGAAAGAGTACGACTGGCGTAAGCTATTACATGTTCAACGCAACCGTGTCGTTGTACAAGGACAGCGCTGTCCAACGTTGCTGGCATCTGTATGAATTTCTGTAGCAGCGTCCTCATCAAAATGGCAAGAACAGTGGCTGTTTGCATTCTCTGCCGTAGCTTTGTGAACGCTGTATCTTGTTCTGCGCTCCAAATAAAAGGCACGTCATCTCGAGTGAGTCGCCTAAGAGGTTCAGCTATCTTCGAGAAGTTGGCGATAAATCGGCGATAATACGTGCACAAGCCGAGGAAACGGCGTACTGCTCTTTTATCTGATGGAACAGGGAAGGCGGCGACAGCAGCAGTTTTGTCTGGATCAGGTCGCACTCCATCCGCACTAATGACATGTCCCAGAAATTTCAGCTCTTCGTAGCCGAAATGGCATTTTTGGGGTTTCAGGGTGAGTTTAGCTGTGCTAATGGCGTCCAAAACCTTTCTCAGACGCTTCAGATGTTCTTTGAAGCTCTCGGAAAAGATGACCACATCATCGAGGTAGACAAGGTAGCTTTGCCACTTCAAGCCAGCGAGAACTGTGTCCATCCTCCTCTGAAAAGTGGCTGGGGCAGAACAGAGGCCGAAGGGGAGAACACGGAATTTTTAAAGTCCGTCTGGAGTCACAAACGCAGTTTTTTCTCGGTCTCGTTCATCCACTTCAATTTGCCAATAGCCACTCTTTAGATCGATGGACGAAAAATACTTCGCGCGTCGTAATCTGTCAAGTGAGTCGTCGACCCGTGGAAGCGGGTAAACTTCTTTTTTCGTGACGCTATTAAGCTTCCTGTAGTCAATACAAATCGCAGCATTCCGTCTTTTTTCTTCACTAGAACGACTGGCGAGGACCAAGGGCTGCTGTATGGTTGAATAATCCCGTCATCGAGCATATCTTTTACTTGTGTCTGAATAGCCGCACGTTCTTTGGAAGAAACGCGATAAGGCTGCTGCCGGATGGGGCGGACGTCATCATCGGTAATAATTCGATGCTTGGCGAGGTGTGTTTGATGAACTTTGGAAGAAGAGGCGAAGCAAGACCAGAACTCCCTTAAAAGGTCATGAAGTGCAGCCTTTCTCTTCTCTGACAGCGTCGAATTAATGTCGATGTGGTCTAGAAATTCTTCATCCTCATGCGTTTCCTTGGACGCGAAGCACTCCGTGACGTCGGCAACAGGGTCTGCATAGGCTACGGTGGTTCCGCGGAAAAGATGCCGGTGCTCGTAGTTGTAGTTCGTATTTGGTATTCGCGACTGTCCGTTACGGACACGCACAACACTTCAGGCGGCACATACACCTTGGAGTAGCAGAAGTGATAGGTTGTTTTCAGCCCCCACATCACCGTCCCGGAGGTCTTCACAAATGACTTCGATGGAAACAGTCGCTCGAGGCGGCGGCGTCACACTGTTGTCAGCAACACGCAGCGCAGGTCTACGGCAGTTATCAGCGTCTCGATCTGTTGCGCCTTGAGTCGAGAAGGTCACGATGTGTTTACGGAGATTTATGATGGCACCGTATTACCGAAGGAACTCCATGCCGATAATCAGCTGACGTGAACAGTCGCGCAGAACGAGGCAGCTGAGCACAAACGTTGACGCACGAATTTTCATTCTTGCCGTACAGCGACCCAGTGGTGCTACAACGTGTCCTCTAGCAGTTCGAATTCGCGTTTCATTCCACGGCGTAATCACTTTCCTGAGATTTTTCGCTAGCCTCCCGCTGATAATCGAATAGTCTGCTACAGTGTCTATCAATGCATTGACCTGAAAACCGTCAACCAGCACAGGTATGTCAAGTGACACGTGGTCACTGGGTTCAGATGTGGATTTCGGCGTTTCTTCGGTAATGCGATTATTCTCTGATTGAATGTCTTCCGTGTTGCGTGCAAGCGTCGATGGGAGGTCTTCCGCCCTTTGAGTTCCAGCGACCTTGCCCCCGAAGGCCACTGCCTTCAGTTTTCCCGACGAGGGCTCGGGGAGCGTTCCCGTGCCGTCACCCCGAAACGTGGCCCAGTGGCTGCGGGTCTCCTCGGAGATGGTGACCGTGATTGCCGTCGTGTAAAGGGTGCACGCTGTTGCGCGAGATACTCTTCGATGTCCCTCGGCCTTTGACCAATTCGGGGACGAGGTGAATTGACGGAAAATTCACGCGTGCAAGTTGCCGGTATGGGCATTCGCGGTAAATGTGACCAGCCTCACCGCAATGATAGCAGAGGGGTCGTCTGTCCGGCGTACGCCAGCGATCAGACTTGCGCGTCGGTGCACGGCGACCATCGATGTCCAAACCAGCGTGCGCCGACTCAATCGCGACTGACGGCATCATTGTCTGGATCGGGACGTATGACACTGCCTGAAGCGGAACGTGCGGCACTGTCTGGATCGGGACGTGCGGCACTGTCTGGGTCGGGACTCCTTGACCAGAACGAGGCGTGGCAGATCGCAAGGCTTCCGCGTACGTACGACGGCGACTGTCAGTAGACACAGGAGCCGTTTCCGCATCAACCGACATCGGCTGAAAACGATGGGCGTGCAACACCTGTTGGACCTCGTCACGGATGACACTTGTGATAGAACCAACATCATTGGTCTTGTTCCGTACACCTTTTCCATTTCTTCCCGGACGACAGATCGGATGATCTCGCGAATCCATTCGGGGCTCTTGCTCCCAGGAGTGGCAAAAATTTGGGGGGTTGAGGCAGCATTCACTTGACGGTCAAACAGGGCAGACCGTTGGTGCAGTACTTGCTCCATTGTTGCCGCTTCAGTAAGGAACTCAGCAACACTCTTAGGGGGACTGTTGCTGGGTACAACGTCTCACGATCCACCCGATACCCAGCACCTCTACCAGTCTTGTCACGTTTCTTAAGACAAACTTGGTTTATTGGGTTTGTTGAGTCGACTAACCAAGCAGCAGCTCAGACATATCGTCTTTGTCTTCTTCCACTCCCGGATCTCACCCAAGCATATCAGGTGGCAATATACTCATTGCCACAGCACCAGGCACATTCGAGTGAGCCTTAATCAAATGAGCCCTTCCAAAGCATGGCGGCACTGATACACATCACTGATAAAATAAAATTAGTGAAACAACTCAGCATTTGTCCTCAGGTGTGCAGCTCAATCAGCAGCCGGTTATCTCTAGGCATAAAAACTGATTGCTTTTAATTGTACCATGCTGGAAAAAACGATTCCTGAAACGTTCAATCACAGCAAGCATTCTGTTCGTCATGCCTAAAGGAATGCATGGGCGAGATGTATCTGGGCGAGATGTATCTACATCTCGCCCAGGAGCGAGTTTTCCTGCTTGCGCTAAAACTAAGAAGATGCATGTTCAATATGCTGCCCAGAAAAGGAAACAACCCAGCATTGATTATTGCTTGAGCAGCGATCCCTTTCGTGAAAATACTTACAAATTATTCCATCAACTCCGCACGATGCAGATACCTTAAGATTCTTTATTTGTGAAGCAAAATACCTTCGGTCGTAATGTCAATTGGCGCCATATAGTCACAATCAAAATCTTTTTCTTTACTGTTCTGTCTGTCATTTCCCTTCCCCAGTGCAGAGTAGTGAACCAGACAATTGCTTTCTGGTTAACCTCCTTGCTTTTCTTCACGCCATATCTCAATCTCTCTCTCCGGTACAAAGGGTACTGCTGAGCTATCCTCTTTTGTGAATACGGACGCGAAAAAAAAATTGAAAACTGTAGGACACTCCCTCTCAGAAAGAGTGACTGCATTATCTTTGTACAAGACAATTTAGGTACTTCCTTGATTTGGGCTCAATGTTTTCCAAACCATTGTTGAATTGTTCTAAGTAACTGTGGTAGGTCGATTTAAAAGTACTTGTCTTTTTCTGTGCGAAGGACGGAACATTATGACCTTAGGTATGATTGTTATCAGTCCATGATGACGATGTTCCGACGCCTGTAGCGTACTTGTACATCCGCTTTTTCTCGTTTTTTATGTGACCAAGGATCTTTGTGAATCAAGGATTAGATGTAATGTGCAGTTATTGATCTCAATGAAAGAAGTGTTTATATATATATATATATATATATATATATATATATATATATATATATATATATATATATATAATATTTTTTCATTTAGTTATTTATTTATATTAGACCACATTGGAATGTAATTGTGAAGAAAACTGAGTGAAAAGATAACTTGCCGTGGGCAGGATCTGAACCTGCGACCTTCGAATGACGCGTTCAATGCTCTACTACTGAGCTACCACGACAGCTATTCCCCCAGCCACTTTATAGGGTTTATATGTGAATTTAAACGTGGGAGTGTCAGTCCGCGCCACCAGTAGCCATGGCGGCGAGTTTGAGTCTGTTTGACATCATGTAGCTCGTGAACTTGTTACGAGGGGGCAGCTGACTCATAGTCCCTCGTATACAACCTAAAGGCACTAAGTCTGCCAGTACGAGACCCTCGTTAATAAATTAAGGAAACAAGTGTATACCTAAGGGCTCGTTTTTCCATATAAACCCTATAAAGTGGCTGGGGGGTAGCTGTTGTGGTAGCTCAGTGGTAGAGCATCAAATACGTCATTCGAAGGTCGCAGGTTCGGATCCAGCCTACGGTAAGTTATCTTTTCACCCACTTTTCTTCATATTTACATTATAATTTGGTCTAATATCTTCCCCTATACTTTTCTTGGCATCATTGTCTGTAAGATCTCAATAATATATGGTAAAAGCACGGAAAAACGAGCCCTTAGGTATACACTTCTTTCCTTAATTCATTAACGAGGGTCTCGTACTGGCAGACTTAGTGCCTTTAGGTTGTATACGAGGGACTATGAGTCAGCTGCCCACAGTAAGAACTCGTTACACTGTCAAACCAAGCGTACAGCTGAGCGGAATACCACATGCGTCAGAGAAAATGATGCCCAAAGCAGTAATAAAACTACACCTAGAAAGATTAAACACTCAACGGACCGCAATTCAGTCATTTAGAGAAACAACAAAATACAAATCCCTTATCATGCCCTTTTTTGTATTCGGAAGTGGGACATATGATAAGTTGAAGACTTCCTACCCTTCTGTTGACGCCATCTTTACGAGTGCATTACTAGGAAGGTGATAATTTTTCATTGTGAAAGTGTGTGGATGGCTCGCTCACTCACATGAGAGATTTGCCTCCACATAACGCAGGCTTGAGCTATCTCACATGGTTATTGCATTTTTCGACGAATAGAGCATGGTTACTTGAAACAAAGGATTACAACCAAACTGACGGTAATAGAAGAGCGAATTGGACGATTGTGGTAGTGTTAAGCTGATTACGTAATTGGGTCATATCTTTCTGTTTCAGCCACCTCTGAACAGCCGACCTTCTCGTTCAGCGTACGTATGCTCCAAATCTGTAAAATAGCTCTTACGCAGCACCTTCCCACAATATTAACGTTTTGAGCTGATGTTTAGGCCATTTCATCTGGCCATTCACTGAACGGAAAACGAAACACAGCAGGTTTTTTGTCTTTTCACTTTTGATTACAGTGTTATTGCTAAACCAATGTGTCAATGGTTGGCTACACCGGCAAAAAGCAATTTTTCTGATGATAACACTTTTATTTGGGGTGAGGCTGATAATGACGCTGTTTTCTCAAACCGTGCTGACATTGACGTGACACGTCTTCTCATCGCGTGTTTGAAAAATTGGCACTCGGTTACTCAACTATTGCCAGTACAATAAGCTGAAAAGTAAGCAACGCGTAATATTCACCAGCTACGCACTTTTCTTTGTCAGCTGTGATCATAATAACAAATACACAGGAGCAAAGATTGATACATCGTGACGCATACAAAAATGTATAGCACTATGTGTATCGATGATACCGACTCAATTGTACCCCTCTTTCACAGCGGCGCGCTACAGTACACTTAGCTTTCCGAAAATAACGCTTCATTTAAATTAGTACGTATGAAAAGTGGCACTTTAGTGCACGCTTGCAACAGACGTGAATTACATGCCAGGTAATGAATAGTGATTTAAGCATAGTATGTGCTCGTGGCGTACATTAAAAGACCACATCGTCACGCCGTGGTGGCCACTTACTTGCCTTGCTGCATATGAGAGCATCGGCAGCACCTTCGAAGTCGAGGTCCTGTGCTTATATATGCAGGATGGCCAGTGAACGGATGTGCAGCGTGTTTAGCTAGTTTTTTTTAATCAAAAAACTTTTTTTCCTTTCCCTCAACCTTTCCCTAAACAGCGATGTGGTCAGTATACTGGTAGGACAACAAATTCTCTACAGTAGACTTATTGTGTACAAAACAATGATGTAAACTTGAAATTTTATTTTACGCACTTGAGGCAGCTTTAGGTTGCACCAGGGATCAATTCTAGCCCTGTTTTCCCTCACGTATTCCAACAGGCGTCCGGTAGCTCTGCTGGCGGCGTGATCGCTTGCTTGCATGCCTTCCTGAAAACGACGGAGAAATGCGAGCATGGCATCTGCCGACGCTTATAATAACAACAAAAATGTGTGTGCGTACCTTAAAAGGCCACTAAGTGATTTGTTTTAGTATTAGTCAAAAGTTTATGAAGCCTGTGAAAAACACACGTGATTTCAATTAACGACTTTCAGCAGCAGTACAAATGTCATCACCTCCATCGACCACTGTTATGGGTATTCATCCCACCGATGGAGAAGACTGAAGGCAGATGGGGAAATTCTGTTTCCAAAATTTCAACATAATTTACGGAGAAAGCACTGAAAGGTCTGGCACTTCAAATGGTACACTTTCTATTGCGACACACACCAGAAAAGAAGTGAAGGCCGGTAGACAGTTCAGGTAAACTCACAGTACATAGTACCTTCAGCTGTGTGCACTGCGCGTGACGATATCTGCGGCGAACCATACGCCATAAACTATTTAGTTCGGCCGTAATACGAACTCATTCTCTGACGGGACTTCCTTTCGCGTCATCGGGCCATGATAGATCACTCGCGTGCAGAAGTCACCCTTACACCGCTTCAAACTGTTCGTTTGCTGAATTTCCTTCTGAAACTCACAAACTCGTCATTGCTGCGGACGCAAACATAGCGCCCAAAACAGCCACTGACCTGTACGGCCACTATAGACGAAATTGTTCTGTCTACTGCGTGATAATAATTTCCGTACTAAGCGAGGAATTAGGTGCTGCCGTCATGCTGATTGCGAACACGCTATCATTCACCTAACTTAGCAGTGGATGTTCGGGCAGCAAACAAGATGCCGACCTCCTGTGCCCTCTGACGTTCCTCCACACTACCTGTGGCCACACAGGCCATGCCAAGACTTTTCCCACCCTTCTGATGTCGCTAAACTATCACCGACACAACGAAGCGAACTCCTGGCATTTATTTAAAATTTCCACTCCTTTTTCGATTGCGCTCAATCACCTTTGGATCGTGCAGTGAACATCACGCGCCACATTGACACCGGTTTTCGAGCTCCGTTATGCTAATTATCACATCGAGTTTCAGTGAAATAGAGTCGTATTATCAAAAAACAAGTCGATCATCGTATTGTCACAAACAAGTCGTATTATCAACAAAAAAGCTAGATGACACCACGCTCAAACGTGGTGTCATCCAGCCATCGCAAAGCCCTTTGTCGTTCCCTGCTGTGCTTTTGCGCAAAAAATGGGTCTATTCAATTCAGTGTCGAATACGGCTGGCTCAATAAGATAACTCGAAAGGATTCGTAGCCGTTTCCACGCATGACGATGCTCAAAATTGCTTGCAGAGAGCTGAATATTTCTACTCTTTGGATTTATGCTTTGGTTATTGTGAAGCTGCACTGACCGACCGTCAGCACTTGAACACAGCATTCACCACGCCAGAAGGGCTGTATAAGCTCAACGTCATGCCGTTCGGACTCTGCAATGACCCACCTACTTTCGAAGAGATGATGCACACTATACCTCGCGGCTACGAGTGGAACACATGCGTCTGCTAACTTGACGACATCGTCGTTTTCTCTCACCACTTTTCAACCGACCTTGTTCGTCTTCTTGCTACTCTCACATGTGTCACCTCTGCTAACCTTCAACTAACATAGAGAAGTGCGTTTTTACCGTGCGTCAGCGCCTTATACTGGAGCACATCGTCAGAAAGAAGGGTGTTGACCCGGATTCTGCCAACCTTCGCTCTGTGGCTGATATCCGCAGTCGAATGCCATAAAAACGCTTGGACGTTTTGTCGGGCTGTGCTCATACCTTCGTCGATTTGTGCGCGACTTCGCTTTCATTATGAGCCTTTTACCAATCTGATGACAACCTCATAAGGCATTTCTGCTTGGTCAGAAGAGCGGGATTAATCTTTCACCACGCTGGGGCTGTTATTGTTATTCCCTCTATTACTCTGCCATTTGGACATTAGTGGGCCTACGGAGATCCACACCGATACCAGTGGGATGAGTCTTGGCGCCTTATTGACTCAACGAAAACGAGGATACCCAAATTATGTGGTCGCTAACGCGAGTTGAAGCCTCCAGGGAGCCGAGTATAATTATTCCATCACTGAGAAAGAGTGCCTCGCAATTATATGGGCTTTGGCGAGGTTCTGCCCGTACCTATATGGTTACCCTTTCAAATTTTTTACGCATCACCACGCTCTAGTTGGCTATCATTTCGCAATTATTCGTTGGGATGTCTCGGTCATTGGGCGCTTCGCATACAGGAATGTGACATTCGTGTTGTCTACCAAGCCGACGTCGAGTACTTGGGCGCTGCTGCGCTATCCCTCTCACTGCTGTCGGCTGACCCAGCTTCCTCATTAGCTCCTTCAGCTGTCTTGACACCGATTGACTTCGCAGACATCTAATCAGAGCAGCGCAAAGAAGCGTAGAATTTTCCACTCCTCGATGTTCCGACATTCCCTAGCCAATCTGACCACAAGAACTATCGGCCATCAAGCCATCTCGTGACACCCAACCACATGCACTCGGAAATCTCTAGAGCTTTCCTCAACGACCCAAAAAGAGCGCACGCCGGCGTTCTCAAAACATGCAACCGAGTGCATCAGTGGTACTTTACACGTTTGTTTGCATGTAAACCTTTGTTTGCATGAACGTACGTGCTTGTACTGCAGGTTGCCGTCGTAAGGCTCCACCTAAACGATAATTCAGTACACTTCAGCCTCAGCCTTGTCCGGCGCCTTATGCCCGCCATCTGTCAATATGCCCGTATTGTAGTTGATTTATATGGACCGCTCCTATTATTGTCCTATGGAAATATGTGGATAATTATTGGCGTAGACTCTATCACGCGTTACCCGAAGATGGTAACACTACCTACAGCAAACGCAAAAGAAGTTGATTTTTTTTTTCTTGCGCAACTACGTTCTTTGCCATGGTGTTCCCCGCAAACACTTACAGAGGTCGTGTTTTCCTCTCTGCCGCCATCCAACCAATGCTGTTTCTGTTCAAGATCGTTCACCGCATGACGAAAGCTTATCATTCGAAGACAAATGGCCTCACAGCAGGATTTAATCACACTCTCAGTAATATGCCGATAACGCGCACCGTATCAGACCACACCGATTATGACACCGTCCTTCCATTAATCACGTACGCGTATAACAATGCTACGCTGCCTACACACGCGACCGCAGGTTTTCCCCCTTCTTTTTTTTCTTTCACGGAAGTGAACCATCACGCACGCTGAACATCATGCTCTCTACCCGCCTTATTTGTGTGAATACGCTGCCATTTCTGATGTTGCAAGGTACGCCGAAGATTGCAGGCAATTGGCCCGTTCATTGACAACTTAGGATCAAGGCCTCCAGAAGATAAGCCCCGTATTTTAGGATGCCCCTTCACGCAACGCTCCATCTTCACTTGAGAAAGCCGATGGGAGCGCTATCTTTAGGCAGGGCAAGTCACTGCATATCAGTGATAATTTTCTGTTATTCTTGAGTAGCGCAGCGTCATTTTCAACCGAGTAGCGGCGCTGTGCTTAACTCTGTAAATTGAATGGTGAAAGTAAAGTCGAGGAGCGTTTGTAAATACGGGGGTAAGGCTCAACACCAATTGAACTCTCCCTTGTTTCACAACTGGTGCTTTTCGTCAAAATAATGATAGTATCACGGGATCTACCACATTCTCACCCGTACGTCGCCAGTCGACCATGATGTTGAGCTTTAGCCACGGTCTAAAGACTTACGTCGTCATGGCAGGGAAATTGTACAGTACGGTCCACTGTTAGAGGGAACACGCGATCGCGTGGCTTGTGGTGCGCGGGGCACCAACTGCTGGCAAGATTTGGAAATGCCGAGCATGCGCGCTCAATCGCAAGGGTGGCACTTCTCCGTGTTGTCTGCCACTTCTCCGCCCTACACTCGGCGCGCGCGAGCGACAACTTTCTGTGCTCCCTTCATCGACCATCGATTTCTATGTCTAATATCAAAAGTGGCTTGCTAATTCAAACATCGTTTAGAAAGCTTAAAATTAAATTTTTGGTGTGCACAAACAGCAGGCTACATGAGTGATAAGCTTTGATATCACTTTCACAGAATTCCACTACTGTGGGCGTATTTACTCGCTGATCGCATTTTCAGTAGAACTAGTTCTCAGAAGCTGCATGGCTAGAGTACCTTAGGATGAAAGGCTTCGAATAGTCGAGCTGTACACCAAAGAATAGAGCTAACGTGCCGTCACTGCCATCGTGAAAATGCCACTTTCTTATTACCAGCGTAGTCATCAGCATAATGAACATAATTTTTGCGGTGCCTAGTTCTCTCACGCGTAGTCTTATTTTGCCTACACAGATCGGCATTTTCTTTAGGGTTTCGCAGGGCACAGACGTGTTTTATTAACTTTGCAATAATCAAACCTTTCGAGGCTACAGGTCTGATCTCTTTCGACCTGTCTGTCGCAAAGGTTTTAGCAATATATATTTTTTGCTTACTCCGTAGTACTCTAAGTACACCGTTTTTTAGCGCGTGCATTGGTGAATTGTAAAGATTTTTTTTATTGATACTGTAAGCCTTAACAGGCTCATACAGGAGTGGGAAGACATTATACAGATTTTCATCTTTACATTAGAACACAGAACAAAAAATAGTAAACAAAAAAATGAACACGGAAAAAAATAACAATGATCAGTACAGACTACTCTAAACAATTACAAATTACAACTGTAAATCTAGTCGAAGAGCCAAGATATAAAACACAATAAAAACACCACAGGCTAACAGGGAAGAGTGCATATTAGACACAGATCTGAGAATTGAAACATCGAGTGGCATACAAATTAAAACGTACATTCAATGAAAAGTTGCGCCATTATTCTACAACGCTGCAACTTACTGATCCGAAAACTTTTCAAGATTGGTAGTGAATGATTCGGGAGATTTGAGGACACTATATCACGTGGCAGGTTATTCCATATTTCTATTACTCACGGAAAGTAGGAATACTTAAATGAATTGCAACGGGAGATGAAAGGCCTGATACTCTTGTCATGGTTTGTTCTGGCAGAGCGCTGATATGGTGGTTTCAAGTACACGTGTTTGTTGATGTTAATGTTGTCATGATAAAGCAGATAAAGAAATTTTAATGCAGCTATGCGTCGCCGGATCGCCAGTGTTTGAATGCTTGCCCTATTGCGGAGCGCAGTTATGTTGACATCTCGAGAATACTGAGAATAAACAAATCGGAGCGCTTTATTTTGTATTCCCTCCAGCTGGTTAAGAAGGTAAGTTTCATGCGGATTCCAGATTACACTGTCGTATTCGAGGATTGGTCGTACAAGGCATTTATAACTTGTTAGTCTAACTTTGGAAGGGGCTAGAGCGAGTTTCCTGCGAAAATATCTCAGCTGTCTGTACGCTTTTGTGCACGTCTGGTTAATGTGAACATCCCATTTCAATGTGTTTGTGATGGTAACGCCCAAATATTTCACTGAAGCGGCCTCTGCTACGTGTATTCCATTTTAATGATACGCAAATTTCAAGGGTGCTCTCTTTCGGGTTATAAGCATATACGACGTTTTTCCTACGTTTATTTCCATTCCCCATTCTTGACGCCATCTTGAAATCTTAGTTAGGGAGGTATTAAGCCGTAACTGATCGTCGATCGTTCGTACTGTGGTATACATGACACAGTCGTCAGCAAACAGTCTAACTGTGACGTCAGGTTCAACATGAGAATGGATGTCATTAACAAAAATTAGGAAAAGAATCGGGCCTAGCACAGACCCTTGTGGGACCCCCGAGTAAACGTCTAACTCTTCAGATTCAGCGTCGTTTACTTTAACGTGCTGACTGCGGTTTGAGGGGTAGGCGGCTATCCAGTGTACTATATTGGTTTCGGTTCCGGTAATATTCAGCTTGTCAATTAGTTTTGATGGGGCACCTTGTCAAATGCTTTGGAGAAATCTATGAATATTGCGTCACATTGAAGTCTTGACTTAATTACGGTAGCAAAGTCATGTGCTATTTCGCGGAGTTGGGTTATGGTAGAGAGCTCTTTTCGAAAGCCGTGTTGTTTGGAGTAAAGTAGGTTGTTATCTTCTAAGTAAGTGGTGATTGCCTTGTTGACTATATGCTGCATTAGCTTGCAGCAAGAACTAGTCAGTGAAATCGGCCTGTAATTGGTCACAAGTAATTTGTTACCCCCTTTATGAGTAGGAAGGACCCTGGCACGAAACCAGTCCGTCGGCAGTGTGGCAGTTTGAAGCGATGATACGAAAATTGCATGTTGAAAGGGAGTTATTTGTTCTGCGTAGCGCCGTAGAGAGGCATTTCAGAGATCGTCAGGGCCTGAACGTTTCTTGACGTCAATCTGCAGCAACAAGTTAAGTATTCCATCATGAGTTATGACTAGTTCCGACATTGATAACGCAGAATCTAGCACAGTTTTGTTTTGAGCAGACGCAGAAGTGCGTGTAAAAACCGACTGAAAGTACGTGTTAAACGTGTTGGCAATAGTGAGAGCTTCATTCGTAATAGTCCCGTTGGTATTGATTTGAGTAACGTGGTCCGCGGGCTTGCATAGATAGCGCCAAAACTTTTGTGGATGCTGTGTAATGAAACTTGTTAATGTCGTTGAAAAGAAAACGTCTCTTGCATTCCTAATAGACTCCTTTAGCTCATCCGAAGGTCGGCGGATATCGTCAGGATTACGTTTCTTCTTTCTCATTCTTAGCAGCCTTCTTTTCAGGTGGATCACACCACGCGTAATCCATGGGTTTCTGCGTTTTGTACGTTTGAGTCGCGTGGGTACGAATGTTTCCTCACAATATTTTATTATATCCTTTAGTTTAAGCCACAGATTATTCACTGTATGGTGATTTTCAATGGAAAACGTTTTTAACGCTACTTCGAGGTAGTCAATAATGCTGACATCATCAGCTCTATTGTAGTTTTTAACAGCTACGCGTGATTTAGGAACTGGTACGCTGTGACCGATAGTGATTGTTAGAAGAACAAGTTTATGATCAGATATGCCCTCTTCTAGTGTGACATCAGCTGTTAGATGGTTAGAGATAAATGCAAGGTCTAGTATTGAAAGCGTATGCCCCTGAATGCGCGTTGGTTCTGTGACAAGCTGAGATAATGAAAAACTAAATGCTATGTTCAAAAGCAGCTCAGAACTAGAAACATCTCTACTACCAGCTGTCAGTGTATTCCAGTCAATAATGGGCAAATTAAAATCCCCGGCAAGAATTAACTTAGTACGGTCTTTCAACTTGCCATGAAGGAAGTCGTAAATTTTTACGATGTATTCGTCAGACGCGTTTGGCTTCCTATAAATACCACCAATCAGCACGGGCGATTCATGGGCATATACAGTGCACCACACACTTTCATGGTCTGGAATGCCTTGCTCTTTACGAAACGATAAACCCTTACGCACTGCGATAGCGACTCCACCGCCGCGACTATCGTGGTCGGTGCGTATAAGAGAATAGGAGGGAGGAACTATTTCTGAATCATGAATATCGCCGAGTAGCCATGTTTCGGTTATGCACACAACGTCAGGAGAGTAAATGAGCAATATATCGTCTAGTTTTGCAACTTTATTCACAATACTCTTTGCAATAAAACTTATTACCGACAGTGAATTTACAACCCGTACTCGTCATGCGTTGTGGTCCTTGGACTTCCCAGCGCCGCCGTGACGCACACTGTTCAAAGGCAGTCTGCATTTTTGTTCATCATTCCATAGGTACAGTTGATCGTTCACTTTGAGCTTATCGTATAGTAGTATTACTTTATCACCCGCATCGCGCTGAGCTTTAGAAGACTGCCAAAGTTTACTGCGCTCTTCACGTACTGAGGCCGAGAAGTCTTCCGATATAGATATCGAGCTATTTTTGAGCTTCTTGCAGTTACGCAGAATGGTCATCTTTTCTGTGAAGTTGTAAAACCTTATAATTACAGGTCTTGTACTGTTTGGTCTTTCCTTTCCAATGCGATGTACACGCTCGACTGATCTTGTTTCTACCCCGAGTTTGTCTTTGAACACTCCTTTCACTACCGCTTGTTCTAAATTGGTACTATTTTCATCCAGTCTTTCTTCCAACCCGTAAATAATAACGTTATTTCTAAGGCTTCTGTTTTCCATGTCGTCTATTTTTTTCTCAGAGTCCTGATGTCCTTACTCATTGTGGCGACATACTGCTCGCACTGCTCCACTTTTTGATGGTACTGTTTTATCGATGCTAGAGTACCTTCTATCTCTGCCAGTCTGGATTGAAATCCTTGCAATCCTTCTTCCAATGTTCGTTGCGAAGATTTAATTTCTGTAACCACTTTTAGGATCTGGTCGAGCGTGTTTGGGCCAGGATTTTCTTCTATATCACCACTAAGCAACAACAACAGTGAGCGAGCAATGCTGAACGATTCATAAACGCAACACAAAATACACTCAGGGCTCGGCAGCACCACAAAGCAAAGAACATCACTTTTGTGACACTTAGAAAATAGATAGTCCTTTCTAACCTGTACGAGAAGAAGAAAGTGGTTTTTCATGGCGTCCTTGACGGTGTCACCGAGCCCACTGAAGGGAGCACGTAACTGATGGGGCCTTTTGTGCGTTTCGTCCGATGTCGCTGCTGTCCCTGGTTGGCTGAAGGGGCGGTGCGGTGCGATAGTCCAAATAGCTGGATTCACAGGAAGAAGGATTACCGCCGTGGGCCATGATAACAGCCCAGCGGGGTGCTGTTCTCGATGCAGGATAGCCGACATTCCCGAGTCATACTGCCGAATTCTCGAAAACCGGTCGCAGCTAGCAGTGGTCCCCGCTGGTCCGAGCAGCGTCTGTACGAGAAGAAAGTGATTTTTCATTGCATCCTTGACGGTGCCACCGAGCCCACTGAAGGGAGAACGTAACTGATGGGGCCTTTTGTGTGTTTCGTAGGATGTCGCTGCTGTCCCTGGTTGGCCGAAGGGGCGGTGCGGTGCGATAGTCCAATAGCTGGATTCACAGGAAGAAGGATTACCGCCGTCGGCCGTGATAACAGCACAGCGGGGTGCTGTTCTCGATGCAGGATAGCCGACATTCCCGAGTCATACTGCCGAATTCTCGAAAACCGGTCGCAGCTAGCAGTGGTCCCCGCTAGTCCGAGCAGCGTCTGTACGAGAAGAAGAAAGTGGTTTTTCATTGCGTCCTTGACGGTGCCACCGAGCCCACTGAAGGGAGCACGTGACTGATGGGGCCTTTTGTGCGTTTCGTCCGATGTCGCTGCTGTCTCTGGTTGGACGAAGGGGCGGTGCCGTGCGATAGTCCAAATAGCTGGATTCACGGGAAGAAGAATTACCGCCGTCGGCCTTGATAACAGCACAGCGGGGTGCTGTTCTCGATGCGGGATAGCCGACGTTCCCGAGTCATACTGCCGAATTCTCGAAAACCGGTCGCAGCTAGCAGTGGTCCCCGCTAGTCCGAGCAGCGTCTGTACGAGAAGAAGAAAGTGGTTTTTCATGGCGTCCTTGGCGGTGCCACCAAGCCCACTGAAGGGTGCACGTGACTGATAGGGCCTTTTGTGCGTTTCGTCCGATGTCGCTGCTGTCCCTGGTTCGCCGAAAGGGCGATGCGGTGCGATAGTCCAAATAGCTGGATTCACGGGAAGACGGATTACCGCCGTCGGCCATGATAACAGCACAGCGGGGTGCTGTTCTCGATGCAGGATAGCCGACGTTCCCGAGTCATAATGCCGAATTCTCGAAAACCGGTCGCAGCTAGCAGTGGTCCCCGCTAGTCCGAGCAGCGTCTGTACGAGAACAAGAAAGTGGTTTTTCATGGCGTCCTTGACGGTGCCACCGAGCCCACTTAAGGGAGCACGTGAGTGATGGGGCCTTTTGTGCGTTTCGTCCGATGTCGCTGCTGTCCCTGGTTGGCCGAAGGGGCGGTGCGGTGCGTTTTCCAAATAGCTGGATTCACAGGAAGAAGAATTACCGCCGTCGGCCATGATAACAGCACAGCGGGGCTGCTGTTCTCGATGCAGGATAGCCGACGTTCCCGAGTCATACTGCCGAATTCTCGAAAACCGTTGGCAGCTAGCAGTGGTCCCCGCTAGTCCGAGCAGCGTCTGTACGAGAAGAAGAAAGTGGTTTTTCATGGCGTCCTTGACGGTGCCACCGAGCCCACTCAGGTAGTCAAACGTACTCGGAAAAGTTGGCGCTATCGCATATTTTGAATAAGGAGCTTTTAAAGTTTTTGCTTCAACGAAGAAAACTAAATGTAACGCGAGTTAAAACTAGCAATTGCTGTGTATTGCAATCCACAATAATTATATAGTTTTGTGTCCCGCCGCAGTAATAATGCGCTTGACCTAGCCCACGGACGCTGGCGTCTTGAGCCCCCTCAAAGCGGCGTCTACTCGGGTTAATGCTGCAGGATTGCTACGATGAGCGTGGATGTCGAGAATGTCACGCAACAAGAGTATGAGAACTAAACAGGTTAGCGCCTTGTGAACAGAAGAGGACGAGCCAACAAAGAAACCACAACGCATGAAGCCAAGAACCAAGAAACGCACTTCTCAAGCGAGAAGGCGGTCAGTAATAGGTGGAGGAAGGGACAGAGAGCAAGACAAATTGTGGCTGCGAGCAGCATGCCCCGTCTGCCGAAGGAAGATTACAAGATAGTTGTGCGCTCACGTGACGGCTTTAAAGTCACTGACGATAGGATCAATCGTCTAGAATGCTGCATCGCCAACGCCGCTAAAATACCAAGGAATGAATAAGAAGAAGACACGGTATGTGCCAACTATAAACAGAACATTCTAGTGGTCAGCACACCATCAGAGGAGCGTGCCGCAAAATACAGAACCATCGCTGAACTGAAGATAGGGGACAAGGTATTCGAAGCCAATGCATATAAATTAGCTCCGGAAGATACATCTATAGGGGTGATCCGAGGAGTAACGCAGGACGTGTCTCAAAAAGAGATCGTGAAAGAAATGCTGGTAACCCGGCGAAATTCGACGGTTCTCATTGGCCAAGAGGATGGATAACATCACGATCGTCATCGTCCTCTTCGATGGGCATCGCGTTCCAAGTTATGTGAGCTACGGAAGAGCACTGGTCAAGTGCTCACTATACTGCAAGAAAATAGACGTGTGCTACCAGTGTGGACGCCTTGGTCACAGAGATGACGTCTGTCCGAGCGCGAATACCAGAATATGCAGAGGGTGCGGCACTAAGAACCCGCCGCAGGACCACGATGGCGAAGTGAAGTGCCAGCTGTGTAGCAAAGACCACCCGACGGCAGATCGTCATTGCAAGGCCAGATTCAAGGTACCGTACCCTGTGAAACGACACCACTGGGAACGAGCCCGACGAGAGGAAGAAGACGCACTTTACTGGGAGACGGAAGCGAAAGCACGTCACAGGAAGAGATGGGGCGACTCAGGTCAACGATCGAAACATCGGACGCGGGACACATCCGGACCGGAAGCCTTCACCAAGCTTCAAGCACAACAGAAAAACCGCTCTACGTTTACTACCACCATATCTACATCGAAATCCAGATCAAGGTCCAGATCGAGGTCCATTTCGAGGTCTAGACCCAAGACCGGCAATACCGGGTCTCCCCGACCGCAGGAGGGAGGAGGATCTCAAAGCCCAAAAGGACCGAGCGGCGTCCGTGGCACTGCGGGACCCTTCCAGGTAAGCTGGACTGACGTAGCTTCCGGGGCGTGCACGCAGGCAGAGGCTGCTCTTCAATGTAGGATTAGGGCGCTAGAGAACGAATTGGTGCAGATCAGGCAGAATAATGTTGCACTTATGAATGAGATTAGAAAACTCAAGGAAGAAAATGACTTTCTGAAAAACGGGGGGGGGGGGGTTACACGCTACGAGGAAACCTCACAAGTTATAATGGAGGAAAAGTATGCAGCAATGGACGAAGCGGTAGCAGCCGTCACCCCCATTAAACGTAAACCAAAGAAATCTCCAAATAAAAGCGTGGCAAAAAAACCCAAAGCTGTGGCGACGTCACAAGAAAGACAGGAAGAATTCGCAAACACCATGGAAGCCGAAATGAAACAAATTGAAAGAAAACTGCAAACTACTCTCGAACAACAAGAAGTTACATTTGACGCAAACATAGAGGCCAAAATTGAGAAGCCAGGCAAGACGATATTGCAGAAAGTGGAGCAAATCGTGGCTGATTTCGACGCCAAGCTAGCAATATGGGGATCACAGTCAAGTGGTGGGGGCCCGGTTAAGACGTCTTTCAAACCGTACGCTAGGACCTCGGTGCCCCCCGAGGAATCATAGAGCCTGTAACGCCGCCATAGACAGACAAAATAGCTACACGATTTGGCTATACAATTGTCGAGGATATAATTGAAAACAATACATTTTGCAACAACATATTAAAGACACCAGCACCCCGGATGAAATAATGGTGCAAGAAACGCATGGGCTGGCCAAATTGCCGGGATATAAGTCATTCAGCAGTGCTGATAAGGAGACAAAGGTATTATCAACGTTGCTTAAGCGAAATCACGTGGTGGTGCTACAAGACACGGAAATCAAGGCAATAAATCACATTCTCCTCGAACTCATACCCACGCGGAAAACAGAGGACAGTCTTTTTGTATTGAATATTTACAGCAGTCCTAATTGCAGAAAGCACAAACTCCACAGGCTGTTTCGAAAAACCCTCGCTATAACCGGGCGCTAGTGATTGGAGGAGATTTCTACGCCCACAAGGTGCATGGGGGTACAGGATCGAAACCCAGAAAGGCCGGAACTTGTAATCGGACGCACAGGAGGAGGGCTTGACGATCCTGACCAATCTATCCATTCCTACAAGAACAGGTACTAGCGTTTGCGCGGATACCACGCCAGATTTGATGTTAACGAAAAACATACTGGACGCGCAATGGACCAATACGCAACATGAATTGGGAAGCGATCATTTTATACTTGAAATAACGGTGAGGGCAGGGCCGCAGAAGGCAAAGGGCAGACAACTTAAACTTGTCGATTGGGACAAGTTCTGGAACATCAGAGAGGAGTCCAACGAAATGATACAAAGTATTGAGGAATAGACCGAAAAGTTAAAACAACACGTGGAGGCCGCTACGCAAACGGTGCCACCGGAGGCGCAGCTAGAGTATGTAGACAATAAGCTTCTTCACATGTGGGAAGCTGAGGAAGGTTTGCAACGGAGGTGGAAAAATCAAACGCACACCCGGACACTTCGTAGAAGGATAGCTAAATTGAACAGGGATATAGAGCAATAAGCCCAACAGCTGTGCAGAAAACTGTGGGAGGCAAAGTGCAATGACAAGGACAACCAGATAGGAATGGCGAAAACGTGGACCATCCTTAGCCATTTGTTAAACCCGGACGGAAACAACTTGGCAGAAAGGCACAATATTAACCGTCTAATACAAAGATATCAAGGTATGGAGCAGGATTTCCTGAATGAAGTCAAGAAAACATACATCTCTCAAGCGCTTCCCATAACACACCCTGATTACACAGGGCTGGCAAATGATGATTTAGACAACGATATCAGGGAGGCAGAAGTGAGGGCCGTCTTGCAAAAACTCAATACTAGATCAGCACCTGAACCAGATGGCATAACTGACAAAACGCTACACGATTTGGATGACGAGTCCATAACTAGAATAACTGAATTCATTAACAAATAATGGAAGGCAGGACAGATTCCGCAACAATGGAAGACGGGAAAATCGTGTTAATACCCAAGCCAGGCAAGTGACTGCAGATTGCGGACTTGAGACCCATATCTCTCCTCAAATTTTGCGTGGGGAAACGCATAGAGCACGTGATTCTGGAGAGGATAAATACCTATCTCGAGGACCGGGATGCGCTTCCACCCACAATGATAGGATTCAGGAGGAACCTCTCAACGCGAGACGCAATGCTCCAGCTAAAACATCAGATTATAGATAATCCGGGAAGAGCGACAAAGGCCATTCTAGGGTTAGACCTTAAGAAGCCCTTTGATAATGCAACCCATGCAACGGAGCTAAAATGGTAAACGACCTAGATCTGGGACAACGGACCTACATTTATGTGCGTAATTTCCTGGCAGGAAGGAAGGCCAAGATCATGATAGGGGGCGTAGTTTCGGAGGAAATTGAGATGGGCAGTGCAGGTACGCCGCAAGGCTCGGTGTTATTACCTATATTATTCAATCTGGCTCTAATTGGACTGCCAACCAAACTCCAAGCAATCGAAGGACTGAATCATACTATATATGCAGACGACATCACCCTATGGGTGAGAAGTGGTAGTGATGGTGAAACAGAGGAAACGCTTCAAACAGCAGTCCAAACGGTCGAGTGGTATCTGGAAGGTATTGGGCTAGCCTGCTCTGTGGAAAACTCGGAGCTGTTGCTGTACAAACCTACTCGTAGAGGTCGCAAACCAGGCAACTGCCTGCAAGATCTCGCTCATTGAGAAGAAATGCAGTCAAGAACAGCCGACGCAATACCATACCCATAGTCGGCAGGATCAGGGTTCTGGGTCTGCTCATCAAAGCCAAGGGCAACAATGAATAAATCCTCAGGCGAATGGATGCAAATGTAGCCCAAATATTGATACTCACAAAAAGGATAGCAACTAAGCACAGTGGCATGAGGGAGGAAAACACGATAAGGTTGATACAGGCATTCGTGATAAGCAGAATACTATACGTAGTCCCGTTTTTAAAAAGGTATATCGCGGAAAAGATCAAGCAAGACTGCCTGATTCGAAAAATATTCATACTAGCTATAGGGCTACCGATTAGCACAAGCACTGACAAACTGTTACAGATAGGCCTGCACAATACCATAGATGAGCTTATTGAGACGCAGCGTACGGTAAAATATGAACGTGTCTCTAAGACACGAGCAGCAAGACATAATCTAGAGCGACTAGGCATAACGTATCACACGCAACATGGCGTCAAGGTGGACATCCCAAAAGAGACCAGGGAAACAATGATGATACCACCCTTGCCGAAAAGCATGCACCCTAAACACAGTAAGGTAAGACGAGAGACAAGAGCGAAACAAATACAAAAAAAGTTCGGTAATGACAAGAACACAGTTTTTGTAGACGCTGCTCGATACAAGCGCAGACGGGGGTTTACCGCAGTCGTAATCGATAGCCACAAACGCTGTACGACATGCGCGACAATACGCACCACAAATACCGAGACAGCGGTAGAAGTAGCCATAGCGCTCACAGTAGCTCAGAAAAACGCAACCGTGATAATCAGTGACTCTCAAACAGCAGTGAGATACTTTGCCAACGGCTGCATCTCCCTGGAGGCACTACGTATTCTACAAGGAGGGTGTCGAACCAGCCCCAGAAATGCATACATTATATGGACACCTGCTCATGCCATCACGGCGGACAGCAACAACGGGTCTGTGCATGACGCAGCTCGAGGGCTCACCGACCGAGCTGCCCTCTCAAGTGCCGCCTCAGCCTCCTCCGGTGATTACGGCGCGGCAGACGAGTGGGAGTGGGAAGACAGAATGACCAGATACAATGAAATTACAAAACATTACAGATAACAGAGGGGAATATTCCCGCCCCCTCCCCCAAAAAAACAAAAAGACAGTCAGGCGAATGGCGGCAGTTACAAACTAGGACGTATCCGAATCTTGCACTATTGCACACTATATATCCTGATATATACAAGGAAGAAGAAGAAGTGTCTCTTTAAAAGAACGCTTGTTTCTGCGCTCTGTTTTATTTCAGTGAAATCATCGGTCTTTTGAGGTGCCTTGCCTCCCCGTCTTGCGGTGTTGGCCGTGGAGCATGCCAGAGGCCCGCCTGGTAACAGGTTCTCACACCCGTCAACCACAAGGAAGCAAGCTGGCTCTACCAGTGACACTGAGGACACCGATCTCTATTCTATGTCGGAAGACGACACATCCGATGGCGGCTTTATACCTGTCCGGGGAAAGAGGGCGAAGAGAAGGACGGCGAATACAGCAGCATCAGCTCCTGGAAGCACAGCGACTGTGCAGTCAAGGCCTGCGCGCTGGTCGCACGTCATCATCTTCATGCCCGAAGATCCATCAAGCAACCTACGGCTTCTGAACAGGCAAGCCCTCTCCGTTGCTATCGAATGTGTGGTGCCACATCAAATTAAGGACGTACGAATACACCCAAGGAAGAACATTCTCGCCATAGACGTTCACGATGTGAGTGCGCTAGGACAGCTGCAGCAAATGACTGAGCTAGGTGGCAATAAAATGCACCCCTTTATCCCGAAGGATGGTAAATCAATTGCTGGTGTAATTTATGACATCGACATTCCGATTCCTAATGCTGACTTGTCTGCCCTTATGAAGCCTGCAAACGAGGGAACTGTCATTACGCAAGTGCGACGCCTTAGAAATACGCCATGCGTAAAAGTGTTTTTCAAGAAAAATTGCATACTGTCCGACGTTAAAGTTGAACATTTTCGACATCCGGTTCGACCATTCATCCAAAAGCCACTTCAATGTCATCAGTGCTTCAGGCTAGGACACGTCAAGGGCGTATGCCCAAACTTACGACTGTGTCCCCGCTGTGCTAAACCTCATGCTGAAGACGCCTGTCGGGCGACTACTCTGAAGTGCGCCAACTGCAGCCGTCCTCATGCTGCCTCGTCGAAAGACTGTCCTCGAATCCAAAAGGAGCGCGTGGTTCTCAGACAAATGGCCCGAGACAACTCGACACACAGGGAGGCAGCCGAAGTAGTCCGGCGTCGGCGTCAACGTCGGCATCATCGAAAGTCTTCAAAGAAGGCACATTCCCGAGACGCTCCTTCCCACTCTTTAGCGGTTCCATCCAGTAGCGCCGCGAAACGGCCCACAACTTCTAGGAAAGAAACAGAGAAGCCTACTTCTCTGCAGGAATGGCACACGCTCCCGACGCGCTCTTCTGCCAAGGAACCTCTGCAGGTTGTGGCCACATAAGAGCCGTCTCAAACCATGGAAGATTTGCCTAAAACTGATCGTCAAGTGATCTCGGTGCTGCTTTGCCTCATAGAAGCCATCCGAGCGATATAAGTCGACATGAAGACACCATCTGCTCGAAGCGCACTTGGACTATTGCACGCCCTAAGCCCAGTGCTTGAATCTCTCAACTAAGAAGATGGCTGCTCACACCTCAACATTTCGTAAAGAAGTCAAGGCGGCATCCTTCGTCCAATGGAAAGCCAGAGGACTAAAATCACGCCTTTCAGATTTTCGTCAGTTTGTGTTTAACAACGTGTTTCCAAACATCATCAATTGTGAACCCAGTTTGTCGAAACCAATAAGACTATTGGGGTACGAAGCTGTCTTGTCTTCAACGAACGGTGTGTGCAGCAAAATCATCGTCTTTGTTCGTCGTGAACTGACGTATGTTGTGCAATCAATTGCACCTAACGATGACAATCAGTGTGTCTGCATCACTGTGAAAAATAACAAACTCATGTTTACTCTCATAGGCATTTATATGTCGCCGTCAAATAATCTCGAATCCAGGAGATAAGCGGACATTTTGAGAGTGTGTCCTGCACCATGGGTCCTCATAGGTCATTTCAATGCGCACAATCACGCAAGGGGAAGTGCGTGGACAAACGCAAGAGGACGCAGGTTATCAAACAATGCCTACAACTATGGCCTTACTCTCCCAAACGATGGCAGCCCCACTTTTCTTCGAGGGGTGACATACGGCAACTGTCTCGACCTTGCCTTTGTCTCCAACCCTCTCGCGAGATACGTCAAGTGGTTTCCAGATGTTGAGAGACGAGGAAGTGATCACATTCCAATCTTCCTTAACATCGAAGGATTGTCTAGTTATGGTCCACGGACGACCATTCGAACAGTCCAATGGACCAACTTCTAATCTGACATGGAAGATGCTTGCAGCGATGGCCTACGATCTGGGTTAGAGGAAACAATTAAGAGCACAACGCGAAGCGCCACTCACACGGTGACAATATCTGCCACACGAAACAACTTTGATATAGAGTTGGAGCGACTCCGAGCACTGCGACGCCGCGCGGATCGTCGGTATCGGCGTACAAAATCAATTCACGATCTTAGGGCAGCCAGGAGGATGCAAAAGAAGATTCGGCGTCGCATGGATAGATTAGCGTCGGAACGATGGACAACGTTTTCCCAGTGACTAGACCCTCGCAAGCCACTCTCACACATTTGGAAAACGGCGCTAGGTCTGCGCCACCCTACGGAACAGCGCTTTCCATTCAAAGCGCTCGCGCTATTTCAAAGAAGGCAAGACATCGATGTCGCAGATTTCTGCGCGCAGATCGCCAACCAAGCCACTCGTCCAGATTCTCCAGTCAGAGGTTACGTCCGCAGTTCCCGTGACTACCTTATAGACCTCCTTTTTACAATGGAGGAGCTCGAGGCGGCACTAGCTCTCTGCAGGCGTTCAACTTCTCCGGGCCCAGATGGTATTCCGTACCGAGCCTTGTGCAACCTTGGGGAAGGTGCAAGGAGAGAACTGTTGAGCCTCTACAACATCTCGTGGCAGGATGGCAATGTTCCTTATGACTGGAAAGTAAGCCGCTTGTTACCCATCTTGAAGCAGGGCAAATCCCCACTCGAACTAACCTCATACCGCCCAATAGCACTGGCCAGCTGCGTAGGGAAGATAATTAAACGGATGATACTAGGCCGCCTGGAGTGGTATCTTGAATACTACAAGATTTATCTGAATTCAATGGCTGGTTTCCGACGCGACCGCTCTTCTATTGACAATGTCGTTGATCTAGTTTCGTACGTTCAGCAAGAAAGATCCCGTAAGCGACTATCTGCAGCTTTGTTTCTAGATGTGAAAGGCGCTTATGATAATGTACTACATGAAGCCATTTTGGGTGCTCTTGCGGTAGTTGGCCTCGGTGGTCGAGTCTTTCAGTGGATTTCGAGTTACCTGGCTGCAAGATCATTCTTTGTGTTAACAGAAGATGGCCCAACTACGCGACGTGATACTTCCAGGGGTGTTCCTCAAGGCGGAGTTCTTAGCCCGACGCTATTCAATCTTGCACTAATTGGCTTTGCTGAATACTTGTCAAGCACCATTAAAATGTCAATATATGCAGACGACATCTGTATCTGGACATCGGCAGTCACACGTCCTCAGATACGTTCCCGGCTTCAAAAAGCAGCAACTATGATTGCCACCAACTTGTTCAAACAAGGTCTCAGCATATCACCAGAAAAATGCACGCTGGTGGCCTTCACTCGCAAACAAATGACCCCTTATGTCATCTCAATCTGCGGGCGACCGATTTCCTACGCCAAAACCCACCGGTTTCTGGGCATCATTATTGATAGGGACCTCTGTTAGAGTCCGCATGTGACCTATATGAAGAAGCGCCTGACCGCTATTTCCCAACTCTTCAAGTTCGTGGCTGGAAAGACTTGGGAGATGTCAGTATACGCAATGATGGAGCTCTACAGGGCCCTGTTTCTCGGTTTCATCAGATATAGCTGGCCCGTGCTTAGCAATACCTGCAAGACCAATGTTGGTGTTCTACAGGCACTACAAGTCTAAGCACTGAGAGTGTGCCTCGGTCTGCCCAGATGTACGTCAACGGAAGCAACAATTGCAATTGCTGGTGACTATCCGATACAAACTCACTTTGTTGTAGAAGTCCTGAGAACGCACATCAGACACTTCGCACGTGCTCCCTGCCATCACCTTGCACTGTTGCATTCAGAGAGGCGCCAAGCATCGTTCACCAAAATGATTGTGAAATACAACGATAAACTTCCCTCGGGCTTCACTCCTGCATCTAAACCATCCATACCACCTTGGTGTCTTATTCGATCTACAGTGCATCCTAGTGTACCAGGGATGCGGAGGAAATCTGAGCTTTCGTCGCCCGTGCTGAAACAACTATCTCTTCTTCTTTTGCACGAGAAATATTCAAACAGCATACATGTATACACCGATGGTTCCACGAACCACCAGTGTTCGTCAGGGGCAGTAGTTATACCAGCAAGAGGTGTTACCATCAGCTTTAGGACTGACCACTCCACGGCATCTACAGCAGCGGAACTAGCTGCTTTGCGCGCTGCACTTTGTGTGGTCAATCGGGAACCACTGCAACAATGGTCAATTTTCAGCGACTCAAGGGCTGCCCTACAACCTGTGCTCTCAGCACTGCGTCGCGGGCCATACGAACAGCTTGTTTTCGAAATTCGATGCCTTCTCCACACTTTACATGAGAAAGAGCATCATGTGACGTTTCAATGACTGCCAAGTCACTGCGGCATCATTGGGAACGAACATGCCGATACTGCCGCGCGGGCAGCCCTTGAAGGAACACGAGAAGAAGCCATACCACTTTCGAGGACCGATGCTGCCAGTGATCTTCGACGACTTGCGCATGAAATCACGTTTTCACAATGGTGCCCACCAAGCATCGATACGAATAGTCAACACCACCTGTCCTCTTTGATGACTCTCCGCATGCCCACTGCACTCGACCGAAGAGAAGCCACCTTTCTTCATCGCTTATGGCTAGGTGTGGCATTTACAAAATTTTATTTCTTTGTCATAGGAATGGCCGACCACACTCTCTGCGACGCCTGTCATTGCGAAGAGACGCTACACCACATCCTGTGTGACTGGCCGTTGTATGAAATCCAGAGACATTCACTGGCGTCCGCTTTTGCGTGCATCGACAACAGCCAAATGTCTGTGGACACTATTCTGTCAAGTGCCCGAGAGAAGACATTGCAATAGAAGGCGACGAAAGCTCTGTTGAAATTCCTACGCGACACCCACTTGAACAAGCGACTGTAACAGCAATGTCACACACCGCAAAAGACAAGACTGGACTATGACTCAGTGTGCGCGCGTGTGCTTCCGAATGTGCTGTTTCTCTCTTCCCTCTCTGCTCTGTTTCATCTCCCCCATCTCTCTCCCATGCGCAGTGTAGCAAACCGGCTGCCTATAGGCTCGTTAACCTCCCTGCCTTTTTTTCCCTCTATTTTCCTTCCTTCCTTCCAGATATATACAAGATGGACAGGTGCAAGCGCTGTTACTCCAGAGCCACTCTGGAGCATATTAATTTATTTTATTTATTTAATACATACTGCAGACCACAGTTGTGGTCCTGGCAGGACGAGCACTTGAATAGCACAATAATACAAAAATAGCAAAAGGACAAAAAATGAAACGGCGGACATTGCATTGTCAATCCAACACACAATTAACAACAGTAACAAAAAATGGGGCTATCCGGTATCTAATAAGTATGGCTCAGCAATGGAATTCCATTCAGCCACGGTACGCGGGAAAAATGAAAATTTGTAAGTATCAGTATGCGCTTGGTATGGTGTTAGCGATCTAGGGTTATGGTGCCGCGTGTGTTTTGTGGTCAGGGCGGATATATACAGGGAGGGGTCGATAGCCAATTCATGTTTAGTAAGTGAGCAGAGGAAATCGAGACGAAATTTTTGTCTTCTTAACTGAAGCTTGGGAATGTTATTGGCAATCATTATTTCAGAGGGAGAATCCGTGCGACGAAATTTTGAAAAAATGAACCTGACAGCTTTCCTCTGAATCTTTTCCAATTTATCGATGTTATTTTTGGTATACGGGTCCCATACTACAGCAGCATACTCAAGTTTTGGTCTAACGTATGAATGGTAGCAAAGAAGTTTAACACTTGGAGGCGAATTACGAAGTTTGTGTCTCAAGAAACACAGTTTTTGAAAAGCAGAGGAGCAGATGTTTTCTATGTGCAAGTTCCAGGAAAGATTACTAGTGAACGTTACGCCTAAGTATTTGAAGCTGTTGACTTGGTTCACCGCGCATGATCCCAGTGTGTACTGAAATTGGAATGGAGATTTTTTGGAAACAGGTTTTTCTGCGTTGACAACCATGCCCCAATCCCTGCACCAACTGTATATATTGTCTAGGTTTTTGTTAAGTTCTATTTGATCTTGCATGATGGAGATTTCACGGAATAAAATACAGTCATCTGCAAACAACCGGACATGAGTGATGGATGTAACTACAGTGACGATATCATTGATGTATAACAGAAAAAGCAACGGCCCCAGAACACTACCTTGAGGCACTCCGGATGTGACAGGAAGACAGCTCGAGGCATGACGATCAATCAAGACATACTGCTCTCTATTCATCAGATACCTAGACACCCATGCTACCAAACTTTCGGGAAGATTTATATTTTGTAATTTTTGAATTAAATTGTCATGAGGAACTTTATCAAATGCTTTGCTAAGATCAAGAAAAATTGTGTCTACCTGAACATTATTATCAAGGGCTTTTGCAAACTCGTGTGTGACGGTGACCAGTTGAGTCACAGTCGAATAGCCTTTCCTAAAACCGTGTTGGAAGCTTGTTAGAATCGAGTGTCTTTCAAGGAATTCAAGAATACGGTTGGCTATGATATGTTCAATTAATTTGCAGCATGTTGAAGTTAAAGATATAGGGCGGTAGTTATCCGGAAATAATTGATCACCTTTTTTAAAGATAGGGATGACTCTAGCGATCCTCCAGTCACGTGGTAGTGTTGCAGTTAACAGGGACGCTTGGAAGATTACAACAAGAAATTTGGCGACGCATTCAGCATAACGCCGAAGAAACACATTGGGAAGGTCATCAAGACCACAGCATTTTTTGCTTTCAAGTTTAAAAGCATTGAAACCAAACCAGAATAAGAAATGAAATTCGCTTCACATGGTTCAAACAAAAACGTTTGTGGTACACATATTGCTGAATTGGCAAACACGCTCTGAAAATAACTGTTGAAGTGATTTGCGATGTCACTGCGATTTGTAACCGTGCGCCCTTTGACAGAAATTGACGTCACTGGCTTTTTGTTATCGGATAGATAACTCCAAAACTTTGTTGGGTCGCTTTTAATAAAGTTTGGCATTAACGTTTTAAAGTAATATTCTTTGGATTGTTGCACTTCACTTGCCAGGCTTCTTTGTAGCTTTTGGATCACATCTCGCTTGGCATGCCCCTTTTCAATTTTTCAATTTTCCGCTTTAGATGGATGATACTGCGTGTCATCCAAGGTGTGCGTTTGTTAGTTTTTTTACGTTTGTTCGGTACAAAGTTGGTGATACAGTAGCGGCATATTTCTAAAAAGCGATCCCAAAGAGCGCATGCGTCATTGTCCTCATTGCTGAAGTCAACTAAGGCCGCTTTCATATGTTCAATCACGCAAGCGTCGTTTGCTCTAGAATAATCTTTAAAAGTTTGAACGGACGGCTTTTTATAACAAACGAATTTCAGGAGCGGAATAGATACGCTGACAAGGCTATGATCCGATAACCCTTGTTCTATTAATACAGAGTGCTCAGAAAAGTCGCGATTCACAAACACCAAGTCTAAAATAGAGCTCGACTGTCCTTGTACACGAGTAGGTTGTTTAACTAGTTGAACTAGGTCGTGTGTGAGCATGATGTTAAAAATAGCATTCACATTTTTGTTAGGCTGCGAACAAGTTTGCAACCGGTCCCAGTCGATGGTGGGCAAATTGAAATCGCCTATTAAAAATATTTTTTTATTAAGATACAGGAACATATGTGCTTGCAACGTGATTAGATAATCTGGAGCTGAGTCTGGAGGCCTGTAGCACGCGTACAAAAGAAAGCTATGGCCGCAGCTCGTAATCTGTAGGCACAAACATTCAAGACTGCCCACATCTGCTAGAATCCTAGCTTCTAATGGCGGCTTCACTAGGACGGCTACGCCCCTTCCTCTGGTGGCCCTGTCTTTGCGAAATACGCTGTAACGGGGTGGAAAAACTTCTTCATCACCTATTTCACTTCGCAACCAAGTTTCAGTTATTATGGCTTTGTGCGGATCATGTTGCAATAATTGAATTTCCAGTGAATCTATCTTAATAATGAAACTGCGTGCATTTCTATTCAGTAGCCTTAGTTGTTTTTCACTAACCACATTTTTTGTGTTTGAGCAAGACGATGTGATCTTCGCAGTGAATGAATCGGCGGAGCGTACAGTTGAGGCGCTGACATGCCTTTCAATTAGCTCTGTAATTGCCCTTGGCTTCGCGTAATTGGGCGGCTTGACTCTGTGATTTTGTTTTTTTGGGCAGGAACTTTGTCGTTTTTTTCGTCATCCCAGACATAGGCCTTTTTGTTTATGTATAATCTATCAAAACTAAGCGAACTTTTCTCTCCATTTTCGCGGTTTTCCTTAGAACTTTGCCAGAGCTTCCTCCTCAACTCTCTCGCTCTTTTTGAAAAATCCTCGCCTATCGAATAATTTGTGCCTTTTAATTTGATTCCTTTTTTCAAAATGGCAACTTTGTCCCTTGAGTCCAACAGCTTGAATATTACTGGCCTTACTTTTCTGGGCGATGGCCTTCCCAGCCTATGAATGCGCTCTGTACTCACAGGATCCAAATCAAGAATGCCTTTGACTATCTCTTGGTTTACAGTATGTTCCAAAGTGTCGCTACTTTCGTCCTCAGCTTCAGGTAATCCGTAAATGATAAGGTTAGACCTTCTGCTACGATTCTCGAGGTCATCTAGCTTGTTCTCAAGGGTTCGAATTATAGTAGACATGCAAGCAATCTGTTCTTGGCATGAGGAGACCTTGGTTTCAAGCACTGTTAAGGCATCAAGTTTTCTTTCAATATCTCGAAGCCGCTTTTCTTTGATTTCTTTAATATCAGTAGCGATTTCGTTAAGTTGTTTCGCTATTTTAGCCAGGTCTGGACCAGGGTTGGTCTCAATATCCCCTCCTAGCAAGAATATCTTCCAGCACAACGAAGCAGCGTCATACATCAAGCAACAAATCTTTGAACAGAAAAGCCGTGGGCACGGCAGCACCACCACAAACGGGTCGCTAGAGCAAAAGCACTTTCCGTAATTCTTTCTCACCTGTATAATAAACAGGAACGGGTTAGCAGCGGTCCGCATGTTTGTGGGGCCACCGTGCCCAGTGATCGTGCCTTGAGCAGGGTTTCCTTTTATAGCCGAGTAGACGGGTGTCGCTATCCGCAGCTCCCTCACGTGACGTTCTGCGCGCGCAGTGGATGAGTGACGGGGCAGCAAAGTCCGTGACAACCCTTCCAAGTGGTACGGCACGAGGCAGTCGGTCCTCTCATGGTCATGCGCCGTGGGACCGGCAATGCACTTGCCACGACGCGTGGCGTTCACGTTATGCAGGAGGCCAAAAACCTGTATAATAAACAGGAACGGGTTAGCAGCGGTCCGCATGTTTGTGGTGCCACCGTGCCCAGTGATCGTGCCTTGAGCAGGGTTTCCTTTTATAGCCGAGTAGACGGGTGTCGTCATCCGCAGCTCCATCACGTGACGTTCTGCGCGCGCAGTGGACGAGTGACGGGGCAGCAAAGTCCATGACAACCCTTCCAAGTGGTACGGCACGAGGCAGTCGGTCCTCTCTTGGGCATGCGCCGTGGGACCGGCAATGCACTTGCCACGACGCGTGGCGTTGACGTTATGCAGGAGGCCAAAAACCTGTATAATAAACACTAACGGGTTAGCAGCGGTCCGCATGTTTGTGGTGCCACCGTGCCCACAATTGCCCACATATTGCCACGTGCTTGTCAAAAAAGAAAAACAATGATATCTGTGCATGTGCCACGAAGTACAATGAAATGGATGAAAAAGAAGAGTTATCTTGCGCGTTCTAATAAAAAGAACCTACCTGCTTCTGGTGTCTCAGTTTCTGCGGCAAGACCTCAGTTTTGACGTCGTGACGCTGGGGAGATGCTGTCACGTGCTTGTCAAAAAAGAAAGACAATGACAATATGTTATGTGAATGTAGAGGGATTAGTACTCATAACAAGTATGCGGCCTCTGCTGACAGCCTTCGCGCGCGCTGGAAAGCCGCAATGCTCAGCTCCATCCTTGAAGACCAAATGTGGGCCGTCCAGTGGGCCAAGGAAGCCGCCAGGATTCAGGACGCCTGGGAGTAACCTAGGCGAGGCCGATCGCCCACTCCATCTACTCGCCGGACTCTGAATAAAGTTTTTTCCTCCCCCTCCGCCGTAGTAGGATACAATGAAGTATTTTCAAGCACGTGTTTTGTTACCATTGTTGTAAATACCATATGCACATGGCTATTTTTTTTCGCAATTCGCCTGTATTCAGAAACCGAATGCTGGGGTCATGAATATAATCGCAACAAAGCTGCCAAGAAAGCACAACAACAAACGAACGGCACTTTTTTTCTGTGTGCTAATTACCCGGGGAAGTGCAGGCAGAGTGGCGGGAACATGAATCGCATCGCGTAGAAGCGTACACGGTATGTAGTGCTCTACAAGCGCTGGAGGGGAAAGTAGCAGAATAAACGCGACAAGCGCCACCCTTTCGCGTCTGTGCGCATGCGCTGTGTTTACAAATCTCGCCGCCAGTTTGCGCCACATGGAGCGCCACCCACGCGTTGCCGTGTTCCCTCTAAGAGTGGATAATACTGTACATGTTAGTAGCCGGAAGCCCCACTAAGACTCCGTTATACTGACTACACCTTAAGTCGCCAGAATAACTACGCTCTTCAGGAGGGACAACATAGTGAGCAATTGCAGTATTCATCGGATGTAGTGGATAAGTAATGCATCAGGGAGGTCGATCCAGCTCTGTTGAGTAGTGAATTACCGGCAGAGTGTCACCAGTGAGGCTGCACCCCAGGCTTTTTTAGAGCCACATTCTGGCATGTTTCTGATGTTTCAATAAACTATTACTCACAAGTTATTACACATTGTTCGCAGTATGACACTCAATTTATTATTGTCGCAAGGTGTGGCTATTCGTTCTAGCACAGCTAACTTTACCATAAATTTTGTTTGGAACGTTTCAGTGACCACTGGTTGTATCTAACTTTTTCGACGAAGGACCATCAGCTATACCTGAAGGTTGACATGCAAGGTGAGAACTTTATTCTTCTACGTGTGGTGATACGTTTAGCTCCTCGAACTATATGTCGAAGATGACAGGTTTCCCTTCACGGAATTCCAGCTTATTAGATGATGTCGCAGACAAGTCATGTACAATGGATAATTTTGCATTGCTGTTCAGGCATCAGGTTATACACATTTAACAAACAACATATATATATATATATATAGATATATATATATATATATATATATATATATATATATATATATATATATATATATATATATATATATATATATATATATATATATATATATATATATATATATATATATATATATATATATATATATATATATATATATATATATTTATATATATATATATATATACAAGCTCAAAATAGTGGGCGTGCTACACTCGCCACCCTGGCTACTGGTGGTGGTGACTGACTTTCCCTTGTTTAAATTCACATATAAACCTATTAAAGTGGCTGGGAGGTAGGTGCCGTGGTAGCTCAGTGGTAGAGCATCGAACGCGTTAGTCTAAGGTCGCAGGTTCAGTTTCTGCCCACGGCAAGCTATCTTATCACCCACTTTTCCTGGCATGATTGCCTGTTATATCTCATTCATATAGTGGGAAACTCGGAAAAACGAGCCCTTAGGCATGCACTTTTTTCCATATATATATATATATATATATATATATATATATATATATATATATATATATATATATATATATATATATATATATATAAATATATATAAGGGAAACAAGTCGATACTTAAGGGCTCGTTTTTTTCGTGTTTTACACAATACTAATAAGATCTAACAGACACTAATGCCAAGGAAGGTATAGGGTAAGTTATAAGGCCAATAGTAATGTAAATGAGAAGAATGAAAAGTGGCTGAAAAGATGATCTTGTCGTGGGCAGGATATATATATATATATATATATTTATATATATATAATTATATATATATATATATATATATATATATATATATATATATATATATATATATATATATGTATATATATATCCATATTTGTATAGAATGGGCTCTAATAAGCAATAAAGCTCGTATACCCAACGAAACGATAATGAAGTTCGAATGGCCTTCTTGTGTATTCCCAAGTATTTTGAGTTTCACTAATAATTTCGGTGCCGAAACACTCTTGCGCACATGTTTTACTCTTTTCGCATACATCGAGAAACTTTATACTCGGCCAGAATTGATTAGGAGGGATAAATGCGGACGTGGAGACTGGCTCTAGTGAAAGCAAGCTATGCATATAATCACGCCTAAATTTGACGGATGGAGCGACTTGAAGTTAGACGAGTGGGCGGAAAAACAGAAATCCATCATTATTGAAAAAACCAGTGCTCTTCTGAATGCGCTTGGTGTTTACATTCTCCATGTTAAGGTGTGAGCGCAGTTGAATAAGAAATCTTTAAATGTCATTTATTTTTTGTCGGAATAAATTCGAAATTTATTTCCCATACATTCAGGACACTAATCTTGTTTGAGCAAATCTTTTTTCAAAATATACACAAAAAATTCTTACACCACTCACCACCCAAAAAACCGAAACAGGAGATTAAGTTTTGTGAAAGGCAAGATCCGGTTGGTGTATAGTACTTTAACTGATTTGGCAGTGGTGTCAGCTTTGAGTACGTAATAGTTTACAGCGAAAGCTGTTATGAGATTACAACTCAGGTCACGCATAGTTCACCGCAACCGCCGCCACCGGCGGCCGTAACAACATCGCACGAAATAAAAAAAACCTAGCACTAGCGGCTAAGTGGGGATCGAACCTGGGTCCAGTGGGTGCCAGCTCAGTATTCTACCACTGAGCTTTGCTGTTGCTTGGAACCTGGTGGCAAACTTGCTTTGAGCAGGCTTGATGTCGGGAAAGCAATCGCGTTATTACGACTTACAAAGCGTTCTAAAACAGCGAAGGAACAAGCAGTCGTCGCATGATGCGTAATGAGTGGGTCGTTCAATTCTCCAAGGAATTACAAAAGCTTACTCTTGTTTAGCTGATAACTGGCCACATAACCACATCAACCATAATTCGTCATTGTCGTCAGCTGCTGCACGAAGAATTGGGACAAAATATTTAGCGGATACCACGCTTTTTAGAAGAATGACGAAAGATAGCATAGTGAATGTCGGCCTGTTGCTGAAAAGATTTTTTTTTTTTGTTATTGCCGTAGTGGGTGTCAAGTAAGTGTGCTAGCAGTAGCTACCCGATGCGTGTTTAGAAAAGACTTTGAAAGGCTGCTCTTCTAGCTTTCACTGTGACTTTGCTGCGTCTCCCGCGTAGGCCTGGCGTTTTTGTTTTTTCAAAGCATAGTCAACACATCAGTTTTATTTATAAAAGTGATGAACTTTTCACCAGGTGAACGCAGGACGTTTTATATAGGCTGTTCTTAGTCAAGGACACATGTGTCAGGATTTACACGATCAAACGCGCTTTGTTTGACGCTGTGCATCATTTCAATCACGGAAACAGGAGCACATTTTATGTTTAAAGCAAATTTTGATCCAGCCTACCTTTTACTGCAAAAGTGTGCCTCACAAGTAACGAGCCCCGCGGCGTTTAAGCGTCCTGTCTTGGCACTGATGCTGCAATGCAAGCTAGAAAAAGTTGAAGGTTGCTGCTCGAGCAAAAACAATAGTCCCTTTTTAAAACTGTGAAGTTAGATTTCCGGCTACGCAGCTTGACAACTAAATGTGGTTAGTCACTTACTGCGTCCCGCCGTGGTGGCCTAGTGGCCAAGCTACTCGGCTGCTGACCCGCAGGTCACCAAGTCAAATCCCGCAGCAGCGGCTGCATTTTCCATGGAGGTGAAAATTCTGTAGGACTGTGTGTTGAGATTTGAGTTCACGTTAAGGAACACCAGGTGGTCGATATTCTTGTAACCCTCCACTACAGCATCGTCATAACCATATGGTGGTTTCGGGATGTTCAAATCCACTTATCAATTATTCAAGCAAATAGTCACCTCCTGCAAATCGCCTGTTCAAGCGCAGCTTGATTATGCAATGACGAGGAAAATGGAGTAAGCTCTCTTGATATAAACACTCATACTAGACGAGACCAAGCACGTTCAACTAGGACCTCGTCTCTGCTTGGTGCACGACAGGTGCCGACATCACTTAGCCAAATATCGAGTGCATAGAAACGCCGTTATGAATTGAACAAAAATCTAAGGTCCTTATTAAACTGGCTATATCTATTGAACATTGCTGCACTCCTGATTCACTTGAGTTAGAAACACTCTTTTTACAAACATTTTTCATTGATTTTATCCGTACTCTTACTTGTGGTTTTTTCTGTCATTGATTTTATCCGTACTCTTACTTGTGGTTTTTTCTGTATGTGAATGGAAATAACTATTTGCCAATAACTATTTTTCACTGAAACTTGGAACATTACCTCACCACTTTGGCAGCCGTGCAATCAACCCCAATAAGGAAAATCCTGGCACGTGGTTCAATATGGCTGCCCATTATAAAAGGTGCCCCTAGTGCTAGTGCACATTTTTTTTAATTGCTGGTGAATGAGAAGAACACGGACTAGGAAAGACGATGGCACGAGGACCTTCGTCGAAATATTTCTCTCAGCCAGTGCCTTTTTCGGAAACCACAAGTTTTCACGTAATATCTTTGACCATTGAACCAATAAGCTTTTATTAGTCACCTGATTTCAAATATTTTGGGTCATTGCACGGGTCATAACGTTTGTCATTCCCCCACAAAAATATATCTTCTTAGCAAGTGCAATTTGAGGTAGGAGTGTTCACTTTCCTTACATTTTAAAGCAACTTTAAATAACATAGGCTAATTAGGATTTTTAGTTTTTTTTTTCAATGTTCACATGCGCCAAGATCTATTTTGTATTGTAGGCTAAAAATCAATAGTGATTACCAGTTTTGAAAATTATTTATCGAGATTTTGCCTCATAGCATGAGCTACTTGTGATTGTATTTTTTTAATTAACGACAAGCTATTGAAGATCGATGAAGAAATTCAGGAACACATAACGAATGATAAGCAATAGCCACAATATGATACTGCTGCGGAGTACAATACCAAAACAATCAGCATGCTTATCGAATCACCTAAGAGTATTGAGGAACTTCAACGAGCCCAGAGACATCATGATATTCCCGGCCCATTGCACCGCCACCAATTGCACAGCCATCAATTGCACAGCCTAACTAAATCTAAAGCGCTGCTCTCTCGCACAGTTTTTCTCGAACTAGTATTGCCTAATTCCATACTCTAGCCTTTAAAGAAGAAACGAATCGGCGAAAAAAATTCTGAAAGTAGGTAAAATAAACATTTCATTTTAATAACGCCCTCTCTACGACCATGCAGTTTTTCTTTCTTTACTTGCAAATGTATCATGTCGGAGAGCCGCAGTGGCCACAGCGCCATTGCCAGCATCCGAGTCTTGTTATAACGATTCTATTTAATACCTAAAGGGTGCTTTTTTGATGGCAACGGAATCGAGCTGCATATCCTAGTCGATCTACGGAATTTTGGTCAGGAAGCCACTGACGCACGAGTTCATAAAATCATCTCAACTCCTAAATGATTGTATGATGCTACACAGCTGCCCATTCACTGCTTGAATGCTCTTAAAATGGTTAATGTATAGTCCTCTGTGATTCCTATTGATATAGTTCAAAAATCTCTGCCGTACGGCATCGCTCTTGTGGTTACTCGGTAGCTATGAACTAGAGCATTGAGAAGTGACTCATCTGAGGGCACTTGAGTTGCGTCAGATTGAACTTCAGCAGAAGCTTTCTCGGATGCCAAGCTGTGGGATCTACTAGCACACATCTACTAGCTACTAGCATACACAGTTGTAAACGCAGCCGTTGCAACGAACGAAGTGACCTTCGAGCGCTCTGTAGATTCAACGCAACCTTTGACGAAATTTTCCTTCAATAAAGAAAAATGCAAGCACATTTGACCACGCACTGTATGTCAAAGTGAAAGTGTGAGGCGTACAGTCTAACTCAGGCACAAAAGTAGAGAGTTTCAAAATAGGGGAGCGAAAAAATTTGCCAGCCGCCAGAATACATGTGAGGAATGAAAGCCACTCTAGAACTGTTACGCTGATGCTGTGGTGTGTTACTTAAACGCCAATTTGAAAACGTTTTCATGTCTTCCCGTGTCTAATACACTACCATCTTTTCAACACGTTTCTGTTTGGAGCTATTGTGTTGGCTGTGCGGGAATGTTGCCATAGACTTATGTAGGCATAGGTGTATGAAAGAACGAAGCAGCTGTTAGCGCTTTTCTCGTAACATTTCTTCGTTGGTGTATTGTGCGTTTCTAATATGAATTTAATTCATTTATTTATATTATGAATGAAGGCATTCTAATCGTGGTGTAAGATGTATCTGGGGTGTCGGTTCGACCACTCTTTTCTCACTTCCAAGCGAATGGGTTCTCACTATAACCTGCGACCACTTTTTGTGGCAGCAAAATAAACGATGTTTGAGTGGAGCTTTTGCACATGCATTACTACGTCAATAGTGTGTTTGCATATGATTTCACTTTTGGTTTTGCAAGCGCATCAAACTTTTCTTATTTGCTACAAAGATCTAAGTCGTATGATGTTATTTGTGAAATACTGTTTTGAGGCAGAGGTTATATATAGCTACAATACGAAATTGAGACAAACTTTTACATGGCTATAGAGGCAGGAATAAAGAAAAGGTTACTGGAATCAGTACTTAACAATCCTGCATAGAACAATAAGTAACAATAATCTGCCAGCAGCTCAAGCCTCTTCGCAAAGCGAGTATCATGCAGTATTATTTACACATTTCCGAAAAGCGATATCATGCAAAGATCAGCTCTAAGAAGCCTTCGCTTACAGCTTTGAATGCAAAAAGGACCTGGTGAAGCAGTAACTACATCATCGGAAGCCGAATACGAAGGCGATATACCGTATATTAAGTTTCGGCTGCATACAGGTTCGGCATCGTCGTTTTTCTTTGACTGAAGATGCAAAAACTTCGTAAAAACACCAATAACTTTTTAGAGCCACAAAACAGTATTCCTGTGGCAAAACAGCTTCAATCATAGTCATGGCAGAATGTTGAGTGCGCACTTTTTGTAGAGGTTAAAAGAAGGCCAGGCCTGCACGGAACACGCACAACAGTCACAGCAAAAGCTGAAAGGGCGGCTTTTTATGGTATTTTCTAAACACTGTTTTAGTAACTGCTACAAGCAAACTTGCTGGGTACCCACTACACTCTAAATATTAATAATTTCAGTGTAGTAGGTAGGTTGGTTGGTTCCTGAACAACTTGGCACAACCCACACATGATAATAGGCCATAAGTGGTACAATGCCTTGTTTTTTGAATTAATTCACTTCTTGAAAGGAAGAGTTCAATTCTTGAGATAATCCCATTAGACCAGCGTTCACTATGCTATTCTTCGTCATTCTTCGAAGAAGCGTCGCATCCACTACACACTTGCTAGGAATTTCGTGCAACTTCTTTACGCAGTGTGGCTGACGACGATGAAAAATTGTTTGAAAGAGGTATGTGTCGCAGGTAATGGGTGCCCAAGAAAAAGTTTTCTAATGGGCTTGCGTATTGGATGATCCACAGGTTACGCAATTTGCATTCTGTGATGCCTGGTTCTTCTTTCGATGTTCTAAAATGCTTTCTTAGCCTTATTAACACAATTGCTTTTCTGATATCAACCCTGCCAAAGCACAGTTTATAAACAGTTTTCAAGCACAAGCGTCACTCAGTGATAGAATGCGGGGTGGCACATAGCCCACCAGGGTTCGATCTTATTGTCTCGCTATGTTTTATATCGAAAGCTGTTATGAGTTTTACACCACCGCCAGTGTCCGTAACCTCTATCGCGCGCTATAAGAAAAAATTCAGTAAATAAAACAATAAGAACTCAATGGGATTCAAACTCGAGTCCCCTGCGCTCAAGCCCAGAATTACATCACTGAGCCACGCCATTCCTTGGAACTTCTTTGTGAATTGGCCCAAGGCAGGCTTTATTTCGGGAACTGCTGTGTTTATATGAGTAATAAAGCGTTACGGGACAGCTAAGATTCAACCAGGTTTCAGATATTGTGAATTGCACATCGAGTAGGTCGTTGAATGCTCTAACCCTTTATGAAAAATTGATCGTCTTCCCCCATTAACTGCGACACATACCCACTGTGAGGGATTAGGGGTATTAGAAAAACTTCTGGCCTAAGTCTTTTTCGTCCTCAGCCACAGCACACAAAAATTGCCCAAAGCTCGTTGCAAGTGTGCAGCAGGTACGACGCTTCTCCAAAGAATGACAAAACATGGTATAGCAAATGCCTGCCTACTACACGATGAATAATGGCGTAATGGATACCCTGCATGTGTGTGTGCAGCAGCTACCCAAAGAGTCTTTAAAAAGAACTCTGAAGGCCACTTTTCTAGCTTTTGTTGTGACAGTGCTGCGTTTTCAGCGCAGGCCTTGCAGTTTTTTATTTACTGAATTTCTCGCCATACCGGTTACGGACACCGGCGGCGGCGGCAGAGGACAACTGTATGGCGCCACGCATGACCCGTGTTCTGATCTCATTACTGCTGTCACTCTATAACATGCACCTGTGGCACATATTCACGTGCCTTTCCTTGAAGTAAAGCAGAAATATTTGTACACAGGCTCATTCGCAGACGCTTTGAAGTATAGTTAACCCACTGCTATATCACTGAAAGTACCCTGACATACAGAACACCGGCTTTTGTAGAGTTAGCTAGACATGCAAAGCTACGCTTATGCATATTTTTGGGGAATACAAGCCTGAAACTAAGCATAATAGTCATGATGCTCTCTCGGCAACAGTCTCTGAGCAGATCAAAGCTCGCCGACCAGCTAGAATCAATCCAGTAGGGTCGTGAAGTGGAAAAAAAGACAAGCTCTTGAAATCCTAGCATTTCGACTTGAGCCCAGGTCTATTATCTGTTAGATATCGCAATCAAAATTTTAAACACATCTCAGATTTAGGCGCGAAAATGAGATCGTAGCAGTAGGAGACTTTGCTCACCAGGAAGGAGAAGAATGCCCACGGGCACTCCTGGAATAGGCGCACTGAGATGTTGAGGCCAGTGGAGCGCTGGACGAGATACCAGCTTTTCGGCCTTCTTTCGTTTTGTTGTTCCCTTTACAACGGTTTTGTTTTCATTCCCATCTATCGTTCTTGCATCCATTCGAAAATTTACGCTGGTGTCTACTTTTGCAATTGAGTTCTGCAAAAACCTTCAAGGTGGTGGAAGCGTTAACAAAGAGAAAGAAGACAATCACCCGTTTTTGGCCCGAAAGCACAAGGTTTCCTTGTGGCTATGAACGGGTCGTTGCCTACATTCTTTTTCTTGGTGCGTACTATGCAGTGGTAATATACCATTTTTAGGTGGCAGTGATTTGCATGCTAACAGAAGTATTTTTTCTTTACATGCTTGTTCCTTATATGCAGCTATTTACCACACTACAGCATTTAAAACACTGAGAAGTAATATCTGTAAAACAACTAGTTCACGCTTATCCTCCTGTACTTAGGAGTACAGTTCGAGCATCTTTATTGTTTAGCAGCGTGTTGAGCTTAAAACTATGAACATTGTAAAATCGCTCTGTTCCTCTGTGAGTAGTGTTCATGTCACTTTTGCGTGAGCAGAGCGCTGCACGTTTTTAGCTGCTTGCCATTCTTCGAGAGCGTTCCAAGTTGTTGCTATCGCATTGATTTCTTCACGCTGATGATAATACCCTGATTTAGCATATTTGGCCGACAAACGCTAATGCTTATTGTACAAAGATTGTGTATTGCACACGACCGTGGAAAGGGGGGTCTATTGTTGGAAGGAACAAGTGAGGTCATGGCTGGTGGTCCCCTCAGTGCTAACTGGCGGCGAGATTCGCAAATGCTGCGCATCTGCACAGCCTAACGGCAGGGGGCGCTACGAGCACTCGTCGGCGACGGACGCATCTCGCATCGGCTCCGCGGATGTTCTCGAATTTCTTCGGGCCATCACTACTATCTTCGCAATGACCGGTTCTATCGCCGTCGCCAAATTTCTGTGCTTCACCCGGATGCCACGTTTTTCCAAGTGGCTCTCCTTCACTACCCTAAGAGACTGCTCTCATCCCAGCTATCATGAGGCCTTGCTTAGGCGCATTTCATAAGCCATAGCGTGCCTCGCTGAGGCTTTGAGCCCGGCGATTGGTGACTGCCATCGTGGTTACTGGTTATAACCCTACATCTATTGAAGTAGTTAACATGGATACTTCCTCTCCCGACCAACTTATGCCCTCGGAGAACGAATATCTCGAGGATATGGTTAACCTCTGGAAGCGCAATAAAGAAACATCCAAGCACACGTCCCAGCAATGAGACGCTGCTGCGTACCGTCCCTCAGACGCCGAGCTTACCTCTGCTCCTGCGGCACTGGTGAAGCAACGCAAGTGGCGTCTGCGTCAGACTCTTGAACCCTCCAGAGACGATTATATTACAGTCCTCAAGTCGCTCGTTCTTTGCGAGCTCCAAACATTCGTACTAGGTGATCGTTTATGCGCCGCGGTCCGGGCCTACCTAGAAACCAAACCACCGCGAAACTCTAAGTTTGGCTGATTTGGGAACAGAACATCATCGTCTGCAGCACAACCAAGCTTTCCAAAGCTAAAAACAATTCAGAGACCTTCAGCTGCCGGTGGTAGATACGCAGCTACCTGTCCTAAGTCACGGCAAGCCTTCTGGAGAAACGAGCAGTGGTGTCATCGCTATCAACCCTGCCGAGACCTCTCAAAAGATTAAGTCGGAACTACACTGGCCCCAAGGAACTGTACTGGCAGTTCGTAAAATCGGTGACTCCACGGTGGCGATGGTGACTTTCAAAGGCACGAAGCTCCCACGCTGCCTTATCTACCACTGTGTGACAACGTACGTTCTTCGAGACATCGGCCTTCCAACGGCCTTCCCCGGGTCATCATCACCATCACCTCATCATCTGCCTCTCAAGAACATATTATTGATTATCTTCAAAACTAAAACAACGTTTACGGCGTTTGTTAACCAACATACCGCCCACCTCTTATGTAATGCCCCTCCAAAAAAGAGGGACATTTAAGATAATAAACTGAACTGAACTGAACAGTTCCGGGTACTAGATGCGGCATCGGCCATCGGCCGCCTGTGTGCCCCCACCCTAACGCAGACCGCTGTGCCAAGTGGGGCGCTCTCGCTGCCGAAGGCCTCAGCGACCACGAATGCCATCCTGAATGCTTCCTCTGCCAAGGTTCTCACGAGACCGGGGCCAGAGGTTTCACGGGCAAATACCCGAAGTTCGCGCTGACCTCGACACCTTCTCGCGGGTCCACGTCATGACCACTCCACAACAAAAAAGATGTCTCTTCAAAACAACCTGTTTCATCGCGTCCAGCCGACACTCCAGAATTTCCGCCGCTCACTGCATCGACGGTGCCATCACAGATGAGTGGTTGGGTAGGAGTTCCTGCTTCCAAGCCTCTCTTTCCTCCTCCTGCTGCTCCTCCTTCCTCGGAACTTGTGGTTCTCCGCTAGCAGAACGTGGATATTCAGCGGCGAAGTGCATTACTAACCAAACAAGTTGCAACCATGCAACAGCGCACTCCGCAAGTGTCTGGTCCCGCTGTGCCTCCCTAGACGGCCACTCCGGCCACCACCTCCAAGCTTCTCCCTCAGGCTGTGCCCAAACCGAAGACCCCGACGCCTCCTGGAGCTGCCGCTCCGTTGCCGATGGCACCGTTGACTCATGGAGAATCTCCAGCGCCCCTGCCCTTAGATACAACTTTGACACAAGCTAGGGCGACCACTAAGTTTAAATTCAAACATCGTGGTCCCATTCTCTTTCACAAATCAGCACCGGTTCAGCTCCATGACACCCCAAGGTGGACAAAGCCACCTCCATCCCCCATAACTCAGTTTCCATACCTCTTCCTGTCTCCCAAAGCTCCGAACAGAACATGAACGAGGACATTTAAATCTTAGAGTATTTATGATGGCTACGAATTGTTCACTTCACCTCCGAAATTAGAAATCACAGTGGAACTCTAGAGGTTTCGGATATAAGCGAAAACGCACACCCCTTTCTCTCTTTCGTCAATCTCTCCGCTCTCAGCCCGCCGTCTTGGATCTGCAGGAATCTAGCCCAACAACGACCTTTTTCGAATACTGCCCCTACGTAGGTGGCACCACTGAACCAAGTTCAGGTCGCAACCTTGCCCCGGATTCCTACCTCAAGCGAATACGCGACATCGGCATTCTATGCCCTTCGTGCGCAACTAGCGTATACCCAGACACTTGCTACAACTAACATGACTCCCGCTATTGACTCACATCTCCTGCACCTTTGGGCTGCTCGCCGCAACTTATTACGCTGTTGGAAGCAAAACAAGCTATATCATAAAGACTGCTCTCGCACTGCGACCCTCACCGTAGAAGCGCCTGCGCATTCTGCGCAGCTTGCAGACTTAAATTAGACGGACACGTGCACAAAAGCCGCAGGTAAAATGGGCTCCAAGAGCACGTGGCGGCTCCTCCAGAGCCTTCTGAATCCACCCTCCAGGCGTTGAAAAACACACTGTCAACTGCGTCGTGCTTAGCTTTCATATCAGCGCACGGAGGACCAACTCCCTCAGGACCTGCGCGACCTATACTTAGGTAGCAAGGTCGACCCCGTTGGGCCAGAATACATATATTCTGGTTCCCCACTCTGCAACTTGACGCTCCGTACACGCTCTCCGACTTGCGAGAAGCGCTGGCGAAAATGCGGCGGGGCATGGCTCCAGGTCGTGATGGCATTACAGTATCGCTCCTAGCTAATCTTCCCGCCCAGGCTCTCCTACCGCTACTCCACCTCATAAACTGTGTATGGGATGAATAGCCGCTTCTAGCAGAACGGATCACTTTGATGGTCACATTATCCTCAAGCTAGGTAACCGGTTAGGATTGAGGATTCGATGGCCATCTCGCTCACCTCTTGCGCTGGCAAACTTATGAAAACAATGGTCTACGAATGCCTTTAATTCTACCTGGAGTCCAGGGGAACCTTTGCCGACACAATGTTTGGCTTTCACCCGCATCTGTCGGCACAGGATGTCCTGCTCCAGCTCCAACACGATATCATAAAACCCGCTACAATGACAAATACGTACTAGCTCGCGATATTCCAGGTGCGTTCGATAGTGTTAAAACTAGTAGCATTCTTGCTAATCTTTCTACTACAGGCTGTAGACAGAAGACCTTCAACTACATTCGTGCAGTCTTACTCCACCTTACTCCCACTTGGCGCCTACGGTACGCCTGAGGGTGCAGTCTTGTCACCCTTCCTACTTAGCTTCGCCATGATGAAGCTCCCTTCCCTCCTAAACGAAGTCGAGGGGGTACACAATGTGCTGTATGCCGATAATATAACAATATGGACCAACACTGGCTCTCAGGGTCAAATCGAGGACTGTCTACAACAGGCTACCTTTCTAGCGCACACTTACGCCGCCTCTTGTGGCCTGGAGTGCTCCCCCACCAGATCGGCACTTATATCGTTTTCACGCCTACCCCCCCCCCAGATATTCCTCCCCTCCATTCCTGTCCCTTCAGTTCAAGACCTTCGGATTCTCGGGTTGCACCTCTCGTTTTCATTAAACCCTAGGGGCACCATATACTCCCTCCGATGCACTATCGCACTAGTGAGCCGTGAGATCCAGCGGGTATCTACCAAACGTGGTGCCCTTCGAGGAACCCACTTCCTTCGGCTGGCCCAAGCGTTTGTGACCAGTCGAGTGCTCTATTCCTCACCCTACCATTGCCTACGTCGTCACCACGAGCACCAACTTGATACTCTTCTAAGCTCCATGAATATACGCGCGCTGACCTTCCCATCGACGTTTCAAATAGCCGCTTTGCAGCTATGGTAGTGCACAACTCTTTCGCGGAGCTGCGGGCAGTCCATCGCGTCAATCAACTCAGTCGTCTATCGCAGGCGCATTCCGGGCGCCACGTGCTCCAAAGGCTTTGTCTGAACACAACCACTGACCGGGTTCCTCCATCCCAAGTACCAGAACTGTGGCACTAGAAGTTAAGAATGGAGCCACTACCTCGTAACATGGATCCCGAATAACACCCTGTTCGTAGGCAAGCGCGTACTGGTACTCTTCACGCGCACCACTCCGATCGCCCCGCCGTATTCTATGTAGATGTCTCAGGCCCTTCCACTTCGGGCCATCACACGGTCACTGTGATCACAGAGGGCCGCCACGTCAATGGCCTCTCCTTTAGAGCCAACAGTGCAACTCATGCAGAGGAGGTTGCCATCACTTTAGCTGCATCTCATCACACTGCTCACATATTCTAACAGACTCGCACTCAGCCTGTTCTTGATGCATCCAGGGTCCCATCACCCATTGCCTGCTGATTTTCTTCAAGCCTCGTGCTTTATGCCTGACTCTTTAAGAGTAGTATGAACTCTAGGCCACCCAGATCTTCCTGGACACAAAGTGGCAAATGCCGCTGCCCGTGCTTCTCTTCTCTGGGCCACTGCCCTTTCGTGTCCTCAGTCGGATGCTGGGAACCCCAGTCTCACGCGCTATCGCGATATTCTGGATTATTAACACAGTTCGCGCCGACTTTGCCCTGGCCCCACACGTGGTGAAAGTGAACAAACGACTGCTACGCGGCCTTTAGACTAATAATTTCCTTAGTCCAGCGGTCGCCCAGCACTTCATACTGGAATTATTTGGCACGTGTCCAACTTGTGAAGTGTTAGCCAACTCCTTTCACGTTGTCGCTTCGTGTCCTGCTATTTCATCATTTTTCTCAACCCCTTCCCCACCCTATCAAAAGAGGTTTGGGAGGACCACAGGCTCAGCTGCTCTACCTTGGATGCGCAACGCTCCTTGGGGGCGCACATCCGGGCAGCGGCGACCTCCAATGGCGTCCCTCACTAGGGAGTGCCACTCAGGCGCACAAAAACTATCTAGCTCATTTCAAAATAAAAAGTTTGCCACCACTACATCTACCGGCAGTGCACACCCAGTTTAGTCGGCAACTTCTCCGCCTGTGCGCGTGAAAGTGTTGGAAAGCGCTCACGTATTTTCACGGTGCAATTTATCTTGATGTCAATCCGCGTGCTCCTCTTCAGACTTTCAACAAGCACAAAACTGATCGCTTTATTTGATGCTGCAGTTTTTCGCAAGATCTGTCCATTTAGCTTGTCATATTCTTCTCATACTGTTTGCTGCGGCTATTCACTTTTGATGACAGATAAAGCTATTCGAATGTGATATGATAACGCGAACATTCTAAACTCACCTTTTCGACCAATAAATATTGGCTTATTTAGGAAGAAGGCCAAGGTGATATCAGTTGATTTACAGTGTGGAAAGAAAAATATCACACGCTCAAGGCTGGCTAGGGCCGCCGAGTGCATGCAGTGTTCAAAACGTGGGAGGCTAGGCCACTCCGCAATGATTGGACAGGTGTCTACCAGCAAAACACGTGTATTCATTCAAAGCACGCTAGCTTGATGGAAATCGGGTTGTGGGAGAAGGAAAAAGAAAGATACAAGGCGTGCGAAGCATTAGATTGCGCATCAGCAACTGGTAGCTTGCAGGTTACAGCAATTCCTTTTTCTTAGATTTCATAACGCTCCACGGGTTTTCTTTCACGAGTGCAACGACGTAGTTGGGGTTGAATATCTGCTACGACGTTGAATTGTGCTTAATAAAAAGTTGCCGCTCTGTAACTGGGCTGCGAACCGTCTCTCTCAGAGTCATTGCTTGAGGTTGTAGCGGATGTTCTGTCTGGAATTCATTTTCGGATTTAGCTTGCGTGACGGTGTACAATGCCATCGTCTTTCTCTACAGATACCAATCTCTAACCCTCAGTTGACCGGGGCTTTGCGTTAGGTCCACTTGTAGCCTGCTCTATAATTACGAATATACACGGCATCGCCTGGCGTAATAGTCCATTACTCGCAGTTCACCATGTCGTAAGAGATGCTGGCAGCTCCCTGGTGAAAAGCACTAATCAAGCCTTCTTCACATTTTGTTACCCAGAAGCATTTCATAGGCGGAAAGTCCGGATTCTTGCACCGCGTTCTGATCATGGCCTAGCAGCATCGCTAACAATGTGTGAAGATTGATCGTACTCGCCTTTTTTAAACCGTCTTTTACTGGGCGCCCCGCTAGTTCAGCTATTTCGTTGCTCTGATGTTGCTGGGGGGGGGGTAGTCATGTTTTACAAGACACGAATATCATGATTATTATAATTGGGCGTTTCATTTACCTTCTTCGTCTATTCAAGTCACGTGATACTGATTTTGGTGTATGTAGAACTAGCGAAACAGCCGTGACCACGCTATGAGTGTAGCATGTAGTCTTCATTTACATGACACGCATATCTTGACTATCATGTTTGGACGTGTCACTTACAATCGTCTTCCATTCACAACTCGTATTACCGAGTTGTGAATGTATTACCGAGTTGTGAACTCGTATTGCCGAGTATTATTATGTGAAGCTAGCGAAACAATCGTGAGCGCACCATGAGCGTGCATGTAGTTATGACTTACATGCATATTACACGTTCGGGTATGACACTTATGTTCGCGATGCAGTTATGTCTTACTATAGCAATTTTACAATGGGTGATGTGAACAAAACCACCCCAAGAGCAGCAACACCATGAAATGGACTTCATGATATTCATGATATCCGTCTCACGATTTTTATTTTATGACGAGTCACTCGAGCTCATCATACTGTCATGTTATGCCATACGAATTCTGATATTGATTCCATGATGGAAATGGCCAGGAATGCTTAGTCATAGATAGATAGATAGATAGATAGATAGATAGATAGATAGATAGATAGATAGATAGATAGATAGATAGATAGATAGATAGATAGATAGATAGATAGATAGATAGATAGATACGCTCAAAGTCGCTGAAGTTTGCTAAGAAATGCTTCGCATATAAAAGCTGAATTTTTGCTGCTGGCACGGACTGCTGGGCGAGTTGGTAACCTAATTTAACATTTTTTCGCGAAAAAACAATGGTCCGCAAAAAGAAAGCTAACCACATCTCCCACTAGGTAGCGAGAATTTATTGCAAAACAGACATATATGAGGGAGAGTGGATAAGGGAGAGTGAAGCACGTAAATGGCTGTCTTATTTTTTAGTACGTCACTCATTTATTATAAATACAATAAAGTGCAATTACTAAGTTTCTTGTTGTTTTTTCTAGCCCTTCTTATCATCTGTGTATTATTCTACGAATTTGATGTTCGACCACAGGGATTCATTTTTTGCTTAGTATCTCTTCGTTTCGTTCAACGCCTCCTATATAATACTTGCCGTATAGGTAATTCCTAATAATAATTCATTCACACAGAGAATACGGACTTTAAAAACATGCATAAAGGAGAATATGTGGTTTTATACGCTAACGAAAATTGCTTCATTTTAATGCTGCCAACTCCAAGACAAGGTGAGTTCTTTTTTTTTTTGATAATAGGTGCTGCACATCACTCAAACTTTCCACGCTTGTAGGTAGTACGTGTGCTAGTGAGTGCTCTGCGCCTTTGTAATTTTCTGCATCAAGATTGAGGGGCTTCTATTACACCAATATAGCGCCAAGTTTTCCATGCTTTTGTTCTAGTATTTTGTGCTTTTTACTGCGTTAATTGTATATTTCCAATCAAGTGAGACAAAACTTCTGCGTGTGCAGGCTTGCAACAACTGAGAACCCTTCTCACCAAAAAGCACAGTAAACATTACCTTCAATAGCGTGATCCCTGTCAATATATGCTAAATTTCATGCATGTTGCGATGTTTCAGTGACATATTCTTTTTTTTTCTGGTTCTGTCAGCGCATAGTTGCCCACCGATAAATGTTCGAAGTATTGCACGTGAAAAGGCTTACCTCAAGGCAGTTAAAAAGGCCCTGAAATGTACCAACGTGAATTCATGAATCAATGAGTGGTCAGCAAGACTGCATTTGATAAGCCTAGGCCGATGTCTGTGCCAACAACTCCCACGACTTGCGAAAATGTATAGTACTCTTTTAGATTTTGGCGCCGAGTATGTGCTTAGAGTCCTCCAATTCACTTGGACATTCAAAACACCTGAAACCCCATATTCTGACAACAGCCACAGCTAGTTTTAACGAAGATTACGAGGATTCTACTCGTAGGCGCCATTGTTGCAGTTTGTCACTAAACAAACTACTTTTATAACAAAGTTCTCACAGATTTTGGTTGCGGTGCCATACGAGAAAATACAACTCTACCATTATTAGCGATCACCGTTTCCGATAATTTGTTTATATGAGGTGATTAGCATCTCAAAACCACCTTATCAATATGGAGGACGACGACGAAGTGTATTTCTGCCGAAGGCTGCCTATTTCGTTTGGTGTTTTTTGTGTGAATTTACGATTTATCCGAGGGTCATCGCTGTACTGCGGGCAGCGATGGATCCAGACCCCACCGTACGCAATCCGGACTTGGCGTCACCTTCAACGTCAACCTCAAGAAAGCGCAACAGCTGGGAGGACGGCAGCACCAGTGACAGCACTGAACTGTACACGGCGAGTAGTGAAGACAGTGACGACGATTTTATCCCTGCATTGAAGCGTAAAGCTAAAAGGAGAATGGTCAGCACGTCTTCGCCAGCTAGCGTCTCTACCGTGAAGGTGGCGTGCAGTTCTGAATGCCATACCATACTTTTTGTTCCTCTCGACTCTTCGATCAACCTGAAGAACATGAACAGGCAAGTGATATCAGCGCGTCTCGAAGCTATCGTGCCTAATGAGATAAAGGATATTGGACTCAACTCTCGGAAGAATATCTTGGCCATATACGTTGAGCACCCGGCTGCGCTACATACCCTGCGAATTGTCACGGAGCTTGGAGGCATCTATCTCAGAACTTACAATCCACAAGATAGTGACACGATGACGGGCGTCATTTATGACGTTGATGTTTCCATACCGAACGCAGACCTTTCTGTTCTGATAAAGCCAGCCACTGGGGCAACGGACATATTGCAAGTATGCCGGCTGGGCAAATCCCGTTGCATCAAGGTGACCTTCAGAGGTGACTGCATCCCATCACATGTAAAGGTTGGTCATTTTCGTCACGTTGTCCGACCATACATCCTAAGACCACTACAGTTCCACAACTGTCTAAAACTGGGTCATGTTAGTGCTGTGTGCAACAACAAGCAAGCATGCCCATGTTGTGCCGGACCCCACAAAGCAGAGGCTTGCCAATCAACTCGCTTAAAATGCAGCAACTGCAACGGGAACCATGAGACCTCGTCGAAAGACTGCCCAGTACTGAAGAAAGAGAGGAGCATTCTTAGACAAATGGTTAAAGACGGATTCTCATGAAAGGAAGCGGTAACGGTTGTTCAACGATGGCGTTCTCGTCGACGGCGGTGCTCGAAGAAAAGAAAAAGCAGTCCTGTGCCGAAGGTGCCTTCGCTTACGCCGCCACCGCCACCACCACCGCCACCACGACCACAGAGACCTCCCCCGCCCCCGCCACCAGGTGGGGTACGTCCAGAGGTGCCGGAAGACACTGTGGTACAACAGAGAACATCCGGCTCTGACTGGCCCGCTTTACCGCGGGTACACGTGTCTACGGAACCACAATATCGACAGTCAACGACACACATGCCCCCAGCAGGCAGTCTGTCCGCCCAAGAGGTACAAGTTTTTTCTGTATAGAGGTCGTTCATGAGTGCTATTCGCACTCTTTTGGATCGTCTACAGATCCCTGCCGCTAAATGCGCGCTTCAAATCTTGGACACACTAGAACCAGTTCTTGCCGGACTTCAGTAACAAGATGGCGCACCATGGACTACATCAGCCTTTCCGAGAAAACGTTAAGCGTGCTTCCATAATTCAGTGGAACGCAATAGGTCTACAGTCAAGAATGCCTGAGTTCAGACAATTCATTTTCGAAAATAAGTTTCTCATCATCATCATTTTTGAACCGCATTTTTCAAAAATACCTCGACTGTCGGGCTATGAATCATTCGTTTCTTCATCGTGCATTGAGCAAAGTCAAGTTGCTGTGTACATCCGTAAACAACTCACTTACGTTCTCCAAAGTGTAGAGTCTCACAATGGAAATCACTACTTGGGTCTATATGTTAAAAAGAAGAAGTTGTCGTTTACGCTGATAGCCGCATATATAGCGCCGTCACGTCAACTAGATCAACAGATATGAAATGGTATATTTGCAACGACTCCGGCACCTTGATATTGATGGGTGACTTCAACACCCATCATCCATTGTGGGGAAGCATCAGGACAAATTGAAAAGGCACGAACCTAGTTGATCTCGCATCAGAGCACGGGCTTCAGGTGCTGAACGACGGCAGCCCTACTTATCTCCGAGGAGTAACTCACAGCAGTTGCCTGGACTTGACATTAGTGTCGCATAGCATCGTCACGAAAGTCCAATGGTTCACAGATATTGAAACATATGGCAGCGACCATATCCCCACGTAAGTGACAATCAGAGGTCTGGACGGTTCTCCTTCCCCTAGACATTGAAGACTTATTGACTGGGAAGAGTTTCAGATATTAGTGGAGAGCAAGTGCATGCACCAACCGCCGGAATCCATTGAAGAAGTGATTAGTTGTGCAAAGAAGACTTCCACGAAGATATGTTTGAAAGAATTGAGACGCACGGCACTTGACCAAGAGTTGGAACAACTTCGAGCGGTCCGCCGACGTGCCGAAAGACGATACAGACGCACGAAATCTATCTCTGACCTCAGAAAATCCAGACGCATTCAGAAAAAAATCCAGCGTCGAATGCACAAACTTCATGAACAACGGCGGAAAAATTTTTGTGACTCGCTAGACTCTCGAAAGTCCTTGTCTCCCGTATGGAGGACTCTTCAAGGTATTCACTCACATCCGCAACAGCGTCATCCCTTCGCCGCTCTGGCGCTACATCAACATTGCTCACAGCTTGATGTTTCAGGGGAATTTTGTGCAAAGATCGCCGGCGACATCTCTATACCGATCAATCTATTGCCACAAGATGTTCCAGTCGCACGAGATCAGCAATTGGAGGTTGCATTCACCAAGGAAGAACTTCATGCGGCATTGAACACATGCAGACGCTCATCGTCCCCAGGTCCGGATGGAGTGACCTATACTGCCCTACGTCACCTAGGCCCGAAGGCACAGCGCTGTCTTCTGGGCACTTTCAATAAGTCTTGGCATGATGGAACGGTGCCTGATGAGTGGAAGTGTAGTCACCTGGTGCCTTTGCTGAAGCCCGGAAAGTCTCTATTCCAATTGGCATCATACCGGCCTATAGCACTAGCAAGCTGCATTGGCAAGGTCATGGAGAGAAATGCTGCTTACACGCATGGAATAGTACCTGGAGTATTATAACATCTATCCTGATGCTATGACTGGTTTTTGACGCGGTCGGTTCTCAGTTGATAGCGTTATTGACTTAGTGACCTATGTTCAGCATCATAAAGCTCAGAAGCGGCTGTCGGTAGCTCTATTCTTCGACGTGAAGAGTTCGTAGGACAACGTGACCCACGAAGCTGTTCTCAATGCTCTTGAAGCAGCTGAACTTGGAGGTCGTGTCTTTCGATGGGTAAGAAGCTACCTCACAAAGAGATCCCTGTTCGTTTTAACTGAAGATGGGTGTACGAATAAGTATTTCACAAGTCGTGTGGTGCCACAAGGCGGTGTTTTGAATCCAACTCTTTTCAACCTGGTTCTCGTGGGGCTCACTGAAATGCTGCCACAGGCGGCTTATATATCTCTCTACGCTGACGATATCTGCTTTTCGGCGTCCGGCGTGACACGGCCTCAAGTGCGCGCAAGAATCCAGAAAGCGGCAACAATGACATCGACATACTTTCGCCAGCAAGGTTTCACTGTCGCCACAAAAAAATGCGCAGCGGTGGCGTTCACACGTAAACCGATGTCTTTCTACTCATTGTGGATCGATGGCAGATCAAGCCCATATAAGAGCACTCATAGATTTTTAGGTGTCATCGTAGATCGTCACCTAACCTAGGGCCCGCATGTCACATACTTGTAGAATAAGCTCATTGACATTGAAAATGTATTCAAGTTCGTCACCAGAAAATTATGGGGCTCATCTGTGCACTCCATGTTGCAGATTTACGCAACCCTTTTTCTCGGAACTCACCGGTACAGCCTTCCTGTCCTGTCCAACACGTGCAAGACTAACATCCGTGCACTGCAAAGCGTACAAGCTCAAGCACTTCGGACATGCCTTGGCCTCCCAAGATGCTTATCAACAGTGTCGACTATTGTTATTGCACAAGAACAATCGGTCACAACGCATATCATTGTCGAGACGCTGAGAGCGCACATTCGGCATTTATCACGGCTACCGTCACATCATTTAGCGTGTTTGACAGTTCGGAGGCCCTATTCTTCGTACTGCGGTATCGTGACAAAACATGAGGACATACTACCGCCTGGCTTCAAACTTGGGATGCATCCAGCAACTGCGCCATGGAGTCTTCGTCAACCTGACGTGCGCTTATCAGTTCCTGTAATCTTTAAGAAGGCACGCATGTCAACGCTAGCCCTGAAGCAATTGACTTTGCGTCTGTTGGATCAAAGGTACTTCGACCACATACATGTTTACACCGATGGCTCCACTAATTCCAACAGCTCTACAGGAGCAGTGGTTGTTCCATCTGAAAATGTGTTGCTTCAGTACAAGTTTTCTCACACCACGACGTCGACAGCAGCAGAGCTCGCAGCACTTTAAGGTGCAGTAAAGTACATTCCTCGCCAGCAACCAAACCAATGGGCTATCTTTTGTGACTCCAGGTCAGCCTTACAGTCACTACGGTTTGTTATGCAGCACGGGTTACATGAACAATCAGTATATCAGATAAGGCACGACTACCATGAAGCACTCACGGAAGGTCATGATATTGTATTTCAGTGGTTGCCGAGTCATTGCGGAATCGTCGGCAATGACCGCGCGGATGAAGCTGCTCGATCAGCTCATGACCTAGACCAGCGAACGCCAATACTACTCTTAAGAACGGACGCTGCAAGGCTACTACAATCACTTGCTCGCCGTATATCTCTCCTACAATGGGATACGCAGGGTTTCTTCAACACGCACCTGTATTCGATCGACCCAAACTTGCAACTTCGTTTGCCATCCGGGCTCCCACGATGTGCTGAAACTTTACTGTGTCGCATGAGGTTGGGCGTGGCATTTACGAATTCATACTCTTGTCTCCTTGGAATGGCGAGCACTTCGGCATAGAACATCTGCGTCTGCGAGGAAACGCTTGAGCACATTCTATGTCACTGCCCAGCATACCAGACCGAACGACGTATTATGGAAGCCAAGCTCTGTCAGCTGGATTCACGGCCGCTTACAGAAGGGAAGATCCTGGGACATTGGCCGACGGCTTCCCATACGCGCAAAGCCACGAAAGCCCTCTTGTACTTTTTAAGGACCACCATACTTCACGACCGCTTGTGAAAGAACTGTGCGAGACCGTGCTGTGTAGTCTCGAGTTGACTATTCATGCTTCTTTTTCTTACTCCTCTTCTTTTCTATCTCTTTCCGTTCTGTTTTAACTGTTTTGATGTTAAAACAGAACGGAAAGAGCTAGAAAAGAAGAGGAGTAAATTCTCCTTTTCCCCCATCCCAAGTTTAGGGTAGCCAGCTGAGCCAAGCTTGGTTAACCTCCCTGTCTTTCCTCTCTATTTATCTCTCTCTCTTTTCCCTATGAATATGATAGACTCTTACTGGAAGGCTCCAGAAATTTCGACCATTTAAGGTTCATTACCGCGCACTCAAATCTTAGCGCAGGGGTCTACAGCATTTTCGCCTTCATCGTAAATGCAGCCGCCACAGCCGGGGTTCGATGCCACCACTTGTGCATGAGCAGCCGAGTACCTTAGCCACTTGACAGCGCGGCGGGGCCGCGTTTTTTACACACTGTGAGCGAAAATAAGTCGAAATGACTCGTCCTCTGGTGCCCACGTGGGTTTTATACACTCCCGATAAGTGGGGCATGCCAAACTTGCTCCCATAAATGACGGCGTTTTCGCATGAAGATTTGGGAGATTGTATACGCAATTATGAAGGAACAATTTCAAGTAATTACCATCATCTTCATAATCACCCTGACTACACCCCCTGCAGGGCAAAGGCCTCTCCTATGATCCGCCAATCAAGCCGGTTTTGTGCTTTTCGTTGCCACGTTATACCTGCGACTTTTTGTTTATCTCATCGCCCCACATAACTTTCTGTCTCCCCTTCGTGCGCTTGCTTATCTGGGAATCCAGTCAGTTACCCTTAATTACCAGCGCTTATCCTGCCTACGTGCCACGCGCCCAGTCTATGGCAACTCTTTCAACTATGATATCATAACCTTGGTTTGTTCCCTAACCCACTCTACTCTTTTCCCGTGTCTTAAGGTTACACCTATCAAGTTCCTTTCCATCGTTCACTGCCTCTTCCTCAATTTAGGCTGAACCCTTTTTGTAAGCTTCAATGTTTTTGCTCCGTTAGTATAGTAATGGCAAGAAACAGCTGTTGTATGTTTTCGTCTTCAGGATTAGAGACAGATTTCCATTCTAATTCTTCTAAACATTTCACTCTCATGGTTCGGCTCCGCGGCTACTATGTCTTCTAAATAGACATATCTTTCTACAACTTCCAGCATTTCTCCGCCTATTGCAAAGCGCTGTTTTTGGCCGAAACTGTTGCACATTACTTTAGTGCATAAAAATTTTAGACCTTTTTTCCTCTTCGTATCCAGTTCAGCAATCCTGAGCTGCAATTTGTCCCGTGAGTTCAAGGCAATGGCAGCAGCGAATTGCAGGTTACTAAGATACTCTTCAATACCACTTATTTCTAACTCTTCGGAATCTGGGGTCTCGAAAAACTACTGTAAACACGCAGTGAATAGCTTTATAGAGATTGTGTCGCCCTGCCTTACACTCTTCTTCTTTAGGATTCCGTCGCTTTCACTATGGAGAACTATGTTAGCTGTGGATCCCCTGTAGATTTCATTATATATATATATATATATATATATATATATATATATATATATATATATATATATAACAGCCGCCAAACACGGCTGCATGAAAGAGGAGGACGAAGTGGGTTTTCCGTTGGATGCTGGTCTGACGCCATCTTGCTCGTCGGCTTCTCTGCGCTGTAAATAGATCATTAAACAAGTTACTCGTAACATTATTGGTGGAGGTGGACGACCCCCGTACGTCGATGGAGACGCGCTGTGGTCGCACCATCGGCGACCTTTCGACTGCTTCGACTGCTGGTACATCCTCTATGCCGCCCTCATCAGTCCATGCCACCACCTACGTCACACTACCGCACCTCCGGGATCCCGCCACTTTCTCCGGTGATGGTACGATCGATCTCGACACTTGGCTGAAGCGTTACGAGCGCGTCAGTGCTACTCACCGATGGGATCCACGCTCATGCTCGCCAACGTGCTTTTCTACCTGGACGGCACTCCCTGAACATCGTTTGAAAGCTACGAAGCCGACATAACGAGCTGGGATCTCTTCAAAGCAAAGATACGTGACCTGTTTGGCGATTCATCTGGTCGTCAGCTCGCTGCGAAGAAGACTCTTGCCACACGGGCCCAGTCTTCTACCGAATCGTACGTCTCTTACATTCTTGACGTCTTCGCCCTTTGTTCCAAGGCTGACCAGTCCATGTCGGAAGACGAAAAGGTTAACCACGTCTTGAAAGGCATTGCCGACGATGCTTTCAACTTGCTGGTTTTTAACAACGTCTCGAGCATCGACACAATCCTTAAAGAACGCCGACGTCTCGAACAAGCTAAAGCCCGCCGCGTAGCCCAAAGCATCGTGCGCCTTCCGAACACAACGGCCACTTCTTCGTGTGACGACGCCTTCCACCAGGCCCCTCGATAAGACAACCTTACACGCATCATTTGTCGAGAGGTCGAGGCAGCACAACCGGTAGCCACGCCATTACCGACGCCTGCGCCTTCCCCGACCACGATCTGTTTAATACAAGCGGTCGTTCGTCAAGAGCTATCGAATGTTGTCCTACATCCTGTTCCTACCGTATACTCTGCTGAGCCTTCTTATCGTACCCCTTCTGCACCTCGCATACAACGCAATCCCTCCGAATGGCGTACTCTTGATGACAGGCCCATATGTTTCAACTGTCGACGCGTTGGTCATATCGCTCGTCACCGCCGCAGCCGCTGGACTCCACCGTCCCATTATGCACATCAGTATCACACCACTTCTGCTCGCCAGTCGTCCCCACCACTTTCTCCATCAACGCCGACCACAATTTCCGCTCCTACAGCACCTCTGAGCAGACCTCGCTACGACCGGTCACCGTCCCCTGCTCGTCGTCAGTCCCGGTCGCCCCCACAACGCCGTTCTGCCTCCTCGACCTATTCGCAGCATCTCCGACCGGAAAACTAGGCCGTGCAGCTTCTGGAGGTGGAGCTGCGTTGACGACCTTCGTAAGAAATCCTCGAATAACGTTAACAAGGAACCGGAACCTTTTGGACGTAACTGTCGACAATGTTCGTGTCAGTGCATTGATAGATACTGGCGCGCATGTGTCCATTATGAGTGCTAACCTTCGCCGCCGACTTAGAAAAGTTGTCACGCTCGCCCTCAACCGAGCTGTAGAGTCGCCGATGGAGGAACTGCCACCATTCTTGGCATGTGCTCTGCGGGAGTGTCTAATGGGGAGAGAAGCACTGTCGTTCTTTTCGCCGTTATTGAACATTGCCCTCATGAACTCATACTCGGTATGGATTTTCTAGCCACGCACTCTGCCCTCATAGACTGTTCAGCTGGCTCTCTTCATCTCGATTTACACCTCTTTGCCGACCCGACCAGCCCGCCGCAAACCAGCCTCTGCTGCATTGATTTCACGCACCTCCCTCCTAACTCTGTCACACATGTCGAATTATCCTCCACGCCGCCAGTACTTGATGGTGATTACATGATGGCCCCGATTCCTGCAGTGATGCTTACGCATGGGGTTGCTGTGCCGCACATGATTCTGACGATTAGGAGAAACCGCACCTTCCTTCCACTGGTCAACTTTTCACTCACCACCCAAGTTCTGCCACAGGGTATCTCCCTGGCGAAAATTACTGCTCTCCAAGATGACCATGTCGAGCCCTTCAGAGTTGACGATTGCTGCAGCTGAGTCAGTTGTTCCACTCCATCACGTTTTTGGGGCGCCGACATCGAGCGAATGGTGCCATCGGACCTCACGTCTGAACAAGCTGCAGCGCTTTGCCACGTTCTTGAGGGCTATCGTAGCATGTTCGACTTTGCCAGCAACTCTTCGGGCCAAACGACCATTGTCACCCATCGCATAAATACTGGCCATGCAACCCCCATTCACCGACGCCCCTACCGTGTGTCGGCGTCAGAGCGTGCAATACTACAACATGAAGTCGGCAAAATGCTTGCGAAAAACATCATCGAGCCTTCATGCAGCCTCTGGGCTTCTCCAGTCGTCCTTGTTGAAAAGAAAGATGGAGCATGGCGCTTTTGTGTCGATTACCGTCACCTTAACAAAATTACCAAAAAAGACGTTTATCCTTTGCCTCGCATCGACGACGCCCTCGACTGCCTGTACGGTGCCACTTATTTTTCAACTATTGACCTTCGGGCAGGGTACTGGCAGATAGCCGTCGACGAGATGGACCGCGAGAAGACCACATTCATCACTCTTGATGGTCTTTATCAGTTTAAGGTGATGCCCTTTGGACTCTGCAACGCACCAGCCACATTTGAAAGAATGATGGACTCATTGCTCCAATGGCTGAAATAGTCCACCTGCTTGTGTTACCTTGACGATGTTATTGTCTTTTCGCCCACATTCGACTTGCATCTTGATCGTTTGTCCGCTATTCTGGACGTTTTTCGTCGAGCCGGACTCCAGCTTAACGCCTCCAAGTGCCGCTTCGCTCGTCGTCAAATTTCCGTGCTCGGTCACCTTGTCAATGCTCAAGGCGTGCGTCTAGACCCAGAGAAAATTCGCGCAGTCACGAACTTTCCCGTTCCGAGGACCACAAAGGATGTCCACAGTTTTGTGGGGTTGTGCTCATATTTCAGACGCTTTGTTAAGGACTTTGCGACCATTGCATGCCCACTCACAGACCTCTTGAAGAAAGACGCCTCGTTTACCTGGGGCCATGACCAAGCGTCAATGTTTTCGCAACTTACGACATTGCTTACAACGCCACCAATCTTGGCTCACTTTGATCCATTAGCCCCAACCGAGGTTCACACGGACGCCAGTGGACACGGCATAGGAGCTGTGCTATTGCAGCAAACACGCGGACACGAGCGTGTTATAGCCTACGCAAGTCGACTGCTATCTCTAGCCGAGCGCAACTATTCCATCATGGAGCGTGAGTGCCTCGCCCTTGTATGGGCAGTCGCCAAGTTTCGCCCATACCTGTACGGGCGCTCATTCATGTTGTCACGAATCATCACGCGCTCTGCTGGTTAGCCTCCCTGAAGGACCCCACGGGACGTCTCGCTCGTTGGGCTCTACGCCTTCAAGAGTACACGTTCTCTGTAATGTACAAAACAGGGCGATTACATCAGGATGCGGATTGTTTATCCCGCTACCCTGTTGACGAAGCCACCGATACTGACGCTATCACAAACGTTTTTTCTGTGTCGCAGGTGTTGAACATTGGCGAAGAGCAACGTCTGGATGCTTCTTTACGAGCCATCATTGACAAACTGGAGTCAACGCCTTGCGACATATCCCTACGAATGTTTTTGGTGAAAGACGGGATCCTATATCGCCGCAACCTTGATTCCTTCGGATCAGACTTACTTCCCTTCCTGTCATCCCAGCGCACCTGCGTTCCACTGTCCTGCATCAACTTCATGACGCTCTCATGACGGGCCATTTGGGCGTTTCTCGCACATACGATCGGGTACGACGTCGGTTTTTTGGGGCTGGACTTGCCCGCTCTGTTCGACGCTATGTCGCCGCTTGTGGGCCCTGTCAGCGTCACAAAACGCCGTCTGCCCTCCCAGCCGACTACCTTCAGCCGATCGACGTTCCCAACGAGCCTTTCTTTCGAGTTGGTCTCGACCTGTTGGGCCCTTTTCCACTCTCCACAGCCGGAAATAAATGGATTGCTGTTGCCACAAATTACGCGACGCGGTACGCAATCACACGAGCACTCTTGACCAGCTGCGCTACCGACGTTGCGGACTTTCTGCTGTACATCATAATATTAGTGCACGGTGCTCCCCGTCAACTTCTCACCGACCGTGGCCGCACGTTCTTATCAGCTGTCGTTCATGAAACCCTGAGGTCTTGCCATACCAAGCACAAATTTACTACTTCGTACCATCCCCAGTCAAATGGCCTCACGGAGCGCCTTAACAGGACCCTAACCGATATGCTTGCCAAATACGTTGCGCCCGACCACCATGAATGGGACATTCATTTGCCGTATGTGACGTTCGCCTTCAACTGATCTCGTCACAGCACTGCCGCATATTCGCCCTTCTATCTACTATATGGCCGGGACCCAACTCTACCTTTAGACACGTTACTACCTGCGGCCACTGAATATGCTGGTGAAGCCATCGCCCGCGCCGACCACGCGCGCGAATGCACCCGTAACCGTCTGCAGGCTTCACAGGCGCGCCATCAACAGCTCTACAATTCTCAACTTAGGGACGTGCACTTTTCTCCGGGTTTTCTCGTGCTCCTCTGGTCACCTACTCGGCGTGTGGGACTGTCGGAAAAACTGTTGTCGCCCTACACTGGACCATTCGGTATCGTTCGTCAAGTGACAGACGTCACGTACGAGATTGTTCCAACCGATCCAACAAAGTCATCGTCAGCTCCGAGCGACAACGTTCACATGGCTCGGCTAAAGCCCTATTACCCCCCTTCGACATCATCTGCGTAAATTTAGCACCGGGACGGGGCTTCTACCGCCAGCGGTCATGATACAAAACAGCCGCTAAACACGGCTGCATGAAAGAGGAGGACGAAGTGGGTTTTCCGTTGGATGCTGGTCTGACGCCATCTTGCTTGTCGGCTTCTCTGCGCTGTAAATAGATCATTAAACAAGGTACTCGTAAACTTATATATATATATATATATATATATATATATATATATATATGTATAGTACCGAAGCACAGTGGCTCCAGCTCTGTGCCAGCGTGAAAGAGGACGTTGACGTCCGTGTGCGGCTCGTGCTTGCCGGGTTCCTGCCTGTACCAGCTTGTTGCGGCTAACGTTTCTCGAATACTAACCTGTTTTTACGCAACCTTGCTAGTTGCATTTGGTGGAAACATGCTGGGTAACGCCCTGGAGCTCCGCAGCCGTAAGCTACCATCTCAGTCCGCGATGACCGAGCGCGTGGATCCCCCACAAGGCTCTTCCACGCTGCCACCTGTCATGTGTTCTGTTGTACTTCGTCTGCGTGACCCACCAGTATACAATCGCTTTGAAGATCAAGATGTCGAGGACTGGCTGGCAGAGTACGAGCATGCCAGCGTGATTAACAAGTGGGATGACCCTGCGAAGCTGACTCACGTCATCTTCTACTTGACGGATTTGGCCAACCTATGGTTCACCAACCACCAAGCCGACATCCCCACCTGGTCAGTTTTCAACGAGGCCGTCACCTCGATTTTCGGGCGTCCAGCCATGCGCAAGCTTCGTGCTGAAGTGGGCCTGCGAAGACGATTTCAGCGAAATAGTGAAAACTTCACGAGCTACATTGAGGATGAGATCAGCCTCTGTAGGCGAGTTGATGCGAAAATGAGGGAAGCTGACACAATAAAGAATATATTGAAAGGCATTGATGACGACGCTTTTCGCATGCTTGTGGCCAAAGACCCACAGACCGCCACGGCCGTGATTCAGCTTTGTCAAAGTTTCGATGAGCTGCGCAAGCAACGAATTTCTACACGTTGCGCTAATACGCAAACAGCTGATATTTCGGCTTTGGAGTGCAAAAGCAGAGGCCCCGACTACAGCGTGTTAATGCCTAAAATTCAACAGTACATCCGGGAGGAAGTTGCTCGACAGCTCTCTCTTGTCGCCACCATCAACGAGACCCCCACAACACTGGACCACTCACTTCGCCGTGCTATTCAGACGCAAGTTGCCGAGGCTCTCCCTTTGCCGCGTCCCCAATATCAGTGGCTGCATCGCTGACTTATTCAGAAGCCGTCCGCCGACCTCCTTCCCAATCGCCGCTTCTTCATACAGTCCAGCCACCAACTACTACAGCTCACCAGTTTCAGTTTATCCGGTAAATCGGCCCTTTCCACCACCTCGAGCACCTGTAAACTCTTGGCGTACTCCGGATAACCGGCCCGTCTGCTACAACTGTGGTATTCCAAGACATGTCGCGCGCTACTGTTGTCGCCGTGGATTCTATTTTAATGATGTTCAGCATTCCGGCAACATACCTCGGCAATCAGAATCGCATGTGACACCTGATTCATATGACCCCCACTCCCGTCGACCAGACTTCAGGCGACGTCAATCTCCTTCACCCCGTCTTCGGTCTCCTTCCCCCATGCTTCGCCGTTCCAACCACGCCCAGGAGGAAAACTAACAGTCGCGATTCCTGAGGCAAGAGCTGCGCCACCAACGAAATTTCCAAGGCCTCATCTTTCGCCCCCTAACGAGATTTCCGTGTTTGTGGACGGTTTCGCCACAACTGTTCTTGTCGACACTGGTGCCGCTATTTATATAATCAGTGAAGTGTTATGCCGCAAACTGAACAAAGTGACGACTCCAATAGTTCAAATTTCTTTACGCACAGCGAGTTCGCAACACGTCAAACCTTCTGCCACATGCACTGCTCGTGTTGTGATTCAAGGAGTGCTTTACATCGTTGAATTTGTCGTCCTTCCGCATTCGTCTCATGAAATCATCCTGGGATGGAACTTTCTTTCCCCTAATCATGTGGTTGTCGACTGCGCTCGTGCTCAATTCGTTTTGTTTCCATTCAGCACGACATTCATAGATTTTCCTCGCTGACACAAAAAGGTGACCGTCGCCGCTAACGTCGTCATTTCTGCTTTTTCGGTCGCCGCGGTATCTCTTTTGTGCAACTCCGTTTCCGATTCAACTGCCCTCTTTATGCCGTCACAAGAATGCGCTCGTCGCCGGAACCTTGTCGTCCCGTTTGCCGTCATAACACTTTCCGATGGCTCCAGTACCGTGTACGTGTGCAATCCATTTCCTTGTCCCGCTACCTTATTGCACGGCGAATGTATTGGGAGTATTGACACTTTTGATGAAATATTTCCTTTCGATGCCCGTTATGATACACTGCCAATGTCCGTGGATGCTTTCACAGCTGCCACCGCGCCCTCACTACGTGACGAAGACGTTCTGTTGCACAGCGTAGACACCGGCCTTACACAAGACCAGCGCGATCCGCTCATTTAACTACTTGACCGTTTCCGCGCCTCCTTCGAACACGGACAACCTCCCTTGGAACGCACGTCAGTTGTCGCCCACCATATCGACACCGGTCATCATACTCCACTTCGTCAGTGCCCCTACCACGTCTCGCAGGCTGAGCGTGACGTCATCACTGAACACGTCGACGAGATGCTACAACGTGGTGTTATTCAACACTCACACAGTCCTTTGGCTTCGCCAGTGGTCCTCGTGCGAAAAAAGGATGGCTCCATCAAGTTTTGCGTGGTTTATCGTCGACTAAACAACATCACACGCAAGGATGTTTATCCCCTGCCACGCATTGATGATGCCTTGGATTGCCTTTAAGGTGCGGAGTTTTTCTCTTCACTGGATCTGCGCTCTGGATATTGGCCAGTACCAATGGCTGAACCAGACCGTCCAAAAATGGCATTTGTGACCCCTGACGGCTTATATGAATTTAATGTAATGCCCTTCGGTCATTGCAATGCGCCTGCGACTTTTGAAAGAATGATGGACAGTGTTCTCAGTAGACTTAAATGGCACATCTGTCTTTGCTATTTAGACGACATAGTTGTATTATCGGCGAATTTCAAAACTCATCTTTCCCGTCTGGAACAAGTTCTCCAGTGCCTTACGGCAGCCGGGTTGCAACTAAACTTCAAGAAATGTCATTTTGGCGCCCGCAAACTGACAATTCTCGGCCACGTCGTTTCAAAACAAGGAATATAGCCAGACCCTGCCACACTGCGTGCCGTTGCCGAGTACCCCAAGCCTACTATCCTAAAGGAGCTTCGTAGTTTCGTAGGCTTGTGTTCCTATTTTTGGCGTTTCATTCGCAATTTTGCCGCTATAATTGCCCCCTGACTCAGCTTCTCTCCCGTAGCGCGGACCTCTCTCGCTGGAAATCCCACTGCGATGACGCATTCACGGCGCTGCGCCGGCTACTCACGTCTCCGCCAGTTCTCCGCCACTTCGATCTCAATGCACCCACTGAAACTCACACTGATGCAAGCGGTGTCGGCCTTGGTGACATTCTCGCTCAACGCAAGCATGGCTGCGATGAGTACGTTGTCGCCTTTGCCAGCCGTACCCTAACGAAGGCAGAGTCCAACTATTCCGTCACTGAAAAGGAGTGCTTGTCTATCATTTGGGCTATAGAAAAATTTCGCACTTACCTTTACGGACGCCAGTTTGATGTTGTCACAGATCACCATGCCATATGCTGGTTAGCGTCCATGAAAGATCGTACTGGCCGCCTTGCTCGTTGGGCTTTGCGCCTTCAGGAATACAATATCCGTGTTGTTTATCGCTCAGGACGCAGACATTCAGACGCCGATGCACTATCCCGTTCTCCACTTTCTCCTGACCTTGCCTGCTTATCAACTGCCATTTGCGATTCATCATCGTTAAGCATCACTGACATGAAATCCGAACAGCGCAAGAATCCTTTGATCAATTCTTTGCTCGACGTCCTCTCTCACAGTTCGTCAGAAACGACTTCACGCTCCTTCTCTCGTCAAGCAAGACACTTTGCTGTCCGTGAAGGCTTGTTGTATCGCTGCAATTACGTGACGGATGGCCGTAGGTGGCTCCTTGTCATTCCTCGTCATTTGCGTTCGGACATCTGCGCTGCCTTTCACGATGACCCCAAGTGTGTCCACGCTGGAGTATTTAAGACTTACTCTCGCCTTCGTCTAAGATACTACTGGCGTGGCATGTATCGGTACGTTCGCCAGTACGTTCGGTCATGCACCACGTGTCAACGACGCAAGACGCCTTCTCACAGCACTGCTGGCCCTTCGCAACCCTTAACCTGCCCAGCGAGACCATTCGACCGCGTCGGAATTGATATTTACGGTCCTGTACCGAACTCTCTTCGCGGCTACCGGTGGATTATCGTCGCAGTCGATCATTTGACACGCTACGCTGAAACATCTGCACTGCCTGCTGCCACTGCGAAAGACGTTGTGTCCTTTCTTCTTCACCATCTCATTTTGCGACATGGTGCACCTCGTGAATTACTGAGTGACCGTGGACGCGTGTTTCTCTCGAACGCCGTCGACGAGCTGCTCAAGGCATGTCGCACTGTCCATCGGAAATCCTCGGCATCCCATCCTCAAACCAATGGCATGATGGAACGCTTTAACAGTACCCTTGGAGATATGCTTGCCATGTACGCCTCTGACGACTACACTAATTGAGACCAAGTGTTCCCTTTTGTCACGTACGCGTACAACGCTGCGCCACAAACAACCACTGGCTTTTCTCCTTTCTTCCTCCTGTACGGACGTGGGCCATCATGCTCCATGGACACCATTCTCCCTTACAGGCCTGATGTTTCCGAAGCGACGCCTGTTTTCGAAGCAGCTGCTTATGCCGAAGAGTGTCGTCAACTCACTCGCTCATTTACCGCACAAGACCAATGGCGCCAGAAAACTGACAACAATTCCTCGGTGTCTACTGTACACTATAACCCAGGAATGCTGGTTTGGCTCTGGGTCCCGTCTACCCCTCCCGGTCTTTCCCCGAAGCTTTCGTCGAAATACCATGGCCCCTACCGTGTGGTGCGACAAACATCTCCTGTCAACTATGAAGTTGAGCCCATATCCACCTTCGGACCAACGCTGCCGTGGGCGTGAAACAGTACACGTATCACGCCTCAAACCGTGCTATGACCCCCTTGTTGTGTCCTTTCCCTAGGTCGCCAGGTTGGCTCCTTTCTGCGCGGGGAGTAATTGTACCGAAGCATAGTGGCGTCAGCTCTGTGCCACCGTGAAAGAAGACGTTGACGTCCGTGTGTGGCTCGTGCTTTCCGGGTTACTGCCTGTACCAGCTTGTTGTGGCTAACGTTTCTCGAATAATAACCTGTGTTTTTACGCAACCGTGCTCGTTGCAATATATATATGAAAGTCTTCCTGGATTCGGTCCAGTGGTCAGTCACCAGATGAAGCAAACGAGCAAACAAAAATCGATCCTTTATTGCCAACGTTACAGGCGGGGACCGGTCTTCGTCAGGGCATACTCTTCCGTAACAATATATATTGTTACGCAAGAGATACACCGTATCGACGAAGCTGCGGTTGAAATATATTTAAAACCAGCAGCAGCAGCAGCGTGACCGGTGGTAGACCAGAAACCAAGCGGAGACCAATCTATGTCCTCTTCGTCAGGCACACACGCACATTCTCCCACAAGATGTCACATGCATGCAGCATAAACCTCGGCAGCGGAAGTTACGTCTCAGCGCATCTAGCTGTCAACGTCAGCGGGAGAGTGGTAAGGCTTCAAGCGTGCCACATGTATGATATCGGTGGTCTGTGCGTTAGTTGAAGGCGATGAGGCAGCAGGGGCGATTTCGTATGTCACAGCAGTAACCTCACGAAGGACTCTATATAAACCTGTGTACCGGGAAAGAAGTTTTAGCGGCGAAGCTCTTTATAGCGGCACCCGCTCGTCCCTTGTAGCCGTTGTGGTAATAACAAGTATAAATTTTTGACTTCCAAGGTGGTGCCGGTGAGAGATTGCTTCTGTGCGTTGTTGAACAATAAAAGATAGTGCTTAATGTACATGCCAATGGCTGCCAATGAGGAATGAGAGACAGGAGAATTCGGCTACAGTTAGCGCACATGCTACGATTTTTTTATTGTTCAACAATGCACAGAAGACAAGAAAGGGTTGCTACGTTATACTCGCTTGGCGTAGCCTCCTCGCTTTTAGAAAGTTTTAGCGAGCATTGGGCCGCAGTGCCATGAATACAGTGAACTAGTATATACTATGAACTCGAGGTGGTTAAAGGTGGGAAGTAGACCCGAAGCGCAAGCCATAAGAAAGTGTGCGTGTGCCACCTCTCATTTAGTCTTTGAAATGTCCGCTGGGTGGCGGTGCTTCTATATGGGGAATATATGATGAAAAGATGCGAGATGGTGGTTCTTAGAGTGTTGAAGAAGTGGACGACCGGACACACAGGCAGATGCATGGACGGACGCGCGGATGGCTGCACGGACGGATGAACACATGGACGGACGCAAGAGTGGATGCATGGACGAAAGCAGGGACGGATGCACAGATCAACGTGGGGACGTACGCACAGACACACGCACAGGCGGGCGGACGGACGCACGGGCAGCCAGACAGATGCACGCATGGATGGATGGAAGCAAGAACGAATGAACAGATGGATGCTTCGCCCCACTATCCATCATTCACTCCGTAGTTATGCTGCCATTTTTTCCGAGAAGCTGACTTGACGGTTCGGGGACCACAGCAACACCAATGAACCGGGTAAGAAGTGCACGTCACGGTGCCGTTGATCGCACAAATACCGCTGGTGATCTTAAGAGGCCAGGAAGCGAGTGCGGGTGATTTCGCGTGCGTTAGCAACCCGAGTGATAGCGTCAAGGGCATATTAGCTGGTCGGTGTCGCGGTAGACGGAATGACTGTACCTAGGGGTAATGTAGGGTCTCGGCCGAACAACAGAAAAAATCTTGAGTAAGCGACAGTGTCATGACGAGAAGCATTGTTGGCAAAAGTGAGGTACGGTAACGCGAGATCCCGGTCTGTGTGGTTGGTGTAAACATACTTAGTGAGCATGTCTGCAAGAGTTCGATTTAGACGCTCCGTGAGTCCATTGGTTAGCGGGTGGTAAATGTAGCCAGCTTGTGTCTCGTTGACCAGGACTGCAAGATGTCGGCTATGACCTTCGGCAAAAAGGTGCGGCCATGGTCTGTAAGCAGCTGCCGCGGAGTTCCGTGTTGCAAAATGACGTCCTTGAGGAGCAAGTTGGTGACATCTGTGGCGCAGCTTGTTGGAAGAGCTCGTGTGATGGCATAGCGCGTGGCGTAGTCGGTGGCCTCGGCTATCCACTTGTTACTCGAGGAACACAAGGGGAAAGGGCCAAATAGGTCCAAGCCAATGCGGAAGAATCGTTCTGACGGATTGTCAAGTGGTTGAAGGCATCCGGCGGGAAGTGTCGATGTTGCTTTGCGGCGGTGGCTTTTCTCACAAGCTGCAACGTATCTTCTCGCTGAGCGCGCAAGCCCTGGCCGAAAGAAGCGTCGGCGTATTCGGTCGTGATTGCGTGACACACCAAGGTGACCAACAGTCGGAAGGTCATGAAATTCATGTAGAACTTCCGAGCGAAGGTGTTTCGGTATCACAAGCAGCAGGGCTAGTCCATCCGGCTCAAAACTTTGGCGGTGTAATACACTATTGCGTTACACGAATGAGTGATATGACTGATTGGAAGATGGTGAGTCGAGGCGCTCATGATAGCACGCAAGGACGCAACATGGCGCTGCTCGTCACCAATGCATGTCATTTGCGAAAGGGAAAAGACGCAAGGCTGGGTGTCGGTGTCAGGTATAGTGCTCGACTCAGCAACTGGGTAGCGGGACAGGCAGTCTTCATTCTGATGTAGGCGTCCGGACTTGTACGTCACCGTGTAGGTATACTCTCTCAGTCGCAGAGCCCAGCGCCCGATCCGGCAAGTAGGGTCTTTTAGTGACGAGAGCCACCATAGCGCTTGGTGGTTCGTTATTACAGAGAAATTTGTGCCATATAAACATGGGCGGAACTTCGTGATCGCCCAAACAAGAGCAAGACATTCACGCTCTGTATTGAATATTTGCGCTCGGCAGCTGTGAGTAGGCGGCTAGCGTAGGCGATAACTCGGTCGTGTCCCCGCTGGCGTTGGACTAGTACGGCTTCAATCCCGTGACCACTCGCATCGGTTCGGCCTTCTATCGGAGCGGACGGGTCTAAGTGGGCCAATATAGGTGGAGTCGTGAGAAGGGTGATAAGGTGACAAAAAGCGGCCGCTTGGGCGGAACCCCCGTAAAAGTCACGTCTTTCTTCAGAAGGTCGGTGAGTGGTTGAGCGACCGTTGCAAAATCTTTCATGAACCTTCTAAAGTAAGAACAATGTCCCACAAAACTCCGGACGTCCTTGACAGACTGGGGTAAAGGAAAGCTCGTGGCAGTACGAATTTCCTCCGGGTATGGCTGCACACCTGATATGTCGACAAGGTGGCGCAGCACCGTAATCTGCTGGCGGCCGATGTGACATTTCGACGAGTTTAGTTGAAGCCCAGGAGTGCGGAAGATGTAGAGAATCGCTGACCAACACTGGAGGTGTGTCTCAATTGTAGGCGAATATACAAGGACATCATCCAGGTAGCACAGGCATGTAGACCACTTGAACCCTTGTAATAGCAATTCTATCATAAGCTCAAACGTGGCTCGGGCATTGCACAGCCCAAACGGCATCACCTTGAATTAGTATAGGCCGTCGGGAGTTACAAACGCAGTGTTTTTTTGGTCTTTCTCGTCCTCCTCAATCTGCCAATAGCCAGAACGTAGGTCGATTGAAGAAAAGTATCGCGCGCCATGAAGACAATCGAGGGCGTCATCAATTCGGGGAAAAAGATAAACATCTTTTTTCGTGATTCGATTAAGATGGCAGTAATCGACGCAGTAGCACCACGTGTCATCTTTCTTTCTAACGAGCACAACAGGAGATGCCGAAAGGCTCGAGGAGGGTTCAATAATTCCTTTGGCTAGCATCTTGTTGACTTCTTCTTGAATTACCTTACGCTCTGTGGTAGACACACGGTACGGTTGGCGGTGAATGAGAGGAGAATCACCAGTAATTATGTGGTGCTTCACGAGGGAAATCTGACCGAGTGGACTGCTGTCGGTGTCAAATATGTTGTGGTAGGTAGCCAGAAGGCGTAATAGGGCGTTGGATTGTTCAGGTTTGAGTTTCCGGTCGATCACAGGGCGCAAGGCCGCATCGAGGGATGTGGCATCCTGAGGGTGACATGAAAGACCGGAGCATGCGTCTGCCGAAAAAGCGGTGACATGGCCGTCTATTAAGCGTCGAAGCGTGGCGACTGAAATTCTGTGTGTTAGTACTTGCTGCGTGAACCCGAAATCGATATTGGGTAGACATGTTCGGTTAGAGGCCATGGTTACGACGGAGTGTGACACTGATGTCGCGCACCAGGAGAACAGGTGTGACGACATAATCACCGGTGTGACGACATAATCGGTGTGACGACATAATAACCGTCAACAACGGGTTGACTTGTAGCCAATACAATGAATTTGACGGCTTTTGGCGGTATCCGACTGAATGTCTGTGGTACAGAGGCTTTTCAGCAGCTCGGGGCGAGAATCTAAAAGAAGAGGAAGTTCTAAACAGAGAGTGCCAGCGGAACAGTCATTTAGGGCGGAATGTGTCTGTAAGAAGTCCATCCTGAAGATGAGGTCATGAGGGCAATTGTCGTGCACGGTAAATAAAACAGGAACATTGCGGCCGGCAAGGCTAATATGAGCGGTACACATTCCAATGACGGCCACAGTTCCACCATCGGTGACACGGACGGCTAGTGTTGCGGCAGCGTGAGCACTTTTTTGAGGCGGCGACAGGGACGTGCACTCATTACAGACACCTGAGCTCCAGTGTCAACTAAAGCCGTGAAGTAAAGACCGTCCACATGCACTTCCAGCAAGTTATTATTAGTTGGTAGTGGCGATGGAGGATTTGGGTCAGTCGCACTTGATGGAGCAACACCTCCAGCAGCTGCATAACCTAGTCTTCCATCCGGGAAGATCCATAGTTTGTCGGCGATGGATAGTGGCCGAGTTGGCGCGACGTAGAAGGGCGCCGTTGCGGTGACGGTGAACGAGTGGTAGAGCGGCTGTCAAATGTGTCAAAAGCACGATACCCACGGCTGCGCTTATACCGACGGGGGTCCGCGTATGGCCGAAGAGAAGAACAAATTTGGCTCCAACGGGGAGGGGGGGCGTGGAAGTGCTGCGGCAGTAGCGGGAGACATGGCCAACTCGGTGACAGCGGAAGCAGATTGGCTTGTCGTGTGATGCTCTTCATTCCGTCAGATGGGGGAATCTGGGCGGAGAGTATGGGTCGTGGCGTGGTGCATCTATTGGCATCGGTCTGTAGTCTAGTCGAGAGATGGAGCAGGCGACAGGAAAACCAAGGTTAGCAATTTTTTGTCGTACGACTCTCTGAATAACTGACACCGCCGGAGGTGTTGACACGGTTCCCTGGTTGGGTGAAAGTGCATAAACGGCTCCGGACGGGCCGCCTTAAGCTAGCGCCAAACGATGCGCGTGACATTCTCGTACAAGGTTGGTGCGGCACCGAGATCGGTACAAGTTGACATGACAGCAATGTTAGGGAGCCGTGAAAATTGAGACCGAGCTCGGTGGTTTTTGGCCATTTCAAAGCGGCAGCATTCCTTAATTATAATATCGACGGTCGTGACGTTGTTGTAGAAGAGCAAGTTGAAAGCGTCGTCCGCGATGCTCTTGAGTATGTGGCTTACCTTGTCGCTCTCGGTCATTTGCTCGTCCACTTTGCGTCACGACGCGAGCACGTCCTGTATGTACGAGACATACGACTCGGTTGATGACTGTACTCGGGTGGCGAGTTCTTGTCCTACGGCCATTTGTCGACCGAAAGGGTCCCCAAAGATGTCGCGTAGTCGCTCCTTGAAGATGTCGAAGCTGGTAAGCTCGGCCTTATGAGCGTCGCATCGTACACGCGGGGTGCCATCCAGGTAAAAGATTACGTTGGCGAGCATTATGGTAGGGTCCCAACGGTGAGACAGGCTAACGCGCTCGTACATGCAGAGCCAGTAGTCGACGTCAAGGCCAGGCTGGGCGTAGAATGTGCCGGGATCACGGGGGTGGGACATTGAAAGGTACTTGAAAGGTACTGGCGCTCAAGCAGATGGCGTTGACGGGTTGTTATCATTAGAAGCAATGGCTGGAGGCTGGACGGTGTGGCCACTGCGAAGCTTCGTGGTCAGGGCGGCGAATGTTCCACCTCCACCAAATATATTATGGAAGAGAGACGCCGTCTTGACGAGGCAGTGGATGAAATATATTTGAAGCAGCAGCAGCAGTGGTGTGACCGCTAGACCAGACACCCATCGGAGACCACTCTTCGTCCTCTTCATCAGGCACACACGTGCGTCATCCCACAAAATGTCACATGCATGTAGCCATATATATGTGGCCGTAGCATTGCATTTAGTCAAGTAGATCCTCCGTGAGCGGTCACAACGTGGTTTATATCGACGTTCCGGCCTGGAGTCCGGCCTTCGTCAAGATTGAAGGTACAGTTTGTTGATGCTCAGCTTTATACAATTTCAAATAGGAGAGAGAAGAAAGAAAGAGAGAAAAAGACGGAAAAAAGAAAAAAGAAAGAAAAAACAGAAAAATAATACAACGTGAACTCCCCCCGGGCGCCCCCCTTCCGCTCTTTCTTCCACATCCCCCTCCAACTCTCTTTCTTTTCTCCTTTTCACCTTTCTGAAGTCTGAGGTCTGTGTATGCTTCCTTTCACTAACACATTCTTCCTAACTAGACGGTGCCTCCTGGCTCTGGCGGTTCGGTGAGGGGCAAAAAGAGCTTTTTTGAAAAGTTTAAGCCTTTAACTACTCAGCGCCCCGTCGACATCTCGTCGTATAAAGAGGAGTGCCGCGTATTGCGTCAGAGGCTGGTAAGTGCGCGCAATGCGAAATACTTGCCCGCTTCTGGATTACGCGTGCATTAGGGGCCTCCCGACTAGGCACAGGGTTGCTGTTGGGCATGTCATGCTTGGCACAATTGATTGGGTATTAAAGTAAAAACGGAAAAGAGGCGACAGCTATACTTAGGAATAGTAGTTACACTTGGAATTGTTTTTAGTTGTCCACTGCCCTTCGCAGCTGTAGTGCCGTGAACTCAGTTACTATTTTGATTATTGCCGTTATTGTTTTCTAATGCTTTAATTGCTGCAAGTGTACCAGTATTCTCATTTTTTCCTCTATCGAGGGTGTTAAATCGGTGGATAAGGTATGACTCTCGCTGTTCATGTTCTTGGTTTGATTTAAATCCTGTCTCTAAGAGCGTTACTGATGGTTTGTTGAATGCATGGTCGGGAAGATTAAGATGTTTTATAGAGGTAGATATGGGGCCCGTTTCGCATGGACTCTGTGATTATTGAAGCGAATCCTAAATGGTGTTTCCGTTTGTCCGATTGGCTGCATACTACACACGTTGCATTCGAGTAGGTATACCACATTAGAGAAATCGCATGTTATGTTCCCCCGTATGTTAATCAAAAACTTGGATTGTGTGCTGGTGGCTTTGTGTGTTTCTCGCATCGCCTTACAAACAAGACATCGTGACGTTAAACAAGGTCGGCATGAATTATTGGGGGGGGGGTGAGGTATTAATTAGAGAGTGAACAAGTGTGTCTTTGACGTTGCGTGGCCGTCGGTAAACGACGCCTGGAGCGGATGGGAATGCGCGTTTCAGACGTTAACATTGTTCCAGAATGTTGTATTGTCGTTTAAGGGTTTTGTTTACATTGGGGAAGTTTGTGCTGTAAGTCAAGCAGAGGTTTGTTCGTTGCGGGTCTTCTTGTGGTGGTCGCTTCACAAGTAAGTCATCACGCTTCAGTTTTCTCGCTTTTTGAACAACGTCATCAATTACAAGTGGGCGGTATTTTTGTTTCTCGAGCATAGCTTTTAGCCTCTGTGAGCTCATGCCAAAATCAGCGTCTCTTGAGCAGATTCGCTTGAAACAGTGAGCCTCGCTGTAGGGAATACTGTTTTTACAGTGGCGCTGGTGATCACTTTGGTAATGCAGGTATTGTTGTCGATCCGTTGGTTTGCGATATAGGGTTGTAGAGAGCTTGTCCTCTTGTATCGTTATGGTGACATAAAGAAAATTTGCGGTTACTTGCGAGTATGTGTGTGTGAAGTGTACGTAAGGATGTACAGCATTGTAAGTATCGATAAAGCTGAGAAGTTCGTCCTCGCTGTGTGTTTAAATAAAAAAGATATCGTCTATGTATCTTCTGTATACCAGTGGTTTTAAGGAGCTTTGTGGAAGAAATTCAGATTCTAGGTTTCCCATAAATATGTTGGCCTGACTGGGTGCCATTTTGGTGCCCATATTGGTCCCGCTGATTTGTCGAAAATACTCTTGGTTAAACTCAAATGAATTTATTTTGAAGACCATCCTCGTCATTGTTGCGGTGGCAGAGAAATCTGGGGTGTTAGATTGTCTATGATTTGTGTACATGTTTTGCAATGCCGCTATCCCGTCATCGTGAGGAATATTTGTATACGATAAAGAGACATCAATAGTAACCAAGTACGAGCTTTTCGGCACATATAGACCTGCAATGTCTACAAGAAAATGTGTGGTGTCTTTTATGTACGACGCGAGAGTGCATAGAATGTGACTTATTAGTTTGTCCATTTACCCTGATATCGGTTGTGTTATTGTACCGATGACTGATATAATCGGTCGAGCTGGGTTGGGTTACCGGGTTTATGAATTTTCGAGAGGATGTAGAAGCTACCTGGACGAGAGTATGCTGCTCCCATCAGTTTGTGGTCAGTGTTGGTTATCTCTTTTGCATCCAACAGTTTCTTTAGTTCTGTTGACACGATACGTTTGTATTCGTCTGTCAGATCACCTGAGAGGCTTTCGTAAAATCTTGAGTCGTCTAGTTCGCGGTGTGCTTCTTGTAGGTAGTTGGTTGTATTAAGGCCTACAATTGCTCCCCCTTTGTCAGCGCGTTTTATTGTTATGTCTGTCCTAGATGCCTGATTTCTCATACTCATTTTTTCAGATTTTGTCAAGTTTTCTCGGTTTCCTTTCTGTCTGTGGTGCTCGTGTACTATATCTTTCCGTACTGCTGTGATATAAAGGTCCATGCACTTGTCTCGATTACTGTATGGTGTCCAATCAAATGGTTTACCACGGTGAATTGTTTCGCGGTTAGAATGCCTGTCAAAGAAATTTTCTAGCGAAGTTTTCGAGGTCTCGGAGCAAGTTGAATTCATCGAAAAATTTTGTGGTCGAGCAGAATCAATTGTGCCAAGCATTACATGCCCAACAGCAACCCTGTGCACAGTCAGGAGGCCCCTACTGCACGCGTAATCCAGAAGCGGGCAAGGAAATCGCTTTGCGCCCGCTTACAAGCCTCTGCCGCAATACGCGGCACCCCTCTTTCTACGACGAAATGTCGAGGGGGCGCTGAGTAGTTAAAGGCTTGAACTCCTTGAAAAAGCTCTTTTTGCCCCACACCAAACCCCCAGAGCCAGGAGGCGCCAACTGGTCGGTAAGAATGCGTTAGTGAAATGAAGCATACACAGACCTCGAACATCAGAAAGGTGAAAAGGGGAAAAGGGAGAGAGAGAGAGGGGGAAGTTGAAGGAATAGTTGAAAGGGGGCGCCCGGGGGGAGTCCACCTTATAGTCTTTTTCTCTTTTTTCTTTCTTTTCTTATTTTTTCTGTTTTGTTTTCTTTCTTTCTCTCCTCTGATTTGAAATTGTATAAAGCTGAGCATCAACAAACTGTACCTTCAATCCTGATGAAGGCCACACTCTAGGCCAAAACGTCAAAATAAACCACGTTGTGACCACTCACGGAGGATCTACTTGACTATATATGTATGTATATATATATATATATATATTGTATACCTAAGGGTTCGTTTTTCTGTGTTTTGACAAAATATTAATGAGATCTAACAGACAGTAATGACAAGGAATGTATAGGAGAAGTTATTAGAACCTATTGAATGTAAATAGGAAGACAGAAAATTGGGTGAAAAAATAAATAATAAGAAAGAAGTGTGGGTGAAAAAATAACCAGCCGTGAGCAGGAATCAAACCTACCACCTTCGAATAACGCATTCGATGCTCTAACCACTGAGCTATCACAGCGGCCTGCCCTACATCTACTTTTTCGGGTTTATATGTGAATTTAGAAGTAGGAGTGTCAGTCAGCGCCATCTATAAGCAAAGCGACGAGTGTGAAACACTCTTTTATGCGCAAGTGTGGCGTCATGTAGCACGTGAACCTATTATGAGTGGACATCTAATCTATTGTCCCTCGTATTCAACCTAATGACACCAAGTCTGCCAGTTGCCCCGCCGCGGTGGTCTAGTTGCTGAGGTACTCGGCTGCTGACCCGCAGGTCGCGGTTTCAATTCCCGGCTGCGGCGGCTGCATTTCCGATGGAGGCGGAAATGTTGTAGGCCCGTGTACTCAGATTTGGGTGCACGTTAAAGAACCCCAGGTGGTGAAAATTTCCGGAGCCCTCCACTACGGCGTCTCTCATAATCAAATGTTGGTTTTGGGACGTTAAACCCCACAAATCAATCAATGAACCAAGTCTGCCAGTACGAATGAATAATGAATAAGGGAAATGAATAAGGAAAAGTATAAGGGAAATAAATGAATAATGAATAATGAAAACGAATAATGAATAAGGGAAAGAAGTGTATACCTAAGAGCTCGTTTTTCCGTGTTTTGACACAATTTTAATGAGATCTAACAGACAGTAATGCCAAGGAATGTATAGGGGAAATTATTAGAACCAATAGAATGTAAATAAGAAGAAAGAAAAGTGGGTGGAAAAATAACCAGCCGTGAGCAGGAATCGAACCTACGAACATATATATATATATATATATATATATATATATATATATATATATATATATATATATATATATATATATATATATATACATATATTTGTGGCGGGTGTGTTGTTCTTTTAATGGTTACCCGGTTATAACCACGCTGGAGGTGGTGGCGAGCCTCTGTAACCCGGCGTCTGTGGGCGAGGTCCTTACAGAATGAAGTTCACACGAGTGCACATTGGTCCACTCTGCCAAGGTGTGTTTTCAAGGAAGACTAACACCATAGTTCGCTTTGCGAACAGAACAATGCCGGAATGGCTGGGAGATTGGTAAGCTCCTGTAATCGGACGACTCAGAGGCGCTGGCATTAGGAACGCATTCTTTGAGACAGGATTTGACAGACTAGGCAGCTTTGGCAGGAGCTGCTTGCGTCCCTCTGTATCCCAGCGTATGCGGGTGCCGCTGACAAGGAGTCGGTCCTTGCACACCTAGCAGAGAAGTTTCCGGTTCATTCCATGATGCAGGTGCCTGGACGGTATGGGTGGTGGCGCGCCCACGTAATTCAGCTTAGTTGGAACGGCGACCTCGGATCATGCCCTCCCCACCTCCTAGAGGTCCGCCACGGGTGACGTGTGAGTGGAGTCGGATGCTCATACGGCTAAGAGGGAGAGAACAGCGGGTAGCCCAACTCGCCCCACGGTAATGTGTAGTGGTTCCCGCTGGCGCGGCACTGCCACGCTGAAGTGGCACTCAGGGTCGCTTGTCTTTGTTGGCGTTAGTGCGCGCAGCACAGCGCTAGGCTTGCGACCCACCGAGGCTTGGTTATTTTGACAATGGAAATTCCTAAAGTCGGCGGCGGTACAAAGCCACTGCTGGCGCGGCGATGTGCATTTGAGCAGGATTGCTGTGCGAGTAGGGGGGTCACTTTACGGCGCAACCCAGTCAAATAAGAAGGGCACCCAGTTGCGTCGTTGAAAAAATTCCCCCTAAGTGCACGATTGCCCCTATCCCAAGGTGCGCCAATGCCGGGGGCATGAGGTTGTTGACGTCGGTGACAACTACGCCGCACCAGATCAACACGGTCCATCTGCCATTCAAGATGATAATTCGGTGGCATACTGAGGGCTTCGGTTTGATGATGTCGTCGCCCAAAAATAACATTTGGATCATGCCCACGGCAAGTTATCTTTTCACCCACTTTTCTTTCTTCTCATTTTTATTACAATTGGTCTAATAACTTCCCACATACCTTCCTTGGCATTATTGTCTGTTAGATCTCATTATTATTGTGTAATTACGAAAAAACGAGCCCTTATGTATACACTTGCTTCCCTTATTCATTAACAAGGGTCTCGTACTGGCAGACTTGGTGCCTTTAGGTTGTATACGAAGGACTATTGGTCAGCTTCCAGTTAGTAATAGGTTCACGTACTACGTAACGCCAAACAGGCTCATAACGAGTGTGCCACACTCGCCGCCATGGCTACAAGTGGCGCTGAATGACACTCCCACGTTCAAAATTGACATAGATACCCAATAATGTGGCTGGGGGGATAGCTGTCGTGGTAGCTCAAATGGTAGAGCATAGAACGCATTATTAGAAGGTCGCAGGTTCGGATCCTGCCCACGGCAATTTATCTTTTCACCCACTTTTCTTTCTTCTCATTTTTATTACAATTGGTCTAATAACTTCCTATATACCTTCCTTGGCTATATTGTCTGTTAGATCTCTTTAATATTGTGTAAAACACGAAAAAACGAGCCCTTATGTATACACTTGTTTCCCTTATTCATTAACAAGGGTCTCGTTCTGGCAGACTTGGTGCCTTTAGGTTGTATACGAAGGACTGTTGGTCAGCTGCCAGTTAGTAATAAGTTCACGTGCTACGTGACGCCAAACAGGCTCATAAAGAGTGTACCACACTCGCCGCATGGCTACTAGTGGCGCTGAATGACACTCCCACGTTTAAAATTGACATAGATACCCAATAATTTGGCTTGGGGGATAGCTGTTGTGGTAGCTCAAGTGGTAGAGCATCGAACGCATTATTCGAAGGTCGCAGGTTCGGATCCTGCCCACGGCAATTTATCTTTTCACCAACTTTTCTTTCTTCTCATTTACATTACAATTCGTTGAATAACATCCCATATACCTTCCTTGCCATTATTGTCTGTTAGATCTCATTAATATTGCGTAACACACGAACAAACGAGCCCTTAAGTATACACTTCTTTTTCTCATTCAATAATGAGGGTCGCGTATTGGCAGACTTGGTGCCTTTAGGTGGTACACGAAGGACTATTGGTCAGCTGCCAGTTAGTAATAAGTTCACGTGCTACGTGACGCTAAACAGGCTCATAATAAGTGTGCCACACTCGCCGCCATGGCTACTAGTGGCGCTGAATGACAATCCCACGTTTAAAATTGACATGGATACCCAATAATGTGGCTTGGGGGATAGCTGTCGTGGTAGCTCAAGTGGTAGAGCATCGAACGCATTATTCGAAGGTCGCAGGTTCGGATCCTGCCCTCGGCAAGTTATCTTTTCACCCACTTTTTTTCATCTCATTTACATTACAATTGGTCTAATAACTTTTCCTATACTTTTCTTGGCATATTGTGTGTTAGATCTCATTAATATTGCGTAAAACACGAAAAAACGGGCGCTTAGGTATACAGTTGCTTCCCTTATACAAATATATATATATATATATATATATATATATATATATATATATATATATATATATATATATATATATATATATATATATATATTTTATTTATATATATATATATATATATACTGGGCGTAGAGAGAGAGAGAGAGAGAGATAAATAGAGAGGAAAGGCAGGGAGGTTAACCAAGCTTGGCTCGGTTGGCTACCCTACACTTGGGGTGGGGGAAAAGGGGAATAATAGAACGAAAAGAGACAGAAAAGAAGAGGAGTAAGAAAGAGAAGCATAAATAGTCAGCTCGAAACTACACAGCAGGGCCTCGCACAGTTCTTTCACAAGCGGTCGTGAAGTTTGGTGTTCCTTAAAAAGTACAAGAGGGCTTTCATGGCTTTGCGCGTATGGGAAGCCGTCGGCCAACGTCCCAGGAACTTCTCTTCTGTAAGCGGCCATGAATCCAGCTGACAGAGCTTGGCTTCCATAATACGTCGTTCGGTCTGGTATACTGGGCAATGACATAGAATGTGCTCAAGCGTTTCCTCGCAGGCGCAGATGTTGCATGCCGAAGTGCTCGCCATTCCAAGGAGACGAGAGTACGAATTCCTAAATGCCACGCCCAACCTCATGCGACACAGTAAAGTTTCAGCGCATCGTGGGAACCCGGATGGCAAAGGAAGTTGCAAGTTTGGGTCGATCGAATACAGGTGCGTGTTGGAGAAACCCTGCGTATTCCATTGTAGGAGAGATATACGGCGAGCAAGTGATTGTAGTAGCCTTTCAGCGTCCGGTCTCAAGAGTGGTATGGGCGTGCGCTGGTCTTGGTCATGAGCCGATCGAGCAGCTTCATCTGCGCGGTCATTGCCAACGATTACGCAATGACTCGTCAACTACTGAAATACAATATCGTGACCTTCCGCGAGCGCTTCGTGGTAGTCGTGCCTTATCTGATATACTGATTGTTCATGTAGCCCGTGCTGCAGAACAAACCGTAGTGACTGTAAGGCTGACCTGGAGTCGAAAAGATGGCCCATTGGTTAGGTTCCTGGTGAAGAATGTACTTTACTGCCCCTTGAAGTGCTGCGAGCTCTGCTGCTGTCGACGTCGTGGTGTGAGAAAACTTGTACTGAAGCAACACATTTTCAGATGGAACAACCACTGCTCCTGTGGAGCTGTTGGAATTAGTGGAGCCATTGGTGTAAATATGTATGCGGTCGAAGTACCTTTCGTCCAACAGACGCAAAGTCAGTTGCTTCAGGGCTAGCGTTGACATGCGTGCCTTCTTACAGATTTCATGAACTGATAAGCGCGCGTCAGGTTGATGAAGACTCCATGGCGCAGTTGCTGGATGCATGGCAAGTTTGAAGCCAGGCGGTAGTATGTCCTGATGTTTTGTCACGATACAGCAGTACGAAGAATGGGGCCTCCGAGCTGTCAAACACGCTAAATGATGTGACGGTAGCCGTGATAAATGCCGAATGTGCGCTCTCAGCGTCTCGACAATGATGTGCGTTGTGACCGGTTGTTCTGGTGCAATAACAATAGTTTACACTGTCGATGAGCATCTTGGAAGGCCAAGGCATGTCTGAAGTGCTTGGGCTTGTACGCTTTGCAGTGCACGGATGTTAGTCTTGCACGTGTTGGACAGGACCGGAAGGCTGTACCGGAGAGTTCCGAGAAAGAGGGCTGTATAAAGCTGCAACATGGAGTGCACGGATGGGCCCCATGATTTTCCGGCGACGAACTTGAATACATTCTCAATGCCAATGAGCTTTTTCTTCAGGTATGTGACATGCGGGCTCTAGGTTAGGTCACGATCTACGATGACGCCTAAAAATCTATGAGTGCTCTTATATGGGCTTGATCTGCCATCGATCCACAATGAGTAGAAAGACATCGGTTTACGTGTGAACGCCACCGCTGCGCATTCTTTTGTGGCGACAGTGAAACCTTGCTGGCGAAAGTATGTCGATGTCATTGTTGCCGCTTTCTGGATTCTTGCGCGCACTTGAGGCCGTGTCACGCCGGACGCCGAAAAGCAGATATCGTCAGCGTAGAGAGATATATAAGCCGTCTGTGTCAGCATTTCAGTGAGCCCCACGAGAACCAGGTTGAAAAGAGTTGGATTCAAAACACCGCCTTGTGGCACCACACGACTTGTGAAGTACTTATTCGTAGACCCGTCTTCAGTTAAAACGAACATAGATCTCTTTGTGAGGTAGCTTCTTACCTATCGAAAGACACGACCTCCAAGTTCAGGTGCTTCAAGAGCATTGAGAACAGCCTCGTGGGTCACGTTGTCATAGGCCCTCTTCACGTCATAGGCACTCTTCACAGAGCTACCAACCGTCGCTTCTGAGCTTTCTGATGCTGAACAGAGGTCACTTAGTCAATAACGCTATCAACTGAGGACCGACCTCGTCGAAAACCAGCCATAGCATCAGGATAGATGTTATAATGTTCCAGGTACCATTCCTTGCGTGTAAGCAGCATCCTCTCCATGACCTTGCCAACGCAGCTTGCTAGAGCTATAGGCCGGTATTATGCCAAATCGAATGGAGACTTTCCGGGCTTCGGCAAAGGCACCAGGTGGCTACACTTCCACTCATCAGGCACCATTCCATCATGCCAACACTTATTGAAAATGTCCAGGAGACAGCGCTGTGCCTTCGGGCCTAGGTGACGTAGGGCAGTATAGGTCACTCCATCCGGACCTGGGGACGATGAGCGTCTGCATGTGTTCAATGCCGCATGAAGTTCTTCCATGGTGAACGCAACCTCCATTTGCTGATCTCGTGCGACTGGAACATCCTGTGGCATTAGATCGATCGGTATAGAGATGTCGCCGGCGATCTTTGCACAAAATTCCCCAGAAACATCAAGCTGTGAGCGACGTTGATGTAGCGCCAGAGCGGCGAAGGGGTGACGTTGTTGCGGATGCGAGTGAATACCTCTAAGAGTCCTCCATACGGGAGACAAGGGCTTTCGAGGGTCTAGCGAGTCACAAAAATTCTTCCACCATTGTTCATGAAGTTTGTGCATTCGACGCTGGATATTTTTCTGAATGCGTCTGGATTTTCTGAGGTCAGAGATAGATTTCGTGCGTCTGTATCGTCTTTCGGCACGTCGGCGGACCGCTTTAAGTTGTTCCAACTCTTGGTCGAGTGCCATGCGTCTCGATTCTTTCGAACATATCTTCGTGGAAGTCTCCATTGCACAACTAATCACTTCTTCAATGGATTCCGGTGGTCCGTGCATGCACTTGCTCTCCACTGATATCTGAAGCTCTTCCCAGTCAATAAGTCTTAAATGTCCAGGGAAAGGAGAATCGTCCAAACCTCTGACTGTCACGTACGTGGGGATATGATCGCTGCCATGTGTTTCAATATCTGTGAACCATTGGACTTTCGTGACAATGCTATGGGACACTAATGTCAAGTCCAGGCAACTGCTGTAAGTTACTCCTCGGAGATAAGTAGGGCTGCCGTCGTTCATCACCTGAAGCCCGTGCTCTGATGCGAGATCAACTAGGTCCGTGCCTTTTCAATTTGTCCTGATGCTTCCCCACAATGGTTGATGGGCGTTGAAGTCACCCATCAATATCCAAGGCGCTGGAGGTGTTGCAAATATACCATTCAAGATTTGTTGATCTAGTCGACCTGACGGCGCTATATATGCGCCTATCAGTGTAAACGACAACTTCTTCTTTTTAACATATAGACACACGTAGTGATTTCCATTGTGAGAATCTACTCTTTGGAGAACGTAAGTGAGTTCTTTACGGATGTACACAGCAACTTGACTTCGCTCAATGCACGTTGAAGAAACGAACGATTCATAGCCCGACAGACGAGGTATTTTTGAAAAATGCGGTTCACAAATGATGATGATGGGAAACTTATTTTCGAAAATGAATTATCGGAACTCAGGCATTCTTGATTGTAGACCTGTTGCGTTCCACTGAATATGGAAGCACGCTTGACTTTTTCTCGGAAAGGCTGATGCGGTCTATGGTGCGCCATCTTGTTACTGAAGTCCGGCAAGAACTGGTTCTAGTGTGTCCAAGATTTGCAGCGCGCATTTAGCGGCAGGGATCTGTAGACTATCCAATAGAGTGCGAATAACACTCATGAACGACTTCAGTACAGAAAATACTTGTATCTCTTGGGCGGACAGACTGCCTGCTGGGGGCATATTCGTTGTTGTCTGTCGATATTGCGGTTCCGTAGACACGTGTACCCGCGGTAAAGTGGGCCAGTCAGAGCCGGATGTTCTTTGTAGCGCCACAATGTCTTCCGGTACCTCTGGACGTACCCCACCTGGTGGCGGGGGCGGGGGAAGTCTCTGTGGTCGTGGCGGCGGTGGTGGTGGCGGTGCAGCATTAGTGAAGGCACCTTCGGCACAGTACTGCTTTTTCTTTTCTTCGAGCACCGCCGTCGACGGGAACGCCGTCGTTGGACAGTTGTTACCGCTTCCTTTCGTGAGGATCTGTCTTTAACCATTTGTCTCAGAATGCTCCTCTCTTTCTTCAGTACTGGGCAGTCTTTGGACGAGGTCTCATGGTTGCCGTTGCAGTTGCTGCATTTTAGGAGAGTTGCTTGGCAAGCCTCAGCTTTGTGGGGTCCGGCACAACGTGGGCATGCTTGCTTGTTGTTGCACACAGCACTAACATGACCCAGTTTTAGACAGTTGTGGCACTGTAGTGGTCTTGGGATGTATGGTCGGACAACGTGACGAAAATGACCAACCTTTACATGTGATGGGATGCAATCACCTTTGAAGGTCACCTTGATGCAACGGGATTTGCCAAGCCGGCATACTTGCAATATGTCCGTTGCCCCTGTAGCTGGCTTTATCAGAACAGGAAGGTCTGCGTTCGGTATGGAAACATCAACGTCATAAATGACGCCTGTCGTCGTGTCACTATCCTGCGGAATGTTGGTTCTGAGATAGATGCCTCCAAGCTCAGTGACAGTTCGCAGGGTATGTAGCGCAGCCGGGTGCTCAACGTCTATGGCCAGGATATTCTTCCGTGGGTTGAGTCTAACATCTTTATCTCATTAGGCACGATAGCTTCGAGACGCGCTGATATCACTTGCCTGTTCATGTTCTTCAGGTTGATCGAAGAGTCGACAGGAACAAAAAGTATGGTATGGCGTTCAGAACAGCACGCCGCCTTCACGGTAGAGACGCTAGCTGGTGAAGACGCGCCGACCATTCTTCTTTTAGCTTTACGCTTCACTGCAGGGATGAAATCTTCGTCGCTGTCTTCACTACTCGCCGTGTACAGTTCAGTGCTGTCACTGGTGCTGTCGTCCTCCCGGCTGTTGCGCTTCCTTGAGGTTGACGTCGAAGGTGACGCCAAGTCCGGATTGCGTACGGTGGGACCTGGATCCATAGCTGCCCGCAGGAGAGCGATGATCCGAGGACGACGACGAAGTGTATTTCTAGCGAACGCTGCCTATTTCGTTTGGTGTTTTTTGTGTGAATTTACGATACTGGGCGTAATAACTCAATATTCTAGTTAGTCTGCCCCGCCATGGTGGTCTAGTGGCTAAGGTACTCGGCTGCTGATCTGCAGGTCGCGGGATCAATTTCCGCCTGTGGCGGCTGCATTTCCGAGGGAGGCAGAAAATTGTAGGTCCGTGTACTCAGATTTGGGTGCACATTAAAGAACCCCAGGTGGTCAAAATTTCCGGAGTCCTCCACTAAGGCGTCTCTCATAATCAAATAGTGGTTTTGGGACGTTAAACCCCACAAATCAATCAATCAATCAAATTAATCATGCTCCGTCACCAACACTCGCAATTTAAGCTGGACAACTCGGTGATATACCGTAAAATTTTCCATCCTGAATGTCAGTGCTGGGTTCCCGTTTTACCCCGATCGCTTCGGTCCGAAGTCCTCAGAGCGCATCATGTCCATCCGACTGCTGGTCACCTTGGTTACCATAAAACCTACGATCGCCTTCGATGTCGCCTTTATTGGCCAGGCATTACCACTAGTGTAGCTCGTTACGTCGTGTCCAGCACTAGCTGCCAATGTAGAAAACTACCCACATCTGCTCCAACCAGTACACTGCAGCCTCTTCCGTGCCCAACCACACCATTCGAAGCTGTAGGCGTCGATCTTTATGGCCCCCTCCCAGTCAGTGCTGCTGGGAACCTGTGGATAGTAACAGCCGGTGACCATTTGACGCGCTACGCCTAAATGGCATCCGTCGCTACTGATTCAGCTTCTGAAATTGCCGATTTAATCTTCCGAGCCCTTATACTGCGCCATGGTGCTCCACGTATATTGCTCAGTGACCGTGGAAGGGTCTTCCTTTCACAACTATTGAACAAACTTCTTCACGCCTCCAGCACAACTCACAAGACTGCCTCTAGCTATCATCCATACATCAACGGCCTCACTGAGCGATTCCACCGCACCCTTGCTGACATGATCGCCTCCTATACTCAACCAGACCACAAAAACTGGGACGTAGTTCTACCATTCTTCATTTTCGCCTATAATACGGCTATTCAGCGGACAACCGGCTACTCACCATTTTGAGCAGTTTATAGACGCCACCCTTCTTCTTTCCTGGACGTCTCTTTATTTGCCTGCCAAGTGGATTCATCTCCATCCTTTCCGGAGGAATATGTTTTACGACTTGCACAGTGCCGCTAACTTGCTCGTATAAACATTGAAGCCCGGCAGCAAGACAGAAAGCTAGTTTGTGATGAATCGCATCATGCTGTATCCTTCCAACCTGGAAACGAAGTGCTCCTTTTGACGCCTATTCGCACACCTGATTTGTGTGACAAATTTCAGCCATGATTTATCGGGCCGTACACAGTTCTTGAAGAGACTTCACCAGTGAATTATCGCGTGACGCCACTTGTAGCTCTAGCAGATCGCCGTTATCGAGCTACAGAGGTGGTCCATGTCTCCCGTATGAAGCCCTTCATGCGACGTTCTTTGTCCCCTTGACTTGCCGCGGCCAGGCTTGCCACTTGCACGTGGGTAGGGGGGGGGGGAAATTGGTGTGGGCATTTAGCATATGCATCCTCTTCACCGGTACATTATCGTCATTATCATGCGTGGCTTATGCATCCTCATCGTTGTCGCGTAGCATCATCATCTTGGCTCATTCATCGTAGCTGTCGGCTGCCGGTTCCTCGGGCCTAATAAAGGTCATCCAACTCAAGACTTCCTTGTTTTCCAATAGTTTTGGTAGGGGTCCTCCCTTCGTCATTGAATGAGTTATACTAACATAGACGTTCAAACTTCGTTGCTACCGCGTCCTCCTCGCCTTGAAAGATGTTTGCTAGAATGAGAGTGAACTAAAGAAACAAACAAAAAGGAAAGAAAGAAAACACTGCGAACGCTGAGCACAAAACTAGAGTGCACACATCCAAATGTCGCTGTAAGTCAACATCCGGTTCTCATCCTGTGCTCACCCGTTCTCGACGTATGTCGGGCCACCCATAATTGTCGGCCTGGTGGTGGGAGGGCCCGCGACGGCGTGCGTAGCGAAAGAGTTTCCCCTTAATTGTTCTGTCGGCTCTTTGCCTTTCAATTTCGCCCGTTTCCTCTCAATGGCCGCCAAGTGGTAGGCGAGCGTAAACACTTTGTATGTACACGTGAAATAAAAAACAAGAAAGGACAGAGTACACTTACGAGTCAGTCAGAAAAAAAAACAAGCATGGTCTCCAACTATAAATCTTTGTCACCAATTTCCTCATGGCTTACTTCTCGAAGGCAGGAGAGTTTTCCGGGGTCCTCGTTGATGCCGGCTGCTAATGTTCTAAACTTGAAATTAAAATATGCCTCATGCTGTTCGCCCTCGTGCCTGTTTGAAGTTACTTTGAAAGGGGAAAATAAAGAAAAAAGCGCTGTTCCCTTACTGCCTCTCTCGATGAGAGCACCTCCACAGTTCAGCGCAGGGATCGTGGTAATAGGAATTAAAGAGATAGAAGAAAGTGGGTAAGAAAAGGGTGGTGAAAAGCATTTGATAACTCGTATCACGCACGCGCGAAGAAACAAACGCGGCGGACGCGATAAACGGAAAGACCTTCCGAGAAGGTGGGGGGACGGGGCTATGAGATGCGCCTGTCAAGGGAAAAAAAGAAAAACAGAGAAGATAAAAAAAGAAAAAGCCCACTGGACAAGTGGAAAGAAGTTAGGGCACTCCCGAACTGATAGAGAAGGAAGAGAGTGTCCGGTGCAAGGGCTGAACTAGCCCACGAGGAATAAGAAAGAAAAAAAGAAAAAAAGAGAAAAAAGCCGTCAGACGTGGTGCGTGGTGCGTGGCGCGATGTAGCAGTAAGGGGAAAGAAAAAAAGGCTAAATAAGCGTACGCGCACAGGAAAAGACCGGTATGCCACTCGCAGTCGACTGGGACTACCACTAAGAAGGCCAGCGGTACAGTGATGTTCATGATTTATAACGGGTGAGAGTAAAATTCATGATAAGCAGGTGAGTACTTCAGGCTGATGCCAAAGCATTCGGCAAGAGCCTCGAAGGTGAGGAGGGGCACAGCAGCGAGATTGCGCTCGTGGCAGCCAGCTGGTACGACCCCGAGCGCCACTCTGAGTCCAGTAGCAAGGGCAGTGAAGATCTCATTCCTTTTTTGGATTTAAGGTTGCTGCGAGGTCAAAGTAGCGGGCTCTGTCATCGTGCTTGTGGTGATGGTGACAGGAACCGGCTGTTGCGCGAAAACACGTGGTGTCTGCGTCACCATAGAGTGTTTTTGGACGACAGTAGGGGCCGGCTGAGCTGTGCATGAGGGTTGGGCAGTCGTCGTTGTGGTGGGGACGACGGGCGCACTCATTGAAGGACAAGGGGCAGCTTCCGAGGTCGTGTCGCCGGTACCGGCGAGTGCATCTCGGAAAAAGCGACCTTTTATGATGGAGGCGTTGCTGTCATGGTCCTAGCGTGCTGCAGGGCTTGGCGGTGAGCCACGGTGCCGTCAGTTGAGACCATGATGACTGCGGCCCTGCGATGGAGTTGCCAGGCTGGAGAGCGGGGCTCGGTTGCAGGGCGTTTTCCACTGCAGTTTATGCAACGAGGGTGTGCTGCACACGATCCTGGGGCGTGCTTGATGCCGCAGTGCAGGCACCGTTCGTCCCGATAGCAGGTGGCGGTTGCGTGTCTGAAGCGGCCACAACGGGAGCATTGCAGGGGCCAGGGCTGAGGGGGTCGAACTGGGCGCCTTTGCTTGTAAAGCAGTATATCTGGTGAGACGGTAGACCCAGCGAACCTGAGGGTGAGGCAGGTGCCTCTTCGTACACCGGACACGAGGAGCACAGGTCAAGCAATGTTGTCGGCGAGGTCCTCAAAGGCGATCGTTGGGTCTACTCCAAAAACCATGCCAACACAGGTGTTCAGGTCGAGTTCTTTGGTTCTAACCTTGGTCGCACAGATCGTTCCAACCTGACGTAGGGCAGTCAGATCGGCAGTAGGGTAGGTGTCGACAGCAACAAGGTTGCATCGGAAATTGACCCGCACTCTCTGGCTGGCTCGGAACCCCGAAAGGAAGGCGGTGATCGCGTCCTTCGACGCGGCCAGGAAGTTAGCCTTCTTCCCGACAGGCCGAAAGACGTAGGTGGCCGCACATTCAATCGGAGGAAGGTCACGAACAACGTGGGGACCGTGGGAATGTGGGGGCGTGCTTGGGGAACGCCGCGCTAACTGGAGGCGGACGCCGTTTGCTCAGCGGCTGCAGGAGTTGAAGGAGATGAGTTGTTGCTGCCAGTGGGGTATCCCTCATAGATAGCCATGGCCGTGGCAGAAGACGAGTAAGCTACGGTGTGCGACTTCGCTTTGCTCGAAGCCGGGGAGAAAGCAGTGTGATGGCTGCTGACTTTCTGCGGCTGGGCTTTCTCGGAGTGTGCTGGCTTGGACTGGGCCTGCTGCTGCTGTGTTGGCACTGAAGATGATGCCGAGGCTGCCACTACGGCATCCTGCTGTGTTGTTTTTTTTTCGGTTGCCTCGCCGAGGCACCATATGTAGCTCTTAAAAGGGCGGCGCGCTATGAGCACGGAGCGAAGATCTGGGTAAGGCGGGAGCGCAAAACACACGTCCTTCTTGGTTGAAATCTCCGTCGCACGAACTCTCGTGCCTGTTTGAGAAACTGCACTGTAAAAAAGTTACGCAGATATTTTCAAAACTGTGGTTTGGCAGGCGCAGATTTCTAGATAAAGGTAGCTTCGGCAGTGAAGTGGCGTGGTACTGGTGATTATTGAACTGCAGCCGAAATGGCGTGCCTGTTTGGCCGATATATTCTTGTCCGTAGATGTTGCAATGTAGCATGTATATTACGTTACTGGAGAAGGCTTTCAGTTATGCAGGATTTTAAATTTGAGTAGTTCGGTTTTGATTCACGTGTTGTGACCATCTGTCGGCATACCTTGCATCGAGCTTTTCTGCAGGAATGGCACCCTGTTTTAGTTTTGGAGGGGTTTGTTTTTGCTTTTACAAGAATGTCCTTCAGGGTTTTATCCCTGCGGTACACCACGTGAGGTGGCTTGGCGAATATTGAAGTTACTCGTTTGCTTTGCCTGATTATGTTGAAATGGCGGGAAAGTATGTTGTTGATTTGTGGCATTGATGAAGTTTGTGCAAGGTTTATTTGGGAAGTTGTTTTAGATACTCTGTTCGGCTCCTTAATTATATCATTCTGGTTGACAATGCAAGCTCATAGTATGGCATCGTACACACAAGGCAGGCCATCCGCGACTCCGATAGTATCCACTAACAGCACATCATCGGAAAATATATCAGAATTCACGAATTCCTTAATGGAAGACATCCCCCCAAATGTGTTAGTGTACGCACTTCATTTCCCCCGGACAGATCCCCGGGGTACCGAATTGAAAACCTCGACCTGTTCAGTCACTCACAAACATTTCAATATGGCTTACACCCTGAAAATTATTTCTTTAAATGTTCAACGATTCCATAACCCAGTAAAGCATACCGAAATCAGGATAGCCTACGCAGAACATTGTGATATTCTGTGTTTACAAAAAACAACTTTTTTACCATTGGTACGTTGGTGCATTCAAACGCGCATTTATTTAGACTGCTACTTTTCTTTCGCGACATGTCGCTTCAGTCGAGTTGAAATTATAATTTTTAACCGCGTCTTCTGCGCAATCATCATGTTTTCTATGACGGGATCGGACGGGTATTTGCTTTTGATTGTGTCCTATTATTCTTCAAGCTGCGCATTTTGTGTATTTATGGGCCAGCTAAAGCAGCGATGTGTAACAAGTTTTTCTGTGACCTGGACGTGTATTTTCTAGACGGTCGTCATGTCAAACTCCATACGGATTATAACTGTGTATCAGACACGTGAGCTGACTTGCAAGGGCAGGATGGAATCACTCTGATTGGAACGCGCAGGAGCGGCGTCGTCTGGTCCAACATTCTTTTAATAGATGCGTACAGACTCGCGCGTGGACCCCGGCATGCTTGGACTTGGCGGCGTACCACATCATCGAGTCGGTTGGATCGTTCCTATGTTCCGAGCGTGCTAGCTTCTTACGTATCGCCCTCCGATGTAGTAACATTACCATATTGCCTGTTTATATATCTGACCACCGACCAGTGTCACTCGAGGCTCGATTTCCTCTTTTTATCGTCAGTGAGACTTTGGCGTCTTGAGATCCCCATTGATCAGCACGCGCATTCACGCTGCAGTTTGTCTATAATCTTGCGCACCTCTCTGTTGGGATGTAGTCCGGAGGCATGGGACGCGCTTAAGACACAGTTTCGTTTACACTGCTCCATAGCAGGGCGCGCCTTTAGACGCCGTATGTCGGAAGAACTCGCGGGCGCTACCACAAAGCTACGTACTGCTCCTTGGGTTGATCGACTAACTCCCTGTATATGCGCATGGCAACGAGAGTTACGGGGTCGTTTTTAACGTCTTACAGCAGCGTCGTCGTTGTCGGCGGCTGCTTGGCGTTGCAGACGTAGCTCAAGTGCTCACCCTGAGGTTCTGCGCTTTGCGAAAAGCTCCCTTCTCAACATGTTGAGTCCACTGGTAAGTCAGACCACCAGATCCTGTTTAACTGCGTTACCCAATCAGTTTAATGGCTCACTTTGCCAACATGGTTCGTAAGACAATGTCATCGCAGCGTGGTACAGCCGAGGAAGCAACAATGTTAAGTAGGCTCTCTCAAGTTTCACCAAAAGTAGCTGAATTACTTTGCACAAGTCTGTCAGCTGACGAAATGAAAGAGTTACTTTCTTGCTAGAAGCGTGGCTCGGCCCCCGGGCCGAACGGGTAACCTGTTGAGTTTTATTTATCGGTTTGGGACGAGATTGGTGTTCTCTTCTCCTCTGTTATTTGCAGCTATTTTGAGAACTTTCATTTCCCTGACAGCTTTCACGACGGCCGAACTGTTTTAATACCTACACATGACCCATCGTTGGTTACCAATTACGCACATCAACGTTGATTACAAAACTTTCGCAGCAGTTATCAATCCGCGTTTGAGAAGCCTGATGCCTTTCTTTGTAGGTCATCACCAGGTGTGCTCTGTTCCTAGTAGAGAAATCCACAGTGTCTCCTTCGTTACGTGTGATATAATTGCATGCACGTTAGCAATATCAATTCAATTCAATTAAATTTTATTTACCGGACAACAAACTGGAGGGACACCTGAGCAAAAAGCTGTCACAGCAGCTTGACGAAGGCCCAGGGGCTCTTAGATGGTAATAGCACATATATGACACATGTCAACAAGTGTTTTTACATGGCATTCACATCAAGAGTATTATACATACAGATCAGCATACATCAAACGTACACATAAAATGTAACAATGACACTTCGTACGACAATGAAGGGTAATGCGTTATTATAAAGATAAAAAGTGGTCGCGCAGATATCTCTATCAATGTGGTCGTGTGTGTACCGGTTGAGTACCGTTGGGATAATATGAGTTAGTGATTGCAGGCTGTAGTTTTTTCTGGACCAAAGCACCTTCCATACTTCAGGGTTGCGTGTGAGTTTCGTGTGGTTGTGGGGTTGTAACTTAGCGAGTGACGTCAAATAACTTTTACATTTAGGATGAGAAATCCATTTTTGCCAATAATCGACATTCATAGAGCCTGTCAACGCGTGTAATTTGTGTTGGAGAAATATACCATGTGTGCATGAAAGTCGATCAACATTTGGAATATAGCGGATAATGTTCTTTCGAATGGTTACAAGTTTTTGCACGTTGCATTTTGAAATTTTTGCCCAGAGAAAGTAACAGTAGTGGACATATGACAGAAATAGACCGTATTACATTTGCAGCTTTGCCCTCACAGGCAACAATGCACGGCAGCGCGCCATAGCACCGGTAACCGCAGATAACTTACCACAAAGATGATTGATGTGGGTATCCCAACGTAAACCAGAAGAAAAATATACAAGGGTTTTCATTTCTTCGACCAACCTAATACGTTGATTCAAAAAGTCTATATCATTATGAATGACGAGAGCTTTAGTTTTAGTGCGAAACATGATAACTTTTGTTTTATGTGAATTTACCTTAAGCTTATTTGCCTGAGTCAAATTCGACAAACTGAGCATAATTTCATTGCTTTTTTCAACAAGTTTGTTGGCATTAGGACCTGGCACACACAGCGTACATTGTAAATTTTGCACTGATGAGCCGCAAATGTTCAAATCAGCACCAGATGTCCAGGCATGGTTTCTCGGAAGCGCCTAGACTGCGACTGCTGTTTGAAAAAGCATAGGTAGTCGGCCCGAACGGTGAGATGACAGACTTGTTTCACCCCGCTCAAGCAATAATCGCTGAAGGAGGCAACATTGCTGGGACCATACACGTGTTTGTATATTTGTGTATGTGTAATTGGGGGGCGTTGCCAGCACAATGACATTTGTGTGTGCAGCGGGACATGTTATTGAACAGTTTCGTATGGACCTATTTCCCGATCTGGAGATCTTGGGAGATGAGACTATTTAATCAGCTCTCGCAGGCTGCTTAGGGTGGTTCACGGAGCTTGTTGAATAGACAGTCTTTTTCAATGTAGAGCTTACAATGCAGAACTTTATGCCAGAGAGCCCGTGCCATGTAAATAATGTAAATAAACCTTATTTACGGAGTTCAACCTCCTCCCGCCTTGACATCTTGATCCCAAATTTCCGGTGCCGCGAACCCCGTTCGCAACACCACTGTACTTTTTGTACTCAGCCTCGAAGCATTCTTTCGCTGCCTAATATCTGATGGATACGTTCGAGGCCTTCCACTTCCAGCTAGGAGTGCCGTGAAGGTGATTGCATTCGCTGATGGCATCACGCAGTGTTTGAAGAATGAGTACAGTTTATCCCGTAGCCTACGACGTTTTCCTGAGTATGGCACTATATCAGGCGCCGCAATAAATTTTTCTAGATATCGATATTTATTTATTGGTTCTTCACACGCCTGCTTAAGTCACTTTTTTCGGTCTTCAAAAAAGTTACTCCATTCGCATTTTGAGGCTTGATTATACTTGCTACGTCATATCAGGCTCGTCGGCGGTTCCAGTAGTCGAGATGTAAAACGACACATCCGGGAAGCACAAGAATATGCTTTACCAATGCTGAAAAAAAGGTATTTAGCAAAGACTGTTTTTTGGTCGGGCATGATACATATCTCAGGTCATTCAACCCCCATTACGAATAACCAGGTCAGCTCAATCCCTCATTGCTTCATTTTTCAGGTCAGGTGCAACAGAGCTGGTTTGCCGAGCAGCACTTGGGCAATTGCGCATTCACGGTGGATTCGCATTGCAATCCATGTATGTTCACTGCCGGTTGCTTGCCCTGTGATTTTTACTTCACTTGTATGGTGATCTGTGTGTCGTGCGTGATCTTATCAGCTATTTCTTAGGCACAAACGTATACTATTCACTACCCGATGCCCGACTTAATTCTGCACCACAAGCACTTAACGTGCCTGCATTTTAGTCCATGGCAGTAACATTTTACCGACACGCGCAGCAAGTTTCTCCCAATGTAGACATTCTATAAACTCGTATTGTAGATACGACGGCGGCTCTTTTGCTTCCTCTGGTTCTTCCAGCTCCTCTAGCACGATTGAGACATGTCTCGTGGAGTGCGATAACGGCATTGTTTTTGCCTGGACATTTTCGTGACTTCATGTGGCATCTTGGAAGGAGAATACTGCCAACATAGGACAAACTATAGAAGTGGGACGTGTCCCAATCTTCTACTTGCCCTAACTGCCCGTTAGAGGAGTCTAGCAGGCATATTCTGCAGCAATGTGTTAATGCAAAGGTTTTTTTGAAGGCCATTGATTTGATTGATTTATATGTGGGGTTTAACGTCCCGAAACCACTATATGATTATGGGAAACGCCGTAGGGGAGGGCTCCGGAAATTTCAACCACCTAGGGTTCTTTAACGTGCACCCAAATCTGAGCAAACGGGCCTACAACATTTCCGCCTCCATCGGAAATGCAGCCGCAGCTGCCGGGATTCGATCTCGCGACCTGCGGGTCAGCAGCCGAGTACCTTAGCCACAAGACTACCGCGGCGGGGCAATGGAAGGCCGTGAACACTGGTTTTCGTAGCATAGGTGTTAATAGGTTTGCCACATATGGTCGCTGCTCATATAGTCGCATTGCACGCCTTCTAATAGCTGCGGGAACGTTTTGTTTGTGGCGTAGTAGGTGCGAAGCTGTAGCGGTAGGTTATCGTCGTTGTGCTCCCTTTCCCATTTGGGAGCACTCATACTCTTAGCTTCTATCGTTGCGGTCGGAGCAATTGTTCTTCCTTAGGGAGGACTAATTTTTACTACAACGGCCATGCCGCTTCCGGTCCCTAGGTAATGGACGTGTCTGGTTAATTTTCTACCTGGCCTGGCTTCTACAGCCAGACCACCTGCCACTGTCTGATTAGTGCATGTAATCTGTATGTATTTACTAATTTTATGTATTTTTGTATGCCCCATATGTGTGTGGGTTCATGTACATACGCACGTCACTAAAACGCTCTGAACTATGTAAATCACACACATCCTGATATCTCTTGCATATATTTGCAAACATCATCAAGTACTGTAAATTCTGTACACATATCATTTACATCATGTATATTGTGATTAGTGTATATATGTAGTGTACGTATTCATTAGTAAGATGTGATAGGACTTTGTGCCTATGGACTTAGAAGCTTTTGTTTGTTTGTTTGTTTGTTTGTTATTCTTGTTGTGAAGACACTGGTTGCATGGGTTTATAGCGTCCTACAATAGATTAAAGCCTTTCTAAAAACAATCAAGAAACTCGCTAGCAGACGCTGCCTGCGTCGGCGTTGCGAGCCGAGAGAGAGGGTACGTCAAAGCATATATAGAGGAGAGGACATGCGTGCGCATTGTGGGTGTTGACGCCACTAGGAAACATGGCTAGAGGAGAGAGAGTAACCGAGCATAGGAGAGGAGAGAGGAGGCAGGCGCGCACGCTCAGTAAGGGTGGTCACGCCACAAACCGGATCACGCCACAAACCATGAGAAGCGTCGTATCTAAAACATATTCCTTGCCCACATGAAAGACGTTTTCGCTTCACCGGTGGCCGACGCGGGCTCGTAGACCTCACCTCTGTGGCAGTGCGAGCTCGCTGCATCTCCGGCTTGATGCCGACTATGCAAGAAAAACTGTTTACCGCTTATAAGCTGAATCCGTTGAAATACCAGTAACATTCCGAGAAGCCATCATCACCGGCGGCTGAAATGATCGCGTTGCGACGCAGCTGTCACACTGGTTGCCGACCAGCTTGTCGCCTAGAGAAAGCGATGCCTGTACTTCATATCGCATAGAAGTTTTAGACGGCGAAATTCCAGATGCCACCACCGACAATCACAACAGCTTATTTTTGTTATCGTAGAAATTATTCTTCACATTTTTTGTAACTACACTTCTTTAGTAGAGATGTTTGTGGCGTGTCAATGGCTTGTACTCATGCGCTTACAAGGGCACAGCCACTCAATGGGAGAACACGGGACAGCCGGCCCGCATTGGGACAATGGCGCGAATCAAGTTTGTCTCTGCCTGGAGCGGCTTTATCAGCAGTATACGTTGCACAAAACACCAATCGGCAGGCCATTCGTTGCTATACCTACGTGCACTGGTTACTGGTGTAGCCTGAAGGTGGCGAAACGAGATTGTTCCCCCCTTATTCCGAAATCGTCAGCATGGCATACAGATTATAGGTTCCCACTTGACCTGCCCGGCCGCCAGATCAAATAAAACAGGTGCTCCGTCCCCGAAACAAGAAACAACAAAAAATAATTTTTTACTCCACCTCTGCCATTGATAATCCACAGGGACGCCGAAACAGGCGTGGACAAGCGCCCACGCATGCTCGCAAATATGTCTGCCAAAAATGGCTCTTGAACCTTCCTTAGGGAGTGTTAGCCACGTGACCAGATACTCGTAGGGGAGTATAATAACGTCACTCTATTCATAAGCTCCGTCACAAAAAAATACGATTTTAATTACATGTGCCATGTTCACTCCATTATGACGGTGTAAATTATTCAGCCATGGGATTGTCTGGGAATATTTAGCTATTGAAACTCCCGTCTGAGCTGATTCTTGCTTTGATTGAATGCAAATGTAATCTTTTATAAAGATGATTTGTCATTTGACGTTGCCACACTTCATTGCTGCATATCGTTTCACGCCTGACGATTACTGTTGTCGGTAGTGGCACAAGCCTTGCGCTGCTTAGCATGTGTGTGAATGTCCCAGGTCCGGCATGCAGGAAATGAAAAGTAGGGAGAGAGCATTCAACTGTGCCGCAGAAAGAAAGAGGAAAAGATGAGAAAGCGAGATAGAAAAAAAAAGAAAGAAATAAAGGACGGCTGTTCAGGTTCGAGCACGCCAAACTCAAAATTCGCTGCTCTGCCCACTCCCTTTTCTGTTATAGCATGCAATGATGGCTCCACTGTTTATCATAATTTGCTAATTGTTGGTTTGAATCATTTTTCATCCACCATGTTTCCCTTCGTGCGGTGAAAACGGCGAAAAATTTTCCCAGCAAGATGGCTGCACCGCTACGTCACGGTTCCTTCATGTTACCCGTTGCAGTCGCATGCGCTAAATACAGTTCGGCCATCAGTTTCGTACCTGATGTACACGCACTTATCATTGAATATCTTTGATTATCTACCCAAACTATTCAGCTACAACAAAAGAAGAAAACGCTGTAGAGTTCGTATAGCCAACAAATCCCCAAATCCCCCCCCCCCCCGTCCTAAAAAAAGAATTAATAGCTCTATTAACAACTAGGCCAACACTTCCGGTCACGTTTGCGTGAGCGAATGATTTCTCCAGTTAAGCTGCAGTAGTGTAATACAGAAGTCAAGCTTGATTCCGGTAACGAATATCTACAAGCTTGATGAATCTTACAGTGCGGCTAAAATTATGTATTCAAGAGCGCTTGGGCGCAACTTCCATATAAGGGGGAAGCGATCCATGATATTTTTGCAAAGATGTGTGCTTAGTCACGTTGCCTCGTTATTCTCTATTCGGTAGTACTCTATATTCTCTTTACATTGGGCAAACATTGCAAGACTTGATGGTGCAAACAAGTTTAATGTGAGCTCAGTTCCTGATTCGCCTTTTTGAACTTGACATGCTATCCCCATTTGTACAATTTTCTCGCCATCAGCGCCGCAGCACAATATCGACTCGTATAAATCGGTTTCTCGCAAATTCCCTGCATCCCCACCACTTACGAGCAATGCCTTTATTCTACTCGAGCTCGAGCGGACGCACGCTGATGGTGAGGAAGTTTTTCAAGTGGGGGCGACATCTACAGGTGACAACGAAGATTCAGTAACTGCGCTCACGCAATATAAACTTCATACATAGCCTCGCCTTCAGTTTGGTAATGAAGTGCCCACACTATCATGTTTGCACTAACATCAGTTATTGAAATAAAACAAAGAATATACCTTCGATTTCGAGAAAAAAAAGAGTACTAAGCAGGAGAGGCAAAAAATAAAAATAAAAACAAGCTCCCTGAACCAGAGAGGAGCAAAACACGTGGTGATTGACGAGGGTTTGTTACAAGACACGTCGACTCAATGGAATTCATGCATTGAACTATGAAGTTCTGATTATACATCGATGCAGACAGTTTACAGTTACCACACATGCTTTGAGCATTTATTGTTCAACTAAGCGAAAAAGATGTCCTACCAGCACTAAATTGTAGGTCATGATTCAGCGCCTATATATACGGTGTGACCAGTGAACGGTTATGCAGCGCAGGCAGCTGATTCTCTCGAGCAAGAAAGTCACTAGCGCACGCTTTTTGCGTTGGCGTTATCTCTCGTTGGTGAGGGCGCATTTTCGTTCCTTGTAAGCTCAACTTCAGTAGTCATCGCAGAAAAGCGCGTTTCATAGTCAGCGGGCTCCATTCGCTCTCTCTAGACTCATGAAGAATGCGGATGGGGCGGCGCCATATCTTGTGCTCTAGCAAATCGACCATCATAGCTGCTGACCACAATGCAGGCCAATATGCCGACACCCGTAAGGTGCCTTTCGTCAAATTCATTGCCCTGCTAGATCGGTAATCAGAGAAGAAAAGCGGCACTGGAATGTTTCTTCAGTGAATATGCCAATCGCTCAGACACATGTTAGAAACAAAAATTCCCCCTTCTCCACGAAGTTAATTACGACGAGTGGGTGGAGATTGAGGTGTCGTCTCGGTAAATAGTCATACGTTACCTTAGCATTGCCTCATGTAATGTAAACTGAGTGGTATAAAGTGTATAATAAATATAAATTATTTCGCATAGAAGTCGTCTAAGACAATTGAGAGAGGACTCAGAAATTTGCTCGCCTCGAAAGGGATTTGAAGATCTCGCTGCCTTACTGGTGTGAAGATACCACTATAATACGGGCATTTTATTGAAACATATAGCGCTCGCCATGTCTCTTTCTGTTAGAGGTCTTTTTGAGAAGCATCCTATTTTTGTAGAGAGTAACACAATTATACTTCTCGAGATAATATTTTCACCAGGAACAGCGCTCTCTTACTTTATGATTAGCTTATGTCTATGTATAGGTTCAATGTGAAACCTTTTTATGTTCCACATATGCTTAAACTATAGCAACGGTAACAATTCATTGAAGTATTAAAAATTATTCTGACCTAGATGAATTTACTTCTATTTAAGCATCATAGGATCCATCACTAGCAGGTCTGCATCGGCAGCAGGGCAGAAGACTCCCCCACAATCTGCCGTTCAACCCTGTCATCTGCTTAATGCAGCCACCTTCTTTCCGCGAAATTCCTAATCTTGTATGCCCACATCACTCTCTGCCTCCCACTCACGTGTCCGCCTTCTCTTGGAGCCCACAAGCTACGTGCTCCGCCCATGTCCATTTCTTTTCCTTCAACTGAGCCAAGATATCCCAGGCACCAGTTTGATCCGTAAGCCAATCTGATGTCTTCTTGTTAAAGTTATACCTAAACTTTTCTTTTCCGTTGTTCAATAGAATTCCATCGCTCTTTGCTTGATTGTAGAATCGAGTATTGCATAGTTCTCAATTTCACCTCAATTGTTTTTGTTGGTGTCCAACGTTTTTCTCCGAATAAACACGGATGCTTTTTTGCGTGAAAACGCCACCATTCTATGTTTGAGAACGCCTGTCGAACGTGCTCTATGTTCGCATGCAAAATTAGCTTACTGAAAGCCGCGCCTCGGCGCGGTGCTCAAGTGGCTAAGGTACTCGGCTGCTGACCTGCAGATCGCGGGATGGAATCTCAGCAGCCGCGGCTGCATTTTCGGTTGAGGCGAATATGCTGTAGGCGCTGGTACTCAGATTTAGGTGCACGTTTAAGTGCTCTGGGTGTTCGAAATTTCCGGAGCTCTGCACTGCGGCGTCTGTTTTAATCATATGGTGTTCTTTACGACGTTAAACCTCACGTATCAATCATATACAGCCAGCAGTACGCTTTTTTCACCCAAACCTTTCAGTTGAGTGTCCACCCGCAAACTGATTTTTTCTTCTTTTTTATCGATAACCTGCAATGTGTGCCATTTGTGCCAGCTAATACCGCACATTTTTTTTTTCATAGCGACTACCATTCATGATTTCAGGGGTGCTATGCAGCATGGTTTGAGCTACTCGGGCAGACGAGTGTACTCTAAGCTTGCTATGCGGCGGAAATGGCGTGGAGACAGTGTGGAACGCGTGACACTCTAAAAACTAAGAGAGTGCTGGCACGCTTTTTTGGAGAGTTCTTTCTTGTCCCATATTTCACTCCATTTTCTAGAGCAAATCACCTCTTGTTGAGGCAGCGTACAGTGATTCCCCCGAAGGTATCAAAACACTCAACCTCGAAAGAGTAGCATAAGGCTGCCTGAAGCAAACTACCATGACCCCACGAAAGAGAGTAACTGTACAACTCACGAAAAAATAGCGGAACATCAGCAGAAATTGGTATTTTTAATTGTTTTTGATGAATGTCCGCGCGTGTGGATTGTAAGGATCGCTCTTTACGAACAGTACGAAAAAACAAAGGTAAAAAAACACAAGTGTGATTCGAACTGTCGGCATCTTGACGTACTACGAATTGCTAGCCCGCCACGCTAACCACTACACCACACTGACTTCTTTTTCTCTTTATTGCCTTCTTGACAACAGGTCAAGATAATCTGACAATCACATATCACTCGAGTTTCATGTGTGCTAACGCATCAAACAAAAATATCACATCTTGAATGCAGTCGGTAGTCTTATACACATCTCGCGCTTCGATAACAGCTTCCACGAAACACTCATGAACAGATACAACTCTTACATCACAGTGTCTGTACGATAACATACTACGCTAAACCTAATGGCAACCGAGCAAGAAAATAAGGTCGGAATGTTTCACAGGGCTTTCAAAACGCAAAAAAACGAATTCCATGTGGAGTAAGAAGTGAATCTTTCTTTAAGTCCTCTGTAAACTGTCCTTACGAAAATGGCATTCTTGGAATGAATAAATTTGTGTTCAATGGTTTTAGGTTTGTTACACAGGAGACAGCTGCTTCCTCATAGTACATACGTGCCTCTCTCCTCAAGCCACGTTTTCACATGCAAGGTTCCCGTATGAAGTTGAAAAAGAAAGTTTATAATCAGGTGGTGTCCACACGTTTTTCACTCAAATGAGTCCATCTTGTCTACAAGATTTTTCACACATTGAACGGTAAAGGTGCCCAAGAAAACAAATCTGTATTAAATCTTTCATAAGACACTTTTACTTCACATTAGTTAGGTGATCCAACAAAAACCTTGCCTTTAAGAAATGATAAGACAGCACAACTTCGCAGGAACGGTGACAAGATGTGTCGTCCTACCCTGACCGAATATACAAAGAAGTCAGGCATATGGTTTAATGGCGTTGTTTGAAATAAAGAACATAAAGAAGCATCTCCGTGGTCTCTTAATAGCATGGAATATAGGACTACCTGGTTAAGAAACACACGGCACAACGACAACCCTCCTAGCTTAACACGCCGAAACAAGTTCGTTCTAGATGTTCGCTTCCATGTGTAGCTCCAGATGGAAGAGTTGAACGTCTTGTGAATTTCATAGATGTTTTTACGCCTACAAATAAGTGCCTGTAAAAGGTACGTTAATTTAGCAGACAGAAACACGTTACATACAGCTGGCCGAGAGAAAATAGTTGAGTCACGACCGCCCAATTCTTTTGCGGTCGCGCGCAGTTCCTCAGCCTTTTCAAGCCAAAACGCTTCACTGTCTTGATACCTGTCCACTGGTACCCCTAGCCAACGGCTAGGTGTCGTGAGCCACTGAATATTTTCAAAAGAACTGGGCGTCAGGTCCCAATTACCACGTCATAAATCAACGCTTTTTTCTTTGTTCATTAAGCTTGCACTTGTGTCACAAAACCTTTCAGTGATTTCTAATAACTATGTGACACTCCCTCTATCAACAGCAAAATAGGCAATATCGTCGGCATATGCCAAAACATGCACTTGACATGACTGTAACCTGAAACAAAAATCCCTGCGTGGTGAATCACTTTCTGACACGTAGAGTGGTTCCAAAAATAAAGCGAAAAGTAAAGCACCTAAAAGACACCCCTAACGGACGGAGGAAAATAGTTGTATGCGCTGTGACAGCTCTCCATTCAGAATTAAATTTTTGGTTCCTCATGGCTTTGGCTTAACTTTTCTCTGTCAATCTAATCCTTTTAGATGTGATAGTACCAAGACCAATGTACTCCGCTAGCGTGAAGTGTATATTGTGGGGAACCATGTCGTAAGTCTTGGCTAGAACAATTTGTAACATGGCTACTTTCAAAAACGCAGCGTCACAGTACTCCAGAGTGTTCCTGGCGATATGAATATTCGTGAATATGCTCTTATGCTTGATGCCGCAAGTCTGATGCAGCCCGGAAAAACTTGAGTACAACTCCTTGCAACATCCTAACCAGAACTTTGGTGAACACTTTATAATCCACGTTTGTTAGCGTGATTCCCCTGTACCCTGTTATTTTGCCTAGATAAAGTTACTCTTTTCTTTTAAGAATCAGCGCAGTGTATGCACGATTAAATGATGGACAGAGAGTTCCTCGATTTAAAGACTCTTAAAACACCTCATGCATAGCTGCCGCTATATCCTTCTTTAAGGCCTTGTAAAAAGCGCCATTAACGCCATCTGGACCAGGCAACTTGCCCATGCCAAGATCTTTGATAGCCCTCTCAATATCCCCAATAGTAATGAACATTTCCAATAGGTTTGTGTTCTTGGCATCAAGTTTCGGCATTTGTATCAAGAACTCATTTACAAAACCAGGCTTCTTTGGCTCACGATACGCAAACATTTCTTGGTGGTACCTTTCAAAAGCGTTCATATTGTCTATGTTTTTTCAATACTTTATCATTCGATTCTATCTCCAGTATGTCGTGAGCTCGAGCGTATGCCTTTTCTTCTGACAAGAATCGCTTTTACGGAGCTTCACCCACGAGATGTTATTCAGCTTTCGAGCGCATATTTGCGGCTTTTTAATCATCCCCTTCAAGACATTCAACTTAATTTTCGAAAACGTGCCGTTGATGTGTAAATAAGCCCGGGTTTTCCGCTTCAGTTTTCACCAAATCATTTAGCAGCACCCGGAGCTCGCGTTCCTGTTTTCGAGCTTGATACTGCATGTGGCAACCACACTCTATTGCTATCATTTTTATCATTTGCCTAAATAATTCTAATCTTTCTGTCACACTCCTTCCTGCGATTTTGAAAAACATTCTCGATTTCCTTCTTTGTCTTATCAACGAACCCTTCATGAATGATTACCTCAGTATTCCGTTTCAATGTTTTCTTTACAACGTTTCTTTTTGCACTTTCGACTTATCTCAAACGTCAAACGAGACTAAGCAATGATCACTGAAGGAAACAGCATAAACGTCATAACTCTGAAATAAAGGTACTATCTCGGAACAAACATATGCTCGATCTAGTCGTACGTGACTAGAACCTTGAAAATGTGTGAAGTGTTAGCGACTACCACCTTTCGCAAACAGAACCACGGCATGGAAAAAAACTTATCAAGGCTATTTTTAAGCAAACAAACGCTTTCATAACTTAATTTAGCAGTACACTTGCAATCTTCTTGGGCTTGAACAGAATTGAACTCGCCCAACAGAATCACACATCTCTGACATCCAAAGTACGCTTGCGATTCAGGGAAGTACAAACACCTGTCTCTCGAATTTGTTGGTGCGTATACACAGATAACTCTAAATTTCATCTTCCTGTTAGAAAAGTCACACAAAACGAAACGCCCATGTAAGCAACTTCTCTCCTCTTCTACTACAATGTCATGAGTGTTCTTGACTAAAGAACAATGCATCCGGCTGATGCTCCCACCGCATGGCTCGCGCACGCATTGTACCAAAATAAAAATTCTGAGACCAAGCTGTCAGTTGCATCCTCATTACTATTTTAGTCAAGTTGATTTTTTATGTCATAAACAATTTCGCTGACATATGTGCAATTTCTTGTTTAGACGCATAGATTGTAGTGTCTCTTAGCTTCTCAAAACCAGCCAAACTGTAGTTAACGTGTTTACGGTGTTCGCTTTGTGCCTCGTTAGATTATAACATCTATCCTACTAGTTCTTTACAGTAGAAACAGCAAGATTAGCACGACCAATAATTTGAACGTCAGTGGCACTAACTCGCTAAGTGGTTAGTCATTTAAGCGTACGGAACATCGCACTTCTGAAGGGTATACTTAACAATTTATTTTTTTTTCACCCCCTTGAAGATATTTTTGGTCATTCTTGTTCACCTTCTATGACTGAAGCCATAACACTTCACTGCCGCCATACCGTACGTTAGGCTTATGGCACCATCGCTCATGTGCGATGATCGCAGCGAAAAACAACAAATAATAATATAAGGAGAATGCCGTAGCCGTCTACTTTGAGTTTAGATTCTGACCTACTGAATGAGATAGTATTTGTTTATTTAACTACACATATATACATCTAAATACGTGAATATTAAGAGTTCCAAGTGCCTTCACGTGCGCGGAAATTCTCTGACGCGCGCCGGAAACGCTGTTTTTTTTTTTGTTACGCGTCTCTAGCGCCTCAACGAACAAGTGCAGTATGTTTTACTGCATATATGTGTGTAGTTAATAGGTAGTGCTAATCACTTGTGGTGTGCCTACGCATCTAAATGTAATCAAGGGCAGGAGTATGATTGCGTTTTACTCTCTCATGCCTCAAGAGTATATGGGCATTTCACTCTCTCAAAGAAAGGACATGTAGAAAGCTGCTTTATTCTCGTTTCATAAAGAGTGAAAATGAATTTAAATCTATCAGATGCTTTGCAGTACAGTCTAAAAAAATATCGAGTAAAAAGGGTGTCTTTTTGTCCCACAAAAAATAATCGTCATCAGGCTTGCGTGCGCCTCCTTTCTTGAAAACTCGGCGCTGGCCACTTTCCAATCGAGAATGCAATGTAACCCTGATAATGGGCATGTCGATCTGACCGGAAAGTACCGGGCGCGGGGCGATAGCACAAGGGCGCAACGCGATATAGATGACGTTTATTGTTGTGGGACAAAAAGACACCCTTTTTAATCGCTCTTTTTTTAGAGCGTAGTAATAGAAGACTTCGAAAAGTACCTAGGCCTTTTTACTCCAGTGATACCCTCCGCAGTTTTTAGAGTGTGATAGCCGAGTTGATAGCAAGGGCCACAAGAACACGCTGTGCGTTGCAAACGCACGCGGGACGTTTGCAGCGGTTCTGAAAGAAACAACGCGTGTGATCACATCAGCATCGCCACTCAGTCAATATTTTCGCAGTACGGCGATGTGAGTGTGATTGTGACACTATCTTTTTGTCAACTCAGCACGCACCTCCCTCACGCGCGTTCGGGGCGTTTTTCCTCATAAGGACAGGTCCTTTCGTTCCACCCGCAGCATCGTAATTTCCACTTTCAAAAACAGCAAGGGTTCACACGCAGCATTCTCATGCTGCTCATTTCGCTTCTATCAAATATTGCAGATAAATATAAAGACAGCTTGTCACCAGGGGGCGCTCGCATCATGGTGAGGAAGAAAAAACTGCCGAACACTTGATAATGTTCTGTAAAGGGCTTCATCCTATAGTTCAGGATGATGGCGCAGACTTTTTCAAAGCACTGGAGTTTAGGGACCAGGAGGGCAAAATAGACTTTAAGTAGGTAGACTTAACTAGAAGGAGGTTATGTGATTGGTGGCTAAAGTCAAGGCACGAGTGAAAATTAAACTCTTTACTGCAAAGTATGAGTCCTCAAACTCACTTTTTAAGGAAAAAAATATAGTTTTAGGTTCATTAAGTATTACGGCTTGGTGGCGCTAGCCACCGCCCGATCTAAAGGGTACAGCCATATCCATCCATCCATCCATCCAGCGTGGCTGTGATAGGATACGTCGTGATCGGGTTGAATTTCAATGCGAGATATCGTATCCGCAAGATCATATAACTTTTACTTCTGCGTGCGTGTGCGCATTGTCTGTGCGATAAAGCTTGTCAATTGATCGTGCAGCTCAACGGGAGCACTGCTCATCGCCAAAAGCAAACTTGGTGGGCGTACCGGATCTTCGCCGCGAGCATCTGTCAATCAAACTTATTGAAGCGTGAACTCGTATACAAACTCGTTGATTCTGAGAAGTCCCCAGTTGAACTGATGATTGTCATGGTGCCAATTTATTTGTCAAGCGTTTGGTGCACTGAATGCTAAGCGACAACTTCTATCTATATGAAATAATTTGGGGAGTTTACATTGCTTGTGCAAAGGTGGAGCCATATAGGAGCGTGGAATACCCTATCTTCTTGCAGCTTCTTAAGTTGGTCGTCTACTCATGTGCCTGGTCGGCTTCGAAGTGAATACCGCATCAGCTCTGCCCCAATTTTCGTTGTACTACTAGAATAAGGCTTAAAGACCAATACACTAAGCTGTGTTGCCTTCATTGATAATGTTTCAATTAAAGGGCACCTATCTTGGGTACGAATTGCAAGGCCATGGTCAGTAGAAAGCTGTTAAACGTAATCGTGATCAGAACAAAACTAATTGCCAATGTAAAATTTAGGACTAATTAGCATAGTTTTTCTTAGCTTGCTAATGAATAACGTTGTGTGAATTAGCAAAGTTTAGTTTGCTCATCAGCTATCATTCTTTCGTTAGCCTGGTCCTAGCCTTGCATGGCTTCGTTATTGTGGTCTTCTTAAGGTGAGGCCTAAGTATCGCGGCCCAAGAGCGTTGGCAGAAACTTTTTTTGGAGGGGGTGGGGAGCACCACTTGGATTTTGGGAGGGGTACCGTATCGAAATTATCTTCTTTTGCTCTCTGTGCGATGGCTAGAAAAAATTCTGGCGGTGGGGGGGGGGGGGGGTGCACGGGCTCGGTCTGTTATCGCCTGGCTATGCCCCTGCCTCGGCCCTACCGTTACTTAGCGTGATTAGCTTGGTAATAGCTTGTCCTGGCCTCAGAATCGAAAGTTGGTCTAGATGGATATGCATGGTATAACTATCAGGTAAAGCGCACGAAAACAGACGCTTGTCCTGTCTTCCTGTCTGTTTTTTGTGCGCTTTAACTGATAGCTGGCCTAACTAGCCAAGAATACCATCCAGCCGCATAGCAAATTAGACAGCCGCACTTGCTCGGATGCTAGCGGACCAGATGTATGTGCTCAGGGGAAACTAATCTCAATGGTCACCCTGATGATTATTCTATAACAAGCTTATTGTAGGTGTTAAAACCTTCAAAATAACTATAAACACCCCGTGCTTCTAAAAAATATCGTCCTAAAAGCAACGACAAACAAATAAAAGAAGGTGCCTCTGGTTTTAAACAACTGACCAACTTATTCGACCATCCTCGACGCGATACCAAAATCCATCATAACCAATGAAACGCAGCGTGCTCAGGGGTAGATTTGACTTTTTTGTACTGATGGCTCATTGAAAAGAGGGTGTCGCCACAGCTCGGAAAGATGCCAAGTTTCGCAAAACTCGCGCGAAACTCGGCTGATCCTACATAGCACCCCTTAACGCCGGCTCAATGTATTCCAGGTTTGAATGCGAAAATATGTTGATAGCAGTAAGTTTTTATCACCTAATTTTATCACTCGAGCATCCACTCAAGAACTCGTTTCTTCTTTTTTATCAGGTGGTCTACAATGTGTATCATTTGTGCCTGCAAATACCGCTCATTTTCTACATACCGACTGCAGAAAACAGTTCTTAACAAAATGCCCAGCTTGTCCTAAGGAAGCACAGGCGTTTCCAACGAATTCATACAGATAGAATAAGTACCACATGAAAAAAATGCTTTTCTTGAGACAAATATGTTATATGTGTCCGAAAATATTCGGGACTTGTGCTCTTTTCAACCAGTCTATCAGCCGATATAATGTTTTGTGCTTTGTCACTGCGAATAAAGTTTTACTCACCAGCTGACCAGGGTTAATATGCAATTGTGTTCATGGTGTTTTTAATTGACTCAGTTTTTTCTAGTTCTTGCGATACTTGTTACGGACACCGGTGGCGGTGGTGGCGGACAACTACACGCCACGCGTGACCCGTGCTCTGATCTCATTACAGCTTTCGCTGTAAAAAATCGTAACAGTATTACATGAAGCAAATCTACACTGTATTGTTTCTATTTGCAACTACAAAAAAAAACGTTCCGCGTGCTGGCAACACTGGGTGAAAAACAAATACGGCTGTGCATATCTGAGGGTCAACGTGACACTTTCGCTTGGCGCTGTGCTAAACTTTCATGATTGTGGGGTCAGATCGTGTTGCTCCGTCGAAAGCTAAATGTAGCTGGTCGCAGACCACCTCATATTCATCGGCATAAATGATTTTACTCGCCAACCAGCGGTATTAGTGGTGCTGTGCGTGAAAACATAGTGCCTTTTCGGAGAACCACACCACACTTAATTCAAGTTGAAGAACTTGTCTAGTGAGCCTGAGGTTGTAGAAGGCAACTGCTCATGTGTGGCTGGCCAATACAAAATGTTCTAGAATTTACCACAGCGTTGCTACACCGCTACAAGCATGGCGTTGTTAGTTTTGGTGCAACTACGCTGCGACTCCTGCTGCCGCTGTCATGTATTACTATATTTTTATTTATTCATTTACTTATTTATTATTTTATTGATTTACCCCAAGGGCACGTTCACACCTCATAAGGGAAGTCAAAATAGAAACGCCAGAGCAGCCATAAAGCCTCAAAAGCGCTCGTCGATAATGGTCACATCTGTTCTGTCCACCGCTGCCGTCACTACCTTCAAGACTAATGAGATATCGCCTGCTTTCTAAGCACTAATTTTCCTACCACATTCTAGGTATTTGCGCAAAGTAGCGAAGTAAAGAACACTCTTGTACCTTTCCAAACGTTGTTCTGGAAGATAAGCAACCAGAAACTATAAGCGCGAGCGCACCGGCAACGCCGGCGGCGTCTTCAGCTGGCTGTACACAAACACAAGACACGTTGGGTTACGCTGACTCGCTGCTGCTGCAGCGTCTTAGTCCAGAGTTCTCGACGATCTTAGTCCGAACCAGGCCCTCGATGAAAGCGTCCCCGTTGAGGTCGTCAAGCTTCCTTGTGCTGCACGGGTAGTTAGCAATTTGAGCCGATGCCAGCCACCGCCATCTCCTGGCTATGTCACTATGTTGAACCTGTGGCCGGGTGGTTAGATCACGGGGTTTGATCTAGCGCAAATAAAGCCGTAAATATGAAGCCGTAATTGTTTTCTCGTGGTGGGAAAATTTGTCTCGGACTGATTATTCAGCGCCGGCTGTGCGGCGTGGTTTTTTGGCCGCTTGGGCGACGAAACGAGCCAGTTTCCGGACGATTTCGCCTCTTTCGCTCCATTCAAGGCCGAGTGTGGACGCACCCTAAGGGTCTACATACATTACACAGGGTAATGGTAAAAATACGAAAATTAAACAAGTTTCAAAGTACAACGAGGCAGTACAATGTACAACGAAAAAATCGAAAGTATCAAGATGACAACAAGAAAATTGTAAGTATAAGGATATATTCTTATCAAAAACTAATAAGGACAATGTTTCTGATTGCACAATAATAGCTGCTGAAATTCGATTAAACAAATGAGAGTGAAATTGATGAGAACGCCGTTGTCCTGTCTAAAGCTGAATACGCATGCCATGGACTTAATTACAGAACAGAGCTATGCCTGGGTCAATGTATCTTTTGGATAAAATAACTCGTAGTTTAGATTGTAATAGCAGTGCTTCTTTCTGTTTGTTTGCGATTCATGTGATTAGGTTTTTAATGAATAAAGTCGTGCGCTTCCGAACGCTCGTTTCTTTGGAATACAAACATACACGCACGCTACGCACGTGCGACCTTGGCGCTCGCAATTATGTGCGTGCATACACACACATTTGAAGTAAAAAAACGAAACTATACTCTATGCATAGAAAAGCCCAAATATTGATAACATTGCGAAAAATCTCAATGATGGTGTACTCACCGAGCAAAACGAAGTGTCGTGACCGAATTAATTAGAATGAACTACAGTATTGTTCGTCAACTTCTTTTCAATGCGTTAAATTCTGAGTTTCATCGTTCGCTGTCACGAGTCGAATGCATCCTTCGGGAAGTAATAGAACGACACGTTGCAATCTTTTGATGTTCTCTGGGTATTATTTTTTTTCAGGCTTGTGCATGTGCATGGCGAAAATAAACTGTGCAGCTGCTTCTCAACGTGTGCAACGTGGTATCATATCTCCTGTCAAGGTTCACCCCTTTAGTGCCATTTCCAGACACGGCCGCCAGGTGGTGAGCGCTTAGTTAGAGTCGTGAATCGCAGTCGAATTGCCTCTGATAACTCGTAACATAGCTGCTTAAGCCGCCTGTCAGTGTTCTCCGAATGAACAGATGCTATGATCATCATAAATAGGCCCATGCTCTCTATGTATTCTTCTTCATCTTCTGCTCTAATTGCCGAACGAACGACTAGAGAAAAGTAGAGAGCTAGGTAAAGAGAAATCTGAAAAGGATTTATTGACAAATTTCAGATTGACTTTCATCAAAAATTTATCAAACTACAAAAAAGATGTAGGAAAACGGAAGAGCTAGAAGAGAATGAAATAAGTGCAAGAAAACAAGTATACAGAGGTAAAAATAAAAAATACGGATGAAGTGAGAAATGAAGAAACATTGAGATACAGAAAATTGAAGAAATAGAAGAGGAAGAAAAGCTAGAAAAAGTAAAATTGAAACACAGAAAGCATTACGCAAATTGTGGCCTCTTTTACAAGTTGGTTTAACAAAAAAAAAAGAAACATGCCCTCACATAAGTAGTCGGGCATTTTTCGGGCATTTTTCGCCACAAGGTGGAAGGAATGAATGCTACAGCAAAAAAATGCAAAATCACGTGAAGAACGACAACTAGTTTCAAACCTGCAGCGCGCATTTCAAGAAGAAAGCCCGCACAAAACGAGCATACCCAAGACGTGCGACGACCACAAAGAGTCACAGCTCGACACCTGAAGCGCGCTATTCAAACAGAATACTCACGAAACAAACTCCCTAGTATACAAAGAACAAGCGCGAAGAACTGTCACAGTTCTTACTTCTCCGTGTGTGCAGCTTGCTCCTTTCGTAGAGGCGACCACGGCAGCGAGTGGAGTGACCTTGGTGCTCTCCCGAACCACGAGTCTGATAAGTGCGCACGCAGGAGAGACTTCGCTCAGTGGAGGTGGCACTGATCGAAACGCTAAAGTCGACGACTTTCAGAGCGCGTCTAACGCGACCCCTTCGCGCAATCTCGATACTGCTGACCAAAACATGGTAAAGTTATGAAGCTCTGAAGACCGCCGAATGGTATAAGGTTTATATAAATTGCTCCCCGTTAGACACCTTTGACAGCATGTGCTCCATGGCGTAGTGGTTAGCGCCGCGCACTGTGGATAAAGGTGTATCTGCTTAGTTTTGCTTGCTTGCTTGTTCCATTTTTTTGTGGATCTCACCCACTAAGGGGGATCGGCCAAGAAGCCGGTGGTTAATGCAAGTCAATACCTTTAGGTTTTCTAAACTAGGGGAATATGATTACTGTGTTTTGACTGTGAAATTATTTTGGCGCAAGGTAAAAAAAAGAAGAAAAAAGGGGGAGGAGAGAAATAATAGAATTTGTTGAATATCTGAGGTGGAATCGTTATATAAAGTTCTCCTGAAAGTTGAATCATTGCAGTGCTTCAGCTAAATAATAAGTGGTAGTTTGGCTAGTAAAATTGGAGAGCTGATCACTGACTCAGCAAGGTAATCTTCTTGTGTTATACATGAATTTGCAGAGAGCCCCGCAGATGTTCCTCTCGCTGTGTCCCAATGAAGTGGCCCCGAAAGACAAAATATTGGGAGTATTAAGTGATATTCTCAGTTTTCTGGATAAAATTCAGTGCTACGCAACAGATTATTTACTTTCGTTTTCTTTCGCAATTTGTTAATATGTATTTTACGACGTCATATACGTGACGTAATTACGTCATGGAACCGTGGTGGACCTTTGCATAAAACACTTTCGTGTTAAAATAGAATTACAAGAGGTACAAGAGAAAAATTTAAAAAATGGGAATCGAGCAAACATAGCAATGTTTCTTTTCATAGAGCAGGAGATGGCAAATGGAAAGGAAATGGAGGAAGAAAGAAAGCAGGAAGGAAGCGGAAAATTACAGATTATTGTTCAGTGTGTGCTGCTCTGTCTTCGGGAGCTAACTTAACACTTATGCATATGTTTCGACAACTCATACCGACGGACTTACAAAAACTTCAGCTGGCGTGGGTACCAGGCCATCGTGGCATATATCTCAATGAGATGGCGGATGCACTAGCCACAATATCTTTTAGCGGTCCCCTTATCCCGATTTTGTCTAATACGGCTTACGCGAACAGCAGTAAGGTTTAGAAAGCTCTGTTTGCAGAAATTAAACTTCTACTTATTTGATAAGTTTCGAAATTTCGCACATCTAAGATGCTGCTGGAATAGACAGTGGTGCGCAACACGGCAATCGGAAGTTACTTATACCAATTTGCTTTGTATTACTCTGCACCTAAATTATTATTTACATAAAGGTGGTCTAAGCCGTCACCTTTATGTCAGGTTTGCGAAAAAATGAAAACGATAGACCATTTTGTTTCATTCTGTCGCCGATATTCTTATCAGAGGAAAAAATACATGGTAGCTTCACTTGACTAATCAGGAATAAAATGAAATGTGGCAGTTTTTTATCGTTTGGCAGCATTAAATTTGGTTATAGCCACAGGGACGTCTGCTCTGTGGTATTTCACTACCTAATTGAAACAAAGCGATTGCCATGTTAAAGTGCCTATATATATATATATATATATATATATATATATATATATAAAGTCTAGTAGATCCTCCGTGAGCGGTCACAACTTAGTTTATTTCGACGTTTCGGCCTAGAGTCTGGCCTTCATCAGGAATAAAGATACAGTTTCTTGGTGCTCAGCTTTATACAATCTCAAATCAGAGGGCAAGGAAAGAGGGTAAAAAAGGAAAGAAAAGGAAAGAAAAAAAAGAAAAAAGAGAAATATAATATACGGTGGACGCCCCTCGGGTGCCCCCCTTCCACTTTTCCTTCCACTTCCCCCCTCATCTTTCTCCCCCCACTCCCCTTCACCTTTCTGATGTCAGCGGTCTGTGTATGTTTCCGTTCATATATATATATATATATATATATATATATATATATATATATATATATATATATATATATATATATATATATATATAGTCCAGTAGATCCTCCGTGAGCGGTCACAACGTGGTTTATTTCGACGTTTCGGCCTAGAGTCTGGCCTTCATCAGGATCAAGAGGTACAAGAGATGGCCAGACTCTAGGCCGAAACGTCGAAATAAGCCACGTTGTGACCGCTTACGGAGGATCTACTGGACTATATGCAACGCTACGGCCACTCAACCACCATGCCTGCCAATATATATATATATATATATATATATATATATATATATATATATATATATATATATATATATATATGACGTATGAAGCGATGGTTGGTAGAGGCAGAGGAAGAAGAAGTGCTTTAGAACAATCAAGGAGTATGAGCCAGGCCACGTCAGCCATTCATCATAGCGTCACACAAGTCGACAGGATCAACCTCTCTAACGTATTATGGCTAAGCCAAAGCCTCCGCTCAACATACAGAAGTTCAAGGGAACACCAGAAGACGTCCCCATTGACAAGTGGCTTCTTCTTTTCGACAAGAAGGCAGCCGAGGCGTCATGGACTCACCGTGATCCGGTCAGTCACTTCAGCGAATACATTGAAGGGAAGCGTTCAAGTGGTACCTGACAGAGATTTTCGGCAACGGTGAGACAACTTGGGACGATATCAAGCGTGACATGCAAGCCCACTTTGCTACGACTGATGGAGATGCCTTCCGTCTCTTCATTCACTACCTACTGAAAGGACGGCAGACCATCAAGTACTCCTACGACGAGAAAAATTTACGTGGTTCCTTGGCTGACCTTAAAGAGTGCCACACCGTTTCTGGACTGACTGATGGTGTTCCTCCTGATGTAGAACTGGCGCTCGCCAGACTGTCTTTCAACTCGTCATTAGAGTGGCTCACCGCTGCTCAACGAGTCGACAGGATGGAGACCCGCCAGGCCCTTCGTCAGTCGCACATCATCGACAAGGTTCTCCGCAACACACCCTGATCTTAAATGAACTACTCAACCAGCACCTAGCAGTACACATCGGCGAGCATCATGACGGAATCATCGACTGACTTTCCCATCCTCAAGTACACCGGAGCAGCGAATAATGGACCTGTACAAGACTGGTTCGACCTGTTCGAGCACAACGCAACCGCTGCATCTTAGTCGGAACGGGTAATAGTTACGAACTTCGGCGACAACGTCAGCGGTGAGGCATTTAAATTTTACCTCACCCACATATTCGAGAACGACGAGTCTTAGCAAATGGTAAAAAAAAGAATGATCATGTGGTTTCAAGACTATAATGAAGATTTGATTAGCACACGAACTTTCAGTGCATTCAAACTCAGTCATCGCAGTCATAAGCAGCCTTCTCGCATTCGAGTACAGAGCTTGAATTTACAATTCCCGTCAGGTGAAGTTAGCCACATGCCCACTGAAAGACCACGTGGTCGGGTTCCCAACCTTCCACCTGGTTCCTCATCCGCGGATATATCACCAATGCTTAACTCCCCGCTGCATAAAAGAATTGAATCTACTAATGATGACCGAGATGCAATTCATACTTCATGCCGTATTCATACTTTGCAAACTGACTTGGCACTCAGCTTAGCAGTTCCACAAAGACACAAGCATTCACAATCAGCATCTTGTGAAGGAAAGTCTTCTGCAGAAGTGTCTAGTGTTCATCAATTACAAGATCGAAGCGACGTGAGTTCAGTATACAACCTCATTGCCAACAATGAAAACAAAAGCACAGGCGCGAATTCTAATGACACAAGTACTCTTCAGGCAACCACCAACAATGAACGATTTATGAATACAGAAGATTCAAGTGCACGAAACCTCGCGCATTGTTTTGTGCCGGAAACGTCTGCATTGGTTCGCGTCTTAGAAGCCTGCGGAGTACTTGCTAAGAATCCTGACACAGCACGATCAATGTCACACCACAAGCAAGTCGACGAAACCAAGAAACTACGAGGTCAACGTGTACTTCAACATTGTCAACGATGAATGAAAACTTCATCGAAACCACTTTTAAGGCTCAAAGAACATTGCAAAAAGGCCCATCGTCGTGGATACATTCTCCACTTGAGATTAAAAATGCACGTTCGATCAAAACATCTGCTACATCGCTATAGAAAAACCTCCAAAAGCCACAAAAGCACCCGTTGTACTCGGCAGGAACACAGGCAGCGCCCAATCAAGCTCGATCAACGAGCACGTAAGCTGCCTGCACGGCCTGTGTATCACCTACGGCGAGGAATTCGATGCCTACAATATGGGAACTGTCGAGTCTGCAAGATGTTAGAACCTCTCTAATTCTTCACAAGAAGGCCAGCTGTGATTACCCCTATCTGCTCTCCAAAGTATTTTTGTGTGATCCAGGACGGAACCACCAGCCTCGCCCACCAGAACTCCTGCGTTAACCGGACTGCTGCACTCTTCCCTGAAGTCTTTGAATGTTTACGGAGCTCCCCCGGAGCAAAGAACAAATTGTGAGTTTTGACATTTGTGACATTTTAACCTCTCCTTGTTTACTTTTTCTTGTTCGTATTTCAAGCCTCCTTTCGGGGGGAGGGGGAATCGTGTGACGTATGAAGCGATGGTTGGTAGAGGCAGAGGAAGAAGAAGTGCTTTAGAATAATCATGGAGTATGAGCCAGGCCACCTCAGCCATTTATCATAGCGTGATATATGTATATATATATATATATATATATATATATATATATATATATATATATATATATATATATATATATATATATATATATATTTAGAGAGAGAGAATATTTGTTTTAGACCCACGATAACTTCTGTCTCATATCGCATCTGATAGCTGCATCGATCCCTGCTCAGATATACTCCTTTTTTTGAATTTTTTGGCTTTATATATATATATATATATTTATAAAGCCGAAAAATTATATATATATATATATTTGTTTATATTTATATATATATTAATATAAATTCACTTTGTGATTGTAAAACCACGGGCCTTTTACTTAAAATCATGCCGCCCAGTACTTGGCCGACTGCTCTTTGTGGATGTGCGCCAGAATAACGAGATCATCATCATCAAGTAAGGTAGCATGTTGTTGTAAAGGATAGTACAACAAGGGGTTGCGAAAGGAAAGTGAGGCTAAGGAGCAGCGAAAGGAGGAAGACGATGCAGTGATCACCACGATTTCCTCATTCGCACCACCAGTGCGAAGCTGGTATATTTTTTTTGTAGAGGTATTATTAAGTAGCCATCATTATAATGGTCACTCAACAAGTAGTCGATTTTTATGTTAGCAGTGAGGCTTACGTAGGAATGTCAAGATCGCCTCTAATTGTGCTGTGTTCAGCAACATGGCAAGCGTGCACTCATTCTTTGCGGTTATAAAGAAAGCTTCCCCGCAGGGACGCCTGTGAAAGCAGGCGTTTGGAGTGTAGCGACACCACGGACCCGAGCTAACGGGGGAGTTTCGGCTCCCTCCCACGCCTAGCCGTGCGTGGCTTTGCCGTGTCTGGGGAAAAGGGGATCCTGGGGGTTGAGCTGACGCTGGGTGATTGGACCTTTAAGGCCCCCCGGCAGAGGCAACACACCCCTTTGGCCCCGGCTTCACGTAGACGGCACCCCTGGGCTGACCCACCCAGGGGAAATCGGCAGTCGCCTTTTCCTATCTCTCTCTCTGCCTACATCTTCGTCTTTATTTCTCACTATCTATCTGTCCTGTCTTCTACTCTCTTCTCTTTATTTCCAAATTTCCTGGCGGCAAGGGTTAACCTTGTGTAGTTACCCAACCTTGGGTAGTTATATCTGGTTATAGCGGCGATGTATGACTGGCGCCTTCAAGTGTTCTACCTTGTAGCGTCCCCCTGTTGGGCTCGGTGGTGGGTGGTCACCATCGCCGCCGAACATGAAGTCCACCACATAGCAAAATCTTTCCCCCCCTCAATGATCGGTCCCTGAAAAGAAACCGCACCGATGAAAGCTCCAAACGAACCGGAAGCGATTGTGAGCACTTCCCACGCTTCCTAGCCATACACTCTTTGGCAGATAACGTCTCTGTTGCAGGACTGTCGGTTTTCCTGATAGCTAAAACCCTTGCTAACTTAATAGGCAAAAAGTACGACGCAAAGAAACTGTCATCCGGTGATCTTCTTGTTGAACTAAGCCAGAAAGAGTATGCAAACACTCTCCTTAAACAGAAGCAGTTTGCCCACCTGAATGTGTCTATCAGCCCCCATCGCAGCCTTAACACTGTTCAAGGCGTCATTTCACAACGTGATCTGATGCGAGAAACTGAAGCTGACCTCCTTGAAGGCTTTCGAGAGCAAGGCGTAGTCGCCATCCGCCGGATAACCATCAGGCGAAACAATGAAGAAGTGCTGACGCCTCATATAGTACTTACATTCAACCGCTCCACTCTGCCAGAATCCGTGAAAGCTGCGTTCCTTCACTGCAAGGTCCGCCCCTACATACCCAACCCTAGAAGGCGCTACAAATGCCAGAAATATGGACATGGGTCGAATACCTGTCGCGGAAAACAAACATGTGCAAAATGTGGTGATCATGAGCACCCAACAGAGAGCTGTACTTCCACGCAAACAGAGTGCCCTAACTGTCACGGGCCACACGCAGCGTACTCGCGGACATGTGAACTTTTCAAAAAGGAAAAGGAAATCATCCAGATTAAAGTAATGGAAAACATAACATTCTCTGAAGCCCGGAAGAAGGTGTCACTCTTCTCCGGAAGAACGTACGCTGACGCAGCGCGCCGGGGGGCCGGGCGGCGTCTAGTGACGGTGGGCACGCAATTAAGCTTTGCTGATGCGTGCACATCTCTGCCCCCCACCAAGCAGCCACAGGCTGCACCAACCTTTCACGTCCCGGAGGTCGAACTTGATCAGACCCCAGGGACCACACCGACAACTGAGACACCTGTCTCTTCTGACAAACCTCCATTAGCTTCTGAGGGTCCACCGGAGGCAATGGAAGTGACATCAGGATCCTCAGCGTCTAAGATGCTGACGGAATCCTCCCAAGTGAGGCGGGGCTCCATAGATTGCCTCAGAGGGAAAAGACACCCGCCAGTTAAGCCTCCTAATAAAGGCAGCGAAGTGTGAATAAGTCACGCTCCTTTCCTCATTCATAAAAATGGCTGCCGAAAATATTATCCAATGGAATTGCCGAGGCTTACTTAAGAACTTAGACGACATCTATGAAATATTTGTACAACACCAACCAAACATACTTTGCTAACAGGAAACACACCTAAAACCTACACACACTAGCCTTTTGAAAAGATATGTGGTATACCGAAAGGACAGAAAGGGCACATCCCATTCATCTGGTGGTGTCGCTATCGTGGTGCAGAAAGCAGTTCCGTTCCAAAGCCTCACTCTGGTTACTGACTTAGAAGCAGTGGCAATACGAACCCTAATTTTTGGACGAGTAACAACCGTGTGTTCACTATACATCCCTCCAGACCACCAACTCTCTACTAAAGAATTTGAAACGCTCATCGACCAGCTTCCGCATCCATTTCTGTTGGTCGGAGATTTTAACGCGCACCACCCTTTATGGGGATGTAGAAGAACGGATTCTCGAGGCTCCTTAATCGAAAACTTTCTGTTGTCCTCCGGCTCTTGTATATTTAATAAAAAAGAGCCAACATACTTTAACGCAGCGCACTACTCATACACAGCAATAGATCTTGCTATCGGATCTCCTTCACTCTTGGCAACCACTGAATGGACTGTAATTCATAACCTCTATGGAAGTGATCATTTTCCTGTTTGTCTAAAATACAAAGGAAATACGAGTACAATGACTGTGAATGTAACCAGGTTTCGAGAACAGGGTGCGAACTGGACGAAATTCCGAAAACTCTCAAAACTATCGCGCTCATCAATTGAAACCCTTGGCATCGATGAATCTGAAGCGTTGGTCACACTACACATTGTACAGGCCGCAGAGCAATCCATCCCACATACATCTAACAATACACGGAACAAAAGACGACCTTGGTGGAACTCTGAGAGCAAAACTGCTCGTGACAATCAAAACAAAGCATGGTCGAAATTTCGCAGGTATCCTACAGTCGAAAACTTGGTGAATTTTAAGCGTGCAAAAGCAAACGGTAGACGTGTCCGATGAGAGTGTAAACGACAGAGCTGGCAATCCTTCCTCTCATCCGTGAACTCTTACACTGACACACATAAGGTCTATAACAGAGTAAGAGCACTCCAAGGGCACAGCACTCATTCGATGCCCCTTGTTAGTACTGCTGGTGATACACTTGAACACCAGGCAGATGCCTTAGGCCAACACTTCGAGTATATTTTCAGCTCAGCACATTATACAGACTCCTTTAGGCGATACAAACTTGCCGGGAACGTAAACCTATTCGTGATGACAGGCCATCGGCGGGAGGCTACAATGCCCCCTTTACTATAGGTGAACTAAAGGCAGCACTGGCAAAGTGCGGCAGCTCAGCAGCTGGCTCGGACAGGATTACTTACGGCATGCTGAAACACCTACACGAAGAAACGCTTGACGTCATCCTCATTCTTTTCAACAGTGTATGGTCCTCTGGGCGTCTGCCCATGACCTGGAAAAAGGCAGTTATCATACCCATCCTTAAACAAGGAAAAGAAGCCACACTTGCTGCTAGTTACAGGCCTATAGCGCTGACCAGCTGTTTGGGCAAGGTGTTCGAAAAAATGGTGAATCGCCGCCTTATGTATTACCTTGAATACAATGGCCTGCTTGATCGTCATCAAGCTGGATTCAGGTCTGGCCGGTCGACAACTGACCAACTGGTAGCATTTGAATCCTATGTCAGGGATGCCTTCATTCATAAACAGCACTGCCTATCTGTATTTTTCGACTTAGAGAAAGCTTACGACACGACATGGCGTTATGGCATTCTCCGTGACCTGCGATCTTTTGGAGTGTCAGGAAACATGCTGAATACTATTGAAAGCTACCTTTCTGACCGTACATTTGTGGTTCGTGTTGGTAATGCCTTATCGAAGTGGTTTACGCAAGAAAATGGCGTCCCTCAGGGTGGTGTTCTTAGCTGCACACAATTCATCGTAAAAATGAACTCCATAAGCACCATTATGCCTAGAACAATCTCTTACTCTGTATATGTGGATGACATTCAGATTAGCTTCAAATCATGCAACCTAGCCACATGTGAACATCAGATTCAGTTGGCAGTAAACAAGCTGTCAAGCTGGGCAGACAAAAATGGGTTTAAGTTTAACTGTGACAAGACTGTTTGCGTACTCTTCTCAAAACTACGTGCCATAAGGCCACCCCCCAATATTTCAATTAACAGACAAACCATAACTACCAAAAAAGATCACAAATTTTTAGGTGTTGTGGTTGATGAAAAGCTCAGCTTTGTTGCACATATCAAACAGCTACGACTTAAATGCTTGAAAGCCTTAAACCTGCTCAAGATTCTCTCACATAAGTCATGGGGCACAGATCGTGACTGTCTGCTGAACCTTCTCAACAGTGTAGTGCTATCACGTATCGATTACGGCTCGGTGGTTTACGAGTCAGCTTCAAGATCTGCATTGAAGATGATTGACCCAGTGCACCATCTTGGGCTTCGGCTGGCCAGCGGTGCTTTCCGGACCAGCCCAACAGCCAGCCTGTATGTTGAGACAGACCGGTGGTCACTAGAACGGCGACGTCAGTTTACAAGTGTCACGTATGCCACCAAGGTGCTTTCCCATATCGACCACCCAGCTCGTGCGCTATTGCAGGATACATCGAACGCCCGCCTGTTTTTGAGGCGACCATCAGCTACGCCACCGTATCCCCTCAGAGTGGCCTCACACCTTGGAAATATGCACATACCGGTCTACAGTCTTCAACTAACTTCTCACAAGGACACTGTTGTGCCATGGGAAATGCAGGCTATCGATTGTGACTTGTCATTCCTAGAGGTAGGAAAAAATGGCCACCCAGTCGCGATCGATCAACACTTCAAGTACCTGCAGGCCAAATACAGGTGTGCTGAATATTATACTGATGCCTCCAAGTCCTCCGCAGTCGCATGTGCGGCACACGGTCCCGCTTTCTCTGAATCTAGAACAATGAACGAACATACCAGTATATTTACTGCAGAATGATATGGCATACTTTTAGCTGTAACGCACATTTTAAAGGAGAAAGAGCCAGCCTCGATCATATACACAGATTCTCTCAGTGCTGTGACTGCGCTGTCCTCCACTAAGATACTCAAAAATCCAGTTACTAATACACTACGAAAACGCATCATGTCAGCCCGCAAATCTAAGCTCAAAATCACGCTATGCTGGATTCCGGGACACTGCAACATTGCTGGCAATGAGATAGCGGACAAACTTGCGAAGTCAGCAGCACTCCGCCCATCAGTTGACGTAAACACCATCCCGTATGAGGACCTGAGGCCACTCATCATATCTCAAATGCGTAGACAATGGCAAGAAGAATGAAATGCAGCAAACGCAAACAAACTGCACTTAGTAAAGCCAAGAATAGGAAGATATCTGACTGAAAAACGTAACAGGCACCAAGAGGTTGCACTGTGCAGACTCAGGATCGGTCATACACATGCAACACACTCGCACCTTTTAAAGAATTCTTCAGCACCACATTGTGCAAAATGTGGTGATGAGCTGTCTGTCGTTCACGTTCTAATTGCCTGTCCGTACCTAGAACCAGAAAGACTGTGTCACTTTTCAAAGCTGTACAAATGTCACATTCCGCCTCATCCACAATTTTTTCTTGGAGACGATCCCTTGTTTCCCCTGAAAGTAGTCTTAAAGTTTTTAGCTAGTGTAGGCTTCCTACATTCCATAACATATTCTCACTAATCTCAGCCTCCTCTCAATCCTGAGGGAACCGCTGAGACTTTTTTTTTATCAAATGTCATGTAGCACGCACTCCTTGTCTTGACAAGGACTGTTGACGACACGGCATGACTTTGTAAAACCCATAAGCGTAGCCCGTTTTAAACCCATCACACATAGTCACTACACCTAATTTTAAGTTCTATACACTACTCTTTTACTCTTGCCACCCTGAGTAGACTTTTTATAATGAAATCGACCAAAAACCGTGTGTTTGGCGCTCTTTGGCCTGAGTTGCCCTTGCGCCACTAAAATCTACCATCATCATATAAAGAAAGCTTGCGAAACTTGAACACTGACAAGTGTCTACACTGCTGCGCACATCAAGAAGTAAGGTCATCAAACAGATTCGCACTGAGGTAATCAGCATCGAAAGCAAAGTGCGAAAATAAAAAAAATGTGAGACCCCCTATTCTCGATTTCCTGACTTAAGCAATGGGCTGCTGTAGTTGTAAAGAGTAAGGCCCTAACAAAAGTTCCACTACCGCCACCTAATTTATTGAAACAGCATGTCGGGAGATATGGACGATGATAGCAGCATACAGTCAAGCCGAAAGAATTCCTGGAAACTTACGATGCGTGTTGTTGTTACCAGACTTTTACACTTGTCAAAATATCAGGCGTTGCCAAACTTACACAGAACTAAATTTGCACACAAAAGAAGAACGAAAGCTCCTGCCTTGTTTCATCTTAAGCTCGTATTACGCTCTTGCTAAAAATCACCTAATGCAAACTAAAGAGGTTCCCATTTCACTCAAAATATTGGAAGACGGTAATACATTACCATCGCTTTGATGTTCGAAATTAACCTGTAGTATTTAATCATTGTAAGGCGAAGGGAGGTCAACAACCTAATAATCACGTAGAACTACAAAGAGTATAAATAATTGGATTGCTTCACGCAGAAGGAAACTTTATGTACAAAAAACGCATGAAACACATAGGCTAGATTTTTTTTCCTAAAGAGCACTGGACGTACTCTACAAAAATCTAACTGCGTAATTTGTGCTCGTACATCGCAAGTCTAACATAAATGGCACTTTCAATTGAAATCGTAAGTGGCGCTGTCATTGTACTTTCACTCAGATGTACAAACTGAGAGCTATTCACACGATCCAGTATGAAGGAATTTCTTCTACAAGATGCCACAACAAAAAGACCAGTGGTTAAATGAATTGATGAATTAATTAAACACATTAATAATGTTCAGCAGGCAGGGCTTGTGTCCTAGCCCGAAGTGGGACACTACCACGTTGGGAACGAAAGACCGAGCTTTTAAAACACTCGCGGGCCCGTTATACTGTCTATAATTGACCACTGACTAGAGAACTCTACAAAGCTGCGTCCTAACGTTCTTCTGTATTTTTCTTGTTGCTGTGGAACATGAAACAACGCTAGAGCTAATGACCGAGATATATAGTGTGATGGCTGTTCCCACATGTTCTAGGTAAGAGAATTCCCGATAAATCTTGATAATTAACGGCGTGCTTAGGGAAGTTCCTGTTCGTATAGCCTCAGCGTAATGGCTCGAGCTCTGTTTAGTTTACTGTTCAGAAGGGCGAATACTCTGCGTCCTCATAGAAGTATTTAGTTGTCTGGTTGTATTAGAGGAGGTTATTCCAGCATGTTGAAGCCTCAGCCTCTGCTTGTAAATTATGTCACACGATGTCATCTACAAAAGTTGAGCTCTTGGCTATTTGGTATGCTATGAAGAATATAAAGTTGACAACAGACGTGAGAAAATGTGTCTTTTTTGCGATTCACAGGCCACTATAACATCATTCTTCAGTACAAGTACAACGACGATTAGTGATTGCATGACATACGAAATAATGTAAGAGCTCAGAAAAGCAAGCCAGGTGAACAATAAATGGAATACCAGTGGATACCTTGCCATTGCAACATTCGCGGTAACACAGCTGCCGATGAAGCATCACGACATGCATATCTTAAAGATATTGCTGTCTATTTACCGATCTCAAAAGTGGATGGCGCAGTGTTCTAAAGGCGACAACGTTCCGAAGGAGCAAATATATTTGTTTTGAGTAAAGTACAAAGAGCTGCGACTTCTATTATACTGATGCATTCAATAAATTAAAAATTACGCTAGCATTAGTTACAGGTGCAGGATTGCTTGAAACCCGGTTAAAGCTAGGTACAGAGTAAACAAAACTATTTTAGACAGAACTGCCAGAGCTGAAAAACCCGAATGCGAATGTGGATTTGTAGTTAAAGACATATGTCACCCTCTTATGGACTGTCCACGTCGTGACACGCCGAAACGCCATCCTAAATGGGAACTGTAGGCATTTGACCACAGACGGTGTTGTCAACTGAGTGTTCTCTGCTGTTTCAAGCAGCCCGAGAGAGCGTTTCGGGAGCACCGTAGCAACGCTTTCCAAGGTGCACCTAACGAGGTTTGACGGGAATCCTACGAATTGTCTTCGACTTTGGGACCTCTTTTGCCACTTCATAGACGACCATTTGCCTTAGCAACGTAGATTACCCTCACTACCCCCGATTTCTTCTAGACGGCCCTGTGGCATGTGAACACTTGCAGAGAGCACTTATGACGGAGAACACGTATAATGACGCTCTTTCTTTATTGAAGGGGCAGTCTCGAGACGTTGGTACTACCCTACAAAGGCACCTCGAAAACCTCCGCACTCTACACCCATGTACTACCTTGGCGAATGCTATAGCAGCGGCGCATGTGAAACGAACGCGCCTCCGCGCGTCCTCCTGCTGCTCTTCGCCGCGACCACCACTGCTCGTTCGCTCGCATGTGAAACAGGCTTCACACTTCTTTGCGCAAGGAATATAGGATCTTGCTTCAGCAAAGCTGGAATAGGACGCACGAAGGACGCGCATAGGACGCGCAGAGCAGTGGGAATAAAAGGCTTGGTGTAGCAGGAATGTTTTTCGTAGACATTCAGCTAGGAAGAGTTCAGCTATAACCTCTTTGTTGGATCCAAGTACAAGCAGTTTAGTGAAAACGCAGCACGGAGCAATCGAAGTAGCGAGGCAGTTTCACAAGAACCTTTACACTGAACCACCTCCCACTTCGTACTATTTTCCTGTCATGAAGACTTACAACATTTTTGACATTTGTGGAACTCCTCTCGTTGAAAACGAAGTCTGCACAGCTCTTCCATTCATGAAGCATAATCGTGCCCCAGGTTTAGATATTTTGACAGTCGAGTTTTATGTCAAGTTTTGGAAGATTTAGTGGGGCCTTTTACAACTTTCGCAAACAGACTTGTCCATAAAGGAACTTCGTCAGACACTCAAAGAGAAGGGCGATCACTCTCCCGTGCAAGAATGAGTCGAGACGAACTGACTTGAGAGCCTGGCAGCCCATCACTTTCCTAAAGTGTGACTACAAACTCATCGCTAAGCGCCTGTCCATCGGATTCCCTCCAGTACTTAATACTGTTTTGGGTCCGTACCAGAGAGTTGTGTCCAAGGTCAAACGGCTCAACTTCACGGTTTTGCTATTAGGGAGTTCATAGAATGGTCAAATTCACACAACCTTCATGGAGTTTTTGTTCTTTTGATTAAAAGAAGGCGTTTGATATAATCAGTCATAAGTACCTCTTTAATATTTTAAAGCAGGCGGGCTTCAGTGCACAGTTTGTCAAAATGATTAGGGCCCTATATTTTAGGCGTAGCTCTGCTGTCGTTATACAGAATCGCGTCTCAGAGCCGTTCGGTGTGTGCCGTAGAGTGCGGCAGGAGGATCCACTTTAACTTCCTTCTGTGTGCTAGCGCTTGAGCCGCTCCTACAGAGGCTTTCCAGTGATACCGATATTGGTAGATTTTTCCTTCCGCCAGGTTCTCCCCCGGTGGTAATGTTTGCCTATATGCAGATGACCTCTCCATTGTCATCCCAGATGAGGCAGATGTTTGCACCGTCTTGGACGTTATAAAGGGGTACTGCGCGGTGAGCGGGGCCAGGAAAAATAGGTCGAAGAGCGCAGTCATGTATCTGAACTGCGCTCCATCGAGCCCAAGTCCTGTACACGGCCTGCCCATAAAGGAGCGTCTACGCATGTTGGGCTTGTATTTTAAACCGGATGGCTTCACTACCGAAAATTGGTGGTATGCTATGAAGCAGTTGACCAACAGAATTTGGAAAGGCAGTGCCTTGTCTTGTCCTCTTACGGCTAGGGTCCCGATAATTCAAAGCCTGTTTAGTTTTCTTACGTATATATATTCAGCTATGCCCATTGAGCCTTGAATCAGGCTTATCATGGAAGAGACTGATTTCCGTTTTCTTTGGAGTGGTGCATCTGCGCACTTGTCTTGCCTGGGCGCAAACTGCGCAGGGATGAAGGAGAACTCGCTATTCCTGACCTGGGCGTCGTGACTATGGCGCTACACGTTAAATAGATACCGTTAGCTCTCGATTCGGATATGATGTTTACTCGAAGCTTTGCGTCATATTTTCAGAGTACGCGGCAGAGCCTGTTCTAACCCGTGGGATTTCGGAATTCGGTGCCTCGGGAGGGAACGACTTCTGCCTTCTATGCAGAGGCCGCTTCTACTTGGGCCCATTTCCAAGAGGTCAACTCTAAGATAGAATTAGTTTCGACCAAACTCAACGAGTTAGTCGATAGACTCACTCAAGAGTTAACTGCACACTATAAGAGATTTAGTCTGTCCCATCACCCTCCTAACTTGAAGTTCATTACTACCAGTTTCTTGGAAGTCAAGTGTGCTGCATTCATGGACTGCCTGGCCAGAGGGTGCCAGTCCATAGCGTTGAGGCCCTTCATGAAAATCCCTACGCGAGGATTGGGCCCCTTTTGTGGCAATAAAGAGGACCTGGTTCACATGTTTTCTCAGTGTGCACTACCAGCCGCCCTCTATCGAAGAATAGCTAGCTCGTTCGGTCACCCCAGTGTTCCTTTCGGCGCCGTCCGTTTTATTCATCCCCTGTCGGTACGAGTGGTCAAGCAGTACGTGCTTCTGCTCGTCGAGTGCTCCTACCCAATGTGGGTTGCACAGTGTTATGCCGTCTTTGGTGGGAAGTGGCCCGGGCTTCACGAAGTACTGGAAAAAGTACGGAAGGAGGTCTGGTTTGTTCTCCACCGAGAGTGACTAGAGCCTACATGCAAAGAAGTTACGAAAGTGGCACAGTCCAGCAGTTTTAACTGCGCAGCATTTCTTAGCGAACTTCGGCGGTGACATTGAGCGTATCTGTCTATAATCTATCTATCTATCTATCTATCTATCTATCTATCTATCTATCTATCTATCTATCTATCTATCTAGCCGCTTGCGACTTTTAGCTCTTTTGGCCGTTTCAATTATGATATCTATACAAAACTTGGTACGGCATAACATCACTTCAAGGGGAGTGTAAGTGGCCAGTCATAACAATAAAATATGAAATGTATGTCATGAAACTCATGATTTATATTTAATGGTTTTGCTGGCCTCGCTGCGGTTTCATTCACATGACATGTTGCAAAACTGGTAAGGTATGACATTAGTGCACGGTGAACGCAAGCGACAGATTCTAACGTAGAAATCACGACATGCGCGCCATGTAAGTCATGAGTTATGACTACATAATTTGTTCACGGGGTGCTCGTGGTCGTTTCGCTGGCTTCGCATATACCAAATTTTGTATCACGGGACGTGAATGCATGACGAAGGTATGTGACTGGTGCAAACATGATAGTTATGTGACGCGCGTCATGTTAGAACATGACCACAAGCCACGCTCATGATACGCTCATGGTCGTTTCGCTAGCTTCACATATACCAAGCTTGCTATCACGGACGTGATTGAATGACGAAGGTATGTGACAGGTGCCAACGTTATAATTATAAGGTGTGCGTCATCTAGCAACATGACTACATGCCACGCTAATGATGTGCTCGTGGTCATTTCGCTAGCTTAATGTATACCACGTTTGGTGTTACGGGACGTTGATGAATGAGAAGGTATGTGACTGGTGGAAACATGATAATCATGAGATGCTTGTCATTTAAGAACATGACTACATGTCACACTCAAGGCAACAATACAATTCGACGAGACTTGGCACGCGTGCATGCCGGCGTTCGTTTGATCGCGTCACGACGGCGATGCCACGTCAGGCGCCAATCTCCCTGCCTTAAGGTGCGCGTCACGCTGCGTTGCTTTGACGCATGCGTGTTTGAGCATAGCTGGCGTCCCTCCGTCATGGAGAGAGGCAGGCGCAGTGCTGGCTGGGTAACGTCATCGGCGTGAAATGCACCATGTTGCATTTCGGGACCGTTGTTGCCGGGGCGCACCAACGTACGCTGGTCGCGCCAGTCGCGCCTGGCATCAGGCTATACAGTAGTGCTCGCGTTTTGCTAGCGGAGCGCCGCTGTGGCCAGCTTGCGCGCACGTCAACGTTACGTCGGAGTGTATTGGGCCATTCTTGATGCCCTCGTGGCCGTTTCACTAGCTCTACGTATACCAAATGTGGTATCAGGCGACGTGAATAGATGGCAAAGGTAAATTACTTATTGAAACATAATAATGATGACAAGGAAGCAGTGTGCGGCATAATATACTTCGGCATCATAACGTTGTGCTGATTTTGATGTGACATATCAGGCCTCCTCATTCGTGCTTTGCATATCATAGATTCTCACTGTACGTAAAAGCTACGAATTTGTTTTAGTGAGTGACCATCAATTTTCAATAATGACGTTTTTGACTCAGTTCCACGACTGAGCCCAGTGAGGCGGTCACCCCCAAATGTAGCTTTTGCTCTGGTTTGCCGGAATTTTGCATGCGCTATGGTGATCTTGTTGTCTTGTTAGGCTCTACTCGCAAGGTTCGTGCTGGCTGCTTCTCCATGCCCGCGGCTCTACTGGCTGAGGCGGAGGGTGGCTCTCTTCTTTGTGAAGGACTAAGCCAGCTTTTAGCCATGCTGATTTACCAGGGTACGTTGGGTTCATGCAGCTGCATTGGCTTCTGCAGCCAACAGTAATCCCTTAGTTCCCAAGAGACAAATTGGATCTCGCTGGGCCCCAGCGGTCAAGAGACAAGCCGTGACCGCAGCTCGCCTCACGCACTGCGATAGCCCACCTTGCCAGAGTAAGTTCGCTTTGTGTGTTATGACCGAAGTTGCTGCGCTGAAGGGTAATCCCTTTGTTGGGTCTCCCTTGCTTGTATGCCGGAAGGCAGACCGTGTCTGTTTGGCCCCTGGCACCAAGCGGTGACACCCTTTTCAAGGTATGGCTGTCTGCCTACAACAAATCTTCCCTCTCACACGATTCTGGGGGAAGGAAGTGCCAGAACAGACATACGGACGATGAAGGTTTGAGGAGTTGTGTGAGACTCTGGGACAAACCGCCTTCAGGTGCCACGTTTGTTTCCTGTCTGACAACAGCACGAAGTACGAGGCAGCTAGCAAGAAACGTACGTCCCCGAATGCTCAACCTATAGTGCACATGTTGATTAGGGTGACTACATGCCCGCCGGCCGTATGAATTTGTGTTTCCTACTGACGCCCAAAACTTTTTTATATGCGCTGCAAGTTTTCCGCTCATTACCGAATAGTCGGCACCTGCGTCCAGTTAGGCCCTAATGTTGTGGTGACCGTCGACTACCACATGTAATAAGAAAAAATTGCTTCCGGCTTTCGTAGCTGTCGTCGGTGGATTGTTGCGGGTCCGTGCTTGCATCGTTGAGAGGCCTTGCTTGCATCAATTGTCAGCGTCTCGATCCCGAAGGTCGCTGTTGTTAGATTTCCCACCAAGGCCTTGGCGAGCACGTCTTCGTCACCCCGAGGAGGCTCGTAAATTTGGAAAAGATCACCTTGGAGATGGGGACAGTGGCTGCCAATGTAGTGGCACACGCTGGTGTGAGAGATAATCTTCGATAGCTCACGGACGATAGCTCTCGGATAGCTCGTGGTGACAGGCGCGTTCTGGGTGCACACGTCCAGCTTAACTTAAGCGATAACACAGTGGTCGTCAGTCCGGCGTGCGCCATACGTTGCATTTTCTCGGAAGTGCAGCTTGAGGCTTAAAAAGCACTAAGCATGGTGAAGGAGGAATATATCGACTGACAGGTTACGCGTATGATATACAATGAGGCACCGTCGGGACAGGCGGGACATAACCGGAAGGCGCCAGTTGCAGAGCTTGCCGTACTTAGTTTTTGACGAGGCTGCAGATGGACTCCCCAGTACGCCAAGCACGGAATATTTTGCAGCTCGTCGTGCACCATTCATCGAATGAGGTCGCTGAGAGATTCGATGTTGACGCTGCTTCCTACACCTCCAATCTTACCTACTGACGTAGCGACCCTCACTTGCCGGTCATACGCAGTGGAGCGCTGCTGCAGCACTTGTTTCATAGTTTTGGCTTCGGTCAAAGGCTCCGCCATTGTCTTTGGGGAGCAGCAAACGAGGGCAGTGAAAGCTGTTTATTCAATCCTTGCATTGAATGGCAGAGCTTCTTCTGCCATATCGGGGCCGATTCGATGAAAGAAGCTCGTCATGTCTTCGACGTATATCATGACGCTGTAAGTCGGCATTTGCATGCGTGGCTGTCTCACTCACTTGGCTCGTTCACGGTGATCGGGATTAGCCCAACGTGCCAGCAACTGACGGGGAAAGACGCCCCACGAGGAAAAGGGCTCACGGTTTTCGTACCAAGTACGAGCGCCATCCTTCGGACTAAAGTACACGTTCCATATCATATCAACGCCGGTTCAATAGTCGTAATCGAAGACCTGTTCGAACTGAACCAGCCATTCTTCGATGCTCTCCGAGTCGGAACTGTGGAACACCTTCCCCACTCGTAGTTTCCGTAGCGTATTAGGGGCGGCTGCAGCGCCTTCGAAAGCGTTGGAGGTTGTAGCGCCTTCCAGATTGTTCGGAGGTGTCACTGACGTCCTCTCGGGAAAAGGTCCACGCTGAAGAGATAGTCCTCAAAGTGTTCGGCTTCCGCAGCAAACAAACAAAGTCACTCCCAGTACAAGGCTACCTGGAGGCGTTTGGAACATCGGCTCAAGGTAGCCTCCAACTGGTGGTAGCCTCCAATGCCTCCACCAGTTGTCACGTGCTGCAAAAAGTCTTCAACTCGGAAGAACTGAGTCGGTGGGGTAAGGCACAGAAAACTGACTAGATGGCTGTCTCTATTACAAAAAAATTGCCAGAGTGCGCGCTGCCCGAAAGCATCTTTCATTTTAGCGGCAGCCATTGCTCGCACTCGCTGTACTTAGTGGTCAAGTGGTAATATAATAGATGTCATGCACTACTGAAATTGTTTATTATGACATGTCTTATATGAATGAGAGTTCCTTATTTTATAGTACTTGCAAGCGATCCTGCTTTGAAAAAAAATTGGCAGATCCCATGCAGACTGAGAATCGATGATATGCCAAGCACGAATAAAAAAGGTGATATGTAACTTTATAATCAGCACAACGTAACAAGGTAGAGGTAAATGATGCCGTACATGACTTCCGTGTCATGATCAACATGTTTGGACGTGTCGTTCACCTGCATCATCTATTCACGTCACGTGATAACAAATTTAGTATATGTGAAGCTAGCAAAACGACTGCGAGCATGCTATTACCGTTGTATGTTGTCATGTTCTTACATGACACACGTGTCAGGATTATCATGTTTGCACCAGTCAATATATTTCATCATTCAGTGATGTCAGGTAACACCGAATTGGGTATATGTGGAGCTAGCAAAACGGCCGTGAGGGCATCATGAAGGGCCAATTATAATTTATGTAGAGTTGACGCGTGCGCGCGCTGGGCACAGCGACGCTACGTTAGCGAAACGCGAAAACTCTATAGTCTGACGCCAGGCGCGACCGACACGCCCAGCGTCGGTCGGTGCGGCCCGACGGCAGCCCGTGCGAAATTCACGCCGATGCGTTACCCAGAAAATGCAGCATCTACCTCTTGTTGTGACGGAGGGACGCCGGACGCGCTGAAATGCGCATGCGTCAATGCAACGCAGCAAAGCGCACGCCTGTGGGTATCTGGCAAAACCAGCACCTGCCGTCGCAACGCCGGCGTGACGCGTCGACATGAGCGCCGGCGAGCACGCACCGCATCTCATGTCGAAATGTGTTGGCGCTTAGACTGTGGCATGTATTGATGTTCTCACATGACACGCATCTCATGATTATGTTGTTTGCAGCAGTCACATACCTCTGTCATTCATTCACGTCCCGTAATACCAAATTTTGTATACGGTAAGGTAGTGAAACGGCCGCCAGCACATCATGAGCGTGGCATGTAGTCATGTTGTTACATCACACGCATCTAATTATTATTATGTTTGCTTCAGTCCCATACCTTCGTCATCCATTCACGTACCATAATGCTAAATTTGGTATTTGTGACGCTTGCGAAACGGCCGCGAGCCCATCATGAGCGTGGCATGTGCACATGTTACATGACGCGCATGTCATTATTTTTATGTTAGAATATGTCGCTTGTGTTCGCCATGCAATCATGCAATACGATACCAGTTTTGAAACATGCAATGTGAACGAAACCACTGCAAGAGCTTCAGGACCAAGAAATGCAAATCATGACATTCATGACATACATGTCTTGACATGTCAAATATGTGCTTCATACAGTCATATCATGCCATACCAAGTTTGGTGTCGATACAATTATCTAAACGGCCAGGAGTTAAATGTCACAGGCGGCTGGATAGATAGATAGATAGATAGACAGATAGATATATGGATAGATAGATATATGGATAGATAGACAGATAGATAGATAGATAGATAGATAGATAGATAGATAGATAGATAGATAGATAGATAGATAGATAGATAGATAGATAGATAGATAGATAGACACGCTCAATGTCGCCGAAGTTCACGAAGAAATGTTTGGCATTAAAAAAACAACTTTTGAACGTTTCTAAAGCCTACGTCTGTAAGCTCCGGTTGGCCAGAGGCCCAGAAGATTTTATACTGAAGGGTCAGTAAAATCCGAAGACATTGTTCGTAGATGAACCACGTTTTCAGTGCAAATACACCTTGAAAGGTACAGCGGCGCGTCTCGACGCTGTTTCTTATTCCAGCAAAGCAGCCTAAGCTCCTCGTGTCCCTTGTCATCCTTCCTTTTTCAATGCGAAGCATTTTTTAGCGAACTTCGGCGACCTTGAATCTATCTATCTATCTATCTATCTATCTATCTATCTATCTATCTATCTATCTATCTATCTATCTATCTATCTATCTATCTATCTATTTATTTATTTATCTATCTATCTATCTATCTATCTATCTATCTATGAGTCAATCTATCAATCAATCTATCTATCTATCTATCTATCTATATATATATCTAGCCGTCTATGACTTTTAGCTCTCCTGGCCGTTCCGATAATTATATTGATAACAAACTTGGTATGGCATAACATGACTGTATGAAAAACATATTTGACTTGACATACCAAGAAAATCATGACACGTATGTCATGAATGTCATGATTTGCATATCATGCTCCTGCTGCTCTCGCGGCTGTTTCGTTCACATGACAAGTTGCAGAACTGGTATGGTATGACATGATTGCATGGTGAACACAAACGATAGACCCTATCATGAAAGTAATGACATGCGGATCATGTAACATGACTACATGCCACGCTCATGATGCGCTCACGGACATTTCATCAGCGTTACATATACCAAATTTGGTATTGCGGGACGTGAATGGCTGATGAAAAAATTAAACTAGTGCAAGCACGATAAACTTGAGATCTGGTCATGTAACAAAATGACTGCCTGCTACGCTCATGATGCGCTCGCGGACGTTTCGCTAGCTTCACATGTGCCAAACTCGGTATTACGCAACGCGAACGGACGACATAGGTGAATGACACATCCAAGCGTGATAATCATGACATGCGTGTCATGTAACAACATGCCTACATGCTACACTCATGATGCGCTCGCGGCCATTTCACTAGCTTCACATATGACAAGTTTGGTATTACGTGACGTCAATGGATAACGATGGTAGGTGACTGGTGCAAAGATGATAGTCGTGGTATGCGTGTCATGTGAAAACATGACTACTAGCCATAATCAAGGCGTCAATACATTTTCATGTGACGCGGTGAGCGTGCTCGCCAGCGTTCATTTCATCGCGTCACGCCGGCGTTGCCACACCAGGCGCGGGTCCTGCCATATACTCGCTGGCACGCGACGCGCTGTTTTGCTCTGACGCATGCGCGTTTCAGCGCGTCCAACGTCCCTCCTTCACGAAAAGAGGAAGACGTAGTGTTTTCTAGGTAATGCGTCGGCGCGAAATGCAGCATGTCACATTTCGCGCTGATAGCTGTCGGGCCGTGCCGACAGACGCTGGTCGCGTGGGTCACGCCTGGCATCAGACTATGGAGTGCTCGCGTTTCACTAACGTAGCGCCGCTGTACCCAGCGGGGCGCGCGTCAACGCTACATTGGAGTACATTGGACCCTTCATGATGCGCTCGCGGTCGTTTTGCTAGCTCCACATATACGATATTTAGTGTTACGTGACGTCAATAGACGACGAAATATATGATTGGTGCAAACATGATAATTCTGACACGCGCGTCATGTAATGACATGACAACACACCACGCTCATATTGTGCTCGTGGCCGTTTCACAAGCTCAACATATACTACATTTGGTATCACGTGGCGTGACTGAGTGACAAAGGTAAACGACACAACCAAACATGATAATCATGACACGTAAGTCATGTAAGCCTCATTTACTTCCACCTCGTTGCTTAGAGCTGATTTTAAAAAGACATATAAAGCTCTCTCATTCGTGCTTGGCATATAATTGATTCCCACTGTATGGGGGATCTGCAAATTTTTTGGGGGTGAAACAAAGGGAAGTTTATTGCACTTCTGACAAGTAATCAAATACATAATTCTTCTCCGACACTTATCACAGACGCACGCGGTAAACACACCGATGAACAGCAAAAACACGTTTAGATTGTACACTACAACAGAAGCGCAATCATTCGAGCACTCGTTATACAAAGGTTACAAGAGCACTGTACGGCCCACGCGCAAAAGAGCCGGTTTCCGTTTACAGGCGAAAAAAGGGTGCGATAATGGTCGCAGCTGGTCGGGCTTCAGAGAATTAAGGGGTTAATCCGTACAGAGAACAGATTCCAGACACATAATTATACAATTGACAGGGGGGGGTTGGGCATTGGCAGTTTCCATTTGCCGGTCAGGAAACAGTGGGACGCAGTGGCTGACGTGCGCTTAAAAAGGGGTTATCGGCGGGCGTAACTTACCTTTTTGCAGGAGAAAAAACCTCGTATGCCAGCGGCGGAGAAACTTTTTCTCGCCGCTGGCTTCAAGTTGGTCTGAGAGATGCCGCCACACCATGTGGCGGATACGAGCTACGGTCGGGAAGGCCGCTCTGACCGGAGAGCGGCTAAGCCCCTTAAAGCGGCACCCGTTTGTCCCTCGTTGTCGTAGTCGTAGTCGTGGTGTGTAACCAGTGTTTCACTTTGACCTGCAAGGTGGAGCCGGTGGGAGATTTCTCCAGTGCTCTTTTAAGCAATAAAAAGTTCGCGGCGTGCGCGTTAACTAAAAGCCAAATGCTCGTATATCTCATTTTCATTACCAGCCATTGGCTGCTAATGAGGATTGAGATACATTGAGCACTATCTGAAAAGAAAGTGTTGCTACGTCATACTCGCTGGGTGTAACCTCCTTAGTTTTAGAAAGGTTTAGTGAGCGTTGAGCCTCAGTGCCTTGAATACAATGAGCTAGTATATATCATGGACTCCAGGTGGTTAAAGGTGGGAAGAAGATACGAAGCGCAAGCCGCAAGAAATTAAAAGCCGAATTTTCCTGTCTCTCAATTCCCATTAGCAGCCATTGGCATGTTTATTTAGCACTATCTGACAGGAAAAGGCTGCTTCGTTATACTCGCTAGGCGTGACCTCCTTGGTTTTAGAAAGGTTTAGCGAGCGTTGGGCCGCAGTGCCATGAATACAGCGAACTAGTATATATTACGAACTCGGGGTGGTTAAAGGTGGGAAGTAGACCCGAAGCGCAAGCCGTAAGAGAGTGTGCGTGCGCCACCTCTCGTTTAGTCCTTGGAATGTCCGCTGGATAGTGGTGCTTCTATATGGGGAATATATGATGGAAAGATGCGAGATGGTGGTACTTGGAGTGTTGAATAGATGGATGAATGGACACACAGAAAGAAGCATGAATTGACGCAGGAATGAACGCAGGGGTGGATGCATGGACAAACGCAGGGACGGACGCACGAACAGACACACACACAGACGGGCGGATGGACGCATGGACGGTCACACAGACGGACGCATGGACGGACGGAATCAAGAACGAATGTACGGACGAAGGCTTCGCCCCACTCTTCATCATTAACTCCGTGGATATGCTGCGTTTTTTTTTCTTCTTTTAAGGCCTGCTATGTACTACAGTGAGCAATATAAGCTCGAACAGAAGAACGCGTATCGAGTAGCCCAGAACCCTACATCGGCCGGTTTAGCAGCGGCCGTTGTCGGAAATAAACTGGTTAGCTGTTGACACTCCCTCCTCGATATCGTTGCTGAAGAACGCAGAGTATAGCGTGTCAGCTGCTAGTGACTGCTGAGAGAGAAAAATAATTTATTTTATTTATATGCAGGAAGTATGTGGGGGGGTGGCCCAGTTTAGCCACCCCTCACCAACACTAGATGAGCACCTCATTGCAGAGGCCCATTGGCATCCAACGCGACTCGGGCTCGGTTTACAAGGGCCTTTTGGCTCGCCAAGTCGGAGCAGCCGTTTAGGGCCGCCTCCCTGTTCTCCCGGGGGGGGGGGGAGGGGGGGAGGCTTTGGGGTGAGGCGAGGGGTTCACTGGCATGCTCACACCATCTGGAAGATGTCCGAAGACTTCTACGCACAGTGCGGGCATTTTCTTGTACAGCTCGGATCGAGATATTCAGTAAACTGCTGGGACAGCCGTGTTTTGGTGTAAAGGAGGTGGAGTAAACGCTCCTCCGGCTTTATTTATGAAGGCACGCTATAAATTGCCGTTTAACAGTAACGATCATGCAGCTATGGGGATTCGGGAGTGCCACCAGTCAGTGAAAGAGCGCTCTCTTTTTCCCTCCAGTTTCGGCAGCGCCATTCTCGTGTCACGTTATCTCTATTATGAGGCTCTTGGCCACGCACTCGCGCATTCGGACTCTTATTGCTTACGATAGTACACTGTTATTAACACTCTCGACCCACCAATTACTGCCGGCGCCTTCCTAGAAAACAAAAGTGCTGTTAAGACGACATGAATATTTGCCCCATCTTGTTTTAGATAACATGCACGCATGAAGGTCGCGAGAAGCACGTTGATTGATTGATTGATTGATTGATTGATTGATTGGCCTTTGTAACGTGCCATGGGGAATCGCCCTGAAACGAGTGGTGTCTTTCTCTATAAAAGAACTGGTTACGAATTTCAAAATGTTAAGCAAAAAGTTGTTTCCAAGTCACTTGTTCAAAGCACAGTGCAGTGTTACAGCCGGTCCGTGAACGAAATACTCGACAAGGAATTAAACGTCAAGCTGCTTTCAAGAAACTGTCAGCCATCGAGCGAAAGACAAGCTTTTAATGAATAGCGCCTGCCACCACTTATGTGAACAGTGTGATGTAAGACTTTTAGGTTGGCTCCCTGTTTAGGTACACTGGTTTCATAGCGATGTGGTCACCAGGAAGTAGATTCGGGTGTTGGGTTCCCTGGTCAAACACGGCATACCTAAACCTTGTTTGAAGCCGCAGCAGTTCATCCTCCTCAGGAAGAAAGGGTTACATATGCCATAGAGTTTCTCAAACTAAACTAGAGGGGACTATCACGCTGCGATGATTCAGCCACCGTGGGAATGATGCGAACACGGATTTTCCTAGTCTTCGTACTTGCGGGCGGTGAATCGCACTAGTGGCTACCTTTATAGCTGTGTTTGGTTTTGTTTCAAAAAACTAGTGAACTCTTTGCAACATCCTGACCCGATTTCAAATGGTAAATTGAAAAGAAAAAAAAATGGCAAAGCGCAACCGTTGATAATTTGCTGAGTTCTTTTTGGAGAAAACATCTTCAAGCCACGCGAACAAACATGGAGCCAGAAGTATGAAGATTAGAAAAAAATGTATTCCCCATCATTCCCATGCTCGCTGAAGCACCGTGTATTGCAGCTCCCACAGGCACTAGCGCCAGAGTTCCCTCTAGTGTATTTATGGCGAATTCCACTGGTAGATCCGGAGTGGCCACCGGCATTTTGGAGCGAGCACTCGGAATGTGCCAAACTAGATCTGCGAGTGGAACACGTGAATGCCCCGCTTGAGGTCTCTCCGGACTTTTTTACGCATACGTCGCTAAACAGGTACCGGAAACGATTTTCTTTTCTGCTCTCGACGTTTCAAAGACAACTGTGTCGCCACTGCAAAGCACGCATTTCGACCACGCAGTCTCGCGGAAAGTAGGGCTACCGCTTTCCAATTTTAGGTATGTAAACAAGAGCACAGGGTTACTACACCACCCCAAAAAACGCTAAGGGCTACCCAGCTGCCCGACTGTACCGGAAATGATGGCAACGCATTCTCGGAGTTCCAGTGAAATTCATCTGTGCAAGACGGAGCACACGGAAAGCTCCTTCGCGGAGTGTATTGCTCCGAATCTGCCAGCGGAAAATGCGAATTTGCTCCGAATCTACCAGCGGAACGCCTATTGTCAGCTTTGGAGCAACAAAACTTGCTCCCGCTCGACGAGTGGAATTCGCCATTAGGAAACTCTATGGCATATCCCAACTTGTGGAAGGCTTGTGTATATCTCGCTATGCCTGGAGCGATCGAGCTCGGAATCGTTGCTCTTGGTGAATAGTTACTTCTTTCGAATCTTATTCTACATTTTCTTTTAGAACAGTTGAATTAGTGAACGAGTGCGTTGGGCAATCTTTGCGCCTTGCCACACAAACTGGTCTTCACCACCAAATATCCCTGTCAGTAAGAGATTCTGTCGACTTGCCTCAGAAAACTTGGTTCACGGTGTTTGTTTTCCAGTGTAGCGAAGACGTTTGACAGCTACGACATGATTATATTGCAGATATGCTGAGAGGTCCTTTCAAGACTGGCAGTCACCACATATTTGGTTGAGAGGTTCAGTGGTTTCAAAGCTTTCAAGGTCTTTTCATAATAGGAGAATGATTCATCTGCATCTGGGGTCGTTAAGCTGTCAAGCTGCCAAAACTTTCTCAGTTCTGAGCCAATGCGCCCCTGCTTCAGCTCGTCGTTGATTCAGAAGTTTCTCTGAAAATACAAGCGTTTGCGTATGAGTGTCGGTAAATGGTATCATCGTTTCAAGGTCCTTCAAAGGTCACCCTCAGAGCAGTTTCAAACTAAGGAAGACCTTTGTGATCTTAATTGTGACTGATAGCTCTTCCGAGAACTTTCCACAACTGGTCTAAGCCAACTAACTGATAACTAATTCTTTCTTTTTGCGTGAAGTGCAAAAAAGCAAAGTGCATCAGCTGATCATTGACGACGATTCTGTAGGCTTTCCATAATTTGTCGTCTCTAGGTGCTTCGCAAATTGCTTCAAAGAGCTCTAGTTATAATATTTCAATCACACATTTTACATCATTGTACTGGCTTTGTATAGTTATTTCAACCAGTGTTAAACGTGCGCTGCGAAATCTGTGTTTGTTTCCAAAAACGTCGACAGTAATCTCCGTTTCTTCAAACACCTTCGGGTTCAGTTTCCAAGAAACGTCTTCTTTAACGAAAGTGCGCCATCCACCAATATACATAACGCCTTTTATCCATCCTCGGAAGGTTTGCAATAGTATTTTGTCAAGGCTTCGGTTACCATCTGACACAGCATACATGGAAGTACTGCTCGTTGCGTGCTGTGGTGGCGTCATAATTTGAGCAGCTTTAGTTGCTTTTCTAGAAGACGTCGAAGAAGCGTGTCTTCCTTGACAACGGGAGTAGCTCACCTTATGTCCATCCTTTTGCCCGATGTCTTCTTGCTGTACATCTGATGCAGCGGCAAGCCATCGAAAGAAGACGCCTTTTTTCCGAGTTCGGGATCGACGCGATGCACTTCAGCCTTGAGTGCGGCTTCTGCGAGAAAAGCATGCCTCCTCTATTGTTACGGCACAGTTATATAGGACTGCAGCTGATGATGCCGCTGATTCTGACGGCTGCCGGGAGTTTGCTGTTTACTGGTAGAAGTAATTATTCCTATATGCTCAGCACTGCTGTCTATCTCTATGTGAAGGTAGTTAAGCAATTGGTGAAGTTCTACCAAGCTTGGTGGGTTGTTCATCATGGACACTTTGAGTCGTCGTCGTAGGTGATATTCCACCATCATGTCTTGCGCAATTAATTTCATCAGCACTTGACACACCATGACAATCTAGTTGGATTCAGAAACGCCTTGGCCTCAGAGTCCTCTTAGTTGACCTGAACAAAGTCATAAATGCTTCTCAGGGCACTATATAGTGACATTAAATTGGTAGTATTCGACCGTGTAATTTAGATGCGTGCTTCTAGGCATGTGTTGCTGCACTGGTGCCTGAAATCAAAAGCTGTTCTTCGTGATCTACGCAGTGTATGTTGTGCTCGCGACCGAACATCTATTTTCGCCAAGCCAGCCGCCCATTCCTGCACTAAGTGTCACGGAGAGCAGCTGGCCAGTGTGGCAGGACCTGTCGACAGCCTGCAAACGTGAGCGCTCTGCGTTGCAATTGCTCATTGCGAGAAAAGCGTCACAGAGAACGCGGACAAGTCAGCCAGGGTTTTAGTGAGAAATCGAGGTGTTGAAGGGGAGAACAAATGTAAAGGCCCCTGATTAGTGCCTTATTTCCCCAAACCATGCAGCAAGCTTCGCGCCCCTTCTTTGTTGAGTCACATCACAGAATTTCTTTTCAGTGACCTGTGTGGAATGCTACTTCTCAAGTCGACTCTCGTAGCAGCCGTCCTTGCTCTCTCGTTCGTGTGAAGCCTTTCATCTGTGATGATGATATCTGGTGTTTTTTGGCGCAAGGGCCATTTGATGGCCAAAGAGCGCCAGTTCATGGGACAAGGAATGTGGACGATGATTGTGATTAGCGGCTGTATAAGGGCCATAAAATTCCTCGCAGCAAGGCGGGTAAAAACATACAAGTAATAAAATCATGACCATGCCGTGAAAGGCGTGTGTGGTGTGAACAGATGACAAAAGTTGGTGATAATGAAAAACGATGGTGGACATGTATGGCATTAGTACAAGTACCTCACTCACTCATACCCTTGCGTCCAAGGGCCGTGAGGCAAGTGCTTTCCTGTGTAGCCACCGCAGCAAAAACCTCTCTGGAAAGGTCGTGCTACGGAGCGCCCGGGTATATGATATGAAAATTATGAATTTCTTTTAAAAACGCTAACAATGATTTATGACTAAAAAGTGGTTCCCTACCAACGAACATTGCAGGGTGTAAAGGTATATGTTGTCGGTAGGGTAATGGAAAATGCTGTTTTCTTAGAGTTTCTAAGTGTTTGCACTGAATTAACATGTGAAGGACTGTTAATGCTTCACCACATTTGTCACACAATGATGGATCGCCACCGGACAAAAGATATGTGTGTGTCGTGTATGTGTGTCCTATCCTGAGTCTCGTTAGTATTACCTCTGTATGACGCGATTTTGATACTGGCAGCCAATGACCAAGGTGTGGCTTAATAAATTGTAGTTTGTTTTGTGTGTGTGTATTCCACTTGCACTGCCAGTAGTCCCTGAGGTTTCGTTTGAGAGACGGCTTAAGATTAAGGGCCGGGATTAATATGGGTGTAGGGGCAGTGCTTTTGTGGGCGGATGCAGCGAGCTGATCCGCCCTCACGTTGCCTTGGATCTCACGGTGCCCTGGCACCCAGCACACTACAACATGTTGTTTGAGTGTGTAGAGTGTGCACAAAATGGAGTAAAGTGAGACAAGGACCGGGTTTTTTTTAAGACTGTGCAGAGCCATTACCACTCTGAGGGAGTCTGTATAAATTATTGCTTTTTGTATTTGTAATTGTTTGATGTGTTTAGCTGCCACAAGTATCGCGTGAGCTTCCGCTGTGAAGATACTTGTGCCTGGATGTAGAGGGCCAGCATCCGAAAAGTATGGGCCGATAGCAGCGTAGGACACAGAGGAGTTAGACTTGGGGGCATCTGTAAAGAACTCAGGGCGTATGTATTTGTGTTGAAGTTCCAGAAAGTATGTTCGGATATGGGCAATAGGTGCATGTTTTCTAACTTCTTGGAAAGACACATCGCAGTCTATAGTCTTCCACTGCCACGGTGGCGGGTATGCTACAGGAAGCATTAAACTGTGTTCAAGTGACACTCCAGTTTCTTCAGCTAGACCCTTCAGGCGAACTGAGAAGGGCTGCCTCATCGAAGGCCTGTTTTGAAACAGAATGGAGCTCGACAGATCATTAATAGCAGAGTATGAGGGGTGCTTCTTGTCTGCTTTAACCTTAAGAAAATATACAATTCTCTGTAGATGAAACGACCATTCATTTGACTCAAAGTAAAGGCTTTCCACAGTACTGGTGCGAAAAGCACCCGTAGAAAGGCGGATGCCCAAATGGTTCACGGGGTCCAGCATCTTCAAAACACTGAATACGCGGCATGGTTTCCTTCGCAGTTTACATAGTGTGGCGGTTGTTTGCAGTTCTCAGACACGTGACCTAGGACTCCACATTGTGCACAAGTTTGGCGACCACGACAGGTTTTAGAGCTATGGCCATACCTCTGGCATTGGAAGAAACGACGAGGGTTTGGTATGTACGGCCTGATAGATGTCTTCGTGGACCCTGTTTGAATAGATTCCGCTAGTTTAGAGGATGCAAACGAGAGTATTGAGTGTTTTGTCAGTGTTTCCTTATTATCTTTTCTGATTATGATTCTATGTACATTAGTGACATTTTGGCTCTTCCACCCCTCCAAAAGTTCAGTCTCAGTCAAGTCAAGTAGGTCCATGTCAGATACCACTCCGCGAGTTGTGTTCATTGATCTATGTGGTGTTTTGGTTATTGGTATGCCACCGAAATCTGAAAGATGATCTAGCTTTTAAATTGTTTTTTGTCACCGATTTCGAGGAGAAGGTCTCCGCTAGCCATTTTGGTTGCCTTGTATCCTGTGCCAAGAGTTTCGGTAAGACATCTAGCAACTACGAAAGGAGAGATGGTCCTGGCTTGCTTTTAGGTTTTTTCACAGTGGATAACATGAAAGTGAGGATATGTTTCTTTTGGCTGGTTGAAAAAATTTATATCATCGGTGCGTACCCGCTTTAAGCCGGTACGATCAGACAGTAGGGGGAATGCTCTATGCATGCCTGTCTTATTTTTGCTCAGCAGCGTTGGCGGCCACCCACCACGGAGCCCAACGAGGAGACGCTACATGTTTGCGGATGCTGAAACCTGCAGACGGCAGCCGTACAACGCCACTATAACCCAATGCACCTAGACCAACGTAGGCTATTTGCACAGGGTTAACCCTAGCCGCCAGGGAGTTTGAAAGCAAACGGAATAGAGTAGAAGACAGGACAGATAAATTGTAAGAGATAAAGACGAAGATGTAGGGAGAGAGAGATAGGAAAAGGCGACTGCCGATTTCCCCTGGGTGGGTCGGCCCAGGGGTGCCGTCTACGTGAAGCCGGGGCCAAAGGGGTGTGTTGCCTCTGCCGGGTGGCCTTAACGGTCCAATCACCCAGCGTCGGCTTAACCCCCAGGATCCCCTTTTCCCCCCGGACACGGCAAAGCCACGCACGGCTAGGCGTGGGAGGGAGTAGAAACTCTCCCGTTAGCTTGGGTCCGTGGTGTCACTACACACCAAACGCCTACTTGCGCAGGCGCCCCTGCGGGGAAGCCTTTCATCTATGCACCGCGTCACCAAATGTCATCATTTGTTAAACCAGCAACAATTGCTGCGACATAGAAGTATGGCGTGCCATGCGGCTCCTCTACCTGGGAATAACTTTCGACAAAAACGCAAAAAAAAGAAGAAAAAGTAGTAATAATGTTATTGAAATAAAAAAGGCACCACACGCGATTGTCACTACGGTGAAAGCATCGTCGAGAGCAACAAAAGGAAAACAGCTGCACTTCGACTTCACCAGTGAACATGGCCAGTTCAAGCCGCGACGTTTACTTTATGGAAGTATGCGACTTCGGCAATTTCTTCCCAAAGAATGCTCTTCTTATGGTTCTTGCGGAAATGTTCCATCTTGACGTCCCAAAGAAGAGATCGTTTCACAACTTCTATCAGCGACTTGTTGAAAGCAGTGCGAAACATTTGTGAGCCGGGGGGAGGATGGATGTCGTCTGCTACTCAGTCGGAGCGAGTTGTTCTGTGGAACCAGTTCCTCGCAGCGCGCGCGTCAACATGTCGACTCCACCCGCGTCATCACGTGTCAAACGACGTCACTGGTCACTCTGCCGCTTGTGCCACTAGCGAATTTTTCCAACTCTGGCGAATTTCACAAGGGCGTCAAGTCGCCGCGGTAAAAACATGTTCTGGCCTCGCGTGGCGGCTGCCGCTCCACTCTTGGAGCAAAATCGCTCGCATGTGAAACAGGCTTAAGCCGCATTTACCGCGGGCCGCCGGACAACGGCTTTGAGAGCAGGATAATTGTGTCAGACACCACTTTGATTCCGGCACGCTCCTCCTGCGCCCACCTCTTGCCCCACTCCTGGAAGCGCTTCGCAACTCCAGCCCTCACTGCGTCCTATTCGCTACCAGCTAAATCTTGGTTGCCAAGCAGCGAACTGATAAAGACACGCTACATCTTTGTAGCGTCCTTATATTTAAGGAGTCATGGGTTTAAACGCCATGGTCCCTCGCTCCAAGGTATTTAACTGGAGTCGGCGAATCCCAATGCAAGGAGGCAAAGGTCCCTCAAAGTGGAAGAACATAATCAGCTAGAGCAGTGCCTCCTCTGTTTTTTCAGCACCCGGGCGAAGGAGCGTATTTCAATGAAAAGCGGGTGCTGGTGCTTGTGCGACGTTTCGCCGCCAAGCTCCGCAACTGGAGTAGACATTCCAAAGCGTCATCTTTCGGGCAAACGAATGCCGCGGCTGCATTCAAAGCTGCTATACGGCTTGGTTTTTGGCTGTATTCGCACTATTTAAGGTTTAATGGAAAGGGAATTCTGAAGCACTTGTTCTGGACACCAAGCCCATTACAAAACCATGTATCCTTCCCGAATACTTGATCGAGGCCTTCGGGCGTCGTTTGCTAGGCCGATGCCAGAAAGCTCATGCTAGTAAATCCGCGGACGATTTTTTATCACCATGGCACCGGCTTCAGAGGAGCTTTTTTGAATAACTTAAAGTTGACTTTTAAGCGAAGCCTTTCCCATGAGCTAATATTAAATGCACACTATGCGCAAGCCTGAATTTCATGCTATAAATAGCACAAAATACCTCTAGACTGCTCCAGAGTAGAGGTAATCAGCCGTCTTCTTCGCAAAGCATTACTTGTGTTGCCACCAAACAAAAACAAGCGTCATAAAATGAGCAACTATCGCAGGTGATTTTACTCTTTGAGAGCTTCAAAAATGTAAATACCGTAAAATAAACAAGAACAGCTCCCTATGCGGCACGATTTCCGCGACCATGTCCTACGTTTTAAACAGGAGGCGCTGGCTGTTAAATTATTAAGTCTAATGCCAAGTCTCAATTTGAGACAAAGTGACAGGCATGAAAAATGCAGCCTGTGGTCACTTACTTGAGCTTGTCTGTGTATTTGTGAATGGATTGTTGTAGCCGTAATAATCTGGCTGCTCCGCTCTTTTGCTTTCTTATTCCCTCTGGCCTCTTAATTCGATAGCAAGCAAAGTAGAGGCCGAATGCCTGTGTGGTGCCCATGGGCTTCCCACAAAAGTTTGGAGCGTAATATTTGCGTTGCACACGGCAGTGATTGCGAGGCAGCGTTGTGACTGATAGACTAATTTGTGGACTGTTCAGATGCAGTGCACTCCCGTTCAGTGATACCAGTTGTCATGTTGTCAAACGTGACAAGTAGTCTTCAGCCACCACCACCTATAATCTGTAAAATGGTCGGGTTGTAATTGATGACTACATATAAGAGTGTAGTACAAATATTTATGAGGAGACCAATTGTTCTGCCTGATTACTGCAAGCACGCTCCCCCAGAGACCAGCGGAAGCAGCAATTTCCCGATGCAACGGACATACAGTGCATTAAAGTGATAGCTTAAATTGTCTCATTAAAAGCGAAAATTTATCACGGTTGGCGTCCGGCGTCTTCACATGTCGTTTCGGATGCGTTAACACGAGTGATTCAAGGAATTATTATAACGTCAAAACGTCATCATTACATCAGAAGGACATCATAAATTGACGGCATCATATACCATCTTGGCTTGGTTTAAGGGCGCCGATCACGAGGGCATGTCATAGCCAGCTGAAGGGCAGAAAGTTAGTTTTGTCTCCAATCCTTGAGGCAGTAAAAAAAGCATTCTGGGCGAAAAAACATCCCGGTGGAAGTAGAAAACCTTCAGTGCATTGGATCGGAAGGAAACGAGCATAGTTCTTGCCTTTCAGTCGTCTCAAGTGAATACATAAGGGGACTGGCAAGTTTCTTTTGTAACTATTGGGAAATGCCAAAAAAAAGATAATCTGATTTCATTCTGTCATATATGCAGAGTGGTACACAGCAGTATTATATGCTGAGGCATGTATATGATGAGGTTGCATTAGCTTGAAAGAGAAAAGAAAACGTGTATGCTTAAAAAGTTGAATGCATATATCGAACCCCCCTGTACCCGTGAAAGTCAGCGAGAAGCACAAATGCAAATTAACTTGCATAAAAACGCCAATACGTGAGCTTGCTAATACGAGCGGCCGTTCAGCGTCAGCATCTCGAGGATGCATGGATGGATGGATGGATGGATGGATGGATGGATGGATGGATGGATGGAAGGATGGATGGATGGATGGATGAATGGACGGACGGACGGACGGACGGACGGATGGATGGATGGATGGACGGACGGACAGACGGACGGACAGACGGACGGACGGATGGATGAGTGAATAGATGGATGGATGGATGGATGGATGGATGGATGGATGGATGGATGGATGGATGGATGGATGGATGGATGGATGGATGGATGGATGGATATGGCTATGCCCTTTAGATCGCACGGTGGCTCACGCCACCAAGCCGTAATACTTAGTGAAGCAAAAACTAGATTAATTTTTTCCTTTAAAAATTGAGGTTTAGGACTCGTACTTTGCAGTGGAGGGTTTCATTTTCACTCGTGCCTTGACTTTGGCTACCAATCAGATAACCTCCTTTTTGGTAATTCTACCTGCTTAAAGTCTATTTTGCCCTCCCTGTCCCTAAACCCCAGTGCTTTGCGAAATTCTGCGCCGTCATCCTTAACTATAGGGTGAAGCCCTTTACAGAACATTATCAAGTGTTTGGCAGTTTCTTCTTCTTCTCCCCACGCACTGCATACCGTGTCTACCCCTTCGTATTTTTACCAGGTATGTCTTGATTTGCAATACTCCCTTGCTGGCCTAAAACAGTGGAGAGCTACCACGAGTATTATCATAGATCCTTTCCTTGGCAATTTTCTGCTTAAAAGTTTGATTAATCTCTAGTGCGGACTTCTTGATCATGCCGACTCTGCACATATTGGCCTGAGCTTTCTTCGCCTTCTTCTTAACCGATAATTCTTTTTGATTTGGCCCCCCTCTCTTTTCTAAGTATTGACCTGTCAATTTTCTGGTTCGCTTCCTCCATTTTGTATCGGCATTCTTCGCGTACAAGCAGATGAATACCTTCCGGGCCCAACGCTCCTACCCCATTTCTCTTCATCGCTTCTCAAATTTTTTCATGCTGCTAGCTTCCATGCCCTCAAATGATGTCTGCCCCGTATCACCTTGTACTCCCTGATTTGGCGTATTCCCGTGAGCCCCTAAGGTAAGCCTACCTAATCCACGTTGCTTAACTTCTAATATTTCTTGACTTTCTCATCTTATTCATAAGACCGCATTGCCAAACGTCAAACTAGGAACCATTACCCCTCTCCATATTCCTCTCACAACATCATACCTATTGTATTTCCACAGTGCCCTGTTTTGCATCCCCGCCTGCATTCCTATTACCTCTAGTTGTCACGTATATTTTGTGTTCCCTTAGGTACTCGGTCCCATTGCTTAATCATACGCTCAGATATTTGTATTGATCTGTTATATCTCGTGTGACCTTCTGTATTCTAAGCCCACTACCTTCATTATCATTAAAAATCATGACTACTGATTTTTACTTACTGAATCTGAAATCTAACCTATCTCCCTCATTACCGCCGATGCCCATCAATCTCTGCAAATTTTTCTTGTCGGCCTTTAGTACTATATCTTCTGCCTACATCAATGCTAGTAGTGCCTGCTCAAACATTTTTCCTTATTTGACGAAAGACAGCTTGAAGCCTAGTCCATTTCCCTCTAATTTGGTCACTAATCCTTGTAGGTACATTATGAATAACCAGGGTGCCAGAGGACGCCCCTGCCTAAGCCCCCGTTTTACCTCTGGAGGCTTTTATACCCGTTTTCCCACTTTATAGCTGCCTTGTTACCTTTATAGATATCCTTTAAAAGATTAGTGAATCCATCTTTCACGCCTAGTGTGTCCAGTATTCCCCAAAAGTC